>NC_083651.1:24059747-25442247 GCF_963576545.1 Limanda limanda | reverse complement strand
CTATTATAACCCTTGTTTAACCTGAGTTATGTTTTTCACTCCTCTCTTTTGTTTGTTGGTTGGTTTGTTGTTTTTTTAAGTAAGATTACATAAAATACTGGACATATTTCCATGAAACTTAAAAGATGAATTTTAAGATGCAGTATGGCTTAGAAAAGAACAGGTAACATTTTAGAGTTGATCCAGATCAGGGGGGCGGATCCAGGAAAATTCCACTTACTTTAAAATTGCGAAATGTTTTTCAAAATTGATAAGAGTAATTCATGGATCTTGTAAAAAATATGACATGTTTAGGGAAATAATATTTATGAGTGTGTGCAATTTGGTGTGACTAAATAATCTGGATCTAGTGAACTTAAAATTGGTTCAATAAGTAGACTAATATTTCGTACTTGCGAGCCATCAAAATATACACTATATATACATAAATCATTATCACTTCAAGAAATACAAATAACAAAACACTGAGTTGAACCCCTTTTCCTCTTAAATCATCTTGTTTGATCGTGTAAGCTAAAGTATATAATGCAGTACCACATTTGTAGTCGCAAGATATGAAAAGAGACATTCCTAGATTCTACTGTAGCCAATTTTTTAATATAGCAATATATATTATCCCTCTCCATATGGAGAGTGTCATCGTAGAAGAAGGAGTGATTAGAATTTGATAAATTAGAGAACCAGATGCCATGTTCCAAGATGGTGGCCACTTCGAATGAGACTTGGTCAAAATGTTTTGCAGGCCTCCTGCAGGGGTCCATGATGTGCAGCCCAAAGAGGATGTGCACTCATGTCATCTAGCAAATAGTAAATGAAAGTGAAAAAATATCAGCATATAATCCTACAGAGCAGGACAAACAACATCAGAATGCAAACTTTTTTTAACATTCTTAAGTTTGTCCACCCTTGAGCAATTTACATTTTTTGAAGTGAGAAGTAAAAGCTACCGCGACAATAGAGGGCTATTAAATACGAGTCTTCAAATGTTAATGATTTTGAATTCATGAAGGAAAAAAATTTTAATTGGTGCAGCATTTTTAGGTCTGCTTTGGATAATTGCCAGTTGTGGAAGCAAGCCTCTTTTCAGGTTCACTTTATTAACTTAATGCAGGGTGTTAGCATCCCGAATTTGCTGATTTTTAGTGGAATTCCTTGTTCCCTCTATTCAATGTTTCCTGTGTCACTGGCAACCTTTCAGACATTATATTCTGTCTCGATCTCCACACACATATTTGTCGATTGACGCCAAATAACTCACTTTTAACTTAATCTGTCCAGCGTTTGATTCTAAAAGACTGGTTTATCCAGATGTTGCTTTGCATACCTCAGATGTTGACTTTTGTGATGAGGTTGCAGGTCAGGTTTCCTTCTAATGACTCTTCCATACAGATCCTGTTGTTATATCAATGCTGCACAGTAGAGAGGTGTCAGTGAAACATTCCTTCAGATCCTCTGCAGTCATTAGCAGGTTTAGTTTTGCCTTTCTATCCAGCAGCAAGATTTCTTGTTCATCTATCTTATTTTGACCTCCACAGTTGCCCTTAAAGGCCGGCGCATGCTTCTGCAACTGTCGAAGACGGCCTTAGAGACGCCTTCTTTGAGTGTGGCAGTCTTCATCGACTGTTTATTAACATCGCCACTGCGGCTCCTCATAGCCTTTTTCTGGCAGACAAATCTGCTAGTTAGTGACGGGTTATACAAGTGGTCATTCTTTTGGATCTCTTCTGCCAAACACTCTTCTATTTGGTCCATATTCGTTCTTCTAAATCTTCCGTGGTTTCTGCCGGTATTATGGGGCATGAAACCGGAAATGCGACTCCGGAAAGGATGTAGTTAGCAGACCAATCACAGCCTTGCCGGCTGCGTGAGGCTTGCAGAGTTTTGCCGTATAATTAGAAAAATTGGGCGACCCACGTAAGAAGGGATACGTAAGCACGTAAGGGGCACGTAAGGGATTCAGCATCTTGCCCAAGGACACTTCGGCATGCAGATGGGTCAGACTGGGGATCGAACTGCCGACCTTCAGTTTGGAGGACGACCACTCTAACCCTCAGCCACAGCCACAGAGTCTCAGTCCTCTTTATTATACTTTTTAAGTTAATGGGATAAAAAGTTATATATGTAGAACATTTTAATGTCTGATAGAGGAAGAGGTATTATTTTATATATTTTCACTCCTTTAAGAATATCTGGAATTTTCCCAAGAGGGCCAAAACATTACATCCACTGATGTAGGAATGCTTCATGACTGGCTCAAGAGGAGCTGGAAAATGTCTGGACCACCTCGATTGACCTGTTGCCACTGTGACCTGCCTGGATAAGCAGCAGCAAATTGATGGATGGATTTTCTGGCATGCTTAAGAATATTTTTTACCGAAGTTCCATAGACTCATAGAGTAGCTAGTTACATAAGCAAAAGCCAACATGTACACTTCCTTATATTCTCCCTCTCTACCGCTGCAGGGCTCTTCCTTCTCTTATAACTCTTATTTTGATCCTAAACCTCATGTTCGATGTTTTAAATCCACTTTTACTTATTCATCTTCATCTTTTCATCTCAACCTCCCAGTTACCTCTTTGGGCTTTACAACCCTGTTTCCTCTCCAGAGGCGATAGTGCTGGTGATGTGTGTGATCTTGGCATGTTGTAAGTTCTCTGTGATGTTGAATAATTAGGGCCCTGACTGCATTACCAATTCATGTGGAGCCACTAATCCCCTGGTGATGTGCAATGTAAACTATCGTCTCAGAAGCTCCTCATGACCCAGAGCCCCCCTCTCAAACCCTGTTTAACCCTCCACAAGTGGACTTATTTTACCATCACAAAGGGCCAATGTTGTCATTGACAAGAGTGAAATAATTTAATTTTAGCAGTGACAATATCAAGGTCCAACTCACTGGGGATCAAACATTTTGGCCAATTATCAATGCTATGAGGAGAGTGATTGTCACTATCCACACATATAAATCAATTGAAAACTTTTCCAAACAAAATAAGTTGTCTTTTAAAACGTTGGAAGTTTAAGTTTAGGGAAATCTAATTTGTGCCTCGACTGGTCCAAGATCAAATCCTGTCACACTTTTCCCTCCTGCAGGTCACACAGTCTATAGTCCTATCAACCTTTCCTGTAATCAAATAATAGATAAAAATACTAAAAGTGTTTAAAAAAAATTCTCCAACAGGCTTCCCCACTTGACTAACAATCCCCCAGTCTTCTCTCTGTGTAAACTTGTGTATAGATGTAGATATGCATATTCTCTTAGCATTAATTACTCCATAATTACTTATCCCTCCTTGTATCTCTGAAATTTCCATGTCAGCCACATCACTCCACATTATCTCTCCACACTCAGCCTGCCTCATTCCACTTCTCTGTTTCTCTCACTATCATGCTGTCAATTGCCTTCCCTATACTCTTTCACCACACACCCCTCCTTTTTGGTTTGTTTTCACATCCCATCGCTCTCTTTTTCCATCTCTCCTTCCCACATTAACACATGGACAAAAAAGAGGCTGGACTACAGTGTAGTTCATCAGTACGATTTATATTGTTAGGCAAACAGTGAGATTACAGCAATGCTGTGTGGATGGCTGATATTAATGAGGGCCAGCATGGTTGCCTCAGCACCATTCTCACTTAGTCGACGGGTTGCTCACCGATGGGTAATTCAATCCATGGTGACAACAAGAGTAGAAACCCATAGCTTTCTACTCTTGTGTGTGTTTTTGTTCTTCTTTGAGCTCATCAAACAGTGCGCTACTGAGCTCCTGACCCATCGGCATTTTCAGCAGCTGCCTGCTGTGGTAAACTGCGGCTACTGTGTGTGCAGAACCCCCTTCCAGGCATAGCAGAAAGCTCCAGACGAATACTCCTGCTGCAAAGTGTTTACCCCCAAATTAGCGTAAACACGACTCTGTGAATTCTCAGCCTACAGTGCAGCTGAATCACAGCAAGCAGACGCTCAGCACCTGTTTGCGTTTACCCACTGCTCAAATATACTTGTATTCTCCTTGCATTATTGGATGATGATCTAAGTAAGCAGGAGGGGCACTGCAACGTAATGACCTCACATGACTTCTCTTGAGACCTGTGTTTGCTGAGTTTGGACTGCAGTGGAAACGTGATTAGCTGTCATAATGATTTTGGTATGTAAACATGATCAGCTCTGATTGCAGTATTCTCTGTAGTCCCACTACAATGCAAATTTGTAGCCTACTGTAAATCCGCCTTTGTACAAGCGTTCTGCGGTTTCACCATGGCAAGGAGCACAGTTCCAATTAACTCAACGATACAAACATTTCATTTCAGCTATAATAAGTAAGTAACAGTTGAATATCACCTTGGTGGGCAGTATTCAGGCCTTAAAAGCAGAGGATGTTGCACCTTGTTAAACCCTAGGAGTCAAATTGTGATTTGTGATATATAATATCCTTACCCTCGTAGTCAGTGGTACTGACACAATCTATTGTACATCTATCATTGAATTAAGAGATAAGACGGGGTTGATGATAAATAATAATAATTTAAAAAAAAACTAACCCTAAACCTTTTTATCAAATGCCTCAAGTGAAAATCATTGTGTATCAAAGAACTCTTTAAGTCTTTTACTCTGTCTTTGTAGCAGTAGTCATACAGGGGCTGATAATATGAGGGTAGTGCAGGAGAGTTATTACCACAACTGTGACACAAGATCAACTCCAAACACTATTCTTGCCGCAGGCACTGTCAATGGAAATTCCCTTCTTATGACCAAGCCAACTCTGCTCGAACCCTGACATTGGCACGTATTAGCCTTTTGTCTCCTACTTTAACCTCTGAAACCTGGTTTTGAAGCTAAAGTGGCAGATTAAAAGATGATCCAGTCTGACATTTTCAGAAATGAAAATAGATTGGAAAATAAACATTGGAGATCAGAAAGCAAAGATGTTCATTAGCAGACAAACACCATTATCTCTAGTGGTGATAAATATATTCATAGACAAGTGTTTATGAATCGCAGAGAGGGATGCCAATTACCATTGAAAGTCTACTCTTACCCTGCGTTCTTTGGTTTCTAATAGTTTTTCATTTTGCTTGTTATCATTTGAGACCAAACAAGAGCATTAGACTCTGTCCATTTTGAATTGCATCCAGAGCCAAGCACTGCTCAGACTGACCCCATTATTGTTTAAGGGTGGGTTCTCTGCACTGTCTATACTCTATTCACACACATCACCTGAGGGAGTGGGGGATGAATTCATTATTTTTTTCTTTTTTTTTGCATGTTTTGAACCTGTGATGAGATTTAGAGGTAATTATGCCCAATGTTTGTGTGTATGTGAGTCCATGGCTCCGTATGTCTGTGTGTGTGTCTGTGTGTGTGTGCGTGTCGGGTGCTGTTTGCCTGCGGCTGGTGTTTGGAGATGGTAATAGCATGTATGGGGTCTTTGGGATACGCCTGACCTGGGCAAGCCTGCCAGCGTGAAAGGCGCCAGTGTTTGATTGGCACTGCGCCCACACACAGAGACACACAAACAGACACACACACACACACATACACACACACACACACACACACACACACACACACACGAAGATAGATAAATAGAGCAAGAGAGAGAGAGAGAAGGAGAGACAGAAAAGCTTCACACAGGTGGGGGGGTATGAGAGTAGTCAGGGATGAAAGATGACTGCAAACATATTGTTTACCGTCCACAGTGTGCATGTGGTTACACAGACACACACAAAGGTAGATGCACAGAAATGTATATGTGCATTCAAAATGCAGAAACTTCAATTTTTCACCTGAAAGAAAAATAATGTGTATGCGCTTTTGAAATGTGTAAATGCACATTGTTCACACATGGGCACATACAAAATATAGCAAAGAAAACATGAAGGCAACTCAGTCACCATGGAAACCACTCCATATCCAACCACAACCCACATCTCCTTTCGTGTTCCTCCACTCCGCTTTCTTATCTCAGCAGTAGCTGCCAATTGTTCAGATTTCCTGTTGTTTTGGCTTTACCTGCATGCATCTCCCTCCCATCTCTTTTTGCTATTTGCTGTTATTTCTGCTATTCTTTTTCCAAATCCATCTAGTGTCACTGTTTTTCTTTGTCATTTCTAAAACTTGTTGGTTGCTCTGATATGTAAAAATAATAAAAATAACTCAGTAAGTGAAATTACCTCAAATGGTAAATGGTTTTGTATTTATATAACATTTTCTAGTCTTGATGGCCAATCAAAGCTCTTTAATGTACAGTTTTTATATTCATCCATTCTCACACACATTCATACAGTGCATATTTTAGCAGCACTTTGTTATTCTATGAGGGGCACTTCGGGGTTCAGCATCTTGCCCAAGAACACTTCGGCATGCAGATGGGGAAGACTAGGGATCGAACTGCCGACCTTCATGTTGGAGGACAACCGCTCAACCCCTCAGCTACACCCAAATGATAGAATGTTGTCCTTCATTTAAGATATAATTATTATTTAATGAATTGTTTACAGAGTTTACCCAGAGTTTGTCTTTCACACATAAACAGCAGGATGTTTTCTGCACAGATGCGTTGACATCAGCAACAAATCCTGCTCATTATTCAGGCGAGATATTTTTGGTTCATAAATAGAAAAGAATTATTAAAAAGTAAGTTTAGTTGCAGGTATATGGCACTTACATGTAGCACTTGTAGTTGGGCTTTTTTGAGCAAATTGTACCTATTTGATTCTTGCTGTTCTGGGTTTGTACTGTTATGGTAATTAACATGAACAAGGAAAACACATCTGTTCATACACTCCTCTACACACATGTCTGTTCTTTCATTAAACATATCTAGATACAGAAATTCCCATCACAATACCCTCATGGTGGAATGCACTTATTGTAAGTGGCTTTGGATAAAGGCGTCAGCTAAATGTAATGTAATGTAATGCGAGAGGGGAAGCCCCTGGGTGCAGCAGACAGAAACAGGAAGTGAAGTATTAACTCTGCTGTGTAGATCACATGATTTGTAGAACACACAGACTCTGCCGTCGACACTTATCACCAAAAACTCTCCTGACATCTTCGTCTGTGTCTTCTACATGTATGACACCGCTTTTTCACTGGACGATATTTGTTTTCTTTTCTTTTTTTCATTTTTGCACCTGTCGCAAGTTAGAAGCGTCATTAGTTACCTTGGGCAAGATACTGAACCCTGAGTAGCCCCTCATAAAAAAGGGCTGCCCACAGATGCACTGTATAATTGGGTGTGTGAATGGGTGAACAGTGTTGGGGAGTAACGGAATACATGTAACGGCGTTACGTATTTAGAATACAAATTATGAGTAACTGTATTCCGTTACAGTTACAAATTAAATAGATGGTATTCAGAATACAGTTACATTGTTGAAATCAGTGGATTACATGACGGTACTTCTCTGTTTCACGAGTTTATTCACGCTCTCGTAAATCCACCGGCGGCAAAGCCCCCAGGAAGCAGCTGGAGACCAGGGCTGCCGTAAGAGCGCCCCGGCCCCCGGCGGCGTGAAGAAGCCTCATCGCTACCGGCCCGGGACCGTAACAGGCCCGGGACCGTGGCTCTGAGAGAGTTCCGTCACTACCAGAAATCTACGGAGCTGCTGATCCGCAAGCTGCCCTTCCAGCGCCTGGTGAGCCGGGCAGCCCTAATAATATCATCCGTTGACCCAGTAGTATAAAAGCATATGGTCACTTGTGGCTCCAACATTAACTGCAACAGCGTCCCAATTTAATGTCATCCATCTTCAAGAACTTCTCCGCTGTTTGCTCCGTTTAATGTCGGGTGTCGAGGGTAAATTACGTATTCTCCGGCCCCCCCCTCTCTTTTTATCTTTATGACTGCTTGTGTGTCTGTATGGATGGGCAGAGGGGGGCATTTAATGATGTGATTGGTAAAATTGGTAAAATTCAAACTCCAGTACAACAGAAGGGGAATACAAACTATGGGATGCATACTTTATCATTTATATCATATAAAATATGTCATCAATACTGCTCTGTGTGTCCTGCACCAGATGGGATAAAAGCAGAGGACACATTTCCCTCAATTGCATGAGTGTGTCTGTGCATGTTTGTGCATTTGTGTGGGATAAATAAAAAAAAAAGTATCTTAAAATCATTTTTCAGTGTGTTTCCTGGCGTGATACGCTCACGTCAAGCGCAAACAAAAATAGACTCGACGCCGAAACGTTCGCTGCACGCCGCGAGGCAGCCTTGGCGCAGCGCGGGGCGTCTCCGGTGGGACATGCACAGAGGTGGGAGTGGATGGGAGCCGGACATCCAGCTGGCCCGCCGCATCTTGCGGAGAGAGAGTTTAAACTGCTGCTGCTCCACTGACTATAACAACGCCGCAATCATACACTTAAAAATGCAATACAAATCGGAAGTATTCCAAGTATTCAGAATACGTTACTCAGATTAGTCAATGTAATGGAATACGTTACAGATTACATTTTTGGGCATGTATTCTGTATTCTGTAACGGAATACGTTTTGAAAGTATCCTTCCCAACACTGTGGGTGAATGACAACAAACTGCGCTTTGAGTGGTCATCAAGACTAGAACAGCACTACATATATATATATATATATATATATATATATATATTAGGGCTGGGCAAGTTAACTCGTTTTAATCGAGTTAACTCAAGTGATGAGTTAACTCGATTAATTATTTTATCTCGCATTATTGTGTGGGGTTGTGTGGACAAGGAGAAAAATGAGGGCCAGCAGCTCAATGGATTCTCTTCAGGTTTGTGTATGGTGGCTGTTGTCTATTTTCAATCTCGCAAATTACACCGTGAAACAACTGCTATATGCCTATTACATCTAGATGGAGCATAATATTACTTCAGGCACAGCTCTTAAGTGATGCTTTGGTGAAATGATTGGCATCAGTTACTTCATGCATGCTTTACAATCAGAGGCAACAATCTGTACACAGAATGTCAATTAGTGACAGAGTAACTTTCATTAAGAATCTTCTCCTGAGGGTGGTTTATTAGTTTGATGTAAGCAGCTGAGGTGGACATGACATCAATTATAAAGGTTCCAGGTACAAATGTTCACTTAGTTCACTCAGTCTGTGGGACTTTCCCTGACTGAATACTTCAGCTAATTAACTATCCTACAATCATTTGTTCAATTATTGAGGAAGCTCAGGAACCGTCTGAGTCTCTATTGTTCCTGTACTCCAGGGTCAAATGGATCAAGGTTTAACTGTAATCCATAATAACTTTTCTGCAGAGTTGTGTTTTATCCTAATTTCTAATTATGATTTGGGATACTAATGGCACATAGAATCAGAACAAGCAAAGACATCAGCATGTTAGAATGTTTATAAGAAAATTAATGCATTGACTTTCATTGACTAACCCTTAGTCTGATGTCTGCAGAGTTTCCAAAGAATGCAAGAATAAAAACAAGGTTGCTACCATAGATAAATAAATCTAACAATAACACCAGACCCCACCTCCCATTTCCCATGCATAACACAGTAGTACATTGTGGCATTAACTTTGTATTTTCTTGCTCCTGTAGTTGCACCATTAATTTCTGTCCTCTCCCTCTGTCCTCATTTTGCAGGTATCTCTAGCTCTGAATTCCCCATTATTACAGCCAGGCTTACTGTATTGTGCTTGAGTATGTAAAGAGTATCCTGGTCTGTCTCTTTTCTCTCTCTCAGAGGCCTGACCAAAGAGTTAGGACTCAACTTGTTCCTGTTTACCCCAGACTGTCGCCAAGTGTTTCATCATTCCTCAACTGTTGGGTTTCTCTTCATATTATTGTAAGGTCTCGACTTTACAATGTGCCGTGAGACTATGCATGTTGTGATTTCTCAATATATAAATCAAATGAAATGAACTGATACAAATTATATAGAAAACAACAAAAACACACTCAGGGTTTCAAAGAGAAAACAGTACAATTCTGAAATTCAGAGTACAGCTGCTTGTTCCTCAGACAGGACAGTATTTGACTCAGTCATTCCTGTACAGTCCAGACAGATACATTTGCAAAACCAGGAGCAACACAACATTAGCTCGATTTCTTTTCATGTTTACCCTTTGTTAAAGCAAACAATGGAAGGCATACATCCACGCTGCGAAATTCATAGTACATTCAATGAGATCAATATTGTGACTGTCCATAATTAATCTGCTCTGTACAGTTTCTTTTGGTTATTGCCTTGAAATGATGTGAAAGAAAGAGTGAGAATATACACTAACTTTATTGCCAAATGAAGGCGATAAGATTGACTTTTCAGAATATTGACATTGTATATTTGTATAACAGGAGACAGTATAGTATAGTATAGTATATGTATTGTTTTGAAACAGATCCACTGGGGACTGGACCTTATGTTTACTGCATTAACACTATTGAATCAACCTGTGATGCTTCCTAATGCCACACACTGAATAAACTGTAAGTACCTCTCTTAGCTACTTGATTTTGCGCTGCTGAGATTACATTAAATAGTATTAGACTGTCCACCATACTCTGAGCTGTTAATCCCTTGTCCTGTGTTTTCATAAAAATGTGACATAATTGAATTGTGTCAACATAAGAAAAAACAACCTTTTATAGAGAAATTCATAATTTTTATTACGTGATGCATTATTACCATAGTTTATTTTCCTACAATAGTCACCATGTGGACCGTTGATGATAATATGGTTTTGTGTGCGTTCTATTTATTTAAATTGACTTGATCGGGTTGTTTTATTTAGATCTGCATCAAATTTCACACTCATAAATACCAGTACCCTAGACATAACTTTTATTTCCTCGGATATCTGTTAAAACATAAAATAAAGAAACAGAAATTACTTCTTGATAGAGGTCCAACATGACACATTTGTTTCTTTGTTGGAGTGTTTTTCTTTTTCTACCTAAAGATATAAAGTGCTGCCTCACAGCCAGCAGCAAACCCTGGGAAGTTTGCGAGAGTGCATTTTGTTTGCTGCTTTAATAAAAGACTAATTGAAATTGAAACACAATCTCTGTGTGGTGGTTATGACACAGAGTTTAAAAGGTAAATAGAAACATATATAGTTGATTGAAGTCAGAGGTGAACACAGCGTGCAGGTAGTTCTGTGTGTTTTATAATAGAATTAAATAATTTTTTTTAATTTAAATTGTAAGTTTCAATTCAAAACACATAAACATATAAGCACCATCTTAATATTTTTGTTCATTACTATTACCTCCAATAATTTTTTTTAAGTCTGAATCACCACTATATTTACAATTGTCATGGGAAACTGATGAGTGTCAGTGTAAGTCAGATCCATTTAATTAAAAAATGTATATGATGAGTATCACTACTCGAGCAACAGTGAAAAAATACATTTGCATTTTGCATTCATGAAAATACCAGTATTTAGAAAGTTACAATTGAATAAGTTGTTAAATAATGTTTCTTAAGTACACAATATGTGTAATTTAACCTTTGGATATGACCAATGCTATGAGCCCAGTATCTTAATTTTTATTGTTTGCCCATGGAGACTGAGCATTGGGTAGAGCAGTGTCCTTCAGACACGTCCTTCCCTCATGAAAATGACAAGAAACATAAAAGCACAACATTATTGCAAAGTAACTTGCTAATCACAAAAGTGGTGTATGTGTTTGAACTCTGTAGAAATTCAACTTTGGGGTTTCAAATGTAACAGTGTATTTCCAAGTATGGATGTACAGTATGGTCACTGGTATTCAAATTATTGTTACTTTTAAAAATATTTAACTGTCCTCGAAGCTCACTGCCACTGTAAACTGGTGCTTTGTTCTCTGCTGTAGAATACATTTTCATAGACACAATCTATTGTGTATCTATTCTCACTCTGTGTTAAGTAGTTTTTACCTTAAATGCAATGGAAAGTTGAAAGTCATATACCAAAAAGTGTTTTTATGTTGACTGATTGGTCAAATATTTTGCAGTGATAGCACAGCAAGCTGTTCCCTAATCATGTTTTTAAGCTAGTGGCTAACCAATTCAATTGTGAGCACACAACCCTTTCTGTCACGAAAGCACACTTTCAGACTTAATTATGGTTGAGTTATATAACAATTCACCACCAATACAGTATAATACATGAATTTTGACCCAGCTGTAAACATTTTTATTTCTACTCAAAAAGTGGAACACTTTAAAATGAGGGATCCATTCAAGGAACAGCTAAAGTCTGTCTTCAACTTCTTTTGGCAGACATCGAGTTTGCTGCTGGACCCAAAGTGAAGAAGAGAAGGTGAGGTGAAGACAGACCTTCCTACATCACTTCAATAAAAATAGTGGGGAGACGGATCTGCCTCCCAGCCACCACCTTCTAACTACTGTCACACACTTTCAGTCAAGCTATGTCTATACTTGTTGCTTTGATGTGTGCGTTCGTGGTAGTGTTTGTGTGTGTGAGTGTGTCCTTAGGCATCTCCAACTTTACAAGTACAGACAAGACAATAGCCCCCACAGCAAAGTGAAAAAAGATGAGAGTAGATGAAAGCAGACAGAGCTGAGATGACAGCAAAGAGGAAATGAGGCACGTCACTCATTTGATAAACAGCTCTTAACTCTGGTCTGTATGCATAAGTATAGAACATTTAAACATCCTAACGTTTTGTGCAAAAGCATCAAACTTATCATTTTGCACTCATTTAAAAGATTTACGGTTTTCTCAAGGTAATAATGTTTGATATTAATTACTTTATCATCATGCACCCAACCTAACATTTATACTACCCCCTGGATTTGTGTTGTTGTTTTCGCACTATTCAGATCAGCAACTTCACAAATGCCATATTGTCTGACACCGACAATCATGCCATGGTCACTGAGATAACATTTTCCCCAATTGTAATGTATGACATGAACTGAAGCCCCTGGCTTGTATCTGCATGTTTCTTATGCATTTCACTCCTGACACATGATTGGTTGAGTAGTCAATTCCATGAATAAGCAGATGCTCGTTATAAAGTGATTGTAGGTGTAGTTATAACAGATTCTTTAAAATTGGAAAAGAGTCAGTGTTATGGAGAAATTCCTCCAACGCAGACATCATCCACCAGCACTGAAGGGCTTTGTTCCCTCTGACTGACTGACATGATAATTTCACTGTCTAAGTCTCTTTTGTCTGCATGTCACAAGCTCATCATGGTGGTCAGGGGTGAAGTGGTGTAAAGAGGTAAGAGGAGATGGGATCAGGCTCAGCAGGACAAAATGTTTCACATGTTAATCCGCTGTGTCTCGATGGAATAGTCCAGCCAAGGCCTTGATTAAGGATTCAGAGTATTAGCCTACTATCATTATAGCTATAAATCATCTTGCTGCCTTATCAACGGATTGTCTCGGTTTAAACCAGCAAGCTAAATCCTAGGTGCATAGGCGTGTGTGTGTGTGTGTTATGAGTGTGTGTTATGCGTGTGTGCGCACACACACGCAAGACAGAGAGAGAGAGACCATGTGATTATATAAGTGTGTGGCAGTGTGAGATCACAGTGCATAAGTAATTAGGACAAAGCAGTAGATATTTTCTGAATCTGGGCATCTGTGAAGTACAAGCTGAGACATTAAACAAGCAGACATATTTAACTCAACTACATTTGTGCTATTGAGAAGACAGGAGACACTGACAATGACCTTAGTGTAGACACAATCAAATGTTATGGGCAGGAGATGAGCATTAATTCATAATAACTTTTTTAATTTAAAAGTGGGATGACTGTTATGGAGGACTTAAAAATAAAGATTAATAAAGACCATGTTAGATGGTCGGAGGGGGGCTGAGGTTATGAAAGCTGGTTAGCCTCTGCTAAAATAGGAAAAGGTGACTGAAGAATAACCAAGTGTTCTCCGATTGCGTGGTAATATAAGCCAACAAAATTAAGGGGCCAGCAGGTTCTTTTTGGAGGTGGACAGTGTGTGCACCATGCAGCTGAATGTGGGACTTATGGAGAAGTGTGTGCAATCACCTTGGAAAAGCTGCTAGATGGCTGGGACAACCCTCCAAACTCTAGACCTGCTGGTTAACACCCGATGTCAACATAATAAAAGTGAAGTGAGGAGTTTATACATGGCATTACTTTAGCTGCTGAGTAAAGAAATGAAAAACACTTTATTTCACTCAGACTACACTGTCATTTCATTACTCCATGTATCTGTCTCACGAGGCTGTTTTTGCCCACAGTGCTTGAGCGTTTCACCAGACATTCTTCCCTTTTTTCTCTCTGTTAGACACTCATAAACACTCCGGTAAGGTTGCACAGATTTTCACACTCTCTCAGCTCACAGAATCAAAAGCTTGTACACCAAATCATCGCAGCACAGCTGGGCTCTATCACTGGCATCATCTTAAGGCACTTGTGTTGTACACTCACTCTCTCTGTGTCTGTACCTCATTCTCTTCATTCAGTACCTCAGCTCTCACAAATGAATCGAGCTATGGTCATCATAACAAAGGAACAATTCTCTATTGTGGCTGAATGTCTATCAGGCATTGTAATGCTTCTAAAGTAGACTGCCTATAAGTGTGTCTGTACTTGAACAGAGTGGATCTCTGATTGTGTTAAAATTGTGCACAAGCGTTTGTGTTTTATTTCGTGCTCAAATGTACAGTATATTGAGCGCTGCATGGTCATTTCACTTGACGGAGAGGTCTTCTTTTCACCTCAATGTGTGCTGCCTGAAACAGTGAGAGCCGGTTACCATCAGAGCCACTGGGAGAAATCCTAGTGGGCTGCTGCATCAGTTACCCTGTCATTCTCTTAAACTCTCTCTGCCTCAAGCTGGTCCCAGCAGTTACGTCCAGAAGATAATTTTTTTCCCAGTCTGACTGTGTGTTGGTTGATTCCGGGTGTTTTCGGTGCAAAGCATTCCTGTAACTTAAGAGTGACGTTAAACTAGGACGAGGCACATGGAGCACAAACAAGCATATAAAGGTGTGTGTGTGTGTGTGTGTGTGTGTTTTTCTGTCTGTCTGTGTGGCATGATATAATCAGTTATTTTTTGATTAATTTAAATGGCCTCTCAGATGAAAGTACACACACACACATAACTATGTGAGAGGGCCTAGCAATAGTGAGCAGAGCAGTACCTGAGTTCAGCATTACAGACTGGGAATGTGTGAGAACTACAATGAACTGATTTGAGGGTGTGGGAACCTATCATTCTGAGAGGAAGACTCAGCTCCTGTTACCAGACAATCAGGCTTTGCTGTAACCCAAACCACGCTCTCTTTTTCCTCTGCCTAAACACACACCTTCCTAAATATACCCACACTTTCTCAGACACAGTCTTCAATGGGCAGGATTGGGGGTTTCTGTTACAGCAGACGGTCTAGTCAGATTAGGCAGAATTTTGATATCTGTTACATTTTCACTAAAACTTCTCTCTAAGAGATGGACAGATTTGATTTCTTCTTGCTTACCAGTCGTTGCCAGATGTTAGTCACATGATCTTACAGTAATCTTTAAATGATGTGGCCTCAAATAACCTGTTGTACAAAGTGGGCTGGGCTAAATGTGACCACAAAAAGACATGTTTTAATTCATTACCAGATGCATAATTACAAGCTAAGCACGCCATAAACACTATTCAGTCTAAATAGAGCAGCAGTACAAACATATTATATAGGTTTGTGTACGTATAGTGTGTGCATAAGAGTGACTTTGAAATATATCTGTTGGTTTGTGCCCTGAAACACTCAATACACAAAAAATAAAGGAGAAGTAGTACATAAACCCCCACCCAGTCTGGGTGGGGGTTTCCCTTACTGCCAACATTTCTGCAACAACACGTTCATGTAGATACATGTTACACATCAAGAGAATATGTCCCCTTCTCACTCAGAAGGTGGCGCAGGTTCTGGTCCAGGCTGTGGTCATCTCACGCCTAGACTACTGCAACTCCCTCCTGGCTGATCAAATGTCCCTGCACCTTCCGGGATCCTGCTGATAGTTTTTATAGTTAACAAAGCATATTTTTTATCTTCAGGACCCATTGATATGTGGATCTCAACCTGACTTAAGTAGCATTTTCACAAATCACAATTTGAAAAGTTGTTTTCAACTGAGCACCAGAAGATACATTTATTCTATTCTGAACATATAGACGTACAAGCATTGGTTTATTTTTAATTCAGGACATGATTCCTCTAGTGGGCTGAACAACACCCAGTGTGTGGTCTTGATATGATCCATCTCTTTTATCACATTAAGGGTTAGATTTCCATGTGGCTGGACTCAGTAATGGCAATGGCAAACAAAAACAAAAAACACTTTCAAAAACGCTTTTGTGGACACTTCACTGTGTCCACAAAAGCATAACAAATTTCACCAAAGTGTGCAATTTAAGCCAGTTCAATCAGCTTAGTGCAAAAAATGACTCATAGTATTGGTGCCTGACCATTAACAGTACATAATTTCCATCAAAATATCTCAGATGTTGACCTAATATCTGTCAACATGAATTGAGGTTTAATGGAGTGGCAAAGGGTCATGCGACTTTGCGGTACATATTTGATTTAGTGTTGTGTTTAAAACAGTCTAGAAGAATCAGTACAGCCACAATAGAGATCAGTCAGAGTGAAACAAATCAACAGCTTCTGTGGTTTTGGGTAATTGTTGTCTGTCTCATCGGTGTCTGGGGACATGTTGATACTGTAGCATCTCTGGTATGCCTCTTGTGAGAATAAAACAGGCCTCCAGTCAGTTTGAGTGTGTGATGAGTGTACCTGTGTATGTGTGTGTGGGACATTCCCCTTTGTTTCACTCATGCTGCTATTCAAAAGTGCAATAAATTGAACTGTACAGCCAAATTACTCTCAGAGAAAATCCTTTTTATTAAACTTTATGTATGAGTCAAATGTTATGCAGAACCACCCTGTTCACACCCACACAGTTACATACATTCACACTCGAAGGCTGCCTACTACAACCAAACTCTGATCTGCAAGCCTTTGCTCAGCATCTATGGAACTCTGCAGGACAGGAGGTCTTTTGGGGTGAACCAAGAGAGTGACTCTTGCCTCTTAGCGGTCATAATAGAATTACCTGTATAAATATGTACTCCTGCAACCTGCAATAACTAATTATTTTTGGTCAGTGGATAAACTAGTTGCAGTCACGTTTCTTGTCCAATATTTACTCTGCTTTAGCTCTGTCTCAGACAAATCTGGCTCTCAAGCTACTCTCCACTATGCACCAGCTAATTGATGATGGTCTGTCTACTGTTTGATGCAGAGCAGCTCCAACCAGTGTTAATTTCGTTGACGATAACGATAACGAAAAATATTCGTTAACGCCCCTTTTCCCATGACTAAGACGAGACGAGGACGTAACGAAATGGATCTTTGAAAATAAAAACTATGACGAAATCTATTTTAATTTTAGGGTTAGGTTAACGAGACGAGACGAAACGAAAATGTTGGCGGTTGACTAAGTCACAACAATTTAAAAAAACATAATCGTATCAGGCCGTCATGAAGTACCCGGAGTGGCGAGTGTGTGTGTCTGTGTGTGTGCTCCCAGACAGCTCACCGGTCCCGAGGCTCCGCCCCCGCGCACTCGCTCAGAGAGACACAGTGAGATCAGAGCTCGTTCACGTGAAGCAGGCCGGTCACTGACTCACCGGCTGCTTCTTAACTATGGAAACAGTGAAAACACAGAGTTTCTCTGGTCTCAGCTGTGCTGAGATCAGCGCCGCAGCTTCTGGATCAGAGCAGAGGCTGCAGCTGGTTTCTACCGAGCTGCAGTTTCCTCCTCCAGTCTGATCTGCTTTCACTTTTTGTTTTCACATTTCGCCAACGCCAACTAAAATATATAAGCTGCAGCTATATGTTTTTATTTATTTCAAAATAGGGTACTTCTTATTTCATACATTTCCCACAAATATGGGGATGACTCTACGTTTAATTTATTTCAAAGTAGGGCTACACTTGCCTGTGTATTTTCCTCTCCTCTTCATAAGCATTTGGTGTTTCTCTTTGTTGTAACAGGTAAAAATAAATAAAATGTCAACAGTTTTCTTTATCGTTGTTCTATAATTTCATAAATGCAATAATCTACAGATTAGTATAGTATAACTTAACTTTATATAAAATTGTATCAGCTTTGTTATCAAATATGTTTTGCGGCTCCAGACAAATTTTATTTGGGGGAAGAGGGGGCAAAATGGGTTGCCGACCCCTGCTATAGACCTATAGGAGGGATATCTAATGGACAACCTAAGTACTGAAAGCTAGACTAGTATGCAGTTGTAGACACAACACAGGGGGTCCCTGGACCTGAGAAGGGAAGATAAGGAGTTTAATGTGGCTATTAAATGTGACTAAAACTAGACTAAAATGTAATTTGTTTTCGTCGACTAAAACTAGACTAAAATGTAATTTGTTTTCGTCGACTAAAACTAGACTAAAACTAAGAAGGATAAAAATGACTAAATGTGACTAAAACTAATATGCATTTTCGTCAAAAGACTAAGACTAAATCAAAAATAGCTGCCAAAATTAACACTGGCTCCAACTTAGGTTTTTGGAGCTTTTTCCATTTTGTAGATGCTCCAGTCGAAACTAAGACATTTAGTTCAGTGCAGCTTAACAATACGCTGTATCTTTTTAATTAAGCATCATTGCCTTTCACACTGTCAAACTGATTTCACTTTGTCTTTTTATGCATTGTTATTGTCTAAAATATCCCAAATTGCTTTTTTAAATGTTGCAGTTACACAACGGTTCATATTCAGTCATTCTGCAATAATGGATATGGCAGTTAGTAATTCTGAATTATTACCTATTCATAAATAAATTGAATAATAAAAGGTTTGTGTATAAAATCTCAGAACAGAGAAGGGGCAAAAATGATTTCCCCACATTTCCCAGAGTCTTAGAAAATGTTTGAAATATTAGTCACAAGGAGACCAAGAGAGTAAAGCAACAAATCGTCTTATTTATAAAAGTTAGTGCCAGCAACAATTTAGCAAATAGTTGATCAGGGTGAATTGGCACACAGATTTGCCAGATTTTTTTCTCCTGGAATGGGTTCATGTGATAGAAGCCTGATGAATCAGCGAAGGCTACGTTGTGACAAGACCCAATCACTAAGTGGTTGTGAATGTCCATGCCATTGTTTTCAATCAGTTTCTGTATGTCTTTACTAAAATTCAGGCCCAGGTTCCAATCTAAAATGAGTCCAGCAGTATTTCCAAACTTCTCAGTTTTAGTGACTCTAATCCTCCAGAGTAGAGTGGACACCAGGCGTATCTGAGAGTTGTTGAGTATTCACACAAAAATATAGCAGTAAGTATGCAGGCTGTGTGTGTGTGACTTACACAATTACAGTAAAATGTGGTAGAAAACTCTACCCATAGTTTTTTTAATTTTTCTAATTTACTGTGAAAAAACAGTTTGTTTTGACTAAGTGCTATTTTCCAAGATGTACTCATTGTGATATCCCAGTGGGCTTTTCAAAGTTTCCGAAAGCGTACACGTATGGTGGTGTGTGGGCGCCTCAGTTTATGCCTTTCTCTGTACATGTATTTGTGTCGACTTAGGGGTGTATTTAGTTTGTAGTTCTTGACGTCTGTGTGGGGTCATACATCTTTCATAGAACTCCCTCTGACTAACTGAATGGCATAACATGTGTGTAGCTATACCATCGTCCACCTATATCAATACTGCTGCAAAGTCATTACTGTGCAGTGCAGAGGGTCTCCTCCTGTAATGCCTTACTCCTTTCTCCCAACAATCCATATTCATACAGCAGTTTGGATGAAAGGGAATGAGCAAGCGAAGTTCAGGCCAGCTCCATCAGCTCTGCTGGCTTTGATAAATCAAGAGATTGCAATGTAATTGATCTGTAGAAAAGGGTCGGTTACAGCACAGCATTTTTAATCCCCCAAAGGAGGGCTTAATTATTCTGCTGCTTCAATCAATATCTCCAATTGTTGTGCATGTTGTGGCATGACTCAGAATTGGACTAATGAATAATTCTTTTAACAAATGAATTGATGGAATTGGCTAGAAATCAGATTTCCTCATTGTAATTGAAATTCAGATTGTAATTGAGGTTGTACATATGACAATGGTTAATTATAATGGTGAAGTAAACTGTATAGCCAAAACATGTAGAGACTATACACTATAGTACTATGAACTCATTAAGGTATGATGGTGCAATATCATTAGTTTGGCAAGATGACACTCACACACTGAAGATAAAATTATATCACTTTAAATTTTCAAGTCTTGCTGGAAAGCTTTACAAGAACAGTGGAGGCTGATATAGCATCAGTCTAATACCCACACGTTTTAAAATGGCAGCCATCTACCATATGTTGCTGTGATGGTTAGTCAGCAACATACTTGGCCAAATATTTTTAATGTATGTATACATGTCATTATCCAGACAGTGATCCAAGGATGTAAAGGTAGAAGAAAGACACTGTATTCCCTTGATATTAATACATTAACAGCTTTAAACGTTAAACTTGACCACATTCCAAAGCTTTACATTGTTCCTCTTCCAAGTGCTATTAGCCTGCTCCCCCTCTCATCCTTGTGCTAATCCGGTGGCACAAGTCAGCACTTTTCATGTAATCGCACATCATACATTTAACTCCACAGAGATGCTTAGTCTCTCTTGATCACTCAGAACTCTGCTTAATGTAAAGCGTGACCAAAACATTTAGCAAAGCAATTAAATAATCCCCCGCTCATATTAACTGGATTTTATAAGAGGTGATTTGCAGTAAAAAAGCCTCTGTTACTTTCCCCATTCTCCAGATACTTATCTGTCACACCAAAGTGCTTTTGGTAATATCTGTCAGCCTCACTTCACTGCTCTTTGCATTTCTCACCTGATCCAAAGCTTTCACCTCTTCTCTCCTCTTTCCAAACATCATGCAAAGGACCTAGAATCGCTTGCAATTAGTGGTAGTCAAGCGAGCCATCGTGTGAATCACTGAGTGGCTCCTAATTATGCAAGGATTTTAAACTTGCACAGCACTGGAGGCCTCCCTAACAAGCATCATTTCAGCTCCCAGTTTTGCTTAGTTTCTCAGCTTTAAAATATAGATGGAGCGTCTGTGTTTTCTGTATCAGGGCACAAGCACAGAGAGATGTAATCTGTTTCTGTTTGATGTGATGTGGAGAGGGGTCAAAGAAGATGCTTTGTGGGTGTACCAGTATGTGTGGATGCTTTGCAGCCACTGATATGATTCATAATTCTTAAGCAAGAGTTGAAGAAAATCACCCCATCGCCTCCTGTATCTACTTCCTCTTCTGACAATTTCATTCTGTGCTTCGGCTGAACCTAAAGAAAAACACTAACTTCAACTGTAGATGTTCCTTTGCAAAAGGGAAAGAATCATGTGTCAATGAGCTGTTTAAATATGAATGAGTGTTGTGCGAAAGCCTCTGCTGTGATATTTAGACAAGAACAGATCCCTGCGTGTTGCTCATGTGTTTCTAACAGTGGCTCAAGGGAATGTTGCTCCTGTTTTGATATTTTGCAGGGTGGAAATTCACTATAATGTTTATGTCTGTGCGAGATCCCTTATCATCCTGAAGAAATCAAGTATCTTTATTTTTTTTCTGTATAGTCAGGACTCTTTTTTATAAACGTGCCTAGTGAACCACTGTTTTGCTGAACACTACCCTACATGAATAGTTTGTATTAATTAGGCTCATTTGTAAAAAAAATTTGGCTCCTACATATAGGAGTTGGAATTGCAGTTGAATGAAAAATCACTCTGAATGTCATTGTGAAACCAGTTCTGTGAAATTGAATTAAATTCGAGCTAGACTTTTGGAATAGTAAAAAAAACTAATTCAAGGCTGGCCTTTCACATTGTCCACATATTTAAAGGCAAAGCAAAATCTATCAAAGCATCAGAGCTCTAACCCTAACCCACTACCAAATTACCTACTAAATAAGCTTTTGAGAAGGATGGTTTGCAAAATTGCTTCAAGCACCATATCAAGACAGTGAAAAATAAAAAAACAATGGTAACTCAAACCATAAACTGATCATTGAAAAAGAGTCACATACTGTACACATTAATTTGGACTATGTAGGGGTTATAAAGTTGGGGAATCAGTGTGTACAGATGTTGAAGCCCAACTGAGATTCCAGTATTTACAGAACTGCTTCAATCGTGGAAACATGTCCCACTTCTTATGCACTGGCTTCAAACAGGAAGGATGCAAAAGACTGCCAAAGGCTCCCTCTGAAAAAGCAAACACGCGAAAGTTCATGTGCAAGTGCATACACAAATTAGTTTTTGTTGTAGACACTCTGAATCCTATACAATGAACACCAGTGAGTGGAAACTAATCCCAAATCCTTATTGCTCTCCTGATAAAAGCGGATGGAAGAGGGAGAGACAGATGTGGATGGAGGGCATTGGGTTTCGTGGGGCGCCAATGGGGGCACAAAAGCAGACAATTAGAGGCGAATGAGGAGGGAATGGTTGGGACAGTGAATTGGAAATGAGAGTCGGAAATACTGATGCGTGAAAGAGTGATCAGTGAACTGTAGTGTAAAAAGAAAGAGAGTGGGGGGATTTGACAGTTACAATGAAAGAGCAAGAGAGAGTGACGGATAATGATGGAATGGAGACTCACTGTGAGTGCTACAGCGAGGGAGACTTCAAAAAACGGCTGGTATAGAGACAGTGAATGCAGGGATGAGAATATATAAGGCTGGTGTTTACCTAAACTATGATAGATTGTGTTGGATATGGAAATGGCAATTTCTTAAGTTTTTGATTAATGATGCTAAAAAAAAAAATTGAAATCAATTTTTGAACGAATTAGCTTCAACCTGATTACATTCCAAATGAAAAGTAAGACTGGGTGTCATTTAAAAGTTAACATACAAACACTGACAACGAGACACTATAAAGTTTAACCTCTCCAGCAGTGCTTGGCGCTGTTATAACTATATTTGGAGATGAATGACAAATAGGCCTTCCTGACCAGTTTATTGATTATTGGATATTCAAGCATTTCTATTTAATTTTGTCAACATTTTAACTAAATTAAATGAATTGTGAATATTTCGTTGTCTCACATGGAGAACACAACACCTACACCTAGAATACTCCAAAGAAAGTGTTCAGAAGTCATACTGATCAGAAGCCCTAACCACCTCAACTGACTCCACTCACCACAAAAGAGCAGTAACTACGTGGGTACTACTGTAGGGGTATGGTACCACACAGTGAGGGACTCTTCAGCTGTTTGTAATCCTGTTCTTTCACTCACTATCGACAGCTCGTGACCTCAGGTGAGGTCGCCTAACAACAGAGCTGCAGTTGGACATGACAAGAACGTTTTTTTAATACCATCAACTGTCTGCTTGAACTGAGGTGTGATCTACAAGACGTATATACTTGTAATATATCTTATATGGGGCGGCTGTGGCTGAGGGGTAGAGTGGTCTTCCTCCAACCTGAAGGTCTTCAGTTTGATCCCCAGTCCGACCCATCTGTAGGCCGTGGTGTCCTTGGGCAAGATGGTGAACCCTGAATTGCCCCCCATAGAATAACAAAGTGCTGCGAATAGATGCACTGTATGAATGTGTGTGTGAATGGGTGAATCTAAAAATGTACTATAAACCGCTTTGAGTGGTCATCAAGACTAGAAAAGCACTATATAAATACAAAAACATTTACCATATAAAGTTATATACTTTGAAAAAGAAAAGTGCGTTTACAGTATTTATCTCCCTCTTGGAAACCGTTGACACAAAGGCATTCTTTCCATTAAAATGAGGTCTGTCTTCAGGAAGTAGAATGTTTCTCACTCCTGCATCATTGAAAATGCACCTACTTTATTTATTGTCCACAACATTTCAGAAGTCTGCTAAAAAGCCCATGGGCAATGGTTGAGTAGAAATCTGGGTACTCAGTGTGTTTGTCAGAAGAAAGGGAAAGTGAGTTCAGAAGAAAGGAGAGACAGTTGTGCTGTAATTAGAACACTTGCCTTCTCATACTCTTCCTCCCCTCACCCTAGCTGAGGTTTGGATAATCCTCTAGGGTAGCCCATGTTGGCTTGGCCTTTGTATGAAAAATACAACATGGATATACAGACACACACACACAAACACTACACACACACAAACACACATGAATAATGCACTAAATGCTTGCCAAAAAGATGCTATGATATTGATTTTCTCCAAGTCACATGAGAGTTTTGATGTTACTAAAGAATCATGGCCACAATCATGCATGAGCTGCATTTTAAAACCATTATAATGTTTATGTCTGTGCGAGATCCCTGATCATCCTGAAGAAATCAAGTGTCTTTATTTTTTTTTCTGTTCAGTCAGGACTCTTTTTTATTAAACGTGCCTAGTGAACCACTGTTTTGCTGAAAACTACCCTACATGAATAGTTTGTATAAATAAGGCTCATTTGTTAATTATTTTAACGAGCAAATGTTAGTTAAAATCTTTAGATTATATTTATAATTTTACCGCATTGAACAAACCATTGTTGCATGTTGTTTTATCATGAATGATTTTTAAAGAAGCAAAAAATATGAAATGTATATTTTTATACTAAAACATGATTTTTTAAATTTAACTATTGAAATTGAAATTTATTTGATAATGGGTTGGATTAATTTGTCTACAGAAACAGTCCAATAACAGCTGCTGTGTTCCAATTGTATACATGTATTACAGCTATAAAGAGGATCAGTTAGTTCAATTGTACACTTGGTAGTAATAGTAGTAGTCCTTTAACTTAAATTATGTTATTACAAATGCTAAAAGTTACGTAAAGAATAACATTGTTAACTTCTCATGAACACATCTAATGATTATTAATTTCAGAATTATATATAAAACATAGTCACACAGAAACCTGGGCTTGGTCCATACATATGTTATTCACAGTATGGACCATCAATAAACAGCTAACAACTAGTAGCCTTTAAAAGTAATGTACTTGTAGGTCTTGTTTAATCACTCAATGTTTTACCCTGGCTCTTGCCATTTATATGTTTTTTTGCGGAATCAAGGCATATGGCCATGTGTCTCTTTCAGGAATGGCTTCCATCTGGTGGCTCCACCATACAGTAAAGATCACAAATCCAACTACAAATTTGCAGGCCTGCCAGAGTGGTCCTTTGATTTTTGGCTTGCTTATTGACAAAGGCTGTTCTTGCTGGATTTGAAATGATGGGCTCTAGTGAATTGATTCTCAGCTAATATTTTGTCAACAATATGAAAACATGAATTGAAACTGCTGTTTAACTTACATCATTGGCTTGAAATTCATCACACGTTTCATTCTGCCCATGAACCTTTTGCAAGAGAGGCCACAAGGCTTGTCAGGAGAGACTGAAACTGAATTAGTCCAATGACTGAGTGTAACATAACAAGTCTTTTTTCAAACAGCCTGAAACATCATCTTGATGCTGACAGAGGAGATGAAGGGAAGCACAGCTTACTCTGATCTGTACCAACTCTAATAAACAGAACCATGGTTGTCTTACACATTCTCAAACACAGACACACAAAGGGTCAGCGTTAAGCAATATGTGAGTGTGTGTGTGTATGTTGGGTAGTCATTGTGGTCCCATTTGTAGCCCACTAGCTGACTCTAGAGCCAGTCGTAGGATCACATGCTGTGCATTGAGAGACGTTGGAAGCAGTGTATTATACAAGCCCACACACACATTTTTGCTTGTTCTAACTCTCAAATTCAAATTCCCAAAGTAAACTGAATATTTATTTAGATGAATACCAACCATATGTCTTCACAAATATTCTCGACCAGTCACAACTCAAGGTACCTTCTCAGTGAAAAAAACAAGTTAGGATACCAAGGACTAACACTTCCCTTTCTGTGATGCTCAGCATCACTGTCTCCGCAGTTTAATAAAATCAAAGCGTGTGCAACATTCCACTGCTGTCAACAACACCACACAGAATGTAAAATACAGCTGCGGTTTTCAGCCCTTCCTGATCTAATATGGTGCGTTCTCTGAGAAGAATGATGATGACAAAGCAAAATGTAATGTATAACTTCTGTTCCTGCATCAGATTTGACATCTCAAAGTGTCTTTTCTTCCACTTAAGAGGAAAATCAATATTGTGAAGAGAAGGTGCTGTGGGGGCACTGAAAGGTCAAGGACAAAAAAAGACAGCTCACATTCTCATGTACACTTGATTAACGTGAAAGACATTTTTTGACAGTTTACACATAAGATTCTTCGATCAAGTGGTATTACGCTAAGAGCACATTTTAAGAGCAAGGGCTCTTTTCTGGTATAGTAATCGTATCTGTGATGTGAGATATGCAACCCACATAATGATGCTGTGAACATATTACTACTTTGTGTAAAATAACAGCTTCCCCATGTCTTTAAACTAAATAAATACTCCTCTTCTTTGGTACTTTTTATAGGCTGACTAACAAAAGTGAAAAACAATGGGGAGCTCAAAGCTCAGACAACTATTAATGGACTGTCCTTAAAGGGGCATTCCAGTTGTTTAGAATTGTACTTCCATAAAGTTGTTGGACTGGCAAAAAAATTCCATCGTTTGATTAAAAATTGTAAAAAGTGAAGTAATAGAATCAGGGATATTCTGACTATTAATAGCTAGTGTACTGTAGATACCATGATTCCTCTCTCTACATTGTAACCAGGAAGCTCATAGTGGCTTTGATCAGTCCTTACAGTCACCTGTAGATGTGTGTGATTTAAACAACTGTCTGAGGAGATGATCCTTATCAAAGCACATTCAAGCCCAAACGACTCTGAGTGGTAAAGGAATGGGCCTTTGAGGTTATGTGTGTCCCACATGCATCTCTAAGCTTACACATTAGCCAATACACACTTTAAATGTATTGCACTATTACCAGCACATGCAAGTCTGATCACTGATACTGACACAGGTTTTCCAGCTCTGCAGATTAGGAATATTAACTTAATTAAAATGGAGCACTTGAAGTATTGTAAAAATCTATTACATGTATTTTGTTTACTGCACTGTCTCATCTTTGAGTTGGTTTTATAAAAGGGAAAGAGAGTAGATAAGAGGGTAGAAAATGTTGAGTCACCTTGAGCAAAACGTATTTATAGGTATACTCCTGCTAATGATTGTGTTTTGTCTGTCATTTTCTAATTTCAAAGCTAAGTTCAGTGTAAATTGTTTTAGTACACTTAAAGGGATAGTTCACTGAAAAATGACATGTCAGGTGGGTGATGTGTTTGAGTCCAAAAAAACACTTTTGGAGTCTCAGAAGTAGACTTTGTAGCAGCCGATTCCGACACAATTTAAATAATAATAAAAATCCTTACAATTTCAATAGGGCCTCTCACCATTCAGTGCTCGGGCCCTAATAAGTGATGACTGAGACTTCAGACAAATAAAACAACAGAAAAAACATAAAATGCCTCCATACTGCCTGTGTGGTGTCATGCAATTTTCCATAAGCCACACAGTAATACTCGACTCAAAACGAGGTCAGTTAAACTCTGTTTTAAGCCTAAAGGTTCCCTGATATCTTCCTAGGAGGTGCATTCACGGACCCTTGGACACACCATCGTGTAGCTAAGTCCACTAGCTTAGCCACTTCAGGTGGACTTTTAGGCTTAAAACACGGTTGAAATTGATCTTGTTTCGAGTCAATTATAAATGTCGGGGCTTGAGTACACTTGGTTGACACAACATGAGCAGTATGGAGACATTTTAAAAATGTTTTTATTATTCTCAGTCACCAGTTACTTCAATTGTATCGGATTTGACTGCAACAAAGTTTACTTCTGAGACTCCAAAAGTGTTTTGTGGACTCAAACACATTACCCACCCCTCCGTAGGCATAATGGTAAGTAGATAATAAGTGTATTTCAATTTTTTTGTGACTAATCCTTTTAAGTGCAATTTCTCACACTCTGCCTCAACAATTTTTCCTGTCTCTTTTCCCCTTTGCTACTTGTCCATATTTTTCTTGACAGTGCCACTTGTAAGACCTGGTGCTGTGTTTCAGAGGAAAGCACTGCTTTCAGAACCCCTCACACAAAAGAGGTTTCACCGGGTTGGATTTTTGATAGCTTGTTGCTAACAGGCTGCCGGGGCTCTGGTACCTCTGCTTTGTCAGTTTGATCACTAGAGAAGATGTATGGTTTGTGCATAACTGGAGAGTCACTCTATGCAGAGGAAAATGGGTCTGTGAGGTACAATCTTTTACTGTTTCCTGACATCTCTCTATCTACCTCCCATTTTTTGTCTGCTTCATCTGTGTTTTTCTTTTTGTTTGACGGACTTTTCTTTGGACGCCTCCACCTTTCCAGATTCTCTTGTTTTACTTCTTCTATTCCTTCTTGATTTTTGCTTCAAAGTTCATCTCAACTTTGCTAATCCTGAACAGTGGAGAGAATAGGCTCCTCAAATAGGGAAGTACAATTAAGAATCCTTAATGTAAAACCATTTAATGCTACATTGTGATGGTCTCTGAATATGGGCACAATAGCAGAGCTCATTCAGCCCAAGTGAAATTAATCAATGCTTAGTTGAGTTGCATAAAAAAAAGCTTTATTAGAGAAGATTCAGCCTTTAGCCCCCTGCAAACAGGATGTGGTTATTGTAGTGCAACTTTTCCAGTTGTTTTATGTGGTTGATGTTCTGCTTAGGTGCCCGAAGACACTGCTCAGTGTGCCCCACAATAACACTGTAAACATCTGAAGTTGCTTTTCTGCTGTCATTAGCAATTTCTTTGTCATTAACCATTCTAATTGAAAACTATTAACACAAATACCTAGCAATATGACTTTACCAACAGCAGTAACGGTGGTTTGAACAGCAAACAACAGGTCTGGATACAAAGGAAGTTAACATTGGGGATATGATTCCATTAATTTAAACTGTATGACTAGCAATGTACAGTTTATGGCTTGAGCTAAGCTAATGTTAGATCATATTCAGCTGGAACCCTCTATGATTTCAGAGCATTATTGGGGAGCAGCCTCTCACACTCTGTCCGAGCTTGAGCCTTTGGCCTGTGCAACCAGAAAGGCAACAACATTTTAACCAGGTCCACATTTATTAAGCTATTATACATGAGGGTGGTTGCCTTTGTCACCTCAATTAATTATATATTATATATATTGTGGACCTAATCATTATGTTGAAAAGTCAAGCTTTTATTGACAACAGCAATACACTAAAAGCCCGATGAGACAAATTGTGGATAATGTGCTAAACAAATCAAATTATTTAATTGATTGATTGAAGATGGTACATGCAGCTAATTTCTAATAATCTAGCTCTTAATGTTTAATTCAAATCATACCATACATTATCTCAAGGCACTTTGCGGACTGTATAAAGAAAAAACTCTTGCAGGACCAGACTCAATCCGTCCTCAAGGCATCCATCTGCCTCAACCAGTTGGGGTGAGCGGAGAAAAAAGAGAGAGTAGAAGAGAGGGGAGTGTAAAGTAAGGGAAAGAAGAGAGAGAATAGAGGGGAGAGTAATTGTAATTATAATAAAAATTATAATTGTTGTCATATCTGGATACTGCAGCTCTGGAGTCAGAGATACCTGCAGAGCATGAAAGAAAGAGAGAGGGAGAGAAACAAGTGCGTTCTGTTGATTTTCTCTCTCTTGTCACCACTTTGTTATATTTGGGTCCAGTTAGCATCTGCTTTTCCCTTTGCCTATCCCTGACATGAACAAGGTACAAACAAACTCTTAGGAATTCTGTATTTTTTAAATTCTACTTGAGGGAACATTTAATTTGGTGATCATTTCTGCTTTGTGGGTTATCTGGTGTGCCTCCTGGGTTTGTCTTAAAGGCCATTGAATCAGAAGCACCTTGGCTGGGACCATAGACTGCTTATTAATAATACTTGGACACTGGAAGGCAGTAGTCATACCTTTAAGCACACATGCAGTCTCTGATCTTGAGTCAGCTGCATTAGCAGAAAAGATTTTCTCCCTTTCTGGTTATATATTGTCATATTGAAAAAGGTTCTGGGCCATCAGGACTAAAACCTCACGCCACCTGAACAGTTTTTTCTCCATGGCAGTGGGGCTCACAAACAAGCCCCCTGCATCACACTGACTCTGACTCTGCCCCCCCCGCCTCGCACATAATTTCTCAATTCTTACTGTATATATTATTGTTCTTACTGTATATATTGTTGTTTTGTTTTATGTACAGTGGCAATTTCAAATATTTCCAATATATGCAACTGTTCAGTTTACTAAGAGATTAACTTAGTTTAACCTCAGTTGACAAGTCACCAGAGTTACTTTTACACACAACACACACAGCTGTTTTCCTTATAATGAATATTAACGGTCACCGCCTATTCCAGAAAATCTCTGCACCTTAGCACTGTACGTGCCCATAACTCTCACTGTATATATTGTTTAGTTTTATATATATATATATATATATATTGTGGGAGCCCGGCCTTGCAAGAGGAGAACAGTGGGTATACAAACTGGAAACAGAGCAGTCAGACGCAGGGGTGTATGGTAAATAGAAATTAGGCGTTTATTTACAACTGAGGGGGGAAAGGGAGGAGGGCGCATAAAGATAACTCAAATAGCTTTGCCGGTCTGGCAGTTGGGGTCTGGGGCTCCAGCGGGCTCTTCCTGATTCAACGAGAGAGAAAGACAGCAGTTAGTCCTCTTCATCTGACAAAAAGGCAGGCCGTTGGCCTCTTACCCTGAGACTCCTTTCGAAAGCGTCTGATTCCTACCCCCTCAGTGGCTCAAGAGACTCTGGCCCCATTTCCTGTGGTTTTTAAAAGGGCTCCTGATTGCCTCTTGATTCAGTCCACCTGTGAGGGACAACCAGAGACACCTGGGAGGGGAGGAGCTCCCCAGGAGGATCCCCTGGGGTAGAACCGCCCCTCCAACACCACGCCTCTGGATTGCCCCTGCCTGGCTGTCCTCAGCCATGTGTGGCACGGCTGACAGGCTGGGCCATCACAATATATAGTGTTGTTTAATGTCTGATTGTTATTTATGTGCACCAACCACACCAAGGCAATTTCCTGTATGTGCAAATACACTTGGCAATTAAAAGAATTCTGATTCTGATTCTGATATTAACAAATAATGAAAAGATATGCCAATGGTCAGGAAGGTCCCAGTCGTTGTCTGTTTTTGTGTACAGTTAGAGTCCAGTGCAATACCACTGCAAACTACAACATCAAAAATAAACATAAACCAAAAAGCCAACACTGGCACAAATCAAAGTCTGTTCGGTTATTAATGTATCGAATGTAGGACAAATGGGGAGTTGTAAAGACCTGATCCACTTTGCCAAGGCCCAAATAGACTTTGACAGATTAATGAATCAGAGCAATTTTTAAATTGCTAACCTTGTGGGTTGTTCATACTCAGTAGTGAGGAGGGACAAACCACAACCTGGTGACAGGGTGTTGGAGAATGTGCTGGAGCACATGACACCTCTAACTCACAACTTATAGGACCTTGAGGTTTTGGTGCCAGATGCCACACAGCAGCTCCTGATGTCTTGTGGAGTACATGCCATGGCAGGATGGAGCCGTTTGGCAGCATGTGAAGGACTAACAACATATTAGGTAAGGGTGGTAATAATGTTGTTGTCATCAGTACACAATTAAATTACCACATCTAACTGTCTCTCTAACAACTGAATGTCTTTGTATAGGTAATGTTCAACAGTGTGGTTTTATAAGATTAGGTGAGATTTTACAGGTGAGAGTGGTGTTGTCCTCTTACCAGAAGATCTGCGGTTCAATCCCTGCCTTCCCCATTCTGCATGCCGAACGTTCCTTTGTTTGGATACTGAACCGGAAATTGCTCCTGGCAGCTGGGCTGTTCTCTTAGAGAACAGTGTTGCCCATAGATGCTCTGTGTGAAAGTGTGTGTGAATGGCAAAAAAACCTGTACTGTTAAGTGCTGCGGTCATTAAGACACGAAAAACACCATATAAATACCAACTATTTAACATATATGTGTTTATGCTGAAGTTTGTGTTGTGTTGCAGTTGTATTGTGCTTTACAATTTCTGGAGAGAGAAGAGTTCAGTGAATAGAAATTAAGAGTGAATTTAACAAAATATGTTATATAAAAACGAGTAATAGCTACATTAATTAAATCTAATGGGCCAACTTTCCTTTCAGTGTGTAATTAAGCAGTTACAATTTTCTGTCTTAAAATGTCCTGGTGAAATATTGAATTCAATTGAACTTTAATTATTTAAATTCAACCAAAGACTGAGTCGTGTTTCTAAAATCTCATCTCTCTCTCTTATATGAACAGGTCGTGGGAGAGGGATCCCTAACAGAGGACAGGGCAGTGGATGTCACACCTTGGCCCTTTGAGACAAATTGTAACCACAAAACTAAAGGCCGGCGCATGCTTCTGCGTTTTCACGGGCCCGGAGAAGAGCAAGAGCCCTTCCGGGCCCCTCACGGCCCTTCTGACGTCCTTACATGCGTCGGCCAATTTTTCTAACTAGACGGCAAAGCCCTGCAAGCGTCACCCGCCCGCAAGGGCTGTGATTGGTCTGCTAACTACATCATTTCCGGAGTCGCATTTCCGGTTCATGCCCGGAAACCACGGAAGATTTAGAAGAACGAATATGGACCAAATAGAAGAGCACTTGGCAGAAGAGATCCGACACTATGTCCACTAGTATAACCCGTCACTAACCGGCGGATTTTTTCGCCAGAAAAAGGCTCTGAGGAGCCGCCGTGGCGATGTAAATAAATCGCTCTTCTTCGTGCAACACAGGAAGAAGAGCCGACTTCGACAAAAAACATTACTGCGCCTAGTGTTCTGGCGGGGAATTGCATGGCAACACGCGCAACGGTTGGAAAACCATGAATGAGAACGAGTCCTGCGTTACAGCTGCGTGCCTGCGGGCCCCTGACAACGCAGAAGCATGCTCCGGCCTTAAGTAGTAGTAGTAATACCATATCGTTATACATCCTGCAGCTTGAACAATAGGACGATATTACACTGTCTGCACTGTTGCTCCCTACTGAGATAAAAAAGAAACAAAAAAATTATTGAAGTGTGGTGATATTAACATCCATCACATGCATTAGAAAAGGAAGCACACAACTACACGTGTCCACAGCAGGCCAACCGCTGTCACACTGTTAAACTGCAGAGCAGAATGTGTAAGTTAACTATCCTAACCACTACACGTTTAACAATTACCCCATTTACAATAAACCGGTGGTCAGTCAAATAATATCTTATTAGATAACTGGACTCATTGAAGGTCAGTGGCATGAAACACATGTGCTTATGTGTTGCTGTGTTTATTTTTGCCAAAGTGTGTGAGATTAAAGACAGTTGAGTAAAGTTTAGAGGTATAAAATGTAGTCATGGGAAAGGTCAACAGTCAGTCCTTTGTGGCCCCTTGGGGGATAATAATTCAAGTGTGTGTTTTTGTGTGTGCAAATGCAGCATTTCCCATGTTGTAGGGACCTAAATCCAACTTTGGGATATTATCTTCCTAATGGGGACAAATTGCAACTCCCTGTAACATAAACCATTACATTTTAAGGTGAAAACATATTGATATAACAACATATAAGGTTAGAGCAGCGGTTCTCAATCTGTCATGCCCTACTTTGGAGGGAAATTATTTGTCATGCCCCTGCTCCAACAAAATCATGACAAAATGGCCCAAGTTTAACATGTGTATTGACATAACATACAAATTAACATTACATTTCATTACATACTTTCGGGTGAATGCACTGATCTTGTCAGCCAGGTGTGGAAGGTGCTTGTCTATGCCCTGAAGCTGAAGATTTTATTCATTCAGCTTTCCAAATACATTGCTGAGGTAGGCCAGTTTCATCAGAGATAGTCACTGTATAATATCACTAAACTTGCTTGCAAGTTCATGCATCCTCTCCTCCAACAAAACACCCCAATTTCCACTCTGAGCTCAAAGGCTCGCGACAAACACTCTACCTCGGGAGAGCCACCGCGCTTCGCTGTGAAACAGCACTGCTGAATGTTGAGCTCCCATGTCCTCACAAAGTGCAGAGAACTGCCAGGCTCTCAGTGGTCTTGTTTTTATGAAATTGATCACGTTAACAACATCAACCAAAGCCTTGTTAAGTTCAGGACTAAGCTGCTTTGATGCTGGCGCTTCTCTATGTATAACACAGTGGGTCCATTGCACATTCGGCGAAACCCACTTGACCAGTACCTGTAATCCCCTCCTTTTCCCTGCCATGGTCTGTGATCAATCCGTGCAAACACCAACACAGTTCTCTTTCTTTTTTCCGATGTCCGCTCCACACAGTTTTTTAGAATCACTGCGTAAGAGTAAGCTTAGGTTTAGGCTGAAGTTAGGGTGAAGCAAATAGTAGTGATGGATGAGGGTGAAGTAAGTCTTCAGGAAATTAATGTTGTGTTTCTGAAGTCATTGAGACAAAACTGTGGGTGTAAGTTTGTGACAAAACACATATGACTAGACTAGTGAATTAGCTTTTTTGAAGAGAAACAAAACGAGAATATAGCGAGTAGAAGGAACAGACCAACAGAAACACAAGAAGTTGTCACATCCTGAAAGATCTAGGAGTAGCATGTTGTCTATAATATTCCAGTACATTATATAAGCAAGGTTCCTTGATATGATTTATGTTTACCTTTAATGAAGACGTTGGACTCTTCTATTATCTTGAAACTTTGCATTGTTCAAAAGTCTCAAATTCCTGACGTTGAGCGACCAGCGGGATCACCTTAATAACTCCCATAACTGCTTATTTGTTTTTTTCTGATATTCAATTATCATGCAATTATTCCAGTTGGTTAAATGAAGCACAAACAAGGTAAGTAAATAATAATTTTACTAGGGCTCATATTAACCCCACCAGAAGGCTAAACATGACATTGTTAACTGAAAAAATGCTGTTGACGAATCTCAGACCATTCACAATGCTGCGAAACACACATTCTGCAAGTTTCACACATTCCAAAGCTTTTGGCTAACACTGCATGCGTTTACTGCAGTGAAAACCATCAGAGCTTCCTATTATCCAGTGACAGAGGAACCTCTCTTTGGGATCACAATAGTAGACCTGTGTCAACCAGCTGTCACCAAATTCCTAAATTTGTTTTGAATTGCTTAGATGGTGACATAGCAAAATCTGCTGCAGTCAAATGATACATATTGCATTTTTAATAAAATCAGAGCAAATCAACTAATTTTATTATATCATGTTTCTCCCATGCCTGGTTTACATGCATGTCTTGTTCTGTCACCAAAGGACAATAATTATTTTTTGAAATAATTCTAACAACATATTCAACTGAAGTGCAATATTACTACTCGCAGGCAATACAAACATTTATGTGCTATATGTTAAATTTTACAGTTTTTTCCATTATCATATAATTTACACATCATGTTCAATATCCCATTTTACTTACTCCTTATCACGTCTACTACATCACACTTTTTTGGGGTTTGAGGTTTACTGTCTCATTTAACTTGCTTATTTTATTAGGGCCCGAGCATCATACAGTTGTCCCCTACTGATGCTCACTGGGGGGTCCTGTGGAAATGGCAAGGATTACTATACTGGCCCGAGCACTGAACGGTGGGTGGCCCTTTTGAAATTGTAAGGATTCTTATTATTATTCTCTGCCAAATTAATTGTTTTTTTGAGGGCTTTAACATGGTCAGTTGGCAGGAAATTCAAAAGTCAGATAATTTGAAATGGGCGTGGCAAAATGGTTCAACAGCACCACCTATACACAGCCCCTGAGTTCAATTTGACTGATCTTCACGAAAAATTGATACACAGGTGTATCATGTTCAGATGCACAAAAAAGTCTCAAGGAGCGTTATAAAAAACGCAGGAAGCCATATTTCATTTAGTGGCCATATTCCACATTTTTACTATGATGAACTTGTCCCAGGGCTTTCATCAGATCAACTTTAAGTGTCATCTAAACAAGATGGAGATACAAACTAACTCAAAGATCGTCACAGTGTGACCGTGGCATGGCGTCAAAGTTTGATTACACACCATCAAAACACGAGGTTCTGTATCTCGAACATACATGGACGATTAATCCTTTGATGCTGAGCCGTCTACAAACAACTCCAGTCCTGCTGTGATGTCAGTAGTCATAGATCAAAGGAATCTTTGATGTCTTGCAAAGGTGACTCTCTCGTTCTCTCTCTCAGAATTAGGACATTTCCTCAAACCGTGTAAAAAAGTTTTACTCAAGAAGCATTATAAAAACGCAACGGGAGGCCCGCCATTTTGCATTTAGTGGCCATTTTGGCCATATTTATCATTGATTTTACTCAGCAGTGGTTGAAATGTATTCAGTTACTCATTAGAAGTAGAGTACTTGTACTTGATTTCCTTTTCACAACTTTCTTTACCTCTACATTTACACACAGATTGTGGTGAATGCGATTCTCTGAAATTATATGATCAGACAGAAAACACTTTCCGTATATCTGTGAATAAGATGTTTTTGAAGTGTTAAAATAAGAAACAGGTTTGTTTTCATGACAGATGTGATCCCTGTTGAAGATTTCTCCTCAAAAAGACACGATGCCAGTAAGAATCGTTTCTTGGATATTTGATCAGATGTTATATCTTCTGTCAGATTCACTTGTTCATGTGATGCTGTTGGTCGTGTTCTTCAGGTGCCGAACTTCTGGGATCTCTCCATTCCGCTCCCAGCTGTTCTGTTTATCACTGTGGGTTTTTACATGGCCGTTCTGGGCATCGGGCTGTGGATCCGATTCTGTCTCAAGGTAGGTGCTCGTAACGCAGTCAGTGTATCTGCAGAGCAACGTCAAATGTCAACTGAATAACACGTGCTCGCTCCCTGAACGGATAGCAGACATGCATAGGTGAATAAAGGACAGGCTTGTTTTCGCTTGAAACTAATTTAGATAAAAACTTAATGTTATTTCATCAGACTAGTTTTCACATAGAATATAGATGTATTATATAAAATTATAGATTTGTGTTATTGAGGATTCAAAAGAGATGGTTCATATTAAAAATACAGATTTCCCATTTCTCACTGATATTAATGTTGGGGTTAAAATGGGGTTAAATTAACCTTACATATCTGCAACTGCAACTTTTATAAGTTCCACATGGATTAAATTATTTTAATTTTAAAATTGGATTCAATTTAAGGTCTTCAACGTGGTGAACTGAATGAGCGGACTTCTTTTTAACTTTTTTTCAATATAAACAAAGTCATCTTAATTATATAAAATTATACCGACATGTCTGAGAAACAAATCATCTAAATTTCAATTACTAAACATCCTTATTTACCAGAAACAGGCGACTTCCTGGTCAGATCGTGGTGTTAGGTTTCTGTTCCTCTGTCTGTCGCTTCACACGAGTTCAACACTTTAAAATTCAGATTTCTGCTGCTGTCTTCTTTCTCAGGACCGTTGTTCCTCAAACTGCTGTGACTGCTGTCCCAAAACCTCTGTTTGTGAACATTTCTTCAGACTGGTTGAAATGTGCAACTGTCGCCTGCCCACCATGCGCTCATTACTGGCTGATTGGTGTCCTGTTCCGACTGTAAGTAACTGACAAACCCTCGGGATTTTATCTCCAGTCTGGTCTTCTCATCTGCACTAAGACTGAAGTTTCCACCTGAAACCCTCCCGTTCATTTAGGAACCAGAGTCTGACACTAGAGCGTGAGCTCGTCAACAAGGCCAAAGATTATCTCAAGAAATACATTTGTGGTTTAGAATGCCACAAAGTTTTTGTTTTATTTGTATATATCCTATCAAACAAGACAGGTGTTGTCATGTTTGTCTAATCAGGAGCATCTGAAACTCCTATTTACAGAAAGTTTAGAGATATTAACATTCAAGTGTCGGACATGTTTTCCCAGTGTGCCAAGTGGGACTGTGCCTGCAACTCCCAGGCTTACGACTGTGAGACCTGCAACTGCCTTTGCTTAGAGATCAGGATCAAGTAGAAGAAGAGGATGGAGGTAAACTTACGCATGAATCAGCAACAGGCTCTCCTATCTGCACCGCTGGTACTTTAGTAGGTCTACAGGCCAGAGTCTATGATGAAGAAAAGTTATATTTATTTACATTTTATTTAAATTTAGCTGAGAATTCAACAAAAATAACTTAAACCATTGAACAGATTCACTTCCTAATTGTGTTAGGGTCCTGATTGAAAGATCAGTGTCTCAGAGCTGACACAGATCTTTCAAACCTGTCTCCACTTGCCCTGATTGACAGCTGATCTTCACGTTGACATGGACACACACTGATCCCAGAGACTGAGATTATCCTTGAATTAATCTGGGTCATACTCAGTTTCTCAACAAATAATCAGATTGGTTCAAGATTTCTCCAGGATGGTCATTAAAAACACTTTAAATGTGTAATGGTAATTTATATTGTTATTTCTAAAGGCACTAGTTCTGTATTACTATGTATATACTTTATATTTCTATTTTGTTTGCAATGCACTTTATCTTTTTATTCTCATATTGAATTATATATTTAGACTTAATACCTCTTCAAGCAAACTGGCACAATAATTTCTCTCAGAATTGATAAATTGTAATCAATCAATCAATCAAATTCAATCAAATTTATTTGTATAACCCTCAACAAGATTAAGGAAAAACTACAAAAAAATAACTTTTAACAGGGTAAAAAGAATGTAGAAATCTCAGAGAGAGCCATATGTGAGGGATCCCTCTCCCAGGACGGACAGATGTGCAATAGATGCCACGTGTAATGGAGAACATCAGAAAGATGTTTTAATCATAGTCCATGGTCAGCAGCCATCATGATCAGGATCAACCATCACGATTGGATGCCACTATAGTCCACAATCATGATCAGTTACCACCTCGATCGTGGTCCTCCATCACTATCAGAGGCCAACATGATACAGGATCCGACATGACGATATCTTGCTTATCTAATCATATCATAGCAGCAAAAAGCCATTGTTCTTTTGACCAACAAGGGCTGGTCTAAATGTCAGTGACGCAGTTGCAGCTGTTTACTATACAGAGAGGAATTGTCTCCCAGTTTACCTTATAATATAATAGCAACTAGCTAAGGTGCAAGTGCTTCTGGCTTTTAAAGGGGAATAAGTCACTGATTGTATTATGTCATGTTACACCCAAAACACATCCATGAGACACCAAGATCCACTGCCTGGATTTACTACAAGAAAACCTACGTCTCGATGCTGCACACATGGATACTGGAATGCTTGGAACTGTACAACATCACCAGTGCACTAAGAGCCTTCATCAAGAGCGGGGCTGTGGAAAACAACTTGAGGCCCTTTTGAACAGGTTACTATCATGGAATATAAATGCTCTGTCTCCACTGCTTTTCTGCATAGGTCTGAAACCCCTGAGTTAGATAATCACAAAGAGTGGCTACGGATACCGCTTTTCGAAGGGAGATAAAGATCAGCCACCTTCTCTACATGGATGACGTCAAGCTGTATGCTAGGCGTGAGCGACACATCGACTCACTGATCTACACCACCAGAATCTAACGCAATGACATCGGAATGTCATTCGGACTAGACAAGTGTGGTCAGATGGTATCAAAGCGACGCAAGATGATCAGAACTGAAGGGATGGACCTACCAGAAGGACACATAACAGATGTTCAAGACAGCTACAAATACCTTTGGATCCCAAAGGCAAATGGAAACCAGCAAAAGGAGGGAGGCCGAGGACTAGTGAGCTAGAGAGCCACTCTCCAGGATGAGGCATTGTAAATAAAGGACTACATCAAGAAACTGCTAAGTGAAAATGTTAGACAGCAGAAACCCAATGATGATGGCATGGCATGTACCACCGACAAATAGAGGAAGTGGCTTAGAGAGATCCTACCAATGACTGGAAAAGGCTGGTCTGATAGACAGAACAGAACAATTATGGCAGCACAAGAACAGGCCCTAAGCACATGATCCATAGAGACTAGGGTCTTCCACAACAGACAAGACCAGAGGTGCAGGCTAAGCAAAGAAGCCCATGAGACAGTCCAGCACATAGTCGCAGGGTGTGAGTATGGATTAGAGGTACCCAAGTCCCTATGAGACAATAGTAGACCTAAGTTCCTTTATGTGGTATGTCCCAAAATACCACAAAGAACAACTTAGCTAAGATCTTGTGAGTCCAGACTGACAAGCTGCGGCCTAACCAACGAGACAAAGGGGTGATGGACAAAAACAGAAGAGGGCAGTAGTGATAGATGTGGGAATCCCAGCGGACAATAACATCAGAAAAAAGACTGAGAAGTACCAAGGACTGAAAGAACAACTATTCTAACAGTTATGGAAGGTGAAATACAATGTGATCCCAAGGCAAAACATCTGAAGCATCTGTCCAGAAGAGCGCAGTCCTAGGAAGAGCAAAGATACTGTGCAGAACGCTCAAACTCCAATGTCAGGATCCATTCCTGTCAGCCGATAAAATTTAAGAGGGGACCACGAAAATATGCCCAAACACGTGAAGCTTACTGGATTTATTCTCTGCAAACACTGGCTCCAAAGGGACTGAATGATGAACTACTTCTTAACCGTTTTCTTTTGATTCCGTACAATAAACTTTTATTGAACATTTTGGTACATCCTCAGTGTATATTTTGGGTTTGGATCAATCTGTTTCCCCTGCTGAGCTACAGTCATTTCTGGATGCCAATGAATATGTACACATTTGATCAGGTTATTTTACAAATGAAACCTGTCATTCAGTCTATTTTACATTATTCTATGTATGCAGAGGTGCCATGCATCTTTGATATTTTTTATATATATAATTACATTTTGAGATGGGCATGAAGGAGGATTCTGATTGTATGTATAAATGTTGTTGATTATTTTCCTATGATATATAGTTTTTTCTATGACAATGGTTATGTATATATAATTTTGTGAGGCCTGATCCAATTTATTACGAGGATGATGCTTTATGTCTTTAATTACTGTTAATTTTGTACTGTATACATAAGTACATCTACAGTATGCAGTTTCATCCACTCGCTCGCTGTGAATAAGCATCAGCTCCGGACTTTCTGTGGACTGAATACTAGGGGCTAGCTCTTACTCAGACATTTGCTGTCACACATGCAGCCCCCGAGTTGCGGAGCAATAGAAGATGGGGACAATAATAGTGTGGGAGAAAGCAGAAAAAAAAATTCTTGCTGCTCATTTGAGCATGGTTAGTTTTTACATTTGAGGGAAGCTAACCCATGGAAAAGCTGACTGGCTATCTTTCCTCTCCTGTAACACACACCTTATTTGTCTCTGGGGAGGAGGACTGGTTGGATCTCAAGGAAGACTGAGTAAGAAATACTAACACAGACATTTATCTAATTTTAACAATTAAATAATCTTTATCTGAATTGGCCATTTTCTCTTTCCTCTGTGTGTGTCTCTAGGTCAGTAATTTAGTCAAATGCCTTTGAATAAACCTAACTTCATCTAGCTGTGTGTGCGTCTGCCTGTTTGTGTAAATACCAGTCTGTTTGTCCTCACTGGAATTGCAATCTTCAAAGACTGTTGCACAGCATGGGAGACTTCTGATGAAAACCTCCTAACTGGTAGTAGGAATTCTTGGCACACTGCAGAAAATATTCAAATTATTTCTTCGTCAGATAATTACTCAGAGATTATAAACTGCCATCATGAGAGGGTGTGGAAGGGGAGTCAAACTTAATAGGGATGCAATAACAATACAGAGAAAGAGCAATTAACTTGCCTGACGTGAGGTGGTTCAATGTTGAAGCAGGACAATGTCACACACACCATGACATTCTGAGAATACATATATAGTTGGCTCCAATAAAGAAAAGCATCTCTGCTAACTTATATTCTGTAGATCTATTCTATTGGCCAAAATCTAATTCTGGCAGTGGTTTCAAAAACATCTCCTGCAGGGAAATTTGAAACTAAATGTCAGTACGAATTTATTTAATATGACTGGCTGTAACATAGTCATGTTCCAAATCATGTTACAACTAAATTCTATTTACATTTATCTGCACTGAAGACTTTTGGAAGTAAAAGCTTGTTGGAAAAGCCAGTTTCTTTATGTGGTGCCATCCTTCTATACTGTATATGAGCCTATACACTTTTAAAGGGGAATTGACCAAGCCATTACTGAAACAAAGCAGGGTTATATAGAGGTGAATGCTGCTGGACAGTTCATATAGTGCCTTCCCCCAAAGGTCAGCTGTGTGAAGATGGTTTGCAGTTGGTCTTAAGGGCAACTTCACATCAGAGTTTAGCCTTAACCTACAAAATACTGACATAATGCCAGTACTCAACGTATTCACCTGGTGAAATTAAGTCCAATGTGCAGTTTGAGTGATATATCAGTCTCACCACAAGTCAGTTACCAATAAATGGTGAAAACACATCTTTATTCCACTGTTGGCATAATGATGCCTTTCAGGTATGGTCATTTAAAAATCTGGGAATAAAAAAATATCAATGAGTGCCGACATGGGAACAGGTTTACTCACAGTGTGTGTATTGGTTCCAGTCAGGAAGCCATATTGATCCTGGGCTCAGTAATGATGAAGTCACATCACAAACTCTGTTGTTGCCTTTAGCTGACAGCTCGTGACATTAAGCTCTCTCTGACAGCTAACGCACAATCTGATGAAGCACATGTGTCAGCACTGCCGGCACCGATGCTAATACTCAGCGGCTTGCCTCACACAGAGCTCCGGATTTCAGAAATCACAAACATTTACCCACAAACTCACTATTCATCGTGAGTACCTGGGAGGCACTCTTACAGGGACAGCTCTTTATCAGTCTGTAGTGCAGTGTCGGTTTATGGAGGAAAGAGTTTATAAAGCTGAAGTGAAGCCCAGCTTAAATGGATACATAAATAGAAAGAAGAGAGCGGGACAAGCATTGGAGCTAGATTAGTTTGAGATCACACTGGCTGTGGGACTGGAGGTGTATGTGAGGATGACGAGATAGCGGAGACCAATGCCTTTCTTCTTCAAATAGTTGTGATCATGAAGCTTCTCTTATCCACACATGTACACACAATACATGACAAAACAATCTGCAAGTGTGAACAAACATTTTTCACTGCCCCTTTCTTTCTTGTCACCTCTCTTGCTCTATGACTAATACAGTGCTCATGTCAATGTACAGAGAATGTCTGTTTGTCAGAAACTTTATAGGACATGGCTCTTATAATGGCATGTATTCACTGGTTTGCTGTTGCATAAAAATGAGGTGAATATCGACTCCCCTGGCGTAGAAACAAGGTTGGCTATGTGAAACAGGGCCACATTCCTGTGGAGTAAGGAAACTAACTCGTCACACACAATCTCCCTTATGTTGAAGCGCCTCTCCCCGTGGAATCATCTCCAAGTTAGCACAGTCTTGAGTTTTATCTTTGATCAATATCCCACATTTTACATATAAACACACACTCGCGTACAATTGTTAGTGGTAAGTGTTGCAGCTTGGTGTAGTTTTTGATTAATCTCAACAGCTACAAGGATCCTAGGGACTACTTTATGTGTTAACTTCTAGCTGGACTCACGGCAAAGTGTTTAGAATTATTTTGGTCAAATTCCCACGGTACAACTGTATAGGAGGGTTGTGCTCCTTGCCCTGGTCATCCTTCTTGCCAGTTTTGCTATTTCCGTAAATCTCTACAGCTGAGTCTGAGTAAAATTTTATCTTCAACACCGAAGGGCAAAAATACTCTAGTCTGCATTCATTCCCTGTATGTCTTTCCTGTTTAAGCCTTTGTATCTTTTAGCCCTGTAAAGCACTTTGTCTTATGTCTGTGATAATTACAATTTAGTGTTAACTTATTATAACTTTTTTTCTTCAATGACATTTTCTGGCATACACAAATGGCCTGCTAGTTCATATGGGGGTTTCACTGGCTGTGTGTTTCAAGCCCTGTCTGTAGTTCTCCTCTGTCGCAAGCACATCAACAATGTCAGCCTTGGCAAAGACAGAACAAATTGCTCAAAGTCTGTGACTCCTGAAAGCAACATGCCATTTTGGAGTCCAATTACCCTAAGACACTACAGAAAAGAAAGACTTTATGCACATTTGGAAACAAGTGCTTTGGAAAAGAAAGAAACGGTAAAGGAGGCAGAGGAAGAGCAGATGGAAGCATATTTATTACACAGGTGAAGGATCTGATCGGATATGGATTTCATATTAATTTCCTCGTGATGATTGACTTCATCACTTGTTGCTGTGTGTGTGTGCACACACGTTTGTTTATGTATTATTGTGTAATGGTGTGAGATAATGTGGGACAATGTGACATCTCCTGCAAACCAACCACATTGTGGCTGCAGAGGAAATGTGGTGTGCATCAATTAAATAATCAATGTATGTTGTGGCATTATGGTTTCCTTCATAGGTGGCCAAATTCATAAACGGGCAAACTTCAAAATTACAGAAAAGTATATGGAGCAGAGGTGCCAACATACTGACAATATTTCTTCTACATGCAGTTCCCTTGATCTCTTCCCTTTGCAGTTGACATTTATGCAGAGGTGTGAGACCATGTGACTCTTTTAACAAGTTGTTTCTTTGAAAGCCTTTACAACCCCCTGATTCTCCCTGAGTGCTACTCACCAACAAAGTGTGTGTTCACAGCTCCCATTGACTTTCTCTCCCATTCGCATAGACCGACACACAGTCACCCACCGTACTGCAGTGACACCAAGGCTGGTTGAACACAAAAGCCTGCGGGCCATGACCTATGTGGGTTGAATGCTAACAGAGGCTAAGGAATGTGCGCTACTGGGGCCAGCTCAACGGACACACAATTATTTTTTAGAGAAGCACTTAAAAACACAGTGAGATTTGCTGACTTGTAGCTGCTTTTGGAAAAAGACACATAGCTATAGAGATGTTGGTGGGTATGTAGCACTCTGCTCACTGAAAAGCACTTTAAAAAGACTGTTAACTGTTTGATTTACAATGAATGCTCAACCATTATTTTTTTCTTTCAGTTCTTTTTCACTTTTTCTTTCTCAAAGAGGCTTCTTACCTGAACTTCCCTCAGCATGATATTGTTGATTAACTTTTTGCAAAGTTGTCCAAATGGAAAGCATTTCAATGTTGTACATTTATTCAAACGACTATGAACAAAAACCCAAGCAATTAGTCTGTTGTTAAGCTCTCTAGGTGATTCAACGATCACGCAAATCAAAAAAGCATTTATGTACTAATTCAAACAACTTGCCATATATAATTGAGCCTTTCTCTGAATATCTGATTATTGCTCCAACTAAAAGCATCACTTGTGTCAATTCACATCGACACAAGTGAAGCGTGTGTCTTGGATTTCTTTTTCAGTTTTGTCTTCCCATTCTCTCCACAGTCCACCCTTAAGCTTTCCTGTCAATGAAGTCCTCTCAATAAAGTTCATGGATGAAAGGGCAATGGCACAACCGTGAATTCCAGCAGTTTAAGTGGATATTAAAGTAAAATAAACCTTAAACATCAAATTTACATTCACAACCAGCAACCAAAACAACAGAATACTTAAAATATATAATCAATGAGTTGTTTGAACTGCTTTCATGAAACTGACAGCGATTAGCTCCAGTTTGTTTTTCTATTGATAAGTAAATTCACTGGTGCTTTCATTCCTTCTGCTATCAGGCTATTAAACTCAGACAAAAGTAATTTTACATGACATCTTTTATGGCAGTGCTTTTTACATGATAAGACATGTAACAATTGCCTTTTTATTGCTATTTATTTTACCTCCTTAATCTTTATGGTAATGTCCTTGACTGACCTCTGTTTGTCTGTTGACCTGTGCTTTTTGACATGTATCATATTGGCTGTTGCTTGTGTGATCATGAACGGAAGCTGCAAATTAATTGCCGTCCTTTGGATCAATGAATTTGTCTGAATCTGAAACTGGTGAGAGTTAATGAAACCAAAAGAAGGAAGATCAGGATATATGATTTACAACTTTATAGTGTAGGAAAAGTATTTGTTGTGGTCTAAATGTGGAAGACAAAGATCTAGCTGATTTAACTGTCGCTCCCTACTTGAAATTAATCAAAATCTGCTCAATTATATACGAAAATGACCATCTTTCCTTTCCAATTGCTCGAGTATTCCAGCTCTCCACTTGTTTTCCCTTGTCCTCTGCATCAGCATTAACACCCCCTGTAGTAGTTTGGTTGGAATAGTGTTGTTTGGCTCTGCCAAAGACACTTTACGCATTTCGTATTTACAGAGGCAAGGCTGTGAAGAAACACAGAATTTATTTTTTTTCAGCACAAATGCTTAAGGCCTTCTAGGGGACCATGAGGAGAGTTTCTCTGAATTTCACAAAAAGTGTATTGTAGTCAATCGCCTACTCTACCTTCAAATAACACTTGGCAGTTGCCACCCTAAACTATTTTGGCCACCAGAAAACCACGAAGCTGCCCACTAGATTCCCAGATGGTCTGCCAGCATTTAGCTGTGATCCTTGACCTCAAAGATAGTTTGGGCACGCTGTGGGAACACTGCGAGGTGGTGATTTTAGGGTCTACCCCTTCATCTGCCATAACAAGAAGGGGGAGGGAACTGAGAAACATGGTTGGGAGATAAAGACAAGCATGCATAGTGTTGTTTTTAACCAAAGAAGGAAGGGGGATTTTATAGGCTGTTTTTTTTACAAGGCCAGCAAGGTTACCACTGAGTTTTATATCCTTCCTCTCAAGCTGTCTTCCTCCTGCCAGTCAACTTTGTAATGACCGTGAATTTTTTTCAGACTAATACCTTAACCTCAGTCTTTCCTATTCCTCTCCTCATCCTTTCCTATTTAAAAAAAACATATGGGGCTTAGCCCGGTGCAGAAATCGTCATATTCTTACCAAATATTTCAGAGTGACAAGAATAAAAGTGATGAGACACTGTGGTCCCTTTTGAACTGTGGCAATCAATCAAACAGCATTTTCCCTAATAAGACTTAAAGTAATTTGATGATAAGCATATGCTTATCATAAGCATATGCTTATCATATAAGCATAAGCATATGCTTATATATGCTTATAAGCATATGCTTATCATCAAATAACTTTAAGTCTTAGTCTCTTCTCAGGAGAAAAAACAATTAATACATATAAAAAGGCATTACACACTTAAATTGTGTCAACATCTTTACTGAAACCTTAATGCTGCCTGCTGTTAACTTTGATAACTGGCTTTTTATTTTGTTTTATTAAGTTCACATTTTTAAGTCCAGTGACAGAAAAAATCTCTTAGATCAGCTGGTGAAGTGTTTGAGTCCACAAAACACTTTGGGAGTCTCAGGGGTAAACTTTGTTAGAGCAGAATCAAATAAAATTGTAGCCAATGGTAAGCCATTCTTCGGACGTAACAAAACAATAGAAATGTGGTGTCATCCAATTGTCTGCCTAAATGTCCGCCAGAGTGGCTAAACTAGCAGCATTAGCACGTCCGACTGTTAAGCATAAAACACGGTGTAAATGACATTGTTTCGAGTCCAAAATATATGTCGGGGCTCAGATCCCTACCCTGCTGCTGTAAAAATAACCATATCTACGGTAGGAAAATCAGACATTGCAGTGAGTAATCAAGAGCAATATTAACCTGATAAGTTGATATGAATATCGGCCTGTATCTGGCATCCGGTGGTGGTGCTGTGTGTGTGCAATGGTGCATTGGTAACCTCTGCATCATTTGATATGGTAAAGCGTGTTAACATCATTGATTAAAGTACCCACCCAGAAATTGACACTAAAGGTCAAGATACCTCAGTTTCTGCTGCTTCAATCTTGACAACTCTTCAGTTTTTCATTTCTCGAGAACCAAAAAACTGAAAAGAGACCATTTCATTTTTTTACACCTCCACCTTTCCTGTCCTCAACTTGTCTTTAACCAGAATTTCCCATCCAACCCAGCCACAACGCCCCCCGCTGTGATTCCCCCACCGTCTGCCAAGCAACAGGTGACAGCCTGAACGACGTCGGTGACACAAGACGGACGGCGACAGAAGTGACGCGGCTGCTGTGTCTGTTTACACCGGGAATGTTTGTGTTCACGCCAGAAGTGTGTGAGCTCATGTGCTTTAAGTTGATCTCCTGAGGGGTTTCCCACACCAGATCCACCTGAAAAAACAAACAGAGCAATAGCCTGGGCCTGTTAAAACACCACGCAAATCACCACAAAAACAGCTTCTACTGCTTCTGCTCCCTTAAATCAATACATCAAACACACACTAGGACACACAGATGGTGGAGTAACTCAGTCTTTTAAAAGCTATTGGTGACATGTTTATCTTTTCCTCTATTTTTCTCCCTCTCTCAGTAGAATGCTGATGAGCACAGTTTGAGTTTACAGTAAACTACAGTAAAAATATGACTGGACTTGACAGGGTGTTCTATCAGGCTTACGAGTCAGTGTGATGTCTGCTGTGACATCAACATTACCCTGTACAATGATGGTCATAGAACAATTTCACCTCAAGACCAAGAATTGACTTTGGAAGAAATTAATACAAATCTTGTAGCCTTGTAGAGGCAGGGTTAGGGTTAGGGTTAGGGTTTAGATGTAAGTTCATCGATGATCTCAGGTTATTTTGCTTGTACTTGTTGTCACTGTTCATATATTTCCATTGACTGAATTAACGCTTCTTCTTTGACTACATGCAACAATATTATTGATAAAACTAAATGTTACAAAATAATACGGAGCCCCCCCAAGGGGCTTTTTTTTTTTTTTTTCACCCATCATTTTTCCCCCCCCTTGTCCCCTGGGGGGCTCCGTAAAATAAAATGGGAACAGATTTAGTAAAAAATCATGAAGCATTTGAGTCACACAGGGTGTTATATTCTTCTGAAGAAAATTTTATATTTCCAGATTGCTTTCTTGCATTTGAGGTTTCACTGGTGCTCAGTTATTAACGTCCTAATGGCAACCATGAGGAGAGTCAGCGCCACCAGCTTTTTAACCTGAGTGAGTAGATTGGTTTATGGTAATTTCCTTTTTCTTTTGCCGATTTTCTGGAAGTTAGACTTAGGTTCACACCAAATTTGGAGTTAACATGAATAGTGAACCCACAGAGAAAAATAGCTGGAACCTGAAACTGAAGCAAATAGAATTCATTCATCAGTCTATTGATTACTTACATCTACACCTTGTGACATATTAAAATATTCAGTTAAAAAAGAAAAATTGAATACACAAAATAAATGCACACACCTTAACCAGTGATTTTACACATGCCACAGGACTAAACAAGTGTCTCAGTTCACCTTCTGCCAGGGGTTAAAAAACTGTTTTTAAGTTCCTATGTTAGCTGAGTTGATGAATATTTTTTAATTTGACCTGCCTAATTAAAACCTTTAGCTGTTTTTAAAATGTAACATTACAGCTGAGCCAACATCCATTGAGAGGTATTTTATGGAGACCAGCTGACATATCCTATTAGCTCCTTAGCAGTCTTTAATGTAGAACAAACACACACACACACACAAAAACACACACAACCTGAACACCACAGTTTGTGAGAACAAGGTGGCACCTGTCACTAGGGACTCTCATCATTGTCTGCCTTTTATCTGTCATCAGAATTAGTGTGTGTGTGTGTGTGTGTTGGTTTTGTGTTTTCCCAAGGTATTACTGAGTGCATTGCAATTTGTGCCAGTATTTGTCAAAACACACCCATAAGGAGTGATTGCCATGAGGAGAAACCTTCAGGAACTTGGTCTGGTAAATATCATGACAGTGGGGGAGATCAAGTCTGCACTGTAAAATTGTATGTTGTATATATTCATGTTATTATGTGCATTTTCACTTTAAACATCCCTCATTTATTATTACTGCAAATCTGTATTTTTCTAGCTGATACATTCATCTGTTGCAGATAAAGATATGAAGATGTAAATATATAAACCTACTGCATATCTCTACTTTCCTATGAACTGGAGCTCTACCTCAGATCTTTTGGCCCTTTCATCCATCTCTCAGGAGAAACAGAAATTTCCATCCTAGTCGCAACGTCAAGCAAACCACTTAAGTTTTGATCATCTTGCTGAAAATGTTGCTAAAAAGACTAAAATGCAGATTTGCACCACAGTGGAATGAAAAAAAAGATAACTGAAAGGGCTTAGTATTTAAATACCTGTCATGGTTGTTTAATATTTAAAATAAAATGTATGAACTCAAAGCAAATTTGAACATTATTTTTTGTATTGACTTTTCATGTGCCAATCAATCAAATTCAATTAAATATTATTTGTACAGCCCATAGTCACAAATCACAATTTGTCTCAAAGGGCTTTAACAAGGCGTGACATCCTCTGCTCTTAACGCTCAACAAGAGTAAAGGCTCCATTATGCTACTCCGTAATCCGTTACGGACGGACGAACGGACAGATCGGACGGACACTTTTTCAGTTATAGTTGTCCGTGAAAACAATTCACCCCCAGAACAGTAGGTGGAATAAACACTTTGTACCATAATGGAAGGAAAATTAATTGATGGATTATTGTCAGTTATGGTCGAGTATCTGAGGAGAAATATTGTATATCAAGCAGTCTTGTTGTAATCATAGTCTGTGGTCAGCAGCCACCACGATCAGGATCCACCATCAAGATCCGATGCCACTATAGTCCACAGTAATTTTCCACTGCCGCCATTAGGATCCATCATCAGCTGCCATCTCGATCGTGGTCCACCACCATTATCAGATGGCAACACGATACAGGATCCGCCAATACAATCTCTGATTCATGATCCACCATCATAATCCATAATGTGGCCACAGCTGCGGCCCTGGATCTGCGGACAATAAGACAAAGGGACTCCTGAGAAGAAGAGATCTGAAAGTATGACCACTTGTATAACCCGTCACTGACTAAATACAAGGACATGCAGATGACCTGCAATTCCTGGAAGGAGATCTCGGCTGATGTCGGTTTGCAGGTCGACGAGTGTACGAAGCTGTGCAGAATGATCAGGGACAAATTTGTCCTTCAGAAAAATTAATAAACAGTCGACAAAGACTGCCACACACAAAGAAGGTGTCTCTCAGGTTGTCTTCGACAAACCTAGTGGTCTGGCGGTGGGGGTGAATTGCTTTGCTGACTTGCTAGCGACTGTCAACAGTCCACTCCAGGGCAGGGGGGCGTGGCGGCGTGAGTGTGGCCCAGTCCTTGGTATTTTTTTCTGTATGTGGCCCTCGGGACAAAAGGTTTGGACACCCCTGTTCTAGACCTATAGCAGAATAACTAAGAGCAGGTCTAAGACACGCCTAGAACGGCTTTAACTATAAGCCTTATTTAGATGTCTGCCTCCCGAACTGAAAGTGAGAGATTATTCCACAGTAGAGGGGCTTGATGGTTGAAAGCTCTGGCTCCTACTCTACTTTTAGAGACTTTAGGGACGACAAGTAAGCCTGAATTCTGGGAGCGGAGTGCTCTAGTGGTTGACAAGGTACTATCAGCTCTTTAAGGTATAATGGTGCCATATTATTAAGGGGCTTGAAGGTGAGGAGGAGAATTTTAAATTCTATTCTAGAGTCAACCGGAAGCCAGTGAAGCGATGCTAATACAGGATAAATGTGCTCTCTTTTCTTGGTCCTTTTCAGGACACGTGCCGGCCATTTTGGACAAGCTGCAGAGTCTTTAACGACTTACTGCTGGAGCCTGATAATAAGGCATAGAATAATCAAGTCTGGATGTAACAAAGACGTGGGCTAGTTTTTTTGCATCAGATTTTTGAGATGTCATGCAAGTGAAAGAGAAAAAAGTTTTGAATGAGAATTAAAGGAAAAATCGGATCATAGATCAGTCCGAAGTTCCTGACTGTTTCATTGGAAGCCAGAGCAATGTCGTCTACCCCAGCTATATCATTAGATAATGTATCTCAAAAGGTGTTTAGGGCCAAGTATTAGAACCTCTGTTTTATCTGAGTTTAATTAGAGAAAATTGCAGGTCATCCAGGTTTTTATGTCCTTAAGTCAAATACTTGAGGTTTAGTTAATTGATTACACTGTTCTGGTACAATTGGGTGTCATCTGCATAGCAGTGGAAATTTGCGATGTATGCAGTGTCACACTTGCTCTGTTAAATGACAGTTATATAGCAGTAACTTGTGATATTGTCTTTCATTGTGACAGATGTTCCAAACCAAAATAAATCAAAGCAGAACACTGAAAACAAAGTGAAGAGTGGCATTACAATTCAGATAAACACAGAAAAAACTAATTCAAAGCACTGTCATTAGTTTTCATGTGGAGGAGGAAGATACATCATCAATGCCAAAATAAAGGCAACTGTCCCTTCACAAAATGACTATAAATGATGGTGGACATGATGTTGACCTCACACATGAATACTCTGTCAGTAAACTGGATTAAGTTACATTTGTAATTTGTGAATGCAGTTTAAAGTCATTAAATTTTGTGGATTGATGCACTGTACAGACATACAATGATATTCTTGGAAAAATGTTCGGTAATTGTTTAGACTGATGGGTAATAATTTACATTGAAAAAGCTCTCTTCTAGTCTTTACTACCATTCAAAATGGGATAAGTAAAGGGATAGTTCACCGAAAAATGAATATCCACTCATTATCTACTCAACACTATGCCTATGGAGGGGGTGGGTGAAGTGTTTGAGTGTAAATGTAAAGTGTAAATAACAAAACCAGTCATTATGACTTGTGAACGAATATAATTCACGTCTTTCTATACTAAAAACACAGAGTGTTCATTTCTCCGGGAGACAGTGAACTTCCCTCGCTACAGCTCCAGCGCTCCTCTACTGAGTACTGAGCCAATGCAGGTCACGTGATAAATGATCCAAAGACTCGTACCCGAAGACCCAGTAGGGAAATGAACGAATAATTTCTGCTTCCTTGACTGAGCCTATGGAACAGTCCCGTTGCGCAGTCCCCCCCCCCCCTTGAAATGAACGAGTGACTCGAAAAAAGATTAGTTCATTTTACTGAACGAGATTCAAAGAACCGGGTCGGTAAAAAGATCCGAACTTCCCATCACTAATGTCAGGGCTTGTGGACACTTGGATAACGCCACACGAGCAGTATGGAGGCATGTTTTTTTTTTTTCTGTTGTATTATTACTTCTGAAGAAGGAGTCACCTTGGCTGCAACACTGTTTACCCCTGAGACTCCTTAAGTGTTTTGTGGACCTAAACACTTCACCCAACCCCCCCAGCGGCATAGTGTTGAGTAGATAATGAGTCAATTTTTATTTTTTGGTGAGCGATCCCTTTAAGGTCAGATCTTAATATTTGCTCTAAAACATGCCTTATCAATAATAAAGGCTATTGTCAGCCACCACAGGGTAGCAGCTTTTACAAATATTTCAATGCTTCGGCAAAAAATAACACAGGAAAGTGCATTTTAGGATTATCATGGCCTACATTTTGTTATACATGTAACACTTACATCTTCTGTCACATAACTTTTATATCCCACATTGAGCACACAGAGCATGTAGCCTTTGGGAACCACTTTGCAGTGCTGCACTTGTCCTGTTGGTTCTAACAACTCTTTTCTTGTTCCCTGTGATACAGAGCAGCTGTCTTGTTCATTTACTGTAATTGAGTGCCTGCCGAACCCTCACCTGGAGTATCCAAGAATGAAAATAATGTTGCCTGACTAGAATGAATGGCTGGTTCCACTCAGCTAGGAAGGAATATTTTTCAATATATGTGTATTTAAGTTATCAGCGTCTTATTTTCAACAACGACCTTTATTAGATATTAAATACTGAATGTCATGCTGTGTTTACCTCTCCCCCCAGGGTATAACAAGTTGGTGTTTAATAAAAGGAACGGCTAAATCTGTTCTTTATTAATCTTTTAATTTAGACAAACCAGCATATACAGAGCTGTGAAAAAGTATTTGCCCCCTTCCTGATTTTTACTTTTTGCATATTCGTCACACTTAAATGATTCAGATCATCAAACTAATTTTTATATTAGACAAAGACAACCCGAGTAAATACAAAATGTCGTTTTTAAATGATGATTTCATTTATTAAAGGGAAAAAAGCTATCCAAACCTACTTGGCCCTATTTGAAAAAGAAATTGCCCCCTAAACTTATAACTGGTTGTGCCACCCTTGCTGGCAACAACTGCAATCAAGCATTTGCGATAACTGGTAATGAGTCTTTCACATTGCTGTGGAGGAATTTTGGCCCACTCTTCTCTGCAGAATAGTTTTCATTCAGCCACATTGGATGGTTTTCGAGCATAAACGGCTTGTTTAAGGTCCTGCCACAGTATCTCAATCAGATTTAAGTCCGGACTCTGACTAGGCCACTCCAAAACCTTAATTTGTTTTTTTTGAGCCATTCAGAGGTGGACTTGCTGGGGTATTTCGGATCATTGTCCTGCTGCATTACCCAAGTGCGCTTGAGCTTGAGGTCACAAACTGATGGCAGGACATTCTCCTTCAGGATTTTCTTGTAGAGAGCAGAATGGTTCATGGTTCCATCAATTATGGAAAGTAGTCCAGGTCCTGAAGCTGCAAAGCAGCCCCAGACCACACTACCACCACCATGTTTGACTGTTGGTATGATTGTTGTTATGAAATGCTGTGTTAGTTTGACGCCAGATGTAACGGGAGGCACACCTTCCAAAAAGTTGAACTTTTGTTTCGTCAGTCCACAGAATTTTTGCCCAAAAGTCTAGGGGATCATCAAGATGTTTTTTGGCAAATGTGAGATGATCCTTTTTGTTATTTTTGGTCAGCAGTGGCTTTCGCATTGGAACTCCCCCATGGATGCCATTTTTTCCCAGTCTCTTTCTTATTATTTAATCATGAACACTGACCGTAACTGAGGCAAGTGAGTCCTGCAGTTCCTTAGATGTTGTTCTGGGGTATTTTATGACCTCCTGGATGAGTTGTCAATGCGCTCTTGGAGTGATTTTGGTAGGCCGGCCGACTCCTGGGAAGGTTCACCACTGTTGCAAGTCTTCTCCATTTGTGGATTATGGCTCGCAACCTGGTTCGCTGAAGTCCCAAAGCCTTAGAAATGGCTTTGTAACCCTTTCAAGGCTGTTACTTTGTTTCTCATCTGGTTTAAAATTTCTTTAAATCGCGTCATGATGTGTTGCTTTTTGAGATCTTTTAGCCTACTTCACTTTGTCGGACAGGTTATTTTAAGTGATTTCTTGATTCAACAGGTCTGGCAGTAATCAGGCCTGAATGTGGCTAGTGAAATTGAACTCAGCTTTACAAAAAAAATCATTAATCACATCGGGCCAGGTAGGTTTGGATAGCTTTTTTCCCTTAATAAATGAATTAATCATCTAAAAAAACGTATTTTGTAATAACTTGGGTTATCTTTGTCTAATATATCATTTTTTTGATGATCTGAAACATTAAAGAGTGACAAATATGCAAAAAAATTTGAAACCAGGAGGGCTGCAAATTTTATCAGCTTTGTTATCAAATATGTTTTGCGGCTCCAGACAAATTTTATTTGGGGGAAGAGGGGGCAAAATGGCTCTTTTGATAGTAAAGGTTGCCGACCCCTGCTATAGACCTATAGGAGGGACATCTAATGGACAACCTAAGTACTGCAAGCTAGACTAGTACGCAGTTGTAGACACAACACAGGGGGTCCCTGGACCTGAGAAGGGAAGATAAGGAGTTTAATGTGGCTATTAAATGTGACTAAAACTAGACTAAAATGTATTTTGTTTTCGTCGACTAAAACTAGACTAAAATGTAATTTGTTTTCGTCGACTAAAACTAGACTAAAACTAAGAAGGATAAAAATGACTAAAACTAGACTAAAACTAATATGCATTTTCGTCAAAAGACTAAGACTAAGACTAAATCAAAAATAGCTGCCAAAATTAACACAGCAACATACAAATGTTCCAAGCATCCAGGCGAGGGGTGGCACAGCAGGCAGATGCAGAACCTTATGTATAAATACATGCTGTAGAGATCATGTGTTTTAGTTTACAGCACATCAACATCCGTGTCGATCACCAAAAATGATCTTGACATCTTAGTCCTTTGTCTTCTGTGTGTGGCGCCACTGCTGCATCCTGAGATATGTGTTCTTTGTGTTGTTTTTTTTACACGCCAACCTTCGGAGGATCTCCTGCTATGTTCTCACATGATCTCACATTATTTGGGGTTCTTAGCAGGGGGGTGGAAAAACTCCAGAGAATGTCAGGAGCCTGTGACTCTGACATTTGTGTTATCATATTCAGCCATCTGAGAGCAGCAATGGAGACTCTACCAGTCTTCATATCTAATGGAGTTACAATAGGGCTTGTATCAGCACCTTTCAGAAGAAGACAAATGAAATGAAAAAGTTAATGAAAAGATCATAGTGAAAAGATTTTGGATTATGAAGTCAATGTTAAAGAAACTGACAATACCACTTGTTCCATTGGGAAAGGCCAGGGTTTGTCAAGCTGACAGATAAGAAGCGTTTTTGGATGTGTGAACATTATCATTAAGTATAGTCGTGTTTAGCTCTAACTGTTCTGAGATCATTGTTTCATACATTATACACATGTGCAGTGTGGAATCTGTGGACTCAAAAGTTACCAAAAAATTCCTTCAATAGTAATTAATTTCAGATATGTTCCTCTGCACCACATGTGTTTACTGTCACTTCAGAAGAATGATGGAAATACTCAGGAAGTCAGGAAGGAGCAGTGTTGGGAGTAACGGCGTTTAAGTATAACGGCGTTACTAACGGAGTTCTTTTTCAGTAACGGAGTAATCTAATTAATTACTTTTGTCATCGTTACAACGCCGTTATCGTTATTGATAATGTAAAGTGGCGCGTTACTACAATTTGGTTGAATGAAGCGGTCAGTCGGCGATCTCAACCGGCAGCGACTCCGCAGTCCCCGACCGGCCAGGGCTTACTCAGTCCCTCTCAGAGGTCCGCTCCTTAGTTTCGAGGGTTTCCACTGCCTCTCTTTCACTTCCTCCGCTATAGTGGTCACGCTGTTTGCCGGCTTCCTCCGCACTTCCGCTTTCTCCTGTCCCTTGCGACTCCTTCTCCACCAATAAATAGGCTTGACGTCGCTCGCTACGTCATCATCCGGCGACGGCTGTCAAACAACACTCTGGTGGGGGGGGGGGGGGTCTCTCGATCCGTTACAATATTACACCCCAGCTGCGTGGAGAGAGCTGTCTCACTGCACGCTCTGACTACAGCTCAAGACAGCGACAATGGCGACGAGCCAGGGAAATTCAAAAGTAGCGTTCAATAACTGGAAGTACCGGCACTACTTCTCACACTACTTAATGGCCAGATTTTCCTTTGTTTCTTTTTACCCAAGTTTACATTTGCACTTGAATTTTATTTTCAATATTTATTTTTATATGTTTCAATTCTATGCATCATATGGCAGGCTGCAATCTATTGAGTTCAAATAAATACCAAATGTTCTAAAATACTGTATATAGTGTTTTTATTCTTCAATCAGTTAATATAAACATCTTTGACGTTAAAGATGTTACAGAACGTAACAGCGTTATAAAACATGAAAAATAACGCCAGTTACTTTGCTGAGTAACTAATTACTCTAACAATGTGGTAACTGAGTTACTAACTCAATTACTTTTTGGGAGAAGTAATTTGTAACTGTAACTAATTACTTTTTAGAAGTAACTTGACCAACACTGGGAAGGAGTGCATAAAGCTGTAGCAGTAAGAGCAGTCGGATGGTAAAACAGGTTAAACGAGTCACCGCTTGTATAATGTCTTCTATTCCCTGACTTTTCTCTGACCTGCATAAGCCTCAGTGCAGTTTGAGATCCTTTGGATGGGGTCTGCTTATCGTTCCTGGATTGAGGCTTTGGCTTTGGAGTCAGGGCCCTTGACTCTGAAATTACCTGCTGGAAGAGATTGGGCAGGCCAGCTCTGAGCTTTTTAAAGGTTAGAGAAACAAGAGTCGAGATTAAGATTGGACAAAGATCTATGAAATGAGAAGTTGGCTGTTGGCAGGAGATGGAATGCATACTCCCATCTGCGATATCAAAGTCATGATTTGTATGCCCATTGCAGCCTGACCTCCCTCACCTCATGTTGCATCAGCACAACAATGTCAGTACTTCTGCCTTGGCAGAGATTGTTTTAAGCATTGAACAAAATACAAATGCAGCCATTGCACGGTTGAAGATAGTCTCTTTCACTAGGAGAGTTGCCATTAGAAGATGGTAAATATGGCCAAACAGAGATTAACCTGGTCAGCAACAATATTCAGGCAGACTGTGATATTCCAACCATAATTAACTGATAGGTTTTGCCGTTGTAGCCCATCTACCTTAATATTGACTGTGTTTATATTATACTATGGACTGTTGTGTCTGAAATCTTCAGGAGATCTGTAGATTTGGAAACACTTCAAAACATCCCAACTGGCACCAACAATCACGTCACTGTCAAAGTCACTGAGATCACATTTTCCACCACTCTGAGGTTTGGTGTGAACATTAACTGAAGCATCTGACTTGGAGCTGAATGTTTGCATTGCTGCCATGACATTTGCCGATTGGATAATTGCAAAAGTAATAAGATGTACAGGTGTTCCTAATAAAGTTCTTCAAAAAATCCATACTAATTGTTTTATGTACAGATAATGGTGGCATCTTGATGCATGTTGTCACAGAATGATGTGAATCAACTTGTCAGGACACACCTCTGTCCTATTCCCCAGTGCTGGCAATTGTTTCTACCCCAGAAATGTGACCTCTGGATGGGTGCATCCGTGCTCCCACACCCCAACAATTATATCCTGTGTGAGTTACAGTCACATGTCATTTTGCAGCGATCAGAGTGTATTTTATTGGATAAAGAGTATTTTCTTGGATAAAAAGCAAAGTTAGTCCAGAATAAAACATTATCCGTCTTAATTATTTCATGTCTAACAACACAATTATTAACATTTATAACTGACACTAGTTTACCGTCAAACACATTTAAATATATGAGCTGGTTTTAAGCCCACCCAGCCAAGCTTTCTTTACACTAAACACCGGATCCATACTGACCTAACATCCTAACCTTCCTGTGTAACAGTAAAGAAAACTTGTGCCTGGGGAGTTAATCACATGTTACATTATTAGCATTATTTATTCTCCAGGTGCCCATTATACTTTCTTTGTGTAAACCCTAAGCCACAACTCTACACAAGTCAGAATCTGGCAATTATTAGCAAGTTTCCCTGAAGCAGTGCAGAAGCACATAAACACATAAGATCACAGATGCACTTGTAATTTCCTGTTCTGTGCACACCACAGTTGACTGTACAACGGACCTGCACACACAAACCTCCCACACATATGCACATTGTGCAAAACAATTAGTTCAACACAAAACACACAAGAATACCCTAAACTCTGTCTCATTCAAAAATATAGAGACAAAGCAGTTAGACCAGTTACTTTGTCCAGAATTGTTTCTTGCAGAAATAAATGCAAATTCAATAATGATTTGCAGACACTGCATTTTTATTTTTTTCACCAAAAACCAATAACAGTCTAATTCAGTAAAAGGCAAATATAAATCCAACCTTGAAACATTTAAGACCTCTTGAGCAACCGTTTTCAAATAAAGCATCAAATTCCAAAATATACATGTATATATATAAATATACTCTCACTGAACTTGTGAGTGGATATGCATGACGGTGGGTTCTTCATAAGTTGTTGCAGTAACATTGTAGACACAGTACTGTTAGATTTGCTGTGTGTGTGTTATTACAACAGGGTGCTGAGAGACACTAAAGCAAACATGGTTTACAATAAGACAATCATTAAGGAAGGTGGGTGAAACAAAATATAGTAAGAGCAGAGTCAAGTTGGCCTCCGTTACCCTCACCATGGGAGTAATATGTTCATTGGTGTATTGTTTCTGCTACAGTATGAAAGCTCCAGGCCACACAATGCTCACAATACACTTGCATTCCCAAGTGTGTTCACACAGTCATTAAGGCACCTGCAGTAGGCTTACTAATGCACGTTCCTAATGCTACTACTGTCGAAACATTTACAGTGTTTGTCATTGTTTTGTCATCTGACTGTTTAATTTTGTCTTTTTTTGAAGAGTGTTTTCAGTTTAATTATAACCTCCTTGTGCTTCATGTTCATCCCTGTGTTTATGTTTGTGTATGAGTTGTTCCTGTGTCTTATGTTTTCCCACTCCCTGTGTTCTGTTTCCTGTTTTATTTTGTAATGTATGCTCCTTGTGTGTTTTCTTTCTTCACTTCCTGTCTTAGTGATTGTCTGCACCAGTCCTCATGTCTTCCACCTGTGTCCCCTGCCTTCGCTGTGTATATAAGTCTCTGTGCTTCCCCTTGTCCTGGTTGGTTCTTGGTCGTTAAATGCCTTGTTTCCTGTGCCTGTCATCCTCTGCTTCATATCCGTCTCTAGCAAGTTCCTGGTGTTTTCCCCTGTGTGCTCTTGTTTTTTTCAGTTTGGACTTTTTGAGACCTCTCGGTTAGTTGTTTTCTCTGTTGGACATTTTCCAATTAAAAGGACACTTTTTGTTTAAAACTCTGCCTCTGCATCTTGGGTCCACCTGTTTAACATAACCCTGACAGTGTTAGTGCTTCTGATAAGGAAACAGAGGAATATCTCTACTCACACAATATTTTATGAACTTCAGAATACAAATGTTTTTTCTATTCTGGTTGGTGCCGAATGTGTGAGGGGAAGGGAAGACTGTCAGCTAAATAAGGTTTTCCATTGTAACCTTTGGATCTGGATCAGTGTTTATTGACGTGGGAGAGGAGAGTTGTTGGGACATTTCAATGGGGTTAGCTCCTATTTATTCTAAGCTGTTTTGGACTTGACAAATTAGAGAAGTCCAAGTTTTTCCGAGTGGGCAGGCATACATTTTGCTGCAGGTATTTCTCTTGTGTAATGATTTCCATGTCCTGAAATTTTTTCCCCAAATTACCACCTCAGTGCATCTTAAAAAAGGTGCCAGGATCCATAAACCCTGTTAATAGTCAAACCCCACAAGAAAATGAAGTATACAAAAAGAATGTTTTAATGAGCATGCTCTCTTCTGAACACATACAGTGTGTTTGGTAACCGAGAGCAAAAGTTATGATTCACATTACAGACATAAGTAAGCATTTTCAGGATGTGAAGCCAGGGTAAGCCAGTTGGCTGACCGCACTGCATGACATCAGCAGCTGCACCTACTTTTAAGAGTTATTACTTGAGCTCATTCCTTGTTTGCCCTGTTACAATAATCAGAGCAATAAAGCTCACTTACTACATTAATTACATAGGCTAATCATTAGTGGTAGTCTTACAACTTAAACATGCTTAAAATGTAATGCATTTTGTTCTAACTAATAATTCAACAACAAATGTAATTCCTTTCCATGAAACAACATCACAGAAAAACAACCAAATAAAATGACATCCTCAGATTTGAATGTAGCTGCAGCTTACACATGGCATCCTTTGACATATTTCAGAAGAATTACTGCAAAAGTGTTTAGTGTAGTATTTACCTGAGGTAAAATAAGTGCATTTTGGTCTTCCTGAGACTGGGTCTGCATAGACTCGCAGGACTGCGAGCATTCTTAACAGCACATGTGACGGACAATTAAACTGAAGGCTTGTTTCATGTACTGTATACAATATATGTGGGGTTAAATTAGTCATATCCTTTGAAAACAGTTGCACACAGTGTTGGTTTTACATTTGCATGTTGTTCAGCCAAATCCAACACAGGGGTTCATCTTTCTGACAATACAAAAATAAGTGTTTGGCAAACAATTAAACACAGTTCTCTTTAATGTGCTCACTTTAAGCAGTTAAAGTGCAGTTAACCACTTTAACTGCTTAAAGTGAGCACGTTTGTCCCAGGCCAAATTGATCACTCAATCACGGGCGGTAGAGTGGTCGTCCTCCAACCTGAAGGTCGGCAGTTCGATCCCCAGTCTGACCCATGTGCATGCCGAAGTGTCCTTGGGCAAGATGCTGAACCCTGAATGGCCCCCCATAGAATAGAGTAACAAAGTGCTGCAGTAGATGCATGAATGTGTGTTTGAATGGGTGAATGTAAAACTGTGCTGTAAAGCACTTTGAGTCGTCATCAAGACTAGAAAAGCGCTTTATAAATACAAAACCATTTACCATCACTCCAACCGAAGTAGCTTCTGCATGATAGTCCCTGAACTTGAGGGAAAGGCAACGGTGGATTTAAGGATAAGGACAATATCACATTTTCTCTCTCTCTGTCTCTCTCTCTCTCGGTCTCTCACAATGTATGGAGAGCCCGAGGAGAAAGTAAAATTGATTATATATTTTTTGAAAGTACACTTTAAGCAGATTAAGAGCAACATCACTTGTATAGGAACCATTCTGTCTCAAGCTTTTTAATCCATATAAATGGTTGATCACTATATAAATTGTCCACTACAGAAGATTAAATAAAATAAAATAATTTAAAAGAAATAAACATAAATAAGTAATTAATTGGTTTAATGGTTTTGACTGAGGACAGTAAGAAGACCTGACCTGAGGGGTCTGAATGTATTCCAGACCTATAAACAAACCATTACAGTCAAACAACAAGGTAGCCAAATCAAGTGCTAGCTGGTTAAATTTGTAATTGTGTTAATGTGGCTGCCAGTTAAGGTCTGTGTCCAGGATTTCTGCTTTGGTTTGTGTTTTTTAACTTCTCTGATTGAAGCGAAGCACTAGTCTCCAAATTCAGATTAATCCTTGTTTGATTTGAAAGATGTTAGCACATCCAGTCATTGCTTTGTTCATATAACTTTCACAGAGTACTGCCCACTCTAAACATTTTTGGGTTATTTTCCATTATTTAGGATTAAACATAACTACTTTTAAAGTAGTTTATTTTGCTCGCTCAGATCTGTAACTACCAATAGACACAAATAAGTCACTGTCCTTTATGTAGGATCCAAACTCTTTGGCCCTGTGATGAAGCAGCTGCAGAGAATACTACAGCATTTGGTCTGTTGGCATACTGGAACCAAGTGCTTTCTTCCGTGCAGGTAATGACATTTTGACGAGCAAACCGGCGTTGTCCTGTCGTTTACTCTTGATGAGCTCAGGTCACATTTACACCTGGGGCTGCTTGTACAGGTTTCTGTGTGATCTTCATGTGTCGAGTGATGAGATAATAAGCACCTTTAGTGTGCAGACTTTATAGATGTGATAAGCCTGCCTGAGAAGCATGGAAACAGTAAGTGACTATTCAAAGACTTGTATTTTCACATTTATTATTAAATTAAACCAGGATTGGTCATGTCTGTAAAGTAAAACTTTTCAATGTTTGAAATTAACAGATTTAGATGCATTAAATACTAAGTGCTCCAAATCATATTAAGTAATTAGTTTAATTGGAATAATTGATGCATTGGTGTATATTAAAAGCTAATTATCAGTGAAAATGTTATTATGTAGACTTAAGGAATAAATAAGTAAACGTTTTTGTAAAGACACCATCATAGTACACTGATTTTCTGTGTTTAAGGAATTTCACAATCAGTTCTTTTTTAGGTCAATGTTAAAGATAGGTATGTATATGAGCAGCTGAGCTTGGTGGAAATAACTCTCAGGAGGACTTGGAGATGCAGGTGTAAGAGGGAATTTTTGTTATCCCAAATATAAGGCCGACAAGGCAGAATTATCAAAGTAAATATAAAATAAAACAAGAGCGGAAAAAACAAACACTTGAAAATAAGAAAATAAATAGGCACAATGGCCCAAACAAATAATTACAATAACAATATATTGTTAAGAAAACACTTCTTGGGAGAGCTCTCAGACTTACGTCCTTCTAGCAGCAGCTCTCCTAGACTTACGTCTTCCCATGTCCAGCCTCCAGACTCAATGTACAGACAGGCTTAAATGGGACCTAACCCCGCCTCTTACAATTGGAACAATCCAACATAGTATTATACACAGGGGTGTCCCAGGTAAGGCAATCCCCATAGCTTTAACAGCTTATACAATAAACTCCATATGGCTGGAAAAATACCCGGCAACATATTTACAAAACAATTGCTTCAAAAAGGCTTAGCCAACTACTAATAGGACAGCTTAAACAAAATTAGAACACCGCGAGTTCACTTCCGGTAACCCCCGGAAGTTGAGCGTCTATTTACATACGGCATCACGGACTGCTCGCCTTACACAAACAAACACAGACGCGACACTGAACAACGGTAAGACAAACGCTGTGTAATATGGAATTAATGTGAGTTTTTAAACTAAATAAACTGACCATTTATAACACAAGACATTGTACGGCGTGGTGATTTTAACAGAAAACCTACGGGTATAAAGGTATTTAAACTGTAGTGGTGTAACAAACATAACATAAACACAGTATACGGACCCGGACAACAGACATGCAACACACACAGATAACATTTGTAAAGATTACACGTGGAAATGGGGCCGCGTATTGCTGCCGTGACGGTCGCCCCATGCGCACCGGCACACACGTGTAAACGGGGCAGTGTATTACTAGCGTGACGGACGCCGTGCGCACCGTCACAGTCAAAAAGAAATATATATCAATTGTTCATGGTTGATTTGTTTGCCCTCTAACAACAATGTCAGATACATCATGTCTGAACAACTTGTTCACTCAAGGTTATAACTATCTTCTACATCAGAAAAGTGGAGTTGTTTGATTCATAGTCTCCAGAGTTGGCCTGAACTCATGGCCACTGAATGAACTGATCACGTACGGCCACTGGCACACATGGCTTCTTGATAGTTAGATAGCGTAATGACACTCTGGACTGTATTAAATATTTCAGTCAAGCCAAATAAAACAAATGATGACAAAAGCATTTTCTCAGTTACCCCTGCAAATGGATTTATTTGCCAGAATTTGTTTCAATAATCTGTGATACTGTATATATAGATTATAAACTCTCACCAATGGCTTTATTAGGAGCAAAGTCCACACTTTTTACTCAAGACCTAGTACAATATTGCAGTTAAATATGACTACAAGTATAAGCAGTGCTTTCCCTTATTACTTCTAAAAGCCTATGCTTTGAAATGAACGCAAACATAAATGTAAAATGTCGTCCTCTTAAGGCCATTTCAACTAGGTGTATCTCTGCACAGCAAACTGAGTCACTGTCACTAGTTCTAATGCTATTTTACTTAAACCACTCTTCAAATGAAATGACAAAAAAACGATAAACTAAAAAAGGGGTTGAATCAATAACTAAAAAAGGGGTTGAATCAATAACCTATTTTTGATCAAGAAAAAATAGCACTTGAGGAAATGTGTGGGCTAGGATATACTGAATGAAGCTTTCTTTTAAATTTTACATTGTCCAGGTCACCAGCGTTGTTGGCAGACTATTCACTTTCTTCAATGTGGAAACTCCTTGTGACGAACATATGTGGCACACAGTTTCCTCTATTGTGTGTGAAATGCACTGTTAGATATACAACAAGCAATCGTCTACTCTGTGTTATTGTCTATTTAAGTTGAAATCTGTCTTAATGTTTTAAAGGCAGTGATCAATGAAGCAAAGTAAGACAAACACGGAAAATTACCCATAAAAAATTAAATAACAAGAATGTTTTGAAAATGTAAGGTGTATAAAGTATAACTATTCCTGTTAACGTATGTATGGAGTAAATGTAAAAAGTCAGAAAATTAAATAATGAAATACAGTACAGACACCAGAAAAATCTACACAAGTATAGTAACAAAGTAGTTGTTCTTAGTTACTTCCATCTGCTTTTAAATCAGTGCCATTTCAGTGAGTGTTAAAATCTGTAACTCCTGTCCTGGTGGAGTTCATCCCCATTCTATCATCAAGTTGCATCAAAAGCCAAATTCCATTCACAACAGGAATTAAATACAAATTTTATATTTACTACACATTAATTGAACTTCACCCTTTACGCTACTGCTGTTCTGTGCAAAACCACTGAATGAAGCAAATGTCTGTCTTGACATAACCGATTTTGGGTTTTGGACCAGCAAAGTCTTGGTGTTACTCTCAAACCACTTATCCCTACTGAGAGCTGGTTCTTTTTTAAATTCAGTTGTGTTTCCTGCTAATTTAAGTCCTTTTTTGCTCCACTTTAGCTCTGTTCCTCGCTCCTTAAAGACTCCTGAGGGAAATATGTTTTGATAATAAATGTTCCACTGTGTTTAGTCAGGAATAGTGTGTCTGCTGTTTGCTGAGCAGGTAGCACACAGTGACTCCTTAGCACTTTTCCCTGAAACAGCTGCTGCCTGAGTCAGCTAAACAATGATATATATATATAAATATAAAAGTCCATAAAACTAAGAGCCCTGCAGATTCATGCAGTTATTCCCTTTAACATTTATTTATTGTTTTCATATTATTTTCAATAATCATTCATTATATATACATATATTTATTACTTTATTTATGAGAATACAAACAATATCATCATATCAATATTGCTGGGTAACCTGAGGTCAGTAGTCCGCAGTCCGGTCAGTCTGCAAGTACAGGAAGAACATTTTTATTCATCCTTTTTATTGTAGGTCCAATTGTGTTAATGATAATCTGACCCAGACTATCAAAACTCCCAACAGTCCTGTCGCTTTACACTTCTCCAATTAAATTATAAACAGATCACATAGATCACAGATGGGGCCAGGCAACAAGACACATTGACCCCTCACACCTGTCTGAAAAACTCAGTGTACTCATAAATGCATGTACGACTGTGGGGTTAAACTAATAGTACTAATAGTATGAGTTTGCCCATCCACATACATTTGGCACTTATCAAGTAACAGTACAAACATCACTGGTTATGCATTGCCACTTCAGAGAATCAAAATAGGCGATACTGTGATTTATCAAATAAACAAGTCAAAATAAACACAAATGATAATTTAGTTATTTTTAAGGTAAACTTTTCACCACAGAATACATTTGACATAAATTGGAATACATATATACATTTTTGAGTGCATAATGGTGCTTGTGAATGTGTGCCATTATGAGTTATGTGTTTAGTTGAACACTAGTAGCATGTCCTCCAGGTGCTGAACAGTGGTTTTCTGCAGCTCCACTAAATCATTCATTAGTCCATCAGCAGGCTAATTCAGTCTCATCATTCTTTAAGCTTGTTATGTTGTATCGTGGAATGTAGGGTGCAAGTCTGCTGAACGATTCCCTCATCCAAGAGATTACACATATGGAAGTGTGTGTGTGTGTAAACAAGACTTTGGTGCAAACCGAATGACTACAAAATTGTTTCTGCATGCAAAGGCAGTAATCTCCTCTTGCCAACACTAACCCCTGGAGTGTTTATACAAATTATATTTCCAAGTTTGACATACAAATGACTTGTTATTTCAGACTGATTTTAGAAGAAAACATTACTTGGCTCTTTATATACGTTTACCTGATTTGTCCTGTCATGTTGAGGATTCCACAATATGACAATACAACAAAGGTTCTCATGCTTTGGCATTTCTAAGTTTGAGTATTCTGTTCAAATGAGTTCATGTTTTTTGCTTTAACTTGATTCACTTCATAACATGAAACAGCATTGTGACATATAAAACCATGAAGATATAGTTCAGGAGCTTCAATCTATGTTCACATCAAACATCAGAATAGGGAAAAATGTGATCTCAGTGACTTTGACCAAACCATTTTTGTAAGTGCCAGACATGCTTTTAAAAATCAAATTGATTGCTAAATCGTTATTTAAGATACATTGGCTACAAGAGCATAATCCTTTGTCTATTTGGAGCATTAATACCAATACCAACCAATCATGGTTTGAATATCAAAGTCTATCTGGGTGTTACTGGTCACCAGATTCATCTCTTTATAATACTCTATGTCACAAAGTAAAAGCCTTAAACCTTTGTGATTAGAACAGGAGATTGGCAGTATGAATGAGCAACCGACCAATCTACAGAAATGCAGTATCTCAGAGGAAGGTTTCCGACATCATGTAGAACCAAAAGGAGTAAATATCCAGGGTAAGTGTGGTGTTCCTAATAAGGTTCAACAATTAACAATGTATATATGGATAAAATGAAGCCATGAATTCCAACATACTGTATGTAGACACAATACAAGGTCTAGTAAGCTATAGGTGAGGACAAAGGTTTAACCATTTCTTTTTGAGTGTTCCCAAGAGAATCGTGACTTCAATAATTGAGAAACGGCAAGATTAAGACCAAGCAAGACTCTTGCGTGGATGAACTCTATACTGAATACCTCAGCATGAAGAATGGACAAGGTGTACCTATAGGTGAGCATCCCAATAGCTCTTCATCAATCTGGTCGATTATTGTAGATGACAGCCTACTTGAATCTGAGAGCACGACGAAAAAGATACTAAAGAGCCGCGAGACCAAATTTTTGTGCATAACATTTCTGTTCAGAGTTACTGATCATAAGTGAGCAAAATTAGTGGACTTGAGTGACCCAGCAAAGGCTGGAATTCAAAGCCATGAGAACATCTGTGTAAAGACCTGAACATGGTAGTTCACAGATTTTCTGACGGAGCTTCAGGGGATCTGTCAGAGTGGGATAAAGTGCCCAGATACAGGTGTGCAAAGCTTTCAACGACAGTAATCACTGTCAAAGAGGCTTTTAAAATACAAAATTTAGGGTCTGAGAACTTTGGTAAACAACACATTTCTTACACAAAGTTTTTGTTTTTACAAAATTGCTTTGATTGGCAAAAAAAGCAAATGTATTATTTTCTCTCTCCATCTCTCTCGCTTGCGCTGACATGCAGAGGAACAAATGCAGAGAGACAAACACACTCACACACGTTTTTTACTTTCTTAGTGAGCACCTTCATAGGAATAATAGATTCCCTAGCCCCTGACCCAAACCTTAACCATCAAAAGTAAATGCCTAACCTAAACCTAATTCTAACCCTAACCCTAAAAGAAAGTCTTAACCCTGAAACAGCCCATTTAAAGTGCGTCAGAAAGTGAGGACCAGCCAAAATGTCCTCACTCTGTAGCTTGTATCCACAAAATGGACCTCACAAAGACGTACACACGTACACAGTCTGACCCGTAACAGGCCATAGTATAACCCAATTTATACTCCGGGGTATAAATTGGCCTAGGCCAAGTGAGAAAGCTACCTGATTTAAATATTAAAACTCTAAAACATAGACTTTTATTACTTCAACCAGAAAAAATATCAGACTTCCACAAAGATCAAAGATTACTTCATCCTGAAACTTCAACTTCTAAGAATAGCAAGTCCTCGCTACAATATAAATGTTCAAAGTTAAACACTGATAACAACATCAAAATGATCATGCTTGTCTCCCGTTATTGCAGTGCGTTGTGTTTTATTTTCTGCAAGTTATAATAAAAGAGTGTCCAGATATCTATTCTTTTTCTTCCAGTACCAGAGTCCAGAGTCCTTGAACTTGAGCCATCATCTAACGTTTGTTAGGACGTCTCTTGCTTGCATGTCTGGGCATCTCAGGGAGTGGAGGAGGGATACAGAACCGGGCAACATTCAACCAATGATGGTACGAATGTACTGCACTAGTGTAGTATGTGCATGCAAGTTTCGAAAAAATAATTAATTAAATTTGTTATTGTCTGTTCGACCCACACTCGACCCATACCCATCAATGCTCTAGCATGTTCTGAAAAAACCTCTAGCTCTTTAGATATTTGGCAAATCTAAAGAGGTATTTTTATGATAAATACATTTTTGAATGTCAAAATATTGGTGGGCCCTGCCTGGAGAGGTATAGTCTGGCCTAGGCTATTTTACACCCACTGGTATAGTTTGGCCTAGGACAGTTATCCACTGGGGTATACCCTGGCCTGGAGGGGTATAGTATGGCCTAGGCTATTTTAAACCTCGGGTACAGTTTGGTCTAGGACAGTTTATCCCCGGGGTATACTCTGGCCTGGGCCAAATTTTTCCCAAAATCATATGAGCATGACCAATACTGTCTTCACACATTCTCATACCATCTAACCAATGGTGATAGATATGTATTGGCTTTGTTTTGTCAAAGCCAGTCAGAAATTCCTGTCCAGTAATCACATAAACACAGTAACTACAATAACAGAAGAGCATAATTAAAAACCCATCACGTAATTTTAGAATCATGTTTGGGTTTAATACCTTGTCAGGTGATATGCTGACACTGACATTTGTGTGGCCATCATTCAGGCTTTCTGTTAAGACACGCTCATAGATGAAGCTGTACATGAAGGCTTGCTTCATACCTCACAATAAAGTTAATTGTAGTTGGCAGATGACTGAGGATGGGAAAGGCTGGCCAAACTCCAGTAAAAGCTTGTAGGTGTGATTAACACCGCATCTATCACCGGCAACCAAAGTGGAGAACGCAGCAGTTTGTTTTGTAGTATTTCCAAGTATAACCAAATGGTTTTTACTCCAGTTTTCTTTTGTTAGATGAATAACATACAGTAGCAGGTTTCTTTAACTCCTAAACATGAGTGATTATCAGATTTTTTAAGACATCATGGCACTGCGTCCACCCATCCATTATCTGTACAGCTTATCTGTGGAGGGTCGGAGGGGGACCTGGAGCCTATCCCAGCCAACAATGAGTCACCGATTTGCCTGACCCCAATCTGCATGTCCAGACAGAAAGAGTGCAGCCAAACCGTGTTTTGAACCGGGACATTTCTTGCTGTGAGTCAAAAGTGCTAATCACCACATCCCCATGCCACCCTAGTTTATTCATTGTAGAAATCTAGTAAAAAAAACTATTGTTTTTAGCAATTACGTGATAAATATTCTGTGTGACCCATTAGCCCTCAGTGATTTTAGCATTTTGCCCTGAGGTATTGTTTTCTGTGTTTTGTCACGTTATCTTAACATGTCAGTATTTTAACTATCTCAATGTTTGCTCTATATCATAAATGCTATGCCAGGTAACATTACCTTCCTTAGTAGCTTAGCTACGAACCCATATGGTCCTCTCTTCTGTCACTGAAATGTTTCCAAACAATATGAGATGCTCTAGATTTTGCTATTGTGTTGTCTTAGTAAAGCAGATCTATTAATTGAGGACAAAGGTTCTGAGTGAGCACTAAAAGAAGGAGTGTATTTGGTTTCCTGTTGAATTAAAATATCAACAGTCCTTCTCTTGAATAGCTTAATCCACCTTTAAAATGATTAAATTAAAGCCAGCTGTACATAGTTTTATATATTCAACAATGCAACAATACATTTTTTATTGTCCTGTCAACTGAACAATGGTGGCATTCTTTTTAAATTACCTCAGATACTATGTGTCTTTTACAGGGGGAAAATGAACTGAAAATCCTCAGTTCAGTCCTGACTGATGGCCTGTGATACTCTCAACTCTACTCTTGATGATCTAATTAAGGAAAAACAGTCTCTTACAATAAAAAGCATTCCTTTATCATTTCTGTACAATTTGTAACTTGCCAGCCAATATTTGTTCTAATTGTTTGTTCTCTGAGCAACTTAACACTGCTAGAGCAGCCTCTCTCTCCTCTGCCCTTATCATTCTAGACCAGGGGTGGGCAAACTTTTTGACTCACGGGCCACAATGGGTTCTAAAATTTGACAGAGGGGCAGGGCCAGGAACAGATGGATGGAGTGTTTTTGTGAACTAATATAAATAACATGGAAAAATCATTACACGAAAGGATTTGGCCTTTACCAAGTGGCAAAGCACTTATTTGCAAGGCCATTTAACAAGAACCTGCCTTCAGAGAAAGGCTTGCTAGCCTTTGCTATTTCGAATGCCCCCCAAAAAACATGCCTTGGTAGATGACTCTTTAATCGCAGTTTGTCTGTGAAAATTTTTATTGCTGAGTCCGTGAATCAATCGCCAACCTCTGAGCTGCAGCCACCTGTTCTTGCGTTGACTGCTTGCTAGCGTAGTTAGCATGCTTCGTAGCAAAGTGACGGCTGATGTTGTACTCCATTAAAACTGCGGCAGTTTCTCGGCCTATCAGGCATACAGCCTTCGATTGGACTTCAGTGAAAAAGTATTTTGTTGTCATCTCCGTGTTAAACACTCGGCATTCATTGTCCACTTTTCGTTTCCTTGATCCTCTCATTTTACAGAAGGGCTCACAGGGCAAAGGGAAAAAGTGAAAGGAGATCATGTGCCCTTTCCAGCCCTATACACCACACTCCCGGGCAAATTTAATTTAGCTGACGCTTTTATTCAAAGCGACTTACAATAAGTGCATTCAACCCTGAGGGTTCAAACCCAGAACAACAAGAATCAAGAAAGTACGATTTCTTCAAAAATAAAGCCAAACTACAAAGTGCTATAAGTACGTGCCATTTAAGTGCTACTAAATTGTTTATTTATTTATTTATTTTTTATTATTTGGACAAGTTCGGGGGGCCGGATTAAAAAGCCCAACGGGCCGTACTTTGCCCATGTCTGTTCTAGACCTTTCTGCTGCACGTGACACAGTGAACCGACAGATCCTTATTTCCTCCGTTCAGGATCTGGGTGTCTCAGGCTCTGCTCTCTCCCTGCTCTCATCCTACCTCAACGACCATACTTACTGGGTAACTTGGAGAGGATCTGTGTCCGAACCTTGTCCTCTCACAGTTGGGGTCCCTCAAGGTTCCTTCCTGGGTCCCCTCCTCTTCTCTCTGTACACCAACTCTCTCGACTCTGTCATTCACTCACATGGTTTATCCTACCATAGTTACGCTAATAATACCCAACTAATCCTCTTTTCCCCAATCTGAAACACTGGTAGCAGCACAAATCTCTGCCTGTCGGACTGACATCTCTCAATGGATGTCTGCACACTACCTGAAAATCGACCTTGAAAAGATCAAACTACTTTTCCTTCCAAGGAAAGGCTTTCCCATCCATGACATGACTATTACCTTTGACAAATCCGTGTTAGCCCACACACCTACTGCTAGGAACCTGGGTGTGGCACTCGACAGTCAACTCTCCCTTACTGCCAACATTACTGCAACAACCCACTCGTGTAGATACATGCTGCACAACTAGAGGACTGGATCTATCTAGATGAATTTGATTAAATATATTTTCAAATCTCCCTCGCTAGGGGTTAAGGGCAGAGGATGTCACACCTTGTTAAAGCCCGATGAGACAAATTGTGATTTGTGAATATGGGCTATAAAAATAAAATTTGATTGATTGATTGACAACATCAGGAGAAAACGTCTCCTCACTCAGAAGGCAGCGCAGGCTCTGGTCGTCTCACACCTGGACTACTGCAACTCCCTCCTGGCTGGTCTACCTGCTAGTGGCATCCGACCTCTGCAGCTCATCCAGAATGCAGCAGCTTGACTGGTCTTTAACCTACCTAAGTTCACTCACACTTCTCAGCTCCTCCGCTCCCTTCAATGGTTACCAGTGGCTTCCCCTATCCACTACAAGACACTATTACTTGCATACCGTGCCGCTAACGGATAGGGTCCAGTCTACATCCAGGACAAGGTCAAACCTTACACCCAAGCCCATCCACTCCGCTCTGCATCTGCCAATCGGCTTGTTGCTCCCTCACTGCGAGCTAAACACTCAACAAAATCAAGACTGTTTGCTGTCCTGGCTCCTGAATGGTGGAACAAGCTCCTCTTTGACATCAGGAAAGCAGATGGTCTGCACATCTTCCATGGCAGACTAAAGAGACATCTCTTCCGACTATACCTTGGAAAAAATAATGTTTTTGATAGTAGCACTTTAGTAGCCCTTACTCTATATGGCACTTACCTATAGCACTTTGTAGTTTGGCTTTCTTGAAGAAAATTGTACCTGCTTGATTCTTGTTGTTCTGAGTTTGTACCTTCATGGTTGATGCACTTATTGTAAGTCACTTTGGATAAAAGCATCAGCTAAATTAAATTTAATGTCATGTAATGTTCATGTTTTGTTATAATAAACAGTTATTTGTACAGATGTACAAATTGGTAAATCCCCCAAAATGTTTTAGGAGATAGGTTTAAAACATTGCTTCTAACAAATGTGTAGCTCAGGCTAGATGTAAAATTTGAGGATAATAAAAGTATAGTACATTTTACATTTTTTTAATGCAAAAGCAATTTTATTTATCATTCAGCGGTCAAAGTTGAATTATGACATCTTCTGTAAACAGTGGGGAAATAACTATACTTCTTACCTTCTTTTTTAATCGGCCAAATAAATTTGTATAACCTTGGGGTTGTTTGAATCGTGTCTGACTTGTGTTCTTCTTGGGTCTCAATTTAGTACAGTGTTGCCATTATCAAAAGCATTGATAACACAAAGTACAAAAATAAGTCCTCCTGGAGAATTATCATGTAATTTGTACCAGCTGCATCTAAACAGGTCACTTTCACCTTCAGTGATGAAACCATATTGTCCTTTGAGTCAAGTGTGACGATGACCCAGGGCACTACAACAACCTGGGTCCACAAGATGTGACCCGGGGCCATACTTTAGATTATGAGGTCAAAGGTCAGAATTTCAGCTGTCGCAGAGAGGCTGTTTATGCTTTCCTGCCTTCAAAGTGAAACTCAAAAAAGCATGAAAAGTTAAAATCACAACTTGGAGACTCTGGAATTTCAAGTGATTAAATGTATGTTTTGAGGGGGAGAGGAGTTTTTCTTTTCTTTTTTTGGTTGGCACTGAAAATTGTCATGGAAACTTAGAGGGAATTTAGGCTGATCTTATGGTGTGTCATGCCCGTAACTAATGACATGCCGCAAGCGTTATTCCCTAATATAGGCACAGCCAGGAATAACATTGCTGGCTTTTCTCAAATGAAATCACAGAGAAAAAGAAAGCTCCTGGGGCTATACTGTATGTGCATGTTCTCAAGCACAATACTTGCAGATTTTAATGCAGTACACCCCTCATAACACCCAAAGAGCACAATCCAGCACATGTGCACTTTTATCTCTTACATTATTCCTTCCAAACCCCAGCGTGGAAACCTAATTAATCTGATAATGTTAATTTCCTGTTTTTGTATGGAGGATGAGGATAAATGCTGCTTTTCTTCCACTGCCAAACCTGTTCAGTGGAGTGCTCTATCTCTTCCCCACATTGTCTTACATGCTTTTTTCTGCAGGAGAACATTGTGACGCACACAAAGCACAGTTAAAACCGTATCCAGATTGACTGATAAAGACATGGACAGAGCAGAACGCTCTGTAATCATTTCCTTTAATAAAAAATTATTAAAGGAAAATATAAAAAAATATCAGAAATGCATGATTAATTGCCCCAACCCCCAGACGGCTAGTGAAGTAAGAAGCAATTAGATTGTTTACTCAAGCAGAAGTATCTCTACAATAATGTGAAAATTACTATATTATACATACAATCGATTTAAAATCCTGCACATAAAGTATTGCAGCTAAATGTACTTAGGTATTAAAGAAAAAATCCCCTTCTCCCAATGGAGATTTGGATTTACCCAAGTCCAGAATTTGGTTCAATGTGATGAGAATTACTTTCCACCTCTACAAACCCCTCCACCTACATAGTTGATAAACGTTCTTCGTGGTGGAAGAAATATTTAGGGCCCTCATAACCTTTGTGCAGGAAAAATACATTAAAAACAGTATTGGTAGAACATGTCAATTTAAAGGAAAAAAATGGTTTGATACCTCAGTGTGGCTGAGGTGGAGCTAGTCTGAGCTACCTGAGGTTCAACAGATACATTTTAAGGGTCATGAGAAGACTAATGTGATTACAGATTAAGTTTTGACACAAAGATAAGTTTGAAGTGTTTCTGAGGACTGTGGCAGTGACACTGGAGTTTGTAGGAATTTCGGAGCTGAAAAGGTTGGAAACCACAGTTTATTCTTTAACGGTGTGTTGTATTTCATGGTATCCACGGTGTAAAATCGTTAGTCCTAATCCGAATTTGAAAGTGCAGCTTTCAAATAAATGTACACAGTACAATGTCTTTGAGAGGAAGTAAAAAATATCTTGAAAAGGAAATATACAGGTTAAGCACAGAACCTCAAAACCCTGCTAAAGAATAGTACTTGAGTAAATATACTAAGTAACTTTCCATCATTGCTCCTTACATAATTTCTTCTCCTTTGAAGTTTATCCACTTTCCTCCATTTTCTCTGTGGTGGAAAATTTAACGTTCTGGCTTGGTTCCTGGCTTCAGGTGATGTTTGGTCTTCCCTTCAATCCTCTCTTCTTTCTTTTCCTCTCCTGTCATCTCAGCTCCCACCCCCTGCCAGTCTGGCTGTGAAAAGACAGGAAGTTGGTAGGGAGGTGGGGAGGGATGGACACAGACTTAAAAGAGGCCAAGCTTCATTGTTTACATGAACTGGACTCGAGCTCTACGTGTGCACCCATCTTCAGTTAACCTCTGAAAGCATAGCAGCCCCAGATCATCTCGCTGAACAGCAGAAGCATGCTAGAGAGGAACAGGAGCGAGAAATACGTGCTGCCTGGAGGCAGGCAGTAAATCAAACTGTTAACGATAAAATAGGCGTGGAAGGCGTTCCTGCTTTATTAGTCTGGATTGTGGCAAAGAGCTGACAGAATGCCAACAATTGAATTCAAAGTTTTATAAATGAGTGTTCCTGCCATGCAAGACCAGGATCACCCCCTGTACATCACAGGGCCATGAAATATCCTCCTAATTTCTTTGGCACCTGAATGAGAAGCCTTTTAAAGGGGCAAATTGCAACCATACTGAAGTGGTCTTGGCAATATGTAGTCAGATTTTTGTAAGTTATTTTGTGTTTTTCTTGCTAGATGTGGGCCATTATGTGTAACCTATCCTACCCTCATGAATACACAGCTGAGGATGTTTAAATTCAGCTTAGGGACATGCACACAAACGTGCACGTTAATATGGGCTCGACCTCAGTGAAACATGACTGTTCATGTCTGTGAATGTTAGATTTCTCTTTGTTTGAAAGAAGGGTGCATCTTTTTTTTCAGTGATTGACAGATGTTCTGGGTGGAGTGACATAATTTTCTAACCCAAAATTCTATCCAGAAGTTTTCTTTTAATGCTTCTTTGCTTGTTTGTTTGTTTAAGATGGTGATATCTTATTTGCAGATTTCAGTCTTCATTTGGCTGATTCATCTGTCATGCAGAGACCTGCATTCATCCACCCCCCGCCTCCACCATTCCACTGAACAGTTCACCTAAAACGATCTCTCTGATGTGACAGCAAACTGACAGCTAATCAAAACAGAATTGTCTCGTTTGTAAAAATCACATTTTCATTGCACTGACCTGTATTTCATTTCTCCTCAGGCAATTTGTAATGTACAGTTTAATCAGTGAGACAAGAGAAACAGGCGGTATAACTGTAAATTCATAACATTCCAGTAGCTGCATGTATTACACATCAAGTTTCTACTGTAGTGTTTTATAAGTATGTTCATTTTAGAACCACCATCTTATGGAGTTACAGTTGGTCGAAGTAGTTGGGCTTGACCAGGGGTGGAATGGAATTAAAGCAATAAAGTCATTTTGATCTTTTGTTAGGGGTGCAACAGATTACAAAACAAGTTTTTGCTTGGCCCACTGTCTATAAGTATGATGGTTTCTTGCTCCAGCCTTTTCCAGCCGTCAGTATAATAAATTAGGAAGCCATAATGCTCCCATACATTTGAATTAATGGATAAGGATGTTTCCTCAGATCCTCCTCTTCTCCATTTCACATATGCTTCACTATCAACTGCTTTTAACCTGCATTTACAATCAAAATATATAAAAATGTGCAATTAATCCGTAGTTCAAATGTGTTTTCTATCTTTACCAATTTTCCAAATATCTGAAATATTTACAGAGGAAAAACAGAAGTCACACAAAGTTATCAGGGAAATAAAAAAATGAAACCAGCCAAATAAGCAGGTGCTCTAGAGAAGAAGCTACTGAATTGATGCACAACCCAGCGACAACATGCGTACATGTCACACGATGAACAGGTGTATGATTACACTGAAGTATTTTACTTCTACTTGAATACAATTTCCAAACACTACTTCCTCCTGTGGATTGTGCAACACACCTTTTGCCCTCACTGTAATGTAGACACACCTTTCCGTGCTGTGGTTTAACCTGTAAGGGATGGTGGCTTTTATTAGCAAACATTAGCAAGCTCTAAGAAGATACTATGTAATAAATGGTATAATGAGGACATTCATTCCTGTGAAGTGCAGATGCTCAGTGGTTTCTTATGCCAAAAGAGTTTTTGAGTTTTTTCTTTGGCACTAGAGTCCTCTCCAGTGAGACTGGTTAAGGGTATTTCATACTTTCTCCATGCAAGCAGACTTATTCCTTATTCAGATTTGTTGCCTTCTGTGGGGTTGGGCTTGGTGCGGGCACTCATCTGTGGCAGAGGAAACGTGCGGAGCTGCCTCAGTAAGAGCAGTAACAGGAGAGTAGATTGTCTAATCCTCCTTCTCCTTCAAATGCAGTAGTGGCTGGACTGAGAGGAAGCTGCTGACTGACACACACACACACAGAGACGAGTGGTGCGGACAAAAAGACGCATAGTGGTGCGGAGTGTTGAAGTGTGTTAACCTTAATAAATATTTTAAAAGGTGCTCTGTGTTCTGTGTGTTCTGTGCTGCCTCAACCCACAGTAGTAGCCGCCTGTGTTACACCTTCCTACACACACAAATGTTGAACGTTAGAACATTTAAATAATTCAGCTCTTACACTTCCTGAAGGATCAACTTCAGATCATTCTAAGTTGCTTTGGGTTAGATATGTTCATTGTTTTGTTCCTCTTATAATGATTTATGCTAGAACAACAGGTCTGTTGAGGCCAGTGTACATCACATGATCCTTTGACGGTAAATATGGTCACTACAAACTAGCTTTAGAGCCCAACACTGTTCCTGAGGGCTTAGTGTAACTAGAAGTACTATGTAAACATTACTATACTGTACGTCTTACTGTTTCACTACAGCAGCTGGCTAGTAAATTTGACTATGGGACTGGCTACAACACAATTAAACAAAAAACTCAAGAATTTGATTAAAAAATGCACCAGGAATTTGCAACAGACTGTGACTAGGTCGTCTTTATTTAACAACTGAACATGCTTACACGTGTGTTATGCAGATGTCACTCGTAGCCAGCAGTGATTAACCCTGACTTTAATAGATGTGATTGCTAACACACCTGCTTGGGCTGGGCGAGTAATTGAATTTCAATTACAATTATGTTTTCCAATGATTATGAAAACAAAGTAATTGGCATGAAACGATTATTGTCCCACGTCTCGTTTTGCAATGAGGCTCTAGACAGGGAGTGTTTCTGCTGCGTGTCTGCAGCGCCACTGCAATGGGAGGTTTCTGGTATAACGACAGTACTTCCTCGAATAAAAGGCTGGTTTATGTACTTAGCTTATTGACAGGACACATTATAGGTCAATTATCTTGTACCATGCATGTCCTCCCTCCAGTGCTGAAGACCTAGGCTCAATTTATACTTTACATAAACACCAACAAGTGTCAAGAGTTACAAGTTCTTAGGACACTGACAGTACATGAAGTATGAAGTTGTGTTGTTTTGATTCGCTCTTTATGAAAATGCACACACACAAAATGAAACATATTACGACACGCAAAGTCAGGACTTCAGGGTTAAAGAAACTGAAATGATCCGGATTCATGATCCCACATCATTGATTAATAACTAAATAAATGTGGTTGTTTGTTTGAGCAGACACACTCACACATACAGTCCTGCAGACGGAAGAAACATTCTTCCTGCAGATTATGACTCAACGCAGTGTTTAAACTTCATTGTTGCAGAAGATGCAACGCCCTGTTTATCTATGAACACAAACATATGAATTCAGACGGCTTTTTTGAAGATTAGATTTGTGTGAGTGATTAGAAAACGGCAGAGGAGCCGAATAACACAGCTTAACCACGCTGCTCACTCAGGGAATGTAGATGCTCAAATATTTGAACATGTCGTCGAAATTATATATTTATATTTTAAGTTCAATAAGGGTGTGATGTTTCCAAAGTCAATGAGTAATTGTGTTAAATAATCGTGATTACAATATTGTACCTAAATAATCATAATTTGGATTTTTGACCTGCCATGCACCAAGTTGCATGACCTGAGTTGGATCATGCCACTTCAAAAAATAATAAACAATGAAGACCTATCCAAGTCATGAAATGCTGTCATCAATCTGTTTCATTTCCTCTTTCCATATTGTAAATTATAAATTTATATTGTAAATGTAAGAATTCCTGACTCACACATGTCTACAGAATACTGTAGCTTGCATGAAGAAAGTTAGCATAATGTTTACGTTAAGCTAGCTACACAAGAAAGTTCTTTATCAAAAAGATCTCACAATTAAAATCAAAGGTATAATTGAAATTCATGAACTGTTAGGGCTTATCTTAGCAGTCATGACCAGCTAGACTACCCTCTCAAGTGACAAAGTTTATGTTAATGATCAAACCTGATAAACATGATCCTCCTCATGAACAAGTGGTATTCTTCAGGTTAAACAAGGAAAAAAGAGCTTAGTGGATAGAACACTTGTAATAACAAGCCCCACAGAAAGCAGAGAATGAAGGTGAGAACACAGAGAATGGGGCATAATGTTTATCATAAAAAAACATGTACTTAGAAATAAGTGTCACTGTGTATCCAGGTGCTTTTAGACTTCGATTTGTCGAACAGACGATTGTTTGCATGGGAATGTGCAGCAGATTACTTTTATGTTTTTACTAGTTCAATTTAGACAAAGACAGGAAGGCTGCGATCTCACAGTGAAGTCGTGAGAAAGAAAAAGAAAACAAATAAGCCCCAGAGGTTACTGCCGGAGTTCCTATGGCTTCAATCATGCACGCCATAATTGGTTCAAACTGAGGAGCAATCATTTCACACTTGCAGTCAAATGTGTCTTTGAACATCAAGGCATGTGCTGACATGACTGCATTCTTTTCACTCTGATTGCTCTGAGTGTATTTTGCATATGGTGTGGAAAGTCCCCTGGATCAAAATAACACAGTAACAGTGTCTTTAAGACAGTGTCATGTTACCATGGCACTCCAGTGCAGAGTACTATTTCAGCCCTCACATTAAAGTGGTAAAGTAAAAGCCATTGTTTTTTATTTTAATTGGACAGGTTTCTAATCATACGTTGGCTAAAGTGGAGGAGATGCTTCAAGCTTAGTGTTGTGAATTTCCTAAGATCTTAATAAATATACACTATGTGTAAACAACCCCCTTCTATTTGTAACAGTTGGTGCAGCTGCTATTATTGAAGCTGCAAGTTTACTCAGGCAATGTTCAGTTAAAAGTCTACACCAACTGAAAAGGTCCTTCATCTGTGGACCTGGGCTTGCCACACACATTGTGCACTTCTACAGTACTAAGTGAGAAGCCACTAATACTGATGAAGAAGAAATTACTGGGGAGAATATAATACAGAATAATATGGAGTTCAAAAATGTCAAAAGTTATCTGCAAAAAGATTTGGAGACGTTGAATGTAGAAGAGTTCGGCCAAACAATTGTTATTAGACTGTGTTCAAGGTATTTAACATTTTCTCAATATGCCTTCTCTTAAGCTTTTTTGCTTTATTATTTGATCCTTCAATACTTACGCCAAATAATAGCCTAAAGCAATCAAATCAACTTGTTGAAACATTTAATTCTTATTATAATAGAATTCTTAAACTGTTATCAGAAACATAATTATGTAAAGGTATACTTCAATGAAACACCTTTTTTGTTAAGTGGTTCAAATTATATTATATTAATTTTACTCAGGCTTTTAAATCTAATCTTCTAGAGCTTCCTTCTCATTTTACAGCAGTTTTTTGCCTTTTTGCCTCCTTTACCTCTTAAGTCACGGATCTTCCTCTCTCAAGAAGATGATAGGTCTGATAGATCAGGTGTTAGCAACATGTGGATTGAATGGTCAATGTGGAGTTTTGGTTCTGGTGTTGTCGAATGGATTTCTCGTGATTATCTTGGACAAGCAGGTCTGTTGTCAAGCCTTCTCCTTTGTCTCTTTTTTGGCTTTTTTGACATAAACCACATAAAAGACAGGGTCTTGTTCTGGCCCTGCCTTTCAACAGGTGAATCTATTTGTTATTCCCTGCCACTATTCCATAGAAAAGTCAAAACAGTCAGGCAGTGTGGATGCCTTTCCGCAAATAACTCACACGTAAAAATGTAAACACATAACATGCTTTTTCTCTGTTTTGCTTAAATTACTGCAGCCATTCATGGTCATATGCATGGCGTGCTGGTTATCTTGCTAGTTGGCTGTGGCCGTCAGCCTCCACTACCTGAGAGCAGCAAGTAGTGGAATTGCTCAATGTTGTCTGCACAGCTGTGTTAGCCTTACATTACCGTTTCATCCCATCCATGAAGCTTGTGTACTTCTAAGGCTGTTAAAAGCTGGTGAACAATAGCATTCTGTGTCCCATTCTCTGTTATCTGTCCTTTACTCCTTTATTGAAAAGGCTTACCTCATTTTCTATTAACTACATGAAAACAATGATTTTAGCCAAGGATGGGCTCCCCTCGCGATTCTGGAGCATTCTTTAATCTCGGTTATGAAGATGTAACAATGCCGCTTTTGCGCTGCAAAGAAGAAGAGAAAAAAAGCAGCATTTATACAAATATCTCAAATCTTAAGTAAGCGTATTATGGGCCTTTGTTATTGAAAGGCAATAACAGATTGTTTGAATGGATCACTGGAGGCTGTGTGTGAGTGCCTGTCTGAATATGCAAGTGTGCATTAGAGCTCATGTTAGTGAGTTTGCTGTTGCAATGGAACAACCTTATTATCCCGAGCAGGGGACATAAGCATTGTTATTTATTCTTGTAACAGGAACCTTTACTTTCAGCAGTTTTGTTCCCCCTACATGGCTTTTTTATACTCGTGGTCAAAACCAGGATCTGGACCAGCAGACCATCCGCAGGCTGTAAAGTCCAGGATTCACAATTGTCTGTGAACAACAGCAAGTTCCTCCTGAATCCAAAAGAGACGAAGAGGATGGGGACTGGACTGTCAGCCAGAGATTTTGTGTTAATTTCTGCTGTGGGGTCTTCAAATTAAAATTGTAGTATTCATTTAAGTTAAAACCCATGAGCGATCTATAAGTACTGCTTCAACTTGTCAAAATCAAATTATCACAAAACTCAACTTATTAACACATTAAAACATGCTGCGTTTGACCACTACTTAACATTTCTTTCAGCTTCTGAGCTCTGCAAATGTCTTCTTTTCCAGTCACTGTGGGCCATATAATCCAAACAGTATTCTAATGTGAGTGCCAGTGTCTTTTCACAGATATTTCCATTGAGAAAAGAGTGTATGTGGCCATGTAGAGAAATAACTGCACTCAACACATTTTTTTAGATCACTGCTTTTCTGAGCGATTATAGCTGAAAATCTCTGAACTTTTCAGAAAGATGCTGCTATTGTCTCTGTAGCTCCCTTCATGGCAACCCACCAAAATGGCCTGGACTACCCTTCTATCCAAGACAATGGGGCAGATTGGGAGAATTTGTGGGAACAGTGGGACACTGAAAGTTGCTGGTCAGCGTTGTGCTTTTATCATCATACACAGTATAAGCCTGTCGTTGGCTGTGTAATGCAACAGCACAACTCCCTCCTCAAAGCTTTCAAAGTGTGACAAGCTCCAAACAATGTAAGAGAGCGAGCATCGCTGGTTGGGGCTGGAAAAAAAACATATTAAACTAATAGAAATAAAACAGCAAAGGTGTCAGTCTACCACTAGAGAGGTGATCATAGGTTGCCAAGATTGTTTTGTCAAAGAAAGAAAGAAATTGGTAATAATGTTTTGACGATGATGGAAAAAGCTGTAGTTTGTAATGTTTGTAGTAATTTTCCATTTGATGCCAAACCTTGCATGTGAATATTTTACTCTTAACTTGTGCAGATGAAATGAATAGGTTACACAGAGCAGTTATGAAACTGGTAGACAGAATCTAATGAGCTGAACAAACAGCAATCATACTCAAATAATTAAACATTGTAATTAAATTATTATTTAAGAAAACATTTTAGTGGTTCATTGCTTTCTCATAAAGTTGGCTATATTCAAGAGACATATTTAAAAGGACTGTCTCTAATATGGCATACGGTCCAACGAAGCTCGATTCTAAAGTTTCCTTAATGCAAATTAATTCAGTCTTACATTTTTCACACACCATGCCTCCATTTTGAAATATACAGATTTTCAGGGTTATTTTCTCACACTTGCAGAGCTTGCAGAAGATGTTAAACAATCATTTTCACAGGCTGTATAGAACTTCCTATGACCAGTAACTGTATCCTCATGTTTAAGATAGGTGTCCCTTTAATCTAATTCATTTGTTTATATTCAGACCGTCTGGAAAATATCTGCTGTGTTTATGGAAAATGTTACAAGTTTTGATATTTGTGTTGTGACTCATCTATTTAAAGCTGAGTAATGAAATAAGCCTTTAGTCACACTGCCCGACTTTTATTTGCAAACATCAAGCAGATATTTGATATCCAAAGAGATGTAATTATTTTAATGAAAATAAAATATTCTGACTCAGCATAAATGTAATTATGTCTGTATAGGCGGAAGATGGTAAATGTTGTTGTTAAATCTTTAAATTCTTCAACCTTTCCAAAGTACACCGCAGGTCCCAACCCTGTCAGTTTGACGAGAGTAAGCAGCATGAGTCATGCCTGTGAGAGCAGATTCAGTATCACAGCTGTGTGTTCCCAGGCTTCCAGAAGCCCCGCTGTCCCTCAGACACCATAAACACACACTTTTACAAGGTGATTTGTGTATGACTGTGGTTTTGCAGTCGGTAAAGAGTCCAACCCCTTATGGGTGAATAATGAAGGTGGGCCCGTGCACAGTGACATGTTTGCCCCTCGCCCCCAATGCAGTGACACACACACACTCATCCATGTTCCCCACCTGCTTGCAGTTGGCATTCCTCCACACTCTGGCTGAGGTTGAACAAATATATAGAGGCGTACTGCGGCTGTAGCAGTGTTATCAAAATGAGGCGGGCCGAGCCAATGTCAGTAGCTGCGGGGGGGTAATAAAAATAAAATGCCTCCTATTGAGGCCATGTTAACGTCTTGGGAGGTTAAAGTTAAGATGTGTGTGAGTATACAAGATGTATGTGTTTGTGTGAATTAGGGGGAGCGAGTCAGACAGCAGGGCTCGGTTTGTCTGGATTGCACTCTGTGGTTTTCTGGTGTTTAGTCTCAGAGGAAGCAGTGGGGGAAAGTTCTCCTTCCCCTCCTACTGATTTGCCTTTTTAAACAAACTGAAGTTTGTCAAAACCCTTCAGATCTGTGAGGACATTTGCCCTATGTGTAATAATAAGGTGATAAACACTTTATAGAGGGGTGCTTCATTATGTGGTCAAAGATTAAAATGGCCCTATTTTAAATGTTCAGAATATGGAATCAAGCATTGAAGCTGATTGCCAAATATTTCATCGTTTACCAATGTCAGTCAAGAAAGTTGCACCTTTGACAGGTTTTTACAAAACCTCCTGATTAATCATTCCTCTCTCTTCCTCACAAATGCCTAAGTCTATGTTTGTTTGTTTGTTTCTTGCATCATTTACCTCTCCTCCTCTTTATTTTAACAGATAACGCCACAGTCTGCAATTCTCTCCTCATTTCACCTCAACCCTCCTCCTCTCTACTGCCCCTCCACCGCCTCTGATGTTTTATTTCACCCATCTATCAGAAGATATATAACAAGTACCCGCTCTGAAATCTCGATGAGCACCAGCTGTCATTCTGATCTGAACAGTTACTGAGTCACACGTTTATCCTCATTTGAAACCAATCATCATCCACCCCTTACGCCACAGAGGACGTTTGGGTAATTAATTAGTCCTGCTGCAGCCTGATGTCTACACATGGGATGGGGGGGTTTATTAATTTTTGAAACATTGCATTAGCTCCCCAAATCTCAGCAGGTCCCTGGTTAACTGGTGTTATAGAAAACTGTCATTATCTGTGTCTCAGTACTGCAAAACTGTTCATGGTAAAATATACAAAAGTCATGTGTATCATTGAGATTTCCAATAATAATATATTTTGCCTATTAGGTACTGTGTTGTGAAGTTGACAATCAACATTCTGTTTCAAATTCTGCTATCTGCTGGTAACATGACTCAGTTATAGAGATACCGTCACAGACATTTACAACTATTAGACACAACATTGGACAGTGCCCCTCAGTCCCTCCTGATCATAAGCGTCACCTCTGGGGTAGCTACAACACTACCGGCTGTGTGCAGTATACTGTCACAGTTGTGTATTGTGTAGTAAGACACAAGCCTATGCTTCAAACTTTGCAATTCTTAAATCCCTCTGATCAGTCTTGTCAAAACCTTTGCAGCTGTTTGATCAAGGCAGCTGGATGATGACAGGATACAATGAAGGAGGGTAAGGCAGGGCGAAAAGTTACACTATGTTTTTTTGCCACAGTTTTTAAATTACAATTCAAGCATGAGCTGTTCAGATGTGTGTTCAGGGTTGATATTAATTTGTACGTCCACATTATCTGAATTATCTCAAAAACAACATGAAGCTCTTCGTACTGAACATATTTGTTGGAAGGTGTATTCAGTTAACCTGCAGCTGGATTATGAAATATGTGGATTGTCAACACTTAGGCGCTCCTGTCTGTAATTGTCATTCCAAAGGTGAATAATCAACCCCAAAATTATTGATCATGACCTTATAAAATGCATATGTTTCTCAAAAGCTGCTTCACACATGCCCTGCAACCCTTGATTTATCTTGACATAAATGAGCTGTATGAGAAGACACAAATGTCCATGTCAGTTGGACCAGACATTAAAGGGACTTTACCCTGCCAGCTCCCTGCTAGAGTCTGTGTCTGTGGAATGTCTGATTGACTATGGCTGGACATTGGCTGAAAAATTCAGAGCGAAAGAGTGACCATGCCGATGACATTTCTATCTGGCCTGCTGCCTCTCTCCCCAGATCTATCTCATGCCTAAACCGAATTCAGTGTTTCCAGTCGGTGAGAATGCGACGACTTCCTGTTGTGTGCTGCATGTGGGAAAGGGCAACTCAAAATACAGTAGTTAGTGAGAGAAAATAACTCAACTCTATTTAACCCCATGTTCAGGATTTCAGCCCAAGGGATGATTAAAGTTACTATTCAAATTTCACTCATGTGCTCGGCCCTTATCACATGTGAGCAGCTGACCACATGTCTCAAACTTTGGCTTGTGTGGGTGAGTCAGGAATTTTCACGGGACTCTTTTGGGGATCAGGCATTTGACATTTTCACAGATTTCACCAGTGAAAAATGTATGTGTCAAGATGACACAAAAAAAAGAAGGTGTATTTTAGGGGACAGGGTGTGTGCAGTTTGAAAAAAACACCACCTGTGGAAAAAATGTATTTGATATGCACTTTGAAGTTTTATGTCAAGGCCCATTAGCTAATATAGATGGGTAGAGATTTATCCTCTACACATTAACCAGCCACCGTTCTTTACATAGTGAAACGGTTTTACACAAAGTCAGAGGTTAAATAAAAGAAACATTGAAACAAGCTGTAATAGCTTCCTCATTCCTTCCCCCTTTACTTCCTTGGTGTACAAAGGCCTCAAGGGAGAAAGAAACAAGTATAGAAGGAAGGGCAGTACAAGGTCACTGGTCAAATAACAGCACTAGTGAAAGGTGCTCTTTCTAAGCCCATGGCCAATCCTTCCACCAAGTTTCATAGAAACCTGTTTAGTAGTTTTTGCGTCATCCTGCTGACAAACAAAGAAAAATAACAACTGAGGAAGCCAATGCACACAATGCAAATTGTACATCTTGGCCAGTTTGCTTAAGTGATCATGAAACCGACTCTCTGTGAAAGTTACTTTGATGCAATGACATTTATTTGTACTGGTTACTAGTTAGCAGAAGGTGTTTCTTTTCAACAAAGCTCTCTCGGGGTCACTTGAGTCTGGCTGGTAGGGAATCTGTCAGCAAAGTTGAGGGGAATGTCGTCTGGGCTGGCACCCTGCACAGCCCAGTCCCCACATTGTTCACAGTATTTTATAGAAGAAATGGGGTTAAATTAAAAAATTTGTATGTATGCTGGGAGTTTTACATCAATGGACATCTTACAGTTGCATAAGTATAATGATAAAAAAAGAAATGGAAACAAAGACAGAGACAAACAAAATGGGAAGGTAGAGTGGATCCTGCTGTACGTGTTATATTTCCATGTAACACAGACATGTACGAATCAGATTCAGTTGTTCTAACCATAATGATTGCATTTGTGTTCATCATGTGCCTGTTTTTGCCTTCATCTCCCTTAATCGCTGAGCTGATATCAGAAGCATTCCACAGCTACTGTACATCACCACAGCTACAAGAGATCTCCCTGTGTTGATATTTGTAATTACATGGCTGCCTCCTTTCGCAGTCAAGCTATAGTAAAAAATATAGCAATAGTACAAATGTGCCATAATTCGATTTGAATGAAGTCAAAAAATTAACATAGACCATAGGAACGTTGTTTGTCTTTGTACAAGTGAATATATTACTGCTTGGGTTTTTTTGTGTGTGTGCGTCATAAGAGGTGCATGTTGGGGCTTGCAGAAAAACAAAAGATTAATATGCACTGCTTTGTGGGTAATTTAGATGTCAAGCTCTATTCCTCTGCTCTTTGCCAACTGAGTTGTGTCCCCCCTCCCCTTTAATCTGGCCCGGGCAGACAAGTAACACCGCCCTGTTGTATGTCAAAGTGTCTGCCTGGTGATTTATTGAGACTGATCAGGGACTAACAAGAACCAGAGCCACCTACAAAGGAGTCCTCGACTGTGCACAGTGCTGGCATACTCTGGATAATAATGCAGCCAAAACATCATCTTAAAAAATTAATCATGTGTTATTTTATAATGTGATTCCACTGAAAATAGCATGAGGTCACACTGGTTTGCAGTTCGGATTAAGCATACAAAGGCAAAAACACAGAATGGAAATGAATGAAAATAGTTTTTTTTTAAACAACACAATGCTGAACAAGGACATGTGTTTTAGCCACAATATGATTTGAAATAGTATCGGTCCAAATGGATCGATAACAAATCATAGTAATTACTCAGTTTTGTCCTCACACAGTCACAGGCACATAAAGTGAAACCAGTAATAAAAGATAAAGACGGGACTTTCCAACAATGTCTAGTCTTTGTTGATGTTGGAATATTGTTTTGTGTGTCAGTGGCTGCCGTCAGTTGTTAGTCTTCATAGTTAAAAGGTTGTTATTAAAAGGCAGCACAGTGAGTAAGACTGATAGTCAACACTGCCCTCCACATGCAGACATAACCATTAAGCACCTGCTGGTATGCACTGTCGAAATGAGGTGCCAGATAGACAATACCTCAGTGTGAGAAACTATGTATTGTCACTTAGACATGTTGTTTCTGTGATGAATGTGATAAGAAAACAGACTGCTATTGAAATGGTATTCTAGGCATATTTACAAGGCTTCAGTCATAATAGAAATCCAACGTTTCTAAAAGGTAAAGATGATGGAAGATCTCATTATGATGAGTACATGCTTTTGTTGTAAACTTATAAATGCAACAAACAAAAACCTCACTTCTATCTCACTAAGCTCAGCCACCTGCCTGAAGAATCATGTTCTGGTCTTGAATGAATAATATAAATGTCATGTCAGAAATGTACTTTATTTTGGAAAAACTCAACATTGCAAAGTAACTGGACCATTAATGAGGTAGAGGACAGTTTGTAGATAATTAGTTAAATTCTGTATCCAGGGAATATTAATGCTGATTATTACACACAGCCAAGTTAACCCTTCATTTACCAGAGGGTCAGGCCTGATAGTTTTTGGAAAGTTACAACTTACATACAAAACAGTGTCTCAACACAACAGTGACATATTATTACCTTATACATTTGTTTTATGTTTGCATAATTTGACCTCTTTCACGTATCTTTGACGTTTCATACCTGTCCATGTTTGGGTTTCTTAGTAGGCCTCAGTGTATTTGCTCTTACCTCATGATAAAGCAGACACTGGATATATGCCAGATGTGAGTATGGCATAAATGCTGTCTGCATCTCCACTGCAAAAGCTCAGATGACTGCAGCCTAAACAGGAAAAGCTCAACTCCTGACAAACAGACCCAGCATAGAATATATTTTCAATTTAAATGATCACACAGCATATGGACATTTTATTTTCAATTTTTATTTTGTATCCAGTATGGGTAAAATTACTTCATATGGTCAGGGTAAGGAAAAGGTTCAAATAGGACCCTTTCACAACTTTAACCATGTGTTAGAAAGCCTTTCTGCCAGAACTTCTCCCCTGGGAACACTGAAGTGCTTTATGAGAGTCTAAAATAGTATTGTTGACTTCAGACACCTGTGTGATTGTCTCCATCTTTCTTTACAGGATAGAAATCTATAGCAGATGTGTTGTAGTGAAAGTACTTCTCTGTTTTCTTTGGCTATGTAGTAAGGCACAAAAGCCTGAGAGCCTTAACCCCAACCCCACTGCATGTGAGTACAGATATACACACAAATGTACACATGGAACATCTAAATATACATATTTGTGAACACTCATTCAACACTAGACATATAATTAAAAATACAGTCTTTCTTGGAGTAAGGTCGCCTGTTGCATCATCCCGGCATCAAGTAGGATGTCTACCTCACATCCTTTATAGGTCAAAATAACTGTGAGCAATGGGTAAAGACATATCAAATACATTGACTTGACTGAAATAAACTTTCTGGCACTCTAGAGAGACTCTATTTGTGCTCATACAGTTCAACACACATTCTGATGTTTCACTGAGGTCATGAAATCATTAGGTGTGCACCACTGAGGGGGACCACTTTCTTTTTCTAGGTCTTTTTTATGCCTGGGTCACACTAGGTGCGTGTGCAGTGTGTGAGGGCTGTGTTGCTTATCTGTTGTGTCTCACGCCGATTGTTGTGTCTGAAGCGGTGCTGGTACGTCAGGTTTCTGGTGTGACTACTGTATTTCCTAAACATCATGCTCTGTGTCAGATTAAAGTTTTAAAAAATTCTGCTCTTAAATATTACATTTTCCAGAGATTGGGTCATTTAGTTTCGTAATTATTATTTTTCTCTCACAGGTAAATGGATTGTAACTGTTGAATAGACTGCATGAATATAACACTTAACATTCAGGGTTAATGACCACTCAGAACGCTTTACACTGCGAGTCACATTTATCCATTCACACACACATTCATATCAACACTAAAATACCTGTTGATGCCTTAAATGTTGCAACCAAAGTGGTTGAAGTCTTATTTGTTCCCTCCTCCCATCACTTATATGCCCTACTGCATGTACAGTATCATCTTCCGTTTTGTTAAACATATTTAGTTACTAATTGGCTGAAAGTTTCACACTGATCAAATTGATCATATACCTAAGATTCACACATGTAGTTAGATAAATAATAGATTTCAGTCAGATTTATCTTGATACCTATTAGTTCCTTTTTCAAGGCAAGTGTATGATTATTCTCCATACTCACATGGGACTACTTAGCAAATTAAATTTAATATATAATCCTAAAAAAAGTATCTTAGGCCCATTTTTAATATTGGAATTGTTTTGTTAGAATTATTATATACAACAACCGGTCACGGTATTAGAACAGAGTACTGTGGCTTTAATGTTTTGGCTAATCTCAGTATTTTTTTACTTAGTCTCGCCATGAAGTCATAGAAGAGAACTGAAACTACAAACACAATGAGCTCACTCTCACACAGACAGTTACCAACAGTAATGACCTGCACGAACATGTATGTGTGTGTGAGAACGTGTGTCCAGCTATGTCAAAGTAATACCTAACTTCATATTTTTTTATGATAAACTGCAAATAATAATTGATATAACTGAAGATTATTAGTTATTATACTAATTATACTACTCCATCTGCCCCTTGACTTTCTGAAACCCTCACGACATCATCCGGCCAACCTACCAATCCAGCAACACCACCATCAACACTATTGTCGACCCCATTGTCCAGGCATTTCTGATTTGGTATTGGTTTACTTAGGACAGACCCTGTGGATAGTAACCACTGTAACCTGTCATAGCTTGCACATTGAAAATAAAGAAAGAAGTTTGTTGAAGCTCTTCCTTCAACCAATTTACACTTCATGAGTCTGGCTCTTCAGCTGGACACATTACATTTTCTCTCAGCCACTGCACATTCAAATGCATGTTGACATTTTAGTTGAACCACTGCATTGCTAAACGCAAGTCACAGCAATTTGCAAACTAATGCATGACAAATTGTTGCTACAACCCTGTTTGTCAGACACTGTGTCAGCTTATACAGTATAGGCCTCTGATATTTTGATTTGCGAACACAAACACACACACACACCCACACACACACACACACACACACACACACACACACAAAAACTTAAACTTAAATGATTACCAGTTTCCTTAGGGGTAGCCTGTTATCTGCAGTGTTAAGGCACAGCTCTGGCCCTCAGCTGCATGCTAGCCGGAAACGCTCGTCACCTCTGACCCTGTGAGTCTCTATCTGTCCCGGCTCAGAACTGGTGTGAAAATATTTCACCTGAGAGAGAAAACAAGATTATAAAGAGCGGGCCTCAGGGCCAAATGATGGGTTAAGTTATTCTTCTGGCCTAGAAGAACAACACCAACGCATTAGTATGATCTGCTGCCAGGATCAGGAGGGAAAGACTACACGTCTACAGTGGTTTGTGTTAGAGTGTGTGTGTGTGTGTGTGTGTGTGTGTGTGTGTGTGTGTGTGTGTGTGTGTGTGTGTGTGTGTGTGTGTGTGTGTGTGTGTGTGTGTGTGCGTGTTTGTGTGTGCATGTAGCATGGTATTAGCCAAAATTAGAGGAGAGAGGTAGGGAGAGGAGACAGAAGAAGGGAGAGACAGAGTATCATGAATCGATGACACAGACTGCCCCTGACAGCACAGAGACAACAAAATGATATCAGTTCTGCTGGGGAGGGAGGCAGAGGAAGGAGGCAAAGAGGTTATTTCATCTGTCACATGGACAGAAATGTCAAGCCATCGGGAAGAGGAAAAAAGATGTTGAGACAGGTGGAAGTTTGAGATAAGTGCAATGCTGTTACATGAAGAAAAAAGAGGAGATTTGAGAAACGAACAGGCAGCAGCTGCTGAGTTTATTGTTTTGGCATTAATGCATCTGTAATCAAACATCTGTAATTAAAATATCTGACACGACGTATGATATTAAAACAAATAGCTTTAATAGCTCCCCTCTTCACTTCAGTGTTTGTGTGACAATTCCCAGCAGTTCAGGGTGGAAAAAGTGAGCTGTGGTATGAGGAGCTGGTCGTTTGTCATAGTCAGACAGCAACTGACATTGCTTCAGTGAAGATAAACAAACTGATTCCTCCTCATGATCATTATAAAGCGATTTAGGGAGACCTAGTTACGCTATGTTATGACATATGCAGCTCCATTCCTGCCTCCTGGATTGCAGAATTGCTGGGAACCTGGACATTATGGCAGGTCAGTGCTTCTGTCAGTGGAAAAAACAGGCCATTGTTATTTCAATCACTTTGGCATGAAGAACACACTATGTCTGACGTCTGCCATAGTTCAAGGGTTTAACACACAATAGTGTTGTTATATTTTTGTTAGGCAAAGTATGGGGAATATGAGCCAGTTATAAAAAAAATATTTAACTATGTGAAAAGAGGTTTAACCTCACCAATAAAACTGTCTCCAAAACATCGAATGACATTTAATTACAGAGGATTGCATTTAATATAATTTTAGGTCCATTTATTAAGCAAAGACCTAAACTAACCTAAAGCTATACACATAAAGTAATTTGAACTTGTTAGCTGAGCTACATATTCACGTGTCTATTTATCTACCCTCTATGATGCGGAGTTGACAAAGGAAAAGGTCTTTAAGACATATTATTCAATAGTGAAACTAGAGATCTGGCCAATCTTAACAAAAGGTCTAATAGGTAGAAATAGGATAATAAGGAGAAGTCCTGTATTGTGATATAATGGCTCGGATGTTGTCGAATGCTTGCAATGAGTCACTCCTTTCAAATGACGAACTGCCAAAATACAAGGAGGACAGAAACACCTAGAACTATTTAACATCCACAGCATTTATGCATATTACCATGGTTACCAAACGATCTTTGGTAATACTATGAATCACATACATGGATGCAATAGATCATCTGATAAACAGATGGATTTAATAGCAGTTTTACGTTTTGCCCAATTCATGTTAAAATTCCATATATACTATTACACAGTAGTGCTCTCGCTCTGATTTACCATAAAAGGAGCCACACCAGAGCGTTGTCGGAAGTCTGAAGAGATCCATCCATTCATTTGGTCTCGGCCCTGTTGTTTCATCTGCATCACAGCTCCAATGACAGAGTTCCCAGCAGCTTAATGTAACCAAATGTACAAGATTTTAATTGAACCTGACCAACTCCTGCTATAATTATTACTACAAGATCCTGTTTCTACCAGTCTGTCATTATGATGGATGAAACACAAGGTCCACTTACAGAATGTAAACGTACAGTATGTGACAGTGCTGTATGACCTGCTATCATTTTTAAATTTTTCGCTATTTGGGTCATAACGTGGATTTCCATCAAACTGTTATTGTGAATATCCCCCCCCCCCAAAAAAAAAATACAGATTGGAAAAGAAAATCTTTTTCATGAAGCATGTGATGACCTAAATGTTCACCGAAGCTTCTGCTCCGCTGGAAAGACAGCAGCAGACAAAAAAACATCAGATCTGTGCGGAGCGGTAATGAGACTGGTGTTCCTTAAATAAACACATGAAACGAACAGAAATGTCATATTTTGATCGTGTTTCATCTTTTAACTGCTTCTTGTCGCACCCTCCTCTTCTGCAATGGCTGTAATGGCCCCAGACTGGAAAATTTCCATCACCAGCTGTTTATCTTAACCAACCAACATGTGCAGCAGTAATGGATGGAAACATTGATTCATTTCTATCTATCTTTTACTGAACATTCTTAAAAATAGTGCTGCATTTTGATGGAACCCCAGTTAATGTGGTTCTGTGACTTTGTCATAGAGTTGTTCAAATGATCTTAAGCTTTTTATGCAGAGGAAAGACAGCTTCAACTCAGAATATTCAAACTTTTTCAATCTTCAGATACAATTATCAGACCTACTTTAAAGCACAGCGGACTAAACTTCATTGTACTAACATAACTCTTACGATGCTACAACAGCTTGTGATTTGTATTGATTCTTTGTGTACCCCCATGGCTATGATTCCTTTTTTTTTTTTTAAAGAGGCCAAAAAAAAATGAAGTGAAAGACCGTTTGTCTCGTTTGTCGAATGCCTGTCTATTTTCCCTGCTCTCTCTATCTAACTCTCACACTTTCTCTCCCACCCCAGCCCTCTATCACTTTCTATCGCACCGTTCTCTCTGCATTTAGACCTTTGAAGACATCAGAGCACTCACACAGGACCTGCATCGCGATTGATTTCCACCTGAAGTACAGATGGCTTGTCGGCGGGGTGTCGATAATCACAACAGGGTTTTTGATGACGATAATAACGATTGCTGCCTGTGTCCGACAGAGTCTACATCTGCCTGCAAGCCAAACTCCCAGACATTTCGGCTGACCTGAGAAGACACAGATGCTTAGCAGATTTCTGCTCTTTCTCTCAACTTGTTGAGGACAAGTCTATTCGTGTTGAATCCAGAACAACTTACAGGATGGTATTTTTAAAAAAAACAAAAAAAAACATGTAAACAATTACAAAGGGAAAAATTACAAAATATATACAAAATAATAATAATAAAAAAGAGAAAACCTACACACACAATAATTATAATTAATAAAAGAGACAAAAAAGAAAAGGAAAGTCCAAGGGAAACGGAAAAGGTTTATGAATCTAAGGAGAGTGTCTTCAATTTGTCAAAGTATTGTATGATCGGACCCCAAGTGGATTTGAGTGTCTCAGGATGACCCTGCAGGGAGAATTTTATTTTCTCCAATTTTAAAAAGAACACCAAATCCCTCAACCACATTGAACAATTTGGGGGATGATGTGACTTCCAATCCATTAAGATTCTCTATTGTGCCAAAAGGTTTGGGAAAGCAATTATGTTTTTGTGTTTACTTATTAAAGTTTTGTCTCCGTCGCCCTGAACACCAAAGATGCACATCAAGGCTTTGGGTATGATATTAAGACTGAGGGAGTATGATATTACTTTTAATACTTTGTCCCAGTAACTTGTGAGTTGGGGACAGATCCAAAACATTTGAGTAAGATCTGCTGGTGAATTATGACATCTTTTGCAAACTTATGCATATTGTTTTGCAAATAGTAAAATGACAAACAAATACACTAATAAATGATGTTCCAGAAACAAATAGCCTTCTGCAGTTCATACAATTACAAAAAATGTATCCCACAAGAAAAAGATGTGTACTTGTTAAAAGATATACCATTCTGCACCAGAAACATATGATTTCTTGGAGAGGATTAATTTTATTATCAGTTAATCTGTTTATATTAGCATTTAGTAAAATTATCTGTATTAGGTTTTAGTTGAGGTTTTCTTTTTACAACCATAACCCAGTGAATTATTATACCATCATAGATATGGTTTAGAAAAACATGTTTATTTTCTAAAGGCTGGAAGCTGTAATGTTGTTCTTTCGCCATGAAAAATGTCTAAATTAATTTTCACATAGTTGCTAAATAATATTTGTTTATCAAGTTTTAAAGATGAAACATTTTGTCAGGACCTGCTCTTCTTCTGCTGAAATTCTCTGGTATTGGATTGATTGTTGTGTCCTCTTTTTGTCTCCGGTCCTGTGTGTGTCTGGTCTCTATTTTGATGTGATTAGTTTGCCTGTTCTCAGTCTTGGCTTCACTAATAACCTGTCTTCCTGGGCCTCAGGCTCACCATCAAGCTGCCGGCTATACTCAGCAATGTCCAGCCCTGTCTTTGTTGAAATCCTGAATTCAGATCTGCTTGCAAACCTGCACCTGTGCTGCTCAGTTGTTTCATGGAATCGTGTCAGACACAGAACCTCTGTCCTGCCAGCTCCTGTTCATTCATTTTTTTGCAAATAATATCTCAAAATGCGCTCATTCAAATAGTCATAATGAAACTTGCTGTTTACTCCATGTGGTAAGAGGTGGGTAATGTCTGGTGCTTTGGTGACATTTAATGAACCCTTTCCTAAAATAGCCAGTCTCCCAGCTCAACACAAAATGCAGAGTCTCTGGAATGGCCAGACATTGCGGATTACAGCAGACATTACAGACAGAAAGTTGGGAAAGTTGACAGCGATAGAGTGTTGTTGGATAACGTGGATCAAGGGAAGAGGTTGACTGATGTATTTCCTTGGCTGCCACACTGGTGAACTTTAATTTAGTTATACATGAGTTGTAGTTTCTATAAGCCAATACATTAACTGCCTTTTACAGCGTTTATCTTGGAGTGTGGATCGTAAACCTGTTCACTTTTCCAAAAAGACTGATTAAAGACACACTCGGTCTTAGATTTTGCAGAGTTAAAGAAGGTGGTGGAACAGCTGCTAGACCGGAGGTGACATCAGGTCTTTGGCTCTGAGTGACTGGAGCTGCCACGTATATTATATTTTCCGCCACCTCCTTCCTTCTAGATTCTAAAGCAGCTCTCTGGTGTAATCAAGATGTTCAATTCAGATCCTGAATGTTGTTAAATAGTAAGCACTCAGTAACACTCTTCCCTCCATTCAGCAAATGTTAGCGGTCCATTGTTCTCTGTTGTGACTGAGTCACACTTTGGCAGTGACTTCAACATTACCAAGTGACAAGGTTGCCCATTTTTCTGTTCTCCAAGCAGCACCTGAGCTGCACAACAGTAGGCCGACATCGAAACCCGACCTTATTGTTTACAGCCCCCATGTGACAGCAGGGAAAAGAGAACAATGGCGTGTATTGTGGTGCAGTACAATGCTGCTTTAATATGCTTTGACAAGGCGCAAGCTGTACAAGTGATGGCATAGCTTGTGGGTTGTCACTGAGATTAATAATGACAGCACCATGTAATTGTAATATTCCCACACTTTGTTTGTCTTCTATGATGACATGTTTCTTATAACAGGGCTGGTGGAACTGAAGGTGTACATACCTGGATGTGCAGGGTTTACAAAACATCCTGAACAAATCAGACATTCTTGAAAGTCTTCTTAGAACAGACAAATCAGGAGCTTAGAGATCAGACTAGCCTGAATTAAATCCTATTAGTCTGACACAGCCTGACATTTCACAGCCATGTGTCATTCTCTGTGTCATGGTTTTAAGAATGAGTGATGTACTGACAAACAGACCACCCACAGCACACTGAACATTAGTATCTGCAGCTCACATGCATGGTAATAGCTGAACATAGCACATAGCCTATGTTACTAGATGTACTAAATTATGTTCTATGATCTGCCGATGCAGCCAAGACGTGACTCAAAAGACCATAACCTCAGAGCATCTGTGAGTGTTTCAACAACTGTGTCTGTATCACATACTTTAACAGGCACAAAATGTGGTGTAACAGCAGCATTAAGGGCCTGTCACTGGCACCATGCTGATGTCAGAGGAAGCACATTTCCTGTTGACAGCGTAGGATTGTGTAGTGAATCAGCAGGTCGGTTCTCAATGTTTTTGACTGAGGACAAACATATTTACTTTTTTTTATGCTCTGTACCCTTGTATTTTCATCACGTTATTGGTTAAATATAATCTTTAATAATTCAATCTTTAGGTTTCAACAGACACTGTTCTATATACATATCTTTAAATGCTGAGCTACAGTAAATGGATAGTAATACAAATACACAATTTTAGCTTTGGAAAATACATACTTGATCTAACTCAGACTGTTGAAACCTCATATTAGCTTTGGCCAAACTTTAGAGGGAATGGGCGGGAGAGACTCTGTAATAGCTCTTACAATTCACATATGGGCATATTAGTCTTGTTTAAAATACATTGGTAAAATGGAAATTTATCCTTTGAATACATCGTGTTTTGGTGTAATATCACCACATGGTGACAGATACTTACATCTCTTGATGTAGACACACATAATAGTGTTAGAAGGTTATACAGTACAAGGACTCCTGCGAACCTCGGAAAAATTGTTTTCCCAGGAACCTTGAGAGTTGTATATGGAAACATTTGTGTGAGTGAGTGTGTGTGTGTGTCCCTCGGACTCTTTGCTCTATTTAAAATCTGATGAAAAGAGTGCATCGGATAAAATAGTGTATAACCACTTTTTATGGTCCCACTGTGGTGTTAAGTGAAGGACTGTTGGTCTTGAGGCATTGATGAGTGACAACTTCCCATCATACTGGCAAAACGTTTGTCTGAGAGCAGGAAGTTTATATCTGAAAAAACGATGTAGAAAGTTTGTAATATTTGGTTGAAATAACAACTAAATGATTGAGAAAATTGCATGTCTCTAATAAAACCATGTAGCTCAACACACACATGCATACAGCATAAGTGTTTAACTAGATTCACATCTGGTGACTTGTAATTATAGCTCACCCAACTCACTGTCATGTTTATTGAATGAGGTCTAGACTTTTGCTCCGTCACATGGAGCATCACTCTGCAGGATTTGGTCATTAGAAGATGGGAAACTGTGGCTATAAAGTGATGAACATGGTCTGCAGCAATTCTCAGATTGGACCCTTATCCAATCAATTATTATTTGAATGTCACAAAGTGTGTCACAAAAAGTCACACACAATTACACAACCAACACCAACCTGAACTGTTGATACAAGGCAAGTTGGCTCTGTTGATTCCTGTTGATGCCAAACTCTGAGCTGCAGACTCATCACAAACCCAGATTGAACACACAAGGCTACATTTTCGACTGTATGCTGTTGGTCAGTCTGTGTCGAGTGTCTTGGCTGATCTTTGTGGATCCCGATGTGGTCTTTTGCTGTTGTAGTCCATCCACAGATTTTCCTCACATAGTGTGGTTTAAGCAGAGACACTGCACTTGTGGAGATGACAGAAGTTAAACTGATCACCAAGCTCTTATTCTGTGTGCCTGTGTTTCTGGCGAGCCCTTTCCATTCTTTTGCATGCCTGGCTTCTTTCTCCAGCAGTAAATAAGTACCCAAACAACACTCCCCCACCCCTCTCTCTCTCACACACAAACCCTGCTACACAACTATAGCTGCCAGGATGCCATTTTTTTCGTCTGTGATTTATGCCGTCACTCCACCCTATTATTACCTCTGACTGTAATAGGCACCTCTGTTTCCAATCAAGTTTGTACCTTCTGGTGGAGAAAGTAAACAGTTTTGCAACAGACACATTTTATTCCTCACACATACACAATAATGTCTGTCAGTGTCATCCTGGCTAGCCTAGCCTTCTCAGATTCTTCACACAGCACTTTTACTGCCCATAAAGGATCTCACTGTTGCCAGAATGCTGTCAGTGTTCAAACGGGCCCTACGCTGTTTATTGTGTGCTTCAGGACAGATGGTAGGTGGTCCGTCTCTATTCACACTCCTGATCTTCACCTAAGAACAATGGGAAAGGAGGGTGAACAATGAATAAAAATCAATCGTGTACTGTTCTGTAATCTTGTTTCTATCAAAGGTCCCTGTATTGTGTCATGTGTTTCAGTCCTTGTCTATTCAAAATTGTCTCTCCTTTTCTCTTTTTCCTGCCACTGTCAATCCCTCTCCAGCACGTCAAGGTGTCGCATGTAACCTACAAAGATTTTTCAATTTTTCAGCTGGATTCAGGGAGCAATTGTGAGATGATGACGTTTGACAACATGCTCATGAGTTGTGAGAGACAGAGAAGGCTGAGGTAATCGCCTGGGAGAGGAAGGAACTAGGAGCCAAGTCACTACTAGCCCTTTTCTATCATTGTTGTTCCCCTGTCATCTTTGTGACTATGTGGCTCTGAGACTCACCGGCGCTGCCACATATGTAAACACAAAACATTCATGTCTTTTCTTTCAACTAGTCCAAACATCATTGACTGCAGGCCACTGTCATGTTGGGGTGAAACTGATACACCAAGAAGGTCTTTTTACATATATTTGAAAAAAGAATATCTAAATCTATAGACAATTAATATATAAACCCATTTTTGCAAATTAAAGTCAAAGAATTATTTTTCTACATATAGGATGATAGCGTTTAACAGTCTCATAGCATTTGGGCCATGTTAGCCAGTGAAAAATAAACATTGGGTTGCACTAAAGAATTGTGATTACATTAGCAGGCTTGTATGTATTGCAATAAAGGTTACATGTAACTGTGGTTCTTTGAGTTTCCATTTATAAGAACCAATCAAGGGAGAGCAAGTACACTTTATAATAGTTATCCACCCCTTCTAAATGTGAAGGTGTGTGTTCAAATTAAAATACAAGGTAAAGTTGAACAGGTCTTGGACTAGTTATGTATTTTCCCCCCCTTATAATAACAATACATAGCAATTCTGTGAAAGCTCCAGCAGTTCAAGCAACACTTAGAATTTTTTATTTTTTTTATTTTATTTAGAAGGATCCCCATTAGCTCTACCCTAAGACAGAGCTACTTTTAGTGGGGTCCATATTTAAAACATACATACAGATATCAAACATTTAAAACATATGTTACATTACAAATATCAAAAGTTAAAATACATACAAATAATGATCATACAATTTTACATTACAGATATCAAAAATTAACTTAGTGGTTATGCAATTTTACCTTTGTCATGAAATAAAACACTGATATATCCAATTCAATAGAAGCGAAAACTGCAAACCATGTAAGAGAATACTACACATTTATGTACAGTACATCACCATCTAGTGTCACAAGTATGCTGTACCCAAGTGTTTCATTATTTGCTTTTTGAACATACATTTCCGTGTCACGTTTATAATTTCTGTTGGTAGTAGGTTCCATGACTTCATGGCTCTGTATCCCACAGTGCGTTTAAGAAAATTGGTATTAGCTCTAGGGAGTGAAAACCTACCTTCTATTGCTTGTCTAGTGGCATAGTTATGTGAGGCTACATTTTTATTTAGTTGCCTATACTGATCTGCTGGTGTTTTAGACTGCAAGAGGCGCCATGTTGATAAAAGAAGTGCAGCAGCCATCCTGTCTTCAACTTTTAGCCAGTGGAGACTGGCATGCATACTCTGTATGCAGCCAGAACCACCTGGAGCTGAACGCTTTAAAAACTGTAGAGATGGTAGCAGACTTCAGGAGAAGCCCAGCCCAAACCGTCCCCCTCAGCCTGTGCGACTCCCCAGTTAAAACAGTGGAGTCCTTCAGATTCCTGGGGACCATCATTGCACAGGACCTGAGGTGGGCGGAGAACATCACCTCCATCATCAAAAAGGCCCAGCAGAGGATGTTCTTCCTGCGGCAACTGAGGAAATTCAACATGCCGCGGAAAGTGATGGTTGAGTTTTACACAGTCATCATTGAGTCCATCCTCACCTCATCAATTACCGTCTGGTTCGCTGCCTCCACTGCCAAGGACAAGGGCAGACTGCAGCGGATCATAAGGTCAGCTGAGAAGGTCATCGGCTGTGACCTGCCGGCTCTCCTACACCTGTTCCACTCCAGGACCAGTAAGAGAGCAGGCAAGATCATTGCTGATCCTTCACATCCCGGTCACCACCTGTTCCAGAGACTTCCCTCCGGAAAAAGGTTCCGGGCTATCAGGACCAAAACGTCTCGCCATCTGAACAGTTTTTTCCCCGTGGCAGTGGGGCTCACAAACAAGCCCCCTGCACCACACTGACTCTGCATCACACTGACTCTACCCCACCAGCCCCCCCCCCTGCACATAATTTATAATTTATAACTTATATATTAATGGCACTATCACCAATCTCTGCACCTTCGCACAGCACGTGCCCATAACTCTTTTACTCTGTTACTGTATATATGTATATACTTTATTCTACTTTATTTTATTCTATTTCTTATATATTGTTGTTTTTCTTATATTGTTGTTTTTATGTTCAGTGCACCAACGACACCAAGTCAATTTCCTATATGTGCAAACATACCTGGCAAATAAAAGAATTCGAAAAGCTAAGTTGAGAACCATCTTGTTTTCAAGCACCCACTTTCCAATGGAACTTAGCTCCCTGTTTAGGATGACTGTCAGTTCTTCTGCTGTTATTGCTGATGCATATACAGTAGTGTCGTCTGCGTACATACTTAGATTTGCACTTCTTAATATTTGAGGTAAATCATTAGTGAAGATAGAGTACATTAATGGGCCTAGACAGCTTCCCTGTGGAAGCACACCAGCACACTGTCCGAGTGACTTCCATTAAAGAAGACTCTCTGTGATGTATTTAATAGATAACTTCCCATCCAGGTAGCTGCAGATGGTTTAAAGCCATAGCACACCAATTTTTCCAGAAGAAGCTTATGTTCAAGGAGATCAAATGCTGCTGTGAAATCCAGAAGGACTGCTCCACATAGCATTTTGTTGTCTAGATCTCTGTACCAATCATCTGACATTTGCGTCAGTGCTGTGCATGTGGAATGTCCCTTTCTGTAAGCATGCTGGTACTTTGTTAACAGATTATTTACTGAGAAGTATTCCTGTATTTGATCAAATACAGCCTTCTCAAGAATCTTACTCAGAGCTGGTAACAGGCTTATTGGACGACAATTCGGGCCACTAAATTATGTTTTCTTATCTTTAGGCAGGGGAATAATTTTAGCTTCTTTCCAGGCTTGAGGAAAGATTGATAGTTTCAGACTGGTGTTTAGTATATGACAGATTGGCTGTGCAACATAATCTACAGCCATTTCAATCAGTTCACCATCTATCCCATCCATCCCTGGTTGTTTGTCACCACATGCCACTTTCACCAGCTGAGCCACTGTTTCCACTGTTAGTTCACTAAACTCAAACTGGCAAAGTTTGTCCTTCATATAGTCTTGGATGTTGACAATGGTTGAACTGTTGTCCCCCCTTTGTGATGATTCTTTTCATAATGTATTTACCATGCTTCTGAAAAAATTATTCAAGTGATCTGCAATTTCTTTGGGTTTTGTGATAAAGGTACATCCACTTTCAATGAGTGTATGTTGTGGAGAGGTGTTTCTTCCCATTATACCATTGAGCATACTCCAAAGGTTTTTGGGGTCATTCTTTGTCCTGATTAATTGCATAAGCATAAGCATAATATTGTTTATTTTTCCTTTGATTGAGTTTTGTAACTTGATTTCTCAGTTTACAGTAGTTTTCTCTGTCCTTAGTACAACCACTGTTCTGTGCCTTTTTGTTGTCCTGATTACGCTGAGACATATAGCCCTTTAGTTCCACATCGACCCATGGCACCCTACAAGTCCTCACTGTCACTTTTCTAACAGGTGCATGTTTATCAATGACTGGTACAAACTTTGCAAGAAAAATATCTAGTGCTTCATCTGGTTCTTTTGCATTGTAGACCTTATACCAACATATATTACTGACCTCTTCCAGGAAGGCTTCCTCAGAAAAGCCTCTGTAGGACCTTTTATAGATTACTCTAGGTCCAGCTTTGGGAACCTTCATTTTCCTTGCTACCACTACAAAATTGTGGTCACTACATCCTATTGGGACTGATACAGCCTTGGTATATACGTCATCTGCACTCAAATAAATGTGATCAATACAAGATGCTGTGTTGATGCCCTTGTTGTTTGTGCTTAGTCGTGTTGGTTGTGTTACCACTTGTTTCAAACAGCATGCATCAGTTATGGTGGCCAGTTGGTTCTTTAAGGAACAGTTGGGCGATAGCCAGTCAATATTTATATCTCCAGTGAAAACAATTTCCATATTCAATTCACACACCTTATCCAGCATCTCACCCATGGCTTCAAAGTAGTGTTGATCTGAACTTGGTGGCCTGTAGCAGCAGCCCACCAAGATAGGTTTAATATGGGGCAAGTTCACTTGAAGCCATAGCACCTCAATTTCATCATACATAATATCCTCCCTAACTTTCACTGGAAGATGGTTTTGAACATAAAAAGCAACACCTCCCCCATATCTGTTTCTGTCCTTTCTATATAGATTATACCCTTGTATGTCCACAGCCTCATCCTCAAAAGTGTCACCCAGATGGGTTTATGATATTGCAAGTATGTTAATTGAGGACTCAGTCTACGAAGGTGTGGTCCCTGCAGGATTTCCTGTTTGCATCAACTTGTACTACCCTTATCGTTGCATCGTTAGCTACTTTTAGCGGCGACACTTACTGCAGCTCAGCCACCTTGGATACCTTCTCAGCTTTGTCACTGGCATGCAATGAATAATGGGAAACATTGGCCCAAGACTGATCCACCAGCTGGATTAGACCCCTGAATTTAGACTAAGCTTTAGACTTCTCCAACAAACAAGAAGAATAATGATTCTATGGAGACTGTAGGCAGCAACATGTTCCCTGTTTTATATTTATTAACATTTTGTAAAATCAAGTTGGTCTAATGAACCATTAACAGCTCATGTTTTGCTGTGTACAATTGGATGTACTGACAACTACCAATTCATTATTTAGCAGAGGATTCCCATGGAAGTTCAGAAGCGTTTCCATTCATGTCTCAGTACATGCATTCAGTCAGTTACACTATGTGCTTCAGGTCAATTTTATTAAAAAAAATACGTTATATTACTGAACGTGCAAACACACAGGGGACTTATGTCGCTGCTCTGAATTTTACTGGAATTTTTTAAAAGGGAACTGTAAGCAGTGGCCACTAACTTAACCTTAATCAACTCAGAAAAACGAATTAGCCTAAGAAGTCTCAAGTAATCAAGATCTAACAAATTAGAATGAAAAAAAATGTTGATTACAGTGTGAGATAATCTTTATTTTAAATTTGATGAAATAAAAAGACAGTGGCAAACATAAAGATGTGAATCTGCATGCTGAAATCAATTTTGAAAAAATGTTTGTAACACATTAATATTAAAATTATTTTGTTCTTGGGCACCAAAAACAACTATTTTGATTTCAACCACTATCAGTAAAAGTATATTATGCACAATTTAATTAGATTCTAAAAATCTAAAATCATTATGTAAAGAAGATAAGTACCTACTTTTGGTTTCTGCTTTCATGTTATAAAGTTCAGTTTTTGTTTGCAGTGTTTCAGGGATGTGATGATTAATGGTGTGATTTTGAAAGATGTAGTTGTTCATTTATCATATTTAGACTTTGACAGATTGGGAAGTAGGTATTTGAATACGTTCATATAGATGAGCAACAGATTGAATACAGATTGTGAAGACATATAGAAAAATTGTTAACATCATGATATTTATTATCATCTTCATAAAAATGTATCCATTCATAATTTCTTGAGTAATTACATAGCCTATAAACCCTTTATTCAGCTTAATTTATAGGAAATTGGTAAAGCAAAAGAAAGTCAAGTTACATTGTGTGCAAAAATCTAGCAAGTGACAGAAGTGAATAGGTTGATACAAAAAAAATAAAAAATAAAATAAATAAATAAAATTGTGGCAGACTTTTTTTTTTTTCAAAGATCAAATCAATAACAGGCAGGAAACAAAGACATTGTCTTATCTTGTAATCCATCCGAACTTTTAAGTGTTTTCTGTTCTCTCCTCTTCTCTCTGCACCTCAGATTCTCCCTGTCACTGAGTGACCAGTGCAGACAGTACGTGTCAGCAAACCGCTCAGAGCCAGGATACTGTGTTCCTTTGTTACAGATGGGGGAGTAGATAAGGAAAAAACATTGCACACACACACACACACACACACACACACACACACACACACACACACACACACACACACACACACACACACACACTTGTCTTACTTTAGTTGTGAGGCCACTGATAAATGTAGTGGGCCACACTCCCGCCCCTCACTCTAAACCTCATTCTTACCGTTAGAATCTAACCTGAACCTCTAACAGCCAACTGAAGTTACGAGGACAAGCTAAAATGCTCCCACAACAATGCTTTCCCAACAAAAGCACACTAAAGAAACACACACACACACACATACAGACACACACTTCATGGGAAAGGTTGTGAGTACTCGTGTCAAAGTATCAGTGTTTGTCCCATTGACAGTAGTATTAACATTTCACAGTATGTATTAAGGTCTTTTTGACTAGAAGTATTTCTCAGGGATATCATGTAATTAATGAATTTCCCCAAATTTAATTCTCAAGGGAAAATAAAATCAGCTGAAAACCCTTGTTACCCAGAATAAAAAAGTACGAAGTCAGGATTTTACATATGATTAACTCCTGATTTAGCAGAGGGAAGCTTTCAAAACAAACACCAACAAAAAAATAACTGAATGACTAATTATGATAAAAAGCCATTTTATTAGTATTATAATACTAATATAAAGGGTTGTCTTGCTTTCTCAGACATGTGATAAGTGAATTGTTTGTCCTGGTTCAAAGTCTCCCATCATAATATCTACACTTTAACTGCTTTTCATTAAAATCTAAAATGCACAAATTATGCAAAAGTTAATACCACGTTTGTTGGCCTTAACACAAAGAATTTTCATCTGATGACCAAAGTGGTGGTGGCGATGACCATTAAAAGCTAAGTAATTATTTAAGGGGGGTGAAGTAGGCCAAATGTCTGGAAACTTGTATGTTTATTTTTTGAAGTCTCGGATTGTGCCAGGCTCAAACCACCCCTGCCATAAATATTTACATAAAAGAGAGGGAATGGGGCATATTCCTCCCAACCCTACTCTGTCCACCCCATTATGCCCTTTCCCCCCCCTCCACACATCCATCCCTACCGTTCGCCCTGGCAGCTTGGGTGCAAAAGGTCACATGGGCTTTTGTACAGGATTGAGGGTAATTAGGAGCTATGTATGTGTGTGTTTGTGGGCGGGTGTTGACTATTATGCTTTGACCTACAGACAGGATTATAGTCTTTGAAAAAAAAAAGTAGCATTGAAACATAACAGCAAATCTAGTAAAATCCAGATGAAAAAAACCCTATTATCCTCAAAGTGACTGAGCAGCCAGTGATGTCGAGGTGGATACAGTAAACCATCTATTTAGCAAATTTCTACAGGGGCAGTCGAACACTACCATTTTCCCAAACAACCTAGCAGTGAGACTAAACATAACATCAGGTGAAACTTTACTTCCAGGAGTTAATCAGGCAACACCCAGTCATTTAGGCCGGAATGAACATCCAGTGTGCAAACACAGCAGATCAGATTTAGGCTCTTTAATTACTGAGTCCATGTAGTGGAGTCTTGCCTGGTGAATCAGTCAGTGACCAAATGTGACATCACAGGTCCAGAATACATAAAAATGAACATTATGGTCATGCAGTAAATTGAGACTTCCAGTATGTTTGATAAAATGCCTCCACATTGAAACAGACATGCACTAAAGAAGAGGAGCAAAGTTGTTTTTTTATATTTTGTGAAATTTCCTCATTAAAGCTTACAAATGGCTCCCAAGTTAAACACAAACAAACATGACATCACCCTTTGTAAAACCAAAGAGACCTAATTATTTTTCTTGAAGCTGCACTGATCATTATTTGTATATCAAAAGTGGATCATATAAAAGTACACACTCAAATTGGTCACCTGGGTTTTGATCATTAAGGTAATATCACCTCTGCAATGTCCGCAAGTTCAGTGAGGTACTGTGCAAAAGTTTTATAAAACCTTGGATTTACTCTTTCAGAGTCAAGAAGAACTATCTTCAGAGACGAGAAGAACAAAGAGTCCTGCAACAGATGGCGTGGCCCCCACAGAGCCACTGATCTCAGCATATGGAGTCAGTCTGGGAGCCCACGTGGTGTCTCAGTGACTGCTGGGGGAACACTCGACTCTCTTCCATGCACACTTCAGCTATGCCTCAGCCTAACACTGGACCCAGTGCAAATAGACAGCATAACATGGTCATATAACAGAGAAGTATACATAGATCCAGTTTATCGCTGAGGCTTTAGAAGAAGATATACCACACATAAAACGTATTATTCAAAGAACACACCATGAGTATGATGGAATATTAACATTTGGTAAGGAAGTTGTGTTTTATTTGCTGTTTGTCTGTTGAATCACTCAAAAACTGAAAAATCAATTCAGATTAATGAGCAGATCCAGGACCTTTTCACATGGCAGTGCATTTGCCTTGGCAGTGGTATGCACTCTTTTAGTTCATTATTTTCTTTTGTCTCCAGTTTCTGGTTACAGTATGTTTGGAGCCTTGTTCTTAACCTTACAATTGTGTTGTGACGTTCGCGAACAATCTGAATCTTTCCCCCCGCTCTTTGATATGAATAAATGGAGTGTGCCCAAATTTCATCCACTGCCTGGACTAAATTCATTAAATCCACACTTCTTCTCTTTAAGGGAACAGTGAGAACATTCCCCTCTTCAAGAAGGCTAAGGGGGAGGGGACCTTCTCACACTTCATGCACTACATTGATAGTGCATGAGTAAGCCCTTGCCCAATAATAATGTCCCATTGTTTCTCTCAGGATTGTTTATTAGAGGCTATATGTGAAGCCATTTAACATAATCAGCAAGTGGTTGTGATCACTTTTAATCCCATTTGTGAGGTGATTTTGAGAAATTAAACTTTCCTCCAAGCTTTGTGCCAGTGTTGCGTGGTTGTCTGCTATAAGGAAACGTTTCAATAACTGCTTAAATGGCAGAGTTTGAATGGAAAGATATGTAGTTATCTGGCTTACGTTAGTCTCCTTAATTCAGATTAAAGTGCACGCTTCTTCCCCGTGTCTGCTGTGTGTGTGTGTGTGTGTGACGTGTGTGTGAGAGCCTGTGCGGCTCAGCCCTGCCCGTGGTCAAACAGACACACACGCATGAATTGTATTCAAAGCAATGCAACCTTGCTTAAATAACACATTTCATACAGAGGGTAAATTCATAAAATAATAAATTCACTGACAAAGTAGAGGGATATGGCGTCACCTTGTGAATTGTTTACACTGCAGATTATTGACATTAAGGATTGTATGATTATGATCCAAATCTATTATATTATCAATATCCTAGTGGTTATTTTGCAGATAAAATGAGTAACCCTTGTCCCTTTAATAACAAAAAAAAAGATGAACAATATTTTGAATGGCTCTCAGTAAGGGAGGGAGCCATAAGGTCTGGCTCCCTTCAAAGAGGCATAATTCCCAACACTACCTCACAAGTCGGTTCCTCATCCAGAACCATGTCAGAGTTGTTCCCAGACACTGCATCGGTGTGTCATCAAGATTCAAGATATGCTGTCCCGTCATTGATTACTTCACTGAAGCAGTTCATTCCTTAAGCCTGTTACTGAGCACTTGAAGATGCATAGGATGATACAGGCAATCACAAAAGAAGCACTCTGCAAGCAATATCACTTCATCTGCTGATTGCTTTCATTACAGGGTAGTAATTAGCAACTTAAGAGGAAAAGGTAGGTTCAGAGATGTGATCCCCAGGTGATTCTAAAGAGTTAGTTTAATTTCACTGAGGTTAGAATAAATTACGAGTTCTCCCAGGGGATGTAGTTCCTCTCTGACACACATGTGAAAGCACAGTTTGAATATGAATATGTCAAGAACAATATGAGGATTATTAACGTAGAGGGTGTGTTAATAATCCTGCTGCAGTGCTACTGTGCTGATCCAACAGGAATTACACCATGTAATCACCATAACATGGCCAAAAAAAGGAATATAATGAGGCTTAAACTGTCCATAGGTTCTTTATTATTATATCATTTTTTGTAAGTGAGAATGTACACAACAGGATAAGGTTTTTTAGGAGGTATTATTTTGGAGAAGCCGCTTCTGTTCTGCTCCACTGCCTCTAGATATCAGTGAATGTTTATAAAATAAAACCTAAAACATTAGCCTTAAACTAGCTCTTGCACTTGTGCTCATATGCCCTTATATTTTTTTTCAATAATTTTCTTTATTTTGTTTCTATGGATTTTTCATATTAAATTAAATTAATTTTCCTATTTTACTTCCTTTTCTTTTGAATGTCATTCTTATGTGTCTGTAAATCTGTTCTCTTCTTATTTTAAATTTCATTTTAACATGTGCTTATTATCTATATTTTATATGTAAACCACTATTATTATTATCATTATTATTTTTATTAATAATATTTATTTTTATCCTGGGAAGCGAACTGTGGCTGCTGAGGTGACCAACCTCACTCATCCATCAAAATGAAAACAACTGTTTGTAGAGGTAGGTAGTTCGACCTTTCAGCACTGATATTGGTCCACAAAGATTACAGAGGGCACACAGCACACACTGCACACACACCCTCGTAAATCTCAAAATGCCTTTCATGTATGAGTTTGACCTACTTTGCCTTACTTTCCCTCACATGGATTACAAATGTCCCAAATATATATATAAACATATAAATAATAATAAGCTAATAAGTGTCTATTGCAGGTTAGATTAATTGGGGTCACTGATGTCATCCGCTTGTGTCACTGGATGTAAAACGGGCCCAACAAATTAATAGGATCTGAAGTTTTGTGCCACAACAGTGACAACTTTATTAATCACTATATTACTTATTCATAACTAATTATCATTGACAAAGGAGACAGGATCGGTCAGAATCTAATGGATCTAATTGACCTTCTGTACTTTTCTACAGTGCAGAAAGGTGAGCTGTTGCACACAGAGTCACATTTTAGGCTACAGTCAAATCACTTGCTACCTCATGTGGAGTCTTGACCTCCATCCAAGCAGCTGGGGCATTTTTATTTTATTGTGGGATAAAGTCAAATCACCCGTAGGACAGAAACATGCTTGAAGGGAATCTCGCTGTATTTTCATTAGTGTTGTTATTTCACGCCCACGGATGCATTTCCATATATATGATGCAACCTGTCTGATCATTTCTGTAAATTACAAAACATTGCAATAAGTAGAAACAATGCAAACAAATTCTATTTTATAATCATAAAACATAAAAACCCACATGTAAGAGTCCATGCCATCTTGTACAAAGTGCAGCCATGTTTCTGCGAGTAAATATGTTATATTTAGTTTCCGTCTCATATGCTGGTGTTACTGTGAGCCTTGGACTGTATATGATTGAATATCTGACATTGGTGAAATACATGGATGGAAAAACATGTCTAGACTAATTCTCTTTTTCAGTTGAGGTTCTATTTTTCAGCCAACATTGACAGGTAGTCCTTTAAGTACTCAGAAATGTTCAATTCCATTAGAACTGGACTAAGCCAATAAGTTAATGAAAATAATGGGATATGATTGAGAGCTCCAGAGCATCTACTAAATTGACAATTTAAATTGAAATCTCAACTCACCTACCATTTCTAAAGCACCATATGTCAGCAAGGCACACACGGTCGCACGCACACAAATGTAGCGAACCCACACCTCCCAATCTGTGCGAGCGATTGGGAGAATAAAACATTTGCCTCCTGCGGCGGTGCAAATCCACAGGAGGGGTTTGCATGGAGTTAAACTTTGGTGAACTTTGACCTGCAAAATTTGCTTACATTTGTACATGTGTAAACATGCCTGAAGACTAGCAGGATACCTAGAGAGCTCATATCTCTGCCAAGGTTAACTATGTCGTCATGTTGGAGAAAGTGACAAAAAAAAAAATCTTAATTTGCCCGTTGGATCTGGATCCGATCCAAAATTTACTGGGTTCTTCCTTCGGTCATGTTCCACCACTCCACATTTGGTTGAGTAGTTTCTGCACAGCCACAAACTAACAAACAGACAGACAGTGATTAAAACATAACCTTGTTTAATAAATGTAAAAACACACACATTCAGAGTTGTTAGTTTCCATTTGGCACTGCAGCAGCTGGGCTAATTAAAACCTAAAGACTACATGGTTAAACTACAGACACATCCTGTTCTGTAGAGGGAACACAGGGGACAGCATGGTTGCATCTAGGATGTAATGGAACACAGCTCACTGAGATAAAGTAGAGAGAAAACAAGAGAAACATGACCACAATTTCCAAAGGTCAAATCATCACATTCTCAGATAGTAAAAATGTCACATAGCATATCGACCACTTGTCAGTTGATCTGGCCTTTATTTTCCCAAGGTTCAGGTCATGACAGATAAACACAGTGACCATGACATAATATACAATACTGCTACTGTTTATCAAGCCCAGTAGAACAAATATTCACTGCAAATGTAAATGTAAACATAAACAGCAATGCAATGAACCAAAGTCCAGTTTGTGTACTCTGAACGGAGAGGAATGTGAGCTAAAGAGAATGTTAAAGGAATCAAGTTTCTCTTTCAACAAACACTTGGTACAAATGTAGCACTCACTGCTGGTATATGGACAGACGTTGTACACTGCACTGTTAAATACACAGCCTCAGTACACACGGTAGAACATGCAACCTATCCCAAGGCATTCTGGGTAGACTGGTGTAGCATCTGACTGTATAAGCAAAGTAGATGTAATGCTCACACAGTGTGCATGAAGCCAGCTGTGGGATGGACGGTGTGACAGATTAGTGTTGTCATCATTGTGTCCCAGTCCCCTTCAGGAGAGGAGGGCTGGGAACACCAGAAGGAGAGGCAAAGAAAGGGGAGAGAGAGACAGCTAACTAACAGAGTGTATACTATGTTTCATTCACAAGACAGTTTGCAGTGTTATTGAATTCACGTCATGGTTCATTTCTCAGTGGTTTACATGAGGTAACGCAGGATGGGGAACATCCTGGGAAGCTCATTCACCTCCTGAGTGAGTAACTCTCTGGAGAAGAAATGTTGTGAGTCACCGTGTGAGAGAAGCTATGTTGAGAACTTTGCTTTCCTCTTCCTAAATCCACTCAGCTATCTCTCTGCCAGAGGTTTAGTATTTGTCTAGGCATGGTGGGAATCATCCAGCACTGATGAGACAACATGGGCCACAATCACATTGCAATATTTGTTCTGATGTCCAAAGACATGTTCAAGACTCTTGATTATAGGAGTCCCATCTAAACAAATCCAAGCTTTCGATCCTGGGTTTCTTACGTATGATGGTGTTGCTTACACTTAGAGTGCTGCTATCCTAGTTTTCATCAGACTAAAGCTTTTGTCACGGTTTGGATGGAGAGATGGACCCAAATGCATAAATTATAAAGTAAAAGGTAATTTAATTAAATAAGTATTTAACAAAACATTAACACTAAACAGTAACAAACAAAACACGAGGCTTACGCGGGGATACAGGAGATCAGGAGATCATGAAAGCAGCATGAAAGGCAGGAGGGATGACGAACAAACACCGCAGGAACACAGCAGGAAAAACAGACAATCCGACCGAGGACAAAGGGAAGACAGAGGCTTAAATACACAGGGAAGGGAGGGGCAATTGAACACAGGTGTAACACATGAGGGCAGAGGAAGACAATCACCGACAGGAAGTGAAGACAGAAACAACACACAAGGAACAGACTACAAAATAAAACAGGAAACAGAAACAGAGTGCAAACATGAAAACTCAAACAAACAACAGAGATCTACGAAACAGAAAATACTTTTACAATTAACTTAAACATGCACTAAAGTGCCAGATCCTGACAGCTTTTCCCTTTTTACTGGTCTCCACCAGTGCCTCTGTACTGCAACCAATGTGTTTAAATGGTAAATGGTCTGTATTTATATAGCGCTTTTCTCATCTTGATGACCACTCACAGCACTTTACAGTACAGGTTTTGGCCATTCGCCCATTCATAAAGTGTTTTAATGGGCAATACCTTTTTTCTTTTAAACGTCCCACACTTATGGCAATTTAGGGTTTAGTATTTTGCCAAGGGACACTTCAGCATGCGAAGATTGGGATCGAACTGCCCCCCCCCCCCCCCCCCCTAGTACTTGTCCATCTGTTAGTTAGTTTGCACCTGATCGGTAACTGCTTATTGTCAATTACATTTTTTTTCCGCTGGGCTGCCCAACTTGATCCTTTGCCAGCCTCATCTAAACAATATCAAATTATCAATCTCCATATAAAATAACACAGTTGAGTTGCCACAAAGCATAACATCTGTTTAAACGTCGAGTGAGCATTTTACAACCTGTAATAGGCCTCTGGAAATATCCTAAAACATTTTTCATAACTGAAGAAATATAAATGTGGATTTAATTCAAATCAGATTTCTCACCCATAAAATTCCTCGATCTCTGCCCTAATTGTATCTTTTTGTTGATATATACATTTTCATAGTTTGAAGCTTTATTTGTTTTTATTCTTTGTATCTAAATATTGAATGCACAATTGAGGAGCAATCTTTAAACAAGTAGTCTACTCAGTTAACCAGTGTAGGGCAGTGTAGTCCAGCCCTGCAGGACTGGCCATCTAGCATACCTAAGCCTTTTCCCGGTGGGCCGACCTGCTTTTTGCGTCGACGCAGTTGCCTTTTATTTTTTTTGCCGGATTGGTATATATTTTTTCTTAAACAGAATGAAAAACATTATATAAATAGAGAAAAATGCAAAGGAAGTGAGGATAAATTTAAAGAACAAAGACAACAGCCTCTTTAGACAAATGCTGCCAATGTCTTAATTTCTTACTGACATGTTTGCAGTCATGACCATCTTCAGCACCCGTGGCTGGTGATGCCCAGACAGTCTGGGCCATAAGCCAGGGACGATCTGTTGTCCCAGTCCAGCCTTGGTTCCCCATCTCTTTCCTTGAAAAATGTAAGGGGGCAAATATTTCCTTTCCTTCCAGAGTGTCCCAACTTTTAGAAATAAGTACTTTACCTTACACTTTACCAAACACAATATATCTTTTTTATTGAATTATGAAGCACGTTCGTTTCCTTTATCTTAAAAGGCTCTAGAGAAACAATCTTGGCTTTAACAAAGGTTTAATGGAATGAACAGTGGGATTTTCATAAGGAATTTAACACGTTTTATCTCTGTGAGTGAAGTGAAGCTGCAGGTAGTCGCACTAAAGCACTCTGTGACAACTCAGGACCAATAATGACAAGAAGGAGAAAGAAGAAAGATCTGCTGTACATGGGCAGTGAAAGGGATCAGAATCCTCACAGGTTTACCTTGATGGAATTATTTCTGGCAAAGGGAAAAAGTGTGAAAAGTATTGAGGACAAAGAACCTTGGGTGCAGGTGTTGAATGAAGGAGCCATTTTGACTCCACTTCCAATGGATGAATACTTAAGCACAGTTAGAGAGCAATGGTTCACGGCACCATCCTGCTCCTGTGTCCATCTTTCCTTTTCTTTTCATCTTGACTACTTGATAGAATAATGGTGGTGCTGAATTTAGTCTCAGGTGTGAACTAAATGCACTGCAGAGGTGCAGAAGGCTTCTTGTAAGAGTACTGTGACTTATTCATCAGTTCTTGACACTTTTCCCCATAGGTGAAGGCCTAATGCAAGCACCACACATTTATGATAAATGGCACTCCACATCAGGTGCTTTTTCTCACTGTTAGAGGCAGAGTGGAGCCTTTTTAACGGATGTCAGCAGCACTGGACTCTTCGAGCCAAGATAGACAGATGAAATCATTGACTCCAAGGGGGGCTTACTTTAATGGGAATTTCATTTCTGTGCTGTGCTATTTTTCACCTTTTTTTCTTCTCAAAGTGGTCGGTCTAAAGTCTGCAGTCACTTTATCATACTGCGTTTATTTTTTGATATTTGAATAGAACTTGCCTGACAAAATGAAAAAAACTCGACACTTCAAAAATTCAGTAAGGGTTTCCAGATAATTTTTCTTCTACTTCTACTCCTATTTCTTTCCTTGTTCTATTTCTACAGGGAGGGGAAAGGATAGGTGTGGTCCCACTACACAGTCTCTATTTATAGAGCCTATTTTGGAACTAAGGTTTTGTTTAGTTAGGTCAGGTTATGGGCTAAAGCTCTTGTTTACACACAGAGGCTGACCTCACACATGTAGCTGTACTTTTCCTGATTATTAATACTTGTTCTAATTTGTTCTATTGAAAGATACAACGTTTTTAACAAGTGTTTACAGATAACAACTTCTTTTAAAAAAACGTTTGTTTTATTCTTAGTTTTTTTTAATTACATATCTTTAATTGTTTGAAAGGTATACTACACTTATTTATATACTTCATTACACTAATTTGCCTTGAGATCTGTTTTAAAAAGAGATAGTATCAAGATAATGTACCATGTAATATTGGTTAAAAAGAAAGAAAAGGAAAAGGGCTTTACACAATGGAGGCACATTTATATGTGTATCATGTTTATCATTTTACGTCATTCTCTGATATGACAGCATGCACTTGCTGAAATACAAACATCACAGCCAATGCAAATATGTACATGCATGACAACCTGCTTCTGAGCCCAACCTTCCAATGATCTTTACTTGCCTCTCAGCTGCTTGATAAGCACTGCTGCATCTGCAGGGGCATGGGATCCCTAATGGAATGGAATATATTTATGTATAAACATTTGGCCATGTTAGTCCAGGCTGATCAAAACGCAGCTTGCCTTTGCTCCAGATATGGCATGTGTGGAACCTGTACACCAACCAGATTTTTTGAATGGAGTTCAAATTCCTACATTAATATGCTAAAGCCCAGATTAATGGCAAGGAGTGTGTGTGTGTGTGTGTATGTGTGTGTGTGTGTGGTCTGTAGTCTGTAAACTGTACATTTATGTCAGAATGTCTGCCAGGTCTGTTGATACAAAATAATAAAGCATCTAAGAGATTGATATAATTTTGTTTTGTTTGTAAAATCTTTGTGGCATCAAACTTATTACACCTAATATATTTGTTAATTATGCAAACGTGTTTTATATTATACATGTGTTATTTTTGCGAGACAGAGACGGTCACTGTGTTTGAGCCCAGTGTCATTCACACAGAAAAATGCAGACGGGCTGCTTGTGTCATTGGCTGCAACACGGCAGCTGTCTGCCTATGGTTTAGGGAAAAGAGGAGAAAGGCCTGAGAGTCCTTGGCCTCACCTCTGCACACATGTGAAGCCCACACACACAGCAAGCAGGGGTTTGCTTCAGCTTCAGCTGCAGGGACAGGGAGCACTCAACCACTCAACACACACTCTCACACACACATGCTCAGGGGTAAATGTGAGGGTGCAAACTGCACTTTTCCTCCCCTCAGGTTAAACCTAATGACCTCAGGGAGAAGCAAGAAGAATGTCTAACATGCACTAACCTCTTCCTGGGCATATGTTCCACCACAGGCTTAGAACAGGACATAAGGAGACAAACAAATACGACTGATAAAACTGACAATTAAAGAAAAGAAAAAAAGACAGGGTAGACAGGTTGGGAAAGAACAGAGAGAAGAAGATGGATGGAAAGGGGATCGACTCAAAGGATAAAAGAGACAGACAGAGACAGGGTGGAGGGTGAGGCAGCAGAGAGGAATGGATGAAAAGATGAAAGATTAAGTGGCATGGAGGAATGTTAAGTGTAGCTTAAGCGTGTGTACAGAAGTGGGGATTTATGAGCAGTGCATGCTCAGGGCAAAATAGTTTCAGAATTATTAAACGACTGCAATTAAAGTAATATAAGGGGACAGAGGCAGTGTGGGTGGGAGGATCCCTCCTTACACACCCCCATCAACTCTGATTTATGATCCTCCTCTTTTCTTCCTCTCTTCTGTCGTCAGTTTGTCATGCCCCATCTCCTGGCAGCAGTTTATATCCTCATTCAGCTTTTTCTCTCTTGAGTTGTGTGATAGACAATTATGTTATTTTCTGTATTAGAATGAGGTCTTCAGAGAGAAATGTTCATGCTTTTAAATTACATTTCTATTCGATATTTATGGAGCCGTAAAATCTCATGGGGAAAGAGACACATTTGTGCACAATTCACTCACAACTCATTTAGACTTAAATTTTAATTTCAAAATTAACAGAGCTGCCTATTAAATGATACTGGCAGCTTCCATCTACCATTTAGTGCTGCATTAAGCTTTAATATTACATATAGATAGAGTTTTGACAGAGGAACAAACTGGTCCAAACTGCCACCACAGTTAATGCCACTGCTGTTTGAGCCACTGGAGGTTAGACTCCGCTGTATGAACACTGCAGCTCTGAATACTGCAGCTCTGAATACTGAGCGCTATTATTACAAATATATAATTATATTAAATGATACGCAATGATTCTATTGAATACAAATTAATAAATGGAGTAAAGGTTTACAGCCATGTTTCTAGTCTTAAAAAACACTTAAAGTGTTTTATAAGAAATTTACCCAGTCACACTGAGCCTCTAGCGTATATATATAACACTTCTCTGTAATCATTTTTGAAAATACCCTTTGTGTTTAATTTGTGTTAATGGTTTGTTTACTCAACAGCACGATATGGTTACGTATTATGTATTAGGTAATTGAGTAATGGGCAAGTATAAGTTTACAATTTTCAAAAAAACTCAAAAAATATGCAATTATATTTAAACATCAGGAAGTGTCAGTGAGACTGACTGGAGTACATGCAACAGGTCAGGGGGGAACAGTACATGCAACAGTTCAGGGGGGAACAGTGTAGTCCTAACTGCCCTCCCTGCAGAGCCACAGTAATTATTTTCCAGCCAGTCTCTGTATTGTAAAAGTGTCATAATGGCAATATATCCATGAAGACTCCTGTGAGAGTCAAAAGAGTTGTGTTTTCAGACAATGCGTTTTGTACCCTGTCACCAGTTCTCACTACATCGGACACAGTCCATCCAAATCCAGATGGCCCACTGAATTTCCCCCCATGTAACTGCAGGTTGGAACTGGAAGCTCGGATTTGTGCATTTCCACCTGAGTCTCCAAAACCTCTGACCTGTGTTTTTTGTATCTATGCATATGTGTATGTAATTATTTTGCCTTTACCAGAGTTATACCAAGAAACAACACTGCTGTGTTTATGGTCCAGTTTAAGGGCCGTCATTTGGAGGTTATAGGCAAAGGTTATAAGCACAGGCCTCCGATCAGCTGGTCTGTGCTCACTTGATTGTAATCACTGTGGACTTCTCATAAAACTGGGTACATTTGGAAAGCATTGAAATACGCCCGGCTGCAGATATCAGCTTATAGCACATAGCACAAATGATTAGTTTAAGGTGAAATAAATGTAACATAAGGCGTAACGTACATATGGACCTAATGCAGGAAAACTATTTTTAATAGTTGGCAGACTTTAGCCTCTTATTCATATGATGTTGAAATATTTACGCCTACAAAAATACTGGTAATCTCAGTTTTTTCAAGAGTCTGTTCATTACAGTGTATTTGCATAATACATGAATTGCTATAACCCTAGATTCAGGCTTTTCTACGAATGTGAGCTTGCCTCCCACGCACACGCACACGCACACACACACACACACACACACACACACACACACACACACACACACACACACACACACACACACACACATACGCTCTGTAATAACTAGGTTGTGGTGTACCCTATTCATCCCAGACTTCCTGTTAGCCTGTTACTAGCCAGTCAAGGCATCTGCCAATTGCCTGTCTAATCCAACAGACACTGGTAAGGGACAGTGTTGGAACAATGTTGGCTGGCAGATCAATGTAATTCTGGGGTAATGCCACCAAAGCTAAATGTATTGTCAGTGTCTAGGTCCAAGCTGGGATAAAATGAGGCAGACAGGAGAGGCCTGATAAAGTAGCTAAGCATTGGACCAGTGCGTGACACATAATGATATGGTGTTTAGAGATTCAATTTCTCTATATTGGCATGAATAACAGCCATGAAAAAGTGGTATGGGCTAATCTATTGCTGATCATTTCCGATTTATATCTGCTGGGATATTACTGCTACGGCTGATTAGTGCGGAATGGAATGACTTTTATAATCCCCACAATTGAAGTCCAACTGAAATCATATTGCGTATGCCCCCCCACAAACAGCATTAAGTAAAGGCTCTGTAAATGACATGTCTTGTGTTCTGTTTTTTGGGGGGGAAGTGCATCCAAAATAGAGATATGTGGGTGTTTGGATGTAATTGCAGTCCCTGTTCTTTTTTTTCTGGGGACCTTTGCTGCACTGCACCACTGCTCCCCTGCATTTCCTTTCATAATGAAGGTGTTTTAAGAGAGAAATGTATGACTTTTGGTTTATGCCTGTGGATTAACTGAAATGCTAATTGTTCTCGATTGATCAATTATTTGCATAATACCAATCAAATCCCTGAATAACAGACAGAGAACAAACACAAAATAAACAGACTTAGATCTCCAACCCAGCATAGTCTATTCTTCCAATCTACAAATAAAGCCATGTATTTGATCCACAGGAGCAGAATACCATGCTAATATTCATATTCTGAAACAAAGTCTCACTGCCAACATTAGTTTGGAGGCTGCTGAGCGAAAATGTTTTAGCCTCTTGGCTGTGATAATGTGAATTGGAGGCAGAAAAAAAATCCATTTTGCACGTTTAAATCAAGTGTTTGTATTTCTTTGTGTAGCCTATGTGTTTTTATATCAACATCCATGTCTCTTCTTTTTCATATTGTTATTATTTCCCCTCATGGACACATACATAGGCCAACATGTATCCAGTTACATATGACGAAATCCTTCTCATCACATACAACATTAGCTAGCAGAATGCACTGAATTAGTGTGTTTGTATGTGGCTATCAGTCATACTGTATGTTTTTCTCATGTGTGCTCTGCCATCTGATTTAACAGTGTAGGCAAAGGTGGGAGTCAACAGTGCACCTCAACATATTCTGAATAAAACTGACTACTAATGGCTAAAGATGCCTGTATCCCACTTCACTTCGACTTTGAAAAGAGTCAGTTCAGATGGTTGATACAGAGCAATTGGTCTGAATTTGTCTGCTAATAAAATTCTTCTTGGCATGTAAGACTCTGTACAATTGGCAGCAATGGTCACATTTAAAAGACACTTTGACACCAATAGTTACTCCAAAAAAGCTTTGCTAAAAAGAATTGCTGCAAGACTGAATTGGGTTGTGAGTCAAAAATAACAGATACTCGGCACACAAACCCATTTAGTAAACTGATTCTTAATAGCTTAAGTATTGTAGTCTTTGGAATTTACTTGTTATAACTAATGTGCTCTGCTTTATTTTTTCCCCAATGCACAGCCAACTGCCCCTGGTGAAAAATACAGTGGAGTAACTGACTGATTATTACATTTGAGTTATCCGTCAGGTTCATAAACTGTTTTATTTACAAATGTGGGAATATTTCCTTGTTATCCTGAAGCTTAACCCTGTGCGTCTTTGTTTGCTACAGGTTTACATGTGAAACGGAAACATGCTGTAAGATCACAGTAAGCATCCATATAAAGCTCTTCAAACAGCCTCAATCCCATCCCGGCATGCTGTATGGTCATTAAGGGATTTCTTTGAATGCCTCTGCCACAGTCTTTCCATAAATGCATCATCTGGTGAGTGTGTGAACTCTGACATTGCTTTTGTGCGAAGGCTTTCCACAGGATATGACATCATAAGATCCCTTTGTCGAGTCCAACTGGGGAATTTATAAGATCACATAAAAACCTCCCTTTTAAAAAAAAAAAATCCTCCCCTCCTTCTGTCACAAGGCAATATATAATCCTCACCTAAACATTTGAACTCCTGCTTCAGAGCAAAGGAACGGCGCCAGAGGGGCCTGTTCTGTTTTATGAGAGTGTCAAAACTTTTATTGATTGAAAGTATGATTGAAGGCACTAGAAAGCAAAAGAAAGAAAGTGATGCAGTCATTAGGTGTGTGTGCGTGTGTGTGTGTGTGTTTGCGCTATATGTAATTAATGTAAGCCATTTCTAATTGATAATACACTCGGTCTAGTCCAAAAACATGTATATCAATGAAACAGAAGAAATTCTCCTTATGTTTTGCTAAGCTGGTATGTTGGGACGAGTGAAGTAGGAGCAGTACACCAGGACTGGATATGGAGGGAGGCAGTTGATTGATTCCACAGAAAGTTCAGGGGAACACAGACACTTGTCATATTCATGAAAAGTGTTTGTGTCTAAAACTTCCTTTGTAGTTGAGGTGGGTGCAGCTCCTGCAGCCATTTGATGAGGTAACGTTAGTCGATAACATTACTTCAACAATGTGTTGTCAACCAGGTTTCTGAGTTTTAAATCCAAAACAGCCAATTGAACGATGCCTCAATCTAGAAGAAAGGTGGTTTAGAGTAACCAGGACCAAGACTTTGTGTTTTGTTCTCTGGGTGAAAAAAACAACTTCACTGTGTATAGGCTCACGTAAATCCTACGTCTGTTGGCAAAAAAGGATTTTCCAGTTTAAAAGGTTAAGGTAAAAACGACTAGGAATTCAAACCATACTTCATGTCTAGTGTTAAAAAATAAAATATTGTGCAGAAAAAGACTGTTAAATGGAAAACATCACTTTTCCATGGTTGTGCAGATGTACATGTGAAGCATGCCCCATTGTAAAACATTGTTGGCTTTAGAAATGTAGATGAAATCTGTAACCATTTTAAGTGCATCACAGGCTGAGGGGCACTGAATGTCCGATAACAGACAATTTCTCTCTATTTATTTTGTAATACCAAGATGAAAGGCCATATTGGTAAAAACCTGCTGGGGACACACTCTATAAAAGATACGCTGGCCAGATTGTAGCAAGATACAAATATATAGAAAAAGGATCAAGATGTGTATATTTTGATCTATGATGAATAAGTGAATTATACAGACAATAGAAAAGGCGCTAGACAGAGAGCTGCCACCCAAGATTATTTTGTTCTTACTTACCTAGCGATACATAACAATAATTAGAACCAAATAAATCATCTGAATGGCATTTAATTGTATCACACATATTTTTCACACTTCTTCAGCCATTTCGTTGTGAAATATTGCTCTTGTCAACCATCCCTACTCAAGCTAAAATTTAAAAGAAAGCCTTTTTCTTTTCATAGAGTCCCTCTCTGTTTGTCCTTGGAGGTAACAAGTTCAGGCATGTAATATAGGTAGTGCAAGATAAATAACTTTGTGGTGCTGTGGCTCCGTCTGCAGTTATTTCTGGGATTCCTGTTAACAGCAACTGCAAACAAGTACAACAATTTCTGGCAGACTTGTCCTACCAGACCTGTTTCATGATGGTAATCATAATAATCATCCAGTTAAGGCTGTGGAAAGGAACACAAAGTTTAGGAAAAGAGAATGATTTGCTTTGTGATAATCGAGCATATCATATAACTTTTACTTTTCACTAACAACAAAGCAAAGGATCATAATAATCTGCTTTTGCAGATGAACTGTGGGTCAGCTTTTTACCAGAAGACTGAGTCTGAAATGGAAAGGGGCATTTCAAAAAATGTTAATTACTGGAAGGCTCCATGCAAAGGCTCAGGACTCACAGTGACTCTGGAATGTGTTTGTCTTAGCTCATAGCTGCTTCGTCATGGCTATCATATCTCTGTATGAATACAGAACAGAGGTTTATCTCTGGATATAAGGTGGATATAAGGTGCCATGAAACAGATGTCACACAGTAAGCTTGATACAGATCTCATACTCTCCTGACATCAGGGCCTTCAGTCATTTAACGGTCTTTTACAACACTATGATTTATTTCAGTATTTTGTAAGGTTGTGTACAGTTATCATTTGAGGCTAGTGGAAAACAAAATGAAAGTTTCTGCTCTTTGAACTAACTTCTTGTCAAGTTGCCCTTCACCACAATTGCCACAGAATGCTGTGAATTGATGAAAATTAAATAAATAAATAATTTTATTTCATATTAGTAATTTATGCTCCTGGCCAAAGATTACAATCATATGTTGTTCTTTAAGAACTGATCAAGAATCCGTACGAAAGGCTTGGTCTCAGAGGTTTAGGAGATAATAGCTCAGGCTATATTAAGTTCAATCTTAATTTGTAAGGTGTGCCGAGTACACATTCTCTTTTCTATCAAGGCACTGCTTCACATTTACAGAAACATCCATACCGAGCTTCCCATGTTATTTGACAATTTTTCCCCAAAACTATCTTCAATCGATGAATGGCCAACCAATGGCCAAAAACACATTAGCCTCATCATTTGCAAATGCAGTCTGACTTCTACTGACCCGGCTGTGTCGTTCTCATAGAAAAAATGCTGCCTATAGATGCACTTTATGAATGTGTGTGTGAATGGCAACAACTGTACTGTAAAATTCTTTGACTGATCATCAAGACCAGAAAAGTGCCATATAAATACAAACCATTTCCCCTTTTCTCATTGACCAGTGGATTGTACATTGTGCTAAGACGATAGTGCAGTCCCGTTCTACACACCGTTTGCTTTGTGTTTATGTTCTCGAGCTACTCCAATATAATTCCTTGTCAGTAGTGAGTCCTCCTCAAACATTTCTACAGTATAATGTCACTTTTTATGGTTTAATTGTGTTTATCTACCTACCTGGTTTAAATGCAGTTAAGGTTTCATACTCAAAGGTTTTTCATAACTTAAGACTGAATTCACTAACTGCTGTTAGTGTGTGGCTCATATACAAGTTTGAATAATTTCACACATTGCGTGTTGGCTTCATCAGACGTATGTTAAACAATCAACAAAATCTTCACAACTTTAAAAGTAAAAGCTCTGTAATTGACCTCCATACAAACCATTGCTGCCTCAAAACAGCCATTGTGATTTTAATTTGAAGACAGATCCCCAAACAATAAGTAATTTTGTGGAAGTTGATGCCATGACTGAGACCAGCACACAACACGAGTCAGTCCGTCTGTGGCTGTCAGTACGATATGGAGAAATAAAAACACAAAATAATCTGGCTGCAATTCTGAGCTGCATGGTGACCTAGTTACAGACCGCTGCTGTAGTTTATCTGAGAACGTAAAAGTAGACATGTTTAACCCTGTCCAAAGACTGAAGGTACACTGCCTTGTCCCCACTGTCTGCTTCAGAGCAAAAGTTGCCAAAATTAGCACAGCGCTATCTTGGGAAATTTATAATATACATGCCAAGTGTGAAGCCGATAAAATTGGGCTTTGCAAGACACAGACAGACTGATGTTTTGGGAATTAGTAGGTATAAGGCTTTATGATATAGTAAATCATTTCTTCATTATAATGTCTTAAACATCTATTTTGGGCCAGAAGGGAAGAAAATGACAAGCTTGGCACACTCCTCCCTTGTCTGCCCTCTTCTACCGCCTTTTTGTTGCCTGCTGAGTAGCTGCATAACAACAGTAGAGGTCAGTTCTTTGCTAAAGGGCACTTTGATGGAAGTTAATTGAGGTAGACAACCCCATCCTTGTCTTAAACCTGGTCCCAAACATTTACCTGAAATGACTGGCTGCATGCATCCTTGGCCAACTTCCCAGCACTCTTTTTATACTTTACAGTAGAGACACGTATACGCGTTCCTATGGCAATGTGAATAATGTACTCGGTGGGAAAAGAACAAATAAGGGAACCAACAAAGATGGAAAATCAGGAAACAACAAAAATGACCTCCCAATGGTTCAGAGGTTCCACAAAACACACGGTATGTCTTCACAGCATGTATGCAGGATGCTCTGTATACATTTTGGCATTCTGTTGAAACAGGAACATTATCCACTCCCTGAGCTATTCAGAAGAGGCTTTGACCTGGAGAGAATTCATTTGAAATAGTTTAGTGGGTGTTCATGTAGGGCTGTAGTTATTGTATTTGCTTGTGTTATTTTTTTTCTTTCCCTCTCACAAGCAAAGTACAAGGTCTCGCCAAAATGTTTGTTTGAACAGAAGGATTCCTCTGGCATGGCAGCTGGCCTGACTGACAGGTCCACACGTCCTCATTACCATTCAACAGAGAGAATAGAACAGAAACAGAAAACATCAAAAAGTAATTAATCAGACCACACAAACACAACGGTTTGACAAGGATAGACCCTGTTGAAACTCATTTGAAACAGGCTTAATTGGTCCGCACAATTGGTAAAGTGAGTCAGCGTTGGTATCATGCAGACACAACGCTCTTTATTACTGTGCCAGCGTGGATGCAAAGCTCACTGTCCCGATAATCAGCTGACCATTCTGTGTGGTTTCACATAATACAGGACCTACTCTCAATGAACTGCAATCAGTGCTTTTGTGTTTATTTTTGCGAAGGCAGGAGAAAATATAATACTTCTTCCTGTTTAGTGTCTCTGTCCTGTCTGATTGGGAGACCTCACTCTAAAGGAATGGTGTATACATTTGATATCCTCTGTTTAATTGTGCAGATCGTTTGAGATGTAAAGGTCGAAAAGACGCAGATGCTTCGACCCCTTAATGTCAGAGAGTAGGACTATTTCTCAAACACTCAGAAAGAATTCACTGATTCCACAGTTTCTACAGAGCACAAAAAGCCACCACATACTGAGCTGAGTAAACAACAGTGGTTGCTCCATGGTCACAGGAGCAAGATGATCCGCTCGCCATCCACCATTTTGTTTGTCCTCTAAGCTTGTGATAATCCCAAGGAGCAAAGTGACAAACAGGCAAACAACATATCTCAGCAGCTCAGCTTTCACTGATAGGTCAGGGACAAGAGATTGAGAATGAAGGGTATCTGATTTCCCTGTTTAGCCCACCCACATAATCACTCTGAATAACCAGAAGTCACAGTCCCAGGGCCTCTCGTGGAGGGTGTCCTCAGCCTACAATAAGCCCTGTTAATATTTTACTGTGTGTTTTGAATTATCCTGTAGACAGTTCGGGCGAGGCAGCCTCATCATCTTCATCATCTCTCCACCCCCAGTCCACTCAAACAAACATTTGATTGTTGTGAGCTGCAGGGGAAATCTCATATTCTTCCCATTTGATATGTTTACATGGCTAAGGGAGGAAAGGGAATTGTGTCCCTCCATTTGTACTATGCTGGAAGGCTTCCCAAACCCAACAGAAATGTTGATGTCCCTTTTCACAGAAGGAAAAGATAAACACAGTGGTTGGAGAGATGGAGTGAAGATAATAGGAGGAAACATGTTTGGGCTGACTGCTGCAGCCATAAACACTTTGATAATGGTTCAAATGGTTTGTTTGATAGACAGAGGACATGTTAGGAATAGACTACATTGTGCATGTCATTCAATAAGCTGATGGAGCTGAGTGATGCTTCAGGGCACACGTGTGAGGAATGCTGCTCGTCGCCCGAATGCTTTCACAGCCTCCATTTCACAAGCGTTTTGTATTTTATACCTAATAATCTTTACAAGTATAACTCTATCACCCCACTAACCTATGTTCTGTTTTTGCACATAGAGTAGTGTCAGTGCTTCGTGGAAGTGTTTATCCAGGTAATTTTTCTCACCAATACCAACTCCTTTTTTATTTAGCCTCCTCTCACCTTCTTTTTTTTTGTCAACCTTTTGAAGTGGATTGACTCAATTTTGAAGATCACAAACTTGGTTAACTGAACCAGTGATCCAGGTCTGGGAGGAGACCCCCCAGGACACCACCTGCCAACTCATCAGGAGCATGCCCAGACAGTGTAGTGAGTGCATACAGGGATGCTTGGGCCATACACACTACTGAGTCACATTATGATTTGTTGTGAGGAAATTCATGCAAGTTGGATCAGCCTTTGATTTCATGATTTTCGGTGTGTTTTGAATCCAGCCCACAATGGGTTGTTGGTATTGGTTTCCATTTACTATTGTTATGTCATTTGGTTCTCAACAAATTATACAATGTACATCAGTAAAGATTTTGAAATTGAATAATTTGTTCATTAAGATATGATGTGTGATTTAAGTATTAATAGATACAAATTTAGATTTACATTCTGTATAACAGAAAAGAATGCTAATGACTGGAGTTAGCATTGCTGGTTGATGGGGCCATCTACCTTTGTTCTACACTGAAAGGCAACTATTGGGTGGATTATTTTTGAAATTGATGAATGTATTCAGAGGATGATTTCAACCACAGGCAGGTAAACATTTTCACTGATCCAGCAAAACATCTTAACATCTGTGGGATCAATTAGCAACACATTTGATACAGATATTAGTGGTTTATCACACCTCTGGAGATTGACAGTTGTGGTTTTTCAGTGATGTCTTGACAACTATTGGAGGGACTGTCATGAAACCTGGCACACATCTCCTTTCTGTCATCTTATTCATCCCTACAGGAGTTATATCCTCTGAAGTTTCTAGTGAAAGGTTCCCTCCTGGATGGAGGAGCCTGCATTGGAACTAGCACACAGTGCCTTAACAGCTGGAGATACAGTATACTGAGCATCAACCACCGCAGAATACTAACATCTATTGATCTGTTGGATTTCCATCTCAGTGACAGCTTCCTCCAAGCCCCCAAACTTATTGCAATCAGTCATGTTCATTCAAATTAGAGGTCACCACTCAGCAGTATATATATCTAGCTAACCTCGTTTGGCTCTGTCTGGCAGGTAACAGACTGTGTTCATTTGTGGGAGACAAAGGCAGTAAAACTTGGTTTCTTTCTACCTCCAAGAGGAGAAGGGGAGTTAATTAAAACGTGAGACACCTCACTGAATATCTTAAATAACGGTTTCCAAGCAGACTCTTCAAAACCCGAGAGTACAAGCGGGGATGGTGTAAGATTTGAGTAGGTGAGACAGAGAAAGAAAAGAGCTGGAGGGGGGAAAACACAGCACTAATCCAGATGCGACTAGGCAGGCTGAAGCTGCAAATTGCTTTTAGCACTCAATTTCTCACCTTAATTAAAAAATTAAAAGAGGGGAGAGCTCCAGCTACAGAATGCATCACTTCAGCATCTGCTTTCCATGACAAAAGTGGGACAATTGTGATCTGTTGTTCATGTTGTTTTCTGCCTGAGATCTCTGCCTGATAAAGCCCTGAGTGGTGTTGAGTCAGGTGAAACACTGATGCTTAACCTGTGCTGTTCAACATTAGTGGGTTGAATGGCAATAACTTGTGCTTTTGCCTGCTGTGAAAATCCCCAAATTGTTCTCTATTCAAGTTAGTGTTTTACCTCATCAACTTCTGCAATTATATAGTGAATAGAAATAACAACATTTTGCAAATTTTATGTAGCATTTGGTGTTGCGCGTGTTGTCAAAGGCATTACATGAATGAGTGTCTTCATATTTTAGGCTGTTGGTGGCTTTGTGATTTGTTATGTTGTCAAATGTACAAATTTAGACAGCAGAGTTCCCACAATATGAGTGTGACTGTTGGGATATTGTGTTCAGACCGAAGAACCTCATTAACTTCAGTACCACAGTTTTGTTGAGGTATCAGACATACATGTTCAAAGAAAAAAAAAAGAAAAATATGCTTGTTCAACAAAAAATGTCACCCTGGCTCAGCTTTGACCAATTTAATATGTGTAATTGAATAAGTGATCATTCATAATGCATTTAACTTACTGAGATGAAAACCACATTTCCATTGTAAACCTGATGAGTGTTGGAGCTTCTTGTCCAAAACTGTCAAACATACTTACAAACTTTGTATCATTTTGGTGTTTTTGCTATAGCTGATTCTGATATAGCTTCAAATATGCATTACTTCTCTGTTCAGATCTTGACATGCTCCCTTCGAGTGACTGATGTTAATAACACTGTTTACACCAGAATTAAAGCCCCTTTAAAAATCCTCCGTCTACATTGCTATCCTGCATCACTGTATCTGAACTGTACAGTAATGCAGTCTGCAGTAGGACAAGCTGAAACATACTCAGATAGATTTAAAAATCACTATTAAAAATATATATATTTATTAGGGCTGTCAAAGTTAAAGCGTTAATCTATGAGATTATTGTGACCTAGATTAATGCGATAAAATATTTTAACGAAGTTAACGCAGCTTTGTTTACATCCGGTGTGCGGAAGAAAATTCAGCTCCTCGAGCAAGCTGCCAGCGTTGCGCTTCAAACACAGCCCGTCAAATGATAAGTCCCGTCTGAATGAAAGCACAGCAAACTGCACAAGGACAGCAAGAAGAGTTGCTAGTTCAAGATGTTGCCACCCGGTGGAATTCTGCCTTGGAGGTTATCAAACGGATCCAGCGAAACAAGGGTCCGCTCGCTGCCACCCTGGCTCAGCGCTGGCTGAACTATATTTCTTTTATTTTGCCGTGTTTGTCTTATTTTGAAGGCCCACAGCAGGAACTTCTGGGGATTAGTGTAGCAGCGCACCCTTTATTATCTCAGAAGCAGATTCCCCCGGTCTGAGTAAGTTGTGTCGCTCTGTCTGTTAGTGTTTTAGTTAGTTTCTAATGGTTATTTTAGTGCATGAAACTGGTTTAGTAATATGCAACTTTTCTTTTGTAGATAACTGTGACTGTGTCCCGTTATGTTACAGAAAATAAAGTTAAACTGTTTCACTAAGCCTGAGTCAAGTGAAGTGAATGAAGAACGCAGCAGTGCAAACAGAGACCGTCACACAGGCAACTCCACTCCTTCCGTCCTCTCATGTGCATTTTTTTAATCTTCCTCGAACTGTGTGTGTGTTTGTGCGCCTGTTCATGTGTGCAGTCCTACTCTGCGCTGCTGAAGCGCCGCGCAGCGCCAATAATATCACATACTTTTTCTGTTATCAGCCTGCAGTAAAAAACGCATTTAATCATTTTTTTCAAGCATATACTTACTTGTTGCTCCAACATTAACTGCAACAGCGTCCCAACGTTTGTATTTTTGCCTAATATGTGCTGAGGATCATACAGCTCACTTTACTTCTCCACTTCAATTATTAATTTAATGTTGTGGCAAGACAAGGAAAGGCAGAGACGCAGGTACTGTTTACTGTCGTTTATTCAGTAGTCAGGAAGAACTGGCACATGTTCCCCTATGTGGTCAACATAGGCTGTGAAAGGGCGGCCTTCCAGCAGGAAACGGGAATGATGCGTAGCCAGGTACAACGCTAACAGTTCCCGGTCAAACACACTGTATTTTCGCTCACTGTCTCGCAAACCGCGGCTAAAAAATGCAAGGGGCTGCCACGCACCCGCAACACGCTGTTCAACAACTGCACCAACAGCCACATCCGAAGCATCGGTCGTGAGGGCGATGGGCGCCCGAGACGCGGGTTGCGCCAGAAATGCGCGTTAGCCAGGGCAGCCTTAGCCCCCTCAAAAGCCTGGATCCTCACAGGGGTCCAGTCAACCTGGTCCTTGGCTTTCTTAAGCTTCAAAGCACCATACAATGGTTGCAGGAGTTGGGCCGCACTAGGCAAGAAACGATTGTAAAAGTTTACCATGCCCAAAAACTCCTGTAGCGACCTGACCGAGACCGGACGGGGAAAATCCGCAACTGCATGCACCTTCGAGGGCAAAGGAACCGCACCCTGCGACGAAATGCGATGGCCCAAAAAGTCTATGACAGACAGCCCAAACTGGCACTTGGCTGTGTTGACAATGAGACCATGCCCATCAAGGTGCTGGAAAACCTGCCTAAGGTGCGACAAATGCTCATCAGCCGACGGGCTGGCCACCAAGATGTCGTCCAAATAGACGAAAACAAACGCGAGGTCACGTAGCACCGAGTCCATCAAGCGCTGAAACGTCTGCGCTGCGCCTTTAAGGCCGAACGGCATTCGCAGGAACTCGAAAAGCCCAAACGGTGTAATGACAGCAGTCTTGGGCACGTCCTCTGCCCGCACAGGCACCTGATGATAACCTCGCACCAAATCGTATTTAGAAAAAATTGTCATGCCCGCCAGACGAATCGAAAAATCCTGAATATGCGGAATGGGGTAACGGTCATGGGCCGTAATGTTATTTAAACGGCGGAAGTCGCCGCACGGCCGCCAAGAACCGTCCGCCTTGGGCACCATGTGGAGCAGCGAAGCCCACGGGCTGTTGGACCGCCTAACGATCCCCAAACGCTCCATGGTAGCAAACTCCTCCTTCGCGGTGGCTAACTTCACGGTGTCGAGGCGACGCGAACGTGCAAAAACGGGCGTACCCGCAGTGGGAATGAAATGTTCCACGCCGTGTTTAGTAACCGCGGCAGAAACTGCGGGCGTTGTCAGCGAAGGAAATTCCGCCAGTAAGCGCTGGAAGACATCCTTTGACGCCGTGAAATTAGCGTGTGTTAACGGCCCGGGTCCCCGTGACTGACACGGAAAAGACACAGCAACAATGAGCCTGCGATTAGCTACATCCACTAACAACCCATTAGTGCACAGAAAATCTGCTCCGATAATAGGAACCGTAATGGATGCTACAACAAAGTCACACAGAAATTTGCGTCCATTGAAACACACAGTCACAGACTTGGTACCAAACGTCTCTATAGCCGAGCCGTTAGCCGCTGTCAGACACGGACCACTGCCACGGGCCGAGAGGTCCGTAGCTGGAGGAGGGAGAAGGCTCTTCTGCAAGCCGGAGTCCACCAGGAACTGATTACCTGATATGGAGACATGAACGAACAACAGCTCCTCTTGATCGCCAGCGCCCACGGCTGCTACCGAGCGCCGGCTCTTCCGTTTCCCGGTGCCTCGAACGCGCACGGAGGAACGCAGCGGCGCGCCTTGCTGCCGAAGCGCTGATGGAAGAAACACAGCTGGCCGCGCTGTCTGCGGGTGGAAACTGCAGCCGTCAATGCCGGAACCTCGTTCTCCAACGTCGACTGCGAGGACTCCACGGCCACACTCTGCACGGAGACGTTCCTCAAAGTCAGCAGGATCCGGTCCGCCTGCTCAGCCAATCCACGGAAGTCGCCGGCCGCCAATCAAGAAGAGTTGGCGAGGGCTGCGCGCACCTGCAGCGGGAGCTGGCGCAGAAAGATGTGCGGGAACAGGAAACCCTCATCCTCGGAGCCCACCAACGACAGCATCTCGTCCATCAGGTCCACTGCCGAACCATCGCCCAAACCGGGAAGCGACAGTAGCTTGTCTGCTCTCTCCGCGGCTGACAAGCTGTAGCGCCGGAAGAGAAGCTGCTTGAGGGCGGCGTACTTTCCGCGCAGCGGCGGGGCTTGCAGGAGCTGCATCACGCGCCGGGTGGATTGCTGGTCCAAAGCCGCGACCACCAAAAAATACCTGGAGTCGTCTGCCATTACTCCTCGCAGATGGAAGAGAGCCTCGACGTGCTGAAACCACGGCGCGGGGTCGTTCTGCCAAAACTCTGGCAGTTTAACATGCTCCGCAGAGCTGGTCGATCGCGGAAGCTACGGCGCGATGGTCGTTGTGGAGACACGGTCCACGGGCGCTGGGGAAGAAAATACGTCTTCCCCCGATGAGGAAGGGACACTATCCTCCTCTACCTCGAACATGTCCAAAAAACGGGGTCACCATTGTGGCAAGACAAGGAAAGGCAGAGACGCAGGTACTGTTTACTGTCGTTTATTCAGTAGTCAGGAAGAACTGGCACATGTTCCCCATACGGGAAGTATATATAGCTACAGCCTTTAACATTACCCATCAACCCACTGGGTGAGAGGACACACCCATGAGTGCACGCCACAATGTCATCCATCTTCAAGAACTTCTCCGCTGTTCGCTCCGTTCAATGTCGGGTGTGGAGGGTAAATTACGTATTCTCCACTAAAGCCTATGTGGAGAATACGTATTCGTAATGGTGTCTCAAATACACCTTTTTTTTTTACCTTTTACTAATCTGGATGTTTCACTGAAGAAAGAAGCAGTGTTATTGTTTCCAAGGACACTGTTGTTTTTAAATATTTTTTTTTACACAATTTATCATACATGATATTTAACGACCTGGCTGCCACTTTATAGGTAGGTGTTATAGGCCTGAGTCTCTTCGAAAACACAGCATTGTGTAAAATACAGGCTGTCTGAAGTGATTACTCGTTAATTCATTAGATTTAGTCTTTAGAAGAAAAACAAACTTTTAATCGCGATTAATGAATCATCTTCTAATATGCAAAGTGAAAATTAAATCACTTACTAGTACAAGTAGGAAACACAGTGGAAGAGTATTTTAAGTCCTTTACAAAAACAAAGTTACTCCCTGCTGTGCAACTGTGACAATAGATTAAAAAAAACAACTGTTAAATACTGATTGGAAAGACAGGGACGATTGTCATTAAATAATGCTTCAACAGAAAACACGTTTTTAAATTCCACCCATGTTGCTGCCTGTGAGAGCACAAAAAAACATCCTTCTCATCCTATTTATAGCATTTTTAACTCACCACTGTTCTGTCTCAGCTTTCTCTCACACTCCAGTTCCCAAATACTGTGCAAGCACTGAGCAATATGCAGATGTTTCAGTCATGTCTGAGGGCATAAAAAACATGAAGTGAAAATCAAATATCCATAATACCAACGACAACGTGTAAATGAAGCCATGATTTTAAATATCTCGTGTCTAAAAAGAGTTTAATGTTTCTGGATGATTGTTTAAGTTCTTTTTTTAACTATTAGCTTTTTCCAACAAACGTTTCGACCTTTCTTGTTGCTAAGGGCCAGTTAATGATCTGTTGGAACTAGTGTGTGCTGTCCGACCACGTTTAAAATCATGTGTTTATGCCTGATCCCAACGGCAACAGGGAGGGTAGTGAAAACAGATGAAGGAGACAGACTCATGAAAAAGATATTCACAGTGTCGCACGCAGGGGTTCACACAAAGTGCCACAAAAAGTAGCATAACAAATGACAAAAGAGAGATAGCCTGGCTACTTTCCTCCTATTTTCTCCTCCTTGAACCGGCAGTCTTTTCATTTTAATCACTTCATCGTGATATTTATTGACACCTCACTGCAGAATGATTGCCTGCATCTGAATATTCACATAAAAGCACTGGATGGAAAACATGGATAGAGATTTGTTTAAAATGTGCTCTCAATTTTGGATGGATGGATGGATTTAAAAAGGTGTGTGTGTGTGTGTGTGTGTGGCTTACGTCAGCCACAACAATAAAACCATTTTTTAATGATGTGACTTTAATTACACACTGCTTCGGCAAGCATTGTAAGTCAAACATGAATCAGGAAGTAAAATTAGATGATAATCTTCACACACTGTTTTTTGTTTGAAATTTTGACCTTTTGTGCTTTGCAGAGGTCTTTTTGACTTCAAAAGTTTTCTTGCTCTGTATATTAGTAAAACCAGAACTACAAAAAAGAAAAAAGTTAATTTGTAATAAATACTACTTTTCCCTTGTGACTTTACTTTCAGCATGATATATTTGTATAGTCTGATTGCAGCTTTACTCTACGTCAAAGATTCTGTGACATCAGCTCCCTGTACACTAACAGAACCTCACCCTGGAGCTGTTAGCTGTAAACCCTTAGTTAAATCTCCTCTTCTCATTAAACCATTGAGGAAATCACTCATGTTTAAAAGCCTCTGTGAGGAAATGTTGAGATCACCATTAATGATACAATCATTACTACAATCTCATAATTCCAGGACTGATTAGGAGGTAATTTTACTACAGTCATAATCATCTTTTAATCAGAATCAAGGCAGCGTGTGCATGATGGAAGAAGAAGAATGTTCCTGTCAGCAGCTGAGAAATGACATGAATGAATGTCAAAGAAAAACATTCAATTACCCTAAGTCGGTTTACACAAGTGATTGCCGAGATGTTGTAGAGGTGAGGGGTACTAGAGGGGGACATGGGGAGTTTGAAGCGGTTGGCTGGAGGTCTGTATGATTTGATGCAATTCATTTTGATGGGCCAAGTTGACGTTTCCTCTTCGTGGCAACAGCTAAAGAGAAACAAATTATTTCTTACAGGCTGAGGCCAGTGTGGAAATCTGATGAGGGAAAATTACACATCACATCTGTCCTCGTTTTGGGGCAAAATGTGCCTAAAATCAAAATTCTCCCATGTAAATGTTGCCTCAAGCTCTGTAAGTGTACTAAAAAAAGAACTGAATATGTGCCTTTGTTAGGGAGTTTGTACATGCGTATGTTTGCGTATGTACTGTACAGTCTCCAGCCGGCCATCACTCAGTTGTCGCTGATCAAAAGGGGCACATTTCAAAGCCCCGCTGGATTATGGGAAGAGAGGAAACATTCCACTCACGCTCAGGGCTAATCAGGCTGTTTGTTCTTGCCCCATTTCAGAGTCCGAGTAAATTGGATGATTAAATTCAGCCAGACTGACAGACTGACGTGTGTCCTACATGGAGCTGTGACTGAACTTCGTAGCTTGGCAGTGGAGAAAGCAAAGGTTGGAGTCAGGAAATCACCTGAGAGCTGGCTCTGCAAAAAGTTGACTGACAGTACAGTTTTATGGTAAAGTCTCTGTCTCCAGGCTCACGTTGTACCCTTGATAATGAAAGTGTGTGCACACATACAAAAGCTTTTGAGCGAGACATGTGAAGCTTTATCTTGTTTCATCTCTGGAACATAGTTCAGGCGAACGCATTGTAAAGACATTTTCAGACACGAACCCTGGAGAATATCTGGATAATGTGATTTGGACTTTCTCCAGTTTCCCTTTCACATATGATCAAAGCAACAGGAGCTCCTCTGCTCGTACAGGTTCACAACCACAGGAATCTTCAGAGCGTTCAGGTGAGGGCTGGTGCAGCAGGCAGAGGCAGGATGTAACCTTTTTATTCTGCTGCGAAGATCACATGTTACAGCACATCAACACCAGCGTCAGTTCTTATCTCCAGCTTTGCCAGTGTGTGGAACTGCTTTTTTGTCCTGAGATATTTATATTATTTTTGTTTGATGTCAGGAGCATGTCACTCAGACATTTGCAGTCTCACATACATACCAAGAAAGTCAGGAGATATTCTGGAGTTTACCTCATGTGTGAAATCAGTCTAAAGGGCATTTTTTCACACACACACACCACATGAAAGGAAGGTTACACTGATGCTTGGCACCAGTGGAGATGTTTGACACACTGTGGGGAAAGATCTTGCCTTTGACCTCTTGGAGGTCCGTTCTGATAGGAAGCTCAACATCAGTCTAGCACAACCATATGGAAACCAGTTGCCATGGCAATACTACATACATAGGCCCTGCCACAGTATTGCCATTTAAGTAAATTTAAAGAACCACATAAAGATTACCCTAGGTTTCAACAAAACTGATCGATCTTCTCTACTCAAGCTCAACATCCCTGGTTTGCATATTTTCACCATCTTCTTCCTCGAGTGAGAACAAAGTTGTAGTTTGAAGAACCACATCTTAGCAGCATGCTTTCAGGTGCATGCAGTTACTAAAGGCTCTTATATACTTCTACGTATCCGTTTCTCGGAGAGGGCTCCACATAGGTCGAAGAGTCTTTTTGATTTTTACTAATCCGACCACTGTATGTCGAAAAAAATTCACCGCCAAACCCATAGGTGGCGCAACGGAAGACGAGCTCAGAGAAGCCTACCCCAATTTTGGGAAGAAGAAGTCCACGTGTGTCTGCTTATCTCTATCGGCTTGTCTTCACACACTGAACCATGGCAACTAACAGAACTAAATAAAGTGCAACCCAGCGGGTCAAAATGCTGATGTTATCGTTTCTTAGCGCAGCGGTTCCCCGGTCTTGTTTCCGAACTGTGTTGCTGATTCCACAGCTTGTAGCTTGAAGCTAGCCGGAGCTAGCTAGCTCCCCTCCCAGCTAGCTTCAACCTCAGCTTCCACACACAGTCAGCAGGGACTCCCGACACTAACTACTACCCAGTGTTTGCTTCTAACCTGGCGGTATTATAGAAACAGTGTCATGATAGAAGTGGAATTAAAGTCGTGACGGCGGGTTTTTGCACTGTTACCACCGCAGTTAGCATGGTGGCTAGCCCGCTAGCCTAGCCCGCTAGCGCCGTTTTGAAAACTCGTTATAACCGTCTGTGACCGTGCACACATGCTGTCAGTGCTCTAACGAGCCACCGTCAGCCGGACAACTCCGCTGGCTTAACAGACACGTCACATTAATCGTAGAATCGTAGTTGTGTATGTGTTTATTGTGAATCAGGAAGTTATAGGTCCGGAAATGACGTCGAACAGAAATTACGTCGTACGGAAATGACGTCATACGGAAATGATGTCGTTTGCGGACCAATCACAGCCAAGAGCTGTCCGTGGGCTCTCCGACATAAACACGGACAGTTAGAAAAATCAGAGGTGTACGAAAAGCTCTCCGAGGCGCTTGGAGAGGGCGTTCCACGACGGATAGGGCGGTCTTATCTATCCGTTTGACAAAATACGCACAAGCATAAATTGGCCTTAACTCTCTCTCTCTGTGCAAGCTTTAGGAAACGCCATATCAGCAGGAGTCTCGAAACCCCTGCGTTTAGTGTTTTGCTGCAACATAGATTCATGATGACTGAAAACAACTTTATAGTGTCTCCCAATGGCAAATCTGTTAAACAAAGCATTTCAAATGTCATGGATGATGATCTTAAAAGACCAGCTTCAAGAGAAAAATGATTTTGACAGCTTCCCAGAACCTGGCAGGAACTAGTGTGAGGGAGTGACTGATGAGCTACACAAATGGGACTTTCATATATTACAATTTCATATTTCTATTATACAAGAAGAAAGGCTTCAATGTCGGTGACTCTCTTTTCCTTGGATGAATAGATTCTCGGATTTTTCCCGATAGAATTTGTGTAGAAGTGTTTTTTGTCCTCATAAAGAGTCTCAAATCGAGAGGGTTGTCCTATATTTGGCAGGAGTATCAGTTTGGATCTGTTGAGGCAAGAAGCTTTGGAAAGGAGCTGCAGCATTTCATCAACTTGTGTAACATTTGTTTTTTTTAAGTTACTGGTGCTAAATTTATACATTTAAAACAGTCTTGGTGCTTAAATGGTGCCATTGAAAAAATAAAATAAAAAACAAAGGATAAAATGGAGGACCTTTTTTGTATAAGTAAAGCCATATATAGAGTTTTTCCAGTTTGCCTTTCACACATTCACAACACAGCGGGAGGTCCTAAGTAAGAAGTCCCCAACCCTTTGTGTCAAGGCAATATTGAAGTTCAGGTGCAGTTTTCACCTGCAAGTCTTAGTTAGTCTCAGTAATGGTTATGCTACAAGCTGTCACAGGCATAGATGACGTGATGTGCTGCATGTCACCTGAAGGATTAACATAATTTGCTTTGTTCAATTAATTTAAATATGATACAAGTTTAATAGAGTGAGATCCAAAATACACAATCAAATTCTTAGTCAAGTGAATTTCATGGGATGTGGAGTCAAAATAAATTAAAGACACACTTGTGACCATTGTATATATGTATCTTTATTAATTATTGCATTTCAGTTAACTCTGCCTTTACTTCTTAATAAACAGCTTATTTTTTCAATGTGCATTCAATCCTCTGCCTCATTTGACAACTTCCCTAGTCAAAACTTCCAGAAAGCAGGACTGAAAAATAATTATTGTAGTGAAAATGGTGATTTGGAGACAAAGATAGCCTGACAGTCAGACAAGGCATGCAAGACACAATATAGACATGAGTGGACTCCTCTAGAATTGGAATATAGAATATAAAATAGATGCAGAGGGAGATATGCTGTTAGTGCATTTATGGGCAGCACTTTTTCTATGTTGGGGTAAGATATCTTGCCTCAGGACACTTTAGGATGCAGGTTGGGGAAGACTTGGTTTCGAACCACCAAGCTTCTGGTAAGAGGACAACCGCTCTACCCCCTCAGCCACAGCAGGTTCAAAAGATGGAACAAGACCAAGCTTGATATGTCTCACTCAAAAGCTGTTGTATGTGTGCACACACTTTCAATATCAAGGGAACAAAGTGAGCCTGGAGACAGATACTTGCCCATAAAACTGTAATGTTAGTCAAATTTTTGCAGAGCCAGCTCTCAGATGATCCCATGCCTCCAACCTTTGCTTTCTCCACTGCGAAGCTACGTATACCTCAGTTCCAGCTCAACGTCAGTCTGGCTGAATTTAATCATCCAATTCACACTGTCTGTGTTTACAGCGTGCAGCACACCCACTCACTGAATCCTGAATCCTCTCGGCAGTCATCACATGCACGATTCACACAGACTTAATTTGTCATAGCACACACAGTGTATTGGGGAGGTGCCAGGGTGATGTCCATTAATGTCTGGTTCATCTGATTTGTACATTTGTGTTCACACATACAGGATAATATAATACAGTTCAAAGAGAGTCTCTGGAGAAGCTTATGAAAAAATACATATATTGAAAAATGTAGATTACCTGTGATAAAATAAAATAAGTTATGCAAATAATGGGCAGGCAGAGCAGAGAGTAAAAAGGGAATACACTTTGTAGAAGATTGAGCAGAGGGTCAAAAAGGAGAGGAATGTCAAGCTAAAGTAGCTGCAAGTGGGTTAAATAAGGTTATTGACAGAAAGAAGGATGTAGACCACACACACAGAAAAACAATTTTGTGGAGCAGAGTACTTTCAAGAGCATGGTCTCCACTGAGCCTCATCAGGATGGTCTTGGCAGAGTGGGAGAACACTCCTCTGCTTGAAAGTGCTGGGCCCAACCTGAGGGAGAAGCTACTTATCATTCTTAGTTGATTTGTTTAGATTTGTTTTGGTGGCAAAAAAGGATTCCTTGTGGATGTCTAATATCTCAAACAACATTTTTCTTTTATTTGCTCCTGTTTTAGCTCTACTTTTTCTACTCACTACTCTTTATGTATCATCTGGGAGCTAATAGATTCTGTCTGCCATTGAGCCAAAGGCCCTGCCATGGTGTTGTCATTCTGCCCAGCCTGCAGCAGGGCTGCAGGGGTTGGATGGGCACACAGGGTCCTGGGGGGGATAAAGAGGTCTGGCTGGAGGGCAAAGAGCAAAAAGAGATGAAATGCAAGTTCGGCTTGGGAGATGAACAGCCGCCGGAGTGGCAACCTGCATCAGAGGTGACCCTGCCTCCATCCTTTGCCACCACCAACTACAACTCGTCTGTTTGAGAAACTAAAACAATTCTCTGTGGTATCTGAGAATTCCAGTGTTTCTCATTCAGCTGGCAAGAAGATAAGTGACATGCAAGTGGGCAAAATGTATTTCTGATCACCAGTGGAATGGAATTTGTTGGGGCTGGTTAATCTGTGTTTATCATGTAGCTCAGAATCACTCACACTAGAAGAAAAATTCAGACTAAAAACACAACAACCTCAATTAGAATAATTTACTCATATATATATATATATAAAGAACAATGTCAGTTTGCTGGTCTGCAGACTGAAATTGTCAACAGCTATATTGGTTTATTGTTCCCTACATACACACATAAGGGAGGCAAAACCTCTTTAGCAGTAGATCACAACTGTTGTAATATATCACATTATCGTTCACATTAATAATGGCTAAATGATAAAATACCATCTCAGAGTTGGGTCTGTTTGTCTTTCATACAGTTCATAGAGCACAGTTTATGCAGCGCAGCACAGCATCGGGACAGAAGACACACCCACATGAAGTCCATAGAAACTGCAGAGTGTATCACTCTGATATTTGCGTTCTGACGTGCACCTCCTCCAGAGAAAATATGGAGGATCTGTGGAGTCCAGTGCATGTTTGAACTGATGTTTGTTTTGTAGGGTTCATACTGAAACACAGCAGTGTTCATAAATAGAGTACTGACCAGATCATCTGAGCTACAGGCAGGTTTGCCTAATAGGATAATGAACATTTTCCAGTCATTATGTTTGTGACTCACATAGCTTTAGGCACATTCCTCATAAGCTCTCAGTCGGTTTGGTTCATTGTCTACCCCCTGCCCCCCACCCCCTGCTTGCACGTCACTGATGACGTCACTTGGAAAACACGTCTCATGGAGACTCCAACAAAGGTTTGTGTGGTGCTCAGAAGATGAATGGTGTTGAGTTTGGTGATCCTTTAACTTTTCATATAGCCCAACCATGAGATTTACATATAATTGAGAGTGAATGAATGTTGAATGGGATGCCATACATTGAATTTGTGCAGTGTCTTATTTCTGCAACATATTCATGTAGTTGTTCTGCTACCAGTAGTTTTAAATGGTTGAATAAATAAAGTATACCTTCCATAACTACTCACTAAATGCTAGACAAACTAGTGCATCTCTGCAGAAGCAGAAGGAGCTGGGACAGCTCAACATCAACAAGGGGAAAATTCATTTCCAGTGAAGCACTCCATCTTATTGAGCATAGCATTAGTTCAAGCAGGTCAGGAAGTCAAGCTCCGCCACAATCTAGTACATCATCTGTTAGCAGCAGGTCTTGGTACAAGCCCATGTCAGCTAATGGCTCAGCTAATCCCCTCCTATGCATTCAATTGACAATACTCATTTTTTGCTGTTTAACCCCGCCCACTCGTCTGATTCCAACGGAAGCCACTTCAAAACCCACATTATTTTGTGGTGTCTGCTCTGGTCTGTGTTTGGGTTCTTAAAGCTGGTTAAGCAACTTAAAACTAAGAAGATTTGCCCACTGGATTGGTTGCGATCAGATCAGAGACCTCAACCCAACAGAGATGCTGTGAAATTAGCTCAAGAGAAAAATGTGATGGCCTGATCAGCAGCTGTGGTTCAACCCCATAATAAATGCTAATGTGTGTATTTAATTGACAAAGATTAGAATTGTTTGAGAGTCATCAGCTTTGACGCCTTGTGTTAAATATCGTTGACCTAGATGAGGTTATTCCAAAGGGTTATCTTGACACTGTAGATAGTCATGGATCCAAATAGACTGATTCATACTCGCACACACAGAAAGGCTTGCATGCATGCACAGAGTCCAGCAACCATTCAGCCTGTGCATTCAGGCAGCATTTGCATGACTGTCATAGATTCTCCTGACATGGGCCTGAAATTGGATCTAATTTAGCGCTCCCCAGAGACACTGAGTAGCACACAGTAAATTATTTAAAAACAGAGTTTGGACTGCATAATTCTACCAAATAAATGAGGAATATGAGAAGAGAATGGTTTGTGAAGAAGAGTATCTTTTGACTCAAGTTGTAGCTCGTTTATCATGATCACATAATAAAGAGCGTGTGTGTGTGTTCAGCTAACTAGATATGCAGGAGATGTAACAGCTCCTTAGAGAAAAAGGGAAGTATTATATTTTTTTATTATTTTGAACATTATTTTGGACACTTCTCGGCATAGAGTGACTTATTATATTAAAACAATATTCTTATATTATTAAACTCATTTAATGGCTCCTTTTACACTGTCTGGATATATATGTTATTTCATAAAGTCTGTTTTAATTTTAAACCCTTCCCCTGCACACATTTCACATTACATGACATTATAATCTTGTAATTCTATTTCCTATAATACCCTTGTTAACACAGTTTGAAGAGAGTAAGTGAGCTCGGAGCATCAGTCTCGCTTTTACATGAGTGTAGTGCATAGCAACTCTGGGCAGTTAGATGGATCTGACAGGAACACACAGCAGCAACCCTGAATATGGTGGCAGATACTGTAGCATGCTTTAATTCCCATCTCATTTCTAATGCACAAATCAGATGGGCTCCAGTGCTTTTGCAGCGTCTCTCCATGCTTATTTCAGTTTGCCTTCAGTACTCTGTCGTCCTTCACTTTCTTTCTTTTATTTTTCTCAGCCTCAGCTTAAGACTCTGAAATCTCTCCCATGTACATTTCCTGACATGATAATAAAGGTTTGCTTCAGACTTAATGGCTGCAGCACTGGAGGAGATTTTCGGAGGTTGGATGAATGTACTGTCATTGAGTGCCTTAATAATTCAACAAGAGCATCTTCACAATATCAATCCGGGCACAGAAAAAAAAAAAAAGAAGATGAATGAAAATTGGACAAACCTAGATTTAATGAGCTCCCATTTAATGGCATCTGGATCTGATGAGATTGCTTGATAGAAAAGGTCACAGTGGGGTGTTATCTTTATTAAAAGTTAGTTCATAGGACACGTGTAATGGTGATCCTCTCAATTCACTGGATTACAATCTCTTTGATAGGTTAAATACTTAACATATGTGCAAGCCCCTTACATGTGTTCCCACCAGCTGTGCTGCTATCACATGCCTTGCTGGTTCACTGCTGTGACCTGTTCTGTTTCCCTATGGGGCACACAGAGCAGAGCCACCTCTGACACTGACACTAAACTCCACATAAAAATTATGATGAGATGACAAACATCTGTATATGGGACACCGGCTTTAACCACGACTGACTTGCTGCAGTCAAACTGGATGATATCTCTGTTTTTGGATTTTGTGTGAACATCTGGTAGACACCATGAAACTACATTTGAAGAATGCACGAGGGTTGAGTTATGTCTGGCAGCCGGCAGCAGGGTCGGAGTTGAGGACTGGTAACAGCTGCCTGCATCAAGGTAGGTAGTGTGGATGATAACACACTTTCTTTTTTGGGACATTTTCTGTGATTGACATTCAGTCGGACAATTAAATAAATCAACTGACTGAGACATCTTTTTAAAGATTCTGAAATTATTATAACATCTTTCTGTGTGGTTTCGGATCATTAAAGAAAACACGGACACACAATGGCATATTTAGAGTGGGTGGACGGGCTGTACATGTAGAAATTGAGATCAGTGAGTCGAGGCTTGTCAGGTCATATCTGCTAAAATGCAGCTCAAAGCCAGCAGACTGGTTAGAATTAATTTCATACCCTGTTTATCTGTTCATACTTCCCCTCCATCCTACCACAACAAATCACTTACTCAAAAAATAACTCAGGTTTATTTCTACTTATCTTTGAAGCTCAAGACATACTGTTATGATAACACTGTAGCCACCAAAGTAATTGCTGACATCTGGGAAAACGATGGTATCAAGAAGATGAAGTGAGATAGGACAGGAAACGTGATTGTTCACATGTTCATGAGACAGGTTGTAAACAAGCCAACTGTTTAGCCAGATTACAGTGTCTGAAGAGATTTACGTTGAAGTAAAACTGAAACAAAACACATCTGTGGAGTTGGGGGTATCCTCCATTGCACAAGACACTGTGTATGGTACAATACGTAGTGATGGATGTTTTCACTGTGGGTCAAAATATTGTAGTTTGCCTAAGTGAGTACTTTCAGCTAATCCAAATGTGTAGTTATCAGTACTGACAAATGACTGTCAATTCTTTAAACGTTGCAGAGTAGTCAATTCAGAACCATGTCTGATTCTGGTGCAGTGTTCTTTCACTTCCACTTATCAACAAATGTAAACTGAATAAAGTATGCTGGGTCAGTCGAGGTATTTAAATCCACACAAAAAACATATTTTGTTTAAAACAGGGACATCTACTATCTATACATTACTGTGAGTCAATCTTTAACTATTTGTTGTACATAGCTGCTTTCGTACATCAATAGATTCCTGCAGCCATCTGATAGTAGCAGGACATAAATCAGCTTGCTGAGATTTGACTGTGTTAACCTTAAGCCGACTACGTGCAAGTGACATCAAGCTGATACAAAGTAACCCTGTACGTTGCTACACGTATCAGACTGACTGGTTAAAGCTCAGAATTTTGCTGATGAAGTGGGGGGTATCAGATTAAAGTGCCTCATCAGTCCTGTGTTTTGCTTAGGTGTTAGAATGGTCGTCCTCTAATCAGAAGGTCAGCAGTTCGATTCCAGTCTTCCCCATCCCGAATGCCGAAGTGTCCTTGAGCAAGATACTGAACCCCAAATCGGCACTTCTCATAGAGAAAAGTGCTGCACATAGATTCACTCTATGAATGTGTGAGTGAATGGGTAATGTAAAACTGTACTGTAAAGCGCTTTAAGTGGTCATTAAGTCTAGAAAAGTGCTATATAATTACAAACCATTTACCAAATATACAGCAATACCTCCTTTTAAAATTTGTTTTTGGGAAATCAGCATTTCATTAAGGTGCAAATGGTTTAAAAATGGATGTAAATATATGTTGTAAGACTGCAAAATGTGAACTGAAATATGAAAAAATACAATGGGATTAAGGTTTAGTGATTTCCTTTCCTCTAGTGTGTTTTTTTGTCTGGTCTGCAGTGTTAAAAACAATCTGAGTTCACAGAAAATAGTGATTCCGAACACGTTGTCAGATTTATGGCCGATACAGCCGCATCACTATGCCTCTCATTTGCCTAAAATACTTGCCAAACTGGTCTTTCATACCCCCTTACAAAGCCTGTTAAAGCGGGAGTGAAGGCCAACATTTCCTACACATGCTTGAAGTGTCAACCAATCACAACAGAGACGGCCAGCTAGCCAATCAGAGCAGACTGGTCTTAAATTGTACGTGGGTTTTGAGACAAGAGCTAAAACTGAGTGTTTCAAACAGAAGCTGAAAAAGAGGAGAAATTAAAGATGTCTTTCTGAAGATTATAAAACATGTAAATATGTTCAAGTATAAAAGTAATTAAAATGAGCAACCTCACTTTGAACAGAATATGTATTCAGATTATGTTGCTGTACCTAATTTCCATTTGTTGAGCTATTGCATATGCATCACTGTGATTGGACAGCTGTTTCAGGATGATAAGAGCAGGTGAGCTGGGAGGAGCCCACACAGTCTGCCTCCTAAACCTAACATATCTCAATGTATGGCTTGGAACAATGACAAAAACAACCAAAATGAGGTCTATGTTGTAATTAATTTACTGAGTAAGCCTATAACTATGCTGTGGATATGTCTATACTGTTGCTGTAAGGTGTGGACAAAAGGTAACAAATCTCAACCTTGACAAAAAAAAAAAATGGTTTCCCAACCTTTAAAATTAAATATTTAGCAATGAAATTACTTGTATTGGTCACTGCAGGGGAAACTGTGAACACAGCATCTGTGGAATATTTTTCAGACCACATTACTTTTAAAAAGCAGCCAGTGAAAAGCATCACTGAATACAACTATCAAGGGGGAGGAAATAGTTGGACTTTGATGTCACCGATGTATCACAGCATTTACCTTACACAATTAAGAGCTCTTCCCATCAGTGTAGCACTCTCTAACTTAATCCATCTGTGTCACCATCCAGGTCCCCATGCAGGACCTAATCTAGGCTAAATGCTACTATAATCCAATTAATCTGTCATAGCACAAGGCTGCTGATGATATTTTTACTTTCTGCTGACACGTCCCATTTCCCTCCTGGCAAACTAAAGTGGAAGGATAACTTAATTTGGCTAACGGAGAGCAATAATAAAAGACACTTAACACAGCAAAGATAGAGGTTGAATGCAGGATGGAGAGAGCAAAGAGTGAAAGTGTATGGCTTTATAATGAGCTGCCTGTGTTGGCTCCAAACTTGTGTTTACTTACTGTCATCGTAATAATGAGCAAGCATGGTTCACACATCACATCCATTATACATCACTGAACACTTTTGACCTGATGCCATTGGCTGCCATAAAGAAGAATGTAACATCTGCAGTTACCAAGGTGGGTTCTCTCAAATGACACACAAAGGACAAACAGCTTCAGTTTACGGCTTCTTTACTGCAAAACAAGATCAGAGGCATTCCGTCCTTGTCTGCACTCCCCTGAGCTTTTCGTCAGCCTGCGATCTCAGCCACGATTGGCGCCTTACAGGTATGTCTCTGTCACTCTGCTACTCAGTCCAGCTGCTACTGCATTCAGAGGTCAATGGGCCTCACTCACAAATCTGTGCTTAAACCATGCTTAGGAACTTTTGAAGCAGAAATCAATTCATCAGTACGTTCTTACATAAATTTGATAGTAGAGTACGAACTTCCTCAGACTATGCATACGCACAAATGATGAAGGACTAGCTGTCCTGGAAAATGTAAACACACACCCTTTTAACTAAATGCATATTATGTTTAACTCTTAAAAAAAAGTCTCTAATAGACAAAAATAATTTATTTTACTATTGCATTGACCAAATAATCATGAAATTTACACCCTTTCATCCTCATCGTTTATTGTCATAATTAAAATCTTGAGATCATTTATTTAGTTTACAAAAGAGTATATAAGAATGTTCATATAGAAATGTAACAGTTCTGGCTTTAATCAAATTATTGATTAGCCTATAATTGACTGTATTCACCTGTAGTGGCTCCTCTTAGGGTCAATACATTAAACTGTATACCATAAGTTATTACATTAGCTAGTAACTCATGCGTGTACATTAGCAAAACACAAGTTAACTAAACTTGTTTTTTGTCTTTTGGCTAATTAGATATAAATTGCTGCCACCGGAAGCTTTGTCCTTTCTTTATCACCACTCAGCTCTGCAAGAAAAACAAGCACAACTGGGACAGGAGCTTAGAGGTGCAAAAGTAGCTGGTGCGTGAATCCAGCGGCGATTTTGCGCACACACTTATTTTCGCCGGAGCGTTACAACATTTCTGCGCACAGGTTAGTGAATGAGGCCCAATGTGATAAGACAAATCCAAGTAGCTGTACCGATCAACTGAGCCAGCTCTGCACCTCCTCTCTACCCTACAAAGCGTCCGAGCCACACCCACCTCCAAAAAGGATATTTTGGAAATGTGCTAACAACAAGTCTTGATAGTAGCAGTGTAGCTGATAATGTGAAGTATAAGGTGTTGACATACGGATTCTTCAGTTGGACAAATTAATGTCATTCAGTAGGTCTTTCTAAGAGATGGCAGCAGAAAGGAGACGGTTATGGCCATCTGATCATGTGACCATTGTTTGACCTCCACTTTGTTTTTCTTGTGAGCTTTCACTGTCTGAAATAATCCCTATGTTCTCCTGGAAGAGAATGTAAACTGTAATTGTTGACATTCAACATGATTTCTTTTCTTTGAGTTAATGAAACAACTTTCACCAGACAAGAATGTATTGTATGTTTGTACTTTCATTCAGCTGAACCTTAAAACTTGGTGTAGATAACCTCATTCGGAGTAAAATTTGAATGTTGGGGCTCCTGAAGATAAGTCACTAACTTCTTCAATTCTATTGGATTTGGCTGGTACACTGTTTACACCTGAAACTCCAAAAGTGTTGTATGGACTCAAAGACTTCACCTAGCCCTTGATCGGCATAGTGGTGAGTAGATAATGAGTGCATTTTTGTTTCTGGGTGAACTTAACCATTAAGTCAGTGCTACACAGAGCTGCCTAATGTCGAACACACATAATGGTTCCTGCCTGAGGCCTGTTTATGTTGGCATTCTGTTTCCTGTTCTAATCCACCTGCCCCTGAACTTTCCTTCCTGTTTCCAGATCCACTTGCTCACCTGTTTCCTGTTCCCAATCACTAGAACTTCCTCAACCTACCTACACACCTGTTCCTCATTTCCCCATTTTCTTATACCAGCCTGTTTTCCACAGTGACTCATCAGACTCATGTTCCATGTCCGTCTTCGGTCTTCATGCCACTACCTTGCCTTGTCAGTATTTTGTTACCTGCTGTCTGCAGGGATGTGCACAGAAATCTTGAGGGGCTGTAACAATGCGTATATTAAAACAGCATGATGTAAGGTTTTTACTTTATGTTACTTTAAATGTCGTTATATGTGCATATCTGTTCCCCTTGTAGTATAGTTCCACATTGTACCCTTAAGAATAGAGTTTAATTGTCTATATCTGTTTTTATATTTCATTGTTAGGGACATGGTCTTTTTATATGGTAAATGGTCTGTATTTATATAGTACTTGTCAAGGCCTGATGACCACTTACAGCACTATTCATTACAGTTTACACCCTTTCACACACATTCATGCAGTGCATCTCTCTACTGCATTCTCTCTATCACACATTACTCACCATCTAGGGTAATTTGGGGTTCAGTGTCTCGACCAAGGACACCTTAGCACGTGAATGTCTCCCTGTCTGTCTGTTTATCTGTCGTCTATCAAAGGCCTGGCCCTGTTCGAAAATAAATAAAATAATATTCATTAAGGTCACTCTGACCTTGAATACTCAAACCATTAAGACACCAAAGATACTGTAATAATGCAGCTAACTCTAATGATGGACAGAAACAAGGGTTTTACCAAAGACTACACAATTTATATACTATTTAAAATTTAACAGCAGACAAATATGATACCAATAGGAAATGTATCACACCAAGTTGTAAAGAATGAGTCATGACAGGGTTGAAGACAGGTATAATATACCTAAATCTGCATGATTAAGAGGAAGTAATTGAAATGTAGGGTCCTTAGTGGTATAACTTTTCAATAATGAGGAAGGTCAGATGTAGAAATAAGGATACACAAGATGTTATCTCCTGCTGGTAGTTTGAAACAGCCAACTGGTCTCCTCACCAGAGCAAATACTAGTTTAAGTCGCCCACCAAGTACATTCATAAAAGTGAACAAAATAAGATTGATACAACAAAAGATGGATAATTAGGTCCCTTGTAACCACAGATCTTGGCTAAGGCACCACTAAAGCCCCTCTACATTTGTTATGTGGCCTTCAGAGGGTTCAAAGTCTGTTTTGTGCATGAGCTTTGAAAAACAAGAATATATTTGTCTTCTAAATTAGAATCACTTTAATAGAAAAGTGTGTTATATGAATATAGCAGAAAGAACAACTAAGTTGCAATGATACTGTTGGATGCATTATAATATAATTAATCCCTGAAAAAACAGTACAGGATTAGGGTTAGAGTTAGGAATCAAGACTTTGGTGGGTTTTCATGCTAAAGTTTAGCAAGAATAAGCATGCTTGTTGAAAACACAGTTTAGAATCCAAACATTTGAGATCACTCTACAGCTGCTTTCAGAAATGAGCTGAACTCTGCAGCTTCTCTATGTTTTCTCCAGAGGAGGTGCATGTGTGGGTTTCTGACTTTCTCCACCTGGCGTCCTACTATAATGTCGATAGAAATAAGGAGGAGGTGATGGAGGCTTCACTTCCTGTCTGCCTGCTGCTCCACCTCCCGCCTGAATAATGCAGAGGATTTGATGCTGTTGTGAACGTGTCTGGGTAAACTCTGTAGCCAATTCCCCGGATTACCTGCATTTCATGTCTGAAAGTGGCTTATGTAACTGTTTCAATTCACAACTTGTTGTGCTAGAGTTCAAACTAGACTCATGCTTGCATGTGTGGAGTTATCTATGTCTAACAAGGTCCAACATTTAGTCTTTTTTAGCTTTAAAAAACTGTTTCTCTAACCACAGAGTGATCCACTATTTTCACAAGCTTCCAGCTAGATCTGTCTGTCAGCTGTTTTATCTCAGCTTTATTCTTGAAAATAATAGACTAGATTGTGAGACTGAAAAACTGCATCACTACTTGAAACCAGACACATGCACTACTGCTAATTATTTAAAAAAAAAACAACAAGTGGTTATAGCAACTTTAAAGAAGTGTAAAATGGGGTGTACAATCTCACTGCCTCCACCCCTCCAAAATACTAACAAAGATTAATCCCTGAAAGAAAAAAGTTTCAACATGTCCAGAGACGACCTCTGTACTGTTGTGTCAAATATCATATTCCAGCTGGTTTGAACCAAACCACAGCTATTCTATTTAATGTTTGGAACTACTGAAGAAGACTTGTTCATGATTTTCAGAACTTTCTCGTGAATCCAACGAACATCTGTGCTACCAGCTGTATGACTGAAGACTGATCATTTTTCAGCATCTCTCTTTTGTTCTTTCTCTAACTCTTATCATATTTCCTTCTTTATTTTCTTTGTTGTGTACCAGAGCTGTAGAAAGAGAGTTGCAACTTTCTTTGATCTTGCCACAACATGTAGCTCTCAAAAGTTCCAAACAAACCTCCTCTGTTTTAATGGTTTCAAGCTGGACAAACAGCAGCAGTGACTACATTGGGAAAAAGATAACCCATAATCTGCACTGATTACAAGGTTGAACACACTACTTAAAGCAAGTAAAACAAACTATATGACACTGAAATCAGCAAGTTTTGGGAATGAATGCCTTCAAACATTCCAAATGAACTATTCAACCTAGGAAGCTGTGGTTCCTAGCAACAGCATCATTACCAACAGGTATTTGTAATGGATGGAAAATAAGTGTACTCAAAGAATATGAGTCAGACATCACCACAATGTCAAATAACCTATTCAAAATGGAACCACAGTGATACAAGGTGACCTGTGACAGTTTGCATATCGGAAAGAAACAACCAAAACACGGAGTAAATTACAATGATATGAAATTACGTGACCACAATAACTACATTAATAAATTTTTTCGGAATGTATCGAGTTATGTGACCATAGCTAAGCCATACTTTAGGATCTTCATAGACAGAGCTGGCTGCCAGCAGATTAGTACTCATATTTCAAGTATGAATCGAAGTATGAATTAACAAAAACTCTTCAATAACAAGTAGAAATGTGAAATAATTCCTGCAAATAAAATCTCTATACTGAGAACAATTAGTGGAAATCAAGATGGACATAGAAAATAACTAATGATCTTTGGAATAATATATATATATATATATATCAGGGTTTCCCCCAGAAAATTTGCTAAGCCTGGTGGTAGGGCTGCTAGAAGGCACCCGCGGGGGGGGGATGGGGGGGGGTGTTGCACTTTGTTTAATAATTATTTTTATCACGTTGGAGTTGCTAGTTTAAACCTACAGTTTTGCACTTTAATATTTGAGCCTTTGTTTACATTTTGTTTTGTGCTGCATTATATGGTGACATACAGTTTGTTGTTATCAAAATAAAATTAACTGAATTGAAATGGTCAATTTGATTTTTTTGGAGGAAAATTAATCGTTTAGATTAATTGACTAATCGATAAAATAGTCGTCAGATTAATCGATAGAAAAATAGTCGTTAGTGGCAGCCCTACTTAATATTAAAAAAAATTCAAGTTTGCAGTGAACATAGCAGTCAGGCCTCTTATTTCAGAAACAATGAACCGTAACAGTTTGGTTACCAATAAAAGGTAAGCCTACTACTTCTTTGCTTTCAGCCAGCTACTCAAACAGACAAGCAACAAAATAACAAACAACAAAATACACAGGCAAGTGTCGGCCTACTTTGAAATAAATTAAACACAGAACTTTGTAGGGCTATTTGAGTCCTCCTTATATTTGTGGAAAATGTATGAAATAAGAAGTACCCTATTTTTAAATAAATAAAACCAAATAGCTGCAGCCTAATCGTGTAACGGACTAGGTTTATGTTTGGTTTTGACTTAAGTTCAGTAAAACACTGTGTTGAAGGAGCGTTCTGATGTCTGAGGGTCAGTGAAGGGGACGTATGTTCAGTAAAACACTGTGTTGAAGGAGCGTTCTGATGTCCGAGGGTCTGGGTGGGACATGTGACTGTTTGGACCAATAGGATGGTTGCTTGGGGATCGGGGCTCAATGAGGAAGTGAAGCGTTGTTGATGTGCGCGAGTGACGGATTTTTTTTTTTTTTAAAAAACAAGCGACGCTTAGCCTGGCGGGGGGGGGGGAGAAAAGCCTGGCGGCCCGCCAGGCCTATAGAGCACTGGGGGAAACCCTGTATGTATATATATATATATATATATAAATAATTGGACTGGGCTGATAATGTCATCTTCTTTGGTGTGGTCTGCTAGAGCAGCAGAATCTCAAGAGGTGAATAATGCAAAGCTTTCATCTCTGATGGACAATGAGGCCCACTTCCTGCCGGACACCATCGCAGCACTGGGTGGCTCACAATAACAAGATTGCAAAAGTCTAATTCTCCTCCTCCTCACTGGGAAGCACCAAGGGGACCAGGCTGGCACACTGGGCATCTGCACTGCTGGGGGATGGGCTGCTGGGGGGTGGGCCTGGCAAGACTGGTGAGCAAAAAGTCATCGATGTTGATGGCATCATATAATCCTCGTTAGAATATCCGGTCAGAATTCATCAATCTGAGGAGATGCAGAGTTCGGACAAAATTAAAGGAGGACAACAACTTGTCAGACAAGAAGGAACAACAAAAATCAGAACCAGCACACAACTACTAGATACTTTTGCACCAATACACACCTGCTTCTTCTGTCTCAATCTTCTGAGTTCATTGTTTTTCCACCAGCTGCCCATGGGGAGCAATCTTTTAGCTCTCTGCGGTGCTGAAATGCTGCTACGCTCTGACTTTGCTCCTTGTCAGCTGCTGTGCCGACCTTGGAAGCCTTCTGAAAAGCTGATTTGAAATTGCTGTGGCCATCGGTTTGGAGGTCCAGATGAGATGCTTTTACTTCATGCCTGACGTCCGGTGAAAAACTTCAAGAGTGCCTTAGTTAGTGCACAGACATTTACCATTCCCCCAAATACAGTAAAAAAAGAAACAAAGAACCTCTCCTCCAATTACGTTGTGATTGGTGCAGTGAAAGATTTGGGGGAATTTCAAGAGGGGATGCTGTTGTAAATTGCCCTGAATGTGTCAAGCAAGGCATTTCAGCCAAGTCATTTTGATAAGCTGGGCCATGAATGTCATCAGCAAGGTAACTAATGCAGGGCAGAGGATATTGTAGAGCTGGAACAATGACCTCCATTTCACCAAACCATCATTGATGTAACATCATGTCCTATCTCCATATATTACATATGGTGGATGAACATAAAATAGCCATCCAGGACAAGAACCAACTATTATGCCCTAGGTAGCTAGAAGCCTGTGCAAACTGGAACTGTGATGGCAACATCTACAATTTAATGATACAAGACATGCTGGCCCGGGGAAACATTTGTCTTGATCAGCAGGCTTACCAAAGCCGGTCTCAATGGAGTATGCAGTCAGCTGCATACTGGAGTCCCGATTTCACCAGGCACTCTGATCAATATTAGTCGGCCAGTTTCTTGCGACAGTGAAAACAGGAAGCTGTCGTAATGCCTTTAGCTGGCTTCCTGGAATCAGAGGAGACATTTCCTAGCCGTAGCCTGAGAGAAGAGGAGTTGACGGAGCACAAAGCTGCTCCTGATCTCGCAAAAAGACAAAAAGACTGTTGCTTTCACCTCCACCTTAAAGGGGACATTTTTATTAAAGTTATTTAATTGAGATATTATCTCAAGTTGTCATATCCTTTACATGGGAAGAATTTTTGGATAAAATCTGGAATACGTTCGATCACCTTGATCACATAATCGCAACGCATTCTTAATCTTTGGAGTCAGTTGGTCCCTTGAGACACTTCTCCTTTGCGTTTGAAAGACCTATTGAAGTAGGGGATCTGGCAACCTGTCTTTTTGCCCACCCCAGCCTCTCCAGATATAACAAATCCCAGGCACCTTGTGTTTTAGAACCCTATTTGAAACCTCTACTTTAGGCATTGGAGAGATTTAGGGGCATAGGAGAGCTTTTTAGAAATCATGGTTTTGCTGTTTAATCTGGCCTTCCCCTTTAGCCCCTGACTAACCCTTTAACTGCTAATGCTCTAAATGGCCATTTTTAGGCCAATATTTCCCACCGATGAACTCCCTTTAACCTCAATCTTTTTGGCAATTACCCTGAAACAATGCAGTTTTACATCACATCCTCACCTAATTCTCCACTGATGTAAGGCCTTATCCCACAACCCTATCATTGACTGGTCTGCAGGAATCACAGTGGGTTGGAGCTCATACAACTGTATGCTGCAAATTTTACCCACCACTGTCAATAAACTATGTGTGTTATGACTGAATAAGCCTAAACTAACCATGCCAACTTGTTGAGCTTGCCACCATACATTGTTATCAAGTGTGCTGATACAGTTAAAACTAGAGGTGGCAAAAGTATTCACTGTTAAAGTAGATTTGCTGATAGAAACTTGTACAACTAAGTAAAGTGCAGGCTCTGAAATGTACTTAAATACAAAAGGAAAAGGTAAGACTTCAATGATACACATTGCCCCTTATGATAACTTGGCAAAAATGAAAAAGTTCAAGGCACACAGAATTGTATGGTTTTCCTATTTGTTAATAACCTCCAAAGTGCTGGTACAGAGAAAATAAAAAATCTCTGGACACTAGGGCTGGGGCGACGCGTCGTATGAAAGGTGGCTGCGCCGTGTCAAAGCATGGACTCACCTAACCAGACCCAGAAGCCGCTCTGTACGGACCCAGACCTGTTATTAGATTGTGAGGGAGCGTTTCTATTTTAACCTGCTCAGCCTTTTCTGTCTTTGCGGTAGTGAATCCTGGCAGACAGCGGTAGAGTTTACTTCTCTCATTAAACCAGAGAAAGTGGGAACAAAGAGGAAAGTTAAAGCTGTTAAGTTGTTAATGTTTGTTGAGATTGTTTATATGTGTAATGTAGTTATACATTAAGAAAAAAAATGAACTCTCCATAACTTAATGACCAACGTGTCATATTGCCATATTTGTTGATTCCAACATAGGTCTATGGGAGTGTTCAAACTATTTTTTTACTTCTATGGTGTGAATTGACTGTCACATCCCACTGTCCGGCTCTCACTGAGAGTATTTCCAAGGATTTCTTTCAAAAACCAACTCCCTTAACTAAGGAGATGTATCCGTCAAAAAAGCACAATATGTCTTTGAAATAATGTTAATAAATATGAATACAAAATCTGTTTTTCAAAATGTGGATTACTACCCATATGAAAGGAAGATATAGCACTCAACATTATCATTTATAACAGAATTTCTGAAAACAAAGCGCTTGGAAATGCCAAAACAAATGCAGACAAATCTGAAAGTTCTTCAAACTCATAGTTTGTGATTTGGTACTATGTAGATGAAGCTTGAATTAGTTGGACGTCTGGACTTTTCCCCTTTGCTCATCATTATTTATTGTTAGGTTAACATGTTGCTTCGGGGGATTTGCTAAAAAGACTGATGGTGATGCCACTAGATGTTGCTACAAAATATAATGTTACTATTGCTTCTAATAAGATGCGTCCAGGAACAACCTCTGCGATCATTAGATAACAGTCTAAATTTTTGTTTATTTGAGTGTGTTATTTCACATTATAGGAATTGTTCAACAAAATATACCCCACAGTTAAAATTATATTTGAAAGAAAGGTCCAACAACAACAACACCATTTCTTGATTGATTATTTGAGGTACTGTGTTCAAATCCAAACTTCTTATGAGCAATGAATTCTGGGTATAAGACTAAGATATATTCATTGTATGTTAAACCAGAAAGTCTTCTCCATGTGTGTGAGTTGCCACAGGTCTAAGAGGTTTTAAATTGTTTGGACATGGTCTGAAGTGGATGTCTTGAATTTAAATCTCAGCTACGTCTGATTTTTGTGCGAAATGTGCAGCTGAGAGCAATTTTCTCACAATCCCACTGAGTGGGGTTTCTTCCTCACTAATCAATCCTAACAGTGAGAATACACACCCATACAGTCTCAATCACATGGGAAACACACTCCATTGTATGTGCACATGCAAGCCGTCACACCAGCCAAACTGAATCTGCTCCTGAACATCTCTCTCTTTTCAGCTATTCGCTCTGGCCCAAAAACCTCTGCATCAATGGTGGCCAGCAGAATCTCAGACGTAGGCACAGCTATTTGGGTGGAGGAAGCGCAATTAGTCCACAGGGAGCTCTGGAAGCAATTATTCCACCATTCAAACGCCCCAACACCAATCTAACATCAGCCCTCAAACATACACACAAAATCTTACCAACCTATTGTACTGACTCCCCACATGCTTGCCTGAGAGATTCATTCCTACCTTGTTTGCTGTGTATACACAACTAAAAGTTGTCTGACTCACATAAGTTTTGGTGAGATTGTAAATGTGAAGTAATTATATGCATTAGTGCAAACACATTCACTACTCTTGTATGACTGCAAGTGTGTACGTGTGCACACACACAAACAAATGACATGTCATTTTGCTTTCAAAGTCGTTTTTATCCAAAGTGACTTCCAATAAGTGCATTCAACATCTAAGAGGGGCGATTTAGGTTTCAGCATTTTGCTCAACGACACTTCGGAATGGGCTGAGATTCTAGCGGCCGACCGTCTGGTTGGAGGACGACTGCTCTTCACACGCACTGTGATTTCTGTGACAGTTGCAGGTGAAATTGAGTTGAAACACATCTGCAACACAAGCACCCAGGAGTCTGACTGTACATGATACCAGCAGCATCTGGATGAAATGAGCAGAGAAGACCCACGGGCACAGAGGAATTTTTTCTTCTCCTCCTTTAATTCTCCCGTGTTCTTTTATCGTTGCTCCCCACTCTTTTTTGCTCTTTCTCTGTTATCATCTCTGCCTGCGTATTTCTTTGTAAAACTGACATCAAGTAAGAGTTTCAAATAGCATATAAAAAATCCAACTAACAAGAGATGTAGCTTTTCAAGCTAAAAAAATATGTAAGTTGATTAATTTAATTATTTTGTGAAATGTTTTATTTTAAGGTCAACCAACAGAGAGCAAAAGAGACCCAGCTAGGCGGTAGGTTTGAACCCAGAACCTTCTTGCTGCGAGAGGACAGTACTTATTACTGTACAAGCGAGCCCCTCTGAGTCAATCCTGCTAACAAGTATTGTGTGTGTATCCAGTCCCCTGTATCTTATTCCTCTGTGCCTTATAGAGATCAAAACAGATATTATCATTGAGCCGTACCATTGCACTGGCATTTACTAACTCGAGCACCAAAGGTGTGTCAATCCAAATGATTGAACTTGGGGCTCATTCACAGACAAACTCTTTTCACCAGATTTGTTTACAACAAGAACAAAAATTAACAATATAATGACAGTTATTAACCTGAACGAATTGGAAGGAGGATATTAAGGCAAAATTAACTAAAATGTCAAACCGTAAACTTATTCCTCAAACTCTCAATCTAACTTTGTTCAACTTTCACATGCTGTGCTTGACACAGTTTGTAGTGATAATATTTTTTTCTGTATCTGTCCTGTAAAAGCAGGGCTGTACCTGGATTATGTAGGTATATCAAAAGACATGGATTCCCCTTTTCTGGCTCTATACAGGACAGGCTGGCTCAAGTTTTGGCTTAATTCAAATTAACTGATTCCTGCACATTAAAAGGTTTACATGGCTGCCCATGTTGCTCTTCTGCTCTTACCTCTAGAACAGCAGGTTAGAAGGTGGGGCTACACTGCTGGCTTGTCCACAGCTTGTCAGGCTGTTCCTGTTTCCAGCACTGTTTGAGTGAGGGAGCAATGGAGCCATACAAATCTCAATTGTACAATGTTAACTTATTGTGGCCAAAATGTTGAATATACGATTGAAGTTGCAGTAAACCAATGAACTTCATTATATAATATGTCTTTTGTTGAAGAAAACCATGTACATTCAGCTTTTTGGCCGGCTGTATTGTGTGTTCTTGTCAATTACATGTAGGTAATGACTGTGATGAATTCTCCACTGTCACATAAAATCAGTTAATACTCTTTCATTATTTATCTCTCTCCCTTCGCTGTTTTCAGTGGCCTTGTGTCTTTTTTCCACCAATAATGAACCCACTTATAATAAAGATAATTACATCTTTTGACTTTTCAGGAACACATTTCCATTTATCTGCACCAGTGTGTCCAGAGCTTGGCCCCCTTAAAAATAAACATCAGTTGTAATGAAACCAAATTCGGTTGTCTGAAAGCATTTAACCCTCGAATGTTGGCCAGGGAATTGGTCTGCTGTCAGAGATTCAGCCTGCATTCAGCTATATAATGGCAGATGGTGTGGTGGCCTAGTGACTGGTATGTCCTTGGTCTTCCTTTATGTGTGTGTGTGTGTGTGTGTGTGTATGTGTGTGTCAACAAGAATCAGAATCAAACAGGCACTGCTACATTGTATGTGTGATTCATTGCTGGAAAATCAGCATTTTTAAACCTTCAAATTATCCTGATGAGCTCCCCCCTTAATACTATTCCCATTGAAAAAGACGCTGCTGACGCTATACAGGATGTGAGTCCCCAACACTACGTACAGAGTGGAGTAATTCCACTGGATGGACAGGACATATGGAAGCAGTTTGGGCTGAGGAAGGTGTCGAGGCGGGTACACATTGCTGTTGTATTTTCGGGGGGCTCCTGTACCCTCCGACCCCCACCCGCCTCTCCTAAGTCTGAGCCAAGGGATGTCTGGTGGGGTTTTAAAAGTAGGGAACAGAGACGTTAGATCAGATTAACTCACTTCATGTGCCTAATGGGCTGTTACATAGGTCTGACACACACCATTACCCACCATTTACACCTCACAGGCACAGAGACAAAGACACAGACAGTTCCTCCATACTGCATGCATTCATATGTGTGTGTGTGTGTGTGTGTGTGTTTGTGTGTGAGGAAAAGGTGGTAACAGCGAGAAACTGATGTTAGGTATGAGGGGTTTGTGTGTGTGTGTGTGTGTATGAGTCCCCTTGAACTGGCTGGGTGGGCACACTGAGGTAAAAAGCAGACTTTATTGGATAATTAAGAGGAGCTGAGTCACTCTCATTATGCCACTAGTGCTCTTCCCCTTGTTGGCCTCAGATACTGACAGAGAAGAAACACTCCAACATAGACCCAACAAAAGGAAATAGCATCCTGCCATAGTTTGTGTTCAGTCTGCCCATTCACTTCCTGAATTAAGACTCTCTTCCCCTTTGGATCATAACATTGTTCCACACTGTATCACTGTTGAGCAGAGCTGTCCACACAGGCCGTGGGCTCCACCCCCCGCTGCTCCAAATTCAGTCTGGATGAAATGTCCTCATACTATGTGGCAGCGCCTTGGTTTTTAACGTGCAGCTGTGCTGTCAGAGAGGATCCCATGTGCACTAAATCTTTGCAGCGGGAAACATCCAGAAAAGTACCAGATAACTTTGAGTTATCTTTGAAGCTAAAAACAGCATTTCTGGCAGGCCTGACATTCACTTCACATGGAACAGGTTGACTGTATTTCAAGAAAGAGGGCTTAACATAAAAGGAGTGTGAAGAAGGAAAAAAAGTGAAAGAGAGCAGCAGAGGCAGTGTCTGTATCCCCTTGTAGGGGTGGCAGCTGGATTGTGTTAGCACGTCGGAGCACGTTATCGCCAGGGCGAAACACAAAGCAGGCCAACTTACCATTCTCCCTGCTAACCGCTGCCTTTATGTTAAAGACAGGCTTTGGAGTCTTAGCCATGCACCATGGGCCCTGAAGACCAAACACAGGGTGACAGGGCAGCTGTAGACAGAGCAGATACTGTAGTGTCCCGCTGACTCTCACTGCTCGGCTGTAGCAGGCACGCCTGGCCTTTGTCAGACCATACAGCCTCGGTATAAAGAGGGGAGCAAATTCTGCTGAAAAGAAAGAGTTAAAAGAACTCAAACAATTTCTCAAAGACTTGCATCAGGACAGAAACCAAGACTTCCTGAAAAGTTAAGGAAATAAATACACTAAGAACAGTACATGTAAATGAAAGCAGTCCTGTGTTGGCATTGCACTGTATCATTTGAAATTGAATCTAAATCTGTGGATTGTGATATAAAGGACAGATTGCAGATTGCAATCATAGGAAAATGTATTACAACAAAAGCACTCTGTTTGTGATGCTGATTTTCACTTAAAGTAATGCTCTGTCTTATCTTACAACTAAAAAGTATATTTTCAAGTCAAAGGATTTGAAACAGAGGGCTGTTATGGATGTTTTGGAAAAAAAATACTCACTTTGCCAAAACTTTCCTGAAGGGAGAAGACGGAACAAAACTGGAACAAATGGGAGAAAGTTAAACCTGGAACAACTTATTCATTTTCAGCTTGATAGAATTTCAAGGGCTTCATGCAGTTCTGCCGTTATACTATGATTTTCATAATTCATTCAGACCATAACTTTCTCTCACACGAAAGTTCAGATTTCGCCTTCGAGTCAAGAACTTTTTGATGAGCAGTTACAGTATGTGGCAGGAAACTACAATGGCCTGCGGTTATATTATAAGGAGACAAATGAAAAACAAATCACTGTATCAGGTTCACCTTAGCGTCCTGTGCTTTTCTCCTGTGACACTTAATAGCAAATATCATCCACAGTTAAGGGGTCAAATACCTCCCTGGCAAAAACTGCTCCCACCATTATTGAGCAGCACAATGACTTCTGATTAGAAGCTCTCTCTGATTGTTCCTGCAACCTGGCATTTTGAAACTGAATGCTTTCACAATCACTTGTGAATATTTTGATTATAAGTTGCACAGCCCAGTCTAATGTCCTGATCAGAGGTTACATAGTGAACTCTGTATGGATAAAATGCAGCACTGTGTATCCAGAAAGACAGAGGTTCTCATGTTTTTAAACTTGGACAAACTATGGGAAATTAAATAGTGTGATCTAGAGATCCATCATATATTTCTCTAAAATATATTAAGTCTCTGATGTCAATCAGTTTACCTTCAAGATCATATTGAAGGCTGACATGCATGCTCTTAATAACAAAAAGGAGGCTAATAAAACAGTACAGAAATCCAGATACAATATGGGTTGTGAATCCTCTGCTGGATGGTTTGGGCACAAAGTAAATTCTACAACAGTAAGTCCCTCAGTATATCATCAGGGCACACTACAATGTAAATTCTGAAAAGGCTCTACGTTGCCATTTTGTGTGTGAAACTCAACACCTCCTGAAGACGTTTCACATAAAAATTCTACAAGCCAAAAGGAAAATCAGGCCCATGAATCGGCTGGAAGGCTTTTATTGTTAAACCTCTCTGCAGGAAGTTTTGAGTTTTATTGACAATGGCTCAGCAACAGTTGAGGATCCAAAGTAGACACAGTGTGAAACAAGGCGCAGCAGACTTGTGACTATATGATATGAAATGATATATGTTGTACTAATGGAATATAAATTTGTTTTGATTGCCAACAGGTCAAATTTAGATTATATTAGTTAGAAATATGGGAGAAAAAGAATCATGATATTAACTAGGTTCATGATCAGCCATTGTTTAATGCTTGTTTATGCAGGTGAAAGTAACATGGAAAGGGAAATGGAGCATATCTATGAAAGTAAAATGTTCACTTAAGCATATTTTAAATTTATTTTGTACTAAGTATGCCTGAGTTCAGAAGCCTACCGTTTTAGGAGGGAACTACTGCTACTAGCTGATTTCCAATAATGTTAAACATGGAAAGTTTGTGTCACTTCAGTTTTATTTGTATTTTTGTATTATCTGCGCGGCATTTACAAAATTAGAGAAAGACCAAGCAATTCACACAATGACCAAGCTTTGGTGATTGTGGAGAGGGAGAACAATCCCTTTTAACAGAAATAAACCTCCAACAGAAGCAGACTCAGTGTGGGCGGCCATCTGTTTGGTCGGGGTGAGGAAAGAAAAATGGGGGAGAGAGGAGAGGTGGGTGGAAATAAGGGGGTGAAGATTGAGCGGGGGACGGGAAAGAGAGGAGGGTGTTGTTTTCCTTTAACTGGTTGTTCCAGGAAGAAGAGCCCCAACATTTAATAAAATAGTTCAGGTGTTATAATGACTTGTGATACTCTCAGTGTCCCTTACTTAAAAAAAGAGTGAAGAGAGTGTCATTTCAGACAGATGTGCAATTCAGCATACATAGACAGAGACACAAAAACCAAACCTCTTTAGCTGCTTTCAGACGTGCACTGGACTCCACAGATCGGATCCTGAGGAGGTGTGTGTGTTTCTACTGACCTTCTCGGCCGGACCTCCGAGTATGAAGACTCTAGGAATCCAGGAGAAGTCGATGTTTGAACACAGCAGGGGTTCCCCCAATGGTTTCACAGTGAGTGAGTTGGGGGGGTTGATGATGCTTTTAACATGTGACAGAAGCAACAAAGAAATAAATAACTCCAGGTGAAAAAGTGGTGTCACACATTTAGAAGACACTGACAAAGATGTCAAGAGAGTTTGTGGTGATGAAAGCTTATTACAGTCTTGGAGTGATATAATCAATATAGCGTGATCTATGCAGCGGAGTTAAAACGTCACTTCCAGCCTCTGCCTGCTGCACCCGACTGCTCCTCCTCTCGGAAGATTTGATGCTGTTGAGAATGTGTCTGAGCCGAGAACCTCCCGCTGTGTTGTGAATGTGTGAAAGGCAAACTCTGGGTAAACTCTCTAACCAATTCTCCAGACTCTACCCGGAGGTTATGTCTGAAAAACGCTTTTGTCAGACATCGGTTTAAAATGCCTGTTCCTGTTGTTTTATTAGCTCTTACACAAACCACAAAAGGTCACCTCTCAGATTTATGGGTTGACATTTATGCACACTGTTAAATATGTAAAATATAAGAACATAAAGTTTCTATCATAAATTCTCAAATGGAAGCTGAAAAAAGGCGTTTGTACCCAGTCTAACAATAAAGTTATGATCTAACAGACAGGATTTACAAATGAATGGCAGTGTTTTTATTGTTGTCAATAAATCCAGCGTCTCCTGAAAATATTTCAAGTTAAATTCTTGTTTAAAAGAAGTAAATGTCCGAAGTATGACGAGCCACCCACTGGCCTTCATGTGCTGTTTATTTCTTCCTGTGGGAACTTGAGTGGGCTTTGGTTTGTCACAATCCATATCTTCACACTTACTATTTTGTTATAAATTAAATGAATGAATTTGGTTTTGGCCCTGTGCGTGTGTGTGTGTGTGTGTGTGTGTGTGTGCGCATGTGTGTGTGTGTGTGTGCGTGTGTGGATGCATGTACCAGAAGGAAAAGCTGACATTCATCATTCTAATGATATAAAAGATGACGAAGTGATAGTAACTGGAATTAGTGAAGGGAAAATCTGGAAAGGGGAATGTGTGTGTCCGTATAGACATAAGTCTTAGTGCTGTGTGATTCCTCTAAAGCTTTCACTTTATTGAGATAGCAGTTAAATTTGGATGAAGTGTGGTACAAAACTCTGTGTGGTATGTTTAAATTGTACAGGACATACAATGTTAGCCTACGCCTCATTTTGTGACACTGATTTATCAATCCTCAAATATTTTGTTTTTTTCAAGACCCAATTCTTTGCCATGTTAACACAGGGTCAAAATGGGGTCTGAGGTGTATGAACTTTGCCTTGAATTTTTGTTGTAAGTGAGCTTTTGTGAGTATCACAGCCGAGTTAACAGTAAGCTTTGCAAATGTAGATTGAAAATATTATATATATATATAATAACAATAATTCTGTTCTGTCCCATGTTGTTTTAACTGATCTTTTAAAAGATCTGAAGTGGGACAATATCTGTTGTTTTGCTCTTTCTAGTAAATCTAATATTCTAATCTGATCTGTGGTTACTCACATTGTATCATTTCATTTTAGATTCAAAATCCAATCCAAAACATGCACACTCTCCATTCTGGTATCCATTACCCACGGCATCATCTTACGTTCCCACTCCCCTTTTAGTTTGAGGCAACCTGTAATGCCGGCCTAGCCCCCTATGTCAGTAAATCACCTGTCCAAGGTCAGACCTGAGCTCTGCTCTCATAATTACCACTGAGGGTAATTAGTTTCCACAGCCCAAGGTCTCTGGTGCCCCTCTGCACACCTTTTACTCTGTCACCTGGGCCCTGGCAGGAAAAATGAACGGCTGCCTATGCTGGGACGAGCGGGCCCTCATGATCTATTATAACGTCCCCTTTGGAGTGGTGCTGGAGAACAAGGAATATTACCATGGAACTTAATGATGTGTCTTTCTTTTTCAAAGACAGCATCACAATGTCAATTATGGGAGAAAATCATTAGCCTTCACACAGTTAATGAAAGTCAAAGACTAAGTCAGCCATTCTTAAGAGACAGATATAATACAGCCCACAAACTCTGGGCATCATTAATAAACCTCTCCCACCATTTTGGTACTTCCAACATCTTGGGGGTTCTTTCTCTCTCCTTCAGCAACTTAAGGGCAGAACAACACACACACACAGAGAGAGAGAGAGAGAGAGAGAGAGAGAGAGAGAGAGAGAGAGAGAGAGAGAGAGAGAGAGAGAGAGGTTACATTTGAACAAATCTAAACTGTGAGATTGTGAGTGTATTACTCGACACACTGAGATAGTTGCATAAATAGAATCATGCTGACTCCTGTTTAATCCCTTTCCTCCCCTGAGCATAAGCCCCAACCATGCGGCGAGTCCTCACTGCTGAAACAGGGCGTAATTTACCTGTCACTCCCACCATCTCCACAGAGACTCCTAATGTGTTGACATCAGGTCTTTTCACTCGTCCTCTCCTCTGCTTCATGCTCATATCTCACTTGTGCCTCTCGCTGTTTCCCAGCACGGACTCAGCCCATTTCATATCACCTATATGCCATCTGCCCTGTCCTCACCTCATCACGGCAGAAACAAGGCTGCAGATGAATAGCACGTATCAATGCACACGCACACACACACACACACACACAATTCTAATACACAGGTATCTTCTCCTTCCCAGCTCCCTCTTATGTCCATCACCATCTGTGCCTCTTGCCATCAGCTCTAATGTTGCCTCATAAGAAGTCTGTCATATCCACACAGGCAGAAGGTAATGTTTACTCTGCCACGTCCTTACTTCTTCCCTCTGCCTGCACTGGCCCCTCTCCTCTGTCTCCCACTGTTAATTCACTTAATGATGGTAGCACACCATCTAAAGAGCTAGTGATTAAGGAGAAAAGTCCCCTGGTATAAACAAACTTTGTTTATGCATTGGAGGAGCTTTGTGAGATATTGACTGACCTTCCTGCGCAACCTTATGGCAGTTTGAGGTGGCTAAGAGTAGGACATTGATTGTGAAAGTCACAGTCTGACTCTGGATCAATGGTGAGGCACATTGAACACAGTTTTCAAACAGTTGTGGCCAAATCCTGTGGACAATATAAGGTCAGGTCTGGTTCTGCCAATACATGCCAGTCAGCTCTTGCAGGGGCAAAGACACTCCTGTGGGACACACACAATACATACAACCAATGGAAATGCAGACTTACACCCAAAAACACAACCTCCCATGACTGTGAATCATTACTCTGTGTGACCAAACTGGTCTGAGTGATTCCCTCCAGCGGGCCTCTTGAGATGTCGATATCTTCCTAATTTACATCAAGCTATAACACATGTACACACAGTAGGACATTGATGTGGAGCAAGATTTTTTTGTCCCATGGAAATATCCAGGACGCTCAATGAAATGAGGCGAGAGCACTTTACTTTCACTTTAATAATCTTCAGTACAGATGATCTTAACCAGGGGAGAAACTCTTAATTGTGAGAGGAAAGGAAGGTTTGACAAACCTCAAACTCTGAGAGAGGGTGTGCCATGGCTTGTCAAGCCCTAATCCCCATTTGTTCAGTGGTGGTCAGTCACTGACCATGCCAGAATGGACATGCACAACTTATGTTTGTCGATAAAGTTTGTGAGACAAATGAAGTGAGGGAAATTGTTTTGTTTGTTCTCACCTGTCCTGCTGACACACAATGATTATATATCACAAGCGTTTTTAGCTATAGAAAAAGTCAATATTGCTCTAATTATAATTTTCGAAATTAATAGTGATTGTCGATCATCTTTGTGGAAAGAGCACAGCAAGTAGTGAGGCTCGATAGAAGGAATTTGACCATATGATTTTTCTTTAGAACTGGAGGCTAGAATAAAAGCTGGCTAAAATGAAGGTAAAGATGGATTGAGGTGTTGAATGTGACTTTTCAGGCAGTTCATTAATTTATCTGATGTTACAAACAAAATTCCAATTTTAGTGAGGTTAAATCAAATTGCAGTTACTATCTTGCTCTCATGTCACATTCGTAATTCAGTACTGTAAAGACACCATGCTAATATCTAATGGTGCTAATTTGCATGTCAAAGCTCATCACAAATTGAAAATCTATGAGATTGCTGATCTTGGTGTTTTTTTTTATTGGATTAGGGACTGGGATGCTGTTTATATCTACAAAGAGCACAATATGGTTATCTGATGGTTGTTTACAACAACTCAATTGACCTTCAAGCAGCACTTATCTTGAAGGATGGAGTGATGTCTGAAAATGAGGTATTTTCTTTCTTTGGCCAAATGAAAGATTGCCAATATGGAAGAAAAGACTAGATAACTTTATTTAGTCCTCAAATGTTGGTTCGAGGGGAAATGCAATGCCGAAAAATCCTCACATTGGGTTCATAGTTTAGAATATGAAAACCATATTAATACAGTTTTCCAATTATAAGTATATATATATTACTTTATTCAGGATCTAATGTTTCTTTTTGTGAAAAGAGAATTAACCTCCAGAGTGATCATGATCAAGCTGAAAATAAAGCTTTGGAGATACAAGTGGCTCATTTGTTTTTTTCTACATGCAAAATATTTCAGGGTCACATGAGGCTGGATGCCAAGCAAGCATATGTGATGGTGGACCAGTCACCTTGGGTGACTATCAACTCATTATTTCCCAGTAGAACTATTTGTTTACAGCAGCCCAAGCTTAATTAGTACAAACTTACTGTTTTTAGCTTGAATTTTCACAGATATCAAACCCCCTGCACAAAAGAAGCACTCACTCCGAGGCATAATTATTTAATGATGAGGGTTAAGACAAATGGTCTTAACCCTCATCATGTGATACATTTCACTGGCATCCATGGAAGAATATAAATGCATCTTTAAGCTACAATTTGCGAGTTCTAGAAATGACAGTATCGGTCTCAGACAGAGCAGTGTGCTCCTCCCTGTGCTCCATCTCCCTGCTTTATTTTGCTCTGTGCAGGTTGAGTCTTCTCTCTCACTTGTTTTCCCCTGAAAATGTCACAAATTCTAGCTTAGCGTTGCACATCCCAAAACTACAGGGCATGTCGGACACATTTCTCTCTCGCTCATCGTCTTGTCTGGACCAACACACACTGCGGCTGCTCTTGTAGCTCTGTTCTAAAAAGTGCTGCTCTAGCAACGCTGTGACTTGAAGCAGGAAGCATCCAGCCAAAACTCCAGAAGCTGCAAGAGCTCATGCACTGATCAGCATCTGTTCCCTCTGCTCCTTCTTCATTCCATCTTTCTGTGCCATCTGTTTTCATTTGCTGTATTTGTTTTCTTCTTTTTTTCTTTTTCTCTCAGTCCACTTTGCCCTGTTTTTACCATTCCCTCCATCTGTAGCCCATATCTTGTGTTAACACTCTCCTGTGAATGTATTATGTCCCAGGGGCCTCATTTTAACTCCAACATTACTGACTTCATGAGGCGATAATAAAGGACTATGTGCTTGTCCTGCATTTAGTTTTAGTTCATTTTAATTCATAATATTTTACTATTGTCTTATCACTTTATTGAGCATTTTGCAGCCTCTTGGTGAAGAATAGCCTTCCTCATAAAAGGTGAGCCAAGAAATAGTTACCCAAAGTGATAATCACATTAGAGTTAGGGTGCTGAGGATTTATTTATCATGATCTACATTAAGCTTGGGACTTTGGCTGTCCAGTACTATTTCAGTTTTGGTTTATGGATAAAAAAAAACTTCATATACAGGGAGACCGCAGTAATTGAAACATTATTTAAATTAAAGCTGTGGGCCACAAAAGCACTTCAGCTGATCGAAAACCCATGAAAGCAAAAATCCATGCAGGCTGTGGGTGCACTCTGAGGCTGGGTGACTTGATTGAGTTTATGTTTGGCTCATTCTTATGAAGCAGCATCAGTTTTTTTTCCCTCTCTCGACAATACTTATGGCATGTTCCCCTTTGAAGCCCTTATCTCCTCAGACATCAAAAGCTTTCACTAAACAAGCCTTGGTCTACATCCGCAATTCATCTGAAGGAGTTCTTTGTGCATATTGTTACAAACCTGGATGACGTCTGTGCTTTTGTCTCTGAAAAAACATTAAAGTTTAACTTTCAGATGTCAAAGTGCTTTGGGGATACATACATTTAGCATTACAGTAGCAGTAAAAATGAAGTAGAATAACAAAAAACCTACACACACAGCATTTATAAAACTATGTTAGAATGTTTCGTGTAAGGATTTTCACAGCAGCAACTTTGAGAGACCAATTTTGATTAGATAAGAGAGCAGGACAGGACCAGTGTAAATTCGTCTGTGTACTGGATGAAAGACACAACGTAAATTACACATGCTGTAACTTCAGTGTCAAGACACAGAACGAATCATGAGTAATTAATTCTAATTCAAAAAGGAACTCTGATGTATTGTATTGCTTTTGGGAATGTATGGGAAGTTGAATAAAAGATTTGGCTCCAGCAAAATAAATGGAAGACTGTCTTCATGAAGAGGTACTACTGATCTGATCGTGGCCTTGAAATACAGACAGTAGGTTTTTATATATACTGTAATATAGATCTTGTAGATGTAGTTTGCAGATGCTGAGTACCAGGAGTCCCATTTGAACCACAGAAAATGTAAACAAGGTAGTTTTGATCCCAAATCAAGCTTGCTCTACAACACCAAAAAAACACATAATTTGAATCGGTTTGGCCATGAGAAACCCATGGGAGTTAGCTTGGTGCCTGTCTTGACTGATTTACTGTACTTAAATGGAGAGTTCACAAAAAAATAAAAATACACTCATTATCTACTCACCACTATGCCAGGAGGGGTGGGGGAGGTGTTTGAGTCCACAAAACACTTTTTGGACTTTTCTCAGGGGTACAGCCAAATTCAATACAACTGAATCAGAATCAGAATCAAAATTATTTTTATTGCCACGTATATTTGCATATATAGGATATTGCCATGGTGTGGTTAGTGTACTGTATATAACAATATATACAGTAATACAATATATACAGTAAGAAACAAGAAGTCATGGAGATAAGTTATGTGCGAGGGGGGGTGGGGGGGGGGGGCAAAGTCAGTGTGATGCAGGGGGCTTGTTTGTGAGCCCCACTGCCATGGGGTAAAAACTGTTCAGGTGGCGTGAGGTTTTAGTCCTGACGGCCCGGAACCTTTTTCCAGATGGAAGTCTCTGAAAAAGGTGGTGACCGGGATGGGGAGGATCAGCAATGATCTCTTACTGGTCCTGGAGTGGAACAGGTCTAGGAGAGTCGGCAGGTCACAGCCGATGACCTTCTCAGCTGACCGTATGATCCGCTGCACTCTGTCCTTGTCCTTGGCAGTGGAGGCAGCAAACCAGACGGTAATTGATGCGGTGAGGATGGACTCAATGATGGCTGTGTAGAACTCCACCATCACTTTCCGGAGGAACATCCTCTGCTGGGCCTTCTTTATGGTGGAGGTGATGTTCTCCGCCAATCTCAGGTCCTGTGCAATGATCGTCCCCAGGAATCTGAAAGACTCCACTCTTTTAACTGGGGTGTCCTGTCAGTCAGGAAGTCAGTGATCCACCTGCAGGTGGTCTCAGGCACGCTCAGCTGTGTCAGCTTGTCACGAAGAAGAGCTGGGGCGATGGTGTTGAATGCGGAGCTGAAGTCCACAAACAGGATCCTGGCGTAGGTGCCGGGGGAGTCGAGGTGCTGGAGGATGAAGTGGAGTCCCATGTTGACTGTGTTGTCTACAGACCTGTTGGCTCTGTAGGCAAACTGCAGTGGGTCGAGGAGGTGGTTGGTTATGGTCTTGAGGTGGGTCAGCACGAGGCGCTCAAAGGTCTTCATTACTACAGAGGTCAGGGCGACTGGTCTGTAGTCGTTAAGGCCTGTGATCCTCTGCTTTTTGGGAGTGGGGATGATGGTGGATGTTTTGAGGCAAGCGGGTACCACGCATTCAGCCAGTGATGTATGAAGTAAAGGGGACCCCTTCCTCAGACATAAAGAAACAACAGAAAAAAACCCAACATGCCTTTATACTGCTTGTGTGGTGTCATCCTAGTGTAGAAGCCCCGACATTCAAATTTTACTTGAAACGGTATAATTTACATCGTGTTTTAGGCCTTAATGTCCTCTAATATCCTCCTGAGACGCGTGCATGTTCTCAGGGCACACCAGAAAACCGCACACACTCTCATCCAAGAGCACGATCGAGGTCAGGTAGCTACTTCTGGTAGTGGACTTTAAGGCCTAGAACATGGTTTAAATGACCCCGTTTCTAATCAAATTTTAATGTCGCGGCTTACAGACACTTGGATGACACCAATATGGAGATGTGTTACGTTTTTTTCTGTTGTTTTATTACGACTGGAGAAAGGTCACTTTGGCTACAACACCGTTTACCTCTAATGAGTGAATTTCCATTTTTAGGTGAACTATCCCTTTAACAGTGTATATGAGAGCAAAGGTAAGTGTCCGTGAATAATATATGTACTATGGCTTACAGCCTGACCTCCTTGGCTGATAAATTATTTCTGCCCATAGGACAGCATAGTGGTGCAGTGGTCAGTATTGTTTCCTTACACAAGAACATACACAAGTCGATCCACTGGGGCCTTACTGTGTGGAGTTTGTGGGGTCCGAATGGACTAATCTGTGGGTGATTTGCACTGGTAGTATTGCTGTATTATCTAGTATAGATATTAATCAAAAGAAAGGAGTAACTTATTTCAACATTTCAAGTAAATTGTCCAACTCTACTTTGTATATATATATATATATATATAAGTATATTGTGTCTATGTGGCCTTTTTGGTGTTAATAGGTAATGCATTGTTGTTTAAGATGCTGGATGCATTGTGAAATTGTTGTTGCTAGGCACCATAGAGAGAAGAAATTATCTCTGGTGATATCCTGCACCTCTTTAAGTATTTCTCCTCTAAACTGCTACAGTGTAGTTGTATATAAATGTAATTTGTAGGAGACAGGAATGCACACACTCAAAAGGGCCATCTGAATTTCTCCGAGGTGTAAACAGATCAATGTACCCCCCCCCCCGCCCCCCCCCCACACCCAAAAAAAACACAGACACTAACACACACACAAACACACCTGGCAGCAAAAAACTTCAAAGTGTGCTCATGAACACCATCATTCATCCAACTACCTGATTTATTGGCTGTGGAAAAATACCTGTTTTCAGCTCAGTCAGGGGTATAGTGGCAGGGATGCCAAGGTATTACGAGGTGGCCAAAGGGTTAATATTGGAGGCTGAATGAGGCAATGTGCAGCTTTTACATACTGCTGAGGAGTAGAGAGCGACTTGGCACCATTTCATGGGTCACTTCATCTGCAGAAAATAGATTGGAAGCAGAGCCCTGTGGAATATCTACGTGTGTGTGTGTGTTTGTGCAAGTATAAAAGCCAACTCAGCAGGGGACAATGTCTGCAAAAAGCAGCAAGAGACTCAATCATCGGTAACAGCCTAAGCACTTCAATATATCCGCCAACATCCATCAAAATCAGTCCACCCACGCCATGTGGTGTCATCAAAGTAAATCAAAGTGCTAGAAAAATATTCTTAGATGTCTTTCTTTGGATCTCTTGTGAATGTCACTGATAGAGATTAATTACATTTGTACTGTAGAGCATGGGGTGTTGCTGGAAAGATATATTACTGTCAGGAGGGATTCACAACACACTGCACATGCACATGTGTTAATTCATTCATGAGACACAATATTCATGACATCCTTAGTATTAGTTACTTGTCCATAATAACTTTTGTAAATACTTGTATATATGGGGATTTAGTCTGTACTCAGGTTAGCTTAGACAGTGCGATGCACCCACATGTTTTTACATTCTAAGGACCATTTCAATTGATCCTTTGTGGGCAATATAAAATTTTTTAGCACATATTTGTACTCGTTTTTGTGTCATTTGTACTCGTTTGTGATTTTAACTTTTGCTATTTGTTAATTAATGATAGCTTATTTATCTGTGAGATGTGTGATTCAACTTAACTTCAAGTTTACAACTTCACTCAATTTATGTAGTTCAACAGCTTGTTTACAGAAGAATTTATGCTTTGGACTTTTCACGAGTGAGTGCATCCATGCAAACTTTGTATACTGTGTTTTAGTTTTCCTGGTTATTTTTTTTATCATTTGTCTTATGGTAAATGGTTTTGTATTTACTGTACTTATAAAGCACTAACCTGTTCTTGAAAGTGACCACAACTAAAAATAATCAGACCTACAGCCAGAAGGATCCATTTTGAAGGACATATCACTCCACGAAAAGTTGAATTCTCGCCCCTCCAAACGCCTGCAAACACCACTAATTTGTGATGACGTTAACGACTGACGTTGCATCTTCAGGAATGGACGTATTAACGAGCTAAGTGTGACGTCTTCAGAGTAAAACTTCACAAATTACCTTTTTTACATTTGAAGCAGAGGTTATAACAGTTTTTAAATTGTACTTTACATTTAAATAGGATGAGTATGTCACTGAGGACCTGTTTATTCTTTCTGGAGTTAAGTTAATGTAATTACATGATTCTTGCTGTTCATTGTTGAATTGCACTGTTTGTAACTGATGTGCTTTATGCGAAGCACAGTGTTTTGCGTTCAGCAGAAAGTATTTTCTTAGATAACTGTACAGTCTTTCCACTCTCTCAACAGATTTTCTTGATAGAGCTTGAGAGACATACAATGTAAACAATGTATCATCAGATGTAGCCTTGCAATTGTATAACTGATTACACTCAATTTAGCATACATACTTATATAAGGCAAATATATTCAAGCTACAATGTGTGATTCTATGATTTTTTTAAAGGGAGTTAGTACCTGTTAGAAAAAGGTGTAACCTCTGCACCACTGAGTGAAACTATCCTGATTTGCATTTGTAATTAATATAATCAATTGTTAACCCCCTAACCTTCCTGAAATAATGTCAATAAGCATTCAACTACTATCAAAACAATGACACTTCCAACGCTTATTAACCACGACAAAATTGTTAATCTTACTGTACCTATCCAAGCTGTATGAATGACCGCGGTCTGCCTGGTCTGATCTGACTCGGTCTGAAGACAAAAAAATTTGCACTCAGTTCAGCCGTAACTGCCTTGATTCTGCTGGCTGCCTGTGAGTTCCAATGACACCGCCCACTCTGTATCTGGAACAGGGCCATAAAACAGGTGTGATTGTAACAGATCGGTCCCCCTATCAAGGAATAATTTGGATACAGCTATCAAATGAGGATTTTCATTCATCCCGAGTACGGATATTGACACATTTTACTTCGGATGGCACACAGTACATTATCTTTGGCGGATCCTCGTTTCATCAGAGTATTCGGCTAAACCCTATTAAAGCTGATAATGTGTTTAACTTTACAATAGCTGTACTTCATTTAATTTTTATTCTAATTGTAATTTAATTGAGTAACAGGAAAACGAATACAAAAGTTGTTTAGTCGTATGAGGTAAACCTACAAAAGACAGATGTTTCTAGGGTTTGTTTCAACATTTTCCTACCATAATGACCTTCCACAAACGTTTGTCAACATCTGTCACTTACACCTAAAAACATACGTTTTTCTAATCCCACTAATTTCTTCTTTTATTTTTCTTCTTTCCTAAGTTCATCTGTTTTGTGGAATCAGGGGCCTCCATCTGCATTCCGAATGTTAATTTGTTTGTGATTCATCCCTGGTCAGCCATTTTAGACAGGATAAGAGACACCAATGTTAGCAGCACAGAAGTATGAAATTAAAATCTGCTGCATACAGGCAACAGTATGGGAAAACATCAACAGTCACAGATGGGAAGATGATGGATAGTGATTTGAAGCTGGGCTGAAAACCACCGGGTGACAGTCCCATCCTTCACAACCATTCAATTCAATGAGCACTTTTTACCCTGAAAAATAAAATATTCTGTCATAGGTCAAACTTTGCATGAAGGTCAACATTTTAAAGGGAAATACAACATTCAAAACTTTATTTCCGGGTTTATGTTGTTTAATGGTGTTCTCCTGAACATATTCAGAAATCTAAACATTTAGAATAAATAAATACTATTTATGTCATAAACATTTGAAACAGCTTAAAGTGATCCATGAACACTATTAACTATTTCTGTAAAGTTGAATCTCTTAACACACACACACCTGACACCAAGGCTGAGAGTATCAGAGCAGCTATCACAAACAAGTCGGACTCCATGATGATGTATCAGTTAAATTTTAAATACCTACAGCCATTGAAAAAGTCTAACATTGACTTGCTAAATATCGGTATAAATTTTATTAATCATCCAGTCCAGTCCAGTGGTTAGGGTCAGAGGTCCAACCAAAAATGAGGGATTTTATTTACCATCACTAACCACTGACATGGGGTAAATCTGAATGTAAAAGAGCTAAATGGACCAATTTCAAATGCACGGAAATCTGCAGAAACTAAGAATTTATCTCCAGATGAGGTGCATGTATGAACTCTGCAGTGGAGATAATACGTCACTTCCTGTCTCAGTCTGCTGCATCCGGCTGCTCCTACTCTTGCCTTAATAATGCGTTGAGGATTTGTTGCTGTTATGAACTTATCTGTGAAGAGAACCTCCCGCTGCATTGTGCATGTGTGAAAGGTGGGTAAACTCCATAGCCAATTTTCCAGATTTTACCCGAAGGTCATGTCTACAGACGGCTCATGTGATGTTTTTTTTTCACTGTGATGTATTTAAGTTACTTTGCTGCAAAAACTCTCACTTTTTTTGTACAAATTGCACTAATAAGCAACAGCTGAATACAACTAGTTCACACATGTTTTTAACATCTGTCTGACCTTGATAATCAAAGGAATTACCAAGCAGAATGGTGGTCGATATAACTGAAAGGGTAGATTTCAAATCAGCCAGGGACAAGTGGTATCCTATTAACTGGGTGGGATAATGAGACCAAGATGTGATGTCAAACAAATGCAATAAATGGCTCCCCCAAATAAATCACTCAATCTAGCTAATCACATTCCCCATAATGACTCCCATTTTTGGCCTTGCATAATACCACAGTGTGAAAATGATTGCTCAAATCTATTTACATGTTTCTATAAAAGAGTGAAATCCTGGAAAATTGTTTCCTGTTTTGAAAAGCACTGAATTTTCTTTGAATCACATCATTTATTTATTGATGCTGTCTTCATTTCAGAATAGCATGTGAATAATAAGATCCTGCATCAGACAACTACACAGCTGCAGTAACAAATGTTGCTTAAATTGTTCCTTCCCCTTTGAATGCAGTTATACACAAGCGCTTATCACCATCATCTTTTAGCGGAGGTTATGACGCAGCATCACCTGGAAGCGTGTTGTTGAACATGGCTGCTGTCTTACCTCAAGTTTCTATGTCATCCTTTAGTCACTGCAAGTAAGGGCTATTCCTCTTTTCCCTTCTATGAGTGACATTGACAATAATAAAATAGGCTTTCAGGATCAATCACATACAGTGGCAAGATGTAAGAAAGTACATTTACTATGTTACAGTACCTAAGTAAATTTCTCATGTATCTGTACTTTACTCAAAGGTACTTTTTACTTTTACTCCTCTACATATAAAAACAAATGTATGTACTTTTTACTCCCCTGCATTTTTATGATTTACAGCATACACATTTATTTTGTGTTTTTATATATTTAACTATTATTGAAGTTGGGCGGCACAGTGGTTTGGTGTTTAGCACTGTGGCCTCACATCAGGAGGGGTACTGGTTCGGCCTGGGTTTTTCTCTGTGGAGTTTGCCTGTTCTTAATTGGAAACTCTAAATTGGCCCTTGGTGTGAATGTGAATGGTTGTTTGTCCCTAAATGACGCCCTGGCTACCAGTCCAGGGTGCATTCCACTTCTCGCCCAACATTGGCTCCAGCATCCCCCGAAACCTCTAAAGATGACTTCCATTAGCTATGCCACTTAACCTGTAAGAGACCAAATCAATATTAAAAGGGGGATTGGTCCACCGATCCAATCAGGGCAGGCAGATAACATTAGACCCTGCCCCCTTCAAAGAGAGGAAAGCACACATGCAGCAGCAGCACTGATGATTAGGGACTTTGATACTAGTAAGTACTTTTACTCAAGTAAAAATGTCAATGTTTTAAATGTTCTTATATTTTTACTTGAAAACACATTTGTCGAATAATTTGTTCTTTTACCTAAGCCAATTGTTTGATCACTTCCTCCACCACTGATCCCAGACAGCTGTTATCTCATTGGCTGTATAGTGAAGAGACACAAAAAAGGTCAATGGTAAAATGTATTCAAATTTGAAAGGCATGTATGGCTTATAGTAGCACTGCCACAAGGTGGATGCTGTGCAGACGAAAAAAACGATGTGTGCTGGCTCACACTGGTTGATATTTAATAGATTTACAAGCCTAAAACTATTTTGTGTCCTGTTATTTATTAAATCTGAGTGATAAATTAACTCATTAACTGATAAAACAGGAGACTAAAACTAATGATTTAACCCTGAAACCTCATAATGAGTTGGCCCAAACTAACCTCTCCCTAATTCGTCTTATAAGCATCATGTATTGCCACCGTGTTCACTTAAAGCTTTAATTTTATTTGAAGTCAGAATACAGAAACTGTGTCTGGTCCAATAATTTTACAAAAGGATTCACTAACTGAGTGTTTTCTGCTCTGACCTCATGTTTATGTCCATCTGTTTCTTTTTAAGTATTATCATAAAACCTCAGGATACAGCAGAGCAATGCTGCAGTGGCCTCAGTGTCCAATTTTAATGGATGAAACAATTATGGGTTAATTATCACGAACACTGAAGTACAGATTCTTTTGAACTAAATCAATATATCATTCAAGCTTTTTATAGCGAACATTCTGTGAAAGTCTGCTTTGGTATAAGAGGTCAGGCCCGACATCTGGCAGAGACAGTCTTGTACAGAACCACATATTGTATCTATTAATGTCCTTTACCCATGTGCATAAATCCTTTAACGCTTTAAAGGCTTTATGGCTTTGGTTCAGCAGCTGACACGCCTCAGCTCCGTCGCAGTTTCAATATCCACTGAAAGTGTGTCAGAAGTGAAGCGTCTATTTTTCAGCAGCCACATGTCTAATACAATTTATATCTGTTGCCTAATTCACATGCATTTATATGCAATTACGGGTTATCTTCATGTGGTAAGGAATTGTTTTTATCTGTTCTTGAATGTGAAGTTCTGATGTCTAATCGTCCTGATGTCATCTGCAGCTCAGCAGCTTTTTCTGGAAACAAAAAGATGTAAAATCAAGAATTTTAACTAGTAACATCATAGTATAGGTGACCACAGAGAACAGGATGAAACAGAACTGAGCTCGCAACCCTGAGTTCCTTTCTCCTTCTCACTAACTACACAGTCAGTTTTACTATATATCTGAGAAGACAAACTAATGAAATGAATCATTAAAATGAATTGATTTTTTTAAACTGAAAATCACTTTTTTGTTTTACTTAAACTAAACTTTCATTTTGCAATAAGACAAGTTTTGAATCATACCCATGCCGTCAATTTGATAGGGAAATAAGTTCAGTTTGGTTTTATTTTGCATCAGTATTTCCACGCACTATTCTATTTCATTCAAAACATTGACTAGCGTCATATCAAAACTTTGATTAGTAAATGTGATGTGTTGTTTTAAAATATGTCAAACCAAACAGTAGTGTAATAACAATGTATATCAATATTTTGTATTTGACAGATTTTATATTCTAAATATTTTTTAATTGTATGTGACGGGTGAAATTTAGGATTGTATTACATTTGATGAATCTGAATTGTGATTACAACACATCATACCTGTGAAGTACTTGATTTTGAACATTTTTATTTACTGTTCTTACCTGGGCACAAAAGTAAAAGGTTTGGTGTAATTTATTGTAACTTTAGCTGAGTGTGATGGACCTCTGATGTTTTACCACCACCAAAAATAATTTTGTTTATACCCCTGTCCGTTTCTTTGTTGCTAGGTTTGTTTGTTTGTAGGCAGAATTAAACAAATAAGGGCAGAACTTGGTGGAAGGATGTGGCATTGGCCAGAGATTAATCCATTTCAATTGGTGTTGATTAATTCAAATTTGTTTTGATGTTCAAGAGAATAATCAATGGGTCACTCATGGATATAAAAAAAAAATCAGGCACCTGATGTTTTTGAGCATATGAAATTTGGTGCAGATTGGTGGAGGTATGCACTCTATAGAATCCCATTCTAGTATTACTATACGAGTCTATGTCCACCAGGATAACTTCAATAAAGAGATAATAATACAATTAGTCAGTAGTATAAGTTTCAATTCAATTCAATGGTGTATTTCATTAAATTAAATGGCTGACTTGGTTTGGTTAGGCTACACTGAGCAGCAACTGACCCCAGACAGCACTGCACTATAGTCACAACAATCTAACATGTGATGAGTAGAGAGAGGCACTGTAGCGCTTCACCATCTGCCCCATGACTGTCTATCTGATAAATAGCCTATGCATATACAAGCGTGAACACCATGGAAACAAGACACACACCAGTGCACCCACACATTATAGACTAGCACCCATACGCAGACTTACTGTGAGTTCACATAATTGTAACGAGGCATTGCAAAAGATATGATCAAACTGCTGCTCCCACAGAACAAATCACTATTTAAAACTTTTCTGACAAGCTTGTGAACTGTTACCCCTGGACAGACAGACACACAGACACACAGACACACACACACAGACACACACACACACACACACACACACACACAGTCAGTGTTGTCTCTCTAGCTTTTGTCTCTCATACCTAGACTATTGCCAGATGGGGTAAGGATGAGGTGAATCACATTTGGCTCATTTACATTCCAGTCACATGGCTGAAGTCTACAGTTGGCACTCGGCATGTCTCAACCTCCCAGCCTCCCGTCTCTGTTGAAATGTCCCCCCAGCATCCTGACTTTTAAGTGCTGAATAAAGACAAGGAAGATCAGCGGCCTCTCATCCTGCACAACTTTGTGCAGCTCTCTGAGGATTTTATTGGACTCTTTCATATTACTATGCATAATGTAGTTTGATTTTATGTTAATCCCCCCCCTCCCCAAGCAGATCCTTCTCATTAGCTTGGTTTTAGCATTTTTATAATTTCCTGGCCAAATGATTGGAGGTTGGTCATCCGTGGTTCCCATAAATTGAAAGAATAGATGGAAGAAATCTGAAGCTTTTCAAATGTTTATTTGCTGTGTCTTTATTTTTCTCCTCTTGCTCCAACTGTGTCTCCTAAATTATAAGTGAGTTTCTAAAACAACCCACTGAAAAAAACACACAACATTGTAGATAGAAAGATGCTATCAAATTATTATTAAATTTGGATTATAATATTAAATCATATTTAATTAATGTAATGTGGATATGTTGTTAATGAACATATTTGGAAAGTCACAAATACATTGATAGTGAATGTTAACAGGCAAACATTTATTTCTTATTAAAATAGCTGACATTGTGGTATACCATCTACTTACAAGCTTGTCATGGCTTTTGTTGACAAATTTAGGGAAGGATTGTGGTCCGATATAACATATTTTTAATATTTACATAAAAACCCAACCAAACTTATTATGTTAAAGAAGCACAGATAAGCCTCAACTTTGATGAGACAGTTGTGTGCCTTGTATGGCTCCCATCCACCCTTATAATTGACATTAGTAAATCTAGCGCTTCATTAATTAAAAAAACGATGTTACCTCTGAACATGATCCATCCAGCAATTATGTTTCTAAGAAGGTGTACTTTTATTTTAAAATTAGGTGTTTATAAGTATAATAACTAGGAGAAAAGGGTTCTTGCTCTTTTGTGTGCCTCGGTTTCTCTGCCCAGTAACTACAATTGTTTTCTACTTCCAGTGACTTTCCCTGGAGGTAAGAGCTCTACAAGATATAAAACAATTATGTTTGTGTAAAAATGGAAGTGATTTAAATGCACTTAAATGTTGTTTTAAGTTGTATTTAGTTGGATAGTCAGTCAGTCGAGCAGTCCTCCACTTTGGTTCAATGTGTTGACTTTTCATGAATCAAAGGATGGAAGTTGAAGGCTACATAACCAATGTTGGTTTTTGTATGGTCAAATGCGAGAATGTGGAAATATCATACTATCGTATAGACGATGACATTTTGGCTATCATGACATTCCTAGTCTGCAAAGTAGTTCATGTGGAGTGTAGCCATGGTATCAAGGTCCCGCTGAAAAACATGCAAAGCCAATCGTATGTCGGTTTCTTTCTATAGCATCAACAAACTAATTAAAAACAAACTTATCAGAAACATGAACACTTAAACAAACACAAAGTGTGATCAGAAACTCAAACCTATCAACTTTGGCTCCAACTGTTTCTAGTCAGGAGTCACAGCATTTCTCATAAATGCAGCAGCACTCCCCAAGACCTGTAAACACACTTGCATGTGTGAAATTGGTAAAGATCCACTTTAAACTAGCCTAGTTTTCTAGTTTTCTGCATTTTAATTGCATAAACAGCAAATATTAGTTTGTGGAACTGGAATACAGCCTTAGTCTTCTTCCAAAATGTGTTCAGTATTTGGGGACAGGATATTCCACCTTCTTCACTCCCACAGAAACCATTCCAAGGTCAGGTACACACATGCTCTGTCTCACACACACATACACACACACACACACACACACACACACACACATGCTAGAGTACTTCAGATATAGAGGTCATGATCATTCTCAGGTTCTCAGGTTTTCAGATAATCCTTTCGCTGAGGTTAGGGTTACACACAAACATCAACTCACACACACACTTCTACACTCTGGGGCAGTCTCTCAGGTCACAGCCATTCACATAAACCTTTTTCTGGGGTCAGGGTTAGGCACACACGTAGGCACATGCGGACACACAAAGACCTGCCCTCGAGAGACTGCTGCTCTACCAATAAGGCCTCAGGTCTGCAGCAACAGCAAAGTCCTCCATAGAGACCAGAGCCAATTTATTTCCGTCAGGCTCCTGGTGACAGAAACGAAAGCTTTAACAGAGGTCAAGCTGACCAACTCGCCTGCTGGGAAATACCAGCCAGCCCATATACTGCATTTATATACAGAGTACTGAAGCATTTATCCTCAGTACAGGTAGTTTTACTGTATATCGTAATAGACAGAATCAGGCCAGTATACAGCAATTCACCCATACAGCTTTTTAAACGTTCAGCTCCCCCTGACAGTTAAGCTTGAGAAAAAACAAGCACGCTGCATTTGATGAGTTGTGGGAGTATCTGAAAGTTATTTTGTTGACCAACCCAGTCTCGAAGAAGTATCAAAGTTTCAGCATTTTTAATCAAATAAGATTTTGGCAGAGAAACAAAAACCTAACTGAAAAATAGGAAAGATGTACTCGGTCATGTACATTCGGTCTAACTATAAAACATTTGAACATTTTGACCTCATCTCTTATAGTTTTTTTGGTGAAGTTTCTTTATATGAATAGGGGTGTGAAGCTGAAGGCTGGTCATCCTCTCACCAGTAGGTAGGTGATTCGATCCCAGTCGTCCCCCTCTGCATGTCAAGTGCCCTTTGCCAAAAAACTCAAAACCGAATTTTTCCTGACCGCCCTCATAGATAAAGTGCTGCCCATAGATGTATGCCCTGTATGAATGTTTGTTTGAATGGGTGAATGGCAATAAACTGTAAAGCACTGTAAGTGGTCCTTCAAACTAGAAAAGATTTAAAAAAAAGAATCCTGAAGTACTGCAAAAACCTTAACTATTCTGTTATTAATTTCATGTTTTACTCTAAGTTAGTTATTTGCTCTGTTGCTGCATTTAATAGCTGTGTGCAGCAGTATTTGTCATGTGCTGTCTTGCACACTCGCTCTATGGTCCATAAAGTTTTTGTTTTCTGCACTGACTGTCAGATGTTATAGTTTTCAGCTTCAGTTGTGCACATGGCCCGAAGTGGCATGCAATTCAGATTCCTCTCTCACAAGAGAACTTCCCTTTCTCTCTTCAGTCTTTGTACCTGGCACTTGGCACCTGCAACTTCCATAGATGGAATTATTGATTATTAACTGCGTGGAATGCTGCAAATAAATGAGAAAGTTGAGCTGTTTTATAGTAAAGGAAAAGTTCCTGAATCTTTGTTAGAGTTGAGTTGAGTGAGTTTGTTAGAAAATGAGCTTGTTCACTCTGGGATGGATTTTCCACGATGGAGAGCAAGTTATTCAGTGACCTCACCAGTGTTCATTTCGTTGACGATAACGATAACGAAAAATATTCGTTAACGCCCCTTTTCCCATGACTAAAGGCCGGCGCATGCTTCTGCGTTTTCACGGGCCCGGAGACGCAAGAGCCCTTCCCCGCAAGCGTCACCCGCCCGCAAGGGCTGTGATTGGTCTGCTAACTACATCATTTCCGGAGTCGCATTTCCGGTTCATGCCCGGAAACCACGGAAGATTTAGAAGAACGAATATGGACCAAATAGAAGAGCACTTGGCAGAAGAGATCCGACACTATGTCCACTAGTATAACCCGTCACTAACCGGCGGATTTTTCCGCCAGAAAAAGGCTCTGAGGAGCCGCCGTGGCGATGTAAATAAATCGCTCTTCTTCGTGCAACACAGGAAGAAGAGCCGACTTCGACAAAAAACATTACTGCGCCTAGTGTTCTGGCGGGGAATTGCATGGCAACACGCGCAACGGTTGGAAAACCATGAATGACAACGAGTCCTGCGTTACAGCTGCGTGCCTGTGGGCCCCTGACAACGCAGAAGCATGCTCCGGCCTTAAGACGAGACGAAGACGTAACGAAATGGATCTTTGAAAATAAAAACTATGACGAAATCTATTTTAATTTTCGTTAACGAGACGAAACGAAAATGTTGGCGGTTGACTAAGTCACAACAATTTTTAAAAACATAATCGTATCAGGCCGTCATGAAGTACCCGGAGCGGCGAGTGTGTGTGTCTGTGTGTGTGTGTGCGTGTGTGTGTGTGTGCTCCCAGACAGCGCACCGGTCCCGAGGCTCCGCCCGCCGCGCACTCGCTCAGAGAGACACAGTGAGATCAGAGCTCGTTCACGTGAAGCAGGCCGGTCACTGACTCACCGGCTGCTTCTTAACTATGGAAACAGTGAAAACACAGAGTTTCTCTGGTCTCAGCTGCGCTGAGATCAGCGCCGCAGCTTCTGGATCAGAGCAGAGGCTGCAGCTGGTTTCTACAGAGCTGCAGTTTCACTGTCCGCCTCCAGTCTGATCTGCTTTCACTTTTTGTTTTCACATTTCGCCAACTAAAATATATAGGCTGCAGCTATATGTTTTTATTTATTTCAAAATAGGGTACTTCTTATTTCATACATTTCCCACAAATATGGGGATGACTCTAATAACCCTACATAGTTCTGCGTTTAATTTATTTCAAAGTAGGCCTACGTTGTAACAGGTAAAAATAAATAAAATGTCAACAGTTTTCTTTATTGTTGTTCTATAATTTCATAAATGCAATAATCTACAGATAAGTATAGTATAACTTTAGATAAAATTTTATCAGCTTTGTTATCAAATATGTTTTGCGGCTCCAGACAAATTTTATTTGGGGGAAGAGGGGGCAAAATGGCTCTTTTCATAGTAAAGGTTGCCGACCCCTGCTATAGACCTATAGGAGGGACATCTAATGGACAACCTAAGTACTGAAAGCTAGACTAGTATGCAGTTGTAGACACAACACAGGGGGTCCCTGGGCCTGAGAAGGGAAGAAAAGGAGTTTAATGTGGCTATTAAATGTGACTAAAACTAGACTAAAATGTAATTCGTTTTCGTCGACTAAAACTAGACTAAAATGTAATTTGTTTTCGTCGACTAAAAGTAGACTAAAACTAAGAAGGATAAAAATTACTAAATGTGACTAAAACTAATATGCATTTTCGTCAAAAGACTAAGACTAAGACTAAATCAAAAATAGCTGCCAAAATTAACACTGGACCTCACTGACCAAATGTCATCATGTTCTGACGAGTGATGGTTCCAGCCTTGTGAATGAGTTTGTTCATCTTGTGGTATATCTGGCATAGGTGCTGCTCCACTAGCAGACCACAGCACAGTTGATGGCACTTGCAAGTCTGCTCCTCCCCTTCTCGTAGTTAGTGTCAGTTTGGGCCCTTGAGGTCCAGTCAAATGGGCACCAAAATAATTGTAGTTCTCCACAACTCCAATCTCCTCAGCCATTATGAGAATGGGCTTGGTTGCAATTCTCATCCTAATAAAGTCATCTCTAACACAATGCTGCAGAGAGCGTCTTCATGTGTCATGGCTCTGAGTCATACTGGTAACCTGAGGTGTACATAGTGAACAGAAATGGTGAAAGGACATTTCCCCCGGTGGTGCTCCTATGTTACTAACCACCACAGCAGACATGGAGCTCTTATCCAACAGATAATCTAAGATTCATGTGAAAGTGGCCCCTCTGACGCCCATTCTCAGCAGCTTCTCAAAAGAAGTACTTAATGATATCTAAAGCACTGGAAAAAATGAAGAGAATGCCACAACTACCGTTCAGGTGATAATAAGCACACTGCACCAGGAGGTTAACATAGGTAAGCAAACCAACTATGTAACTGGTAGAGAAGATTTAATCTGTTGTCCAAGACAAGCCAGCCACTGGTCTGAAGTCATTGGGGCCAAAGGGGGGGGGACATTTTGGGAGCTAGTATTCAGGATGACTTCCATAGCAACAGTATCCTTTTATATCTTTCTCTGTTTAGTGAATTTAATGAGGCATTACATGACCATTACTCCTTGTTTTCCTTAATGAAAAAATAAATCTGGTGAAAAGACACAATTCTGTCCTTCATTTACAGTGAAGACTAAAACCGGTCACAAAAAAGTTTCACCTTTTAAATGCGGAAAGTATTTCCCTTCAACAGCTGAGTGCTAACATTGTTAACAAATACGAGTACAAAGAACATTTGTTGGAGACTATTTTAATCCATGAAACAATGGTCATTTGGTGATGTCATTAGAATTTCCAGAGGGACAGTGTGCAATTGAGTAAAAATAAACTATGGTGCCAATGTTCATTATAATCAAGGAACATGTCCCCAGTGCTTCAGTGTGGTTCATTGATGAGGTTTAATAGTTTGTGAACAACAATGGAGCTATTTGGAAGAATATGTCATATAAGGTTTGGCATACACACATAAACCATCAATTATTTGTAGACTTTAGTCTGTACAAGAGTTGTCCTTCAAAAATAAGCAAATTAAATCTTGCCAAACTATCATTTACCTTTTTCCCATAGTTCAATCCGAAACAGTATGTTGTAACAGATGCTGTTTGCTTGCACATAGAGCATCCCAAATGAACAAACCTCCCCTAAAGTCGAATTTTACACTACCATGCTGAGAAAGCTGTTATGACCCCACTCGTGAGAGGGAAGAGTAACAACATAAACCAGTTGTTTTTGGTAAAAAGGCCAAAAGTTAGTTATCAAAAATAATTTTCAATTACTTCTTTGACATAAGGAAGTGAGGCAAATCTGGAAACTAAGGGCAAGTGGGAGTTGTTTAAATCAAAAAAGGAATATAACCAAAAGAAGACTCTCAAATGCAAGCTATATTTTGTACCTACATGAAAAAAATGCACTCTTTACTTTTCTATTAAACCCCAAATACTGTCAGGAACAGCACTCCTAACTCTATGTTAGTTTTTGTGTGTACGTGTGTCTGTATGTGTAAATCAATAATTACTATCTGGACCATTTCTACAATAACAAGTGCCTCAATTCTAACGCTATTGCCTACAGGCACAGCCTGAACAATCAGTTGCCAGAACTGATGAGCTTCACAGGCTTTTGAAGGTGCCGTCAATGTGGTGGTTGCTGAGACTGCTCCAATCACAAGCCAAGACTGGCCAGACAAGAGGTAGGAACTGAAGGCTTGGCACACCTCTACGGTGCGATCCAATCGGAGTTGAGGGACCAGACATCTTTATTTGCATGTCCAAAAACACAGCAAGCAAGTACCCAGGTCTCATGAGCAAAGTGTACATACAAACATGAAGTTGGAGGTACACACACACACAAACAAGGCAACTAATAATACATATTTAAGAGACATGCAAGCATGCTAATACACATGCGTGTGTTTGTGCACACACACTTATGAAGTAATATATTGTTTCTGCTCTGTCCTTTCAGGAATTACTTAGATTACTAGAAAGGTTATGGAAACTACAGAGACGTAAAGAACAAATGTGACAGAAAGGTAGAGAGCCTCAGCCATAGCTAATCTTTTTTGCTACAAGAGCACAGTGATGCAGTAAAGGAAAGCGTCCAGTGTGCCAGCACTCATTGAGAGGAAAAATTGAAGTGGAAAAAAACATGTGTTTGCCAAACCTGTTCCCAACCAGAGCTGCCATGACTGGGTAATAAACACAGGATGAAGGTGCACAAATAGGTGGGGTGGAAAGAGAGTGAGGACATTAAAGACAAAGAGAAAACAGAATAAATGAAGCATCATCAGCATTCAGATTCAGTAAGTGGCAAAGGTGGCAGCTGCCGGTGTGGGTCTAGGAGAGGAAGCAAGGGCTCGAAAGCCATTCTTTGTAGAAAGCCCTCTCCTTAAAGTGCAACAATACAGAATTTTTGAATTTAAGGGAGATCAATGTATTTTTATCAACAAGAAAACATTTTGCTCTAATCTATAATCGTCATCTTCCGATTAACAGTGACATAGACCATTGACCAACTGTACTGGGGAGCTACATGCGTGAAAATCCATATGGACAAATGAGTTTTATTTGAGCACTATCAGAAAAATGTATGCCTATGCTTCCTATACTTGGATGTTGGAGCCATGAAGTTTGGTTTCACTCACAAAATGTAATCCTCATCCCTTTGAGCTAAAGCTTTATCCTTGTCAATTTAAAAAGTGTATTCTATGATTGGTAATTGTTGTGCACCCTGACCTGAACCTGTGTTTCTCTCATTTTTGGCAAGTAGGTTGAGATTGCTGAATGGCCTTTGACAAGTGTTTCAAACACCTTAAGTTTTATCACAACTATGGAACTGAGTAGAGTCCTTACAGCTGCCATAGCCAACAGTCACCTTAAATTCAATCAAGCTATATGCGTCATATACCTGCATATACGTACCCTGCACTACACCACTGGTGTCACCCCTCAACATTCACGGTGTTCAAGGTTTATAATAACTGTGAAAGAGGAGCCATGATGCTGATCCGATTGGATTTGATATAACATGACAACAAAAAAGCCAGATTAACTATTTTGAAGTGTTTGGGATATTTCTTCTCTCGGCCTCACTGGTTATCAATTGTGTTAAAACAGTGGGATGCTTGCGAGTTTTCAGTTTCAACAGGAAGTGTGTAGGCGTATCTTTATCCACCACATGCTGCATGAAGGATGATGCATCATGTTTATAATCAGTTTAAAAGAACCCCCATAAAGATTAATTTTTTTGCAACCATGCCAAACAAATAACAAATCATTTGACTCTCCTGTCACTGTCAGCGCACCATTTCTCCTGTTTATTTTTTTCAATGCAGCCACTCCCTGCATCTTCATCCTCCATGAATTCCTGCTGGTTGACAGTGCAGAAAAGGAGGCCAGAGGAAAGTAGGAACATACTGTTGTTCAACTCACCTCTCTCACTCTCTCCTCCCATCTTTTTCAATCGTTTTTTTTATCATAATCTTCCTCCACCCAGCTGCTGTGATCTGTTCAGTGCTCACTCAGTTGTGTAACCTTGGAGTGTACACTCTTTATTTCCATGATTTGCAGAACCTTACTCCCTTTCACTCCCTTTGCTCGTAGTCATGGAAAAGTCCCATACTTGCCTATTGAGATATGCTTTTGTCCCTCAGGGAAACTCCAATGATATTTTGTTATGTTCTTTCTAGTGTTATGCCCTCATGTGCAATAGTCAACATCCTCAGACAAATGCCTCTGTTGTGTTTTGACCATGCTCTGCTTTTTACCTTCTTTCCCATAACCTGCAAGTGTCAGGTCACTTTGTGCTCTGTGTGACTAAAAGCTTTCAGCTGGTCCCTCAAAGAGCAGTCTGTGAAGTGATCAAGCATGCTGGGTCCCAGCTCCCTCTCGCAGATACATGAGCATCCATATGCTACCTTTACCACCACATGCACACATCAAGCAGGAGAAATAACTCTGACTAGCCCTGTCATCACCAATCTTCCTCACACCTGGACAGACCCATCAAACCACAGCCCAGGGCTGGCTTGCATCCTTCATCAAAGTCTGCCCTTTGCCCTCATTTATGACTTTCCTCTCCAGCAAATTCTTCTGTCCCTTAACCTAGAAAGTCATCTTGCAAAGATTTCACTACCACTGTTAAACACAGACAGACTAACACTGAGATTACCAGTGTCACTTCTCTTACTCCTTTGGGAAAAGAAGAAGAATTGAGGAGGCTCCTCAGGAAGCTTAGTGTTTTCCTCTCTGGAAAGAGACAGTGATCACCCCGCTTCTCTGGGTAAAAAAGTGTTACACAAAAATAAAAATCAAATTGTACATAAATTCATATAGTAAAAGTAAAAAAAAGCCATGTTTCAATAGCAAAATTGTGGGCAGTTGTAATCTAGTTACTGACCTGCTACATACATATTTACAGTGTGCTTAACAGTGTGCTGAGTGAAGATTAATTCACAGGAATGTTACTTTTTTCTACTTCACATTAAAAATAGCCTGCATTTATATAGTGCCTTTCTAGTTTTACCTAACCACTCAATGCTTTTACATGTACACACAGTCAACCAGCCCCTGTTTATATTCAGACATCAATGATATATCATCTCAAGCATTTCATTGGAATCCCACCTATGGCCAGTTCAATGGTGTGAACCAACTACTTTCTAATTTATAGATGTCATTGCTCTACCTTCTGAGCTACAGCCATTCCACAGCCACAGGGATAAATTTAATATTAGCGATGCAAGCAGTGATGCTAAAATCTGGGGGTTGAAACCTGTGAGATGAAGCTGTATAAGGTCATTAACCTTTTCAAGCCCAGGATCACCTTTTAACTTCTCACCTAATCCAAGAAATAAAACCCCTGATATCTTCCAAAAAACCTCACTGCGGAGGGTCATATTCATTATTTTGGCAATTTCTTTAAAAGGCTCAATGTACGAGCACAAATATACACAAAGAAGGCAGTTGTGCAACCCTTTTCTATTCAATGCACAATATTCACCTTAATATCAATTCATATGTACAGCAACTGTTCAATATTTAGCTTCTCATTTCAACAATAAGCTCTGCTACTGCAGCACAATGTTTTAAAAAAGATTTACCTTCTATATGGCTTTAAATATGCCTATTTCCTTGTATTGTAGTAAAGCAGTAAATGGAACAGGGGAAATAGATCTCAGCTTACGTTTGGAATTAAAAAGTGATGCTGGGCTCGAAAAAGTTGGTGACCGCTGGTCTAGATGACCAACTGACCAATTGTGCAAATTTAATTGTATTGATTCACTTCCACCCTGCAAGTGATCAGAATCAGAGAAATTCCACTGACTTGACTCGTTTTTAACACAGTTGTGACAAAACCATTAAGACACTGAAATTGTAAATACACATTTTACACATTTCAAATTGTTGACCGGTGCCCTAGTGTAATTATTCTTTTTTATTATTTCTATATTAAAATCTCTCTTTGTATCCATGAACTGATCCGATATTTTGTGATGACCTGCTCCTAGGAGATAATTTTCTAAATCATCTACTAATACATAATACAAATACAATGTACTATTGATCTGTGGCTTAGGAGGTAGAGCGGGCCATTTACTGGTCAAAAGGTTGGTATTGGGATCCAATCTCCAAGTGACCTTGGACCACACAATTAACCCCGAATTGGGGATGAGTGAGAGAAAAGAGCTATAGAAGTGTTGTATGAATACATGTGTGTATGTGCCGCATACAGTAGTATACAATGCTGAGTATTTCAGTTTGAGTGTTTTGGAGATTAAAAAATATTTTTGTTCAATTTGGTCTTAGAATAGCACATATACTGTACCTATCCTGTAATTTTACCCAAGCTAAAAAAAGTATACTGTCATTTTACTAGAACACAAAATTGAGATTCTGCAGTGCTCAGAGCTAAGATTACTTTAAATGAATTCATCTGTTTCCACATACCCTGTGGTACAAATGTATCATGGTTTTTCAGCACTGAGCTTCAATCATTAGGCTCCTCAGATGATACGCAGCATGTGTATATTTGAATCCGAAATGAGAGTAGGGTCAAAGCAGGCCATGCTACTATAAAAACTGTGGAAAAGGGTACATCACAGAGTTAACAAGACATTGTGACATTCTGTGGGGAAGATGAAGGGGCGATGACAGCCTCATCTGCCTTTGATCAAGTTGAAAAGAGTCAAATAATTCAGTTTATTTATGCTACCTTGATTTACACTGGCCTCTGGAGACGTCACATTTATCTCTCTGCATTGCACAGCAGGTGGGAAAGTGTTGTACATTGCACTGAAATTCGAACACATTGTCTTTGGATATCTGATGTCGATACATTACTGCATAGTTGGAACTGACTGTATAGGTATCATGCATGTAAATGCACATTCCGGGGACTAATGTGTGATCAGTAGGTTACATATTTCGGTACCATTTATCATCGCACCCAAGCATTTTAATTCTGTTTTGTTATTATTATATTAATATATTTCTGTTAATGACGGTGTACGGCTCTGTGCAAGATCCGAAGTAAGTTTTAGAAGTTTCAGATCCCATATTAAGGTTTGCATGGTAAGAGGTTATTGCACACAGCTGACACAAACTACACTGCTTAATTCTAGCAGCCATCTTGCAAGTTGATATTCACTTGGTGAGCTTGGTCCGATGAAATCTCAATAACATTTGCGACATGTCACTTTAAATAAAAATAAAAATATCAATCTGAGACATTCCATAACTGAGACAATTTGCCCATGATTTTCTGAACTAGTAAAATATGTTTTAAGTCACTCTCCAGAGCTCTTGATCAGTCGAATCCTCAGGTTAATGAGGCCAGGCTCTCACCATATCTCCTCCAAAGCACCGAACATGGGCTGACAGGGCCTTTTCCATTGCTACTCCCTTTCAAAATTATCTTCTGTCCTAAGGTGAAGGTACATCCACCTCATCTCAATGTGTGTCCTTGCCTTCTTATATTATATTATATTGTATTGCAAATCAACACCAAACTATGTACCCACTTGTGTTGTCCTCCAGTCTCCTTAGTGCTGACTGGAAGTTGCATATCATTGGGAGACATGTGAAGTTGTTAAAGGTCGTTTCGCCTGCTTGGCTGGTTGTGGGTTGGTATTTGTTGGGGCGGTCACCGTGCTGATGCTCTCAGTGTGTGGGAGCAAGTGATTTATGGCCGTGTTTGTGTGTGGAATTACTGTTAGATTGCTTCATTCCTTCCAGAACCGTTGGATCCATGTTAATGAGTGAGGTGCTTATCTATCAAAGCATTAGGGAGTAAATTCAATTGAGCCTGTCACAAAAAGGCAAACGATACACAAAAGTACAGTTTCAGCTAGCCTGCAGGATCCCTTAAAATGATTGTACACAAAGTAACTTGATATATCCAAGAGATTTGACGGACAGCAGTATATTTTTGTGTGTCTGTCAACTTGACTTGTTGAATGGTTTCTGTGGTGCTATTTGAACAAGCTGTTTTGATTACCCCTCTTAGAGTATTTGTTCGATCAACAGAGAGCATGACAGAGCAAGCCAGTGGCAAGAGGAGATGTGAAGAAAGTGAAAGAACCACACTGAGGACATGGAGTGTTAATCCTTTAAAGAAGAGAAGCTGTTTCACTGTTTGTACAAAGCATTACACTTCTGTTACATTTAATCTGGACAGCAAGGCGTCATCCCCTCACTGTAGAGACAGGGTCAATAACAAGGCTGACTGCAGAGATGAGTCTGTGACTGAATGATAGACAAGTTCGATGCCAAACCCTCCTGTCCCTCTTAAGAAACAGAGTAAGGAATGTATACTAAAACTGTTTTCTATATTGGATGGATTTCAAACCCTTGTCAATTCATTCAAAATGTCCATATGGAAAGATTTTATGGTTTCTCTTTTTTCATGTATGCAAGTCTTCAATAGACTTAATTACACACACTTACAAAATCAAAGTGCAACACAGACTCCCCACAATATTTTGGGCCAAGACATTAATCTTTTTTAAATGAGCGATAACTAGCTATAATCACTACCACTTGTTTAGGGCACTTCTTCAGAGGAGCATTGCCAAGATTCGCTGCATTAGCAGCACCATCACTGCATGCTGACTGTCAGTGCTGCTTGGATGTTCCTTTTTTCAATGTGGAACATTTCCAAAGGTTCTGTGGGTACAAAATTAAGGTACAATAGAATATAAGTGTCATGGGTATTTCAGAAAAGGATATGAATACCCTGTTCCAATTGCTCTCTCTGGTCCTACACCTCTCCAAACAGAGCCACACGTAGTAGGCTTTATCATCAGCAGCCAATCAACATTATAACAGTGACAAATGTGTCTATTGATCAATACACAGTCAATCAGCACATCTGTTATTTGGTCCCTTCCATAGAAACTTCTGCCCCGCACTGTAAACATAATAATATGAGCAGGGACATTTTTTTCAAACTTCATATACAGTTAATAGGGGGTATGAACGTTACTCAAAACCCCCGTCATAAATGGTAAATGGATTTGTATAGCGCTTTTCTAGTCTGATGATGACCACTCAAAGCGCTTTACAGTACAGTTTCACATTCACCCATTCACACACACATTCATACAGTGCATCTACTTGCAGCACTTTGTTATTCTATGGGGGGCCATTTAGGGTTCAGCATCTTGCCTAAGGACACTTCGGCATGCAGATGGTTCAGACTGGGGATCGAACTGCCTACCTTCAGGTTGGAGGATGACCAATCTAGCCCTCAGCCACAGCCGCCCCTCATAGACTGTTAGCATGCTTGTTTTGACACAGTGAATAGTGATTTTTCCTGATACTCATGCTATTCAATTACATTTTCAGTTGCTGGATTAAAAAATAAATAATCTGCTGGATTAAAAAAAGAAATGTCGTGGTTATTTTCCAAGAATTGGGAGAGGGCGGAAGACCATCCTAAGGAGTGGCTCTGGTCATGCTTCACTAACACCATCTCAGCTTCAGGTGTTGAGGCTCAACTGTCAGTCAGCATTAGCAGCTGTTTGGCCAACAGGTACTGCTGTAGGACTGAGGCCCGAAGTTCATATTCACCCCGATAGCTTACTATACAGTAACCTCTGATACTGAAATACTTGCTAACAACTACCACCTGTCAGCATTTGCTATTTCACTACACTGGACACTTCTTAATTAGGAACTAGAACAGATGTGTTGGTATAAATATGTTTTAATACAAAATAAAGATCTGGGTAAGATTTTAAATTAAATGTGCTGCTCATTATAGTGATCACTGGGCAAGTTATCAGGGACACATTACCAACACTTTTGCTCAATGTAGACATGAATACATCACATCATTTTTACAGATTTGTCAGATGCACAACACTCTGCAGTATTCACAACATTAAGAATCAAGTAGTGTGTTAACAAAACATCACCCACACCATGGTGTAATGGTGTGGTGAGTCTAAAGCTCTTAGAATGTTTAATGGACTGCAGTTTTTTAGCCCTTCTGCACCGTAGCAAAAAATGCTTAACAATTATACTTAAATTCACCCATTCACAAACACTTGTGAATTGGTGAATGTAGGTTTCTGGTCCGATCAAAGAGAGCACAATGTTATATGAACAGTTTGTCCCCTAAAGTTTATGTCTAACGAGGTAAAGAATGTCCGTTTTGACAAAACTTCATATCATATATATTACCTTGTCTGTAACGTCATCTGGCGATGGAGTAGGACGGTGATGAAAAACGAATTGAGGATGAACCATATAATTTCTTTGGACTATGGCATTAGGTATGCAAGTGAACTAGTTCCTTTTAATCTTCATGAACTAAACTTTAAGCGAGCCATTTTTATGTGTGATCTTGCACAGCATATCAGAACACATCTTTTGGAATAATTAAAATGATGAGAGTTAGATTTAGGCCTTTCAGCATGTATATAGTTTGGTGTTTTTACATTCCAATAAGCACCTTAACACTGAAAAACATTATTTGATTATCCAGCTCCTCTTTATTTCTACTAGCACCGTCTACCTTGTAGCTGAGAAAATTCCTCACATTTTATTATTAATATTGCTTTTCATGCTTGTACATGTGGCCTTTTAACAGATTAGAATTAAAGTAAACATGTTATTTTAAACATCCAGTTGCATGTCATGGCAAATGTTTTTGGTAAAAGAAAACTAGGAATGAAAAGCTGCACCAAGGTCACACAGTGAACCAAATTTCTTCTTTGTATGACACAACACTGGAAGGGTCATGGCCTTGGAATTTGGGTCTGAGTCCGTTGCGTGACAGCCAAAGAAAGATAAGGAAGAAAATGCCCAAACGGCTCTGTGAGGCTGTAGCATTTATCAGAAAAGCTAATCGCTGTCATTAAAACTCAACATTTGACTAGCCTGGAAGGGAAATGGACTAAATTTCAGCCCAGCTATTATGAGCCCATGTGTGCTCTAAGACACATGGGAAGGCGGAGTGGGCCTGCTATCTTGTTTTTCCCACTGAATTTTTAATTTCCTGATCAACTCTGTCTCTGGGGTGAGATTTACGACAAAATTGCTAACCTGTTCTGCAGTTAAGGAGCCCAGCATTGAGCTGGGTCTCCATATGGCTGTATTAACTCAAATTGTGACGCAGACGGCTAGGGCAGATGTTTCTGTCCATGGCTGAGCAACTCATATTAATCACATGACAACACTACAGTGGGGCATTGGGTCAGAGGTCTACCACAAGTAAAGAAATTAACCCTTCATTATCTGTTACAATGCTGTTGCTGTACTTGATGTGACACCACAGATATATACGATTTTTCTGAGTTCAGTAGAGATCAACTCATTGCTCACCACAGATCACCCTGTAGCCCCTTCTGTAGGGTTAATCATGTTAAAGCAACAACATGCAGCTTTTGCTTAGGAAGAGCTGCCCCTCCAGCCGAGTGTTCATTCATTCTGTTGAGCAGTGAGTTTGAGCAGTTAAGCATTTTTCTTATTCAAAAAAACAAAGCCTATCATTTACTTGAACTGAGCTCCGATGTGTAGTCCCACTCACTGAACTGAAATAGCTTAACGCTCTATATTCCTCATGAGCCCCAGGTTCCCAAGCACTGGAACCACAACATGCCAAACTCCATTTATAATTTAATATATGTTCTTCACTGATCAAATCTGATCAGACTTGTAGGCTGGTTCTTCCAATTATAAAGTATTTTTGACTAATCTACAATTCAGCTTTATTTCAAAGCTTACATGGCCTGAATCTGCAGGGTTAAGCGGCAGTTACAAACTTCTTGCAATTTAACTCAAGTTACATATATTGAAGAGCAAACATGTAACAGTTCTAAATCATCATTGTTTTGAATCAGTCATGTAATGTAAAATAGTTTCATAAGGTTGCTCAAAACAAAAGCATATATTTGCATGAACCCACTGCTTTTAGTTGGATGATGTTGCATCTTGTGTTTACTGCTTGTGTACAGCCCTCGAAACGAAGATTTTTCAGACCACTTCAAACAGAGGGGTATGAGAATTTCCCAGAATGCCTTGCAATTCACCGGCAAGCTGGGAGAGAGACCCACACATGTAGTATTCTCTCCAGTAATAAAGATTTAAAAATTACAATAATAATTGTGATATCATTCTCATTGATTATCTACATTGATTCACCTGCATTAGCATATATGCTATTAGGATAAGTAAAGGTTTGTCACCTTATTAACCTCAAGCAATAGCTTGTGTTTATTTAAGAGTTCAACAATCTTATTACAATGCCATCCCCGACTGACGTGTCGGGTTAAGCGACGACTACTGATGATGTAACGGCTTCCTGAAGTGCTCTCCAAATTCGTAGTGGAAGATTTCAACCACTACCCTTTGTAACTCCATTTCAAGGGGTAGTGAGTGAAATTGGATTGGGCCTAATTCTTAGGCTGACAGCTAAAATTAAAGTGAATAAGCGTGACTCCGTATGAAGTTGTGTATGCTAAGTGTTAAGTGGATGTTATGTTACTAGGGAACTGTTTGTTAAAACTAACTTATATGCAATTAAGCTGCACATTAACAACAAAGATATACACAGATAGAGATACGTGACATATGTCAAGGCAACTTTAGACACACAGATAGAATTCTTCTCATAAGAAAGTGGAGGCCAAATCATTTCCAAACAAAACTCAAATACTCAAACATATCTGGCCCAATCGTTTCCTTAACACTAGTTTGCAGTTATCAGGTGTTAACATTGTAGCTTTCTTTTTGATGTCTGCTGCCACAATTTTTTCGAAGAAATTCTTTAATAACCAAAGATAAAGTAAAACACTTTACAACATTCTCAATTTCTTGTATTTAGTTTTAAATGTGGCCCACACCATGTGTTTCCACACCAGATTTTTCTATTCTTTTACTTTTTTTCTATTTGTGTTGAATCCAGTTAACCACAGCCTAATTTCTCAATGGGGATCAGTTCATCCTTGTCTCTTTAACATACTTAATTTTGTGAAGGCTTTTATCAAAGCCACCTTTTATTCCATTAGAATCTACATTTTTAGCATCAGACCTGGCAGTCTAGACCAGGCCATACTATAGCGTAATGTTGAAAACTGCAGATTTATGTCCTGCTCCATGGTTTGATTTTATATCTGACTGCCTGTTTCTATTTTGCCTGGAAACCTCTTTATATATAAAGGGCGTATCAAGCAGACAGGACATACAACAGGTGGAAGTGAGATGGAACGGGAAACTGAGAGCCTGCAGAGACACAGCCCCAGGCTCACCAGCATTCCTCAACGCTACAGGCCCGGAGCCGAGCTGGTGGGGAATGGAAAAGGGATCAACTTTGAAATGATTCAACATTTTATCTGTCTGTTCATTTTTCTGTTATTGCTTTGCAACACGAGATGCAATGATTTGTCTTCAATATCCTGGGAATTTAAGGGAGTGTCCTATGTATAAACTAAATCTAACTGCAGCTACATTGTGACAGTTTTGGTGAATATTCTTTGACATGATGTTCTGCTGTGAGGGGAATGCTATGAAATATTTCATCAGCTCTGTTCTTAGCACAGTTAAGACAACACATGTACTATACAGAAGCCAGTGGAATTGCTTCTGACAACTGACGCAAAATATGAATTATATAGTTTGAAATTTTGTTCCGTTTTAATACCTACTTTTATTCCCTTGTGACTCAGTGTTGCAGAGAATTCTTGTCCAAGTGCCTCCCCTGAGCTTGAACTCTAAAATTCAACTTTAACAAGAACATTTCCCAGACAATCCAAATCCTGTGATTATTAGAGCCTGCATAGACTTACCAGTGTGTCATTTCTAATTTAATCATTGCCCAGACAATGAATTTGCCTATTTATCACAAGTAATGACAACCAAAATGCAAAATGATGATAACATTTTTTTAAAAGATGTTGGATCCTCAACAAACTGGCCGACTTGGAAGAGGAATAAATGAACGTCAGAGATTCCCTTTTTAGCAGAAGCCCAGAGGAAGAAGGAAAACTAAAGCACTTTAATGTCCCTGTCTCTGTTTTTTACTAATATCTAGAAATGAACACATGCACATGTGCACACACACGGGTCTTTTGCCTTATTCCACACTCTCTCCGTCCCCCCTGCTCCCTGTAAAGACTTTTATGTCTATACTCATCATTTGATTTGCAAGCCAAGTTCCCGTCCCTCCTCCTCCTCCTCCTCTTCACCCCGCAGTGAGCTGCACATGGAAGCAGCTCAAGTAACACTGTTGGCAGACATCTGGAAATGTTTTGGCCCTGCGCTGGAGGTCACTGTCTGGACCAATAGAGACCATACCTCAACATTTGCAATGTGACAAGCCTTCATATATCTCCCCAACCCTGTGCACTGTATGGAAACACCCCCACAACACACCCCATCCCATTTACACACCACACCACAAATCTTACCTCCCCTCCCCTTGCTCCTACCTTTGCTCCTGCTCATTTCATACCCCCCTCATCCTCTGCTCCAATCCCAACCACATTCTTCATCTTCTCCTCTGTCTACCTTGCAGAGTAAACCATAAAACCAGTATTTCTTTTCTCTGTCTGAGGAGCTGCCTCCACAAAGACCGCATCGTTTCAGGCACAGTCGAGACCCAGATCAAAGGGGGTCCATTCAGGTCATTCCTGTCATGCCTTTCTGAATTTGTCTCACATGGAAGATGACTGTGATTCTGTCACCCAAACAGAACAAGTAATATTAAATGAGCTGTGATGTAGCGATATTTAGTTTCCCTGTAAAAAAATTAAATGAGCTGTGATGTAGTGATATTTTGTTTCACTGTAAAGCCTCACTCTGACTTATCACTCAGAACTTAACTAACGTAAAAATGTCATGAAATATGTTGATCAATAATAATAGATAAATTATATTTTGCATAGCTTCATAATTCATAGCAATTCTATCAAACAGCACATAAATCACAGTATATAAAACTTTTTTTGTATTACTGAGACCAAGTTCAGCAAAGCATTTAAGCTTTTTCTGCAGTTTTCTTTAAAAAAAGTGCAGGGATTTCCTCAAAAATGTGTGCATGAGAAAATGGAGCATTTGTTGGGGATTATTTGTATCTGTATTAATGCAAAATGAGTGTATGTGGGAGCAGATGATCTACATGGGATTTAGTCAAAGTACAGTATGTGTTCATGGTATGATGGAAGACGTCACCCAGTGAAATGCTTTTTCTACAATGTCGAGTATTTTTTTTTTTAATGAATTTGATTATTTCCCCCCTATTCTCCCAACTACTTAAATTTTAGTACTTAATTTTAAGAAAAATAAAGAATACTTTCTTGCATATTTCACATGTTCACAGTGGCTAATGAAGTGACACTGAACTACAAACATTAAACTACCACTGTGTGAAATAATGTGTGAATTTGTGAATGTGATGCTTTAATGAGTCACTGAGACTATATGCATCTTTACAATTTTACCATTGAGTCAAAGGCACAACTTCTCACTACATTGTTTGAAATTTCATCACAATTGTGACTCTGGACTCTCCTCTTTGGGCCTTAGCCTCCTTAATGAGGAGTGTTTTCATTAAGATTATAGATTCCTTGTTTGTTTTTGCTTGCACCTTTGTTTTCCTTGTGTTTGCCTCCCTCATAAGTCTCTGTGAATCCTTTTGTCTTAGTTAGTTTGTCGTCTTACGTGTCTCATCTCACCACCCTGATGTTGTTGCTGCTTTTTTGGGATTTCTTTGGATACAAGTGCTATTCTGTTTATGAACTTTTGGATTTAATTTGTTCTGCTTTTCATATTCAGGGATTTTGTCACCCTTCCTCTAGTTTTTCTAGTTTATGGATTTTGCCTGTATGAAAGGAAACTTTTAGTTAAAACCCTTTGTCTCTGCAGCTTGGTTTCACCTGCTTTAGCTAAACCTGACAACAATAATTGTAAATAATTCTATGTAACGGCTTTTGTATTGTTTCATGACTGTTAAGTACCTGAACTTCCTGTTACATGAATGCAGCGCTGTTTACTTACCACTCTAGGAAATACATTAAATCTGTCATTCATGGGAATTTAATACATGTGTAGAAATGCTATTAGGATTAAGACATTTTCTGATCTGGTGAATTGGCCTAGAAAACCTCTGAATATGTTCAAACGAAAGCTTCAACCTTTTGTATCTTCCTTGGATTAAGTAACACAGAAAATCTTCCAGGTAAGGATATAATACTCTCTTGTGTTGTATTCTTTAGTTGACACAAATAAAGGGATTTGGGGTTTTAACCTCGTTGAAAATGCAGAAATATCAATTAAGATCTGCATTTATGTCACACAGGGTATTTTAGAAGACGCGGTTAACCCTCAAGACAGCACAGTTTATTTAATTTATGAAGAGCAAAACATTTAATTTGTAACAGTTATAATTCCTTTAATGTTTTATACTTTATGTGCAATATACATTTGACTTGACATTTTCCTAGGATTTCAATGGTTTGTTTTATGCTATTGTTTGAAGTTTATTCTTCAATTGAAGCTTCTCGTGTGTGTAGGGAAAAAAGGTGTATGTATTTTATATATACACTGCTGTGGTTCATGCATGAATTTGAAAGTCAGATGTGGTTCTTTTCTTTTCTTTTTTCATCATAGCACCATCCATCACTTTCCACCACGTCTAGTTCTCCCCTTCTCTCTCCTGTTAACTCCACTGGCAAAGTCATATTTTAAGAGGCCATTTACACTCAGCTGTTGGGCTGCAGAGCTGTGGAGGAGCTAGGTAGGGCGGCAGAGGCAGACATATTTATTAGGCTATAACAACATCAGGGAAGCAGAAGTGTTGATGCACCATAATTTGTCAAAAACATTGATTTAGTGTGAAGTAAAGTGTGTGTGTGCGTTGGGTCATGTATCAGATAATGGCCTGATAGATGACACAAAGCAATGCATTGTAGATGATTTGTCACGGATGGCACTGTCCGTGTAGTTAACAAACACAGGGAATGAAAAAGTATGTACAGTCCATGAAGTGAGAAAGTGAGCGGGAGAGAAAGTCAAAGTGAGCAATGCAGAGGATGTGAGAGACCTCCAGTTTCCCTCAGCTGTTGGTGTAACAGGCATATTTTTCAGGATGTAGCAGCATGTGGGCCCTGGCTGTGTTTTTCCAGGATGACACCCTTCACATTCATTCATCAGCACCCCTCCAGACCTCCACTGACCTTGGGTCTGCCTGTGTTTCTGTGAGAAAGGGAGAAAATGAAGGGAAGAAGGGGTTTCAAAAGAGTGGTGGAATGTGTTAAGTTGTGCGATCTTGGGTGGCGTTTTAATTTGTGTGCTTGTATCGCATCTCAGCAGGACGGCACGCACACATAAAAAAACCATCCGGTGTCAGGATTCGAGCCAAAGAACAGGACCGCTCAAAGGCAAGGAGAAGTAAACCGTTTCTTCAGTGATGTGTCTGTCATCTCATTTAGCTCAGCAATATTCTTCAATTTGAAAGAGTCTGGACCTAGTCTGCGTTATTGAGTGTCCAACACATCTAGACATTTGTTATTTTAACTTTCATCTTAATGATTTTGCCTTTTTAAGCTGCAGAAGCCTGTAGTCCCTCCAGGTGCCCAGGTGACAGATGGTTGGCCCGGGGCGGGAGTCCCACCTTCTACAAGTTATAAATGGTCATCTTGTGTGAGGAGCACACACAAGGAGAAACAGACTATTAGGGTCTGTGCAAAGGGAGGAAAAAATGGCTTGATGATGATGATAGAGTTTAACATTCTACATTTTATTTCCTGAGCACAAAGGGAGAAGTTTTAGTTTTTACAAGGGCAAACGTGGAAGATAAATTGATTGACTTCCGATGAATTTTAAGAAATCTATACATTTTGGGGCTTTTGATTGTACATGTATGCACCGTAGGTCCGAGAAACACATGGTCTTAATGTCTTGGTGTATGTCAAGTGCTTACCAGAGGAAACGATAACCCATTATTCCAGAAGAAAAACTGCCACTCATTAGATACTGCACAGAAAAAAATGTATTTGACATTAAATCAGGTATGTTTTCAGGAGAATGTGTAAGCACATGGGTCTGGAAGCTCCGTGATACAGGAAACATGGTGTCACCGTGTCCTGTCTGTGCTCCATCAGCGCCTAATGCATTTTGTTCATTTTGATACCCCCCCTTTCAGTGCCTACTCTATGTTATCAGTGTCAGCCACTGTACTTAATAGATTAAATTTATTCTGAGTGTAAGTGTGTTTATGTGTGTGTGGTTCGTCTGTGAAATGGTTGTTCAGTTTGTCAGTTTCCTTTAGCGAGTGCATGTTCTATAGTGTTGAATTTTCTCCAATTTTATTTTTTATTAGATCCTGCCAATTGTTGCATTAAGCACTTTAACTTACAGTTGTCTATTTGCTAAAAGTGAATAAGACAATGTCAAGTTTCAGTTCCTTTTTTTATGAAATGGGCTGAGAAAACATTTAATGCACATTTAAATCGAATCAATGTACAACTGATTTTAAAAAAAGAGATAAACTTCTATGATATTTCCTGTTGTATCGGCTGATCAGATGCTTCATTCGTGCTCCACCAGTACTCAAAGCCAGCAGAGGCTTCAGGAAGTTACTGGTCCAAACAAAAATACTTCAGCGCATCAGGCACTACACAGGGATTTGTCATTTTACTCTGTTTTGTTGCATATGTTAGACAAACTGGATATAAGTTATTAATTAGCTGAAAAAGGTTCCCTTGACCTTGCTGTCAATGACGGAACTTTTTATTTGCAGATCTCCAGAGAAATAGAGATCCACTCAGAATTTGTTGTTTAACATCAGCAACAACAGCAGACATGGACACATAAGGTCACAAGGGTGTTCACAAAAGAGATGCACATGCTCTCTGTTTCTCTTCAGCCTAAATCTTGTTTCATGATCTGCAAATCTTTCCTCACTGTTTGGATTCCCAAGTTTTATCTGGTTTGCCATTTCTGGGTCTGACCTGTATTGTGTAGCAGGATCTGTGGTCATCAGTTTTAAGCTTGCCTACATTTAACTGTTAAGTTAATCACCTCGGTAACTTATGCTGCATGACCTGCTCTGGAGCAGTTTAGGATCAATCAACAACAATCAACAGCCCAGCTACTGAAATGATGGCACATTTCCTAACCTTGATTTATCTAAAATATTTTATTGATCCCAGAGAGAAAACTAATAGATACTATCATTTTGAACTCATTATTATTGGCATATGGTTGTGAAGAAATGGTAAGGGTTAACCTTAGAACCCCAAACTTTCAAACCTCCTGCGCAATCTATGGAGTGAGTTATTTCGGTAATCAAAGGTTTGTCCTAAAGAGACTTTGATGTTTTCCTCAATGTGCTGTCTTATCAGAGCAGGTTTTGTCTTCCTCCTGCCTCTCATCTCAGTGTGTTAAACTGAGTGACGACAGATAAATTGATTTCTGCGTCCCAGCCTACAAACAAGTGAAATGACGTTTTGTCTTTAAGATATTGATTTTGATCTTGGACTCTCTTTCAATACCTGGAGTTTAGCACCAAAACATTTAAAAGGATAATCTGCAAATTTTTGAAAGATCTATTAACAGCCTGTGTTGACTTTAAAGAATGCCAAATGTTTTTTCTACCTCCAATGTCAATTGTTTGATCGAAAAGATCTGAAAACCTTTAAAAAAAATTGATTAAGTTCAACAAGAAAAAAAAAACTTTTCACAGTATGTGCATGGGAGTCAAGAGCAAGGAAATGAAATGCTTTGAAGTTTTTACCCTCTTGGGGGTGTAATTTACTCTGGTGTTGACCTGTATATTAGCTCTTTATGTCGTGTTTATGGCCAAAGACAAATCAGTTAGCTTGCCGGATATTTACAGCAGCACCGTGACAGCCTCTCTCAGATTTCTTGGTGCTTAAGCTCACTGCAGGGGTGCATAATGTTTAACCCTTCTATAGTCCCACCCCAATCCAAACCCAACACACACACGTACCCATGGTCCAGTTATTTATGGTAAGAGTTTCTGTCTCATTAAAACAGAGTGAAGGCTTTGTACAGCTCCCTGTCCTGTTCACCAATCCCCCCTGGGTGCCTCTTGTGGAGAGGCTGTTCTGCAGAGGGATGGGAATGACTGGGTTTAAGAGTTTTCCTCATTTAATATATAGCTTAAAGGTGAAATAAACCTAAATCAGCAATACTACTAATAACATAATAATTCTATAATTTACTGTATGCAGTATTTAGCAAACATTCCTCAATTAAAGGGAGGAATGGTGCAATTACAACAAACATGTATTGAAATGAGATCAAACTACAGTTGGATTGTTTGTATTGAAAGAACATGTAACTCCCTGTATGTCTTAGGTTACATGGAAGTGTATGAAAGACCATACTCGAAAAACGATGGTTCTTCAAAATGGTCTCTGGGTCTTCACGCAGTCATCACCAATTTTTTAAAATTTTCATATTGTAGATATTTTATATTATTTTAATGGAGTTATTTTGTGGTGAGAAATAGCAATATTTTCACTATCAATAAATATGTACATTATTTTCTTGATTAATTGATCTATGAAGAAAAATATTGAAAACTCAAAAATATGATGTTCTGTCTGACCAAGAGTCCAGGGGCCTCATTTATAACCGTTGTGTTAGCGTCTTTCAGACAATTTGTGCGTACGCCATTTCTAACGCAAACGTTGGGATCTACAAAAACATAGGGACGGTTAGTGATGATTCAGACATTGGGAGTTTAATTGATCCAGATCATTGAGCCACTTTCTTAATAGCATGTAAACCAAAAGCATTATTTGTGCTGGCATGACATAACTGTTCCATAAGAAATTTCTATTAAAAAAGATATAAACCAGCTTTAAGCAATTACGGTAAAATGGAATGAAATAACTTCTACCGGACCGACTGATTAATAGTCTTTAATAATATCTTCTAATACATTACATCTGTATTACGAGTATGACTGTACTTTTTAAATAATTTGTCTGTGTGTATTTGTGTTTGTGTGTGTAAAATTACTGCGGTGAACGTGTCCGTGCGGTCATGCGCACAGAGCGCACAGAGTGCACTGAGTGCACTGAAGAACAAAAAATAAATAAAATGTGTTCAACTTCCATTTCCAAAATTGTCCAAGATTGAAGGTTAGGATCCCACTGATGTATGAAGTAATTGGTCAGATTGCTGTAAATATAAATACTGCTGGGAGTCTCTTGTGAAATGCTGAATGATGGATGCACTGGCACTGATAGAGGAGTATGTGGATAGAAGGATTAGGAGGAAATGAGTGTTTAGCCACCATGATGATTTCCTGGCCCATGATGATGACTGAATCATCAGCTGATTCTTTAGAGCTGTGATCTTGGATCTTTGCACTGAACTGAGTCCAGTATTACACAAGACCGTCTGACGGAAATGATCCCTCTACAAAGTACTCACCTCTGGGTTATTTAGTGCACAAGTATGCCGACGAGATGCATTCAGGGACCATCAGCAAATGCTAGCGCCGACATTCATATTCGACTCAAAATGAGGTCATTTACACCTTGTTTTAAGCCTAAAAGTCCACCAGAAGTGGCTAAGCTATAGTGGACATTAGCAATACACAATTTCTGGTCGAAGTTAGGAGTTGTATGTTGTTGTAGTTGGACTGTGGTGGTAATCCTCTATTTTACAAGTTGGGTTTCAATTTAATATATCTTTTCATATTATATTTCTTCTCTTTCCTTGTTTTTACATGAATTTGATTTCATGTACTTCCAATTTTCAAAATTCAGGTTATAATTACATTTTTCCTACTACTAAAGAAGGTCTTTATAAAGTAGTCAATGGATTTGAAACATCCACCTGACAGCAACAATGATAGTTTGTAGGACGTTGAGGTCCTTGTTGACCCATGTTTGCATAGCTTGTGTATCAAAGGGTTAAACAACGTCTTATTCTTATTTCACCATCCCCGATGGGGATCACCTCATCAAGAAAACAGCCCTCTCTTTTCCTGAGCAGATGGGGCGTTTTAGTGGTGAACACAGCCACTCAAGTCTGAGACCATTAAAATCAGCATGATGTCTGGTTTATGCATCAGCAACAAGAAATTTGCATGAACAATGCAGGGATACCTCACCCCGAAGGCCTGTAATGTGCAGGAAAACAGTGCAGTCTGAACTGACAAAATCTATTAGCTGTAATAGATGTTACTGTAGAGACCTCTGTTACCACAGTGGTATGATGATGGTGATGATGAAGATGATGATGGTGATGCACACCAAAGCTTGCTAGACTCTGGAAGGTCAGAGAGAGGTGGTAAAAAACTTGACTCTTCCATGCAACGTTATAATGACAACTAATGGACTGAGAATACTTGTCCAATCAGCTTCCTGGCAGCAGTGAGGTGAGGGGTTGTTTCCTTTCATGGTGTGAAGGGGATAGTGAGAGTTAATGCGGAGTTCCCTTACTGCCTGCACATATATCATACTGACATGCTAAAGCAGAGCTGGAGGTCTCCCGGAGGGCACGACCCACACTGAGAGGATGCATCACAGCACATAGCAAAAGTCAGCCCTATTGTTCACCACTGAGCTCTGAGGCCTCTCCTCGTGCATTTTTTTGCAAATAGCATTTCTTCTCTAATTCTCTTTTAGTTTTTTTTAATCCAATTTTACTTTTTCATACTTTCTCTGTTTCTCTTCATTTTCCTTCTGCTTTCCTTTGTGTGCCTCAGACACCAGAGGGAATCTTAAAATAGATGGATCCCAATCTGTAGGCATTTCCTCTGCAGCCATTCCCTGTTTGTTTTATTATAAAGAAGGCTGGACAGTTTAGTATATCAGGGAATAGAATAAATATCAAGATTATTAGGATTCCAAGTGTTGCAGATAACTGCACCATTCATTTAAACAGACATAAAATATACACCGAAATTGCACAACCCATTTTCCAAGTTCTTGAGGTACATGCATATTTTGATAGTGTTGACGGTCACTGACTTTAGCTTAATGACAGCTTAGAAATTATTAATTATGTTAAAAAGTGTTAATTTTGTCACTTAGTTTTAGATTTACTTTACTTAATTTAAGCACACTGTCTAGTAGATTTCCTAATGTGGGTTTAAAAGTAACATTACATTATGTAATCTTAACAAGGGTTTGCTCAGTTTCTGTGTGGTACAGCCTGAGGTGTCTCCTCAGGTTTGGGCTTTTTTCCCAATGGTTTTGTTGCTGCAGGGCTTCTGTCTTGACAACACTTCACACTCTCTTTTTCTCTTTGCAGTGTTATATTTGAAGTGGGTCCAAATGTCAACCTGTTTGGTTGAAGTCATGTTCTTTTCTCCTCACTGTATTTTATGTGATCTCCTACAGCAATAGCGTTTAAGTCCATAGGTCCAGTCGACATTGTTTGTCAGTGTCTCCATGTTGCATTATTATCTTGTTGAATCACCAGAAAGATTATTAGAGCAGGCAGGCAGATAATTGTGCATCGCTGTCAGTCAGAGGAAGGAGATTTAGGTAAATGACAGATTTTATTGAGGATATTGGATATTTATACGGTTACTGTTTGTGGTGCCACTTCATCATTATTTCATCTTATTATTAGAAAAAATAAATTGTATCATAGTTTTCGTAGATTAAATTAATACCAACTCAGCAGTAGAATTGTAACAATGACATTACTGATTGTACAGATAGAGAAGGTGTTGTGGAAATGTTGACCTTTTGAGCACAGGCAAACAATTCCCCTCTCAATGCCTTTGTCTGTTTTTGTAAGTCATTATTAGCTTTTAAAAGTTAAGTTTAAAACAACTCAGATATACATTCAATCTAGATTCATTTTTGTATCTTTTTTTTTCTGTGGGATTTTTTTCTTTTACTATTTGTCTGCCATAGGCCACTGCATAATTTGTGTGTACATCCATTCGTATGTGTGTTTGAAGTCATGACATACAATCTGACACCTCTCTGGGACACAGACATTATCCATCAATCATATCTGGCAAATGAAATGTCTCTCTGCCTCTGTGGTTTCATTTGAAGCAGTAAACAAGCACAACACACACACACACACACACACACACACACACACACACACACACACTTGACCTAAGTTTCATCTTGCTACAATGCTATCTCCTCTCTCACCAAGCTTTCTTTCTGTCAGATGCCTGTATCTCACAATTACTCCAGCTATCTTCTCTGTCCTTTTCCCTCTGGTATTGTGCTGGTGGAGAAGATTCCCTGCATCACTACCCTCCGTCACTTCCTCTTCTTTTCTCAGTAAATGTTTCTTTATCATCTCCCCTAACAATACCTCTCCTACTCCCGCCCTCACTTTCCACATATTTCTTCACTTCCCCTTCTCTTCCTCTCTTTCCACCAACTCTCATTTTGCCCCAACTGCCCTTTCTCACTAATAATCTCCTTTATTCTTTTGTATTTCTCTCTTATTTCCTCATCTGACCCACTCGATTTCTTGCTTCCCTCCCTTCTCTCTTGTTTTTCCCTCTCTTCTTCACTCCTCTCTGGTCCTCTTCTCTCTATTTCTACAACACTCACTCTCTCCTCACTCATTTTCCTCCTCTCTCCTTCTCTTGTCTCCTGTCCAGTTAAATGAGCTGTCAAAGTCACAGATGATTGACGGTTGAGGTGAATGGGACCTTCCTCACTGGCTGTAGCTCAGATTGTGTGTGTATGAGAGTGTGTGATTAAGATGGTGGCTATTAGCACTGACACAGCGGTCTAAGTATGAGAATATTGCCTCAGCAACAGCTGATGATTAGATTGCCTAGACTCCATTAAAAGGCGGATGTTGTCCTCCGCAGTTGAGGAAATGATTCTGCCTTGTGTATCTCCAGAAGAAACTCCTTAGAACGAGAATATAAAAGACTGCCAATTAATTGAGGAAGCAGAGATAGAGAGTGGCGGGGGATTACAACCAAATGTCACTGACAATTAATTTTCTTTTGCACAAAGGCAGAAAAAGAAGAGAGGCATAATCTGTTCAAGTCAATCAGATCCGAAATCCCCATGACAAGCACGATCTATGATTAAGTGGCTGCTTCAACGCTGAGGTACCTTAATTAATCTATTTTAACTTGTCATCGGTTTTGCTTCCTGAAAGTCGTTAGGAGGGTACCTTTAATAGAATAAAAAGCCACCGTTTAAGAGATCCATCACCATAAACGTCAGTCACTTCTTAGGGAAACCAAGGAGAGACGTTGTCGCCATCCAATTCATCTGCTGGAGCTGGAGAAAAATACAGTAACTCACCGTTCACTATATCGCTTTGTCACAGTGTTTCATCTTGACTTTCCTAAAAGATGTATCTTTTGCCAGTTGGAGGTGTCATTTTCCTACAAAACTATTACTCAAGTCTAAGTTATGTGGTACTTGTCACAAGGTGTTTGCCCCAGATAAGTCAACACACACACACCACACACACACAGGTAATAGATGATCCATTTCCACTGTGTCTCAACACTCTCGTATATAGCATGCAAACTACATGGTCTCACAAGCTAAGATGCATTTTATAAGCAGACTGACCTACCACTTACAAATGTATTTAAACACTCAGAGTAATCCTAATCTTTTGTTACAGGCCATGAAAAAACTTTCTTGAACCTATTGATAGACATTCAAAAATAATAAAGTAGTTGCAGCAACAAGAGGTATCATTTCCACTCCAAAGATTAGCTCTACTCATCAAAAAACAACTGCATCCATTGGATACAGAATCTTGAGGTCAGTTATATCTCTGCCATCCAAAACCATATGTTTAACTTATTGTTCACAGTCATTTATTTTTATTTTTATATTTTTTATTTAGCAGAACACTGGTGCTTTGATAAATAACCAATGTGGCTAGTTAACCAGCTACTGATGCAAAAACTATTTGTACTGTAATGTCACATGATTACTGGTGATGTGGAGTTGAGACGGGGCTACAGGAAGACATTTGTCTCACTAAAAAAATCCCCTAACAATATTGACCATGTATACGTACTTTAAGATGCTGTAATCTCGAAGGTTAAAACTGAAACTGCAAGGTTGAATATTGTAGTGTTTTGTTGTTGTCAATACAATACTAATCTCCAAATCTCTGATTATATTTGCACAACTTGCACATCTCTCATTCTGACATTTCAGCTTTGCATAATTTGGTAAAAAAATGTTTTTCACAGTCCCTGGGTCCATTCCAGTGTTGTGGATCAAGCTGATAAGACCGACAGAGGAAGTTGTTTCCTAGTGTCAGAGGGCTCGCGAGAAATAACAGGAGGGTCACACCTTTGAGTCAGATAAACTATGTCCCCTGGCAGAGAACTCCAGCCTCCAAAACTCTGCCTGCCAAAAAGGCAAACACTCCTACTCATCAGGTCCAATCATAACAGAAAGTCTGGGTAAGGGAGACTAACAGATGAGTAGAAAGAGGAACAAAGGAGTGAAGTTGGAATGGAATTAGTTGCATGGAAAGAAAAACGGCCATATCACTGACAGCTCTCGTCCCAGAATAACAGCACAAGTCAAATGACACGTCATCGAAGGATGGGCTGTCCTTTCTCCAAAAACAACAGAATATTTTGTCTGTCATTGTGCATAGAATTTTTCACCCTTTCAGTGTTTTTCTCATCTTCCTCAGCTTTGGTTTGGTTAAGGTACAAAGGTTAGGGTTCAGGAAAGGTGGTTTTTAACCAGAAAATCAGCCCTCAATGCACTACTTCAAATCACTGCTGTCAGTATGCTTGTTGCTAAAGAAAATTGAGATGAGTTTATCAAAATGCAATCTTCTGTCATTTAGTCCAGTGGTTCCGACTGGTGTCCAAGTCTAGGTGTGCCGTGGGATTTTACAAAATTAACATTGCGATACTTTTATAGTACTACAAGGCTTCAGTGTGCAACCATTTAAATCTGTGAAGTGCGACTAAACATGTACCCTGGTTGCACCGGTGTGCCAAAAATGTAGCTGGTGTGTTTCTGATTTGATAGAGTTGTGTCGATTCCTCATCTCGTGCAGAGTTTAGGCTCAGACAAACAGACCCCGCCCCCACTCACTCACACACTTGGAACAGAGATGAGGTAGAGGAGGAGGTGAACGTGGCAATGTATGTTGAGCAGTGGAAACAGAATGTGTGAATACAGAGTTTCCACTACGGACCAACGCAATAAAATGATTAGTGCTGCAGCTTCAGGTTCAGAGCAGAAGCACAGTTGGTTTGTACCATGTTATAGTCTGACTGTCCTGCTGACCTGTGCTCACTTTACACTTTAACTACAAACCCCAACACTCATCACAGGTTATGAGGACCTGAATACAACAGAGGTTTACTTACAGTTTGCAGCTTTCGTTCATAGAATAATTGTACACTGAAATATCCTAAACTAGTTTGAAAAAATCGAATGGAATCAAACCTAGCCCTCGTAAAGAAATTACCAATGCATATGGGAACTGTCCAGAAAAGGTCAAATATGTGTATTACTGCGATTACAAAAGACGCTGTGAAGAATATTAGGGTCACCTAAATTACCTATAACCATGATAACCCAAACAACGTTAAAAGTTAGTCTGGAGCCCTGATACAAAAAGTTATCAAGTATTTTAAATGTTTTGTAGCAGTTATTTTTATTGATCAGCTGACTTCAATAATCTTAATCGTTTTAACCTGCATCTTGTATGTTAGATCCCATTCTTGAAAGTTGCTTAAATAAATTCTGCCCTTAATAAATAGTACAAATAACCCAATCAATCTATCGTTACCATCAGGATACGTACCACAGTCTTTTAAGATAGCTGTTATCAAACCCCTCAAACTCACCCTGGACCTGGAGGTTTAAGCCAAATACAGACCGATATCCAACCTGCCCTTCCTTTCTAAAATTCTCTAGAAAGTTGTAACCAATCAGCTGTGTGAATTTTTCTAGGAAAGTAATGTATATGAAGACTTTAAGTCAGGGTTTAGCTGATTAGAATGAACAGTTTGTAGCATAATGAAAGGTAAATTAAATGATGGATTATTGTCAGTAATGCTAGAGTATCTGAGTTGACATATTGTATATCAAGCAGTCTTGTTGTAATCATTTTCCACAGTCAGCAGCCACCATGATAAGTAATCACCGTCACAATCAGATGCCACTATAGTCCATAGTCATTGTCCACTGCTGACCATCAGCTGCCTCCTTGATCGTGGTCCACCACCACTATCAGATGCCAACACGATACAGGTTGCATTATCTTACGATATAGCTATTCACTGCCCTTGCTTCCAGTGAAACACGAATTTGGGAGGTATCTCTGATCCCGATTTGTCCTTTGATCCTTATTTAGGATTTCAGCTAAAACAAATTTCGAAGACTTTCACTCACGTTTTTTTCCCCTCTTAAAAGGGTTTTAGGTTTTTCCTTACTCTTGTTGAGGGTTAAGGGCAGAGAATGTCACACCTTGTTATTGTTTATTGTTGATATGTTGAGCCTTGAATGCATACTAATTTACTGCAGCTTTAAAGCAGTAAGTGACTGTGACAACTTGTTAAGATTTGCTTAGTGTTGTGGTTGAATGGGGGAAATCTGGATCATCCCTTCCCTTAACTCAGGCTATTTCTAGCACTGCACCAGTAGGGTAAACAAGGGTAAATTCTGACTGAATGTCAATGGTTGGGAGTTTAGCTGGACTCTGTGCTTTGGTTTCTACTTAATAAGAATCAGGGTTTATTGCAATGTAGGTTTACACAAAGCAATAATTTGCTGTGTTGCAGTGCTTGAGTGGTCATCAAGACTAGAACAGTTCTATATGAATAGAAACCATTAACTGTAATGTTTTAGAGAGACCACATAACAACAACATGTGAACAACTTGCTATCCTTTCCTTTGGAAACCAATGTAGCCTGTATCAGTACAACAAGAATCATCACAGTTGGTCATGGCTCAGAGTCCTTGTCAGGGTTATGTAGAACTAAGCCATTTTAGGCATTTGAACAAATGACCAAATGGCAACACAATCAATGACGATTGTTGCCACTCAAATCATTGACATGCTTTTCTATGTCAGCCCAAAACCTGCATCATGAATGACAACTTCTTAGAATGTGTCATTGACATTGATATGGATGTTAAATGAAGCAATGCTCCACAACACAGCCAGTGTTTGATGCACTTGATGCTGCTGTTTTTGTAGAAATGTTGGTCTCAGCCAAGAACCTGCTGAAATAATTGACTTATTTGTGGAACTGATCACTTTCTCCAGGACTAAGAGTACAGTCAATAATACTTTCTAATGAACCATGCATCAGCAGCAATTTCGTGCCCCTAAGACTTATTTCGAGCCAGGCTTATCAGCTGATTATTGATGCAAGGTTAAATCTCATTATTGGCCTCTGGCTGCGACCTGACAGTGTACTAGACATCTAATTAAATGTACCTTTTTCAAAGTCAAATGTGCAGGAATTCATTCATATCTTTAAACTTCACTATAATTAAGTTAAGATTTCAATCAAGACATTCCGAGATATGGTTTAATATTGCATTTGAAGGTCTTTTCTTTCTATATTCTGGGGAAAATTTGACATAACCTCTGGTGTATGGAATCTAGATAGCTTCTGTGCCACTGTAACTCTGCAGTACAGTCAGTGTGAAGGGCAGGGTGTCACTGCCAGAAACCCACAGCTCAGAACAGCTGTAGTTATGGCATTATTACAACAGCATAGATGATGTGTTTATCTGTCCGTTTCCCTTTCTCCCCCACACTTGGTTATCCAGTGTATTTCTTACCAAAGTCCAGATTTATTCATTCATGACTTTAGTTCGCCTGATTGCAGCAGTGATAACTGTGTGCTGTTGCAATTACAGGAGTCAGTCAAAAAAGCAAAACTATTTGTGAAAGGTCTGTACGCCTCCTTTCCAAAGATGTGTGCGCTAAAATAATTTGGGGGTGCTAGTGTTTTGAACTGATTGTAAATTGCCTGCGTTCTCGATTTCTTTGTCCTCATTGTGAAATATATTGAATTCTAAATCGGATAAATAACATAATTCAACTGAAATTTACCAATATATGACCATAACTGTAGCACAGAAAAGGCTGTATTGTTTACTGTTGACTGGCGATGACTGAGCAAACAGCACAACATGGTTTGGGTGAGGTTTTGAAAAGCCAACCTCAGAAATTTCAAGTATTTCACCCTCCATTTCATATGTCTGTGTGTTTCCACATCAGAATCAGATTGGCATTTATTGCCAAGTAGGTTTACATGTACAAGGAATTTGCTGTGATGTGTTTGTGCAAATATAAATAACCAAATTATTTCAAAGATTATTACAAAATTAACACCCGGAAAGAGATTGTGCATTACACTCTAAATAAACACTAGAGAATGGATTGTGCAAAGTACAATTTGTCTGTTATTGGCAACGGGAAGTTGAAGTGTCACAGTCACAGGAAGGGACATCAGTGCAGTCCAGTGATAGGGTCCCTGGCCTTATTGATGAGGCCAGCAGCAGTCGGGAAAAGCTGTTTTTGTGACACAAGGTTTTGGTCCTGATGGCCTGCAGCCACCTGCCCGAGGGAAGTGGCTCTAAGAGTTCAAGTTAAGCATTCTTATCATTTTTTTTCTGTAATGGTTAATAAAGCCAACCCAAACTGTTCTATTAAAATCAATAAAATACTGGCAGTGATCCATGAATGTAGAAAACAAGTTACCTTGTTCAGCCTATTTAACATATTACCTGAGGCAACATATGTTATGTTGTGTATTAAAAAATGCTCATCAAGTTAAAAAAAACGGTACATTTTCAGCTTGTAATGCAACTCTGGCAGCTTACCAGACAAACAATGCTCAGTTACAAACAACCAGATCACAGTGTGACCACACATGCTGGGTTGTGTCCGTCCAAGAAACCACATCTCTGGATTTATTGCTATATTTAAATAACAGCCATTTTGAATTGTAGCACATTTTCTGTGTCAAACTGTATTTTGTTTATTTCAAACTCCATATAATAAACAACTGCTTTAAAGGATCAGGAAATGTCTGGATTCATTAATGGATATGGGTTTTTTTGTAAATAAAATGTATATTCAACGAGTGACAGGTAATATAACCTGTAATAAGAAAACGTTCAAACAGGTTGAACAAAACATAAAAATGGCTTTTAACAATTACCTTGATATTAAATGCGGCTTTGAGCTGTTGTTAATGCTAAATGTCATCTTACGTTTTATATTTTTATATTTTAAATAAAAACTGCTTTGATGTTGCAGTTTCTCACCAGAGTTTCAAGCTCATTGATTGGATGTTTCTTACTGAAATGATCCTTTGAAGTCATAGTTAACGTGGGAATCAAGATTCCATGTCTAACCCAAGCTGTTGAACTGATCCAGATCATTCCTATCTTTTTTTTTTCTTCACCATTTCAGACTGAGACAGCAGCAATGACATTCATTGAACCACTTCCTGTTTGGCAATAAAGAGATTTTATTTTGAAAAGTTGGGAACTTGGTTTTGAAGATTGTATTGATTGCTTAACAGAACTCTGAAATAGCTGACATGTTATGTATGAAAAAATAGTATATAAATCAATAGTCCACATTTATATATATAGACCACACACATTCACAATAATGTAAAAAATTCAGTTTCATTTTATATAAACATTGGCTGTAAAATCTTAATTACAGATAAACCAGGTAGCATGTAAGCAGTGCCCTTTAGATTATTGTGTCTTCTCTTGAATGCAAACAAACCCGTGCGTCACCTTATTAGAAAAAAGCTCCTTACATTCCTGTGCAAACACAATCACTTACTTGTTTGCTCACATCATGTGCACATAATGTAGGAGAGCTCACTTACAACTCAATAACATGTTGGGCTCAACCTCTCTCAACCTATCGCTCTCTCATCGTATGTGAGATTGTTTTGTATTAGTCAAGGTGAATAAGGTTAACCAGTAGATCAGCCACTGACGCTACAACCCTGCTGTGTGTATACACATTCCTATCATGCTGTTCACCTTTTCATCAGACTGGAGAAAACGAGGGCCCAGGTCCACAACCACTTCATAGAGTAAGTGCAAACATTAAATTAAAAAGTAAAACATCTACGTACAGACAAAAAAAGAACACAAAATGGCTACAAGCCTTTCTCATGAGGACTTCAAAGAAACAAACAATCACCTCAAACCAGCAGCCACAAAGAAACAAAACACGAAAACAAAGGGATGCAAAACAACCTGAGGGGCCACTCAACTCCTAAGGAGGAGAGGTGGGGGACATTTTTTATTCATCCATGCCCAGGAGCCTATTCTCCATTGCTGTAGGCATTTGCAGACATGTAAGCAATTTAGTTATATTTTTATGTTGTTTATTTTCTTAATTACACTAAATCATCAATGCAATTATTATAAATTATGTTTCCCTATTGTCCATGAAAGAAAAAAGAGACACCTCGGCAGCAAATAATAATGAATCCACACTTAAACGCACCTTTATCCATCAGACAGCCCCCTTTCCCTTGCCCATAAACGTGTCTCATGTGGCTGCACATAGCATCACATTCTCGGCCATCCCCTCTACATATGGAAGAAATATGCTAAATAAAACCGCATTGTCCTTCCCAGAAATATACCTTAGGGTTGAAGTGTGATGTGCAGATAATGAAACATGGTGGAATAGCAGAGAAAGCTACCCTCTGCTGTTTATGGTCAAGGACGTTGGTATACAATATGTATGTAATGACACGTTATAAAGTTACCACCTGCAAAATGGGTTTAAACAGCAGCCACAGTAAGTTCAAGGTGGTGCTTCTGGTAAAGGTCATTGGTTCCTGCAGCACAAAATTGAATGTGGATGAAAATATGTTACATTTGACCGCTAATGAGGAAATTGGCCTCTGGGTAAATATTAATTTGTTGTTGGTCAGCTGTTAATGAACATTAGACTGCAGGGAAATCTGTTTTCCAAGTGTAGAGTTCTACCTCAGGGTAGCAATTAGTGTCTAATTCAGCCTGAAAAGTCCCAACTGTGTGACCAATCCTAATTTCTGACATTCACAAACACTGTTATGCCTTCGTCTTTTAAGCATTAGGAAAAAGTGAGTTTGTAAACTTTCGCCCTTCTATCAGTCTCCTCATTTTTCAAGTATTTCAATAAAAATCTGAACTTTATTGAGACAGGTCTTAGACTATGAATGGATGAATGTTTTGATCTCCTCTTCCCTGTATGGAACTTCAGACTAGATGCTTAATCCACAGACTAATGCTCCGACCAATCTCAGAATTTCACCTTTACTAAGGTCAGCAATTTGTACGATGGTATAAAGCAGCTTTTTTAAGTATCATATTTCATGACAAATACCTTATTTACAAGAGTCATACACTTGTGCTGCATGTATCTAGTTTAAACGGAGTGAACTGCAGCTTAAAAATATTCTTAAACTAATTTTATTGTACACTTACTTTCAATTGAAACCTGTCAGCAGAATGCTCCACTGTAATACTGTCACTGATCAAATTATGAGGCTTGTGTCCTTATCGTTTTTTGTGAAGTAAACAGATACTTGTACCACACTAAATCAATTGAAAAACTAAGTTCTTGTTTCTCTCACATATGGAGAGAAAACAGTCACAAATTTACAAATGAAAGAAAGACTCACAATGTGTTCAGTCTATTTTCTCCCCATACTCACCCTCCATTGTTACTCCAGGATTTCATACACTTTCAACTTTATCTTCAGGGAATTCTATCTTAATATTTTTTTATCAAGTGTCCGTAGTAGGACTGATCTATAAGACTGTAGGATTTGTTTGTAGTAATAATTGCATGTTTTGTCCAAGAAATGTCAGAAAACGGTGAAGAAAGTATCGTTCATCCCTGAAGCCCAAGTAAACATACTTGTTTGTTTTGATTTGTCTGAGCAGTGCTCAGAAACCCATACAACATACCATAACTTTTGACTGCAGCTGCAAACAACATCTGGTGAGAATAGAGAGACTGAATACAAGACTGATACATTATCTGCAGAAAACAATGAGCTAGAAGAGGCTAAAATGCTCCATGGAGCTAAGGAAAACTGTTGAGTTACTTGATCCTATTTGTTTCCTACCTTTGACGCCTCTCACATGGGCTGCAGTCATTTAATATTAAATATTGATTAGTAGAGCTTTAAGGCACCGAGATGTCTACTAGGCCGATACAGTTAAAAGCCTGAGAACAGCACAAAGGTCCATTTAAACATTGACTTTCTGTTGGACATAGAAGATGATTTAGATGGATGAAATGATAGATGGATAGATGGATAGATGGAAAGAGGGATAGATAGATAGATGACTAGGTAGATAGATAGATAGATAGATAGATAGATAGATAGATAGATAGATAGATAGATAGATAGATAGATAGATAGATAGATAGATAGATAGGTAGATAGATAGATAGATAGATAGATAGATAGATAGATAGATAGATAGATAGATAGATAGATAGATAGATAGATAGATATAAATATATATGTTAAACATGCATTGTTGTGGATAATTGCATGCTTAGATATGTTGAATTAGATGGGCTTTCACACAAAACAACACCAGCACATTAATCCATGCACGCACACACACACTTGCCACCGTAGACTGCATTATTCACACCCTTGGCAGATGTCCTTGTCCTGGATCGACCTCTGGTTACATTTTTAGTCTCATAGGATGCAGCAGTGGGGAACGTTAAAATCAGCTTACACCACCACTGCAGAAAACAAACAACAACTGACACTGCACACAGTGAGAGTAACACAAATATTAAAAATAGAAATAACAACAAATGCACCGGTTTAAATGTGCAAACATGGATACATACACGCACACACACATACACACACACACACATATGCACATTTGCGCATACTTACAGTATGTATGCATCCACAAATATACATGAATAATGACCCCAGATGCTCAGATCACAGGGAGACTTGATAGTCTGACAGGTAAGTGGAAAGGTGAAAGTGATTTGAATGGTCCCTGGTATCAGGCTACAATGGCATAATAGTGTTCACGTTCTCTCTCCTGTCCTGTTCATTTTCATACCACCCACCAGCATCAGCAGCACAGGGTACACAAACAGAGAGGAACTGAGAGAGGTCTGAATCAGCGGTGACAGGCAAAACAAATAAGAGGGATAAATGGACCTGCTGTTTTCTGTTTCAGCTAAATAACCCTTTTCATAGGCAGCACAAAAATAATAGTGTCACAGTTAGTGAAGCATTTGTATAAAAAACTATCTTTCTCTGCCTCTTCATATCTCCATGTCATCATCATTAACAACCTGTAAAGAGAGACAAAGAGAAACAGAGTGTTAAGAACCTGGAAAAGAGGGTCAGACAAGGTCGCGCCATTTGTAAGAGAAAATGGGTTTAAGGGAAGACACTGAAATCTATAAAACAGAGGTAAATACAAAAAATACAAGGAACAGCAAACCATAGCCCTTTTTATTTATCTTAAGAACAGAAAGTATTGAGAAACTGCTGCTTTTAATGTGTTTAACAATGCATTAAATGACATGGTAAAATCTGCTGAAATAAATGGGTAAGCTTTTCCAATGCATGTCACACACAAGTAAAAAGAGGTGCAGAACAAAAGTAGCAATGTGGCTGAAATGATTTAAATCCAGATTAATTTGTGTATCCCATTTCTGTAAATCCTCGTTGAAAAAGACATCAGAGCTGTTTGCATGTCCAGAAAAATATGAAGCTATGGAGGAAATCATTGTGGTCATAGAGTTTACAGAAACTTGTAGTTCAACATAGAAAGTCATGGCAACAGTCAGCTCTTATTTGCCCTGCAGATTTAACCAAGGAATTGGGCAGTGTGAATCCCTGTTCTCTGGTCTCTGACACAACTCATGGTCACAGGGAGGGAGCTATACAAAGCTGTATCTTTGGACTTAAAAGCTGTAAATGTCCCAGTGCAGGATGAGTCATCAAACATTAGAATACGTTTTCCAGAAAAAGACAGAGATTTACTTAAAATACAATGATATTGGTTTTATAACAAGATATATGGAAAGTTAACACAGACACACAGTTTCTATCAGGAAAAATAAAGGCTTTAAGGCAAAAGATTCAGGTTTCATAGAACATCAGTTGTATTGCTTCGATTTTTTACTTTGCTTTGTTTGAGGAATAATTGCTTTTTGTGTATATTTAAAGTTAAATAGCTCTAATGAGGAACAAAAACACAAGGATTCAGATGACTCAGGTTGTAAAAAAACAACCTTCATGGGTTAGTCAAACAAACTTTACAGATGAGATTTCTCGTTAAAATCTGACTAACAGCTCTTGCGGTCATTCACACTTTTCTTTTCCAAGCGGGGATTATTAGTAACATTGCCAATGGGCATTATTTACTTTTTCCTCCTCATAAGAGGGTGGCTGTGGCTCAGGGGTAATTGGTCGTCCTCCAACCAGCAGGTCGGCGGTCTTCCCCATTCCGAATGCTGAAGTGTCTTTGGGCAAGATACTGAACCCCAAATTGCAATTAGAAAAAAAGGGCTGCATATAGATATATTTGTGAATGGGTTAATGTAATATAACACATTCACAAATACATCTATATATATATAAATATATATATATATATATATATATATATACCATTTATAAAATGTTGGCTCATCTAGTGAAACATTGTGTGTTTTTTCCACTCCTGTAACATTCTAACTTCTTGTGCTTGTTGTCCTTGTCCTGTCCCTTTCTTCTTATGTCACCATGTTCCCACATGTCTTCAGTGACTTTAGTAAGTCATTATCTCAACTGTTAGAAATGATGGTCATAAAAACTAAACTGGAGTAAACTGTTCTTTTTATTCGAATGGGTTTGTGTATTTTTGTCTTTGTCTATGTGTCTAAATGTAGTTTTATTACTTTTTGTTTATAGTTTATTTCATGCTTGTACTCTAAATGAGTCTATGTCAACACACTTTGGCCCCTTATACCAATCTATAATAGTTTAAATGTAGCAGTCTATTTGGATATTGTTGCTGACCATGTCCATCCCTGTGCCACAGTTTACCATCTTCTAATGGCAACTTCCAGCAAGATAATGCTCTATGTCACATGGAAAAAGTCTCCAACTGGTTTCATGAACATGACGGTGGCTTCATTGAACTTTATTAACCTCCCCAGTCACCATATTAAATCCAGGGCAGAAATGATGAGATGTAGTCATGTCAACATGGGGCTGAACCTAAATGGAAAACCTCATACATCAGAACCAGAGTCATGAAGATCAGAGACTGTGTGTGAGCAAAGGGAGAAAGTGCCAAGTATCAATGTGGTGTCCCTAACCAAATACTTGTGCATGTATGTTGTATATGTGTTTTACACATTTAATTATGCATAGCATATACTCTATTGTGGGCTGTCATTGAATTTTGGATGTAAAAAAATAATTTAAAAAGGTGGTAAACTGCACTTGAAAAATGGTTTAGTATAAGAGTTGTCTGTAGGTAATTTAAAGGAGTAATGGAGGTGAATGAGGCAAACCTGCAGAGCTTGGCTATGGCCACCACACAGTGTTGATGTGGGTACTATATCATTACAGTATATGATTACAGTTAAGGCTAGGGGAGGTGTTTTAGCAAGCATTTCTGCCACTCTGACTTATTGCTGGTTAGAAACTTTATAAATGACTTATGTTTCAAAATCCTACCAATTCTTGGGGCCATCACTTAGATAGAATACTGTTACTACTGCATATGAGAGCTGCCATGTCAAATTTGCACCTCACCAGTGTTGCTTAAGCCATTGCTGACTAGCCAGTCCTTGTTGGAACAGATCGTCTACAAAGGGCTCAGAGCAGGAAGCGGCTTTGCGTCAAGACCCTCTAACTCTGTGGAAGGTAGGCGCTGGCAGAGTCTCTTTGAAAAACATACCCAACCCTGTTTGACCCTCCAACTTCCTTGCATTGAACTGATTGCCTCATTTCTGACACGTTGGTGGGTCGACCTTCCTTCAGACATACAGGAGAGTGCCATGTAGCCGATAAAACTCCCTTTGGGGTCATACAAGCTTTTTTTAAGTCTACTGAGCTGTAGTTAAATGACTTCCCCTTGTTTGTTATTTTTAAGCTTAGACAGAAAGGCGTAAGCAGGGATGTGTATGAACGCCACTCTAAAATTCTCTCTCTCCACTGCAGTTCTGGGCCAAACTCTACGGTCCAGGCTGCATGGCAGAGGTAGCTCCTGTCCAGCTGGAATAATAAGAGCCGAGATGACACTTCCTCCATGAATAACAAGGAGAGGGGTAGGGAGGGGGGTCAGCGAGGCTTGATAGGAGGCCTGTCTGTGACAAAGAGCACCACTAAGAAACAAAAGGTGGAAGGAGGGACAAGGACAGGCAGGCTGTGGGCACCACTTGAAACACACTCCTCACTCGACGTGTCAGTTGCTGTCAAAAGAACACCCCCTTCTTGAGCTGCCATGAGCAAGGAGGCCACAATCTATGTGTGTGTTTGCATGTCAAGTTATGTCAGTTTTCTTATAGAGCATATTTATAAAAAAATGGGCTGCACAGACTAATTTAAAATGCAATGAGTAGGTAATTAACCAAAGAACAAAATCTAAGGATTGTTACAATAGTCATAAAAATAATCATGTGTCAATAGTAAGGGAAGATCAGGCAGAGGACATTTTTTATGTAGTTAGTTAGGCAATATAACTGCCAATTTGAGAATTGTTAAAAATGTGGGTAGGATCTTGTTTGTTTGTAATTCTATGGCACACAGTATATGATGTAAAATAAATAGGATATGACAGGTTGAATGAGATAAGCTGTGCCATTTGCTGTGATGAGATATTTGAGAATGTCTAAGGCACAGCTCCATAGTTTTGAATGGGATTTAATTTTGGCACAGAAAATGTATTATTTTAATAACTTTGCACTCCTTCACTCGAGTCCACCTTAAGAAACTCAACCATTCTATTTAATATTTGTCTAAACCACACATTCATTTCAGCCAATTCCAACTTTGTTGATAACAAATAAAATTACACCATTTGATACACATGACTTGAGCTTCTAATACATCTCCAATTGAGGATGCAAAAGAATCCTAATTGTGTTTTTCATTTGGAAAAATTTGTTTTTGGCCCAGGCTTTTGAGAAGTGAAAGTAATTAACTCTCAGATGCGGGCTTAATATCACTTTGGAAAATGTGTCGTTGTGGAGCAGCACTGTGATGAAGCTGCACTGCTGAATCAGTTGGCAGGAGTGGTGGCTGCACAGAGTGAAGTGCGTCCACATTTTCTTGGTGCAGTAAATTACTTGTTTCAAAGTTCAATAGTAGAAGATATAGTAGAATTATAAAAAATGTTGAAATAGTTATTATAACATATTTATGCTGATGTGATTCCTTGATTACAATTCTCCTTACTATGAAGACGTCTAAGTTCCAGTGACTCTGTGGGAATAAACCAGTCATAGCACTTACAAATGTGCAAGTTAGAAACAAAACAATCAACCTATACCTTTAGAGAACAGAATGGTGGAGACTTTCAGAAACATCCACCCTCTTTACTCCTACTATTAACAACAAAGTTGTAAAGGTAAATGGAATGGACTGCAATAATACTTCTTTTTTTTTGTCTGAACGGCAAGTCAAAGAACTTAACAGTTCAGGTGACACCCAAGGAGACTTTGGCAGGCTGGAATTGAGCTACCAACCCAAAGCTATCTCCTGAGCCACAACCAACAGGGTGGGGTTTGTTAGGTTTCTGGGTACCAGCATCACCAGTGACCTGAAAATGGTGACATCCTCATCTAAGAACATCAAGCGAGCTCACCAGATGAGCTCCACCACATTTGAGCAAATCGGGCAAACAACAAGGACAGAAACAAATAATCTGTATGTTTTCTGCATGGTGCCTTGGTGACATACACTATACATTTGATAAATATAGCAAATCTGTATTCTTTATATCCATTTCCCCACTTCACCCTATTAGCTTTCATTGTGCCTCCTTTTCCCATCATGTTTTCTGAGTAATAATTTCAAATAGTAGGCAGTGTGAACATCTGCAGCAGAAAAACATCCATTTAAATCCAGTTAAGCATGTGGTTTTGGTCCAGCAGGCCCTAAAGACATCAGGCACTGAGAATGACCCCAGACACCTGGTTTACCTGCTGGTGCCTCCTCACCTGTGACGTCTAACCCTGCTGGAGGTTTGTCTGACATCAGCTGTCCAGCTCCTGTTTGTCTGGCTCCTGATTCCACGGTCGGATAGATGAGGGATAGCTCCACTAACCCACCTTCCTGTGTAGCATTCATGCAATGTTTTCAGTGCAGATGTTTGTCATAAATATTCATAGAGCCGCCTAATGGCAATCATTACTCCAGTTCAGTCTCTTTGCTTTGGCAGGCCCCCAGGGAAGCCCTCTGCCAAAACGGCTCTTGAACTCTGCACTCTAGTGGCCATTGTGATTGATTGGGACTGTCATCGCAGGAATCCTCCAGTCATGCTTTCTCACACAGTGGGCAAGACAAGCATGACAAGCACAAAGACAGAGGTATTACACTGGCGTTCAGAGTCATGAATAGATATACATATATACTTAAAAGAGAGGGGAATGGTTTTGTTTGCATCCTGATTAAAACTTTTGTTTATATAAGACAGGTGACTTTCTTTGATTCTGTGTGAAAAGCTCAAACCCAACAGGATGTAGCTGTAGGCCATGATGGGAGGAAAAGGTGCCTGAGGAAGAAAGTGTTAAAAGACGGGGATTTTATTTAAGTGTTTAAGAGAAAGCAGGATGTTGACAGAGTGTTGTCTGAAAGTGGATGAGGGTGAGTGGAGCCCAACAGCTTCTCCTACCCAGTGTAACTGTAAGTGCTTTAATGGGCGCCAATAAAAGCATGCAGCCTGACTGGCAGGGGGCTGGCTGCAGACCTACCTTTTCCACCGCTCTCTACTCCTCATCCTCTCTTTCCTGCCTGCACTCTCGCTCCATGACAGCAGCCTCCGCTAAAGGGGCGGCCTCCATCAATCTAGAGGATTAAAGAAACCCAGCAATCGTTTGCGTCCAAATTAAACCAGGACAGAAACCACTTAATAATACACAGGAGGGAGAAGAGGGAAGGAGGCAAAAATAGTGGAAAAAACATTGAAATTGGCAGGCGCACATAGAGAGTAAATATAAATAAGCACAAGTTCATAGATAAACAGACATCTAAATCATTTTTAATGAAAAGTGCTGACTGACGTTTACAGATTAATAGCAGCTGAACTCTTTTAATATTCAATTTCTATTTACTTTTCCATCATTTAAGTAAAATATGTAATTTTCCTATAACTCCCCTCAAGACTTGTGGGATTCTTTAAAGTACAAATGTAGAGCTCATTTTCTTTCCTGACAGAGGAACTGAGGCACGTCTCAGAGGCTGTGCTTCTATTCAGGGAACTGTACTTCTACTCATCTTTAACCTTTTCAAAGGCTCAGGCTTCGGAGAGCTTCCCGTGGGACATAGCAGTTAACAAAGAGCGCTTGTTTGTTATTTTGTTTGAGGTGCGCGACTTGTGTGTGTTTCTGTTTTCATCCTTGAATATTAACTGAAGTATAAACTAGATGCTTTAAACGCAAGAATTAACATCCTGTGGCTGCAACCTCTGGAGAGGCCTCCGCTTATCCATGAACTTTCACTCCTCAAAAAAACCTCCCCAGTCTCCGGAATGAGGGTTGTGGGAGGTGAGTGGTAGAGGAACAGCAGCAGTCCACAAGTTGGTATTTCTGCTCCTCTATGTCTCCTCTGCTCCTTTTGGAAACCATGCTGGCACACACACCACTGTTTTTGCAGCTTCACAATACTCCCACTCAGTGGGAGAGAGGTCCTCAGGGGTGTTGGATTGCACCTTGTGGGTTTCCTTAGCTTTCCTCCCTCTCTGAGGTTGTGCGGTGGGCAGAGAAGGGCAGAATGCTGTGGATAGTGAACAGATTAATCAGCTCCTGAGGGCCAGACTGGGCCCAGTGTTGCACTTGAAAGCTTTGGGAAAACGGACACTGGATCTCTGGTTACCGGACAAGGTCTGATGACTTAATCTGTCTATGAAGAGAGTTTGGTGAGGAGGGAAGCCAAGGTTATGGTTCAGTGTGATTGAATAGATCTCAGCTTTGTATTCCGGAACTGTGACACTGTAAATTATAGTTTTTGAAAATAATTCTTTAAATGTTTTACTGCATAATATTTATTAATCCTTTAGGGAGTTTATTGTTGTGTCTGAGTTTTTATTATTTTTTCTACTAATAAAAGTAATAATAATTATGATATTAATAATTGTAATTTTAATTACTACTGTCAAAACCTTGCTCTCTCAATTTTATCTGCAAACGTTGATGTTTGTATACTTACACATATAGCAAAGGTTTGACAGTAATAATATATATATATATATATGTGTGTTTAAAAATAGATGATTATTGTTTGTGATATCAGCGTGATTATAAAATTTGCTGAATTTATTTATTGCCGTGTCTAAGTACATAATCCCTTTTAGGAAGAGCTTTTTCTTTTCCTTTGCTTCTTCTCACCTCTCAGAAAAAGCCCTTTACAGTTATTGCACATCTAAAAGGACGGTAACTCCACAACCAGGGGTGAAAATATACAGTGGCTGTGTGTGTGTGTGTGTGTGTGTGTGTGTGTGTGTGTGTGTGTGTGTGTGTGTGTGTGTGTGTGTGTGTGTGTGTGCGTGTGCCTGTGCGTGTGTGTGTGTGTGTGTGTATAATGTGTTTAAACCTCTTATGTGCCTGTGACCTCTCTCTCCCTCTTCAGTCGATGTTCTGCATGTAACAGGCTCCAGGTCAGTCTCTGATTGGCTTAGTGAATAACTGTCTGAATAAGTGTGTACGTTGTTCTTCTTTTTTTCAGCATGCTGGTTTACACTTTGTTAAAATTGTTGAGGCAGCATCCAGCATGTACGTTTTGCTGTTGGAGTTTAGGTAAGTGATTTGTCTATGGTTTAGTCTTTTTGTTTGAATATGTACAACAAGTTAAAGCTACAACATTCCATTTGGAAATGTGAGTAATAAATACTTTAATGCTGTAATTAATTGCATTCAAAATGTAATTGTTGCTGTTGGTTCTTTGAAACCAGAAAGAGAGGAGTCTCATTTTCAGGTTACACCTCTGTTTCCCTGAACTTGGCTGTAACACCAGAGCAGAAAGCTGCTATTACTATAATAGCATCCAGGTCCATGTGCCAATGGGAACAAGGCTTTTTTCATAATTAAATTTTTAACTGAACAAACTGTAGCTAATGAGCCTGGACCTTGGAAGTAATGTTGGCATATGTTGCTAGTGTAGCTGGTATAAGATATTAGCTTATGCTCTTGTGTTTTTATTAACAAAAAGACGAAGCAGAAAGAAAGCACCCTCCAAAATCTTCAGAGGCAGAAAAATAAAGTTTATCAATCACAGTGGTCTAGATTCATCTGTGGCCATTTCCATCATCATACAAATGCTTTTGGCTATTTATTTGTTTGTATTAATCATGGTTATGTACTGCATTATGTTGTCTTATTCCTGTCTTTTCCCTGCAAAGGCACTGAGGATATTTGTGCTTAAGTACTTGTCATTTCCTTGTTTCTCTGCTGTTGATGAAAAGCGCTGGTCATTCCCTCCACTGTCCAACACAATGAGAGTTTGACACACTTCACAGAATCTCCAAAATCTGTCATTTCAAGTGCTTTTGTCAGTCTCCATAATGAGGCACACTTGCCAGTATGTTTTTTTATTTGATGGCAGTCGGCTCAATATTACACCAAGCTAAGTTAAACCCCTCAAAGGCAGCGTTCACACTTTAGGTCCATTAGTCCCGAGAGGTGGATCAGACTTCTCTTTAAAGGAACTTTGCATCTGTTTTCCGTTTTAAACGTCATAAATGTGAAGTGTATATATGCCAAGGTCATGACAGACAGATGGTGCCGTAATGGTTTTCAGAGCCCAGGCCAGGTAGTGATGCAGGAAGTGCACAGGCCTGCACAGGCTCTACTCACAGTGCCCTGACTGTAGCTAACACAGGCCTTTTCTTCATGGAAGCCCTAAATGCTCATTTTAACCTTCAAAAGACAAATTGTTAGTTTTTTTTTCTTCAAGTTTGGGAGGGGTTGGGTAAATTGCAGCATATTCCGCCAATATTATTTACATGGCTGTCACTTTGACTTGCTGTGAGGCTGCTCACAGCTCTTTTTATTTCCATTTTTGCTGACAGCTCTGGGCTCATCCCTGAACTATCGTAATTTGCTGCTATGGTTCTCTGTGCAGTGTCTCTCTGTAGTTGACGCTAACTCTGGCATGCACATGCACACACACGCACACGCACACACACGCACACGCACACGCACACACACACACACACACACACACACACACACACACACACACACACACACACACACACACACACACACACACACACACACACATACACACACACACACACACACACAGTACAGACACTTAATTTCACTAAAAAAAAAATTTTTTTATCACTATTTCACAATCCCTCCCTCTACCCGTCTTTTATTTCCCACTCTCCGCCTCTGTGAATGTCTATGTGGGAGTCAACCTGAAGGGAGGCCGGCAGGCTCATATACTGTAGGTCCCAGAGTTCAAACCCATGAAAAAAAACACTAGTTATCACAAGATAAGACTGTACAGACAAGCTACAATCAAACCCCCCACCAAAAGGGTAAAACTGTGAAATCACACTGTGGAATCTGACTTACAATAGGGAGCTGGGAAAATCACAAACTGTCCTAGAAATTGGTATTCCTCATAGGCCCCTTATGCACTTAACAGTTAGTCAACATGTAGTAATAATATCTTTGTATAGTCCTTTGCATTGGTGTCTCCTTGAACTGAATACCCAGAGAGCTCATCTAAGGGATGTGCTCACTTCCCATGATCCACTTGGATTTGCAGGGTCACCATGCCTTTGCTTCTCCATTCAATGAAAGGAAACACAACCCGGTAAAAGTGAAAAAACAGAGGAGAAGGGGGAAGAAATGGGGAAGTGACAGGCGAATGAAGGAGACAAGCACATGCATCGAGGCACGCAGCAGGACCGCCGGGCTCTGAATCACACATCGCCTCTTTGCCAGCTCCATCGCCTATGGAAATCAAAACATTGCACATGGTTCTAGAGATGAAGTGAAAAACCCCAGGGCAGAGCCTGCTGTGTTTGTCTACTGCTCTCTCTACCCTCCGGGCGAGTAAGGTGCTGCAAAGTCTTTCATCCCCCGACATACACGCTGTCGTCAATGTCCCGGGAGTTGACTGACACTGACTGACAGCTGCTGTGCTTTTGGTTCTGGTGCACTTTTATATTTCCCCTTTTCCAGTGTGTGGGTTTATGCCCTTTTTTCACATTATGCTTCAGTGATGTTTCCTGCTCGAACACCCAGTTATATGGTTGCAGCTTGAGGCATATGTAGGCATGCAGATCTGGTGTATCATTATTATTATTATTTGGTTATTCTTCAAACAAGTCTTCTGGAATTTCAGAGAAAGAACAAGTTAGCATTCTTATTTAGTTTCCACAGAGATAAATCCTCCCTTTCTTAAAAAAAAATCTAAACTATAGCCACCAACACAATTCTGATTTGACTTTACCAAACTACCTACATGTTTAGACCAAGTTAGTTTTGTTCTAAATTTTGGTTTGGTAACTTGGAAACTACCTAATGTCTTTTTTGACAGTGTTGGATAAAACAGCCTCAGATTTCACCATTAAGCTACCACATTTAAAGTACAATTATTTATTTGTTGTTGTACAGCATGATGGCCATGTGACAGTAAAACGGAAAAGGATTAACATAATATATTTAAACAGTGTTAGGGACCTGTGTGTCTAAAGAGTCATGGATTGATTTGTGAACAGGGGACATATTTAATTTAAAAACAGTAAGAGGAGGGTTGTAACATGAACCATAAAAGCAGAATAGCTCTGTTTTAAGAAATTATAACCTGTATCTCAAGCTTTCTTTTACATTTCCTATAAGATTTTGTTTCATCTGTGCAGTGGAATGTCAGTGTGGATAGAGAACCTCTTTTCCTCTGTGTGAACTAAATGCTTACATTTTGAACAAACACTGTATAAACTTCACCATTTTAATACTGATTCCAACACAAATAGTCATGCAAAAATAAAATAAATACATTCCATGTAATTAACATTACTTTTTTAACTCTTTTCTTAGAGGTTAATGGAATAGCCACTATCCAACACACTATGCTACCTCTTTCCAATTTTCAGTTAGGCTACTTATGGCATGTATTTCAGTGTTCTGTAAAAAAAGTATGATTTTTTTATGCTTCTTTGACCCTGGTCAGAGAAGCACACTCAAGTAAATCCAGGAAAATTAAGAAAAGCATCTAAATCAACCAGAATTCACTTCTCGTCGTATCTGTAAGCCTTGCCTCCCAAGGTGCACTGGTGTACGGCCACATATTGAGCACAGCCTTGGGGTTCTAGCTTAAATCCATAACCTAGTTGAAGAATAAAAGTTAATGACCTTAGCATCTCATTTTCTGGAGGACCCGTCCCCTTTGAAAAGCACCGCCCTGCTCAATGGGACAGAACGGACGAGGAGAGCCTCTCTGCCACGGAATGTATAATGACATCTTCTGTTATAGCCCAGAATGGTTATAGGCCATAAAACTGCTGGAGCTCATCTAGGAGATCCATGGTGAAAAAAGAGACATGCATGTGTGGTCAAGAGTTGGACTCTCATCTCTCTCCCTGTTTGTCTGTTTTCCTGTCTTTCATATGCATGAGACCGTGCGAACCAAGAGACTGCAATGAAATGCATTTGCAAAGCTAAAGGAGAATAATTCTGCCTAAATATAACTGCTAAGAAAGTACTTTCCTTTGCTGCGAAACATTTTTACATTTCATAAAACATCTAGGACTCAGGATCAGCCCTGTTTATGACACTTCTATTTACAGTACAGCATTAATGGTAACTTTTCCCTGCTCTTATAGCTAATTTGCTCCGGCCACAATGTATTATCTCAAAGTATCGCAGGCTGTAAATCAGAGTTCCAGAGGCACTCAAAGCAGGCTGAAATTAAATCAGCGTTTCCTACCATCAGCATGAAAACTGAAACATAACACCAGGAAGCTGTGAAACACACACACACACACACACACACACACACACACACACACACACACACACACACACACACACACACACACGCACACACACACACACACACACACACACTAATGTCAGCTCTAAGCAGTTTGCTCCATCTACCCTAACCCTGACTATTCAGCTGGGTGCGAGCCAGCACTTTTAGTCATAGACCCAAATCTTCACCTCACTCCCTCTTTTTCACTTCTGAGATATAGCCTTGGCCAAGCTCCCAAACTTAAATGGCTGCTTTGCTGCGGGTTAACTGGGGAATCGAGGGTGAAGTCATATATATTGCGTGTGGGGAGGGTCAGCTTAGCTGTAGATCAATTTGTGGGAATAAAGAAGGAGCCAGATGGCTACAGGATCTCAGTTCAAGGCAGATGGGGTAACCTACAAGTAGATGTACAGCTCAGGTATTTATTACTAAATAAAGTTAAGATCGGAATTGTGTGTGGCTGCATTTTATCATGAAGTGATAAAAAGCACAAACCAGACTGTCACTGGAAATTGTGTGAGCATGCTGCAGCTGCCAATCGATGCACCCAGTTTAACCCGCCTTAGATCTTTGCTCGCTGTAACAAAGCAAATGAAAAGTGTCGAAAGTGTTGGATACAAACTTGATGTATGATACAAGAACAACTGTCCAGACCCATTACACTAATCACACATCAGCTCATGCTGAGAAGGTGAAATCACAGGACCTTTACTTTACTTCAATTAAACTGTAGCAGCTTGTAAACCAAAGCAATCAAATGGTGGATCGATAGCAGCCCAGCCCTCGTCTTTCTGGGCTTATGCTTGTGGACCATCAGGCCTTTAAATCACGATGTGTGTGAATCTGCTCCGGGGCAGACAACAGGAAAAGAGGGTGATGCCACAGGCTTGTGTCAGCCTCGTGGAACAAGCCAGGGTTGCAGGCGCTGACCCATAAACCTTTTAAGAAAGGGAGAGACTCTCTCCGCTGATAAAGAGCTCCAGCTCCAGGAATGAAGGACGGGCCAACCGTCAGCTACTCACACACACAGACACACACACACACACACACACACATAGAGTCATTTCCACATTAACATTAACCCCAGCACCAGTACTGCTGTGAAGTGCCATTAAGAGGCAGACATTAGGCTGAGGGGACTAAGCCGACTCCTCCTCTCAGTCTGCAGTTCGTGTCATGATTGTTTGACAGCAGAAGAGCCACAGAAAACATGAGAAGAGCAAAGAACCATGCTGGGAGAAAATTAATGAAGTTGATATTTAGATCAGTTATTTTTTGTCAGTGTATTTAAAAAGATACTCTTTACCCTCAAGAAATACATGTCATTTCTTGACGGGGCCGGGGGGGGGGACCTTATGTAATTTGGATAGTAAAGATTCACAGGAAAAAAAGAGAATAACAGGCTGGGAGTTACTGCCTATGCCCATGAGGTATGTAAACTCGAACTCAGCTATTTTTTCGCCTGAAGAAACACGTTTTTGTTTTGATGTTTGGAGTGTCAGAGTCCAGAGGTCATTGACCTCTAGCCATTGACACTGACCCTCAACCATTACCATGGAAATGGCAATAACTGCCACAGTGTTATTTTCTACCCGAGAGGAATTATTGACTTTTGCAAACTTACAAGAGGCTACGTATGATTAATGGTTTCAATCATGGCAGAAGACCACAGGCGAGTGTTTATGGCCACGATTCCAGCCAGTAACACTTTGGTTCCGCTTCCAATTTCTCCTCCCCCCACCTTCCACCAATAATCATGATATAGATTTTTATGTGGTGGTTTTCTCCAACATTCCGTAAAAATAATATTTAATGTAAAATCTGAAGTAAATTTAACCTACCACTCTCCTTTAGAAGCCCTCTCCAGTGGACAATAACAATCAACACTGACCCTGAGTGAAGTATGGGTACAGACTTCAGTATCAGTTTATGGCCGTGAGATTTTAAGATTAAATTTAACACTTTGTTCTCGAACTGTTATATAGTCAGTACATGGTCAGAAGGCAATTGTTGTCATGCAGGATTTGTTTTCTGACCACAACAGACAAGTTGTGTGGGCCAGGCCTAACTAACATATACAATTTATTTGAAAGATGTATTTGTTTATTCCAAACAATGGCCCTCCTGGGAAATTATTATTGTTGGCAAGTAGTGGTATAAACAATCAGAGATCAATACTGCTACTCTGTATTTAATATTAAATCAGACGTCTATTTCTTCTGTGGGAACCAGAGGCCTCATTTTAGAGGATTAGAAGTTTCTCTATCAGTCTCTCTAGGATTTCATGGGATGTTTTGGGGTTTGGTGTTGCCTGCATGTTGCGATGTTTGTATGTGTCTTGCAATGAAAAATTGAAAAAATAAAAATCGCTTTTTTGTGTATGAGGTTAAAAAAAAATATATATTAATACACTTATGTGCAGAGCATCAAAGAACTGCCTTGCTCAGACAGAGGGTTGGCCATATGATGCCAACAATTGTCCCTTGTAGGTTGTAGATGTGGATGAAACCAAAATCACCTGTGTTTCTTATCACTCAATCATGCTATATATTCAACTCCTGAATGGACTATAATCTATCATTAGTCAGTTTACCAGGTACACCTAGCTCAAACCACTGCAGTCTAATAAAACATTGCTGCAAAAACAAAAAATCCTCCCTTCATGAGGGTTATAAGGTCAACAATGGTAGAGGCTCCACGGTGGAACGGATTCAATTGCGAAATCATTTTGGAGGATTGGGTCTGTGGTTGAACGGCACTGCATATTGCAGAGAAGTGTAAATTGCAAGTTATGGATTTTTGTTACGCACTGGAGTGACCTTTGTGTGTATCTTCAACAACAGGGTATTGAGTCCTGAGGCCATGAGGCCCTGTGGAAAATTATAATTTTGTTTTGTTTACCACTGACTCTTAAGGATGTCCAGTAATGTCAAGTGATACATCACGGATAGATGGGCAACTATGATTTTTTTTATTTTCAAATCCTAAACACAATCCAAGTAGTCTTCATTCTTATGATCTGTTACTGAACTAAGCAGATATGTAGCACGGAGCCGTCCGAGCACTGCAGCAATGATGATGTGTTTGTTTCGGCTGGCAAATTGCGGCTTGATCATTGTTTGACCAGCACATTTGTCATTGCAGAGTTCAGGGGACAACACACGCACACACTCTCTGTCACCTGGCACACACACAAACACACGTCTGTGTCCAATGGGCAGGAAGACAAGAGCAGTAGACAAGACTAGAATGTGAGCCTAATCACCAAGACATGTTTTTGGAAAATAAGTTTGAATATTGTTTGTGCAGTCATTCAAGCATTCAGTTAAAACATTGAATGTTTTCCAGCTCATATGAAAATATCCATACAAGTAATCACATTCTGTGAATGCCACTTCCACTGTGTATTTTTTACAAATGTGTGTTTCATGACTTATTAAGTCTCGTGCTGTAAAAGCAAACAAAGGAAAGGAAGATTCTGAGGAACGAGACATGACAAAAATAATTACATTCACTGAAGTGTAATATTTCCAAATAAAGCCGGCAATGTGTCTCGTTTCAAGCGGCTCTTCCCAAAAGGGCGATGAAGGCCCTGTTCAACTACTTTTTTATTTGGTCTCAAAACACATTAGTCAATCAGCCGTGCCTATGAAGACGAGCTGCCAGGAGACAACAGTCTAGCCTTCTTTCCTCTAACCAATGCAAATAAACAGTTTCAGGTTACAAAGATGACAGTGTTCTCTGTGAACGCACCTCTGACGACCCTCTACAGGGAGATGCAGGAATGCAACGCCACATTCCTTCACATGTTCGTCCCTCTCATTAAATGAATGCACCAGTTTATAATTCCTTTATTTATGTTTTATTGTTTAAGCTGCTGTACATACTTTCCGTGTCAATAACACAGCATAGTAATTCACTTGTGTGTGTTTTTACATGCGTCTCAGGTGTTTGCTCTCCTTTAGTTCTGAGCATGCTGTCAACATCAAAGCAGTAATTATGCAATAAACTATTAAAGGCTCTATGTCTCCAGCCCGATGTTGTCAGGTGTGGCGTTCTTTTGCCTGAAGGTTTGTTTTGTTTGTGTTCTCTGATTGAGCTGCTGCGATCCTCAAAGCAGTCGGTAAAACTGTAAGGCTGCGTCTGTGGTTAGACTGAATGTGTGGCATCAAACAGCAGTTGTTGGGCGTTGTTGGAAGGCCTGAGCCAGCGAGTTGCTCTTGTTATTGGCAAGTAAACATATTTGCTTTAGTTTTCAAGTCTGGAAATGTCAAGACAAATGAATGTGCACATGGAGACACATACAAAACAGTGTAGTTCATCCCCATGAAATAAGTTCTGTCATGTTTGTTGAATGTCTAATGATTTAATTTTAGTGAGATGATAACTTCATAGATTTTTTAAAATCATTTTTACTTTGTTGACACAAATTTAACTGCTAAACAGTTTTCATTAAAAGGATACTGTTCATAGTTTAGTTTGTCCTCACTCTTGTTGAGGGTTAAGAACAGAGGATGTTGCCTCTTGTTGCATGAGCCAAATTGTGATTTGTGAATATGGGCTATACAAATAAAATGCTATTGATTGATTAAGAAATAGAAGTCAAAATTAAAACAGGAAAGGCTGAAATCGTGCATTTCTCATGATGCAATAATACATAATAAGCCATCAGCATATTAAACCCATTAAGTGTGTAATGTTTCTTTTCCAGTCTCAGCTTTACATGTGAGATTTGTATTCTCTGAACTGAGACTGAGATTATCCTGATGCCATCACCGTCATCAGATTTAACGGAGTTCCCTTTGAGCCACAAAAGTAATGAGACAAGTAGACTGTACAAGTTGCAAACGTGGTAGAGGTCCTGTTACTGTATATATGCTAGTGGTTTGCAGTGAAGGGCCAAATATAAACAACCTGCAGACATGTGACAACATTGTACTTGTGTTGCTCAGCCGGGCCTGTATAACTTATAAATCATCACATCACATACTCTTGTCGGGTGAAACACAAATGAAACACAAACTCTGGCCAGTTTGTTTCTGTTTTAGCTTGAATGACCATTGTGCTGAATTTCTACATGAACAAAACACCCTCCTCTTGCAATGTTGACATACATATCTGTACTTCTATTGAACACTTGACATAGTCCCGCACAATTAATAAAGTCAACACTTTCCCTAAACTTAAATATAATTGTTCAATATATGTATAGAAAATTCCATTTTTATATTATTGGCCCACTGTCCACATACAACTATAAAATGCTATAAACTTGAAAAGTCTTACCTGCCAACCATGTGAAGAAATAGGGACTGGCTAAAGCAGCTGCACGTTCCTATGTCCTCACTCTCAAGTCTAGAACCCAAACTGTTCCTCATAAAGACAGCAAGTATTCCACTTAGCCAGATGTGATTATATCAGGTTTCACTGGACACCAGAGTGAACAGAACAATAACAGCATGATTCAGAATCAATGGTTCACTTATGGTCTGACACTCTACAGCACCATATGGAGTCTGCTGTCTTTCTTTAAACTTGGACACAAACCAACTGTCTCCTTTTCACCTCCATACAGAGGAATTTGTCTTTTTTTCCATCTGTAAGTGCAGTTTTTCACTTCCAGTGTTCCACAACTTTTACAACACATTTCCTGCTATTTTTATGTCAACCGTGAGACTGTGTTTACTCAGCGCAGAGGCTGGGAGTAAGACACGGATGTGTGCGTCAGGGTGGTGGGGGGAGGATCTGACCTGCCAATCACAAGATACTGATGACCCCGTGACTCAGCTGTGAACACGGCAGGAAGTGGGACAAGAACAGTCTAGTAATGGACACCATATAAAGTACATTATAGTAAAAACAGCTTCCCTTTGCTGCGATCAGTGACAATGTTAATAAATGAAATAAGGACTGAGTGTGGAGGGGGGAGCCAGGCTGTTATTACAGAGATGGCGACACAGGAAACAAGAGGGTGGCTGGCACAATGGAGCTGGGGTCACTGCGGCAATTGTCATTTCTGGCCACCACACCACACCCCAATATTCACAATAGACTGCATCCGCTCTGCAGGCACCCACTCTATAAACCAGGAAGCTGACAAAAATATGCAGACCCTGAGGATGACAAATATTGTGCTGAGAGCAGACAGAATTACTTGCAAAGACTGATAATCTAACTGCACAAGTACCTCACAGTAGTAGTTGTAGGTGTGGCAGCTGCAACTGCACCATCCAAATTCTCCATTTATATTCAGCAGCAGACAGATGGCTGTGAGAAAATGTGTGAGTGGAGGAGCAGAAGTAATACCAGTCATGCTGGAAGACTCAACCTGCACGAGCACATTTCATTTTCCATGCATAAGATATAGCAGGGCTCTGTCTGTGTAATGCAGGCCATACCACTTCCCTCCCCCTCTCTATTACTTGTCATCCACAAAATCAAAAATGATCCCAGGATTTTAGATTCAGCACCATCCTCCTTTATGCATGCCTAGCCTTACTGTAGCATGCATGTCTGAGGTGGTAAAACTAGGTTAACTGTTGGTTGAAAAACAGTAGATGTTTCTAATAGAAGACATCAAAGGGCAAGGCTGGAGTACCTGTTTTACTATCAAGGTCAATATCAATTTTAATAACATCTAATAGTTTATTAAAAGCTAAGAGATAAAACAAAGATAAAAATAACAAAAAACTAAGATAAAACTAACAAAGAGAGGTCTTTTGGGGCGGCTGTTGCTGAGGGGTAGAGTGGTCGTCCTCCAACCTGAAGGTCGACGGTTCGATCCCCAGTTTGAACCATCTGCATGCCGAAGTGTCCTTGGGCAAGATGCTGAACCCTCAATAACCCCCCATAGAATAACAAAGTGCTGCAAGTAGATGCACTGTATGAATGTGTGTGTGAATGGGTGAATGTGAAACTGTAATGTAAAGCGCTTTGAGTGGTCTTCATCAGACTAGAAAAGCGCTATATAAATACAAATCCATTTAGAAAACAGATTTATCAAATATCTGACTCATTTAGGTAATACAAAATTAAAACAAAACCTAACTTTTCTATTTTGCATAATCTAAAAACATCAAAATCAGCATCCCAAAAAAGATTGCCTCTAAATATCGCTCTCTATGTATAAGTCCACAGCACCTCAAAGGGTCTATAGTCAAAAGTTACAAAATAACAATCAGAAATCACAAGTGTCACCGATGAAGCACACAGCAGGTGAATGACCGGATGTCAGGCTCACCAGGCTCTTAACGATTTCTGGAGTCGGATTAGATGTTGTGGATTGAAGAGCCGGACCAGGATCCTGGGAGTGACACAGGAAGTGGGGAAGGTGTGCAACTCCAACAAGCAGCTGGAGCCACCCACACACAAGTGGTAAGATGTGATGCACCATTGCATCACGTTGTAACCTAAAACTCCATCATGTTTCTCTGTCAGAATGTGTCAGTGAAAGCTACTTGTGGGCCCCAAACTCCACCGGCCATGTCAGCTTTATCCAAGACCATTTGTTCTGGACCTCACCCTTCATATGCTTTCAGTTGAACTGATGCTGGGGTTGGTGTGTTTCATCACTTCAAACTAGCAAAATAGACACACTGGCAAGTTATTCACTTCCAACAGCAGCAGTTGGTGCATATCTAGCAACATTCCAAATGTAATATTCTTTTCTTTACGCTATGATGCTTCTCAATGATGACATGTACCTGTAATGTGTGCACTGCATTCACCCTGACCCTGACCTCAGCACCCCAAAGTACATTTAAATCTAGTAATTTGCAATTTTTGCAGAAAGTATATGATATAAATAATCATTTAATATCATGAGATCTTTCCTCCTATATGGAGTTGCTTTATAACATCATTATATCATTTATATAATAGCACTGAATACTAACAACTTATCCCAGATGTGTGTATTTTAACACACAAACAGAGCTAACACATGGCAGGCTCTGAAAATGTTTTTTTTTAAGTCTTCTCTCTCATGTCTTCATTTGCATGAGCAGGTCATGTTTTTAGGTAAGGCTTTATTGCAGCACATTACACTTCTGAAGTAATTTCACTTTAATTTTACATCATCTTATCATCTGTCAAGGAAAGCAAATTTACTTTGCTTTTATCTTTCCTGCAAGTTAAGGAAAGAACATTTGAAAAGTATTTTAACACAGTCATTAAATGAAAGCTAAGTTAGCAGTAGCTGTTAGCACAAAGGGTCAAAATCTTAAATTACACACTACCCGTATTATTTACAGAATACTTTTAAATGAACAACCACAACCTTCACATACAAATGAAGCATTAGGTGATGATGAAATAATTTTACACCACTCATACATGCAAATTTATAAATTTAGCAGTAAACTTATATCATTTGTTTGCAGTTATTATAACAGTCAACATTCTACTTTTGACCCATTTAAACTTTTAACTCAAAAATACATTTATTTCAGCAGCTCTCCTGTATTTTGGGATTTAAATTTTTTTTTTACATCAGCCTTCACCTATGTACTAAGTGCAATAGTTGTTTTCATGTATTCGTTTTATATGAACTTGAGTGTTTACTTGGTCATAATGAGTTGCATGTTCATACTAACCCTCTTGTTCTGCTGATTTGCAATGTATTGTGTTGTATTTTACGGTAGAGCAGTACATCGCCACAATATTTCCATGTGGAAATTACATACAGCAAATTGATTTGTAATTGTGGTTGATAGGTAGTTTAGGGTCTGTTTCACATCAGTCAACACTGTTTTTTGGGGTGAATATTCCACGTATTCCATGTACCAGCAACAATTGACTAGTGATTGCGGGAGAACAGATACAGTCAGGATCCATCTTTACGTGTTGAATGATTTATTGACAGTTTACACAAGACAAAATAAATTATAATGTGTCCACCTGACATCAAATAATTAGCTGATTAAATGCATACAATTGGCCAATCACAGGGCAACCCATATTAGATGTTATATAAATGATAAATCTCAACCGTATGGTTAAAATTCAAAATATTTTACCGTGCAAGAGCATTTAACCTGTGATGCAGCACTGGTAAACACATTTTAGTTCACATATGAGAGTGATGGGCTCTAGTGTTTAGTCTGTAGTGGCTGAAAGATTTGCAAACTACCAGGTGTACTTTCTTTCTCAGACGCATCTATTCACACTACAATGTGAACTTGTATATGGACATGTTCCAAACGTGCACACTACTGTGGTGTTTTAAGTGTAATTATATCCTTGCAAACAGTACATTAATCACAGCCATTAAACGTATTGAGTTTTTAAAATGTTCAGGTATTAGGTGTTTCACCTAATACCTTATGAATACAATAACTAATACTATCTGACACTAAAAGAAGTGTAACTTAATCAACCTGCAGCTGAGAGCCTCTCCAAAGTCTCAGGATTAATCTCCACAGGATAAAGAGTGAGTAAATGTCAGAGCACAGAAAAAGCTAATTTAAAAAATGTATGCTCTCACAAGCCTTTCCTGATTTCTATGTGAGTGTGTCTTTTGATAGTGCAAGCTTTATTCAATTATTTTCTAAAGCTATCTATCTATATATCTATATATCTATCTTCATGTAAATGTGATTCAATCTATTTGTTATTCAAATTAAATTGCAATTGCCAGAAACTTTAAGCTTGTATTTAAAGCGACTACGAGCTGGTATCAGCTGAGACGAGTGAGCAGATTTTTTTATGGGTTTGTTGATCTGCACGTTCTCAGCAGTAGAAGCATACAGTTGAGTTTGCTTCTACTGCCTGAGCTGTTACCCGGATGTAAGAGGTGTCCTGAGGGGAAGTCACAAACTGTGCTGCTCAAAAAAAGAAAGTGTAGGTCAGTGCAGTGGCTTATGGGTAGCTTGAACATGCTGATTCAAGCACGTCTGAACCTGAGTAGTGTTCCCTCAAAATGAAACAGCGAGGAGGAGACGAAAACTTCTCAGTGGTCCCCACGGTATACTGTCTCATCACACTAACACAAGCTTTTCACTTCTTCATTATAACACCTTCCAGCATGTGTTGTTAGAACCCACTCTGACTAGACTTACAACTAGAAGATGGCTGTGGCTCAGGAGGTAAAACAGGTTGTTCACTCCCCAGAAGGTCAGCGGTTAGATCCCAGTCTATCGTATTCCTCGTGCCGAAGTGTCTTTGGGCAAGGACTTCAAATTGAGCCTAACAGCTGTTTGAGTAATGCACTGTAAGAGTATGTGTCTGAATGTGTGAGAAGCAGCGGTCATCAAAATATAAAAGTACTATATAGAGACAGGCTATTTTACCACTTGATAAATTAATGAAATTTATGTTTTTTCTTTAACTCATGGTACAAGTGTGTATGGCAATAACAACAACTCACTTACAGGTCCCCAACTCCTGGGAGGTTGGATTACATTGCAAAGCCCTAGACGCTCAGTGCAATGTGAGTTATGATTACAAATGTTATGTTCAACTGAAATGAAACAAGTTTATTTAACTAGGATCTGGTTTCTTTTCTTTTTAAAAAAGGCTAATTATTATTTGAATTCTTTATTATAATAATTGCAAATTCAGCATCAAAGTTTATATAGTGCTTATACTATAGACATGCATTTAATAATGATACATAGTCTACATAGCGCACCAAGGCCTTGTGGTTATGGGTTGCATGTGTTAATTCAGCCATGGCGATAACAACTGAACTATAAAGAACATCCATCAATAACTTGTCTCCATTTCTGAACAGTTGTTGACTGGATCTAAGTTTTAAATTCACTGACTTCATTTCCTCTTCAGTAAACCTTATTGACGTCTCCACACTCATTCGCTAAGAAAAAAACTGAGGTAAGTAAATCATTTCCAAGAGTCATACAAGCAGGAGTAAGGCCATGAGGCAACATTGAAGCCATATTGCATTGTGTGTATGTAGATGCTTTGGATTCAGATGCCCGTCATTGTTGTTTGTGATTTTCCGATGATATACACAATGCAGCTGTATATTATTATAATTATTATTATTATTATTATAGTAATTTGGAGTGATTTGACATATGAGATGTTGTGTCGAGCTGCATTTTTTGATCACAGGGATATTTGTTACTTTTCTTTCTTTTGATATGCAGAGATAGGACATTCCTCCTCTTTTCCAAACTGCAGACAGAGAATGACTGATTTCTATTTATGGAAGAGCTGGCTGATTAGTAGGTCAGCTAAACAACCCCTGGGCACGCCAGCAGCATCCAAGACCAGCCCCTGTCACGAGACCTGACTTTGATGACAAAATACCTCAACTGGCGGATGTGTCAGAGCAAATTAAAAGTGAGATGAAACAGTTTGTACCAAATATGTTAAGTGAACCGCCCCTGCATATCATTTGCATGATTTTACCACAGACACTGACCATAAGGATAGGAAAAGGATCCAGCCCAGTCGTGCAAAATAAATGCACATGTGCCAGATACAACAAACTCTAGTGAGTGTTCTGGGACTTTATGGTTTTTAAATAGCCTAACTTTTGAAGTTGAAGGTGATGGGTTAACAAAAGACTGCACTTTGGCTCAATGGCAGCCATACCTGTGTGTAGAATAGTTTTCTCTGAAAAATCTGTGGTGTTCCATATTCTCATTTTCACATGAAATGCGACCATATGTGAGCCTAAATGGACAAGAGTTCAAGCCTTGCTCCATTTGCTTTTATATTACACCGCTCGGCTCCAGGTTCTGTGCACAGCTGCTTTTGGCCGGCCAGGAAATTGCTCCTGAAATTGGCCCTGTGGTCGGAGTGGCTTATAAGTCATATTGTAAGTATGAAAGTAAATGAGAGAAGCAAAGAAACGGCTTCTCTATACCAGACATGCTTCTCACCAATCTACTAGAATATCTTGTCTGCCTGCAGCCAGTGGCTACCAGAGAAGGTCAGCAAGTCATGCTGCCTGTAGTCCAGAGTGAAAGAATCTGAAATGGAAATGGGTGCCCATTTTCTTTGGCCACAAGCACATGTAAAAATAAATCCCATTTTCTCTGTCTTTTCTTCCTTCTCTGTAACGCACCCTGTTGCTTCCAGAGCCTCTGCTGTTGCTGTAAATCAGCTTGTTTTGTATTGCTTGTTCTCTGGGAATGAATGGAGGAGCTTGAATTTCACTGATCTGGGCAAAACCACAATTGAAAAAAATTGCGCACTGGGTGTCATTATGAATTGAAATAGATCATGCTTCTATTCAGTGTCTACTGGGATTTCAGGCATCAAATGAGCAACGCCTTTTCAGAGAGTTTGAGAGTCAGTAACTTGTGAGTCATGAGTCATGTATCAATGCCAGACAGTCCAGGAAATACAGTTCATTCAGTTGTCTTTACATATGGTGGGTGCTGTAAGGCATGATGGCCACTCCATCATTCCAATTTCAGACAAAAAACCTGGTAAACCATGTGGGTGATTTTAGTTTTTACTAGTCCATAAACCATTTAACAGTTCAGTTCCCCTGCTTATGAAACTTAATTAATATGGTAAGCGTTGCATGAAAAACAATTTCTTATACGAAAATATTATATTTTATATAATTTTCGGAGCGTATTAAAACAATGTTTGCTGAACAATAAGAAACATACAGAGCAAGCCTTAATTTGGATACAAATCAACAGAACATAATAGGTTTTACTTAAAGTTTTGATTTCCATCATCACCATCTGCACCTGGAGTTCCTTTCAGCTAATGCCATCGAGATACTCACTCAACAAATCAATAAGTAACGTCCCCCCATGTCCCGCCCACACACACAACACACATCCATCTATCTGTTTTCATCACTTGATGATTTTGAGTTTCCTGTTGCTCTCCCTGCTGTTTCCCGGAGTTACAATTCCCTCCATGTTTCCTCCCACATGATTAAATTTCATAATATGCCCATGCATTATATGTATTAGGAGTATCACTGCTGTGATTGCGTTTTCAAATGACGTACTGAGAGAATTAGGCGCACAAACACACAAATAACAATAGGCGCTGGTCTTTAACATCACGGTTGTAGAATGTAGAAGTGTTGCGCTTAACCATCTTATCCATCAGTACCGCATAAGCTTTACACTATAGCAAGAGGAGCAGAATTGCTTAATTTTTATTGCTGAGAATAATCTTAATAGCCAGGCTACCAACATATAGCATCTCTCCCTGTGGATGAACCCAGCACTATGCATATGTTGATTGTGGTTGTGGTACTTATCTTTCTAGCTACAGAAGAGGAGCACGTGTGCATGAAGCTACCAGCACTGTAAGGTAAATCAGTCATTCAGCTGTGAGTCACTTCTCCCTGCTTGACCTGATCTAAGGCTTCCCCCACCTGCTACGTCCCACTTTAACCCAAAACCCAGAGAGGATCCTGTGACTGTCTGTGGCTGAAACACCGTGTGTGAGTCTGCTCTCTAACTTCCACCAGACTGTGTCTCATCACTTCTCCACTCTTCAACCTCAGTACAGCTCTCGACTGCAGACAGGGAGCCTAGAGCCAACATCTGGGTAGAGACAGAGATGAAAGCTGCTACTTGCAATAGACAGAAATAGACGTAAAAGGCAAGCAAGGAGTCTCCAAGTAGTCCAGTGTCTCTCCAGTCAATGAACTGGAACAATAGTTAATACAAATACTACCGCAAATAAAAGTATCATTGACAGACAAAGGGGTTGAAAAAAAAAGTAAAACTTCTGCTGGTATTGTTGCATCTACCACAGGTGCTTCTTTCGGCAATGTTTTATCATATATCTTAAGAAAAGGAATTTAATATTAACTCGCCAAAAATCTTACTTAGTGAAATGATTTGATGGGCTGTCTAATGATGGAAACTGATCTTATCTTGGCTGAGCTCAAGAGGAGCCCTGACCAGCTCAGTATCGCTCTGGCATTCAGGCAGTCGTTTTGAGGAAAACATTTTTGAGAACACACAAAATGAGCCTTTTAGAGAAAAACTAAATCGTTTTTTGTGACTGTCTTTGTGTGGGATGCAGAGGAGAGGACATGTTGTCTCTGCAGAAGCTGCTTTGCGACACCCTCCATTGTAAGGGGCGCCAGTGTAAAGTGTTTATTTAGCTGTAAAACGTTTCTAAAAAGTGGGGTGTATTTAGTGGTGGTCTGTACATTTAAAGTCAAATACCTGTTGAGTGTTTAAGGGATGGTTCACCAAAAAATGAGAATTCCCTCATTATCTACTCACTATGCCAATGGATGGGTGGGAGAAGTGTTTGAGTCCACAAAACACTTTTGGTGTTTAACTCCCTCAAATGTAAAAAAACAACAGAAAAGAAACACAACATGCCTCCATACTGCTCCTATGGTGTCTTCCACCCACCTCTCCATCGGCAGAGTGCTGAGTCTATGAGTGAATTTTAGTTTTTCTATGAGCTATCCCTTTAAATCCAACATTTAGGCTGTAATATTTAGATTATGACAAAGTATAATACAATCTACAGATATATTGGTATGATATAATATATACTACACAATACATATATATATATATATACTGTTGAGTATCTGAGAAAGAAAAGACTTACATAAATACATACCACTTATTGTATTCGTGGGAAAAGCTGTTATTTTCATCATACCCAACTTTAAAATTTACGCCCCAGACCATCGCACTTAACGCAACGATCATTAGTTAGAAACCAATACTAAAACAACTCATTTGTTCGGCACTTTAGCTCCATAATGTTCACGCTATGTGCCGAAGCTAATCACCGACTTACTCATTGTAAGTTACATAGCAATACAAAGTATTGTTTGCTGAGCAAAAGTGCCCCCTGCAGCCAAAAATCGTGATGAACTCTTGATTTGAGATAGTCCAAGCAGTTTGGCAAATTATGTACAAAAGCAGTCGATCCACCAGAACTTTGATTGCATAGGACCATCTTTAACTTAAACGCAGCTGAACTGTGCATAATCCTCATTATCCCTAGTTTACAGGAGAGCCTCCAGAATGTGCTGTCACAGTAACAGACTCAAATGTCTGAAATTCATGACAGTTTTACAGTTTCTATGGAGAATATAAGAGACAAACTTTAGTTATTAATGACTTGTTTGTCTTTTGAACTGATCGACTGTCTGACTTTATTGTTGTGCTGTCTGTGCAGGATTTACTGACCATTTATGCCTTCTACTGATCAAATGTACCTGCCCACCAAATTTTTGTAATGTGAGAACAGGCAGAGCCTATGATTTGGGAATTAAAGAGGCACCATTCTCTTCATTACAAGTCATTGTACTGATATTGTGATTTTGAAGTTGGGAGGGTCAAGTAAATACAGTTGTTGCATAATTGCTTCAACTGTCTGATTGGTGTTGTGAAGTCAGTGTACAGTGGGATGTAGTGCAGTAGTGAACTGAAAACAGGTGCATGCTGCTGATGAAAGAAGGTTGATATGAGCTGTGAGAGAGTGTTGGCCACCAAACCAAAATGATGAGCTGAAACATGCTAAAATGCTTCACTGTAATACATCATTAAGTGATAATTCTCTAAGTTTGTCTCTAACATTCACCAAAAATTCTTTGGAAGACATTTCAGCACAGCACAGGTGGTTATTGTATGCTTTCCCGCATTATAGACACCAGGATAGTCAATGAGACTGATCTCAACCTGGATATTATTGAGAAAAAAAAATTCTGAACCCAGTCTGAAATGTCCGGTCCCAACGGGTTCTGTCAAGCTGGGGTTGGGTATCAACAGCTGCTCAGGGTTCACCTGCAGTGCTGTGTTTCCAATGATGTGCTGATCCAGATCAGATAACTCCTTTCCTTCTTTTTTTTGACAGTTTTTCAAAGGAACTTTCTTAAAGCCCCTACACTGAGTTTTAACTGGTAATGAAACTGATTTATTTTTATATTGCTGCCTCTTTATGACCTACAAAAGTAAATGACACAATCTGGGAGAAAATTGGCTTTTTATTTGAACATTATCAATGTCTGTGGTCAAGACAGATTACCCACAAGGTCAAAGAAAATAATGATGGCTGTCAGCCTGGAAATGCCTACGTTTAGGCGGAAGAGGAAACAGAAGCAGAGGAAGTGAGCCGGGCTATAGGCTAGACTATAGGCTGACCTGTACAGACCAGCGCTCCCGAGTCCGCACCAACTCCATGTTTCTAAGATGGATGAGATAAGAATGAGAATTACGATACATTACCTCATCAAAATGTGTCCTACAAACAGCTGTGTTATGGTGTGGTTTATTCCAGCCAACTTTAAGCCTCTGTACATTTGGTGTCTTGGTATTGTCTCAGGGGGGATGTTCCATTTGCCCACCAGAGGAGGAAGCTGTACATGTATTTTATACTCAACGGCCATGTTAAATCAGTTTTAATATTGTTAGATATTGTTTTACTGACAAATGGGTTGATATTTTATGTATCTTTATTTTTGTATGAATACGTTGAGTATTTTCAACTCTGTGAATGAGAAGGCAAAACATGAAACAAAGGAGTAATTCTGCATCCTCATATGATTTAGTCCATGATTTAAAAAAAATTCCCTGCAGACCTGTTAATGGTTAGGAGCAATGTCAAAATATATATTTTTTAACAATAAAATTTGTTGGCTGTGGGTAAAATGGTTGAAATAACTCAGGTGGAAATGATTTTACTTTTTCCATTGTTGAGGAGGCAGACGCCACAGCCAGCCAACCTGAGATAGTCTGCTTGCTAATAAATGCCTGAGCTGCAACTGTGCCCTTGAGAAGTGCTCTTAAAAATAGCGGTCGTCAAATATGCAGCTGTATAATTGGAATATTAGATAAACTCAAAGAAATGTGAGTTATGACAGCTGCCTTGAATGAGAGGTAATAAAACCCCCTCACATTTGGAGAGTGCAGTATAACAGGAGGTGGAGGGAGGGAAGGAGAGAAATGGGGTAGGAGGAGAGGAGTGATATATCTTCTGCCCTTCCTAGCCCTGATTTTCCACAGTGATTGGAGGCCCTCCACAAATGATGAGTGAGGCAGCTGTGAAAGTGCGGAGGCTCTGCAGGTTCACGGCAAAGTCAACGGCGTCCAATCCCTCTAAACCCTTGCACCACTCACCGCTGAGCAGCATGCCAAAATAAAGTCAAGCCGGCATGTGTGTGTGTGTGTATTAATGTGTATTAGGTTTGCATTTCCCAGAGCAAACCAAATGTGTGTAGTAGGATCTATGTGTTCACGTTTTAATGTAGAAACTAATGGCTGTACCTGTGGCATTCACTTTTTTAACAGGATGAATCTTAATCTCATCATATCTCAAAAACTGCCAGTGTGTGTTTCCTGTGCAGGAGGTTTTAACCCTGAAAGGGAAGGTAATCACCACTGTGTGGGTTTACATTCAATTATTACGTTTGAGATATCCCTCGTCATCGAACCACAATTACTAAGGCTATTCTAAATTTACCCTATTGTCAATAAATGTAATGTAAAGGTCACTACCAACAACGTTCATCTCCCAGTTCTTTCTGATGTCCCTTGTGTGGCCCCAAGCACAACAGAATAAGACTTGTGTTTGTGTGTAATAAAGGAACACGTCACCGGTGGCAACAGTCTGGCTTTTCTACAACTTCAACGACAGCAACAGCGACAAAAAATCTGTAGAACGTTGGTTGACCATTTTTTTTTTAAAAAGCAACATTCTGCAATACTGCACTGGACAGATGCATGTCAGCACTATGCGCCAGTTGTGTTCACCTTAAATATCTAGAGGTAAACGGACAAAAGGCTATGTTAGTGTAATATTTAATGTAATTTTCTTTTATTGCAGAAAAAATTTTGTTTGTGTACATGAATTACTTCTGTATCAATCAATCAATCAATCAATCAAATTTTATTTGTATAGCCCACATTCATAAATCAAAGGGTATTATAGGCGTTATAGGTATTTCCAGGCTGGAGGCCAGATATACTCATTTGACATGATACAATGCTATTAATTGATAGCACTTCACAGTGCATATATGATCCACCATTAAAGTGTTCATACATGAGTCATACATAATTCATTTTTTCACCACTGGCTATTATTTAGCAACTTTCATTCGCTACTTTAGAAGATCCACAAAAGAATGCACATATACAGTGGATTATATGTTGAGGAACGGAAATGATTTATTTGTGGTGCATTGGTTATGAGCAGAACATTTAAAAGCCTCCACACCGGCGACCGCCAGTGGCCAGAGGCATTATATGTGTTTGGTTTGTTCGTCTGTACGTCCATCCGTACCTCCCATTCCTGTGAACACGATATCTCAAGAATGCCTTGACGAAATTAAAGGTCACAATGACTTCATGTTACTGTGTTTAAGCTATCAAAGATTAAGGTTACATTGACAGTTATATGACAAAAGTATGTAGAAATATGTACACAAAAACTGACCGAGTCAGACAACCGCAGTGCGGTAACGCAGTGCAGTTTTTAGGTGACAACACTTCCTTTAAATATGCCAATCAAAAGAAAATTCATACAATACGAATTTGACATTGGTATTTCAGTCAAATGTTGTAAACCAGTTAAAACAATGGTGTAGGACCTACTGAGCTTAGAATCCTTTCTCAAAAACGTCTACATTTAAACTGGCTTTGGATTATTGCAACAGTTGCAAATAGGGACACGAGCCCTCACATCCTCCCAGTCAGGGCAGAGAACTCTCTGTAGCAGACAAGACACTGTGTTTGATTTGAGACAAGCTCCCTCTCTCTAATCAGCTCCTCATTCTCTCAAGAGCCTTTGTTTCCAAGGCAGCAGTGGGCTATTCACAGTTTCACTCTGCTGCAGAAATATACAAAGTAATATTGTCAGTGTTAAGCAGAGACAGTGTGGGTTTGTCTTTAAAATTAGAATTGCGTCTGTAAATTATATCAAATTACATGCATAATAGCATTTCAATGATTTTCTATTGTGGCAATATCTCAAGAACTACTTGCCATGAAATTTAGGATGATACAGTACATGAATTTCATTCCATAAATCCTAATATTTTGGTGTGTTGTACCCATGGGTGTATTATGACAGAAAATTGGATACCACATTTATTCTTAGGAAAATTGCTGACTGAATGCATTTGCTGCTTGCCTCTTCATGCTTCAGCGTTTTTGGGCCCACAGAGCCTGCACACTAGAGTTCTTCTCCAGCCAAACCAGTTGTGAACATATGCGCAACTGTCCAAGCCAGCTGACTTCCTGTTGGCTCCTTGCAGAAATTGAATGTAATAAAAGTGATTTAATCTTATGGCTTTTCGAGACTTTCCAAAGTCTAAACCTCAGCAGGGAGGTTGAGACAGAGAGTCTTTGGGAACATTGCAAGGGAGGAAAACAAATATGAAAACAGTTATGATCATAACTCAAGTCAAGGTCTGGTTGTTATATCCACAACTTTTTGTGGTGTTTATTGAAATAAATGTTTCTATTTGTGCAGTGGTTTGCAAAATGTGTGTGTAGCATAGTTTATCTATTCATCTCTGTTTTCATCTTACTTCAGCAGTCAGTATTAATGCACCCACTGATCTATCGGTTGCAGCAGGACGGTAATGCATGAGCTCTATTATTATTATTATTATTTATTATGCATTGTGTATTCTGAGAAACATCAGCTGCTTTTCACATGGCAGCTTTTATTGGAACAATTGTCCAGTGATTGTGAAGAATGCAAAGAATGTTAATACATTTATAACCTCTATCATTGTATCATTTCAGCATAGAAACGAAACAACGAGAAGTATGCTAGCTGAGCTAACTGTTGGCTACCGAAGGTCATTCTATTAAAAATGCAGTAGTTATATCTGTAGTGAATGGGTAAGTCAAACTTTCGAAATGTACAATTTGAATTATGAAAGTGTCTACAGGACTAAGAAACTGTTCCCCCTCAGTTGCCCGAGAATATATATATGTGTATGTACATATATATATGTAAATATATACATAAAGAGAGAGAGACTGTGACACTTTCACAGTTTAATAAACGTGTATACCTACCTCTACTAGGGGGGAAAAACTGCAAGGCCACTCATCTCTCCACCCTCTATCGTTTATGCTTCACTGCCAAGTCAGAGGTCTAATTATGCATTTGAGCGTGAGAGTTTAATTTGCACTTTTCATTTGGAGTGATTGGCACTCGCATAAGTTATGCTTAATGCTGTTTAACTAAAGGGGAGGCAGACAGTAGCCACTAGGCTTCATCACTGTGCCACTCGACTCACCCTAGTTATTCATGTTGCAATGAAATGTATATTCATGCCCCTGAAAAACTGAATGTGTCAAAGTAGAGTGCCTTGGCCGTGTGTGTGTCAACATGTGTATGTGTGTGTGGAGTTGTGTAGGAGGAGGTCTTACAGCAAATTGTCCTTTTTACCTCTGTAACATTGGACTCAAGCCAGCACAATCACATTAACTCATATTCTGGGGTGTGTGCATAGCGCTTAATGTTTTATTTCAGAGGTTGGAGACAGAGACAGAATTCCCAGCATTCCTGGTGTGAGGGCGAGGCTTCCCTCTTGGATGCAAGCGGGTGCAGTTATGAGATCACCTGCTTACACACACACGCTTTAGCCCCACCCTACCTGCACTTTTGGCTCCACTGCGATTTACAAACCCCCACCCCAAATCCACACAGGTTGTGTTCCTTTTTAATTTCTCCTCACAAACTTCTTTTTATCATGTCATTTTTCCGAAGCATCACAAATTGTTTTTTTCCAGTATCTGTTATCAAACAACTGATATCTGAAATACTCTGCCCTCTCACAAACAATCACACCCAACACACAACTCCCTAATTAACAGGCATGATGCGAGCAGGTGTAAGGGTAAAAATTTAGAGAACAGAAAATTGCTCTACAAAGACATTTCGGGGAGAACTGTCCGCCCTTCATAATCCCACCTGCCAGCCTATTCCAGTGGTAGGAAACCACGTCTCATCTGCTTTCGTTCTGCTGCCCTGTGGAAGAGGGAAAGCTCATTCTGAAAGCCAATAATGAAGCCATCTGAAAGCTGTGATTGTCACGTGATGCAGATGAGTCAGAGATGTGTCAATCAAACTTGCGTGAAGTCTGGAGCAAATGTGAAGAAGCACTGAGATGTGAATAGCAAGTAAAGATGAGGGGAGACTTTGTGTGTTTGGCCCTTTTTGCTCTTGTTTTTTCTATTGAAGGTTTTTGCTGATCATGCATGCTCCTCTTTTAGCTCCGGCCTACTTCATATTCAGGTAGTTTCACCTGCCCAGAGCACCTGGTGCTGCTGATGCAGCTGGCCAATGAGCAGCACAAGCACTTCTTAAATGTCTTTTTTATGTGTCTTTCGTGGCAATTGAGTTGTATTGGTTGTTGGCAGGTTGGAAAAAGGCTACTTTAAGAGGTTCATGCCCAAAAAAATATCTATAAAAAAGTTGCATAGGTAATGCCTCTTTAATTCTATAACATAAACAATTGGGGTTGCGCCTATAGCCCAGTGATGAAATTATTGCAATGTATATTTGCAGTTTTAGAAGTTGAGTGTCTGTTGCCACATTCCAGGAATATATGTTTATCAAGTCATTGCTTAAACAACTGAACATTTCTGACATATGATGCCATCTGCACTCTTTTAGACTAGTTAGACTGAGGCAACTATTAAAACCAATAGCATTAAATAACTGAGTGGACCAGGGCATGAAATGATAATCAGAAGAATGGCTATTCATATTCAAATTAATGATTTATAAAAAACTAAATGGTGGTAAAGTCAAGGTCATTTGCAATGTTAAACGAGGACAAACTATTAAACAAAATATCCACAATATAATGTGGACAATTAAACCTGGTTAAAACATGTTAAACTTGAGGCTTGCTACTCTTTAATTTAATCTTCAAAGGCAGTAACTGTGAACTGTTTGGATGAATAAAATAGTCCGTCACTGTCTCACAGCAGTGACGCGCCCTCAGGGAAAGCAACGCAAGCAGTTCTCAGCCTGTTCAAATGAGACATCAAAGTGCCAAAGTGTAAGCAATATCTCCCCTTACATCTTATCTCAGAAAAGTGTATTAAACATCGGAAACAGGCTCATAAATTATCTGATGTTGCCTGTTTGAATTCATCTTGTAATTAACTGGCCATTGTGTTGCCAATGAGAAGAGTTAGAATAACATCCATTCAGCCAATACTAATAACATATGCTGCACATACGGTGTATTCTTTGACCTTAAACAGATTTATGTGACAGCGGTTTTTCTGAATGAGACTAAAAAAGGTTTGACAAAGGGGTTACAGTTATTGAAGACTGAGTCTTGTAACAGTCAAGTTCTAATATCCTTGGTTCTTAGCACAGTGTGCTATGCAGGCATTTGTATTTGCTTTTTTCCTAGAAGCCCCAGGTCTAAGTAAGGGTTATGCTAACCCTAACACTAACTTTTTTAATTGGTCATCTTTTTTATCTCCATAATTGCTTTATATCTTCACAATTGTTTGATCGTCATAATTGCTGCCCTGGCAGTCTTCCACTTGTCCTGTTTCCACTCCCATATCACCCACCTTCCTGATGGTTTTGAATTCTGCAGCCAAGTTTCAAGTTTTAATTTGACATGTGCATGTTAACATAACTGCGGAATGAGTGGTGCTGGACAAGACGAAACAGATCAGCTCAGCAGTGTAAAGTTTTAAGGAGCTTAACATAAAAAAGTCTTATACAAACAAATAACTATTCAATGGTCCAGTGTAACATTTAAAGATGCAAATGCAATGATAATGTTACTGTGTAGAATGTGTATGCATAAGCAATTGTAGATTTTTCAGAGGTTGAGAAATAAAAAGAAAGTGCAAACAGGCAGGTAAACAGATATGCTCAAGGTTATTAAACATGATTTGACTTGAGTTTTGAAACCTGATGGCTTGGTGAAAGAAACTGTTCTTAAGTCTGTTGGTGTGTGCAGCCCTGCTCCTGTACATGATGCACCTCCAATTCATGTCCACAGCTAACTTGGTTGGAGATAGCAGCCTTCAAACTTCTTCAAACTCTCCCTGAACCCCTCTGGCTTTGTTACATTGTGTCTACTCTACTGGTGAACACTGCCGAGGCAGTTTGTCACTGGTCACATCAAATTAATCTGACTCAACTCAAGTCAGATTATGGGATTTTCCTATGTTTGCTTTTGATGCGTTGTATTTACCCAGATAACATTCAACGTCCAGATACAAGGGTTGTTCTTATTTTTAGTTCTTTTAGGGGAAGGCTTCAATACTTCTAAATCATCTCTTCTGTTGGCTTTTTCAAAAGCTCAATCAATAATCATTTTCTTTGCCTAAAATTCTTTAGGTTTAGTTTAATAGTCCAGTTTCTTTTCATTAAGTGGGTGTCATATTTTATTTTCCATTTTCATTAGTAATCATTTTAGTGATCAAAAGTGGGTTCCATAGTTGCTGAGTGTAATAAGTCTTGTTATAAAGTCACTGAATGTCCAATGAAATCTTTAGAATCTTAAACCCAATCAAGATGTCACACACCTTTAAAAAAAACCTGATGTGTAGCAAAGGGGTAATTGAATTTATATACGTCTTCCCACAAACCAATGAACAAATCTGCATATTTATGAGTAAATGGTAAATATCAGAAAACCTGAAAAAAATCATTTCCAACTGACTCACATGTTTAAATCCCTGTGCAACTGAACTAACTCCACAACAGCTCTCGATTCCATTCCCTGAGTGCTCCTTTCATCTCCTGTTTCTGTGGGTCATCATCTTCACATGTTGAAGACATAGTGAACCATTGCAATGATATATGTGCATCTGCTCAAGAAGCTGCTGCCCCTCTGGGGACCAAATCTGTTTATAAATCTTCTTCTCACTAGATACATTATAACATGTTTAAAGAGAATGTGGACAAGCAGAGTGTATGAGCAAAATCACATGACTTTTGTTACACTACTTTCAAATGAAAGACTTAATGGTCCGACTGAATCAGTCAAGTGATGTACATACCGTTTATGTCAATGATAACCGTCCACCACAAAAAATTATCCTAGTTTTTCTTTTTTTTTTTATCCATTGACATTCTGACCTTTGGTGGAAGATTGTGAAACGTTTTTTATCCTGTTTTGCAGATACGAATAAGAACATCTGTTGTGCCCTTCAGCCTGCCCTGCTCCAATTCTGAGCCATACCACATCTGTATTGTCGTGCAAGTCAAATTTTCTTCCATTTCACTTTCACGTTGATTTGATTTGATACTTTTACCCACAATCGTTCTTCTGTGTGTGCTCTTGATGGTGTGCTTCCCAAATTACTTAAAGAGGCCATTGACATTGGTTTTAGGAACCTTAGCCTTTCATCAGACTATGTACCTAAATCCTAAAATGTTCTCAGTTCCACACCTTCTGCACAATCCTTACCTTCAGTCATATCCCTAACTTACAATTTACATAATATGTCTTAGTCTGCAAGTAACCTCTGAAAATGGTCGAATATAATTTTATAATGGCTTTTATTTGAAATACAAAATTACAAAGATTTCTTTTTATTGCGTGTTGCTTTTTTCTTGTTGTACCTTACACCTACCACTTTGGTGAACCAAGTTGTTTTTAATGTGCTATATAAATAAAATTGACATTGACATTGCTATACTGATGACAAACAGCTCTTTTTATCTGTATGGCCACTCAACTTTGACTACTTTCTTCAACTAAATCACATTAAAAATAAGATTCTGGGATTCACTCCACTTGCAAAACATCCTCCAACACCTCAGCTCATAACCTAGATTGTGTATTTATTTTCAAAAACCTAGACATAATTTTTGATGACCAGTTGAAATTTGATAAACTAGTCATTCAGTCCCGTACTTGCACCTCAGGAAAATTTGGAGTAGTTGGAAGACGTTTTAGTAATTGTTTTTTCTGTCCTCTTGCTTAGACCACTGTGGTGCTCTTTAGTTTTGCCAAGCTGCTGTTACCCGCTTAGGGTCAGCCCAAATCTCTGCTGCAAGATTACTCACAAAGATCTAATATCACTCCCAGACAGTTATGATGTCCCTGCATTGGACTCTGATCAAATTGAGGATTTAATTCTGTTTAATTTATACAGTCTTTAATAATCTTGCTCCAGAGTATATCAGGGAAGTGAGGATGCCGTCTGCCAGGCCCCCCAGGTCCTCATGATGAGGCCTGCTAGTTGTAGCCTACCTCACTCAACACTGGAAACATAACAAGCCTTTGCATTTGCTGTCCTTTATCCCAGGTAGTGGACTGTTCAACAAACCGACACACCAAGAACACTTTTGTTTCTAATTCTTGTGCTTAATCCTTTACCCCTTTTGCACTTTGTTATCTAGGTTAAGAGAGGTCTCATGTTGGTAGAATTTTACTATGCTGCTTAGAAATGAGCAAAAAGCATGAGATTGTGCAATGCTTCGTCTATTTACCTTCTAAACTACTTGCTTTAGATAAAAAGCTTCCCGTTTTGTTTAACTGTGTCCATAATGGATGTCTTAAAGTAAAGTAGATCTCATAATCCTCAGGGTGATGTGCCATACCACACGAAAATAGATATCTGCCTGTCCTAAAAATGTCTCTTGCCCTCCCATGAGTGCAGTGTATTTATTCCCTCAATTCAGCTGCATATGTTTGTCCACAATCTGCACCTTGGGTAGATTGCTTTGTGAATAATTAAATAAAGCAGATTGCCCTATCACAGTGGAAGAATGCGAGCAGCAGTGCTTTGCCATAAAGAAATTGGAGCAGAGAGATTAGGAAAACTAAAACCATGCGATAGGGGGGAGATATCTCAGGGTAGACGGCCAGCAGATAACAGCCCCCCTGTTTTATTCATTTTGGCAGTGAAAGATAGATGAGCGACTGAATAATTTCTAATCTTCTTTGAGGCTATGCAGCAGAGGACAGGAGAGGAAATGATGTATTTACAAGAGTGAAGTGGAGATGTGGCAATCGTGAGATGCATCAGAGAGATATGGCAAGGATTGAAGTATTGAGGAAGACAAACAGAATATCATTTTAGAGTTTCCTCTCCACGTTGCTGCAGCTGCGTTCACTCTGCCTGAGTCCGTAGTTAACCTGCAGAGACGCAAAGAAGGACCATAATCACGCCTTTGCCAACACTCAGAAGGTTATTGCTCTGTTAATGCCTTTCCCCTTGTCATCTTTGCCCTTTTTATCTTGTATTATTTTTATCTGACCTTTTTCCTCTTGTTCTTGCCTCTTCATCTCCATCTTCCCTAGATATTTTTCCAGGATGTCCTGTTTCTCATTATAATACATATACTTAAATCAAGTATCTCAAAAGATATTTGCTCCTGTTCTCTTTCTATCTCTCCTTTACGGAACCTGTTAATGCAAACTTTCCAAATCGAGCCAGGAGGCTATAGAACAGAAACACAGCAAGCAAGGCTCCTTGATGTGACCCCTCTGGGGATCCCCTGCAGTGGGGCAGTGTTTAATCAAGCCCCTGACTTGGATTCCCAGCAGGCCTGTGCACCCTGACCCTCACCATCTGCAGAGGCTTGAGTTCATAGAACCCAGTGCTCTATTATAAGCTACCTGTCCTTGAGCTTCCTCACGTTTATACAGCAGTATGGGTTTAGCTGACATTGCTAATCCACAGAATATATACCTCCTACACGCACACAAATAATGGGTATGCTCTCCACGCATGTAGCGCTGAGGGGAAAGCAACAACTCTCCATCTTGTGCGCTTAAATGGTCAAGGGGACTAAAAGTGCGAAAGACAGAAATAACAAAGACAACAGCAGGGATCAAGGGCATGCATCCAATTTAGCTCTCAGTCCTCAAACAAATTAAGAAAAATATCATATATACGATCTCTGACAAAAATTATCCTCCGCTCCAATTACAGAAAAACTAAGTATTTGGCTCCCACAGCAGCAAAACAAACCAAAGCCATGACCACAAGTATTCTTCTAATGGTTTCCGTCCTTTACCACTGTTTAACTCTCCGAGCCTTTCAGCTGTTACCATTCTCCTCATCACAAGGTTCTGACCACAGAGAACATCTTATCAGCACAGCGTGTGCCACAGATCTTAAGCCTGCACTGATGGATTTGGCTGAGTGTTCGATGGCTGAGTTTTAAGCAGATTCATATCGGGAGTGATTGAATGAGCTGGGCTTTGGTTGGCTAGTGTTAGTACTGTCGGTGCTATTATTGCTTACAAAAGGGAAGAAGGTCACACTATAGTTGCAGTGATGGATAGAGAGACCAAAATCTCCCCAAAGGAAGATAAGGAATAAAGGGAAAGAAGAGCAGAGGCTGGAGAAGATGTTAATTAAATAGCAAGTGTATTAATGTTGGGAACGGGTTATAGTGCATGTATTACATAATTATTATAGTATATTATTATAACATATATGTGGTCTCAATTTATAAAGCGCTTTTCTAGTCTTGATGACCACTCAAGGCACCTTACAGTAAAGACGTGATGGCAAAATGCCATCACACTCACAATCATTCAGTGCATGTTTGTGCAGCTCTCTCTCTTCTCTATCATACAACAATCATAAACCATTTCAGACATGACCTACAGTGGAACCCAGAGAATGGGCTATATGGAGTTTACCCAGAGTTTACCTTTCACACATGCACACCACAGCGAAGGGTTCACTGCACAAACATTTAGGTGAGAGGTGGAGCAGCCGGGTGCAGCAGACAGAGGCAGGAAGTGACATATAACTCTGCTGCTGAGATCACGTGACCGTTGTCAGCTCTTATCATCACAAACTCTCTTCGTCAGTGTGTCTTCTACATGTATGACAAAACTTCACCAGGAGATATTTCATTTTCTTTCTGGGCTTTTTTGCATAACAAAAAACATAAAATGCCTCCATACTGCTCATGTGGTGTCGTCCAAGTGTCCGCAAGCCCTGACATTCACTGCATCAGGCGGGGATCACCTGCTGTGAGGCAGCAGACGTACATGGAGGCGGTAAAATGAGTGATGCAGACTGCAGTGATACGTCTCCAGGATTAGGCCTAATAGGGTCGGACAGAGCTGAACCACAGGGATGAAAGAATTGAATTTTCAAACATTGTTTTGGACAAATTTAAAATCCACATGCCAAAAGAACCGAAAAAGGAGGCAGTACAGTGGTTCTAAGTTATTTCATCATCGATTACGTACAGAAATAGCACATCAGCGGCTACTTATTTTGATTATTTCTTGTACAATCTGCTTTGAGGGGCCACAGTTTACTGTTCTACTTCAGCCTAAATGTTAATTTCTTATAATATCAAATCAAAAAATAGTTGTGAATTAGAGCATAGTAGATGGAAATTACGGCTGGATGTTATTTAATCTCAGTACGCCTATAGTGTTCAGTTTTCTTCTGCCACCAAATGACCAAATATGTGTTAAATTTGCAGAAATTTCCCTTTAATATCTTTTAGAAGATGTGAAACGTCCCACTGACTTGAAAAATTGAGTCGAGCTAACTATCCCTTCACACCTGTTTAACAAACAATAGTAATTCAAATTTTAAACTAACAATACCATCAAAGATTGTTTACTTACAGCAACTCTGTTCAGTTATATTTGACTTCAAAGCACTTTTTTAAAATCTCCCCCAATGTTTCGTAACCTATTTGGTGTGACTGGAGTGGTCAACTTTTTATTTTCCTCTTTTTTTCTTAATGAGGTTTAGTTGACTTTGAAAATCTGAAGTAACCAGCTTTTGGGATATGTGAATGAGGATGAAGTAAAAAAGAAATGCATCGTAGCATGTGATTGTGGAATTATTCCCACTGTGTGTGGTTTCTTTTCTGGGAAGCTTTTTCATTACCCAGTCTATCAGCATGGCAAATAAGAGCAGTGACCCCTCCTGACCTGGCCCCTGACTCAGATAAGAAATGCAAACACACTTGGAAGTGGCTCAGGCAGTCGTGGTCACACACCACGGAGCCCACTAAGCCGGCCGTCTTGCCATGCTGACAGACGCCACACACACTCCTGAAATTCTCGGAATGTTCCTAGGGGTGTGATGGAACAAGAAAGTAAATGTGTCTTTGGGAGCTGGAGCATGTTTCTAAGTGTCTGTGCGAGTGGGTGTTTGTTTGTACATCCTCGTCTGCACACATGCGTGTCACTTCCTATTTGTTGTTGTGATGTGTTTTCCCTCACCTCCATCCGCCACATTCTCCAACATACTATCAGAGCATTGACAGATACATCACGCTCTCTGTGCTTCAGAGCCACCGAGGAAACGAGGTAAACAAAGCCTGCAAGAGAAGAAGCCATGTTTCTCTTTTATGGTGTACAGATTTTCTCAGGCTTAAGAAAAGGCCACACCTGATTTATTGGAGAGGACTTTTATGATGGCTTGCAACGTAGGAATTTTATCCATAACATTTTTTTTAAACAAACTTTTGCTATATATCTTCCAGTGTTCTCCAGCGTGCATGGATTTTTCATCTTCAGCTATGTCCCTTTCGCCTCGACACAGCTCTCAAGGCCTTCGTCTGGCAACAGAGTTGATGACATTCTGGCCTCTGTTTATTTATTTTTTGTCCTTGATAGATAATGACCATGACCAAGGGTAAAGGGAAACTGTTGGAAAAAGAGCATGGATTCATATAAAAGACAAAAAAATGACCAATAATCCAATGTGTGATTTAAGGTCACCATTGCACTGTCATGACCAATACTGTTCTGTATTTGCAGCATTAATAGTGAAATTGCATTGTTGTCAGAGTGTCTCTTTGGGGGAATTGTTCAAAGGGGGACATACAAATACCTTAAAGCTTCAGTATTTGTCTTCAAAATCACAGTTAATATATGTTCCAGGCAAGAGCGCTGCTTTTAGATCAATCAATCAATCAATCAAGTTTTATTTGTATAGCCCACATTCACAAATCACAATTCGTCTCATAGGGCTTTAACATGGTGTGACATCCTCTGTCCTTAACCCTCAACAAGAGTAAGGAAAAACTACTAAAAAACATTTTAACAGGTAAAAATATGTAGAAACCTCAGAGAGAGCCACATGTGAGCGATCCCTCTCCCAGGACGGACAGAAGTGCAATAGATGTCAAGTGTTTAAGAAAACATCATCAGGATTAAAGTTTTTAGCAGCATCGATGAGGGTAAACATTTTTTTCAATACTATATGTGAAGCAGTCCTGCTGCAATCATAGTCTCTGGTCAGCAGCAAGATCACGATCCAGCATCAGGATGGGATCCACTATAGTCCACAGTTATTGTCCACTGCCGCCAGTTAGAATCCATTATCAGCTGCCGCCTCGGTCGTGGTCAACCATCAGCCGAGGCCAGCGCGACAATGGATCCTCCATTACCACTACGATCAGCAGGCACGATACAGAATCCACCGAACTGGATCCACCATTGCGACCTCTGACGCGCGATCCACAATCATATCCATGGTGCGGCCACAGCTGTGGCCCTGCATCCGCGGGCGCTAAGGCACAGAAACTCCGGGAAAGGGGTCAAGTTAGTAACATGTACTGATGAGATAAGAATTACCTTGATGTGTTAGGGATGGAGAAAAGGAAGGAGAAGCAGGAAAGAGAAGCTCGGTGTGTCTTGTGTCATAAATTCCACTAATTAGCTCTAACTATAAGCTTTATCAAAAAGGAAGGTTTTGAGTCTACTCTTAAACGAACAGAGCGTGTCTGCTTCCCTAACTGAAAGTGAGAGATTATTCCACAGGAGTGGGGCTTGATGGCTAAAAGCTCTGGCACCTACTCTACTTTTAGAGACTTTAGGGACGACAAGTAAACCTGAGTTCTGGGATCGGAGTGCTCTAGTAGGTTGATATGGTATTAACATCTCTTTAAGGTAAAAAGGTGCCATATCATTAAGGGCCTTGAAGGTGAGGAGGAGAATTTTAAATTCTATTCTTGATTTAACAGGAAGCCAGTGTAGCGATGCAAATACTGGGGAAATGTGCTCTCTTTTCTTAGTTCTTGTCAGGACACGTGCTGCGGCATTTTGGACCAGCTGCAGAGTCTTTAACGACTTACTGCTGGAGCCTGATAATAGTGAATTACAGTAGTCCAGTCTCGATGTAACAAAGGCGTGGACTAGTTTTTCTGCATCTGTTTGCGAAAGGACATGTCAGATTTTTGAGATATTACGCAAGTGGAAAAAGGCGGTCCTAGAAATTTGTTTTAAGTGACTATTAAAGGACAAATCAGGATCGAAGATCACTCCCAAGTTCCTGACTGTTTCATTGGAAGCAAGGGCAATGTCATCTAGCGCAGCTATATCATTAGATAATGTTTCTCTAAGGTGTTTAGGGCCGAGTATTATAACCACTGTTTTATCTGAGTTTAATAAGAGAAAATTGCGGGTCATCCAGGTTTTTATGTCCTTGAGACATGCTCGAAGTTTAGTTAATTGATTACTTTGATCAGGTTTTATTGACAAATATAACTGGGTGACATCCGCATAACAGTGAAAATTTACCGAGTGTGTCCTGATAATGTTTCCTAGTGGAAGCATATATAATGAGAATAAAATCAGATCAGCCCCCTAATTCCTTAAATTCATTGATGTTTTAGGGATAAATCAATCAATCAATCAAATTTTATTTGTAAAGCCGATATTCATAAATCACACTTTGTCTCATAGGGCTTTAACAAGGTGTTACATCCTCTGCCCCTAACCCTCAACAAGAGTAAGGAAAAACTACTAAAAACCCTTTTAACAGGAAAACCTAGAAACCTCAGAGAGCCACATGTGAGGGATCCCTCTCCCATGACGGACAGAAGTGCCACATGTAATTGAGAACATCAGAAAGATAAGGGTATTTACAGCATTAATTAGAAAAAACAGTTTGTAGCATAATGGAAGGTCCATGAATTGATGAATTATTGTCAGTAATGGTCGAGTGTCTGAGGAGAAATATTCTATATCAAGCAGTCTTGTTGTAATCATAATCCATGGTCAGCAGCCAGCACGATCAGGATCCACCATCAAGATCGAATGCCACCATAGTCCACAGTCATTGCCTGATCAGGACAGAGTTTAACATTATAAAGCATCTTGGCAAAAACAGTGGGATCAGGAAGCTGTCTTCAACTCATATTTCAGTCGTGATTAAAATTACTTAATTTGCTCTACATATTTTTCATCATTGGCCCCAACACTTGTTCACATATACACATCCAAATACCTGTGTTTTTTACATAAGATGTGTATAGTAGTATAGTGTATAGTATCATCCTTAATGTATACTTCTGCAAAAACAAAAATTCCATAGTTTTGCTTAAATTTACACACAGAAAAGCTCACAACCACAACGTTATGAGTGTAATTCCCCCCGACGCTCTGGTGATTCAGAAAGTATCCAAACATGCACGTAAACACCTTTTCCAATATGAACATTTTCTTTAACGTAAATTCCTAGTTGATAACATTGATCTCATCACTTTGCTCTATATACCATTGAATTGGTGCACAAAGGGCTTTTTGTAGAGAAGTATTTTAGTTTTCACTCAAATCGTTATGAACAGAAGCAGCCTAGAGATTTTCCAAAATTGTATTTCATGGACTAGTATAATGAATTTAATTCTACTCGTACAGAGCCTGTTCTAAACCTGCCTGTTTGAAGTGGGCTGTGTGCCTGGCCTGTGGTAATGCTCTGGAGCTACCAGAATTATTCATGGTCATTAGTGAGTCCTCCAAAAACAGTTCTACAATATACTGTCACTTTTTTATTGTGTGGTTTTATCAAGTTTATCTGCAGTGAAGATTTTGTAGTAAATATACATACACACATTACACATACATGAATAAAAAGTTTTTTTTATACATTACATTTCAGCTATATCAGAGGTCTGTTAAGTGATTGACACAGTCTTCAAAAAAGCTTTGTGATTCAGCTTGATTTAAAGCATTGCAGAACCAAAATGAACATTGCTCATTCACCTTGAAGAAAAATTGCCACACAGGAAGGGATTCTCTGAATGTTGTTGCCATGGCGGAGTTCATCACTCACTACACCCATGAAGGCCTGTATGTGACTGTGTCAGTCAGATATGGTGAAATAAATATAAGCACTATAATCCCGATGACCTCTACAAAAACACATCCCAAGTGGGAAGTGTATTAAATGAACAGTTCACAAGATATGAGCCCAAATACAGTCAGACAGACGTATATTGAATTAGTAGGTTGATATATCTTGTGCATTTTGACGACTTAATAAAGCTAAATCCTAAAGATATATGCAAACACTACTGTTCGGAATAATGTACAATTTGAAAATACATTTCATTCCAAGTACATAACACACACAAAGAGTTTTCGGCAAGTATCACATCTTACTCTTTGGTTCCGATTGCACTATTTTCCTCAAGAATTGCCTCCAAAGGAAAAAAAAGTTTTTTAATACCTTCCTCTCTGGGTGTACTTCCATGTATTGTGTATTATTTCCTGCTTTTCTGAGCATACGGTAATGAACTGCACTTAAGCAATTACACCAACAAAGAGCTGAGGAGCGGAGCATATGCGATGCCTTTAGCTGGGTCATATTTTTCCAACAGATGTATGAAAAAAAGCAATAAATAGAGAAAGCAAGCTGAGGGATGGAATTTATTGTCATCCATCTCAGGGACTGCCATTTCAACACACTTTCTCTCACTCTCACCCCCCTTCTCTCTGTCACTTTGCAGCATGCATTGTTTTCTGAGGGGGGATTTTTCTTCTTCCTCCTCAGACACGATAAAGGAGTGCACAGTCATATCCCCAGCACGGCTTCAGCAAAACAAAGTTACAGTGAAAAATTAGAGGCAATTTCCATCCTGAAGAACCCCCCCAGCCCATTCACCCCCCCCCCCCAACCATACACACACAGCCTAATATGGAGGTCAAACGGTTGACAGCTGCTCTGTTCAAATAAAGTTTGATGTTTATTTTCAGTTAGTTTTTATCTTGTCAGATTCACTACCTCCTGTGAGATCATCCTCCAGGCCTCTCCCAGGCATATAAAAGCACCTGATGGATTCATCTCTTTTCATTTCCAAGTGAGGAGCTGCTAAATAAATCACTTCATCTGTTACTTTAATAAAGTCTACATCTGTGTACATGAGATACACTGTATTCCTAGCTTTTCCCCCTGAAAATGCAGCACCTCCACAAACGCACATGACATCTTACACAATCTATTTTTGCGCAATCAAGATAAATAAAAATGGAGGGACCATTCAGAGGTTTTGCCTGCAAATGGCCAGAGGTAATTCACAAATTCCCTCCAGACAGTGATTGGAAAGATATGACATGTCTCTTTATGAGATGTCTATAATAATTGTGGGCTTCTTATTCTCTGTGGATTTCAGCACCATTTGAAATGGGTATCCTGTCCCACGGTAGGTAGTGAAATGACAACTAATGGAGGCAACAGCCGAGCCTGTTTATCGGCTGTCATTTCCTGCTACTGCTCTCCCTTTTTTTCCATGGGTTGCATGAGAAATCAGATGAAATTATCCAGTATTTGTCCTTTTACTTCCTGCCCTGCAGTCCCATGCATGTCCTCTTCCATTCATCTTCTCCCCTCTCTATCATGTTTTTTCAACAGCTATGGAGATACAGTATACTGATTGATATTGCTTTCCCTCTCAATTTCTCCCTTCTCTCTCACACACATGTGCCCATACATATATTTATTGTGAAAAAAAGCAATAATTCCAAAGATTCAGTGTACAGTTTCTGCCTTACAACATTTGAAGGAATGATTAACGACTAATGAGACAAAAATCTCTTGGGGCACCATTCTCCATCACTATGACTGGTGAACATCAAGCACTTCTTGTCACCTTGCTAATAACGTCCCTTTGGTAAAGCAGAGTGATAGAGGCTTGCTTCTCAAACCAGCATTAGTAAACTAAAATTATCTTTGTGCACACAAGCATGATTTCTCTGCATCAGTTTTCATCCCATTCCCGTCCATACTAATATGCCTGAAAACTCATATGATCAGATCACTCATGTACACTGGGCATGTGTGTGCCAGTGTAAACAAGAAGCAGTTGAGTGTCCACATCATTGTTTCCAATCTTCTCAGTTCTTGGTTGTCCAGACTAAGACACAGCTTTTTTTAGCAACTATAAATAGGCAGCAGCAGTTCTTAACTTCTCATGTTTAGTACCTCTAAAACTCTGGGATAGTGTGGAAACTGGCAAATTTGAAGCACAGGGGATGCATTTTCAAATGATAAGTAGTCATATCCAGCAGAGTGGAGGTAGACTTCAATACAAAGAGGTCTTGGAGTAGTAAGAGAGGTCTTGCATCAGAGAGTTGGGTCACGATTAACCATTAATCACGAAAATGACCTGAAGCATAGAGCCAAAACAACATAGTTGTGGCTTCAGGACAAGTCTCTGACTGCCCTAGGAGTTCAGAATTAACGATAATATAACTTTGTTGAGACCAATTCAGAAACACTTCCCATCCAATCTGATAGAATTTGGGATGATCTGTCAGTAAGAACGTGATAATCTGTGATAATAACAGATTTAATAATAAATTGACCGTCTACATTTTGTACTGGAAAAACTTTGTACCAGTTTGAACATCTGTATCAAATGTTGCTCCAATAGAAAGATGGGTCATGAAATTCAAATTTGAATATACATTCAATTCCCTAAAAGCAAATAGATTATGTAACTATCATTTATCAACTATATCATAACTACTTTCCCTTGTTTTCACAACACACATAAAGAGCTAGATTAACAGTGTTTAGATTAAATACATTTATAATTTAATATGACATGTGTTTGTAATCATTGTTATTGTTGAAAATGACCACTTTCTTTTGAGCTTAACCCCAGACAATACTGGGTTGCCTGTTTATTTGCATTGAAAAGTGAAGCAGTTATTCATTTTCTAAATCCCTTGTGGGGTGTTGGAGAAGAATTGAGCAAACAAGCTCTGCATAATGCTACCATTATTAGACTGTTTTCCCACCAGATTATACTGCATTTGACCATATGCAACTTGACCTTTGAACTCCATTGTCACTTAATAATGTCACTTGTCAGGCCACAGTGGTGCACGTCATCATTAATGCTGTTGATACACAAGAAAAAGGAGAAGGGGTGCCATTTGCTAATTACTAGACTGATGTGATGTGAGGCTGTTTCAGCATCATCGACTCCACTGGTTATGTTCCTTTGGCTGTTGACTGCCATTCTCTTTGCTGTCACTGACTCCCTGCTATAGCTCCTGTGTTAAGCATTATTCCCAATTGTAGGCTGTTGCTGCATGAGAGGGGTAGCAGGAAACGGGAATGGGAAATCAATGGGAGTCCTGTTCACATCAACCAGATATTTGAATAGGGATGGGTATCGTTTGGTTTTTATCTGATACCGGTTCCTAACCGATACTTTTAAAACGATACCGGTGCCTAAACGGTGCCTGAACCGATACTTTTTTCAAAAAAGTGCACAAAACGACACTTGACTAAGAAAGGCTTTTTTTATTGCCAAATATATTAACTGTTTAAAGTAGATTATAAATATAAACTAGGGCTACGTTGTAGCACTAACGGGCCCGAGCACACGCGCGTTCCAAGTCTGTTGTGGTCGGGGAAGAGAGAACGTTGGATGAGCAAGCGTTCGTCTCCGCGTTGCATGCGTTCGGCACTGCGGCAAGGATAAACGCTTCACTTCCTGTAGCCACCAGGGGGCGCTGTGATTTTAAGTCACGATTTCTGTGTAGATGTCTTCAGGTCGGGAATCTTGTCTTATGTGTCTAGTTTGGATTTGATCAGACCAAATATGTCTGAGATACAGAAACTCGTGTGTTGATGGCGTTTCATCAAACTTTGACGCCACGCCATGGTCACAGGCTCTGACCAAAAAATAAAATTTTGATAACTTTGAATCTCCATCTTGTTGTGATTAGACTCATATAAATTTTAAGTTGATCTGAGGAAAGCTCTACGACAAGTATATCAAAGTAAATATGCAGAATATGGCCAAAATGGCCACCAAATCTAAAATGGCCGGCTTCCTGTTTACTCTAGCATATCTATCCAAGAGACTTATTTCTTTGTCATGAAAAGACACATGTCCCCGTCGATTTTCGTAGCTGTAGGCCAATCGTAGTGCTGGGGCTACCCTTTAGGGGGCGCTAGTCAGTTATATTGCCACGCCCATTCCTTAAACCCATCTGACAGCTTTCAAGGGGGGGCTGTTGACACACACATGTAGTTTGAGGGAGATTGAACCTTGAACACCGAAGTTATAGCAATTTCGTGTGTCATGGCGAATTGATGAACTTTGATGCCACGCCATTAATATGGCGTTTGACGAAAAGTCACAGTAATCTTATATCTTCATTATCAATGTCTTGAGACCCATTTGACATAGTTTCACATGGTTGTGCAAAGGGGATGAGGAGAAATACTTCCAAGTGTGAGACGTACCAAAAACAAGACATTTCCTGCTGCCACCAGGGGGCGCTGTGATTTTAAGTCACGATTTCTGTGTTGTTGTCTTCGGGTCGCGACTCTTGTCTTCTGTGTGTAGTTTGGACTTGATTAGACCAAATATGTCCAAGATACAGACGCCCGTGTTTTGATGGCGTTTAATCAAACTTTGACGCCACGCCACGGTCACAGGCTCTGACGAAAAGTTGATTTTTTTGATAACTTTAGTAGTCCATATTGTTGTGATGAGACTGGTCTAAATTTTAAGGTGATCCGATGAAAGCTCTACGACAAGTACATCAAAGTAAAAACGTGAAATATGGCCAAAATGGCCACTAAATCCAAAATGGCGGACTTCCTGTTGCGATTTTCACAATGCACTGAGAGGCTTTTTTGTGCGTCTGGTCATGATACACAACCATCTTTTTTTTCGTGAGGATCGGTGCAAGCTAACTGAGGGGGCTTTCCGTAGGTGGCGCTGTTGAGCCATTTTGCCACGCCTATTTCAAATTACTCCAGAATGCAATTACTTTTTTGGGCTTTGTACTTCCTGCAAAGTTTCAAAACTATTCAACTATGTCTAGGCCCTTAAAAAGGCAGAAAAGGGAAATAATAATAATAATAATAATAATAGGAAAAATGCCTTCAATTTCAATAGGGCCTCACACCGGAGGTGCTCGGGCCCTAATAAATACAAAACCCTTTTTAACTTAAAACTATGAATAACATACGAACTGTTAACAAAAGTTTACACTATACTTAAATAAATAAAAATAAATACAAAACACACACACTCTGACTCGTGACTCTGACTTCGTGCCCCTAACATGCGGTCACTTTTATGAAAAATTTTTCGGCGTGGTCTTCGTTCCTCCCGCCCCGAGCCTTTCCAAACCGACCCCTCGCAGCGCCAGGGAGGAAATGCGCCCGGCGGGGGGGGGGGGGGGGGGCAGCCAGCGCCGGGGAGAGGTCTCACGAGGAGATCCCCCCCCGCCTGCACGGAAGCACTGACGCACGCGGGGCGCGGGCAGCGCGGAGACAAGAGTCTGTCCACCGGGGGTCCGCGGCCGCGGGGGCCCGACGGGAGCCGCCGCTTCCCGTGAAGGAAGGAGCGGAAGTGTGAGGAGGCGGGACGAGCGGAGACCTCAGGCTTCGATTGGCTCAGGCACCGAAATGAGGCACCGACATCTCCGTTGCATTTCGGTCCGGGTAGGTACCGGTTGTATTGGAACCGGTTCCATATTGGAACCGGTTCTCGGTACCCAACCCTATATTTGAATGGTAAAAAAATCCTGTGCGCGCCTCACCTCTGGGGGCTCCACAGAAACACTGATGAGCCTTGTGTTTTTCCTGTTCATCGATTCATAATCAGATAGATAATTTCGAGTGAGGTAATGTGGGTGAAGTAAATAAATACAGGTGTGGTTGTATCTGTATGGGTCATTCATGAAACGGCAGTCACTTACCATCCCTTCTTCAGACACTTTAACGTTTTGCCATTCTGGACCTGTATTGCATTCATCTTTATTGTCTGTTTATTTGTGCACGGTGACAAGATATCTTTGAAAATCCCTATGCAGTGTTTTTCAAGTCCTATTCCACAGACTGGTACCAGGCCGTAATGTGCACTGGTAGAGGGAGATCTCAAACTTGATGTTGTTTCCCATGTTGTGTTGAGCTGTGGGGTCTAGAGTTTCTTTTTTCTTTTTTAAATGTATTTACTGATGCATATCCACTCTATGTCGATGTGCTGACCATTGGTGTTGGGGCATAAAATGTGCTTCAATAGCCTGGTGAGCAAAAAAAAAACTGCTTGAGGCTAGTCCTGAAATGTAGCAGTATCTGTCTTCTGTCGAAAGTTGAACACACATATTCCTTTAAATGCATAACTCTCTCCAAATTATGTCCCCCCTTTTAGAAATCTCTCGGTTGTCTTTGAGCAGTCTAGCCCCCTGTTTAGAGTCCATATCAAGCTCCAAGCCCCTGAGACTAATCTGCATGACCAAAGGTTAAGGGATCAGCCACTGGGTCCTGATCCTCAGGAACCTCCCAGCTGGAATTGCTTTACCTCCCCCTTCCATTTCACACACTTAGCTCCATATTGCCTCTCATTACTCTCCCAAGAAGGTTCTCTCTACAGCTATGTCCCCCAACCTCCTCACCTCTCACCCCCACCCCCTTTTCCAAACGTCCTACTTTCTGAGATAAATGAAGAAGTTCAAGCTAGGGGGCCTAAGGACTTTTTGGGGCCTCAGCTATGCAGCCCAGGAACAGAGCCCTTCCATTGGCTGAGAGGGTGCACAACGCTCCATCATCATAGCTATTTTCTGACAAGGTCATGTCGCATTAACCAGTGATGTTCACCGGCCTTTCCCCTATTTTTTATGTGTCCATCATAGCTTTTGTACTGAGCCACTTCTAAGTGACAATCCTTTCTCTGCCTTTATATGTCATGGAGCCAGCTTTTTCATTCAGCTGGAGTGATTTTGGACAGGCTGGGTGGTCAGGATCACACACATGAGCAAATACAAGATGAAAGCAGACACAATATATTGGTATCTGGGATATCGTCTGATTAAACAAAACATTTATTTGTTTGTTCTTTTGTTTTGCTGTGATGAAGCAGCTCCAGTCTCATGTCTCTGGATCCCTGTCAGAGATAGTGGTGCAATTTAGGGGGATTGCTGTTGGCTGAAATCCTTATTGGACATTGTTAGAATTTTTTTTTTTAAATGAATAATTAACAGTCACTTGAAAGCATGAACATGTAGTGCCTACCCATGTAATGCTTCTCCCATAGTACATTATCATATCCCAGAGGATTAGAGAGATGAAATTAGCGTTGTGTTCCACCTAATTGCTCAGCTCTGGCAAATTAACGTGGCCTTATTTAGCCTTGTGTTTGTGAAATGCTATTCATGCTGTTTTTTCATGTATAAATCATCGTATTTACACATGAAAAGATTAACCATCTTTATTAATCACTCTAAATTTTGTATCCTATGTTGGCTGCCTACCCACAGCACAGACATAATTGATATTGACATAACAGAAATCAGTAAAACAGATTCTGAGTGAGATATGTATGACAGGTCAAATCAATACTAGCTATTCCTTGGCCTGTGGGGAATTATCCATGCTAGCAATTTTGCCAATGCTAATTGCTGAAGTAATTTACATATTGATAACCTCTCACCCCCCCCCCTACAACTGCACTCACAAAATGTTAGGATTGTATATCTTCAGTAGCTCAGTCATGTGTTCTGAAAATAGATTGAATTTAATTCAATTTTATTTGTGTAGCGCCAAATCTTAACATACATGCTCTTAAGGAGCTTTACGCCGGGTTCACACCGGACGCGGAAGCGCTGCGCCGCGCTAATAATATCACATACTTTTGTGGCCATCAGCCTGCAGTAAAAACGGCATTTAATAATTATTTTCAAGCATATACTTACTTGTTGCTCCAACATGCTGGGGATTATACAACTCACTGTACTTCTCCACTTCAATTATTAATTTAATGTCATCCATCCTCAAGAACTTCTCTGCTGTTTGCTCCGTTCATTGTCGGGTGTGGAGGGAAATTACGTATTCCCCCCCTCTCTCTTTTTATCTATAAAAGCGCGATACGCTCGCGTCAAGTGGAAAAAATAGACTCGACGCCGAAACGATCGCTGCACGGCGCTAGGCAGCCTTGGCGTGGCGCAGCGCTTCAGCGTCCGGTGTGAACCGCACAGAGGTTTAACATGGGAGTGGATGGAAGCCAGCTGGCTTTTCTGGCTTGGCGCTGCGCTTAGGCATCGCTTCCGCGTCCCTTCCGCGTCTGTTGTGAACCCGGCGTTACATTCTGTTGATCTCCAGAAACACACAGTGGTGGTCAAGAATGTGATATGCAATATGCCGGTATGATCAGTTGTGAAATAATTGGTGTAGTCTTTGGCATGTACATATATCTTGGCTGAAAATGAGTCCCACTGCGGCCCTGTCAATCACCTCTCTATGTGCCAGGTCTATTTCTGCGAGGCTCGCATCTATGATGGTGAAGCTTGAAATTCACTTGTGCATTTAAATGGATGTCATTAATAAAAGTTGTCTGTTATTATTTTCCAATCATGCAGATTTGCAAATGGTGATGCAGATTTAGATCCTGCTTTAAGGTAGCCATCCTCATGATGTAGATTTTTTCATTATTAATGTCCTTTTCTTTTTTCTGTCAGACAAAATAATGCAGAAGAGATAGCTTACTGATTTAACTGCAGCTCAAATATCAACATGTCATTTTCAGAGAGATAGATAACATAGTGGAGCAATATTTCTTTAGGAAATACAGGGGAAAATTTAGATGTCACAGGAAGCAGTCCTCGTCTCAGACCTCACTCTATTCAACATATGTGAATGAAGTGAAAATAGAACATCTGTATCAAAATACATGTTAATACATCTTCAATTGTTCTTCTCCTTATTTGTATCACTTGTTGAGGATGCTTCTAACATTCAACAGACACAAAAATGAAAAAGAAAAAAAGGAAAGAAATATTTCCCAGTGTAAAAGTGTACAAGACAGCAGAAGACACAGACGATGATGTATAGAGAGTTTGTGGTGATACGACTTGACACCGGTCTCTGTCTGCTGCACCCAGCTGCTCCACCTGAATGATGCAGAGGATTAGTTGCTGTTTTGAAGGCGTCTGTGCAGAGAACCTCTGCCGCTGCCCTGTGCATGTGTGAAAGGCCAACTGCGGGTAAACTCCGTAGCCAATTCTCTGGACTTCATCCGCAGGTCATGTCTGAAAACCCCTAGACTATTGTCTCTCTATAGTTGTGAGAACAATAAATGACATGAACCCTAACCCCAACCATCCCAACCTTTTTATTTTAAAAGTTTTATTTTAAGAAAACAAGGCACAACCCCCAATAGGCCCTTTGGAATTGTGGGGATGAGCCAAATTGTGTTCCCAATGATTATATAAGATAAGATAAAACAATCCTTTATCAGTCCCACGGTGGGGACATTTACAACATTACAGCAGCAAGAGGGCAGTCAAAGGTAGACATCAGTAAAGTAATAAGTAGCATTAGGAGAGAAAATAAATGGAATAAAAAGACTAATATATTCAGTGTATATATAAGTCTATAACCATTGAAAGACATGTGCACACACACACACACACAACGATATTCACTATTTTGGTCAAAATAGAAGTGGATCAAAGCAGCAAACTTCTGGCCAAAATAAATCTAAACCGATATCAGTTCCTACATACTGTAGACCACATAAATAATACAAAGCATACAAAAAGCAGAGTTTACTACATATGGTGCATAATTCTGTTCATGACACAAAAACAAAACACTATGAATTAATTGATAATTCTAGGAAAATATCCACAAGTACATCACATAGCTTTATATTTTATTCATTTGCATTCATTTGGGTTGCTGAATTATTTCTGATGGTCTTGGTTAAAATGCTGCAATTAATTTCAGCACACAATGTCTCAAATACATATTTAATACTACCACTAATCCTCCTGAATACAGCACAATTTCTGATGTCTGATGTTTCTGTAATTTCTATGGCCATGTTAACACTGTATTGTATGTGTGACCCATTTGCGTGGGTTTGCATATGCTTGTGACTATGAGGGTAATCCAACCAATGAGGTCAGTTTTGTCTGTAAATTGAAATGCATGTTTTCTTGGGGGCATTTTGCTCCCGGGTGATCCATGCTGCACTAAAAGCAGGAAGGGAGGATTAAGCAGGCTAGGCCAGTGCAGTCAAACTGGGGACTTTTCAGGTACACTTTGTTCATTTGAAATGGTTTGTTCAGCTGTACGTTCCAGAGTAAATGGCAAAGGGTCTGTATTAATATAGCACTTGTCGAGTCTTGATGAGCACGCAAAATGCTTTACAGTTCAGTTTTTTGCCATTTATCCATTCACACAGACATTCATACAGTGCATCTATGTGCAGAGCTTTCTCTAGGATAACTCACAACAGTGTGCTGTCCCTTCAGAAGTTAGAAAGCACATCCCTGTTCCAATGCACTTTACTGTGACTTAAGATTAATTCACTTTTGACCCTGCTTGGATCCAATAAGATTTTAGGATTGTTAAAATAACTGATTGTAAAAGCACAGATGATCATCACTCACTACTGCATCTTAGTGGATACTGTGAAATCAAACAGAAGGAGAATTAAAACTCCTGCTCCGTCCTGGACAGTGGCCCAGGACTGAGGTGCTAGGGACACCATATCAAGGATCTGAATAGAAAAATTCATCCAACCTCCTGACTACTCTTACAATTTTCCTCAGCAGCAAAAACAGAGCTCTCATTGATTGAAAGGCTAGCTGCCACAGTTTTGTCCATCTTTCGACTTTCTTTCTAACCGTCTCTTCTAATATCTGGTAACAAACACAAGTGTAAAACAAAGCTGGTGTGTGTTGCTGGTAGGATCAAATGGATACAATTGTGTTTAATTGTATATATATGCAAATTCCCATTCTAAATAGTTTGATATATCAACAGTGTTGGGGAGTAACGGAATACATGTAACGGCGTTACGTATTTAGAATACAAATTATGAGTAACTGTATTCCGTTACAGTTACAAAATAAATAGATGGTATTCAGAATACAGTTACATTGTTGAAATCAGTGGATTACATGACGGTACTTCTCGAGTTTATTCACTCTCTCGTAAATCCACCGGCGGCAAAGCCCCCAGGAAGCAGCTGGAGACCAGGGCTGCCGTAAGAGCGCCCCGGCGGCGTGAAGGAGCCTCACCGCTACCCGCTCGGGACCGTTACAGGCCCGGGACCGAGGCTCTGAGAGAGTTCCGTCGCTACCAGAAATCTACGGAGCTGCTGATCCGCAAGCTGCCCTTCCAGCACCTGGTGAGAGAAGACCGACCTGCGCTTCCAGAGCTCCGCTGTCATGGCTCTGCAGGAGACCAGCGAGGCACGCCGGGTTCACACCAGACGCTGAAGCGCCGGGCAGCGCTAATAATATCACCCGTTGACCCAGTAGTATAAAAGCATATGGTCACTTGTTGCTCCAACATTAACTACAAACAGCGTCCCAATTCAATGTCATCCATCTTCAAGAACTTCTCCGCTGTTTGCTCCGTTCAATGTCGGGTGTCGAGGGTAAATTACGTATTCTCCGCCCCCCCCTCTCTTTTTATCTTTATGACTGCTTGTGTGTCTATAGTGGGGGCAGAGGGGGGCATTTAATAATGTGATCGGTAAAATTGGTAAAATTAAAACTCCAGGACAACAGAAGGGGAATACAAACTATGGGATGCATACTTTATCATTTATATCATATAAAATGTCATCAATATCGTTTAAAATCATTTTTCAGTGTGTTTCCTGGAGCGTTACGCTCGCGTCAAGCGCAAAAAAAAATAGACTCGACGCCGAAACGATCGCTGCACGGCGCGAGGCAGCCTTGGCGCGGGGGGGGGGGGGGGGTCCTTCAGCCTCCGGTGGGACCCGCACAGAGGTGGGAGTGGATGGGAGCCGGACATCCAGCTGGCCCGCCGCATCGGCGGAGAGAGAGTTTAAACTGCTGCTGCTCCACTGACTATAACAACGCCGCAATCATACACTTAAAAAATGCAATACAAACCGGAAGTATTCCAAGTATTCAGAATACGTTACTCAGATTTGTTAATGTAATGGAATACGTTACAGATTACATTTTTGGCCATGTATTCTGTATTCTGTAACGGAATACGTTTTGAAAGTATCCTTCCCAACACTGTATATCAATATATCAAACATTTCTGTTATAGGTTGTACATCATGTATTATTCTTTATTTCTCGCTGTGCTATGGTCGACCCTTTCTCCATATATCTTTCTCTATTTTCCACCCTATTAATCTAACTCGCTCTCTATGCCTGTCACATGCTCTCCCTCCTTCATACATTCTTTGTCTTTTATTCTCCTTCTCCTTCACATAGATTACTGTGTGGCAGCTTAAGGGTCTTGAGAACTACCTACTCCAACCAGTTTAGGTGAATCAGTTGCCATGGCAATCAAGCCCAAATAACCAGCAATGGCATGTTAATTATGGTTATTACTGTATGAAGACTGTTCCAAGAAAATGAGATGTTACTCTTCTCTGGAGGGACTAAAGAAAGAAAATGTCAGAGGTTAGGCAGTTTGGACAACATAATTCATAACAGAACAGAACATTGATTGGAGAAGTGTTGGGTCCTGCAAACTGCCTGTGACTATTTGGGTGCAAAATGGAGGGTCAAAAATGATGGTTACTGCCCTTGGCTCTGTAGGGGTACATTAAAACCATATGCTCCTGCCTGGATTTTACTGAATTATATATATATATATATACACACACACACACACACACACACACACACACACACACACATAGGTAGATAGATAGATAGATGTTTTTCTTTTACGGTTGTCATCATCATTCATATTACAAGAAAAACGTTTTTTGCCAGAGTTGGCACAGAGAAATGCTAGTCAATTCAGTTCTGGTACACCCACCTCTGAGCATAAAAGATGGCGTATAGAATGTTTTTGTGTGTATCTGGTAATAAGAAAAATAATAGCATCTGGATAAATTATAGCATAACCGATTTGTTATTGACAGATTTAACATGAATGTATCTTATTTTCATGTCTTTACTATCAAACCAAATGCACAACAGGTAAACAGCACAGTTAAAAATATCTATTCATACCAGCCTATTATATTTTTCTGGCCCTCCTGGTACTAATGGACATTACAGGTTCTGCTTATGTACTGTGGGTGCTTCCTGTGCACTGTACGATAGCTCTTTCTGTGCGGCTGGCACACATCAGCACACATCCTCAATTCATATTACAGCTCTTGAGTCTTTTCAAAGGGCTTTAATAATGTCCATGTTTACCAAAGTGAAGGGCCTCCACTGACAGTGAAAGAGAAGGAGGTAAGAGAGACAGCGATGAGAGAGAAAACAGGACGTAGTTCAACAGCATGAAACTTTGCCATCTCCAAACCGTCTGTTCCTAGCCATTACCAGCGTTAGCATCTCCTTGTCAGCTTTTTTGGCCTAATTACACCCATTGGTGTCTGTGCTTGTGGTTTGCATGTGTGTAAATGCAGTTGCCATGGCAATATTCCTGCTCTGTTACCCCACTAACAGTGCTCTAGCAACTTGCCACCTTAACACCCACATTAGAGTGTCCACTGTGCTACATGTTATTACATCTATAGCTAGATTTTGTTAGGCTATCCAGGTGTACTATTGAAACGAATGAAGGAATATGATGAACAGTCGTGAAGAAAACAAGTAAAAGCAGGTTAATCAGAGGTCTAATAAACAGAGAAAGTGGACAACACGATACATTGGTTTTATTTATAAACTCACACTCAGCTTTAGCAAAGCACAAAACATCCCCTGCGATGTTAATGTCAGGTCACAGGGTGAGGAAGAGAAGTGCAAGGGTCAAAGCCTGAAAAGGAGGGGTGTCGTCGTGTCTCTCTGCAGTGGGATAAAATAAGAGCGCTGTGTATCTAGGAAAGTGTGGCAGACTGGGAGGGAGGCTCGTCTCTAGAAGGGTTTAAGCTGCTGTCAGTCAACGTCAGTCCCCGCTATTTAGATTCCAATTACACCTGTCAGCTCAGTCTGAGCCCTCATGTGTCGTCCTCTGTCTCTGTGTCTGCCTCTTTCAACCCTCACACACTCTACTTCTGTTCACAAGACTATGCACTCATTCTTTTCTTTTCTTTATTCATCTGTAACCTCCCTCTGTGTCAGTCAGTATTACCGTCTGTTCGATTCTCTACCCCACTCAAACTCTGTATTCACTGCTGGTTTAATCCTCTTTTATATTACCATACACAACGAGGATGCATTCATTCCCGACAGATTTAAAACAGGGTAAAGAAAGACGCCAAAGTGAAATTGTCACTGGTACCAAACTTAAACAAGTGATCACATGTAACTCCGGCCATTTGCAATGACCCAAGGGGATGAAATCCATACGTGTAGGAAAGAAGAAAATTACTGTTATGATACTGAATTTGAATCTTATTGGACTGTTCCTGACACAGGAAACAGGCTATAATTTATTTTAATTACTTCAAGCGCACTACCTCGGCAAAGCTGGCAACTGTGAAATGTGTTGTAATTTCATTAACAGAAAAGTTGTTTAAGAATGTGTACAGCTAAAGTGTAGCAAAAACTGACATCAGTATTATTACCAAGAAGATCGTGAATGGCAATAAACTGTACTGTAAAGTGCTTTGAGTAGAAAAGTGACTTACAATATGCAGACCATTTACCATTTACCATGTCCTGTCTCTTCTCATGTTTTGCGGCAGTTGAACTGCGTGAGAGCAAAATGTTGGACTTTAAAATGTTGGAGGTTTAAATAAATGTCACAAACTCTACAGTGAATCAAACTCATTGCAAAAAAACCACGGATTATTATTGTTTTATGTTGATTACTTTGTTTTAATAATCATTGGAAAACATTGTATTAATCGTAATTGAAATTCAGATAATGGCCAAGCCCCACACCATGGTCTATACTGCACAGACTCTGACTCCAAATCACCTCAAAAGCAAATTACAGTTTGAGGTATAATCATGCAATGATTTCAGCTCCATACCATTTTTATTTTGTGTAAAACACTTTAGAAATTCTGAAATTTTAAAATATTTAGGTCCTTTACTGTATAGATCATAATCTGAATATAGTGACTAAATAATTAGAAGACAAAAGTGATACTTGTAATACATAGGTCAAGTAAATACTAATTTATTTTAAAATAATTTTAAGAAACTTTCCCTCGGGGTGTTATTTTCCCATCAGTCTAATTATTATTTATGATTCAAAATCATACTGAAATTCAAGATAAAAACTACAATGCAGGGTGATCCAAGGTGCGTGACTTTTATCAAGACAACTCATAATGTGCCTCAGTACTGTGTATGGCCTCCACGTGCCTGTATGCTCCCCTGACAACATCTCGGCATGCTCCTGATGAGTTGGCGGATGGTGAGGAAAGTGAGGGTCAGCCGTCAACCAGGAACTGCCTACACACTTTGGCCACATGAGGCCAGACATTGTCCTTCACCAGGAGGAACCCAGGGCCTCACCAGCGTAAGGTCTGACAATCTCTCTGAGGATTTCATCCCGGTCCCTAACAGCCGTCAGGGTACCATTGGCTATGCCTCCGCAGTCCATCACTGACTCACTGCCAAATGAGTGATGCTGGATGATGTTACAGGCAGCATAACGTTCACCACGGCATCTCCAGACTCTTTCACGCCTGTCACATGTGCTCAGTGTGAACCTGCTCTAATCGGGGAGAATGGGGCGCCAGTGGCAGACCTGCCAATTCTAGTGTTCTCTGGCAAATGCCAATCGAGCTGCACAGTGCTGGGCTGTGAGCACAGGTCCTACTAGAGGTCGAGGGGCCCTCATGCCATCCTCATGGAGTCTGTGTTTCTGACAGTTTGGTCAGAAACATGCACACCAGTAGCCTGCTGGAGGTTATTGTGTAGGGCACTTGCGGTGCTGCTCCTGTTGTCCTGGTATCTCTTCCATGCTCTTGAGACTGCACTGAGAGAGAGCAAACCTTCTTGCGACTGCCCGTATGGATGTGCCATCCTGGAGGAGCTGGACTACCTGTGCATCCTCATTGGTCTGCAGGTACAGCCTCATGCTACCAGTATTGACAACTACACTAGCAGAACACAAAACTAAAGAGGAATTAGTCTGGAAGGAAAGAGAGAGCAGCTGCCTGTGGCCAGCACATGCAAAACCATTCCCTTGTTCTTCCTAAATGGACAGATTGATATCCCTGCATATTAACTGACTTTTTGTTATACTGTTACGATTAAGTATTTTCCTAATTTTTTTGAGCGGTTGTATTTAAAGCAAATACGTAAAAGATTGTGCCGGAGATGATTGTTTGAACTATACATACCAAGCGTTTTTTGGATTGATGGATGGACGGTTAGATGGCAGTGTTGTAGGCTGGAAAATTAATGAGGGATTGGATAAACCATTGTATGGATGGATGGATGCTTACCAGGATGGATAGGGTGGATGGGCAGATGAATGATTGGATAGGAGGACAAATTAAATGGAAGCCTGAGTCACAGGATAGGTAGCTGGCATGGGGAATAGAAAGATGCATAGATGGAGAGAAGCTGAATAGGTTGAAAGGGGGAGAGAAAGCATTAATCAGGCCTGGTGACATTTCTTATATACTGTTTGTACCCCCCTTCTAAAAGTTTATTTTGATTTTAGCTTAGTCTTTTTATTGTCCCTGATTACCTCTCTATTATATGTTGTTCAGTGAGGCCCTCTGAGTTGCTTTGTTTGTGTGAAACATAAATGGCCTCCCCACATATACCACCCTCTCTGGCAGTTCATATCCTTGAGCCATATGGCACGGGGGCTGGGAGGCTGTCCATGGTGGAAGAACCTGTTGAAAAAGCAACAGTGAGGTCAGTGCAGGGTGAGACAGTATTTGAAGCCTCACAAAATGTCTTACTAGCATGGATATGCAAAAATAGAGTTGCAAGTGGAGATAAAAGGGGCGTCAAAGTCCTGATCTGAGCGTATGCAGCTCCATCTGTGGCTTATAATATTTAACACATTGGGGGCCTCTCCACTGCAGCTTCTGCCTCTCCATAAATCACCCGCATCTGGTCAACTGATCCCCACCACCGGATCCTGGTGGCATGGAAACACACACATGCAAAGGTACAGCCAGTATTTCTCTCTGACATTTAGGGATGTAACTGGCTGCAAGTTCTTCAATATGATATAAGATAAGGCCCTTTAAACATAAGTCACTTTAAGTTGATGCAGTCATTTACTTTGTGTGTGACTATTACCACTTTCTTTGATAGTCATAATTCAGGTTACACAGACATCCAGTACACACTGCTGGGAAAAGAAACAAAAGAACTGTAATGGTTGTTTTTTTTCCCTTAACCTTTCACAATTATTCCCATAAGTATCCCTGGTAACAGTGTAAACAGGGAAAGCTACAACTATTTACCTTCACTTTACTCTTCTTTTTTGCCATATTATGGTTTTGCACCATGCAAGTTAAATCTGCACACCTTAAAAGTACCAAAAAAAAGTTCAAAAGGAGCTTTTCTCATTTGCTGTCTAATTTTAACATTTTCACCACCTATTACTCATGTGTGTAAATACTAAAGACATGTATTGTTTGTGAAACACAAATACAATAATATTAGATATGAATTAGGTCTGCATTATTTATGTCACATTCATTGTAATATATCTCTGGCCTTTACATCTCAAGTTCCTCTCTATAATTGTGGCGCTTCTTTAATATAAACCCATTTTACTATAAAATTCAGGTAAGCTTCTCACAGACAGATGCTCTAGAGCCAAACTGGCTCTTTATATTCTTGGCTGTTAAATATTCTTCATTGCTTCCCTTTCCAAGTCAAAAAGCAAAGTACGTGAAAGTAATGGATTGCAGATCAAGCCTGCTCACAGTGGCAGCATGCAGAGGCAACAAATGCTTTAACAAGATTAAGGCCTTTCACTTACTTCTTTCATAACCTACATCCCTTTTTAAATGTGTGTCATGTACCTTATGTTGATTCATGATGCAACTAGACACATTTCTAGAGCTGTAAACAGGTGTTTATTAGTTTAATGAATCTGCTGTGCCCCCTTGCTTGATGTCCGCAGGTGATTTGTGATAAGCTATGCAACAAAATTGGAAAGCACTTGCTAGTCCACATATTTCAGTTCAACCAAGCCATTAGCTGAACGAGAGAAAAAAATAGTTCTCATGACAGAGGCAATTTAGCCATTGTTGCAGCCGACTCATTAGAAACAATATTCCCTGCTTCATCTCACACCCTCCAGCTGCAGGTCTGTAATAGTCAATTTATTCATTCTTTCCCCTGAAATTAGCTCCTTCAATCTATAGTACATCTTAATTTCAGCTGCCTCACCTTCTGATCACGTGTTCATGTCCCTCATATTCATGTCCAAAACATTTTTAACTATACAGTTTTAATTTGAATGTCAATAACAAGACAAAAACAGCTTATCTAATGTCATTGTTTGTCGATGGCCTAATCAATAGCGGCATTGCCTGCAGAGACAATACGCACATTATTTAGGGCACTCTGTCATCCCCCACAGTGATGAACACAATAATCACCACCATGTGACGGCTAAGTGGGGCATTCCTGGCCCCCTGACAGCTGCCCACCTGCCTTGATTGATGATATTGTTTTTAAAAAGTGAAAATAGTTGAAGGTTTTTACTGAGGGGTTCCCCTTTACCCAAGAAGTCACATTCCACTGGGAATAATGGACAGCATTGTGGAGACTAATCCACTTTCGTAGAAGAACCACCATTCTGTAGTAAGTGTGTGTGAGTGTGTGTGCATGTGTGTGTGTGTGAGTTGGGACATTAACCGTTCATGTTGAGGCTGGGCCACCCAAATAAAACAACCCCAGGGCCTTTTGGGCTTTTAAGTGACAGTGATAAGCCCCACACCACCATTACATTTCCATTCAAGTTAAGAGGTACAGATTAGGGACCAGCTTGATTATTTATCAAATTATCACTTAACTATCTTTATTATCACTTTTGTAGAATGTAAATGATTCTATTATTTCTTGTGAGATCTATTGAGACAAACATATTTGCCACTCTTGATCTCTAACGCTTATTGTCTGTATTTTGCAAACTTTTTTGGCATTTCAGGGTGTTGAAGGTAACGTCAAACAGAATGGCTTACTGTTTTTTTTTTATTTTGTCTTTTCTACATTCTATATCTGGGCATGTGTAGTATTATTTGAGCACATTTCTGAACCAATTCCTGAAACGCACGACTCTGGACCAAATTTCACATAATTTGTTGTGGAGTTTACATGGGAGAGAAGTGATCACATTCCCCTGCCCAACGGTCAGGAACTTTAGTTGGCTATCTTCTGGGTCATAACAAGTTCAAGTTTAAAGTATCTTAATTTTCCCTTTCAGGGAAATTGATTTGCAGCCAGGATCCTACAAACAGACAAACCACAAACTGTAAAAAAAATCACACACACACACACTAACACAGTTGAAGCATAGCCATGCGACAATTTTCCAATTCAAGGGCCTTTTTTCTTACTGCTTCAGTATGAAATTTCTGTGAAAAGTGGGCCAAGCAGGTTATTGTCAGCGGCCCCTGAGAGGGGCTGATTATCCTCGTCTACAACAACAACAGTTGTGAAGGTCCCCTTGGGACCCCGAAGTCCCTTGAAATACACCTAACCAGGACATGGCAACACAATACATAATATGGACAGGTTACAGAGGTTGTTTAAGCTGTCGCAACAGCATACCTGCCTGTTTGATGTTTCCTCCTCTTGCTATCTCGACCAACATATCAGAGTAAAATCTTGGTGCCTTTTTATTAGACGTCTTGGTCAACAGAATGGAACATGAGACTGCGTTTCCCCCTTGTTTGCTTTGTGATAGCCTTTGACAATAGCAAGAGCAGTCTGGAGCAGCTGACGGGTAACCTACAGTCTGAGCAGCCAGGTCATCTTGAAGATCGGTCGAGCTGGGTCACATTTAATGGTCTGAAAAAGTGTGAGCACCTAAATTGTGAGCTTTGGCTTTCCCTCACAGATGATTAACTCGTACACAGAGAGACAGAATTTGACAACATTTCTATAATCATAGTTAACTTACATGTTGGGATGCAGAGTGTGTCTGTACGGCCTGCATAGGGCACTGACCTTTGGGTTTCTTCCTCAGCAGATGGAGTTGTCAGCATTAGGATGAAACTGTAGCAGTGTTAATTTTGGCAGCTATTTTTGATTTAGTCTTAGTCTTAGTCTTTTGACGAAAATGCATATTAGTTTTTGTCTAGTTTTAGTCATTTTTATCCTTCTTAGTTTTAGTCTAGTTTTAGTCGACGAAAACCAATTACATTTTAGTCTAGTTTTAGTCGACGAAAACAAATGACATTTTAGTCTAGTTTTAGTCGACGAAAACAAATTACATTTTAGTCTAGTTTCAGTCGACGAAAACAAATTACATTTTAGTCTAGTTTTAGTCGACGAAAACAAATTACATTTTAGTCTAGTTTTAGTCGACGAAAACAAATTACATTTTAGTCTAGTTTTAGTCACATTTAATAGCCACATTAAACTCCTTATCTTCCCTTCTCAGGTCCAGGGACCCCCTGTGTTGTGTCTACAACTGCGTACTAGTCTAGCTTGCAGTACTTAGGTTGTCCATTAGATGTCCCTCCTATAGGTCTATAGCAGGGGTCGGCAACCTTTACTATTAAAAGAGCCATTTTGCCCCCTCTTCCCCCAAATAAAATTTGTCTTGAGCCGCAAAACATATTTGATAACAAAGCTGATAAAATTTGATATAAAGTTATACTATACTAATCTGTAGATTATTGCATTTATTAAATTATAGAACAACAATAAAGAAAACTGTTGACATTTTATTTATTTTTACCTGTTACAACAAAGGGAAACACCAAATGCTTATGAAGAGGAGAAGAAAATACACAGGCAAGTGTAGGCCTACTTTGAAATAAATTAAACTACGTAGGGTTATTTGAGTCATCCCCATATTTGTGGGAAATGTATGAAATAAGAAGTACCCTATTTTGAAATAAATAAAAACATATAGCTGCAGCCTATATATTTTAGTTGGCGAAATGTGAAAACAAAAATTGAAAGCAGATCAGACTGGAGGCGGACACAGAAGCTGGAGCTCGGTAGAAACCAACTGCAGCTTCTGCTCTGATCCAGAAGCTGCAGCGCTGATCTCAGAGCAGCTGAGACCAGAGAAACTCTGTGTTTTCACTGTTTCCATAGTTAAGAAGCAGCCGGTCAGTCAGTGACCGGCCTGCTTCACATGAACGAGCTCTGATCTCACTGTCTCTCTGAGCGAGTGCGCGGGGGCGGAGCCTCGGGACCGGTGCGCTGTCTGGCAGCACACACACACGCACACACACACAGACACACACACTCGCCCCTCCGGGTACTTCATGACGGCCTGATACGATTATGTTTTTAAAAATTGTTGTGACTTAGTCAACCGCCAACATTTTCGTTTCGTCTCGTCTCGTTAACGAAAATTAAAATAGATTTCGTCATAGTTTTTATTTTCAAAGATCCATTTCGTTACGTCTTCGTCTCGTCTTAGTCATTGGAAAAGGGGCGTTAACGAATATTTTTCGTTATCGTCAACGAAATTAACACTGAACTGTAGTTGTTTTGCATAATTCTGACCACATTTAAGACTTTTTATTTATGAAGGAAAGCAACTACCTATTGAAGCAGGCAGTGGAGCATCTGGGCATGTGTCACTCAACACATTGTATACAATTATAAACACCACACAGAGGTTGACCTTCAAACTGAAGAACGGTTTAAAATCTCCATCTGGTTCTTTTCTTCAAGATCTCTTTCGATTTGGTGTCAAACCAATTTCACAGCCAGGGCCAAACGTCTAAAGAAATGTAACATCCTGTTCCTAACATTGTTGGAAATGCAGTCATCTTAATATATAGCATCCAAACAGTACACTGGCCACCAAGCTGAGGTTGGAAATATTGAATAGCTTTCTACTAACCTTGACAGACTGGACTGTGGCTTCTGTTATATAGTCTGAGCAGTTCAGAGTCATATCAACATGAGCGGTTACATATTTGTGTTTCTCCTCACCTTGGCTCTCCTGTGCATCTGCTAGTAGAGAGAAATGTCACCAAAACATTGCTAGTAGTCAAAACCTCCACAGGCACCTTTAAACATGTTTGCTTGTTTGGGAGTGTATGTGTTGGTTTGTGTGTGTGTGTTAGAGCCTAAGACATGAGAAAAAGGTCTCCAGTAGCCAGAGAGAGTGTTTCGGTTGTGTCAGGTTGTTTCAGGTCTGGTCTCCCTCCTGCCGTCGGGAAGCCTTAGATCTGCAAACCCACTGACCGACGCTCCTCACACACAAACACACTCAACAGCCCTACTGCCTGTATCTGGCATCGTTTCTTCTCTCCACTTTACGCTGACTCCCCTCATTCTCCCCTCCTTTTCAATCGAATCATTTCTCGTCATTTTCTTTTCCCTGCACCCCTTTTTCCTCACGCGGTCTTTCTTTGTTGTTCCTTCTCTCTTCCCCAAGTGCCTCTCTTTTTTTCCTTCCATTCATCTTGCTTCTCTTTCACTCTAATAGCTCTTACTTTTTTACTCCCTCTCAGCCTCTTTTTCTGTTTCCTCGCCACCCCCACCCACTCTTGTCTTTTTCTCCCTTCTTATCAGCGTTGAGGATGAATGGTGAAAGGCGAGGAGGCAAAGCTGAGACTCAAATCCGATGCCTCGTGTGTGGGAACCTCATTGTAGCTGGTGAGAGTGAGAGAGCTAAGGTATCGCACAGCTCGCCGGTATAGTCGACAGAGCAGAACCTCTCATCTTTCTCTGCCTTGAATGACATCACTGTGCCCGCCAGCCTGGGGAACTGAAGGGACAGTGTGGGGGAATGATGCATGACCTGACAAAAAACAGAGATTGAAGGGCCATTTTCTTTTTTTCAGACATTTCAGAAACACATTTTTGGATTTACATGACTTAGCACAAAAATCACTGCTTCTGTTTTTTTCTGAGGTCATTGTAGCTGACAATATCTCAAAACAAGAGGGGAAGACCTCAATGCAGACACTAGTTGGAAGGCATGAGCAGTAAAAAAACACACACAGGTTCCAGGCACTCAGTACAATATTCAGTAACATAGAAAACTCAAGCGAATCACATGAGAAGTAAAATTGGGTAAATTAAACACGTAAAATCAATCAGGGCAGGGATGGCCATCACAAAGATAGGAAACACATAGAGAAAATGTTACAGTCAAGGTGGGTTGTTATACAGATTGTAGAAAAAACACCCATGACATCTATTTGATAATACTAAAAGTTTTATTTTTGGTATAGCCTTAAAATAAGTAAATATATTGTCTAAATATCTTTTGAGACAGTGTAAACAGCAAAGGCTAAAGGTCCATAGGCTATTATTTTTAATAAAATCTTCCAAAATATCGATAACTTTATTTAAATTAAATGGGCTTAGTTGAAAACTACAGTAACATGAACTCAATGTTGACATGTTTCAGGTTGGACTTTGCCTTAAGCAGCAAAAAGTAGTATTTAGTTTCATCTAATCAATACATCATCACATGTTAATATGTTGAACCTAAACAGTAAAACATTGTATATCATGTTGTACAAAGACTTCTCTTCATTAGAACTGAAAGCTCTTTTGAAATCATTAAAAACCCAGAACAAACGTATTATGACATAAAATAGGAGGACAGGAGAGTCTGAGAACTATTGGGCACTTGATAAAGCTGTTAAAATGTCTTTTCATAATTCACCACTCAGAACAACTCTACAAAATTACCAACTCTACAAATTCAGCAGAAGAGATTACCATTACCATTATCTGTTCCTCTGACTCTGCAGAAATTATTTGACCATCAGACCAACCGTCTGACAATGGCGCTGTGGAGGGGATCCAAGTGAAACTGTTTTCCATCTTAAATACTTGGCACAGAACATAAGAACATAAAGTCGCTGTAGGTCAGCAGCGTATAAGGCTAGACATATTGATGTGAAAGGTGAACACTCTCTGCATCACCACATTAACTGAATAAACAAAAAAAATGCTGCAACTAGGAAGACAATCTGAGTCAGCTGTCTTACCTAGACAGTTTCGTATTTCAGATCACCAATAATCTGAGCTGTTTCATTGGGTGTGGAGGCAGACAGGCAGACGACTGAGCGACAGGAGGTATTTTCTGTGTACACTCACCTGTCTGCTCGTATTAAGTTCTGCAGCCTGAGTTTAGTTTGCAGAGTCTGATTCACATGGTCAAGCTGTGATAACCCTTCCTCCCTCCTCCAGTACAAGCCCTCTCCTACCTCTTACCATCAATTATTCAAGCAGAAGTCAATTAGGGTTGAATAATTTATATTCACAGTGTCAATATTTGTTAAACAATCTTGTGCAGTTTTTGAACATTCCCCTGAAGTGTCCCACTCTGTAATCATGGACGGTGACTCTAGGTCTGTATTAAATGAATAATCGTGACAGTTTCACACACTGGTTTACTCAAAGGGTGATACCAGTGGTTTTGCTAAATCAGTCCAGTGAATTGTATGTGCTCACAATCTACAATAATGGCAACCATGTTCATAATCGTACAAGAGGGGTCTGTCATTTTGAAATTAAAATATCCTCCCTCTTAGAAGCAGACTAGTTTGATTCTATCTATGAGGTTGCAACTCAACATGTCTCTTAGTCACAATGGTCTAGTGACTAGAGTCTTTTTGACTAGACTCTAGTCAAAAACACGATGTGGGATAATAGAACCATGAGTGCCATAAGAACTTTTAGTTTACATGCATTTAGATGTGCTTATAGGCTGAGCACTGAATTGAATCACAGACTGCTTGATCTAAACTTTCAGCTTTAAAAAAGTAAACAACTAAGACATCAGCTGAAAGAAAATTCATACAGTCATTGAGTTCCTTGACCAAAATATATCAATTTGTTATGTTAATTGTTGGTGGAAAGAAAAGTGATAAACAGGTGCTTTGTTTTGCGTCTTCCTCGTTCCAGCTGTAGTTTGGCTGAGCCTTCAGGCCAAAGCTGTATGATGCTGTAATAATTAGTATAAGTTGAACTATTAATTTTGAAAAGCATTTGTTCATAGTCATTAACCAGTCTCTGACATGCTATGAACTGAATCAATGATGGGATAGAAAACCTTTCAGCCCAACACACTTTGTTCAATCCATCCTTGAATATCTGAATATCTTCTGCTTTTGTTTGAGTCCTGTTCAAGTTTTCTGTTGATGACTATAAACATGTTGTTGATGTTGATACAAATTAAATACAAGAACACTTGTAGTAAACTACCCTTCATTCAGATCAATTGCTTGTTGAGAGAAGCATCTTTTTTAACCCTTACTTTACTTTAGGCTACCTTTATAGGTCCCAAAGTTATCCATGTAGTTAATACAAAAGAAACTCAAGGTAATATTTGTCTCTGTCATCACACTAAAGATGTTTTGATATTTTGTCTTTCTTTTCTTTTCTTTCTAAGTCAATAAAAGTAATATAATCAAATTCAAATTTCAATCTTTTTTCCCACACGTTAGATAAACATAGAATTACAGAGACATGTGTATACTATGTGGAAGTAAAGCTTTCCTTGTGCCGTTTAAAATGTGTTGTGTCCAACAGATAAACCTGAGGAGACAACAGTTGGTCAGACACTTTCATCCAGGCAGAACAGAAAGGGAGATGACTTGACATTTAAAGGTTGGGGTGACCCATGCCATGTTTATGTTGGGCAAGGCCCAGTGATCTGACATAGAACAAAGAGTCGTAAAACCTTAGGCCAGGCTCGGGTAACCCCTTACATTAGAAATCCAGCATGGAGCTGTTATCACCATGTGGCAGCAGGTCACTTCCTGGGTCCCCACTGAAAGCCCGCCCCTGGGGGCCAAATCCTGACAATTCAATTGGCCGGGGGCCACACTGACCCCTGACCCCTCCTCCCAGGGGGGAGTCACCTAGGTACATGACTTAAAAAGGCTGAGCTCACAGAAACCTCTCTCTCTTCACCCAGATGCCCCAGCAACAACAGAACCCCTCGGGGTTCTACTAGTTAACTCGGTATTTTTAAGAGACTCTCTTTGTCCTCTTCTTTTCCACGCTGCTCAAGTTGTTTTCTGACCTCAAGAGGTCTAACCACACGACTCAGTAACTAAGGAGGCGATTAGACGTTTGTTTAATATCATTTTATTTGAAGTCGTTTCATTTTCTTTTATCTCAGTCAAAGTTTTATCTTGATAGGACCTTTCCTGTTTTAACTTGAAAGATCGAAACAGGAAGTGCCCCGCTGGACGGACTCTGACACTTCCATAGACTTTCCTTTTTCCAACGATCCACAAACGGCTTCCACAAAGCCGTTCCCTGCAGAAGCGCGACGTTCATCCCGCTGAGGAGTATGAGACAATCCACTCCGTTCCTGTAAAGCAGCACGGTCTCCGCTGTTACAGAAGAAAGACGAAGTTTCATTCCGTCAAGGAGCACGAGGAATTCGCCCCCTTTTCCGGTCCAGCGGCGAGCTCCGGAGCTCCGCTCGTGAGAGAGACCACGTGATTCACTGGCCCCCGACACATTCGCGCCGAGTCGCAGGCACATCGCGAGGGTTGTACAGTAAGAGACTTGATTATCTGGGCAGATACGTAGCATATTGTTTAATATTTGAGTGTATTTGTTTGTGGGATCTCCGTGTCTCATTGTTTAGCCACGACGATTCGGCTACTTCCGGTTCATTTCCGGTTACGGCCTTGTGCCACAGTTTTTAAGCGCCGTGACTAAACGTCTCCGGTTGCACTCGTTCCCGTCTGAAGAACCTTACAGAGATTTTACCGTCAGACTTCAGCACACAACGCCGTTTGAGTGCTGAGCGGTAAAGTAAATGTAACTTGTTGCTGACGGTGTTTTTAAGAGCTTCTTTGAACTCTCCTTACATGTTTTCTCTCTCTCTCTCTCTCTCTCTCTCTCTCTCCTTCTAAACCGACCTATACACACTTCTGACCTGTATTTATAATACAGGTCATGTCACATAGTTAAATCTATGCTTAGAGAGGCTGAACACATCTGGAAACCATTCGGCCCCCAAAGCCAAGCAGAGATAAGAATTCTCTTTGTCTAAAATTCCCTTTGTGTAATTCATGTGATGACCACCAGTGTGCGCTCCGGCCACATGGTGTCATTAACATAGACTCCATCTTGAATAACGCAAGTTAACCCACCATTTTGAGTCTATTATTGCCACGCCTCCGCTCTCTCTCTCCTCCCATCCTGGCTCTATATTCATAACGGCTCCGCCATCTTGTTTTGTAGTCAATCCGCCATTTTGAGAGTTTTTAGGCCTTGATTCCACGAATCATGATCGGCCTCCATCTTAGATGTGATGTCACTACGCGTCATCGCCACGCCCCTTCTTTTTCTCTCTCTCTCGCACACACACACACACACACACACACACACATTGATAGACACAGACAGATACACACACACAGAGACACATAGATGGACCAGAGGTTACATGCGTGTTCTAAATTGTGATAAGCTGCTGTTGTTATCTTTGAAATATGGGAGTTTGTTAAGATGATGAATCATTAAATAACACTAACTTTATTTCACACACACACACACGGACACAAGCACACAGAGAGACACTTTGACACAGACACACACACACAGACAGACATACATAGGTAGACCGCAGGTTGTCCATGTATTTTCTGAATTGTGATAAGTGCTGCTGCTGTGTTTATCTTTGAAATATCGGAGCTTGTTAAAATGATAAATCATTGAATAACATTATAACTTTATTTCCCCTTTTTAATAAATACTTTTGTAATTAAAGTATCTGTAGTCTGTGATTATTTGTGCAGAAGTGTGTGATTGCAGCTGGATTATGATTGCCTGTGCTCGAACTTAGAAGCCTTCACTGTTTATTAAGTAATCGTTAATATTAAAATATTGACATTATTAATTTGACATTTATCATTATGAGACTGATAATTATAGCTTGACATCGTTGGTCCCTGGGAAACCAGGGTGGTGCCCCCCTTTCTCAATTATTAATATAGATAGTATTATTCTTAAATTGATAATTTTATTGTTTTGACTAATTATTTTCATTATTCTTGGTTGATAACCTTATCATTGTTAATTGATAGCTTGTACTTTCTAATTGATAATTCCTATTTTCTCATTAATGTGGTTTTATTGTTATTTGATTACTGATCATCTTCAATTAATAATTTAATTATTTTTGATAGATAATTTTTATTTTAATAATCATATTTCATGATTATTAATAATTAGCCAACGTCAAGTCTACTCCTATTGCACAACATTTACTATCCATATTTGTGTATAAGAAGTACCTCTTGCTATTTGACTGTAAACCCCTGGTGATAACACACACAACACATTTGTTAAAAGATTAATTATGAAACATTAAGATGCAATTATATACATACACTGTAAAACCTAACAGTACATCTTACTTAATGAAGTAAGTTACAATAACTTAATTCTCAAAAAAAGTTGAGACCACTAATATCAATAATTTAACAGAACTCAAAAGTAAATTATTGAAGTAATAACTTAGTTATTTTGAGTTCGATTAAATTCGACATTTTTTTCAATGACTCATTTTCTTTAAGTTGATTTTATACTATTACAAAAAATGCAATTCCCATGGGCTGCTTCCTATTTCTTAGGATTTTAAATAGTATTTTTGTTTTTGTTTATAAATCATCATATTTTGGATAAGTATGCATCCAGATCATCTTTAATAATCCTCCAAAGTGGAACCTAAGTGAGGATGTTAATTACATAACGTACAAGCAGGTATTTTTAACAACTTGATTGACAGAAAATTAATTGCCAACTAATATTATACGTGATTCATTGTGTAGCATATGTACATGTGAAAGTTATATATATATATATATATAAAAACATATATATATATTTATATAATATTGTTTTAATTTCCTTGTCTTATACATCTTTTAATATTTTGGAGTGTTGAAGGATGGGGCGAGGGGGGGTCAACTTCTGTTTGTGATTTCCAAACTATTTTCCATCCCAAATCATTATCGTATTTTATAGTCCAGAAATAAAAGCACGGCTCTTATAAGTCTATGCTCTATACGCAAGTAAACGTCAAGACTCTAAGTTATTAGTCCGTTCATTTTCCGCTCCTGCAACAATAAAACCTTGTTAAAATAAATTAATCGACTCAGTCAACAGAAACGCGAGAGTGCTTTTACTCTGAAAGGGACACAGGAAGAGGTGAGTGGTTTAAGCCGATGACCTCAGGTGAGCTGACCCGCTGAGGTGAAGCGGATCCACGGCCAGTTCACAGCAGAACCAGAGACAGCGAGGCCCGGGAGGAAACTGAGTCAGATATTTGGAAAAGCCATTTGAGCGTTTACAGACTCATTCAACTCTCTCCGTCACCTTCCTGTGAGTCTGATCACTTCCGGTAACCACACGGTACCGACGGGGACGGGGGGCGTGACCGGTTCGAGCCGGTCAGCACGAGGTTTGCACCTGGCACCGGCGTGATGGAAGAGATCTGCACGAAGAGCTTTCTGCTGGACAGACTTCACTACTGACGGAGAACCCCGTGACGATACGTCCTCCACGCAAGGTAACGTGGTTCTTTTATTGCTGCTCTTCATGTCTTGGATGCGTTAGCATCACTACTTCCGGAAGCTGACATTTAGGCTACAAAACAAGGTGTAAAGGACGCCGTCTCGACTTGAATTTGAATGTACAGGCTTGTGGACACTTAGATGACTATGATTAGATAACACCACAGGAGCATTATGGAGGCAATTACTGTTGTTTTCTTCTGTTTCAGTTACTCCAGTTGTATTGGATTTGGCTGCAACGCTGTTTACCCCTAAAACATTAGCATAGTGGTGAGTAGATAATGAGTGCATTTTAACTTAATTCAATCTATTTCCAAAGATGTTTTTGTATTTGTTCAGTCATAACATATGCCCGAACCAGGCAGTGCAGTATGCAGGAGGAATGATTACATACACCAACTTTTAAAAGTAACATAATATGTTGTATCTGTAACTAATGTCTTAATCAGCTATTTTGAGAAAAATATAAGCAACAAAAATATACCCAATCCAGAACTCTGCCCTCACTATATGAACAACTCAAAGGTAATGGTCCACACAGCAATCATATTATATGGTTTGTAAAAGTACACTCAACTACACTGGACATGTATTCCCTTTTCAGGATGAGATGGAGGCAACCCAGGAGGGAGCAGTGGCTCTGGTTGCAGTGGTGGATGAAGCGGAGGTGCCTGCAGGAGTTCCCTTTGAAACTCATCATGTGTTGATCGTTCTCAAATCAAGTTGTAATGTCTCACAGATCTTGAACTGATTCACTGGTAATTTTGTGTGGACTGATCTATGCTCTACATTTGAGCTACCCTGAGAAGCTGAGTGGCTTCTTTGAGTTCATCCAGGTTGTCCTGTTAAATCTTGATGATGGGAGAAAGCAGCTCGAAGCTAAGTTGCAGTCCTTGAGAAATGAGCTGGAGTAGGTTGTTATTAGCTTATCATGTTGAATGTCAGCATCGTTTTTTGCTTGCATGCCAAATACTGGTAGCTAATGACATGTATATAGAGTAAACTATGGCACCTCAGATTTTTGTGTTAAAATAGATCCTAATCTTGGATTGCTTCTGTGGTGTTCACACTTCTCTTCTTTACCACTTGAAAATATTTGTAATTTATATTTATATTATTTTTTATATGAGCCTCATTTCATTGTCATTTCCAGCATATAAATGTTAATGTATACAACATTTAATTCAACAGCTTCATTGTAAAACAATATTGGCACGGAATCCAAGGGTATCCAAATGTTGACGTTAAAAATGTTTTATTTTGTCAGTTACTGACACTTTGGATGAACTATACCTTTAAACTGTTTACTTAAAATGTGCCCTGCTTTATGTTCAGTACATCGTTATGGGCATAATAATGTGCTTAGTCTGCTGTAGCCTTTAAGATTGCATATGTGAAAAATCTGAGAGATATTCCTTTGAATTTCAGTAGCTGGTTGCATTGAAATGTGAACAACAAAATGAATTGCTCAAACTGACTCATGTGGGTGTTTTTATTTTGAGTTAATAGAGTTTAAAATGTTTAAGGCAATCAGTTTCATCAAATGAACTGAGTAGCCATAATAAAGTTTTAAGTTATCACAACTACTATGTAATCATTTTCTTGAATGGAAGACAACTAAGTAAATTGAACTTAAGTGGTAACATTTGTATAAAGAAGGTTCATTTAAGTTGGTCTTACTTAATTCACTTACATTCTGTCAACACATTGTAAATAAGTGTGTGTAAATACTGCATATGAGTATAGAATTCTAAATAGATTTAAGGTCAGGTAACTTATAGGGATCGGCAATATTAACTTTAGTTACTCAAGTTGCCTCATCAATAAATATTTGAGTTACTTTTGCTTAAATCAAATAATTTGTAAACCTTAAATTGTTTGAGTTAATAAACTTAAATGGTTCAAGGCAATCAGTTTCAGCAAACGGTTTGAGTTGACCTAGCTTGTCAGGTTTAACAGTGTATACACTCTACCCCTAGGCCACACAGCCCTGGTATATATATATTATTATATATATATTAGGGGTAGAGTGGTCGTCCTCCAACAAGAAGGTTGGCAGTTCATCCTCACTCTTCCCCATCTGCATGCCGAAGTGTCCTTGGGCAAGATACTGAACCCCTTGGATAAAAGCGTCTGCAAAATTACATGTAATGTAATTTTACGTAACATTCAAAAACTTTAAAAAAAAATTATTATATTTGACTGCATTCCATTCATCTAGCTTTTTTTCTGGGACAACAGCTAGATGTGCAACTTTCACTTTGCCTCTCCTAAGCCGTCAAGATTATTAAGGAATATTTAAAAATTCTGTTCTATATTGCATTCTGAAGACTAACAGAAGAATTTGAACAATAACCTGTTCACAATAAGTTAGTATTTTCCTGTTACAGATTGTCACAAGGACATATGAGCACATAGTAATAAGTGGAATCCTGGTTGCCAGCAGACTGGTGGTGGCCAGCTCCATCGTCTCTTGAGTGGTTGTTGGGACAAGAGGAAAATGACATTGTGCTTTTACAAACGTGTATTACCAGAGTAAGTGGAATAATCCCTAGCTGTCTGGAGAAGTCACTTTGGTTGACATGTGACAAGTGGATTACTACTCCCTACACCGCCCTTGTTCCTCTATTCTATTGCCCTACTTGCCTTGCTCTCTCCGATTCCTCACTATTAAGCCTCTTCTGTTTTGTTTTCTGTTCTCATAAGCATTAACATTTTTCAGTATATCCTCCATCATTTAGCATTCTGCTAAGACATTCCTCCTCCTCTTCCTCTCCCACTTGCTCCCTTTCATCTATTTATGTGTATAATGAAGGGCTATAATTATATTCTACACACCCACAGACTGTATGAGGCTTTAAGAACAACAGAATCATCATATTAATGGTAGTGGCAGAAAATCACCATCATTGTTGGAGTAATGCTTGTAATCCACTCTGTCTATCAAACTTGCCAATTATTTCCTAGATTGATGGGTAGTGGAGGAAATGAGATGCAACAGATGCCGAAGTGTAGAGATACAGTAAACAAGTACACAATTGAGAGACACAATATAATGAAAGCCTTCCATATAGATACGAACAGCAGATCATTAGTCATAAATGGTTACATCAGTTTAAACCTAATGGGTAAAATAGATTATTCCTTTTTTCAACAGAACACATTTCTCTTCTATCAATAATCTGGATGAAAACAGTCATGATGCAGCTGGAGAGCAACAATATGAATTTCCAGCATTTTACAACTGAAATAATTTTAAAATCAATAAATTAAAAATTGTTCACATATGTCTCCCTTTGTCAGACTAGTTGACATCTATATTAAGCACATTTGAATTTCCAGAAAATCTTCAAAATACAAAGTGATTAGATGTCTTTCAATCCGCTGTTTTGCGAATATTGGAAGCATGACAATAAACAGCTGGTGGCGCCAAGGGTTTTAATTAGGCCACAGTTCATCATAGCTGAGTTCCATCTCCTCAAGTCCAAATTGCAATTTCATTTGATACGGCTTTATCTCCTTGACTATCATTCCATTTTTTATAATGAAGTACCACAACACCCTTCTCAACTCTGTATGAAGAGCCCTGATCAAGCCTGGGCCACACTGGCTTTGGTTGCGGAACGACTCTGTTCTGCTGCGTGTCTGTCTGGTCTGTATTTCCTCGAATATATGTCAGGTAATGTACTCAACTAAATGCCAAGAAACCACGGTATGAAGCCGGATCTTGAGGTCCAGTGGCCTGTTTGTGAGTGTGTTCCTTTAAAATGTAAATGCTATTGAGATACTGCTCCCCGCTACCTTGTCTCCCGGTTGGAGCCAAGGATGGGAATTGTAGTGTATGCGGCTTGCAAAGCAGGGAGCTTAGTACTTTCTGCTGAGAGCTGGATATTTGTCGCATGAACATGTTTATGCTGAATCATGCAGAGGATGGTTATAACTTTGTGGATGTTTTAACTGAACATAGACAGAGAGAGAGAGAGAGAGAGAGAGAGAGAGAGAGAGAGAGAGAGAGAGAGGGAGGAACAAGTGACAGCATGTAATGAATGATGTTTGTGACGAAGGGAGATAAGATCAAGTGATTGTAAAGGTGTGTGTTATAGTAACTGAGTAGTATTGAAAAGAGCAGTTTGAGCAGATGTGTGAAGATTGGAGCTCTCTGAATGTTATGAATGTAATGGATCAGTGGCCGAGCTGTATTTGCACTCATTAACATAGGGTGGTTGCTGTTGGCATGCCTTTTACAACTGTATATGGTGAAGATAGCAGGTTTTGAGGGTGAAGTTACTGTGTGAGGCATGGCTGAGGTAGTGACAATGGATATTAGGATAGAAGTGTCCTTGTCTGATCTGCAGCCAGGCTGAGAAGGGATGAAAGGCACTCCTTAACCATTCAGACATCTTCAGATCCTGACTGACTGTCGCTGAGATGTTAACTTGCCATGATAAATAAACTCAATCCACTTAACTCTTGTATCCTCTGAGGCTGGGGTCAATGTAAAGATGTGTGCACCTCTGTGCAACAGAGGAATGTGCATGCTTGGCTTGCGTTGATCCCAAGGATCTGGTGGTTGTGAAAAATAGGGGAACTTTGTCGAAGTTCTGAATTTGTGGGTGGGGACGTGGGGACCCAACATATTGTCGGGGCTTCAAATCTGAACGTCTCTAGGAAAATGACGCGGAAATAAGGGGTGATCAGTTTCCTAGTGGAAATAATATGGTATCTGCTGGATGGGTGACTCTATAACCTGTAAATGGTAATAAAATCATGGAGATTGATCCGTTATCATGCACGCTCAGATGCTCTTTAAAACTGAAATACTGTGTAATGTAGCTGAAATCTCTGAAGAAGTTGTATTTAATGTTGACCTGGATTTGTGATTGTTTCATCTGTGGAAAGGGACTCTGCAATGTCCTAAAAACAGGAGAACAGTGCTGAGAGGCAATGCTGAGTATGCTGGCACCTGGAAGTGATTGTACGACAGAATAAAAAAAATCCTTGAGTAAAGATGAAACTTGTTACCAGGTGCAACAGTATGGAACATGTTTAAAAACGTTTTTGGAAATAGGAATAAGAAACATAAGGATGCAGACACAGACAGTAGCTGTCCTGCAACTATGGGGTACACATATTAACAAATCACCTTTATCAGTAACACAAAAAGCATGCTGCTGACTTTATATATTATAGCAGGAAATGGCAATGAATTGTGCACTTTGTACATGGTGAAGATTCACAAAATGTCAAAGTGTGTCTCACTATTCAGTTGAGATACTGAATAGTACAGCTGAATAGTATTTTGTATTGGGCATGTGTATGTGCTGTGTGTATATTTACCTACGTGAACATTGAGATGAGTATCATTTCCATGCAGGTTCTTCGATGTCCCAACCCCAAAGCTAAATAAACAGCCCGACACTTTGCCTGCCTCTCTGTCCCGATGAATAGCTGCTCTGTAGCATGTCTCGCTGTGGGGTCCGTTAATGGTGAGTGAAGTTCTGCTAGCGTTATACCCTGAATTACTAGAGGAATGAACACTCACACTTTTCACCATTTCATACTCTCAATGCTGAACTCTTCACGCACTGACTCACTTTATGTCAGATGGGGAAACAAGTCTAGAATGTTTTGGGACAAAGTGGTGTTTTACTGTTGTCTCCTCAGCACAGCCCAGGATGGTGTCAGGTTCTATATTACTCCTTTCATTCATTCTTACTCTTTTATTCATTGACTCCCTCTTAGACACATTGAATGCTGGATGTTTGGACGTATCTGCAGAAAATTGTCAGGGATGGATCATGTACGAACAAGGTGCTGAGTAGTGCAATTGTATTCCACGCAGAATGCACTATGGGCCTGGTCTGCTACTTGAGTGTGTAAAAATGTGTGCAAACTTGATTTCACCCGTAAAAAAAAACATGCAAACTGATCTACTAACGGTGCTCACTGAGGATTGTGTGCAGAATAACACACACTCTCGATTTAGTAAGCTTTCCTTAATGAATATGCAATATCAGGCGTTTAAACCCGATTTCGCAAAATATTAGGAGTAGATGCAAATACTTTAATTTAGCACAAGCATTGTGATTTACAAAGCCTGAAAATAATTGCGGTGGTTGTGACTGCGTCTGGATTGGAAGGTTTGAAAGGTAGGCGCTAATCGGAAAATAGTTGCACACAGATGTCTGCAGTTTTTGTGGTGAGGACGAGACCGCACGGAAGAAGATGGAGAGAACGGATTTTTTTTCTGCTTGTGTTAACATCAAAATAATCCCTCTCTTGCCATGGCACTGACTGCCATCATCAGACCAGATACGGTGCAGACCAGCTGCCTGGTGTGCGCTCCGTGTGCGCTTCAAGCGCCAGAGTGTCACGCCTTAGCGCTCGTGCCACAGAAAGTGAACTGTTCCTGCTGCGCAATATTGGTCAGAGGCATCTCCTCAAATGCCCCCCCACCCTCCCCCTCACCTGTTGTATTTGCAGAGGTTTTCTTATGAGCTATATTTTCTTATGTCCTGCCATCTTCTCTTAATTTCATCGGTTGTTCTTTTTGTTTTACCCTCAGCATTTACTTTCTCACAGATACTCTAACATATCACGTTTCTTTGAGTTATATTAATATTTCTTTCTAATGAACTGCTCATTGTACCTTCTTCACACTTTACATGTGTATTTCTAAGAGCCCAAGGAAGGGGGCTGTAAAATAGCAATAGCAGTGGCACAGCTCCATGTTTCTGTACAAGTCCAGCAGTTACTTGCACTTGAAATAATATGTCAAGCTATGGCTACATGAGCAGAATATAAATGTATTAGCTGTGTCTATTATTGAGTGGTGCAACATTCTTATCCTTTAAGTAACACCCAATGCATAGTGCATTGAAGTAGAACCTAAAAATAATTTTACTTTTCTTCTCTCACACAAGTGTGATATTCAGTGTTGGCAAATTGATTCATTGCAAAAATAATTTTCTTCAGTGAGCTCAATATCAACAAAGGTTCCAAATGAATATAAGTTGAATTTGTGCCGCTATGTTGAAAAGGGCTCTGTTTCCTACTGTAGTGAGCATTTATGTGATCAAATGGTTTATACTTAATATAAGTTTTGTAAAGATTTGAATTGACAAATAAAATGAAAATTTACAGTATATGACTGGGTGCAATTCGGGAATTATAGGTGATGGGTTAGTTACACAATGCACAAAGTAAGGTAGGTGGGGGTACGGGATGTATGGGGTGCAATACAAAATGAGTTGTCAGTTAACAGTAATGGTAAACAAGTTGCAATGAAGTGTGACTGTAAGAGTGAGGGAGAATTGCCTAAACATGTCTAAATGGAGAATCACAAATTGAGTTAATGTACATGTGAATGAGAAAAGTGATCTCAGACCTTTGGACTCCACTGGCTGCTTTGAGAGTTTGCAAATTTATCATCAGGTATTTGTCTATTGATAAATAAATAAAATCTTGACAACCCTTTAACATTTTAATGTTGTACTTGTAAACACTGTCAGAGGACCTCTAAGGATGTGTGCTTTACTGTCTGCGTATACTACTGTGTACTAGGGCTGCACAATTAATCGAATTTTAAACGCGATCACGAAATGAGCATGATCGTCAGCGATATTCACGTTTAAAATGCGGGCCCTGCTACATATCAAATCAAGCGCTTCCTCAACTAACAGTCGGCCAACCACCAGGGGGAGACCGAGATGGGAGGTGTCATGCGCGCACCCTGCAGCGGCAGCCTCAAAAAAAGTTCCGTCTGAAGTCGACTCCGGTATTAGTAGAAGATTATAGAGACAGAACAGAGAGCAGACGGTCACGGGTGTCGTGTGAAAGGTAAATCAAATGTCTGGAGCAGAAGGCGAGGAGCTACTCCCTCGAGAGGATCATCATCTGTTGTCTGGAAGTTTTTTGGATTTAGCGAACAAATCAAATGCACCAAGTGCGTTAGAGTTGTGTCGGCGCCGCAAAGCAATACAACTAATTTTTATCAACCACTTGAAAAATCACCACAAACCATAGTACGACGAATGCATTAAGGCCAAAGCTAACGTTACCTCACTGAATCTCAGTCCATGTCCAACGTCAACCCAGAAAACCATAACAGCGACCCTGCATAGCGCGACAGCGTATCCATCAACCTTCCAAAGACACACTGAAATAACGGATACAATCTCATTTAATTTGGCCAAAGACATGTGTCCACTAAATAATTTGCCAAGTAAAAATAACTGTAGCTTTGTTTTAGATTGAATCCTTTAGGTAAAATTATGATGCTTCAGTTTAAGGGAGATAAAATATACTGTAACAGTTACAGTATAATTTATCAATAACAAGGTGTTAGGCAGCCTAACACCTTTTTATTGCCTCTCCTGCATAGGCCTGAATTGTTTCATTTGGTTGCAATCTGTGATAGCATATTTATTTTTAGTTAGCCCTTTATTTTGGGTAAAATTTTTGATTATATTTGCTTCAGGTGAATACATTAGCTGGAATAAGGCACAACGTGGAAGTAAAAGCAGTGCTCTGCTGAATTAATTTTGGGTAAAAAGTGTTGATACTATTTTATTTATATTTTCCTTCCATGAGATGCACTGTGATAAGGAATGCAAAGATTTTTACATTAGCCAGAATGTAGCACAACAATGGAAGTGGAAATAGTGTTTTTGTTTATTTAAACGTGAAAGTTCAATAAAAAGATGTTGTCCCTAAAATGAATGAATAATCAAGATAAATAATCGTGATTTCAATATTGATCAAAATAATCGCGATTATGATTTTGACCATAATCGTGCAGCCCTACTGTGTACCTCTGTACACAGCTGTATGGTGTTGGTGTATCTCTACAACGTGAGGCACATGGAACAGTCTACAGCAGGCACACAGGAGGCCAAACGAAGAAAAGCCAAACATGGCAGTCCTGTACAGAATGTGTTCTGGTTAGTACTTGTTTTGTTTATCTGGACCTCTGAAACACGTTGATCACTTCCTATTGGTCTTGGAAGGCGGCAGAAAAAGACATGGTTGAGGAGCGGCTCCTATAGACCAATGAACCATCAACTAGGAGGAGCAGCAATCCTTGTCATTTCAGATTTTGAGATGTATATACTTGTATAATCACAGTCCAGCTGCAATTATATGATTGCAAACGTTTACAGGCACACATTGGTGTTTGTGAACCCAACAGCAGCATGTACCCCACTGTGAGGAACAGCACACAAAGCTACTTCCACTACAAGGGAGCTGGACAAAATAGACAGATATACAGGTTTCACAATTCACACTGAACATAATTTCCCATTTTAAAGTTTCATATCCGGCAACCGATATGAGTCCGATGACAACTACAAAATATTTTCTCTACATAATTTATTCAGATGTTTAGGTCTGTTATTAAATAGATGAATGTGTGTGTTTGAGAAAGAAGGGTAGAGAGAGTCAATTAACTCAAATCCCTTCCACTGTATTTTAAGTCCCTTATTCCCACATGTTCACCATCCAAGCATACTGTACAACAATTGAAGAACCAAAAAGTTCCATCTCTGTCCTACAGTCATTTCTCTTTTCGCTCCCACCCCTCACTCGCACAAACCCACACGCAGACACAAACATGCGCTCACTCCTGGGGCCAATTAGTCAAGTTGAAACATCTTCATTTTTCATTTGAGTGTTCAGTGATCAGTATAATTGGAATTAATAAGCCAATTTCATTTGGCAGAGATGAGAGTTTTTGGCACTTGTTTTGAGCACCCTCACAGTTGGTTACGGGGGAGGAGACCTCAAAACAAGGGTCTCATTAACTGGGTCAGTTACAGTTGAAACATATCACCTTATTAATCTTCCACTGCCTGACATAATACAGATGCTCTGGTATGCTTATCATGGTGTTTATGCTGTACAGTATTCACCACGGCATCCCGGAACATATGCTCACTGCACCTCTAAAGAACAGGGGAGTTGAACAGTTGCTGTCGTAAAGTGTTTACCTTTCTATTTTAGTTCTTATGTGTCCTAATTAACAACAGAATCAAAGCCTTTTTTAATTTTTGAATGGATCAAATAGTTCCCTGCAACATGAAAGATGTGGATTATAGAGATCAGTGTGGATCATATGGATGGTTTTATGGAGAATCATTTATCCTTCCAAACCACACAGCCATAATTTGGAAAGGGACCTTTTGCTGGTCCCGGAGACATTAATGAGTAAAACCCCTCAAAGTAGAGATGGTGACGATGGAGCAGGAGCCCCACCTCCATGTGGCTGAGGTGTTTAGATGGTTTCCTTAAATAATTATTGTATTGTATTGTTCAGCAGTAATTTTTCCAATGATCTCTTGTGTTTCTTACTCTTCTTAATTATTTCATGTGTTGCCATATTAAGACACAGTCTTATTAAGAGGGCTAAATAGCAAAAATAGGCTCTTATCGAATGCAAATATATTAACAATATGTTTGATAAATTGTGTTAAAGATACATGCTACTCATCACTCTATGGTAACAACATGATCCAGATCATGATTTCTGTCCTATTGAATACATCTTATCACATTGATGTGTTCAAGTGCTTATTTTACTGATAACTCTGGTTTGAATGCGTTGTAATCTGATGCTTTAAAAATGTTGAAATGTCATGATTAACAGCTCCCAATGTGTCAAGAGCATGTTGGCAGGACCTTGATGGTCGTGGTTCCATCCCTGGTTGCTAATGTAAAGAATGTGGCTCCAATTGACATCAAAAACACAAGATGGCGGCAGCTGTCTACAGCCTTATTTCGATGAAATAGTGGATGTTTGCCCATCTTACATTGTTGATGAATGAAGACTTAAGTATGATTGAAAGCTCTGTGTAAACCTTGAACTGCAGATTTGTGTATAAGTTTTATTAAATGCTGCCTCAGTCATTGTTTCTAACACTAGTCTACAGTCACTGCAGGGTGAGGCTGTACTAAGATGAAATGCTGAATCGCCACACTAATGTTTGCTGAATGCCTTGTCTAGGGAATTAGATGATAATTGTATTTATAAAACGATTAAGGACCTTAAGGGGCGGATGGAGATGAGTGTTGTAAATGCATTTGTGTTTTAGCTGTAAAATACCTTGCTGTCACGAAACCTGGCTTGTTTGTCTTGGTGAAGTTAACTCTTATGAGATGTGAAGCTGTGGATATGAAGGGACGTCTCAGTGAGAAGGTGTTTGTTGTTTCTACTCTGGGAGATGGCTTCCCCCTGCCTTTCATCTTCTACCTTCCCACACTCCTGTGGATGAACAACACATATCCTGTCAGACTCTCGCTCCTTTATGCACACATACAAAGGCCTTCACACATGCACTCGCAAACGCAAACTGTTCCCATCTCGCTGTAATACGAACAGACATGTTCACGCTGCTTCTCATTTGGATGTCACTGCACTGCCTGGCCTCCTTTGCTATATTAAAAAATCCAGTCCTATCATTGTCAAAGCTACAAGCAGATGGCGATGAATCTGCTCGTATCTAACTGAGGTCATGTGAATGCTGCTTTCTTCCGTTTCAGTTTATTTTGGAGACTATAACTTCATACTCCTCTTTCTTCACAGAAAGGGTACCTCTCATCCACAGTGTGACACTTCTTTGTAAGGGTGCAAGATTTTTTGCTGCTTCACACCATATTTCCTCACTTTCTCAGGGTTGGTATTTTTGTGTGAATGTGTGCTCTCCAACATGTTATAAATAACCCAGTTTGAAGCAAGTGGATGACTTGCCCATCTGTTGCAGTGATCTCATAGAAGGCTACGTCTCTCTCAAAGGTTGGAGCTCAGGTAAAACACATTCAAAGGCCTTCTCTATTGCACAGTAATTTTACCATACGTGCAACATAGTGTGGATGCAGCTGACTTGGAGCTGTTCATATACTACGAGCATCATGTCATGTCTACATTAGGTCAATGGTGCTGTGATGTAGTTGTATCTGACATGACTGGACTATTTGTTGCTTAGTTAGTGATAATATCACAGCCAAACATGGTTCACAGGTTCACACTAAACAATTACAAGCAACTCCAGTATAAAAAAAGCACTAGTTCAAATGTCATTGCAGCATGGTACAAGAAAAACGCTCAGTTCTACAAAATTGTCCTTGTGATATCAAGGTATTTATCATGTTCAGAGATGAGTAGATCAACGGGTCTGCACAATGAGCTGAAAGAAAAGTATCATCGACCCCGCCACTCATTGGGCCCCACTGATTTTCGGCAGACTTTATATTCGGGGGCCAGGTGGAGAAAGTCTGCAGGAACTCCAGTGGCTCTCACTCTGACATTCACGGTCACACATCCACCTCCTCCAGAGTTAATACGGAGGATCTGTGGAGTTCAGTGCATGTCTGAAAGCAGCTTCAGTTTGATGGGCCAAACACGCACCCCTAGCATCTACCCCAAACCCTCCCTTGTAATGAAAAAAAGATAATCCTTACATGACAATCCCGGCTCCTCCTGCAGGCAGAAGAGGGCACTGACTTGAAGCTGTGCACCAGCTGATGATGCCAGGAACATGTTGTATGTCGGATAGGGGCACAACTCTGAAGACTTGCAAAATCAAAGAGAGGGAGCAGTGCAGAGGACACGAAGGAGAAGAACATGTCGAACCCTCGGTTACCAGCATTAGAGACGGCTAGGAGCGTAGGAGGCTGCATCACCATTGGCCGGAAGCATGTCACACTTCTCCCACTCTCACTCTGATCGGTGAACACCCTCCATCCCTCCAGGCTGTGTACCCTTCCTCCCCTTGTCTTGCTGCCTCCTCGCCACCACAATGGACATGTTCACAGTCAACAGGACATCTCTTTCTTTCCAGTGTTTTTTCGAATTCATATGACGCAGGGCCAGTTTAGCCTGAAATACCATCTCCAGTCCGTGTTAATGAGATCTTCAATAGTCTTGCAGGCAGACGGCACCACCATAATGACAATAAAAAAAATAAATGACATGTGTATATAGATATATAAATATATATATATATATATATATATGTCCATATTGCCCAGAGAGAAATTCAGCTTCTCACTTACTGTGTGATATTTTGTAATGTTTTAAAGGCACCAAAGATTGTGCAGGCTTTGGAAATGAGTGAATGATGAGATTTAAAAGAGAAATCTAACTCTATCATTGTGATGTTTCTCTCTGCTTTGCTGTCTGAATATTGTGGATTTAGTCCGAGATTGCACAGTGATTCTTGTTTTTTTGCACATGCCTCAGACCCTCTCTCTCTCTCTCTCTCTCTCTCTCTCTCTTTCTCTTTCTCGCTCTCTCTCTCACAATTTCTCTTGGGTGTCTGAGTTCTACTTTTTGTGGTGGATGAAGTAGGACAGAGCATGACAGAAATAAAGTCAAAGCAGATGGTTTTATGTCTCAATCCTTTGCCCAATATTTCATCCCAGCACTGAATTCCTCAGGCGTTAAAAAGACTGGAAATATGAGATATCATTATTTTCAACTATTTCTGAGCTTGGCAATACTCACCCTGATCCTGCTGACAACGTACCAACACTCCAAAAGCACCCTGGTCATTAATATAAATGACAGCATTAATAAATTATGACCTTTTATACAACCTCCTCATTATGCATGCAAATAGGTTTAAGGGGCAAAGTGTAATTGTTACAAGGGTGCTGACCTGGGATCATTAATATTAATTCACTACATTGTTTCAGTCTATTCCCTGTTGCAGACGATGACCTCAGATGTGAATGGTTTGATATGAGTTTTCATTCACAGGTCTTTGGAGCTGATGATTTTGTGCTGCTGAGTGGACACACTACATTGGCTATTAGCCTGACATTAACTGAATTAGATGATGGCTGCTTTATTATCATTTAATATAAAAAAATAAATAAATGCACTGGACCCTGACCTGCTGCACACACAGCATTTTCTTTAGCTGCATTAGTTGTGTGCGCATTACGTCTAGACAATGAATGAAAAAACCACTGACATTTGAATATGAAGTCCATGCAAAAAATAACTAACTGCCTTCCATGAGTAATGTTGGAAAATCAATGAGCGCAGTAATGATGAAACATGTTCTTCTAAATTATAATGCACTGGCTGGGATTGTTCTTGTGACCTTGAGGTTGAAAATGCCGACCATGCATTGTCCCTGGTTTGAGTTTGTTGTATGTCAACCACACACCAGCCCCCACCTCTCCGTGGACCTCTGACCATCCACTCAGCCTGGATGAAAATCATAATTGAAATTAATGATTCTTTTTCAATATTTCAATTTATTGCCATTAATTTCGTATTATTTTTGATTTACCCACATTTCCTTTAATGTTTTCTCTGTACTATGCCTTTCAATCATGAATTAAGTACAGAGCCTAAGTTGTTTAAATATTTTTAGACCAACATGAAATGTAATCAATAGACGGCTAAGTTACAATTGACTTCAACATTGCGGTCATGTAGATTTATTAGTCAAAGTGGAAAGGTAGGTTCACCTGTATTTCGGCATCCAGTAATATACATTGTATTTTATAAAAACATAAGCAAACATATCATTGCTGTCACAGAGAAATCTGGTATAGACATCATTTGGTGTTTAACAAAAATCAATACTCTTGATCTCCCTGTATTGCACAAATATTGTATTGTATTTTAACATGAAATTCATCAATATGAGCATGTGATTTCAGTACCCCCTCCATTTCAGTACCAACATATCAGTATCAGTATCTTAAACTGTTTTCAGACATGACCTGCGAATTAAGTCTGGAGAATGGGGTTACACATGCACAACAGTGGGAGGTTCTCTGCACAGACGCATTCACAACAGCAACAGATCCTCTGCATTATTCAGGTGAGAGGTGGAGCTGCTGGGCGCAGCAGACAGAGGCAATAACTCGCGTATTAATTCCGCTGCGGAGATCACCTGATTTTCTTGACAACACACAGACCCCGGTGTCGGCTCTTATCACCACAAACTCTCTAGACATCTTCGTCTCTGTCTTCAATGTGTATGACACAGCTTTTTCACAAAGAGATATTTGTTTTCATTTCGTATTTTATTTGTATCTGTCGCGTGGCATCATCAAAACCCCCTCAATCACTGGCTGTAAGGCCAGCGGGGGGGGGGGGGTCCACTGGACCCACACATTGGAATCTTCAGACCTTCTGCAGACAGTATACTAGTGGGCCAGGCAGAGAATGTCTGCAGATAATCCAGAGGCTCTCACTGGGACATCTGTGTTCACACATGCACCTCCTGACATACGACAGACTCTCAAACCAAGAAGGTTTTACTGAGCATCGTGTTTGAATGTGTTAATGATGATGAAGGCAATTTTAAATTTAACACCAATTACATTCTATCGCAGTCAGTTTGGAGAGCGCCGCGATGAAACATGATCCCCATCATAGCTTTACTCCACTTCTCTCTTTCATCAACAGTGTTGGGATGTGATAATGAGCAAACACTGTAATCCCACCAATTAACTGACAGCCGCACCTCTCCTCACATTTCCTTGTCTTGTCTGTGTGAGTTTGATAATTAGGATGGCTTAGGATTTGATGGCTTCCAACACCAAATGCTCAGCATGGTTGAGATAAGTGTCAGAAATGACAGGAAACTGATCTAACACTGCATCTGAATTGTTCACGTCACCGCAAGACATGAAGGGGCTGATATTGTACTTGCACTTATCCTTCTGAAAACTATTGTTTGAAGTAGTTTTTTTTGTAGGTTGACATTATTTGATGGAGCAATTAACTCTCCTTTCTTAATTTTTTTAAGATTCTGTGGTTGATAATAGGTCAGCAGTTTCTCAAAAGATGTGGTCTAATTCCCTCTCGTAAGTCTGCACACTGCTGGCCAGAAAAGACAAATGCAGTGGGGGAACTGAGAAAACTCACAGCATCTGATGATATGATTGCACAGGCTTCAATATTCATGGAATTGAAGAAGAAAGCAAAATTCTGAGGAGAGCAGAGGAGAGGAGCAGAGAGCGAGAGGGTGTGTGTGTATGTGTGCTTGTAAAAGAGAGTGGAAGGTCTAGAAAAATGGGGCCCATGACGTGGTTATCATAGTTGATCAAAAAAGTGCTTCAAGGATATCCCTATGGTAGTGTAGACAATACGTAGAGATACAATAAAACACAAAGAACAATTGTGCTGACAGTAAAGTGCAATACATACACAAAGTGCTGTCACACATGGAACATAGTACTTAAATTCATTAAAAAGAGATTATATACACTGATAACAAGCTGATTACTTAGTTGACAGGATTGCACTGGGCTACACAGAAACAAAAAATAAATAAAAATAAATATATATATGTTATAGTTCAAAAATGTTTATAAAACTTCCTCTTGCTATTTTGATCTATAAAATCGAGTGTCTAGTTGACATGGCTGTAATAAAGTTGACATCAAACCCACTCCTTTGCAGTCCAGTCACATCTTTCCTGATAAAAGTATTGCCAACAGCTCTGTGTATAAAAATTACACTGTGATTTCATCATAAATTCAAGGGAGTTTCAATTCCAACACCAAACCACCACTGTTGACTTCAAAAAAAAGATTAGTGGCTACAACTTATTCCACAGTGATCAATGTCTTCATATGTGCGTAATAAAGTAACAAGCAGATGTCCAAGTACAATTAATCAGTTTAGTTCATCCTTTTCTCCCTCTGCCCACATAGGCTGCAACAGAGTTCATGTCCTGATTTGGATTACATTGTGGAAAACACACAGATGAGATATTATTCCTTGAAAGTTGTTCTTTATCTTGTTATTATCACTTTAAGCCACCTTGTAGCTTTAACTGTAATATAATTAACAACCTATTAAAGGAGGTGGTAACTGGTCTTATTTGTAATTGAGTTTTCTCTTAGTCTGATAGTGCAGTCTTATCAAGGACAACATACACAACACACCAAGCAACTGATCTTGATTTTTTAATTTGGGTACTAGTACTGTACTGTGTTGTGCTTTATAGGCATCTGAACAGTTTTCCTTTTAAAACTGTGACATTTTGAATTTATGTGGTCATCCACCTGACAACAGCAACAGAATATTCTGTCCTCTCAATAATGATTCATTTTCTTTGTTCCGTTGTCCTCTCCTAAGCCATTATTATTTTTATAGATGTTTTTATGAGCCTCTCACAGCTGCCCACCAATTAAGCTTTGTACCCCATTAAAAGTCCTCACAGGCTGACATAAGTGGTGCATCGCACAGCATTCAACACTGCACCATCCATTGTGTCTATACGCTGCTTGGCTACCACCACACCTATAAAATATTAACACATTCTATCCCTCCTGTGGCACTTCAACTCCTGTGAGGTCCACTTAAAAAGCTATACTACCACAAACAGACCAAACCAACTTGCCAAGCACTCTGACTTGCCAGTCCCTGTCTGAAACTCTGTCACAAGTACCCAGATGCTTGCATCTTTTAAAATGTGACTCAATTATTCATGATATTAGGAAGGAACATGTCTACTGTCCCACTTCTGTGGTTGAGACACAGTCATGGAAATGAGGTGAGACGATTGCTTTTTAACATTCCTTCTGTTACTACAGCCACACTAGGAGGTGCTAATAAAGGATACCTTTACATCCTCATTAAATATTTACATCAAAAATGGTCTGAAGTGTCCATTTTTTATAGGCTGTGTCAGCAGCAGGTATTATCTTATTGCTACTTCATGGTTAAATGCAATGGACACTGAATGACCTGTACAAATTAAAACCTGTATTGTACTGAACGTGACAAGGATTTTTTTTTTACCCATATTAATTGAGACTGGATTAGAGGTTATGAAAGGGATGATATCCAAATTCGACATATTTAATTCCTGACTATTACTTTGAGATGTCAACTTTTTGCTTTGTTTGCTTGACAGGAAGGGGTTTTATTAAACATATTTCTGTCTAGTATCTAATTAAATCACCAAAATATTTTGATTCCTCTCAATCCAAAGAAATAAAAAAAAAACATTTACGGTTAGATTTAATTGTTCTATCATGATGATAGTGCCGTATGTTTTTATTGAAAAGTAACTGTCATTGCTTCCACACAGTGTGGCCTCAATCAGATTCAGTGTACGGTGCAGGACCTATTCTCTAGTTCCAGCTCATTATTTCCTGGCCATGGAATGATTTATTTTTCCCAAAATGTCATCGGAAAGGCTGCGTATAGCTTTCCACACTGGCAATTTACACGTACAGTGTGAGCAGTCAGGTCTTGGCTGACGATTAGACCGTACAGTCTGAGCACATAAATCTTGAGCTTCTGCTTCACATCGCAGAAGATTTACTTGTACAGTATGAGATGGATAGAACAACAGCATTTCTATAATCCTACAGTGACAAGCTGAAGACTTGTCTAGAAGGGCTGTGGACTGAGACTTGAGCCATTTAAAGAAATGATCTCCGGGTAAATACCGGAGAATTGGGTCCGGAGTTTACCCAGAGTTTGTCTTTCACACATGCACAACACAACAAGAGTTTTCTGCACAGAAGTGTTCACAACCGCATCAAATCCACTGCATTATCTTCAACCTGACTTGGGCTTGACTGATGTAAAATTTCACTTGGATCAGTCTTCACAGAATTCAGATTAAAGTTTATACATCTTATATCTCTATTTACTGTATTTTATGATCTGAAAATGTATAGACAGGTCTCACATGACCTATGATTTGACTTGAATTTCTCCAAGACCTAAAAGCTGTTCTGTTAATAGAACATAGCGACAGTCAACTAGCAGAATACAGGAGTGAAGACTTTGAATCTTCAGAGGACCTTTCAACACTTAAGCATTTCTTATGTATGACTATGAACAGTATGTTGGGCCACGTCTTAGTTTAATAAGGCAGCTCGTTTGAAGGGATGATAACAAATGTCCCCTCCCAGGAGCAGACACTGGGAGCATTTGCATTTATCAAGGCTTTTGAGCACAGACTCATAAAAGTCTTCACAGCACGCTGTCTGTGTGGCAGCTGAAAAAATGCTGAATAAATGATCACACCACTTCGGGAGTGAGCGTTTATTTGATAGATATAATTAAAGGGAGGAATGTAAATGTTCAAGACCACCAACCTGCACTTGAGTCAAGAGACAGAACCGCAGAGAGAAACAGTGACAACTATTGTTGGGTTTGTTGTTGTTTAGGATCTTGCCAGGGAATTCAAAAATGTCTGTGCTGCTTGGCAGAGCCTTAATTTACTTAATCAAAACTCTCCTGATTGTTGGAAGAACAGGGATTAGAAAGTTGCATCTTGGCTTTGGAATTATTGTATTGAATTTTTCTTGCCTTCTTGGTACCTTTGTTTCCAAGACAATGCAAAGTAATATTCTACAAATATTGTTCCTTGCTGGAATCATTCAGACAATGGAATAATCCCCATCATACCTTTAGAAAATGAAAAAAGCAGGAATACTATCCATTATATTTCTTTTGCAGGCATTGGGTGTGCTAATCCCCTCCGTTGTACAGTCTATGTACATCATAGTTGAGTGGTTCCGTCTTGGCCCAGAGCCCAGGAAGTCAGCGGCTCATCTCCATCCTCCTTAGAGACACCCCTTACACACACACACACACACACACACACACACACACACACACATTATTGTCTTTAAACAGTTGTAAGGACACACACTGACAATGCATTCACTAGACGCTTACCCTTCTCACAACAATCTAAACCAAAACTATATTCTAGCCCCAATCCTTATCCTAACTCTAACTTTAACCTAATTCTAATCCAAATACTAAATTTTAACCTTCAAACGGCCCTTGTGAGGACCAGTCAAGATGTTAAACAAGGACATCTTGACTGAGGAGACAAATTTGTCTATACAACCACAGAAAGACACACTCATGCACTAAACCCCTCTCTGCATCAGATTACACACACGCACACACACATCCACACAATGTGAGCGTACATTTCTCCCCGAAGGAGTGCAGCTTCCAATAGGACCTGGTTTCATTGCCAGCCACTACTGCAAGCCTAAACCCGGCTCTTCTTCCTATAACATTTCTCTTTCATCACCTTGTCTTCTTATCCAGGATTGTCTCCCTGTTGTATGGTGTATGGTCACTGATGTGTATGACAAATTCTCTTAAAGACAAATCACATCATGAGAAACTGGGTTATCAAGCAACTGCATGACTTTGCATTGAGTTGTGTAGGGTGAAGGAATGATAGGGATTGGATAAGGGGTTTCGGTATCAGACATTTGTTGTAGGATGGATATAGGTTGATTATAGATATGAAATTGGCTCTGAATATAGTTGGATCAGACCCAGCTCCATATAAAAAAATACACACATTTATTTAGCCAGTTGCTATATTTCATATCATGTGACTTTTTAGAACTGTAAAGTGTACCAAAGCCACTCACTCTACTCTCACAGTTCAATGAGCCACAACACTACCATGTTTGTATAGAGTACATATTGATTACCCAAAGACTACAGAGAGAGAGAGAGAGTGGCTGTCTGTCATGGCCCGTTAAAATCCTACAGGTTCTAGGTAGGTGGACCTTGACCAGCTAGCAGCCAATTTGCACCATTTGTCCACATATGTTTGTACTTTTATCTTGGAAATTTGACAAAAATGTTTGTTTGTCTATCCCTCTTATTAGAAACCACTGAGTAAAGATGTTATCATAGTAAAAACCAATGTCCATGTCTATGTTAAGGGAGAAAGGAAAGTCCTTTCTGGTATGCTGTGTCCTAGTAAAGTTTGGTAACCCTCAATTACTGAGCAACAAAGGATTCTTTGGGTGGATCTTACTCGGTCCAATCTATCCCTGGATTTATTGTGCACTGGTTGCGAACCCAACAAGCAAAATGTGCGTGCAGCCGGACTGCAATAAGTGCATTGGCTCAAAGCAGCTAAGAGCAGGACAAGCCGGTCTCACTTCAGACTTCACGGTCTACTACAGATTAAAGATACAGCCCCTAGCTTTGCACACCGCTAATGTCTTAATTCCTCCTTTGTAATTTGCGTAAATGTTTGAAATGAGGGAAAAGGTATAAATAGCTGTTGCCAAACCTAATGTTAGATGGACAAATCAATGTGTGTGTATGTGTGTGTGTGTGCGAGAGATCCAAAGCTCTTCTCTGTGAACAGTCTCTGAGAGCAGCAGGGAAATGAGACAGGCGGAGAGAGAGAGAGAAGGGACAGAGGGAGCAGTAAGCTCCTTGGGGGGCACACAGAAGGGGATGGTGGTGAAAGAGCAATGGAGGAGGTCCTTTTTAGATCCTGACCCAAGGCTTGATTCTGATTCTGCCTGACGCCAACAGTATCTTGTTGTTATGGTAACACAGCTAGCTGGTAATCCCATCTAATTCCCCAATCTCCTTGAGTACAACAAAACTGTGAGACAGACAAGCGAGGGAGCGGAGGGGAGGCCAAATGTAGGCGTAGCATCAGTGTGCTGCCCGCCGCAGCCCTGGCACACTTCACTGCACAGTGCTGCTCATGAGAACATACCAGTGCCAAGCAGGAGAGCACAGCACACAGCAAGGATTTGTACACACAACAGCTGAGTACAGAGCAGTTCTTTAATGCACTAGACATCCACAGAAATTCATTGGCGTACTGTAGACTTTTCAAAAGAGACATTCTGCTAGACATCCAACGTACTTTTTTTTTCAGGCCGTTTTTCCTGGTTGGAACCAGGCCTTTAAGTAAAATTGTAATGCTGCAATGGTGATATTTTAGTCTATGGTGTTCTTACAAAGGACTGGGTGAGAATTTTTCAGCATGGCAAGGAATGTGCACAAAAACATATGAAGTCACAGAGGTGTGACTTCAGTCTTATCCAACACCTCAGGAACATTAACCGTGAGTGATATCTAATGGACAAATATCAGTAACTGACCTCTCTAATGCTCAGATACCAAGTTCCAACTCTGGTAGAAAGCCTTTCTAGAAGAGTGGATGCTCTGATAGAAGCACAGTAATCTCCATGATATAGGAATGGCATGTTCGTCAGTAACATATGTAAAGGTACTTTTACCCAGGTATGGAATGTTCAATACAGGAGGGCTTTTATATTGTAAGCTCAATCAGCCATGCAGAATATGCAGAAAGTACTTAACGTACTGGGCGTTCTGCCAGATAGAGGGACATTTGTTCTAAAGCTTGGTAGGGTCCAATTTAAGGAATCCCGAAAGCAAATGACCTACTGGTGTATCATGGGGTGAGCTAAGGTTATGGCCTCCCTCTACTCCTACACAAAGTGGGGCTTTTTAATACAGATGTAGCTTTCAAGTGTGTAGAAGGGCATCAGTCATGCAAATGGAACTCAACTGTTGGTAATAACTGTTTTGAAAGGTTTGTTTTATCTGAAAAATGGCATTTGCTGTGTTTATCTACCTGATAAGCATGGACTGTGACAACCTCCATGGCTGAACAAAGTTACAGAAAGTGAATTGAAGTATGGATGACTGGCAGATAGTGCTGTCGAAGATTTCCTTCCATTGCACATTGTGTGTAAAGCAGAGTGTAGTGTATGTTGTAAAATGTTCTGGTTCTAATGTATGAGCTTAAAAAAAGGAAAAAAAGAAATTAAAAGCAGACATCATCAATTTATGGATAATACAGCTTTTAACCACACAATAAAGAGGTGCTGTTTTTAACACATTTCTGCCATAATTCCATACAGATGACATTTTATAATAGCCCTCTGCTGTAATCACAGATAAGTGTTTTTGTGCATGTATAAGGGAAGCCAATGGCTAATCTGGCTAAAGTATGCACTTTTTTCAGGGCCAGCCAGTCACCCAGTCATCCAACCAGCCAGTTGGCCAACCAGCCAGCCAGACAGCCTGCTCAGAATGCCTGTGGTGCCACTTAAGAAGCATGGGAAAAGAATGTTCTCAGCTCTCTTCTGCTCTGATTATATCAGATGTGGAGGAAATGGAGGGACGCTGGGTGGATGCCAGCCTTGCTGAGCCCTAGGGAGAGCAGGGGAGACAGGGAGGTGGTGTGTAACGGGGGGGGGGGGGGGGGGTGGGTGGTGGGCAAAGGGGTAGAGCAAAGGAAATCGGGTAAATGAGAGGGAGATAGGGACAGTAAGTATGGTCAAGAGAGAAGCAGGGGAATGACGCGTCAGGGATGTTGAAGACCTCCAGGGACTGGAATGTTGGAGAGGGAGCAGTGTGATTCATTGCGACCAATGAGGAGCCTGATCCCTGGGCCTTGGATGGACAGAGGAAGGATGTGAGGGAGTCATTGGTTGTCGCCATCAGAGGGAGATGTGAAATGACATGAGAAGAGTTTTTTATTATTATTTTTAGGCCTGGAAACATTAAGCCCTTATAATGAATGCTTAAGAGGGAGAGGTTGGTGCAAAAAGCTAATGGAAGACGTGACTAATCATCTATGATATGATATCAGATCTATGATAAGAGTATGGTCTGAAGTAACCATGCCAACAACTTTGAGTGTGTTTTTGATAAATGTAAATTGTCTCTGCAGCATGAAGACCGGGGGCCAAAAATAATGCCAACCATGCAGCTTTGATAATTTGCCATCGTGTAGCATAGTCTAGAGGTAAATGGTTTGTATTTATAAAGCGTTTTTCTATGATGACCACTCAAAGCTTAACATTACAGTTTGCCATTCACATACATAATCATAGAGTGCATCTATTAACAGCACTATTTTGTTCTATAAGGGGCAATTCGGGGTTCAGCATCTTGGCCGAGGACACATGCATATTGGGAAGACTGAGGATTGAACTGCCAACCTTCAGGTTGGAAGACGACCACTCTACCCCTCAGCCACAGTTGCAGAGTAGTGGTATTAGACATGGTTTCTTGAGTTAGGTATTATCAATACAGAAAATGTATGCAGCATTATCCCTCATTACTATTAAACTGCTACGTTTTGGTTTATTTGCTTGATGTGGCTTTTTGAAAAATGTCAACCTTTCCCTCGCAAGTTCACACTGCACTAAAGGATAATTGGGAAAAAAATCCCATGAAAAGAGCAACGATGCTCAATTCTTTCTGACCTCTACATTAGTCTGTGGTTTTTAGTCCGAAGCCCATTAATTCCTATTAAAGATGTACTGTATATCTTTCTAATGTGTCACAAATATATGTTTTATCTTTGTATAAGCCTAGTTATGTGAGGTGCTACCAGCTAAATGCTGACCTCAGCATGCTAACATACTATAGCAGGTATTTACCATTGTCACCACCAATACTTTTGGGTGATATCTACCTGACCTAAGTAAAACACTATGAATAATTTTATCGGATTGAATATATAAAAATGACAGTCCAACACTGCCATCCCCACTGTTAACATACGGCAAAAAAAAAAAGGCTAATCTCGGAAAACCGCAGGGCACTGGGCACAAAAACCTCTGACCACTGTAAACAAATGAAACTCATACTGAATTAATACACATTTTGTCTTTTTGGCAGTATTTCTTTGAGCAGTACATTGTGGTATAGAGACAAAATAATTTGTGGCCATACATGGAAATTATGTTGCATGGCTCAATGTGTTAAAGCTATGCAAGAGACGCAGTTTTGTGGTTAACAATGTCCCCATTTCAGTCAGCTACTCCTTAATTTGTGCCCTAAGCAACATGTCACTATCATCACCCTTCCCAGTGAACTATTTAATGCATTTCACTCCACTTCACTGTCCTAACATTTCTTATCAAAACTAAAGGAGAAAAAACATTATTCCCCATAAATTATCACCGTGCTCCATGTTCCCCTCAGGATGAACTGTAAAGATTCCCCATCATCAGCTTGATGTTTCTATTTGCCCAAAACTTTGGTTTATAACCAAATACCTGCCAAAGTTATAACTGTCCCTTCAAGTCTTAGATATACATTATTATTAAAACTGTATACTGAAAATAGAACATGTTGGATTCACTAAATTCAATAGTGGACATCGTTGGCACACAAATGCATTGCTTTTGCAGTAACTTAAAGAATTGTGTTTAATCAACCCAAATTACTTACTTAATTTTAATCAACACCCGATATAACTGTGTCCTTCAGTGTCACAATGTCACATACATTTTCAAATATTTTCAACAAGTCAATGCACTACACAGCAAATATCAGTGTCTAATACCTGGTGACATACTACATTACAGCGACCTTGTAACTCCAACTTGCAACTATATCGACCAAAGCTGACTCAATAGGACTGATATTTTGGATTTTGAACTGTGGCTTAGCCTCCAGTGTAAAACATTCATTTTAAGTGAACAAGATATTATAGCTCGTTCACCACATTTTCACATATGGCAAAAACACAATTTCACTCATTAATTGTTTTTGCAGTTTTTCAGTCACTACAACTTCAAACAACTGCAAACAGTGTGCATGGTCTGAAAGTGTGAAAAAAATCTTAAATATGTAACTTTTGTGCCACATATAAGAAAATAATATTCATCAAAATATTATAAGTTCAAGGATTGTGATCTAGCAGGATTCAGTTGTACGTTATTTATCCTGTCTGTTCGTTCACTTTAGTCACCCTTCTCAGCCAATCTGTCTTCCCTTTCCTTCCCCTCTCCTTAGTCTTAGGAGCAAGTAACTGTAAACTTCCCACATATCCATGAAGAAATGCCCTGAGCAAGAGAAGCTTAAAGGGATAGTTCATCCAAAAATGAAAATTCACTCAGTATCTACTCACCATTATGCCGCTGGAGGGGTGGGTAAAGTGTTTGAGTCCACAAAACAGTTTGAGTTTAAGCGGTAGAAATGGTTGCAGCGAAATCCAATACAATTAAAGTAACCACTTCTTCAAACAGAAAAAAATAACTGGAAAAAACAACAAAATAATGTCTTTATACTGCTCTTATGGTATCATCCAAGTGACCGTAAGCCCAAACATTCAAATTTTAGTGAAAACAAGCTCATGTTCTTAGCTTAAATATCCTTTTATCCTCCTCCTAGTCACTGCTGATCTCCATACATACATAAGAGACTGAGGTTTAGAGAAGTGTGACGTACTTCTGTCAACACAAATGTCCCGTACATAGGGTTTGAAAAGAATTACATTGAAACTTGGAATAAAATATGTCCTGCATTCATATGAAGTGGACTGAGTGTGTTGTTTTCTTGTTAGAGAGACAGAGTGTGAATTTGATTGCCCATTGTTCCTGGGGCTTGTGTTAAAATGTACCTTCTGTTCTACAATAACTCTACCAGGGTTGTCTTTTATGGTTCTACAAGAATTGTCTGTGCTATAAAACATGTATAGGTAAGAGCAAAGCAACAACTAAGAATGAGTTTAGTGCGGTAGTCATGGAAAGTGCTGAAAAGATACAGGAAAAGGCCAAATATCCAGAGGCAGAGAGAAAAAAAACTACAACACACAAGTGGTCATGTCAGAGTGTTGGTGAGTTTACCATGTACTGCATTTTACCATGAGATGTAAGAAAACATCTTTCTAGCCACCCATCACTCCTAACCCCCACTACTCTTTTACATGATTGTATGTGAGACTGACAGTAAAGATGACAGTGCAGATGCAACAAATACCAGATTGTGCTGCATACCTTTCAGGTTGCTCTGATACACATCTGTGTGCCGTTGGACAACCCTTATTCTGTTTCTGATAAGGTATTATGTAATTGCTTGAACATATGGTTATTAAGTTATGTAAATACCATAACGATAGACTCACTCAACAACGCATTCGATCATTTACCACTATCTTTACTTGTTAGTGGTACCTAAAACAGAGTTAAGAGAGACATACACAAAATGGTAAATGCAGCTTGTCAAATCTGTACGTTATCATGGAGGAGTCATTTGTATCACTTTTCAACCTATCCACTTTGGTCTCTCACCTGCACTAATCTTGTGTGATAAGGAAAGGTGAGTGATGGATTAAATGTGAGAGGATTACAGTAAAACGATTAAAGAACGAGGTGAGCTGGTTAAGATTGTAGCCTTTACATTTAGAGCTACCGGGAGAAGAAAAGCTCTGACTTTAAAGTACCCAAGCTAGTTTCAAGGTTCACAGCCAACCAGGAAGAATTCTCATTTCGCTCTTATTAATGAATAATCCACTATAAGATGCACAATTTTCCATATAGATCACACAGATATAGTGAAGTTATTATTCAATGATTATGATTGTTTGCTTTGCAGTGAAATTTTAAAAACTGCTCTCAAATAATTGATATCAAATACCAATTGCATTAGTTACAGAGGGTCTCATCAGTGAGGAAGCCCAATTCTCATGTGCATGCATCATCTTTACAGGCAGATGTAATGATTGTTTTTTGATTTTTTTAAGAAGTACCTCTCCAAATCAAGTCTGCCAAATGACCAATCAAATATCAAGTAATTCACTAATTTTCTCTTTCTAGCTTGGTACTTGTGGACAAATGTCTATGTTTTAAGTCTAACGTGTTTCGGCTTGTTCTTAAACAATACACCTTGTTTGATTACAAGGCAATGTAATACATAAAGCACCTGAACACTCAGTTAGTTGCTCCACACACACTTAACTTTTACATGCGGATGCAGTGGTTGAAAAGATGGGTAATGTTTAAGTAGTTTTTCTCAAAGTCTGGGTCATAATCACCTTTAAAGAGGTGCTTTGAGGAAAAAGATATTTCCACGACCTATGTTTGTTAAAGGGGCAACTGCTGAACTTGAAAAACCTTAATATATTCCTCACTTTCACTGTGTTCACTTCCAGTCTGCAGCAAGAGAAATGATGGCATGCAAAACATGAAACGCAGCTGTACAAATCAACTGTATATCCGCACAGATGGGCAACAAATAGTTAATTTCCCCACGTTCTTTAAAAAATGCTAGTAAAACCTGTCTGTGTTCTCTTCTACCTTTAATGCCCTCTTTTAATCAGCACTCATTCCAACTTGTTAACATTCGGTCTTGTGAATGTAGCTTGATCTTCCTGGTGTGTTTTATACAGAACTCTCTTGGGTCTGCCGACACAGCTTCTCTCTTAAGCCCTTTCTCAGTGTTTCATCTTGACTTCCTTTCTAAAACGTTGACTGCCACAGCTCCAAAACTGTTGACCCATTTTATTTTTTCAATTCACGTTTGTTGTTATGTATCTGTTTTCATAATGCACAGTTTTATTTGCTGACAGAGACTTAAGATCAAAGTCAGTCACAGATGGTGCCTTCCAAAATATGGGTTTCCCTCTGATCCCCCTTCTCATTTCACAAGTTATTCATTGTAGGTAACTCAATGTTTTCAGAATCAAGTGAGGCCAACAATTTGCACACTCAGTGGTATGTTTTACAGATGCATCGCTCAGCACTAAATCTAGCAAAGTGTGTTACAAATTATGGTTATTTTATTGATTAAAACTCTAACAGAGAAGATGAAAAACCAGCCTGTTCATGCTCCTGAGAACCACATCGAGATAGACTTGAAGTCATTGACAGCTTTGCTTTGAAGTATTTTAATGTATTTTTGCATTGTGTTTATTCATTGTAAAGCATGTGATTGACAGTGGTGTGTGTGTGTGCTTGTGTGTACTAAATCATCAGCAGCTTATAGCAGAGATAGCACAGCTGTACAAATTACACCTGTCCGTTGTGTTCACATACACACAAGGTACCTATAGTCTCTTATTATGTGTGTGTGTGTGTGTGTGTGTGTGTGTGTGTGTGTGTGTGTGTGTGTGTGTGTGTTAAGAGAAAGAGAGAGACAGACATACATACATACATACAGACAGAGAGAGAATGAGAGCAAGAGGGAGAACCTGGTTACCAGGCAGTGGAGGAACACAAAGGTAGAGTAAGACATTAAATCTGCCATCCTGCTGAAATATCATAGGTCATAAGGGTACGTTCGTCATCTTCTTAAACCAGATCACGCAACTTGCAAAGAACGTGGAACTTTTACATTTCACTGTTGGGACTAATTAACCAACACAACATGGCTGACCACGCTGAGGCAAGCCAATTTTTGTTCTTACCACGGTGGCTAGCACAACTTCTGCAGACCTGCTGAGCTCTGGGCCTCTGTCCATTTGGGCCTGAGGAAGGTGAGTCTGACACAGACTCACAGAGCAGCATTGAGACAGTGGTTGGGCAGATCACCCGACTGAAATAATTGAAATAATGGTCTACCTGCATATGAAGCAGGTCCACCAGCACCCAATCACCAGCATCCCAATTACTACTTGTATCATTAACTGGTGCTGCTATCATAAAAAAAATCATGTTTAACTCTTACTTCAAAAGTCAAACAGAGTTTAAATATGACACACACAATCTTCTTTGTTAGTACTACTATTATAATTATACAAGTATACAGCATTATATTTAACTCTAAAGAATATGTCCACACATCTCCAATACAGATTACTTTTTTAAATATACCATTTCCCTCCATCTGCAAGAGTTATATATTTTATTATATCTGTTTCACTATTTCTTTTCCATGTAATCAATTTATTTAAGTGTTTGCTTATTTGATACTTAATTAGCCATTTTTATTCTTATTGGAGCTCTATTCCTTCCACTCTGATTGGAAAACATTGGAATGAGTGGTGAGGGACAGGAAGGCAGGATCAATTTCTCTCTCTTTTTCAACCACAGCCAGACTTCAAATATACTGACTGTGAATTTCTAAAAGACTGGCCCCCGCCTCCAGATCTGGCAACCAAGAACATTTGACTGAGAGATAGATTTAGCCCATGAAGGTCCAGCTCCCTCCTATAAAGGTCGGGAGTGGTCAAGAGATGGACCAATCAGTCAAGGACAACAATTGTCATGGGCTGTGTCAGAAATCAAGCCACTCACTCACTATTCCCTACTTCATTATATAGAGATTACTAAATAGATGACTTTATAGTGAGCAGGAAAAGATAAAGAAGCTCTTGGACAATACTCACAAATATTTTTCTCTGCATCGGCTGGTAGAAAATACTACAGTACATTTTAAATGTTTATTTTACTGTGAACAAAACATATTCAATATTTATCTTTAAATGTAGAAATACACCCACACTTGTGCTGTGATGCGCTGCTCTGCTCCTATTTACATTAGCATGGCAGGCTATTCCTGATGTCCTAACTCCTCTAATCTCTCTGCTGCGAGCACAATGCTTGATGGTTGGTGACCTTAGGTTGTATTACTTTTCACGATGCACTGTGGGAAACAATGTGTGCACTATATAGGCTATAAACCATACAAAATGGCAACACTACAGGCCCCTGGCTTACCTGCAGCTGACCACCACTAATCATCTGCTCCTCTATAAGAACCTTCGCTCCACTCGTCACCAGCTGATACAGTCACACTAAACGTTACTATGGTTAACTATTGACTCAAGAGCTGAAGTATCCATATGTTTTTCAGTTTTCTTATGCTCTGTGTCTCTGTCTGCCTCAGATGCTAATCGGCCAGCCAGTTAGTTTACCTGCCTGTCGGTTCTTCCAGGCTGAACCCTGTCTGCCTGTCTCTTGCCTGATCGGTTCGAACATGAACGCTCACAAAGAGTCTAAAACCCTGCCTTCCATTTCCTGTCTGTCTCCTGCCGATCACTCTGTGGCAACCTCCCAGCTTCATTACTCCCAACGCCACTGCGCTCATCCACATCTCGCGGTGCACCATGCCAAGCAAAACGTCCACTCCAGACACTCCAGATACCAATCACTGTAAAATAATTCTGACTGTTTTTTGTTATTGCCTGTAGTAATAATGACAAGAGTAATTATTGTTATTGACTGTTATTATAAATAACATAAGTACAAAAACATATTTTTTCCTTTCTCTTTTTTATATAAGCTCAATAATTCAGCTCCATATAAAGCAATACCGCAGAAAAGCTACTTTAAATGACGCGTTGCATAATGACAGGTCTAACAAATGCAATAATTATAAAAACAAAAAGATAGAAAGTAGAACAAATTAAATCTATATCTATATATATATATATATATATATATATATATATATATATATATATATATATATATATATATGAAATACATATATATAAAGTGTAAGACACCATGTTCACAAATATATTTGTTTTGCTTTCTTTTTTTTCTTTTTGGATCAGTTGTGTGTTAGAAACGTCCTCACGCCCACACACTCTTGGTGCAGAGAATCCTCTTCTGGATTTTCACATGGGCTAATTCGGACATTGTCCAGAGGTTTTACTTTAGGACTGCCTGGAGAAATTGAAGAAAATCTGAAGAGTTAATGTCTGAAAGGAGCTCAATATGGTTTACAGTAGGCACATGCTAGTTCTTCACTCAAGCCCAGTGTTGGTCTCCGTTCATTTGGTTAACAGATTGACCCAAACACTCTGCTGTTGAGGGTTATAATTCATTGTCCAAACATAATCCCCACAAAAAGATGCTCTATCTTTGGTAACACACCCCTCTCACGCCTTCATATATACACACTGTCAAGTGGCTTCTCCCCTCAGACAGGCTCATATTATGTATGATTAGCCCTCCTAAAGCTTGGTAATCAATCAAAAATGACAGTGGAAAACCTGTATATGTATACGTCCATGTTTGCTGCCAGTCAGTCTACATCCTGAAGGTACGCCATCTTGGTCCTGACTATAAAAACATACAGCTGTAGCCCAGAGCCAGCGCTGCAGAGGTCAAACTCAAGCACTCACCTCTGGATTGATGGTCTAAATTTTTGCTAAAACCAATTAATGAGCACAGTTTATATGGTCTCTACATATTGTGTCGAACAAAACATGATAGCTAACTGAGCTTCTGTCTTTCTGGGCTAAGTTATTTTGCTTTTGACAGTTTATTTTCATTGTGATATACAACATAATTACAAATCTAATGATGACATACCTGCCTTTAGCTTCTCAGGATCATGAAATTGTGTATATTGGCTTACTCAGTCAATTTGAGTGATATTAATGACACCTGTGCTTTTCCTATTAAAGGTTTGTATGACCAGCTTTTTCAACAAAGTTTCAAATTTACAACTGTTATTGAGAAGATATAAAAAGGCTCCAGTCCCGCAGAGAGGTGCTTTCATTTACTGTGGCTGATTAGGCCCATGGGGAGGCATGTTGGGAACAAATATTAATCATGAAACTGTAAACTGCCCACACAGAGCAAAGGACAGATCTAATCAGGCAACACAGGTGAAAAAAAAATTCTGTGTGGGAGTGGTGTAAAATGGTGTATTGTTTATGCTTTCCCAGCCATTAGCCCTGCATCCGTAACCTATGCTACTTCTGTGCTGCTACTTATTTTACTCTCCAGGTAATAAGCAGTGTCTCCTCTCAAAAATGTAAGTTAACTGTCGCTTTAAATGCAGCATTTGGCTTCATTAACTCAAGACCCAAGGCACCTGCTGAAAAATATTCTGAAACCTATTGTTTGAAAACAATCTGAGGAGAAAAAGACATGATGTTCTCTAAAACTTGTATTTCTCAGTCTGTGAAGACAGACACATTGAAACATGACAAAACCATGAAAAGTGTTTAAGAGATTAAATCTTAAACTTTTATCACCTTCGTCCTCTAAGAACAAGCTATTTTTTTTTGTAATTATTATTATTGATATATTTTATTATTATTTTATTTGGAGAAGTCAGAGAGGTATGCAGCTCCTCATGCCTCTGGGACATAGTCATATTTTTCATCTGATGATATGCTGTCCTCATCATCAATAGTTTAGACTCTATTTTAGCGGGTGGAAGGCCATATACTTCTGCATTAAATTGATGCCATAGGTAGTGAATTGGAGTAATTTAGGCAAAAACTATACAATGATCGAGTGAGCCCATGTGATAATTCATCAGGGGACTATACCACAGGATTCACCACACATGGGTGTGTTGATGACATTTCTAATATGCAATGGGCACAAAAAAAAGAAAAGAAAAAGAATGCGATTAAATATATATACTGCGAGGAAAGAGAGAAACCATACATACGAATGAAGATGTCAGTTTGGAAAAACAACGAGATTCCAGAGCTTTTGGTGATACTGGCTAGCGATGGTGTTGATGTTTTGTAAACAAAACCATGTGATCTCTGCAGCGGAATTTATATGTTACATCCTGCTTCCTGCATCCAGTGCCACTCCTCGCTTAAACACTCGTCATTTTCCTGTGGTTGGGAACACGTCTCACCAAAGAATACCGCTGTGTTGTTCATATGTGAAAAGCAAACTCTGGAGGTCATTACTGTAAACAGCTTCAGTTCCAATCTCCATGAAGAGCACACACTGTTTTGTCACACAGACACTCAACCTCATTTACAATGCTCACAACTATCAAGGCCGCACGTCGAACTAATGTGGTAATGACAATAGGCTACATTTCAACAGTCACATGTCTTCTAAACTGGCGGCTGTGGCTGAGGGGTAGAGTGGTCGTCCTCCAACCTGAAGGTCGGCGGTTCGATCCCCAGTCTGACCCATCTGCATGCCGAAGTGTCCTTGGGCAAGATGCTGAACCCTCAATAGCCCCCCATAGAATAACAAAGTGCTGCAAGTAGATGCACTGTACGAATGTGTGTGTGAATGGGTGAATGTGAAACTGTACTGTAAAGCGCTTTGAGTGGTCTTCATCAGACTAGAAAAGCGCTATATAAATACAAATCCATTTACCATTTACCATTTACCATTTAAACATCCATAACATATAAGCGTGCCTTTGTCTCATCTGGCTTGAAAGGGAGTGGCACTCTGTCTTAAGCACATCTGTTGCATCTGGTCTTTATGGGTTCTTTTCCACATTAGCAGGCCCTGGTTCCACTTCACAAGCTGCAGGAGTTAAAGCAGTTGCCATTCTCAATTCCACCAGAGAACCTTGGCCAGCTGCTGTGGCTAAAATGAGCTCTGTGCCTGTCATCCTGGTCCCCCCACACACAACGATCCTTATAGCTTCAGCAGCCTGGTAAGAGCCTGGCTGCATCTCTATGGAGTCCCAGGTTTAAATACAGATGCCAGTGTTGAATCCTGATGCTTGCTCCACAGAATGTGTTTATTTGTTCCATGTGCATTTGTGTGCATACATCTTTACCAGGTGTCCCACCAGCAAGGGGATTAAATATGGCCTTTTACCCACAGAGGAAAACGGTAGAATAAGAGCTCCAAAACATTTGTGACTGATCTGTCTTTTTCTTGCAAATCTATATATCTAACCTCGACATCTTCATCTTTATTTCTTCATATTATTCTAATCTACTCCTCTCTTCCTAGTTACTTAATATTGCACTTTCCATGTCCTTTTTATCATTAATTTCCTCTCTATTGTGTCTTCTTTCTGCATGCGTATCTTTTGTAATGTCTTTCCTCCCTTTTCTCACAGTTTTACAGCTTTGCTTTGTGCATGTGTTATCCTTATCACGATCCACTCATATCCCCTTTTTTATTTTTTCCCTCTTTTATACCCGGTATCAGGACTATCTTGCCTTCTATTCATATCTGATGTCACAAAGAGGGGAAGATAAGAGATGCTGGGATGATTTATGTCTGATACAACCTCTCCATTGAGCTCCATTGATTTTCAGCTTAGTGAAATGTCATAGATGTGTGATAGTAATCAAATCATACATCACAGGGCGCTGAAATGTCACTTTAGGGGATGTGACTGATCTACTGTGCCCCTCACTGCAATCTTTCTTTATTTCTTTCTCTCCCTCATTTGGATGGAAAATGTAACAATGGGGTACTATATCTTTTTCACATCCCCTCCTCTGACATGAGAACTTGTTTGCTCTATATATACAGGTCCATATTTGACTGAGCAAGCGTAAGTTTGTCTGCAATGGAAGAAGTGTGAATTTTGTCAGGGTATCATTTGGCTAGAGGAATGAATAATACTGTTTGTGTCAGAGGTTTTGGGTCAGGTGCCAAATGAAAGCGTCTACTGACCACCCTGCAATCAGTTATGATAGAAATGCACACACACAAATGGAATTTTGAAGTGATTTAATGAGGGATCTCCGGTCTCACTCTCTCTCTCTTTCTCTTTCACACGCACATACAAACAGTCCATGTGAAGATGAGCTCAGCCTCGCACCCTCATTTAGGCTGAGACAAGGTGATAATTAAAGTCACAGCCTTGGCTCGGCTTACATTTTTTGTGCATGTGTGTGTTTGTCCAAATGTGAATGTGTATGTCTGTGTGCATGCAGTCATGTGTGGTGCTTTGACTGCAACTGTGAGGGTTTAATACATCTGTTGTGTGTGGACTGCAGTACACAGTGATGCAGCACACTGTACAAATATGATAATCTGAAGATTTAAGTCAAATTTAAGAACTTGAAAATTGATAAGAGGGTGTTTTAGTGAAGCTTATTTAATTTATTACCAGCTTATTTTTTTTTCTCTTAAGGTCAAAACTATCAGCATATTATTCCGTCTGTCCATACAAAGTGACTTCTTTGACTTGAAAGCCCACCGGTTCCAACTGGAGATCCAAATCTTTAAAAACAGCCCACAAATATCTTGTGTCACTTCCTAATATATGTTCAGTGCTTTGCTAAAGTGTATTCTTTTAGTGTCTTAGGTTCTTTTCAGGGTCAGAATATTACACGTTGGTGTTCAACTGCCGTTTTCAGGAGGATGGTGTCAAAGTAAGCCTCAGTGCTAGTGACCATGTTGATGATGGAACGCTCCGTGCAAGAATGTAGCTTAATGATGTTTATAATAGTTTATGGACAGTGGAGATCTGTTAATGAGCTACTGTCCTGCAGATTAGTCTGTGGATACAAGTACAATCCTATGATCTATATAAGATCAATTCATCTGTTTGTATGTTTAGGGGCAATTTGGGGTTCAGTATCTTGCCCCACAACACTTTGGCATGCAGAATGGGGGAGATGGAAATCAAACAGCCAACGTACTGGTTAGTGGCCAACCACCTCTTCCTCTTGACCCGCTGTGCTGGCAGTGCTTGAGTGATGTGTGATGGAGAGGGCATATAAATGCATGTATTAACCCTTTGATACACAAGCTATGCAAACCCCTTCTAAGGCACAACAATGGTCAAAAATGACCCGTATTTACCTACAATGGTATTTCATGTACGGCGTTTCTTCGCTATATTTTTGGAAATCAATTTATTTCATCATTTAATATTCAAAGTATTCATTAAATATCTTGTTTTTGATTACGATAAATCATTATTTTCATTTTATCTTTCTCAATTTATGAACTAAACTATTTTTTGTATTTTTACTTCAAGTTTACACACATGGGTCAAAAATGACCCGATGGAGTTTTAATTGTAAATATCTTTGCAATAAATATATTTCATCATTCAGAATTCCAGGAATTCCTCAATTAAGTTGTTTTTGATCATCACAAATTCTTTTTTTCATTTGTCCTTTTTTACTTTTTCAATAAAAATAATTCTTGTATCACTACCCTTCTAAGGCACAACATGGGTCAAAAATGACCCGTAATCATTTCGCATGTTTTTTCATGCATGGCTGTGCTTCTTTGCTATATCTTTTAAAATCTATTTATTAAATCCTTTAATATTAAGAGTATTAATTAAAATATCTTGTTTTTGATTACCAGAAATCATTATTTTCATTTTCTCTGTCTTAATTTTTTAACTAAAATAGTTTTTGTATTACTACATCAAGTTTACACACATGGGTCATTCCAGTAAGACCCCTTTTTACTCAGTCTATTGGCCTTGGTCTGAGTTTCCTCTTCAGAGGACTCATCAGATGAGTCTTCGATCTCATCCAAGGAGTCTTCTTCATCTAGGAGAGCTTGATTTCTAGACACGCCCACAACTTCACCCTGTGGCACATAGTCTAGGTCATTAGCATCAGAGATGTCAGACTCAGAATAAGGATCAAGAATTGCTTCATCTTCATCCTGTTCTTCTAGAATTGACCTAGCTTACATAATATCAATAGCTAGCTAAAAGAGAATATGTTAACAGCTAGCTAATAATATTTGACATATTTCTCTTTCCCACCAGTAGAGATAATTAATGTTCAAATGTTATGTGCAGTTATATTTTCTCAAGATATAAAATATTTTCTTCGGTAAAACGTTTGTGAAATAAGACGTACATGAATCAGATCTGCAAAAGCAGCCCATTTAGTTCTGACAAGTAGTTCTGACAAGTGTGGCATGTGAAAAGTTGTCCACAGTAAACATGTTCCTAACTACAAACATTTACAAATCAAAGGTTCCTATCAAATTCACACTTGCATTCATGGGTCATTTTTGACCCATGTGTGTAAACTTGATGTAGTAATACAAAAAATATTTTAGTTAAAAAATGAAGACAGACAAAATGAAAATAGTGATTTGTGGTATTCAAATACACAATATTTTAATGAATACTTTGTAATTTTAAATGATTAAATAAATAGATTTTAAAAGATATAGCAAAGAAGAACAGCCATGCATGAAATAACATGTGAAATGAATACGTGTCGTTTCTGACCCATGTTGTGCCTTAGAAGGGTAGTGATACAAAAATTATTTTTATTAAAAAAGTAAAAAAGAACAAATGAAAATAAGAATTTGTGATGATCAAAAACAAGTTAATTGAGGAATTCCTGGAATTCTGAATGATGAAATAAATTTATTGCAAAGATATTTACAATTCAAACTCCATCGGGTCACTTTTGACCCATGTTGTGTATTTAAGGGTTAATGTGTGTGTTTGAATGGGTGAACAGTACAACTATACTGTAAAGCACTTTGAATGATCATTAAGACTAGAAAAGTGCTTCATAAATACAGACCATTTATCATATAGTGGAGTCGCACAATAATAAATATAGAGCTTGAAGTTGGTATAATAGGTCCCTTTTAAAGAGTAAATTATAGATGTAATACATGCACACACCTGCACCTCAAGACTAAATAGTTAAATATATAATCCATATGCTAACTTGTTGTATTTCATCTGTGGATTTCTAAACATAAAACACCAACTCATGTGATACTGCTGAGTTAGAAGTGCAGCCTGGTCCTCTCCTGAGAGACGTGATGAAACACAAACACACACGGCCAAGAGTGAAAATAAAAACAGGGAGAAAGAAAGCAGACCTCTCTTCTTTACTTTTGAAAAATACATGCATCCATCCACAATTTGTCGGTCTGCACTGTAGCTTGTATATTATTGGCGTCCATTAACACAATCATGCCGGCAGAGGAATGTGGCCAGTGATTCAGGGTGATCCAGCGAATGGGTAATGACCCATGTATCTGACACACGGGACACCTCACTTACTAATTCATGAGCTGAGACCGTTCTTCTGTTTTGAGTCTGCTGTCACATTGTGCACATCTGTAGGCCTGTATATGTTTGTGCACACAAAAAGAACTTTGCAAGCAAAATAAGAGAGATTGTAGAACAAGGATGTTGAGGCAGTTCATTTCCTCATAAGAGGATTTAAATATGAAGTCATGGTTGACAAATATGACCTCTCAGAATTATTGCATATGGATTCTAAAATCAAAATATATAGTATAAATAAAATAAGTAACTAAAAGTGACTAATGTACACAAGATTTAAAGTCTGATAATATTTACAGTCAAACATTCACCAAAGCTTCATCTCTATGAAGTTGCAATGTGCAAAAATGTTTGCTACTGGGATTGGTCCATCTGCCTTTTACTTTTTTAGTTTCATTAGAAACAATAAAGTGCTTCCAGCGGTCATGAAAAAAAGTGCTATATAAATACAGACCATTTAACATATTTACTTCAATTTTGTATAATAATGTGTGAAATAGCAACCAACTCGCAGACTTAAAGCATTTATATACCATCGACTGCTAGTGAAGTCCAAAGAGGACAGCTCTGAGTTTGTCAGTTAATGCCTGGCATAAGAATGTGTCTCCAAATAAATGTAAATATGCAAATCAACACATAAAAAGACATGTGTTTTCACTTTGCAAAGACCAAATACATTGTTGTTTTTGGCCAGTCTGACTCTGACAGACGTATCAATGTGTTCACGTGTGTGTGCGTGTGTGAGAAAGAGAGGGTGAGGAAGGGCTAATCAAATCAATTTGCATCTTTTGTGCGTTCACACCTGGACTTAGATTTGCCTACTTGTTATCAAATCACCGGAGACAAAGGTTAACACTTTTGATATTAGATAATTTATCAGTGCCACTCAGTTGCTGGTCAGATTGCTGTATTTTTGTGTGGTGGGCATACATGTAATATTCCATTTGAGCACAGATACACCATCACAGGGGATTGTAGGAGAAGAAGTTGGGGAAATTCAGTTCTCATGATGCTCAATGTGTAACCAATACAGACTAACAAGTGTGTGGGATCACTGTAGTTTGAAATGAGGGAGGCATGAGTGTCTTTACATGCCTCTCTTCATGGTTCTAACAAAGGTGGGTTTGTTATGTTGACTAAAACCAGATGAGAGCATCTTCATCATCACGATCATCTGACATGAGACACCTTATAATGATTAATAGTTTCAGTCTCACCAGTAGAGATTAATATGATATACATGTTGAATTAATTTATATGGCCCATTGTGATACATTGATTGAGTGTTAGACAAATGTTTGTAGGTAGCACCAACACTGCAGAAGGTACTTACTCAGACATGATAGCGAAATGTAAAACTGTACATGTTATGAAATTATTAATGACAAGAAGAGAAACCATTTGTTAAAGAAATAAATGTACTTTGTTTTTACGTACTACATGTTTAACTTCTAAAAATTGGCTTAGCAGTTGGACCTTGCAAGAGTGTAGAGAATTTTGTGTTTCTCAAGGTGACCGTTCAGTTAAAAGCCGAATGAGCTTCAAGACTGAAACCCCAAAAGGGTCTGGAGCAGAGTCATAGTGTGGTGACTTGTAACCTTGGCCACAGGCAAAATATCACTTACTGTGCAAACTCTGCACACAGAGGCAGAGGATGGCTGGAGTGGTAGATATCCCTGAAGGCAAATGGTTACCCCCTCAGCCCCTCATCTCTACAGAGTTATCTCTGCCTCAAGTACTTCTAAATATCTCCATTGGACAAAAAATTATATTTTACTTCCTCTTAACAGAGTAAAAGCAGCTTTTCTTGTGATTGTGTTTTAAAGACAGTTCCTCATCCGAATGACGCTAGTATACATTCTATATTTCTCTGGATAAATAAAATGTCACTCTAGAAAATGCACTGATAGGAATTTCTCCAAAGTATCCCATGAAAACAAATGAGTTGCTTTCTCTTTTTTTCTGTTACAATCCAATACTGGGCTTAGTTGGAGTAACTTCCTGTTCTGTTATTGTAAAAGCTGAGTAACCTTGGACACTCTGATCTTGGAAGAAAAAGTGGTGTATTTTAGGAAGGCTGTTAAAAAACCTATCACTCGAATCCCTTTGGACTGCAAGGGTTATTTGAATTAGGTCTGCAGATTTGATTTTATATGATCAACACTAAAGCTCCGTCACCCACCAATGGCCTTTCCTAACACACTCATTTCTTACTATATTGCACCTACGGCTCGACTGTGCCCACCCAAACATAAATTGACCGAAATGGATAAAAGTATTTGCTCCCCTTTGAAAATGGGCCACATGTGTTTGTAAACGTGTGTGCATTTACCACAATAATTTGAAGTGCAGCATATGTAGTTACAGTATGATATACTAATGCCATGTGTTTGTGCCAAGCTAGAGGACAGAATTAGGGGCAGTAAAAAGGGGGCTGAGAAGGTATAGTGCAGGCACAGACATTACTCTTTCCTTCTCTTCACTTTTCCACTATCCTTTTCAAACCCATGCACACTTCATATTAAAAACATTACAAACAGGGATATCTTTTCTTAAACATAACTCAAATTTTTAACTTGTTTCACTGAATATACCCAAGGTGGTGATCCCTAGGTCAACTGATAATGAAACATTTTGACTTATAGGGATATTTGACCATTTGACCATTGATATACAGACCCAGCTAGATGAAACTGAAACTCCTTTGGACAGATGGGCAGTGTAAGTGAAACACCTCAGGAGTTGTGAAGATTGTGAATAGGTGGTAGGACCACTCTAAAGTGTGCCCAGGACACTGACATGGAATATGGACAGGCAGAGGGGAAAAGATTATAGCATGTGTCTCGTGGCTGAACTGTTATGCTGGCGAATGGCAGCAGGCACTCAGGAGATCCTTCAGCGCAAATCGCTGTGGACCTGGGCCGGCAGATGGAAGCAGGATACCAGAATCCTCAGTGGAAGCCAGCAGTTGGGGAGCCAGTCAGGCAGATGACAGGCAGTAACGAGAGGAAGCCATTAGCTAGGGTGAAGTGTGGGGCAGATGATTGATCTGGTTGATGGGGAGCAGCTGAGGAGACAGACATCGAAGAGAAGCAAGCTGAGTCCCTAGAAAAGGTGAATGTGGGGGTTTTAGGGGCAGGATGAGGCAGGGGGCTGGTCAACTCAGGGACAAATGCAAGCAGGCGACTAACCAACTGGGGTGCAGACTGGAAGGTAGCAGCCTCAGTAAGTGTGGGGCACTCTATGGGGGTGTGTCACCTCCTTTTGTTTCTCCTCAGGGAATACCACATTTGCTGGGTCCATGTCTGTTCGGGTCATATTGTTAAAATTACTGATGCAGGCAACAGAAAGGGAGAGACAGACACTGAATCAGACAGTTCATGGTCAATCTGATGACAAAGAACCTAAAGCCAACACGCTGAAACATGCTACAAACTGGGTTAACAGACAGGTTAAAATACTGGCGATTTGAACATAGGTAATAATTGATTTGTGTTATGCTTCTTGCTCTTTGTTTTGATGGATTAATTTGCCTCTGGTTGTTTGATTGATCGGCTGATGTTGATACAGGTATTTTACTTTTCTGATTCAGCTCACTGCGTATGCATCACCAAGCCATGAAGACATTTTGTCAACAGTACAAAAAATAATTGTAAAAAGGAATGCCTTATGGGAATGTGTATTGTGAATTGGAAGATGTACATCTACTGGTTTTACCAAATGTATATCTGGAGTAATGTAAAATCTTTGACCATGGTTTCAATGAATATTCCCCTCGATGTACATCCGTGAATGCATACAGAATATTCCAGAGGATTGGAGTAAGCTAGTGAGGGAGTGAGAGAGGAACAGTTTATGGGTATTGCCAATATTGAATGAGGGCATTGTAACTGAAGCTGCTCATCAATCTACAAGGGTAAATAAATGCAGGATGTAGAAACACTCAATGTCAAGTCGGTTTTGACCATCAGGATATCAAGTCATTATTTAATTTCATCTGTTCAAAATCAATTAACTAGATTTGTGTTTTCCTAAATTCCTTATCTCTGTGTGTGACATGGCATGAAGGCTAATAAAGGCCAGGTAAATATACTCTGTATGTGGTGGGTGAGTAAAGCAGCGTCTGGCCCGTATGGGGTCAGTGTCACATGCCTGCAGGAGGCTGAGATAAGGTCAGACATGCAGCGAACCCCACTGCTTCTGGCTCAATGACCTAAACACACACACACACACACATACATACACAGACAAAACCTGGTGCCATATCAATATTTGGACCTTCCTATGATCTCAACTTAAGCCCTGACCCGTTATTAATATTGATGACCCAAAATGACTAGTGACAACTGTGAGGTACATATTAAATCATTAATTTGAAACAATGTTGAGAAGAGTGATTTTTAGCTGCCTTAGATTTGTGCCCAATGCAGAGTTGAATTTCTACACTGTATTTCTATAATTTAAGCAATGCAGCACACGTAGGCAACAACTACAATTTCAACAGCTAGTTTTATCATGTAATCACACCCAGATATATTTCTGTATGTAACCATGTGTTATATCATACATTATTTGAAAACAGATGCAGCCTTGCACTGTGACCACAATTCAGTTTTCTCTAGATCCCATCTAGCTAGTATATGTATGTGTAATGCAAAGGGATAAGGAGGAAGAGTGAGTAAATGCAAGGCAGATATTTATATAAAAGAGCCCCAGGAGATGCACTTTCAGCCACTTCTAATCTAAATGAAGTCATGCAGTAAAGGGATCTAGCAATATGCATTCTTTTGATCTCAGGAATGTGAAATGTACTGAAGACTACTTATAGGGAGGCAATGAAGAGCTACAGAAAGCACAACTTGAATCTTAATGCACTACTGTTACAATGATACCTTTAACACAAACATTTCCCTCACTCAATGCTCTTGCTTGACCCCCACAGAATTGAGATCCGGATCAAAACTTTCAACAGGTCTCTTTTTCTTCCATAACTGATCTCTGTTTTTAACCTCATTCATCTATCTGTCCATCTTGTTCTTGTGAATGTAATATCTCAAACCGGTGATCACTCTAGCTGGACAATGAAGTTTATGTTTTCAGTGTTTCATGCCCCTCAATGTCTCCTTCTGCCTGAAGATAATACAACAGTACTCACTAACGGTTAAAAGGTGTGGAGGCCGTCAGGACGCCTCTGACTACAATAGCTTGATAAAAATGCAATTGTGTTTTTTTTTTTCTTTGCTGTGGCATAGACTGCGAACAGTGACTAAACACACATGCACAAACATTAACACAGGATTAGAGACAAGCACCTACAAAAGCGATTTTATGTATTACCCTTGGGATGGGTTCACTGGTCAGATCTGAATCACCACAACCATGTGTCTATTGTTGCGCTGTTTTGCTGCTGGCTTTCTCTGAGGAATAACCAATGAGTTATGACCTTGTCCACCGCAGTCTCTGTCTCCTCCCATTAAATGTATCCCTTTATCTCTTTGTTTGTCTCACCCTGTTTCGCCTCTAGGTGCAAATCAACTATCATCAATTTGTCAACCCTAAAACACGAGTGCTCAATCAAGAGCTGTTTTGCTAATGCTCGGCTTTAAAAAGGGGGAGGAGGTGAGCTGCAGGAAAAGAGGCAGAGGAAATTATATACATTTAACCCGAGGTTGTGCATATGGTTTCACCAGCAGCTGCTCCCTGTGTGACAGGCTGCATTTAAGGCCGGAGATCTGGCTTGAACCGGGATGAGTGGTCAGGCAGGCACAATAAGTTAGCAGCACCACAGACGCTCAAGTGTTGAATTCCTTTCCTCTTTGTAAGGAAGCTGTGGCCTATTTTTCAGTGCGGAGATTTGATCTGGCAGCTTTTGGTCTTGGAAGAAAACCAGAGTTCCCCCCACTTTGTTAGCTGAGGGGTCAGAGCTGCACACAAACAGTGTTAAAATGAAAGGCTAAATAAGAATGTTTTGGTGTTTTTTCCAGTGGGAACAGAGTTTTGACAGTAGGTTAAAACTGTAGTACATTGGCTCTGTGTTGGTGAGTGGGGATGGATTGAGAGCCATAGCTTTGCACTGCGTAAATGATACAATATTTAAAGAAAAAAGATCAGCAAACTAACGTTTAAAAGATTACAATGTCTTTCGTTTTAGTCTCTGTCAGACTCAATGCCCACATGACCTAGTGGCCATCTGCAGTTATTTGCAACACAAATAATCCACTGCTGCCTATAAAACTACTTCTTGCTGTGTACTTACATTATAAAAGGGATACTCCTGAAAAGGTTGACAGGACACATCACAATGCATCTGTTATTACTGCAGGAAAGATTATGATTAGGGGACTCTTTGTGGACTGTCACTGTGACCATAAAGTTATACTGAAGCAACTGCTGTTGTGTTGTTGCTGCTGGCTGAGACGATCTAATGGACAAGTATCATTCATTTACACAATCACGTTTATAAACACAGCACTCTGGTACGAAGTGTTTCTGTGAATACGCGACGGGGCATATCCCATAGTGAGACGTCAAAATGAATGCTAAGAAAGAAAACCATAGGGAAGCTGTATCGACTAATTGTTATGGGATCATAAATGTCTATACAAATTAAATGGTGCTGACTTTACCAAGTTGTTGTTCAGACGAACTCCATTTCCTGATTGTTTTTAATACTCGCATCTCAGCATTTAAATTGAAAAGTGACCAGACTTTCATCATGAACATGGATTATTATTGTCATACTCTTATTTTGCTCAGTGCATTTAATTGTTAATTGCATTATTAGGAACTGGTATTGCTTACAATGCCTAGCTGACTAACGTAAACATGGTTCCATACGATCACAATGTTCTGTACCTCCAACCTTTTGAATCAAACTCTACAGTTCCTTATGAAACCACATTTACAGTCACTAGACACAGATCTTTATTTGGATCTGCACCAAATTACTCACTCTCATTAATATCAAGATCCACTATTTTTTCTCAGAGAAAGCAATGGAACGTTGTGAAATTATCGCGAATGTGAACGCGGGTCTGGGCTGAGGATAACAGAAGACATTTAGGCCCAAAACATTGTTTAAATGACACAAGTGTCGTGGCTTGGACGACACAAGCAGTTACTTATTGGAAAAACATATTGGATTTGGCTGATTACCCCTGAAACTCCGAAAGTGTTTTGTGGACTCAAACACTTAAGCCAGCCCTCCATCTGCACATTGGTGAGTAGATACTGAGTGCATTTTCATTTTTGGGTGAACTGTCCATATGTTAAAAAATTCCAAGATCCACACCCTGATCTAGATCTGCACCAAAATATAATGGGTGCTTCCTTCTGTCACGGGCCACAATGTTGCCTGGAAATTGTTGACAAGGGTTTTGTGAAAACTTGATAAATAACAAACATAACTTTGGCAGATGTAAGGCTAATCACCTGGCTAAGACCATACCTGCAGTGAAGCAGTAGGGCTCCAGAGAGGTGGGGATAGGTAAACTGGTCAGAACTGAGGGAAGGACTAATGCAGTAAAAAAGAGAAAGTCCCTGAACGTTGTTATAGCCCAGCCAAAACCAGATGACAACTGGCGACAGTAAACGCTAGAGAACATTTGTGGAGACTCCTGAAGATGAGATTTAAGATGCTTCCCATCCAGTCTGACAGAGCTTGAGAAGATCTGCCTGGAAGAATGATATACACTCTTATAGCTGATATTGACAGCACTATTTTATTTATTTACCTCCTTCCTTTTGATAAGTCAAAATGTCCTCCATGAAGATTCATACCAACTAAAACAATATTATTCCTGATTTACATCAATTGTGTCTTAATATTGACAACTAAATAATGACAGTAACTCCCTTACCTAATGGTGGAGGAGAAAATTAGTCAATATGCCAGTTGTAAAGCATACGCTATCAATCAACCTGTTTTGTCCCTGATCCGGTTTAACAATTTGTTTATTTTACAGTTTTTCAAGGTTTCTTATTCATTGATATTTTCTTTTTGTGGCCACTACTGCAATGTTAAATGATATATATATGTATATTGTATTTATTCTATTGTGGAGCTGCACATAGACATTGCTTTGCCCCTTGTACTACGCTTTCTCTCTCTCTCTCACTCTCTCGCACGCAAGTACGCACACACACACACAGGTCTGTCTTACTTACATTGACTAACAGTGACATCACTTTTGGTTACGCACATTTGTATTTAAGTATGAAGGGAGGGAAGGACCGAATTACAAGTGGTTAATTGTCTTGGTCGCAGGTGAAGTGACGTTCTTAGAGTCGTCCACCTGTGATCGGATCAACCAGGACACATGGTGATGCCAGATATGGACAAGGCCTAAGAGAGTGCAGAATAAGAAAGTCTGGCCATCAAAGAACAAACAAATGCAACCAAAGGACATGATGAGGGCAGACTGAGTGAGAGAAGAGAAAACAACTACAATAGAGAGAACAATTGAAAGGTCTGCGGGAGTTGGAGGTTTGAGAGACTGTAATAAAAAGTAAGTGGGTTAAAAGTGGGTCCTCTATGGAGACAGAGAGATACAGACTGTGAAAGAGAAGGAGGGAGAGAGACAGGCTGAAGGAGCACGGGGTTCAACCGAGAGGGCCCAGGAGAGACTATCAAAAAGCATAAGTGGGCCCACTACAGAGAGTGAGGGAGAGACATAGAAAAACAGTGAGAGGGGCAGCAAGAGAGAGCCAGAGAGTGAGACACAGAGAGTCGTCCAATGACACTAAAGAGACTAGGGAAGTCCTCACTGGAGAGACTTGTAACCTCATGACAGCCACGATCCATTGAGCAGAGCAGCCATTCTCTCCGTCTATGGCGCCTTTGAGGCCCAAAAACAACCATCATCCTCACTATTTACAGCTTGTTTGTCCGTCTCAGCCCAAGAGAAAGTTAAATAATGTTTTTTTATTATCAAATGTATTGCATTTGTCAGGCCTGATGATAGTGGTTGATTAGAAGCATGAGCAGTATAGGGTGAAAAGTTACACGTACTATGCATTGACTGTTTGTCAGCAGACAGCTTGTAGATGCTTGCAGTGTTTGTATGTGTCGGTCGTCTCTGTGGTAAGGTTGTACCCTAACAGGTTTAGCACTGTATGGATATAGTTACCTAGCTCTCAAAGTTAGGCTACAAATTGAGTCCCTGTTGCAACAGATTTATCTGTATTGAAAGTATTGACTGGGAACTTAAGCTTTCCTGAATCTGAACTGTAGTTGCTCATCTCGCTTCATTGCAGATCTGAGTGTAGGGAGTTCACAAGTTTGTCTGTCTGTGACTAAGGAGAACGGGGGTTGTCCTCAGTCCTCAAGGCCCATTGACATGCTGTGTTTGAGGACATGGAGGTCAGCACTCATCAAAGTAATTAACACTTATCTATAAAGCTCGGTAGAAGAGACTTGTTTCTTCCTATGAAAGAGAAAAAAGTTTGTCTGTGGTCATGTCAGAGATTAAGTCCAGCGATGGAAAATCACAGCAGTGAGGATGGAAAGATGACAAAGGATTTCGAAAGGTGATGCTTTAAAAAAGGTGAAAAATTTGTAAAAGATGAGGAGACAGAAAGACATGATGCACAGGCAGAAAAACAGTATACGCTCTCTTAAGACAAAGCTGTGTAAATATTGCCACAAGAGGCAACTATTGCACTTATGTCCGTTCTGGAAGAAGGATCCCTCACATGTGGCTCTCTCTGAGTTTTTTTTCCACTGTTAATAAGGTTTAATTTGGTAGTTTTTCCTTACTCTTGTCGAGGGTTAAGAACAGAGGATGTCGTACCTTGTTAAACCCTATGATACAAATTGTGATTTGTGAATATGGGCTTTAAAAATAAAATTGTATTGATTGAAAAAATCTTAGATTACCTGCGTAATGTACTGATCCATCCTTTATTTTGAGATCTATTGGATTTGTTTGCCCTCATTGACTGTCTGCCTGGTTTTGTCCCCTGCTCATTCATTAAACCTGAGCTCTTCCTACATCTAAAATGCTCAAGTGTAGTGCTATTGGGTTCCTTATTTGCCAGTTTGTATATCCTGACAAGTTCGCAAAATCTCTGCAGTTAAAAATATTTTCAGTAAGTTGGTGATCCTCTTTCAGAAGATAAAACCATAGGCCTGTCAATCTGTCTGGAATTTCTTGGCATAACCCTCGGCAGCATACTTATGCAAGCATCTACTATGTACTTGTGGCACTCTGAGATTCTCGGATGAAGAGTGCCTTATAAATAAAATGTATTTATTTATTTATTTATCTCTGCCACAAAAGAAGTTGTCTTGTATAAGATCAGCTATTATAGAAACGAGTGGTTAGCAGATGTCTGGCCAACTGAAATTCCTTGCCTCAGTGACAATTCCAAATCCACTGTCCTTATTGAGCTTCACCCCATTTGTGTTGCTTGCACCCTGTGGGGCATTAGTTGGGCTACGAAACAAATTACTATGTACTCCAAAACATTGATATTTGGAAATTTTATGCAATGTTTAACTTGGTCGAGTGTTCTCAAAAACCTCATTTTGCGAACAACTTCATTTTGGGGGTAATTTTCCTGGACACTAAAATCATGTAGCTGACGTTTTTTCTTGTTTTAAATTACAGGTGTTCATAGCTATGTGTCCCCGACCAACCCTCCAGAATCCCAAGCCCGCCCTTTAGTCAGATGGTCCTCAATTATACAAGTCCAAGCCTGTGCAGGATCTGATGCACTTTGCTTTAAACTACATGAGACTTAGTTTAGCCAAAAGCACTATTAAAGCATATGATGCACCTTGGTTCTTCTATATGACATAAACTCTTTCCTCTCAACAACTTCGTCGACTGGGTTACTGACAGAATACAGTCATTATTCTTAGCATTAAGAAACAGCAGATTCTGCTTGCCCGCATAGTTTTTCAGAAGCTGTGAATCAATGATGATGTGCATTCAGAATCAAAATTATGTTGGAAAGGTCAAGTTTAGTAGTCCTCTCAGATGCCCTCATTTCAACTTGAGAATTTAAAACCTCTGAGGAGATGTTGACCACATAGCCTGCAGCCATGCAGGACCTGCAGGTCAAAAAGATGATGTGATTGTTTTCTCCTTCAGCAAAAAAAACACAAATGTAAGCACAGACCGTTACAGGGGCTCTCAGTGACCTGTTGATTAACACTTACCCTCCCTGAAATTCACATGAAAGACTCATGTAAAGAAACTGTGTCAAAGAGAAAGCAAGTTCATTGTTGCGGACTTTGGATTCGCTAACACTAGTGCCCCTGAAGGTAGCACATGCACAGGCGAGTTCCTCTCCCACTCAGTCCCTCTCCAGAGACAGGTCAAGTTGAGACTGAGAGCTTCTCTTAGGGAGGCGACAGGGCTGTAGCAGCATCTGCCTGTCAGCAAAGTAGGCGATCACATGGACAGACAAACTTGGCTTGAAGGCAGCTCACTTCACTGAGGAATTGATGAATAAAGATGTCGTCCCTGATGCATGCAGGGAACCAAGGAAACATGTACACAAAGAAAAAAACGAGAATAAGCAGAGCAGAGGCCTCTGTGCTCCATTGTTCTTTTCCAGGGATGAGAGAATATATTTCAACCTGTGTATGTTCACTGTGACAGCATTGTGATGGACCTGCTGTGCACAAGGTGATTGTGTGTTTTTGGGTGTACATGTATGTATGTCAGGTTCAAGAGAGGGAGAGATATGATTTTTTTATGTGGACTGTAGCAGAGTTTTTTGGTTGTGTAAGCAGCCTTATTGTAACAATATTAGCCACCTGCGTTTGTACAATGTGTGTAACCTTTTTGCATACTTGCATTGGCTTGAATCCATGTATTTTGCTTCAGCTTGATACTGGAGCACTAGGGGAACCCTCGATTTCCTCCCTGGTATTCTACACTGTCCTTGTGATCCTTTAAATCAGGGGTGTCCAAACTACGGCCCGCGGGCCAACTGCGGCCCGCCATCCATTTTTAATTGGCCCGCATCAATGTCTAAAAATATAATGTATAAAAAAAAAAAATTTAGTAGCGCTCAAATGGCACTTACTTAAAGCACTTTGTTTTGCTTTATGGGACCAGGCTATTTCGACAGGGGAGAGGCCGGTGCATTCTTGTGCGTTTTCAGAGACACGCAAGAAGGGGCACGCAAGCACGCGAGAGCCCCTTGCGTGCCCCTTCTTTCATGCTTGCGTGCATTCACCAATTTTTGTAACTATACGACAAAGCTACACAAGCCTCACACAGCCCGCAAGGCTGTGATTGGCCCGCTAACTACATCCTTTCCAGAGTCATATTTCCGGTTTCATGCCCCATAATACCGGCAAAAACCAAGGAAGATTTAGAAGAACGGATATGGACCAAATAGAAGAGCACTTGGCAGAAGAGATCTGAAAGTATGACCACTTGTATAACCCACTGTCACTGACTAAATACAAGGACACGCAGATGACCTGCAATTCCTGGAAGGAGATCTCGGCTGACGTCTGTTTGCAGGTCGACGAGTGTACGAAGCTGTGGAGAAAGATCAGGGACAAATTTGTTCTCCAGAAAAAGTAATAAACAGTCGACAAAGACTGCCACACACAAAGAAGGTGTCTCTAAGGTTGTCTTCGCCAAAAAAAACGTTACTCCACCTAGTGGTCTGGCGGTGAATTGCTTTGCTGACTTGCTAGCTGTCCCTCAGAACGCCACCACGCCACGCCGCCACGCCCCCCCGCCCTGAGCGACGCGACTGTCAACAGTCCACTCCAGGGCAGGGGGGCTTGGCGGCGTGAGTGGCCCAGTCCTTGGTATTTTTTCTGTATGTGGCCCTCGGGACAAAAAGTTTGGACACCCCTGCTTTAAATGAAGTATCATGACCTGCCATTCATCATACTGGAACCTTTTGCTCCTGGACTTTCAAAAGAATATTTTCTGAAAGTTTTGTTACCAATCATTAAACTGTGGTCATGAATGAGCCCACGACAAGGCTTAAAAGGACATGTTCGCAAGCAACAAGTAATAACAGAGAGGTTTGTTACAACAATAAATATAGCAACTTCTGATCAACCCATATCTATGTCAGGCTTAAAATACAAACTGCCAGTTAAAGCGGAAACGAGAATGTAGTCGGTTAAACAGATAGAGATACAGATAATGGTGTTGTCGCTCATCCCTAGTCTCTTGCCTAGTTTCAAACAGATGATGAGGAAATGGGACAGATATACAAGATGTCTTGGGGGTTGATGTTTGGAGACTGGAGCTACACAGTGTTCCATTTAAAGAAGAAGAGTGTTTGTGAACTAAAATCTTATTTCCTCTGAACGTTTAGAAAATTTCTCATAGATTTGTTTACACGTTTCACTTAAGCCAGAACAGGCTTTACTGAGATTAACTTGACTTTATATTTGCCATTTGATAATCGAAAATTAGTATTTTTTACATTGGATCTTTTAAGTAATCAAAGTAAAAGTTTTACATTATCCGACTCTGAAGTCTTATGGGCTTGGCACGCAGAATACACACTTATGACTTTTTACACATGCGAGTCAAAATGCTCTCAGCAAGATGAGCCGTCGTGACTATTTTATTAGCATGCAAAAGGAGACCATGCCCCCAGATACTGAAAGTCAGGGAAAGACGGGTCAACTGCTAAAAAAAGGAGAAAGTTTAAGGAAAGATGGGAAGAGAGAAATACCCCAGCTACTGTCTTTGCATTGGCTGATGATTAATTTTGAATGTAATTTTTTTCATCTGTTTTATCATCTGTTGTGAGGGGATAATGTTTTCTTTTTAATTAAACTCTGAGTTCTTTGGGTTGCTTTTGTGCTGTTGAAGGTGTAATGTATCATATGTGAATTTCCCCAAGCTCTAACATTATGTTCCTCTCAACTCATTTTTAACAGACATTGCCTGGTTAGAGTCGGTCTCTGAACTTAAATGCTACTTTGTGATAGTCACTCTTTCTATCCACCCACAACATAATTATTACCCTGTCTGCTGACGGTAACCAGCTTTCCTAGTTCACATAAAGTAAAAGATTTCAGTTTACTGCATAGGATCAATTGTATCCATGTTACTTAACTACAAAATCTTTTCAACTAAATTTCATTGTACAACCTCAACTTATTTATGTGTAGCAGAATATTCCTCCTGGGCAGAATTTTTTGCCCACATATTTGCTCCATATCGTCTTCCCAAGGATGATATTGATGGCCAAGCTATCAACCTTAATGAAACAAAAGCAACCCCACTGCACATCAGTACAGCCGTTCTGCTATTTGTCCTGAGTGGTTTTCAAACCATCTTGTCTGCTGTCATTGCTGAGATGAGAGGCTACTGCTTCATGTTGTTGCAAGCACTGGCAATGAGCACAGACAAGGCCACTCGCTTCACCACAATAGCCAATCACTGTCAGCCGCTGTACCAGATATTCATGAGTCAGTGTGGACCTCCAAGGACACAAGGCCCTCTGCCGAAAATACAGGCTATCATCACTCCACCCCTATGATCACACACATATTTTCTTTCTATGAAATGAACAAACATCACTACTCTCCTTGTCCTTCTGTTGCTGAGAGCTGCAGCATCTGCCAGATGTTTTGTCTCTTTTAGTGAGAAAGATGCAGGGAGAAATACAGAGATGGAAGGAAAAAAATAAAACACTTGTCTTTTATTAACCCAGTCCCTCAGAGCTTCAGTATTTGAGAGAAAGATTCAGAAAAAGCTACTGAAGAAATAAGGTCAAGTGTAGTTCCATGATCAAAGGCAGCACTTGCAATCTTTGGGAAAAAGTTTGCTTATTTGTTCTTTATGCATGACAGAGAGAATATTCAGGCATTAAATCAAGGCTTATTGTATTCGAGGAGCCCCCCACCCGCTCCTCCCTCTCTTCAATCCACGAACAATATGAGTGATGGAAAGGTAGTAAGGTTTGGTGCTGTTCTCTTTTCCTAACCTCTTCCTGCATCTTGTTTTCTAGTGTTCTCTTTTTCCTATGTTGTCTCTATTTGAAGCAACTTGAATGATATAAATGCAAGCTATCTAACGTGGTGATACAAGGGGGAAAGAAAGAGAATCGATCTGTTTCAGGGAATAGAATACAGAATGAGTTGAATATAACACTGAGCAGAAAGGCCTCAGGGAAGGATGGGGGTAAGATCAGAGAAACCTGCTTTAATTAAAATACATTTGATTAGTGTTCTAGCCTGAAAAAAAGATTGGGACATATTTAATAGAACAGAAAAGCACATAAACAGATGGTTCAACCTTTGCACAGACTAAATGACTTATTACAACTCTAGCCCTCCACTAGTAATTAATTGAAGTGTTGCATGATTGATATAGTTTTTATTGAATAAATAGTATCCTGCTCCCTTTGCAGCAGAACTATATGTACAAGCCTATTTTTTTGCACACATATGCTCTCATAAATGCATATGCAACTAAGCACACAAGCACTGCCATGAAAAGGTTTTTACTAATGTCGACTATCACTGGCTTAGAGAAGCTTGAGTTATTGATTTTGATTATCTGGTTTCATCGCTGTCACATGAAATCGACACTAATGGCATCAAGACTCATCAGCATTGGCTTGGGAGCTCTGGAATGAAGGAGAACTGCAGAAACAGGAAACAGACCGATCAGTGATGTGTGTTTACTGGGCCATGCTGGACTAAACAGAGAAAGACACAATAAACTATTATAGCTGACCATTTAAGATAATACAGAGGAAATTATCTAATTTCTTATGAACTTTTCAACAACAACAATTATTATTATAATTAAAATAAATATCAAAAATTATATAATGCTTTTATTTCCTCACTGCATATTTTTCAGGTAGTGTATCTGACCCCGAAGTAGGACGCTCCTCAGCTTAGTTTAACACAAAGAGAAGGGAAAGGTGGGGGGACACAATCACATCAATGAAGTTTTCAGTCTTTCCTCTGGGAGTTTTTCTTGGCACCACTGGATCGTGTGTGTGTGTGTGTGTGCTCATCTGTGCTGCTTTTCACACAAACTGACAATCACATTTATTTATTAATAAATGAATGATGACAGATCCTTGTGGTTACTTTAACCCTGATGTCCTGGCTATGTGCGTCATGTTACGTCTTGTGTTGTGTTTGGCAGTTAAACTGTGGGACCTATTAATGGCATTATGTTTGATATTACAAACATAAGGGCAGGAGCCAAACTAGGGACCTGCTTCCTAACCATTCAGATATTAGGTCATCTCACGACAACAAAGTTGTTTCTTTAATGGTAACATTGGCATTCCTCCTTGCTGTCAGCAATGCTGTGTGTCTTGCACTGTTGTAGTGAGCTGCATCGAACCACAGATCTGGAGTTAATTAAGTTTAGTCCTATTAATTCTGCATTCATAATAAAGTGTTAATTTTCAGCTGCCTACCTTCTGCGGCATCTGGGTTCATTCAGCATGGGACATTCTTTCCTTTCGGTGAAAGTGTTGCATCAATTCAAAAAAAGCTTACCAGCCTACAGGAAAAATGCATCTCAGAGACCATATACTATTCCATCATGTATGATTGACACAGTGATGTGTCTCAAATAAAGATTGTATTCTCTCTCCCTCAGCTGTGGATCAAGTCCACTATCAGATAATTTATGGAATTACCTCTCTAATAAAACATGGCTGTATTTGCCCCTTTAGATTCACGGCCAGCACAGACTGATGTCATAAATCCTCCTCGGGTCATGTTTAACCCTGTGGCATTAACCAAGATGTCCTGACGTTTAACACAGGATGTGTTCTTCACAGGAATATCTGTACTGTCTTCTTCTGCCTCTCCACCACCTGTCTTATGAGGCTTGTTAAAACTTTATGAACTGTCTGGCCTGTCTGACACATGACACAGATCACCAGGCAGGGATGTGATTGGGTCAAGGAAATGTGCAGGGTGGTGTTATGTGGAGAAGGGTTAGCACATATTAAAGTGTGGAGTTTCATTCCTGCCTTGAAGACAGTGAGTGCTTGACGTTGTTGCAACCAATTGTTTCCGTGTGAAGAATATGAATGTTTGTGCATTATCTCTACACGATGTATAAACCAGTGATTTATCTCAAGCAATAACAGTTTGTGCTGATTTCCCTGTTTTTAATAAGTGTATATATATATTTAAAAGTAAAATATAAACACCATTCAAATCTACAGTATGTGCCTATTACAGTAGAATATCTGTAGTAACATCTGTATGAGTTTGTGTACATGCAGGGCTCAGGAGCCTTTTATTTCCTTTATCTCCGCAGCTAAAACACTATTATTATTATAGTGTATTTCATGCAACCTACAGCTTACTGAACATGAAGGCATACAAATACACACAACCTTGGAGAGGACAGAGCTACAGTATTTCATAATAACATGTCGTGCTCCTTTAATCTCTGACCATAACTGCCTGCTCTCAGGTCTGTGTTCCCACAAGTCAGGCCCTGGTTTAGTTGGCTTCAATCCAGCCATCATTGATCTGATCTTACATTAAGAAAATACCAGATTCTGGAGTTTCTCAAAAAACAATTGTGAACACATTAGGAATGCAAGTTTTTGTCTGTGGGATCTATAGGGAGTTGGTCAAGTAGACAATACATGATTGTTTTCTTTTCCTGCCAGGACACTGCAATTACAAAAGACAAACTTCAACACAAACCAAGGATCCACTGAATAAACAAGAAGTCACGTTTAATGAACTTTGCCTCTGAAAATATCAAATTATCTTGATATCTACTATACAATGACCTGGGTAAGACATGTTACATCTCAGTAGCCCTGACAATGTTTTTTTTGTGGAAGGATAGTTTGTTCAGTTGAGATAAATACAGAAGATTTATGACCTTTTCCAAGATACTGCAGCAGTGTCTTAGCACTAGCAGAGAATGCATTTGTTTAAGTAACTTAACTAAAAAAGAAGATGGCTCACAAAATACTATTTCACTTTCAACAATAGGTTTTGTGATTTAAAAAAAACAACTAAGCCAGACTGGTTGGAACTTTTGTAAACTGTGGCGTTGTGGGAAGGTTTTTAGTGGTACACTGTGGTCCCCTTAATACCAGTTACTCATTTTCCAAATGCCACAGCCTGTGGACTATGTGCATCCCTTTGTGACCACATTTAACCATCTTCCAATGGCTCATAAACCTATATCCTCCCTTACTGTTTTCTCCACCATGAAAGCCTTGCCTAAAAAAAGATTTCCATGAAGTGATGGATGTGGTTGTGAAAACCGTCAACTTCATTAAACAGAATGCTGTGAACTCCAGATGTTTTTCTCAGCTGTGTGAGCACATGGAGGCAGATCATGTCAAGCTGCTGCATCACATTGAGGTGAGACGGCTTTCAACATGATTGGTCCTCAGTCGCCTGTTTGAAGTGAGGAATGCAGTTTTCTCTTTTTCTCACAGAGAAAACATCCCCAGTCGCACACTACTATGCAGATCTGAGGTTTCAGGCTGAACTTGCCAACCTCTGTGACATCTTTTCACAACTGAACCGTTTAACCTGTCACCTCCAGTGTTAATTTCGTTGACGATAACGATAACGAAAAATATTCGTTAACGCCCCTTTTCCCATGACTAAGACGAGACGAGGACGTAACGAAATGGATCTTTGAAAATAAAAACTATGACGAAATCTATTTTAATTTTCGTTAACGAGACGAGACAAAACGAAAATCTTGGCGGTTGACTAAGTCACAACAATTTAAAAAAACATAATCGTATCAGGCCGTCATGAAGTACCCGTAGTGGCGAGTGTGTGTGTCTGTGTGTGTGCTCCCAGACAGCGCACCGGTCCCGAGGCTCCGCCCCCGCGCACTCGCTCAGAGAGACACAGTGAGATCAGAGCTCGTTCACGTGAAGCAGGCCGGTCACTGACTCACCGGCTGCTTCTTAACTATGGAAACAGTGAAAACACAGAGTTTCTCTGGTCTCAGCTGCTCTGAGATCAGTGCCGCAGCTTCTGGATCAGAGCAGAGGCTGCAGCTGGTTTCTACCGAGCTGCAGTTTCCTCCTCCAGTCTGATCTGCTTTCACTTTTTGTTTTCACATTTCGCCAACGCCAACTAAAATATATAAGCTGCAGCTATATGTTTTTATTTATTTCAAAATAGGGTACTTCTTATTTCATACATTTCTCACAAAAATGGGGATGACTCAAATAACCCTACATAGTTCTGCGTTTAATTTATTTCAAAGTAGGGCTACACTTGCCTGTGTATTTTCTTCTCCTCTTCATAAGCATTTGGTGTTTCCCTTTGTTGTAACAGGTAAAAATAAATAAAATGTCAACAGTTTTCTTTATTGTTGTTCTATAATTTCATAAATGCAATAATCTACAGATTAGTATAGTATAACTTAACTTTATATAAAATTTTATCAGCTTTGTTATCAAATATGTTTTGCGGCTCTAGACAAATTTTATTTGGGGGAAGAGGGGGCAAAATGGGTTGCCGACCCCTGCTATAGACCTATAGGAAGGATATCTAATGGACAACCTAAGTACTGAAAGCTAGACTAGTATGCAGTTGTAGACACAACACAGGGGGTCCCTGGACCTGAGAAGGGAAGATAAGGAGTTTAATGTGGCTATTAAATGTGACTAAAACTAGACTAAAATGTAATTTGTTTTCGTCGACTAAAACTAGACTAAAATGTAATTTGTTTTCGTCGAATAAAACTAGACTAAAACTAAGAAGGATAAAAATGACTAAATGTGACTAAAACTAATATGCATTTTCGTCAAAAGACTAAGACTAAGACTAAATCAAAAATAGCTGCCAAAATTAACACTGGTCACCTCAAGGGAAAAATAGCAACATCTTATTGGTTGCTGACAAAGTCCACACTTTCAGACGAAGACTTACAATCTGGACAAAGAGGGCCAAGGATAAGAGGATGGACATGTTTCCACTTGTGAATGAAACATTGGAGAGCTCCCCACATGTGAACATAAGCGATTCAGGAAGTTGCAGAAGAAAGCAGCCTAAAGTTGCAGTGGGAAAAACTGGAAATTCCTTCTCCCATTTACAACTACATATCTGTGTGAATAAGGATTCTCCATTGTGGCCACAACCAAGGCCAAGGCACAAAACAGACTTTTTTTTAAGCACTGCTCACGTAGCCAGTGTAGCCCAGGCGCTCCGACAACAACATCATTATTCAACAATTTCACTTCAATGTATTTACAGTGTTGTCATCTGGTGACGAAACCCACTGTGGAAGGTAAAAACAAAACGGGTTAATGGATTAGGGTTGAAATTGGATTTGAGGCTTGCAATTTGCAATTAGTAGTTTTATTAAAGAAGAAAAATATGGCTTCATCAGATGGTCCATGAATACATCAATTAATGAGGTTCAAGGGGCTGTCAGTGGATTTCATGAAATAAACACAACTGCATGTGACAATCACATGTATGATTCTGCACTTGCTAATATCATGCACCAGCCCCTCACCCTAATGTTTCCAGTCAGTATGTAATATGTGTGTCATTCATTTATCCATTTTATTTGTCTGTGGATGGTATTTTATTGTGTGCATCTTTAACACATGGCAATGAACCACAGCATTTCCCAGAGGCAAGTTAGGGATAAATAAACCATGGAGGGAACTAAAAGTTGAACCACTTCCATCAGCCTTTTGTTTCCCCCCCCCCCCTAAAATAAGTGCACTCACTAATAATCAATTTTTTTAAATCAATAAATTCAAGAGATGATTCACTTGCAGACATGTGGAGCTACGTTCATGCCAAAAGTTAATTCAAACAAACAAAACATGTTTTACAAATTCTCCACCATTCACTTGCAAACACAGAGTGGTTAGCAAATAGAAAACAGCATTAACAAACTAATGCACTTGTTTCACAAATACAAAACACACCTCACAGACAAATACACTACATATGTCAAAATATTTTCAATATATTTTGTAATAAAAAAAATCGATTTTACCAGTGCAAAAATAAGGTATTCTTCAAGTATGACACAAAAATATCACATAATTCGTACGCGCTAGACACATTTTGTTGCTGAAGCATAATTTATTAGGAATATGTAGTGTGTCTGTTTGCCAGGTGCATTTTGTATTTGCAAAACACATTGTGTTTGCAAGCGAATGGTGCGGAAGTTTTGGAATGAAAATAGCTCCATACTGATTCCTTAAGCATGCAGAACACTAGCAGTGATGAGTGTTTCATATTCTGAACACTCACACAGGCATAGACTTATGTACAGATGTAGAGACAGGCTGCACATGCACATTCCAGCATACATAAAGGCATATGTGTCTGTTTCCTGTTTAGAAATGGATATCATGGCCCTTCGTTGGCGACAGAGGGAGGTGGTGGTTGGTCCGGACGTAAGATGAAATACTGCGTCTCCCGTGAAGCTTGAACCTGCCATGTAATCACAAATGGGCTTCTATGAGAGGTAAGGAAATGTGTGTGTGTGTGGGTTTATGTGTGTGTGTGTTTGTGGCCGGCATACCTCTGGCAACATTTATAGGGTCCCGAGAGGGACATGGGAAATTAACGAAATACGATATTAAGATGAAAAAACTCTTAGATGGCACAAGGTTTGTTTCTATATATATATTGATTTCCTTGTTTATTTCATTTCAGTATATACACTTCCTAATTTATTTCAGCAACCCTGGGGGGAATCCTCAAGGGAGGGTGGCTGTTTATTTTGTCACATTCCCATGTCCGTCATTAGCTAATCAGTGTCAAAGTGCATTTGGCTGCATTTTAATGGCCACGTCAACTGTAGGCCGAGAATGGTGAGACTAACGTGACTTGAGTTCAGGCAGCATCAGAGGCAAGTAATGTTGAATCTCTATCAGCTGATAATCAAAGAGCAGTAGCTTGTGAAATTCTGTGACAAACCTAGACTTGATAAATTTCTTCAGTTTAGGTGCTGATTCAAACAGCAATGTACCTTCTCTATTTGCATTCAGTCATGACAGGTTGAGTGAAATAGGTGTTTAAAAAAATGCAGATACTTTTGGTTGTATTTGTCCTGGTTTGAGATAATGTCTGTCTCTCATATTGTGTATGTGGTGAAAGCAGCATTGAAGAAAATTACATTAAAAAAAAATCTAGCTCGATAATTCACAAGACACACTGTAAAAAAGTTTTAATGTCTCCTTTTCCTTTTTGTTAGAAAGTAAGCCTAGTTACCATGAAAACCTTTTATAGAGTAATCTGTGAATTTTCTGACTGAAAGGTTGGATTAACTAGCTTGGGAGCCCCTCGTAAAGAAATATACTGAGGGCCCCTACTGACCTCTATTCCTCCCACTCTCTTTGCTGGTACCCTGTTAGTACTCATCAGACACACATGGAAGCCCTACTCTATTTTTTCCAGAAGCCAACCAGAGCAGACTTAACATAATGCTTGTGGTTCAATGAAAATATGCTGTGTAACCCGTGTTCATAGGCCAATTTCAGCAGGCCCAACCTTCCAAATAAGATCAGGAGTACGTCCAATGACAGACAGCATGTCCTTGAGCCACTTCAGAAAACCAATGATGTGATGTTCTTTTCTCTTCTGTCAAAATATTGCTTTAGCTATAATTATACAAAACTTTATTACCTGCTGTATCTAATAAACTCTGTTTTAGGAAGCTATGAGAAAAACAGCACACAGTCTTGGGATGCTTCCCATTATACCTTGCACGACAGAAACCACTGGTAGGAGAACCAGCAGTTTCATGGTCGAGGCAACTGATGGAAAATCCCACCTGTTGCTGCCCACGCCTATTGAGTGTAATCTCAATTTCCAACAGGGAGGACATTCCTACACCTGAAGCTGCAAGCCATCATATTCATCTGAAAGCAGAAGCTACCAAATTTCCACAGCTTGAATCTTCAACTGAAATCCTCCTGTTGTTCATGCTTCATGTTCAATATTTTAGTGTTGTCGCAGGGCTGCAACATGCTTGGTTTCATAGCATTTCCTTGCGTATAGAGCTGTACTTTCATTCTCATTTGTAGAAGTACATTTTTGTCATCATAATACCCGCATAGACATGCAATGCAGTTATCTAACATGCAGGAGCTTCCTAGTCTGCTCTTTATGCTGTGTACCTGTCACTTGGGCTTTGTTGGCAATAAGAGTTAACTGCATGTGCCTGTATGTGCACCAGTGCTACCTCCATAATTCTTGAGAAATGCTGGTCATCAGTTTATTTTAGTTAGAGGCAAAAGGCTCTTAAAGCTTAAATGATGTGGTGGTAGGCTTCTATAATTCTTTAGAATTCTTATTCTAAAAAAAGTGAATTGTCAAGTGTAAAATCATGTTCTGTCATTCACCATATCAGTTCCACCATCCTCCATTTCCCTGTTCTCCAGCACTCTGTATGAGTCTCATTTACCACATCCACCACATTGCTCTGTGCTTTCCAGGATAGGAACAAAAGCCACAACATGGTACCATATCAAGTGTGTTTATGCAAAATAATTCCAGCTGGTTGCTGAGCCTGGATTCACTTTGTAATCCCAGGTCTTTACCTTCAGATCGGCTTCCATTATGCTTTCACATGTTAGCACATTCATCCCTGCTTTACTGCTTCTCCATTATTCTTTTGCCCTCTGATTGAGTAGGAGGAGAAGGGGAATAGAGCCTAGGGTGGGCCACCTGTCCTGTTTTGTTGTTGGTTGAGTAAATCGGTAATCCGAGGAATAAACTTTTCTTTGTGTACGATTGAAACAGACAGTAGAAAATGATGTGGCTGTGGTATGTTTGTTATCATTCCACTGGTTATAACATTCCATCTCTCTACATTGGAACACATCACTTGCCTCTACATATTCAGGTTCTTTAAAAATAAAATATTAATTAATAAAAAATGTTACTATGTAATACAGTTCTTTAGCTCCAGCTTAACAATCTAATTTGCATTTTCTCATGGGGTCTCATTAAAGTATGGGTTCACATGTGCCATATTGTCTTCTTCCTATATAAAAGCCCATAGAACATGCAAGTTTAGTGAAAAATTGGAATTATTGGTCTCATGCCATAAAGACTTTTATTCATCAACATTTAATCAAATGAAAAAATCCTCAACATTAACAAACAATCTGAACTTGAAATGCACTTCTTTTTTCCATATACAATTAATTTGGGATAAAAGCCAAAGATTTCCTCTTTGAGATTTTAGATTTTTGAATTAATGTTCCTATCGACTTCAAAGGCTGAGTGATCTGTAAATCATCTAGCTTTAGGAGGTTTATTTCAAATAATGCCTTAAATTGAGGCGGGGTGTCAAAGCACCTTATGGTGAGGCTACTTGTTCCATCATAAGGTGCCTTGTACATTTTTTGGAGAATAGATTGTGAAATTTAGCTGGTGTTGTCCCTGCTGCGTACCTCTTAAGACCCCAATTTGTTTGAAATTCTGGTTCTGGCACAACTATACAATTTTCCATGGTCCAAGACATATGGAGAATGTCTGAAGATGTAAAAACTCCAGGAACACTTACACCCACTCGGGTGTTTTAGGTTTGCATACATTAAGCTCTTAGTTAGGTATGCAACACGATTAGTGGGCAGTTCCTCCCTTTGCACTCAAACAGCTCTTCATGTCATTGATTCCACATCATCTCTTGTTCTACCACACCCCAAAGGTTCTACTGGATTTTCATCTGGGTCACTGAACTCACTGTCATGTTCATGAAAGTAGTTTCGAACACCAACAATCATGTCACAGTCAAAGTAACTTAGATCACATTGCCCCCCCATTATTGATGTTTGACAGGAACATTCAAAGTAGGCTATGCATTGCCCCTGTAATTTGTCTCATTGAAATGTGCTGTTAGTTTGGAAAGGACCAAATATTATTGTTTGTTATTATATAATACATAATTTGTTTCCCTTCCTTTACACCATATGTATAGATTGGTCAACTAACTGAACACTGAGAAATTTGATGATCAAGAGGATTATGGAAAACGTTAATAAGAGATGCTGTAAAACAATTAGAGAGAAAAAAAGAGCCAACACAGGACATAACTCTTAAAAACTGGCATATCCTCCATGGCTTTTTTTGAATGGCATCCACCCAGCGAAACCCCTACCAAGCAGCAATTGAGCCCAATTATCTCCCAGTAGTTTATCAAGTATCACATTATTACATAATTATGAAAAGCCCCAGTTTCCCTGTTAGCAATTTGGATAAATACATTGCTAACCCAGCAACCACTAAGTGAAGTCTAAAGCCTTCAGTTTTCTACACCAGGGTTTGTTTTACTAAACTGTGTTGTATCGTTTAATTAGCCAACATCTGATCAGTGCAGCTGATCTGAAAACAGCATTGTTAGTCATATTTTTGCCATCAGGGAGGCATATGCTGTGGGTTTTTAGTAGCACCTTCGACAGTTTGTTATACATTTCCTATGTGAAGTGGTGCATACATTATAGAAGATTGATCAGGGAATCACATTAAACGTACCATTTCCCCTTTTGGATTGTATAAAATATGGATATGCTCTTGCCTGTGGCTGTACGATTCATTGTTTAATGCCACCCCATGCACCTTACAATGGGAAGTGCCTAAGCTTTACAGATACTTTAAATTCAATGTCCATAGTTGGCATGACTAACACTACAGTACAGGGCTACAATGGCCCAGGAGACAGAGCTGCTCAGATCTTCAGGTCTTTATACAAACCCTGAACCCCAAATACTTGAAAAGTCTAATATAAATGCAGACAATTCACTATTCAGAGTTACCTGGGCTTTATAAGAAACACTGGTAGCTTCTAACATGAGTCACATGACAGTACCTTAAGGAATGAATCTGATGACTTTGGAAACCATTTGACACAAATCATTTTATGTTACAGCAAAAAGGCTCTGGATTAACCCCACTCGCCCACTCTGGCCTTTCTGTGTGGAGTTTGTTCTTCCTGTGTCTGCCCGGGTGTTCTCCAGGTACCACAGCTTCAATAGTCCAAAAACCTGAGAATAAGGTTAACGAGAAACTCTAAATTTTCCATGGTTGAATGCACTTATTGTAAGTTGCTTTGGATAAAAGCGTCAAGTAAAATTGAATGTAATGTATGCAAGTGTACTGACCTGTTAAAGGTGTACCTCACACAACATGTCAGCTGGGAGCAATAAATCTGTACTTTTTGTCACTCTGACCTATTTCGTTTTCCCTGGTGGTTCACCCTCAGCAACATGTTGGCCGCTGTCCTCCTCTTCTCCTACATCCCTGTCTTCATCACCTGCTGTCTCTCCTTGACCCTCCCTGGCTCATTTAGCTACTACAGCAGTGATGGTTAAAGCCCGGAAATATTCCCAAACAAATTAGTTGGATTACTAATCACACGTCAGACTATTCAGCTTTTCCACGCGTTTTCTTTGTTTCTAAGTTTCTAGGTCCACAGTTTAAAACCTCTGGTCCAGACTGTGTTGTGCCTTCTCAGGAAGCATACACTACGTTTGAGTCAGATTATATTTTTCAACATCATCTAGATGAAAATTAAGTCTCTGAGTAAAAAAAACTAAAAAGTTAAGATATTCACATTATTCACTCAGCTGGCAGCAGCTATGTCAGCTGAGCCAGATGTGGTCCATAGGCTGCCACAGTTAATGGTCTGCAGCCATGCTGGCTGTTGGTTACAGCTAGCTGGTTACAGTTAGTGCTTTGAGCTCAATGTTAACATGATCACAATAACAATGCTAACATGCTGACTGAAAGGTGTAATGTCTGCAATGGTTGGTCACCATTTTGGTTTCACACGATAGCAACACTAACACTTGCTGTTCACATTAGTGAGTCCTCCTCAAACAGATTTACAATATACTGGCAATTTTGTATTGTTTGCATGATAGACACTGTGTGCAGGGCTTTTTATATACAGTTAATGGTGCAGAGTGAAGATAACTTGAACATATCTGATTTATCAGCAATATATACATTATAGTCAATGCTTTCCATAAATTGAAACTAATTTAAGACAATTATCAAATGAGCTGGTTTGGCCCAGTTGTTGACCACACAATGAAGAAGATTAAACTGGGTCTGCGGGCTGACTCTTCTGATATTGCCATCAGAGGAAATGAGCAAGTTTCATGATTCATGTCGACAGTCATTCATCCAAATCTCCCCTTCTCGTTGTTTGCTAAGAAAATGTCGCTACATTATTGGAGATTTTTGCATTTCCTCTCAAACAAAACCCAAAAAGGGGACAGTGTATTAGTGATTGAGTGAGTGAATCCACCTCCTGAATGATTTACTATGCAGTGGAGAACTACCCTAAGAAGCTCTGGGGACTTTTAATCCTATTTTCATAGAACACACATCTGTAACCATGGCAACTGCACAACAAAGATGGCAAAATGTCAACCTCATTGAGGATATTATAATTATATATCTGTTCAAAAAATGAATAAAATGACATTAACCTACAACAATATTAAAACTTATAAAATCCACCAATCAAATTAGAAGTTGTAATCTATTTTAAAACAAAACAATGGCATTTATATTTGTGTGAAATGTAGAAAATGACTTGACTCCAAACAAAGTTTAAGGTTTAAATGTCATTCTAGACTTGTAACTTTCAAAAAAATGTCTTTGTCCAAACTCTGGTCTATTTGGCTACCTTTTTATTGAGTTTAAACAACCATTAAATATATAAAACCACATATGATTTAGTATTGCCTCAGATAAGTAGAAATATCTTCTCTGTCTAACTGCTGATCTTGTTGTGTTTCTGAGGAGTGATGTTTGCTGTGAGAACTCAAGTAGTCACAGCCCTGGCACACAGGCTTTTTTTACTACTAAAGTAGCGTGTCCCTTCCAGCATGGTTGACAGTGGGGATTACTTCCATTTCATCCACCTTGATCCACTGCTGAGAAGCGCCAGATAAGGATTCAATCAGTTCAGTCTCTGTCCTTCGGGAGAAGGATAAGTAGGTAGACGGCGGACGGAAATCACACATAAACACAGACCTACACATCTAATTGAATCCCATTTGTCTTTTCCCAGAACATCCATGAGGGAAAATGACAAGCTAGAAATCTTAGGTAAATTGCTCCAATGGTAGTCACTCATTTAACACCATCATCTTTATCATTGGTTTTGTAGGGGGGCTCACATCTAATGGGATGCAAATTATCAATGTAAAATCACTATCGGGTCTGGTAAATTAAAAGGATATGTGCTGGCAGGTTAAACATCTGCAACATCCAGATTATTTAAACAAAGGTCTGCATATTGTCTGTCCATCCGTGTCTCTCCACTCCCTCTCTCTGATCTGACTAAAATCTCTGTCTCACTGTCATGTATTATGCATTGAAACACTGACAACAAAACTTGCAATGGATTTGCTGTGTGTTAAAGCTTACTGCATCTCTCCTGCCACTGCTGCATCCAAATTATACAAATTCCTTATGAGAAAATCATACATGGGATTCATGATACCGACAGTGCCTCTCTCCTTCTATCCCTTGTTTATCTGTTGGTTCTCTTCCTCTCTCCCAGGAGGACGTGACAATCCTTTACCTGCCTCCTGTCAATCCACCTGCACTCATGTCACTCATTCACTCATTCACCTGCAGTATATGTTCTCCAATTTAAGCAGTTTAAGCCAGATTATTCCTTTTGCCAAGCGTTGTTAATCATCCTCAGCTGATCTCAGTCTGGCTGTCTCACCCAGGACATTGCCAGGCTGCCTTCCGGCCAACAGACCTGCTCCCTTTCTGCCCGCCTGAGTCCACTGTTAATTCTGACTCAGTCTCCCAAAACCTCACCTAATCTACTTCTCAATAAAGCTGCTTCTGAACTGTTGCAAGTGTCTCGTGTGAGTTCTGGTTTTGAGCCAAAATTTAACATAACACAGCCCAAATAAAAGGACATAAAGTCACTCTGTAATACTGATTCACCAATCACAGACTCATTCAGACCAGAGCAAAAAGGTGAACAGGCTATTCAGTGATTTGAGAACATCAGAATGAGGTCCTACTGACAAAAAAACAACATTCTGAGTTGTGGTTTAAGGAATTGGATGTATCCCCCACTCTAATTTGAATAAGATACGATAAAAGCAAAAATATGCTCATGTGATGTTTTCCAGGTTCTGTTTTAAATTGTCTGCTATATTTTCAAGCAAAAATTTAAATCAACTGAGCATCTTTTCCTTCAGTTTTACCACTGGTATTATGCCTGCTATAATTTTTTTTTTTTAGACAGCAGAGCTGAATGTTTGAGAAATATCATAGCAGTGGATTGGAAAGGCAGAACAAAATATACTGAGCATATGCACTGAGATTCATAATTCTTGCTTAGTGACAGCTCTTTGGAAGTCTGTGTCCAGATGGGGAGAGCTACTTGCTCATTTAATGGTCAGTTTAACTAATGCTGTTATAGCTGCAGAGAGGAGCTGTGTAATGACCACCTCACTGGGCTTATTTCGGTGAGCTGAGCCATTCCAGTCTGGACCTAATGAGAAATCTCAAGGCCATGGCAGATACTGGGCAGGCAATTGTGCAGTCATCTCAGTACAACACATTGTAGGAGTTAAAAAAAGAGAAATAAAATAGAATAGGGAGGAGAGAGTGTTATTAAAGAATGAATAGATTTTGCCTAAACGTAGCATGCCTGAGGTGGAAGAGATGTTTGTTTGACATTTTATTCTTTTGAAGTAAATTATATTTTACTTTTTTGCTGGAATATCTGTAGATGCTGACTGGGTATCTGGAGTGCTAAGGTGCTGGAGTGGCTTGGGAGGAGGTGGTGTTTGTTCAGGGTCATAAGATCCACATCTGGTGAGACACAGGAGGTAGCTGGTCCAGTCCAGGGACATACCTCAGAGCTCAGAACCTCCAAGCATTTAGTTCTCTGAATCCCCGCAAAGCAGGATTGGATCAAATGACCTCCATTAAGCCGGAGTCGCGCCAATTTTGTGAAGATGCAGCTAGAATCATTGAATTAACAGAGTGTCCATAAGCCCGCCATTGAAATTCGATTCGAAAAAAGCAACATTTACACCATGTTTTTAGTCTAAAAGTGTTCACGTTCACACGCACACACCAGAAACACTGCACACACTGCAGAGGAGGGAAGGAACCAAGTACAAATACTGACTCCCTACATTTGAACACAGATATCTGTACGTTCTACTCCTTATATTCTCAAAACTGGCTTGTTACTCGTTTCAACCTCCACGGATGACGACACGGCATAACAAGACGTAACAACATAAATAGGGAAAGTCAACTGTGGAGAGAAGGCGTCGAGTGAGTTTACAGTTTGTGATACAGAGAAAAATAACAGCAGCGACATGGATGAAGAAAGTGAACCAGGAAACATTGCCGACGGCTACACAACCGATTCGGAGAAGGCAGAGATTCCCGATCCATTGCCCGGGCAGGGGAGGTTGGCTCAGCGCGCGCTTTTACGTGTGCTTTTCCCTCTCGTGGTCGGTCGGGGGGGCAGCGCGAGACCCTAAGCGTCTGGACCTCTTTAAAACCAATAACATAGGATTATCAATGATTCCAACGAACTTTAGCAGCCTGTTATCATAGTTAACACCATGTTTGATGTTATATACGGAAAGAGTAAATGTTCACCCCCCATACTGGTGCTCACTGTATCGTGGACGTAACGTTGAGACTAATAGCTAATGTCTTGAATGACTGGTGCAGAATGGGCATGAATAGCCAATGCATATCTTAAATGAAGTTCAAGTTACACTGTATATTATTCTCATGTTTAAGTCAAGTATAGTGACATGATATAGTAATGATGTTTTCACATAACATATGACTGAAAAAGGATGTGTAAAACAGATAAGCCCTTTGCTTAGTGATGTGAAATACTTTATGGTTTTGATTTGTACATTATCCTTCCCGTCAGGTAGACGGGTAGTAAGGTAATTTAGAGATACAGTACACATAAAGACCTGGACCAGAACGGAACTGGTGGAATCTTCAAGCACACACTATTCATGGACTGACCAGACTATATCCTGGGAACTGTACATACACACACACTGAAAGGACTGAGTTCTTTTACTAGAATCATACAATTTCGAAACAATCTTCTCTTCTTTTTTATTTTACACTGTTTTATATTGTGATTGTTGCATGTATGATTGTGAAGCAATAAACTGGTCATTTTTTCAACTTGTTCTTTGTCTGAAGCCTACCTTTCCTTCGAATCTAGGTTTAGTGCTTTTTCTAATACTAGCCCCAGACAAGTGGTACATAAACAAAACTACTTGGGAAAACTATATTTTCCAACAAATGCTCCATTGTGTCATCTGTATCAGATTCCCTTCCACTGTTATTATTTTGCTGGGAATGTCAACCTTTTTTAATTAGACTAAATGTTAAGTATTTTAGCAAGGTCGTCTACCTTATCTTTTCCCTTTTGCTATCTTTCATAGCGTCTTTTCCTCTTCAACTCTGAAAGGTTGGGAGACAATCCCCATTCTCTCTCGAACAGACGCTCTGGAAACTGGCTAATTTCAGCTTGCTGAACGTCTTGTCATTTGAAGCTAATTGCATGGTTTAGCCCAGCTATAGCAATTACAGCTCCCTTTTCTTTGTGTAAGCGTGAAAGCTTTCAGGGCTCTGCTGGTAAAAAAGATGGGCTGCTGCTTTCCTTATATGGTACAATTCAGTGTTTTACTTGGCCAGTGAATGGAGATATCTTATAAAAGAAAAAGAACAAGGAGCTCTGTGGAAGTGAAGCTTGAAAGCTACTTACTCTTAATATTGAAAACACAGCAGTTTCAACTAATGAGTTGATATTCTTGATCTTTTCATCGATTACAGCAGCTACACTAGCAGTGTTGTGCCATGGCCATATACAATAATAAGACATTTTCCACTTCTAGTATTATTAAGTGATGAGGAGGAAGTTGAATCTGTTTTTCTTTTACCTTATAGTCAAGGATTAGCAATTTGGTATCTGAACACACTCCTAGTGACACACAAAACCACACATGTAACCACACACCAGCAAAGACGGAACGTTTGGGGTAAGGCCTGTCTCTTGATAAGGCCAAATGTCTGGTCCGTCTGTTATTTAGCAGACATGTGAAATTGGGAATACTAATATTGTGTGTGTGTGTGTGTGTGTGTGTGTGTGTTTGTGTTTGCTCACTTGAGTATTTGTGTACACTTTCAGTGATTAATATCAATGGAGGTGCCTTTGGTCTGATGCTTTCTGTGAAAATACTCACATAATGTCTACTTCAGCCACTCAAACACACCAACCTGTGCACACACGCATGCACACACACACAAATACTTGCGTACAAACAGAGAAGCAGGGCTCAAGTGCCAGAGGCATTTGCCTGAAGGCGCCTCAGATAATTTCACACTCTAAACAGAACTCAGGAACTGCTGACAGACCATGAGCATGCACACCAAAGCACTGCAAACCTTGCCACCCCTGTGGCTGCAAGCTGTTGGAAGTGGTTTGAAGCCCACTCAAACAAGACTAAAGCTAATGAGTCCTTCGTTGGATAAACCAGAGCAGGATTTGGGCTGTTGTTACTCTCTGAAAACCAAATGTAGAGGAATTACAAGGGAATGTATTAATAAAAAGAGAAGATAGTAACACTAATAATGATGATAATAACCATTATACAGCACTTTTCTGAAGCTGAGAAAATGGAACAAAAACATGAATTAAATCATGTGAATGAATAGTCAGTGCAAATCAATCAGTTGTAAAAGCTTTCACATTAATACAAGTTTTAAGAATGGTTTTCTGTCTAATGCTGCATTCACACCAAACAGTGTGTTTTTGCGTTATTTTATTTGTGCGATTACATATAACTGCTGCATTGTACCAATTGTGGAAATGTTAGATTAGCATAAGGATGACTGCGGTTACCTACCTGAGTCTGACTGTTAGCTCAGGATATGTATCTGGTGAGTTCCATGCTCAAATCTTATTGGCTTTTGGGACTTCAAGCATATATTTTGCTGGAGTTTAAAGATTTCAACTCAAGTTGGTGAATGGCGTATGCAAGAATTCGAACAATGTCTACAGGTACAACAACTTTTGTACATGTGCAAATCATGTCTCTCTGCATAAAAGAGGCTCACAATATTTCTACAATAATAAAGGGGAGCCATCTCCTTTATTACTGATGGCTCAGATGGCTCTTCTTTCATTCGTGTGTCCTGGTGAGGCAACAGTAACAGACTGGTTTGTATTGGTACATCCGTGCATCAACCTTTACGATAGCTGAATTCAAGAGCCGCTTTCGTGCTTTAGAATCTAAAATTACATTTGACAGATTATCATACTAAGGAAGGTGAAAGCAGTTGCAAACTGGAAAATGACAACTAAATGTTTACATGTAAGCAGTAGTAAAAGGGCTATGTCATTGTAGAGATGAGATAAGTCTATTATTAGTCCAACAATGGGGAAATTTGCAGTACTACAGCAGCGAGTGTCAAAAAGACATTGGCAAGTAATAAGGAACATGCAATACTTAAGTGTAAGGAATATACAAAATAGATAGAAATATAGAAAAATATGAATGTAACTAAACTAGTATGAATGAAAATAAATACATGCAGTTTGAGAATATGAACAGTGAATGTATTGCAAATGAACCGGTGATATTGCACAGACATTTAAAGTGTTAAAAAGTGCAGTCCATAATAATTGTGGTGAATGTAGTTGATTTTTTACTGTGAGCAAAACAAGTTGGATAATCTTACTGCTGAGTCAAGCAGGTATCCCAGGGCCGAGCTGCCCCCCCCCCCCCCCCCGCCCCCATCCAGTCTATCCAGTCTCTTCCCCAGCAAAATACGCCACCACAGAGTCATCAAGTTCTTCAGGAGCACCCCCTGCACTCCAAAAGACGTCAGTCTCCTGAGCAGATACAGTCTGCTCTGGCCCTTCTTAAACAGTGCACTGGCATAATCAGTCCAGTCCAGTTTATTGTTCAGGTGAACACCCAGTGCTTATCAGGTCAATAACTCGATGTCCATTCCCTGGATGTTCATCGGTGTCCGGGGGGGTCAAATAACATGATTCCTCACAGTACTCTCAAACTTCTCCAGATGAGAAAGAGAGCATTAGCACTCTATGTATATATCCAGTCTGTAAATACAGGGATGTAGTGAATGGGGACTTACATAATTCACCCTCGTGCTCAGTATAGTTTCACACCGTTATTTACTTAATGCAGGTTTCATACACATTTTGACCAATGGATTTCCATGACTTTTCCATGACTTTTCCATGACTTTTCCATGACTTCAAACCAAATTTCCATGACCGAACATTGCGTGAAATCTCGGTGTATACGCGAAAAAGTGACAAAATGTAGTATTCAAACTAACAATGAGAATTCCAAGGCATACAGCACACCTTAAATTACACAAACCAAAGTATGCCTGCTTATATTTTGAGCATATTTCTTTAAAAATTTATGAATTATTTAAAACTCAGCGTAAATGAACTAGGGATGGGCATTCGATTAAATTGTCTTAATCGATCGTCGGAAGAATTAACGATCGATTTTTCGATTAATCATTCATATTTTTATATTAAAATTCACTATTTATAGCCTATATTAAAATGCAGTGAAAATAGAAAAAACAGCGCGTTTCCTCATTGAGATCTTTATTACAAGATTAACAACTCTTGTGGCAGTTAAACAGGATCCGTTCAATGTTACACTTGTAAATAAGCGCTGCTGTAATCTTGAGCCCCGAGAGAGAGCAGCTAGCCGCTGAGAGCTAGCTCGATCTGACGGCTCTCGACCTCTCAGTCCGGTCGTTGTAACGCCCTCACTCCCGGAACCCGTCACCCAGACCCGGGTCTGTCCGGGTTACCCTCCGCGTGGACTGAGGGTCCGTGTGCGGACATGAAGCCGAGCAGCAGAGGCTTAGCTCCGGGCTGCTTCCTCCAGCTGCTAACAGACACGCTGTGCTGCGTTCAGGGCAACTCGGATATTCCGACCTCCTGCCACATAGCGAACATGCAATAGTTTATCGATGAAAACATGTCATCAATGAAATTCTTAATGATCAATTAATCAATAGTCGAGTATTTATGCCCATCCCTAAAACGAACAACATGAAAATAAGAATATAACAAATTTCCATGACTTTTCCAAAACTTTTGGGAAATTATTTTTTTCCATGACTTTTCCAGGCCTGGAAAAACACATTTTAAAATTCCATGACTTTTCCAGGTTTTCCATGACCGTACGAACCCTGTTAATGTGTTCGGCGTCAGTCTCCTACGTGGGTGATGACGTCGACCCCAGGGCATGCCGGGTAGCTTGATGACGTCAGGATCCCAATGCATGATGGGAACGTAATGACGTCTGAGACCCCAGGGCATGCTGGGATATTTAACGCCATCTTGGTTGTTTTGTTTTGATGCTAATAAACGGAGCACCACTTGTGTTTCCAACTTGATGGAAGTTGTGTTGTGTTTAATCGCAAATTCCACAGGGACATCAATAATGGCCTTTTCTATTAAGAATCTGCTGTGTTTGTATTATGGGGCCATACCTCAATTGAGTTAAAAGTGGGGAAGCCCATCCTATTTATAAAGGCTATTAAATTCACAATTTACTTCCAGCACAGCTGTGAGCATAATCATTGATCTTAAATAATCAAAATCCAGGTGTCACATTCGCACCAAAATGGGTTGGAAGTTTAAAACCTGCAAAGTTAATTAAGTTGCTGTCTTAATAACAAACCACAATCTTTGTGATTGTGTGTATGCTCTTATTTTGTTTGATTGTGCTGCTTTTTCCAACACAATCAAAACAAATGCCTGTGCATCAAACACAGTATTGTTAAGAAATAAATGAGCAGGGAATAGTTGGACCGGTTGATGAAGTGGGTTGTTGTTGGTCATGCTGTTAGAGATGCTGAGAAGTAATATCCACTGACATTTGTAGGGGAAAGGATTTTTATCCTTTGTTGACCTTGATCTCTTTTTTTTTGAGTCCACAAAACACTCCTGGAGTCTCAGTGATTAAACTTTGTCTGAGAAGAACTAACAATTGACTTCAATAGTATTGGCTCTGTCGAATAAAACAACAGAAATAACATAGCATACCTCCATACTGCTCCTGTGGTGTCATCCAAGTGTCCAAGAGCAGTATGGGGGCATGTTGTGTTATTTCTGTTGTTTTAGTACGTCTGAAGATATGACACTATACTGTTTACCCCTGAAACTCCATAAGTGTTTTGTGGACTCAAACACCCACTCCTTCCATCGGCATAGTGGTGAGTAAATAAATAATGAGTCCATTTTCGTTTCTGCATGAACTATCCCTTTAAATCCCATTTGTCAAATTGACAGACAAAACATGATTTCTCTGAAACAAGGTGGATAGAATTAAATGCGGTGGTCATAACAAACCTTGTGGATCGTAACATTATCTGGGAGACTCGTGTTTCTACAGGCTAGAAACAAGTAATAGTGAGGATATAGTTTAAACAGAAACATGAAATGGGACTACAGAAAAAGAGAAAATAATTCCCCTCCACTTCACAACACTACCTTAGAAGAGATGAAAATGCGTTGCAGTTGCCCATGGGACTGAAACACGAGCTGTTACACCACCCGTGTATTCAGGTATTTGTTGAAAGTGAGACCATCCACTGTCTGAAAAGTTGTTAAGATCGAGGAGTTCTGGAGTTGAGTTCTTTTAGACCTTTAGGGGCATAGGTGTGTCAATGGTTGTAGGGTAACTCTGGGGAATAGGAGCAGGGGCCATGTGACATTGAATGCAAACTTTACAGCGGTCAAGTTACTAATGCTCACCTTAAAAAACCCTGTCTCCATTTCATAAGACACCATGCTCATGTTGCAATATCTGGGATTTATTAGATTTGTAAGGGAAATTCATTACTTGGATTGCATGTCTTTATTAAGATCAGTGGACAGAAAAGCCTGAGGCCAGGTAACAATTGTTTTGGAAATGGGAATAAATGTGTATCAGGGATTTCCACTTGTAAATTGTAATTGCTGTTTTGTTCAAGGCCTTACTCTAACATTACCAGAGATGAAGATATGTTTCCATATCCACTGGGTTATCAAAATCGATTAACACATTACCTCCCAGTGGTAGGAATGTGTTGTAAGATGAAACAAAAGATAATTTGTGGAGGTTTTCACTTACACACTTGATATTTGTCAAAATATGTCACGGCTCACAGTTTAATTTAGAATGTCATAACTCCCGGGTCAGCAAGTCCACACTGTAACTGCATCAACCCACATTACAGACCATTTTTCGTTTTAACTGGAAAAGACATCACAGTGGGAAGCCAAATGCTGTTTTCTGGTGACCTGGAACTTTTATTTTATGCCTTGTCATTTTCATTTCTCTTTCTTGAAAGATCCTCTCTCCCACTGCCTCTAGCCAATTCTTTTTTGTCTAGGGTAGTACCAGCGAGTGTTAATGACCCTCAGGCTGCCCAGCAATTCTGAATTCAGCTCCAAGCTTTCTGTTGAATTGCTGGATTCCTTTTTAGACCCCCACAACACATCATTATCCACCTGGGATTGAGTGGAGATCACTGCCTCTTATTCCTTGGATGACCTAATCCTGCTTCAACCCCACACCATAAGAGATGAAAACAATTATTATTGTGTGAGCCAAATGAATAAAATCAAATACCTTTGACATCCATGTTATGCTAAGCAATATTGTGATTGCATGTCTTTACATTTTACTTTGTTTTGGTCAGTTGTTACATTGCTTTATTCCAAGCCTTAAATTCAAGTTATGGGTCACATCCCATCATGACAACACCATCTCAATGTGTTATTCAGAATGGGATATCATTTGTCAAGACATATGGGCTGGCCAAGTGGTTCAAGTTTATTTATATATATTAAACAGATTTAACAATTTAGTCACAACCACTTATCTTGAGAAGAACATGACCAAAAGCTGGACGTGTGAGAATACTTTTAATGTCATTCACTTTCTAATTTGAAATAGGTAAGGTATATGGATAAGTCAATTATCTTACATCACCAGGCCTCTACACATTGTTTTTATTAAGGACTCAAACAAAGGTTCGGAGCTATTCTTTTAGATCATTGGATAAAGTCTTCTTTAAAGTTGTGGCTCTACACAGCTCGATTAATTGAGGTAATGATCTTATCGATATAATGGAAAAACTAGACTAAAGCAGAGGTTAACTGTGTCTGCAAGTGCAGTGGAGTGGGACTGAGCTGTATACGTATGTTTATTGGCAGAAGACAACACCAAGCACAGCAAGGAGTGGAGTGTGATGATACAAAAATTAAATAAAAACAAATAATCTCTATATGGGAGATGATGATTTAAGGCCAATTTATGCTTCTACGTCTTTTCTATTACGGACAGAAAACACCGGCCTATCCGTCGTGGAACGCCCTCTCCAAGCGCCTCGGAGAGCTTTTCGTACACCTCTGATTTTTCTAACTGTCCGTGTTTATGTCGGAGAGCCCACGGACAGACCTTGGCTGTGATTGGTCCGCGAACGACATCATTTCCCTACGACGTCAGCATTTTGACCCGCTGGGTGTCACTTTATTTAGTTCTGTTAGTTGCCATGGTTCAGTGTGTGGGAGGCAAGCTAACAGAGGTAAACAGACACACGTGGACTTCTTCTTCCCAAATGGGGTAGGCTTCTCTGAGCTCGTCTTCCGTTGCGCCACCTATGGGTTTGGCGGTGAATTTTTTTCGACGTACAGTGGTCGGAGAAGTAAAAATCAAAAAGACTCTGCACGGAGGGCTGTCCCTCCGTGCAGCCCTCTCCGAGAAACGGATACGTAGAAGCATACTGGAGCCTTTACAGTCTATAGATGGATGCAGTTGTGGAGGTGGCACTCTTGAAATACTATCGCAATCATATCATCCAAACAAAATCAATGGTTTGTATAAGAAGACAACCAGTACTCAACTCTATCAAACTAAGCTCTCTAAATCCATCACTGCAAAGTGAGCTTAAAGCCCACATCTACAGATGAGTTTAAGCACAGTAATCTATGGGATTTCTCCTGAATCTCACTATTACGACTACACCACTGCAAATGAAAATGCTCTTTTAGATTATCATGATTGAAATATCAGGTAGGCGTATAAAATGTAGTTTATTTTTATTTGGTTCAAATATATAATGAATCTAAATTTGTGCTATTACATCACTGTAGTTTCTATGGTCTGATCATTTTACGTGACCTGTAATTGGGAAATGTTTCACCTACTGTTACCTACAGTCACATTACATCAATTCACACAATAAATCATAAATGCAGCATTAATATTAACAAGAAGAGCAGCACGGCCCAAAAAACAGCTATTGGTTGACTCCTGATTGTGGAATCAAAACCTCACTCTGCATAGATGTCCAGCTGTTCTCATTTCAGCATCTATAGCTGTTTTTTCATTACTGGTTGAGTCACATCCCTCAATTTCCACTTCACAAAAATAATTAATATTAAGAAAGACCACAAATTACTAGTATGTAGAAATATAATTCCCAACCACAACCTTGTAAATTCAGGGATATGTCACTGCCAACCCATCATTTCTTCCCGTTACCTCGACCATACACTTTCTGCACTTTACTAGGGACAACTGTGTAGCTACTTATAAACACAATTATTCAGTCAGTCAGTCTTAAGGAAGCAGTGCAGTGTATAAAACATGCAAGTTTAGAGCTAGAGTTAATATTCAGAATAGAATAGAATGTGACAGGGATGGCCCAAGGCTGGAGTGAATATATCAGAACTGATGATCTTCTTATTTTGAGTTTAAGGTGTGAAAAAAACAAATCCTATGTTAAATGTCTTGAAATAATGTACTGCTGTGATTTCTGTACAAATTCAATTGAATTGAGTGAAATCCTGCTGATGGCGCACTGTCAATCTTGCGCTCCATCACCTCTTACCTGTAAACAAGCCCTTTCTGTCCTTTGCAGTGGGGAACCACGGCCTCAGACATGGAGGAGAAGACTCATCCTGGCCGCTTCACACTGAGCTGCAACCTGCCCTTGTTCCCACTGTAGCCTCTTGGCTTAGGGTTATCCATACCAGGCGCCTTGCCACCAATGAGCTTCTTGACTAAAGCTCTGTGACCTCTGCAAGAGTTATGAGTGAGGCTGTGACAGTGGATTCCACCAACTAACCAATAATATTCCCAGTCGGTCCGCATCTCTCCTCTCTAAATAAACATTCTGGGGAGCTTTTCCCTTCCTAGTGCATCAAACGGTTTGCCGGAACTTCTTGAGACTGACCCAAATACTGTCTCCATAGCCTCCCTAAACTGCTCCCACACCTTCCAAAACTTTTGAAGCATCACTCTATCAGCCTCAGGTGCATTCAAATATGACATTTTTTTGTTTCAGGAATAGAAATATATAGTTATAACTGTCTTTTTTTTTTTTTTTTTCCCTGGCAATGCAACACCAAAATGCTGCTTTGACCACAACACAGAAGACGGTAGTCAGACCTTTATTGGTAAGATGGCATTCTGAGTCATTGAGGTACATATTGTTCAGTGATTAATGTTGATGATTATACTTTTACTTTTTAGGGATGACTTTGTAACATCTGTCCAAGAAGTGCAGATGAAAAACAGCCTCTGAGCCATTTACGAGTTTATTGATTTTTGTTAATTAATCCTTGAATTAATCAACCTATTTGTTTTAGTTTATTAATGTGCACTGTCCCTGTTAAATATATCAACAAATACATTGCATTGCAAAAAAAAAACTAATTATGGCTTAGTCTACAAATATTTAAACTAAATTATAGATACAAAATATTTTAGAAATCCTTTTGTCATAATTAATTTACCGTTTATTGATAACTTTAAAAACAAAAACTGTTCCACCCTTTATTAAAATTACTTTGTTTTTGCATCCTTTTCCATCCATACAAGAATTAAGATAATCATTATTCTGACAGCACTGTTGTGTTACAGAAATTATGGCAAATGTCTGTCATTTATTTTCAGTGAGGCTCTGTTTTAATTTCAGTCCCCTGGACAGTTCTGTCATTTCCAGTGAGAATAAGATATAAAGAGAAAAGTGACAAACGTGTTTTTCTGTTCAGAAAAATGAAAGATCCTTCCAGCAATATCACACATAACAGTTCAGCCCTCTACCCTCAAAGCTTGTGGGGGACAGAGCCTGTTCAACTTCTTCCAATGTGCAGGGGAAGATGATTTATACTGGGTAAAGAAATCAAGAAAAGGTAGTGAAAAGTATGAAATGAGGCTGAAATATGCTGATAAGCCCAAATTGTGACATTGGTGTCATGGAGCCCTCCAGGATACAAGTTTGATGAATCTAGAATACAAAGCAGACATCTGATTTAACACCCACAGAAGACACCATCTTTGCGGACCAGACATCCATCATCATACTCTGGTCCACTGCACGCTGCCTTTGACACGGGACCAGGGTTTACGGTCACAACTCACCTTACTACTACACTGCAAAACATTTCAAGTCAGTTAAACTTGCAAATGAAAGTTCACCTGCTGCCTTAAAAACACGTGTTAACTCAACTTGAGGTTTATTGTTGTTTCAACCCAGAAATTAAAGTTTAAAAAGTTGATTGTACAACATTGTTGTAGTTGACTCAACTTTGTTTTATAAGTTGTCAAAGTTGATTTAACGTTTTATCACTTGCTGTCTCAACTTAATACTTTGAGTTAAAAGAACTTTCCTTAGCTAGTTGAACAAACACACATTTCTGCATTATTGTAACTTACAGTTTTGAGTTAAAATAACTTACTATGTTTATACAACTTCCCATTTCAAGTTAAGAGGATTTAAATTTTAAATTTGTTATAACTTTTATGGTACATGATAGAACACACAGAATTCTTCCATTTGTCCAAAAATACAACATTTATTATATATATATAAGCTCATACATTGGGTTCTCAAACAGATAACATGCCATCCAACTAGCAGTTAACCACAGTGTCAAAGTCAGACAATGACACAATCTGAGATAACAGGTTCATTAAAACCTCAATATGGTGAAAAATGCTGAACACTACCAACTAGCTGTTTACCAGTTTCAAACTTAGACAAGTGTGTGTGTGTGTGTGTGTAGGTGGGGGGGGCAGAGAGAGAGACAGAGACACAGACAGAGAGAGACAGAGAGACGGAGAGAGAGAGTACAATAAGGCAAATATGAGACATGTTATACAATGACACAATCTGAGACAACAGGTTCATTAAAACCTCAATATGAAGAAAAAATGCTGAACACTGAACATCCAAAACACATGTGTTAATTGAACACACTTTTCACATCTTTTTGTTCACAGGCGATATCTAAGCAGTTTATTTCTAAGTCCATGGACTCTTGCTGAGCATTGGTCTGGTTTAATGCTCATGATGACCTTCTGAAGGAACTCAAACTTGTACCTCATATTTCGCGGGTACTCAAGATTAAGGCAGTAGATGGCTCCAAGTAGCATAGCAAAGGCAGTGGGCACATCTCTGATGTCATGTAGGATGATCTTCTCCTTTGCTACCACAGCCACATCCAAAGGAAATGCATCCTGTAGAGGACCTTCATGCCCATCAGTAGTCCAACTTCCATTCCTGCCATTATCACATCAAGGGTTTCCCCATGAGCCTGAAGACATACACATCTTAACTTACATGTCCAAGTTTAAAATATCATGGCCATTCTAATAAATAAAGGCTATAACTGTCTAGTGAGTGAGTAAATAATGGGACTGAAAGGCTGTGATATCAACCAATGATAAATAAAATAACTCCTGCAAATGTAATAAAACCCAATAATGTCAGAACTTGACCAATAATGTAATAAAATGTCCTGGCTGATACCGTAATACCGGTAGGATCCAATTATGTATTTTCAACAATGTTATACCGCCTGACAGTGTTATAGTTTGTGTTTTAAAAATTAAATGTTATATACATTGGATTTGAAATGAAAGAACATTGTGAGGAAAATTACGCTTGCTTTGGGTATGGTAAAACCTCTTATGAACAAGACAAATGTTGCCTTAGCCACATTTAAAACTAAATCTAAAGAGTGTACTATAAAATGTGTGAATATAGCTTGTCTTACATCACACATCCTGATGATGTTGGAGGAATCATCTGAAAGGTAGTGTGGGAGACCAAGTAGGGCAGCTGTTCTTTGGTTTTGGTTTGTGTCCTAAAAAAAAACAGGTAATAGTAGGTGAATGCAATACACAAGATAGAATCCTAACCTCTTAGTATCTTAGTACTCTTTGATAGGAAATATTTATCTACACAGTACATACCTCTTTTTGAAGACAATTCAGAATGCTGCTCAGGGCCAACCTCCTGCCCGATGCAGCAGCTGCTTTGTACAGTTGTAGAAGACTGGGCACCAACTCATCGAGTCCACCCAGAAAGGACTCCAGCAGGTCTTTGGCAACAAGTCTGCGGAACTCTGTGATTAACTGAAGCAGATAGACAACAAAAAAACAGAGAAAAGGGCATGAGTGAGGGAAAAATAAGAGCAGTATAGAGCTGTAGGAATAAAAACACAAAGAAATATATATATTATTGCAACAAAGAGAACATGCTTTATGACTACATCAGTGCTCGAATAACAAATTATAGGATTTCTATGCTGTACTCAGTTGGCACAGAATTACCTGTCTCTCACAGAAAAAAACTTTACATTTATTTTTATTTGACGATCGTCTTCAGTTAATTCGCTCCGCATGTCTGTGCAAAACATACTGGAGTTGACTGGAGGGAGCGGGCTCTGTTGCCTGTTTAACAGGAGTTTTAACAATTCTTTGTACCGTCTCTGGATAAACTTTGTTACTCCTGTCTTACATTAACATATTATTTTAACATGACCAAGTCCGCCTTTGCTCTGATATCGGCTCTGAGTGCAAACACGCAGCACACTATTTGGGATAAATAAAGTTGTTTGAACTTGAACCTCCAGAGTAATGCCAGAGTTACCCTGACAAGACAGGAGTTAGCTAGTTAGCTGCTAGCTAGCCACTTTCAGTCTGACTGTCAGACTGAAAGTGGCTAGCTAGTAGCTAACTAGTCCAAGGCTTGGACTGAAAGTGGCTAGCTACTAGCTAACTAGTCCAAGGCTTGGACTGAAAGTGGCTAGCTAGTAGCTAACTAGTCCAAGGCTTGGACTGAAAGTGGCTAGCTAGTAGCTAACTAGCTAACTCCTGTTCGGCTTGAAGGGTGGAGGGGAACTCCAGCAGAAAAACTCAGCGGCACTTGAAAGACACACCGAATATTACGGTCATATCAAACACTACACCAGTTAGTTAACAAAAGGGGCCCGTTTAAATTTGTCCACCATAGAGGGGGGGGGGCTTTTCCAGGCTATTAAAAAGCACAACCTACATACTTACTGTGTTTACGTTACTGCACCTAGGATTAATAAAAAAAAATATAGAGATTAACTCAATTAAAATATAGATGAACTCACCTTGCACAGCTCCATGCAGAGTAAAGTGTTGTATTGCTCCGCCTCCGTTAACAGGCCGTGAACAGGCTGAAATAGTCTCGTTCCGCTGGTGGAAGTAGTCCTTTCTTGTTTGCTGCAAAATGTGTATATTTTGAATGGAATTCGATGTGTAACCTAGCTGCAGTGTTTAAATGATTATTCCCATGCTTAAACCTTGCCTTGGTTTAAGGAAGACATTCTAACTAAAAACTCACAGCAAATAGATCTTTCTGTGTCGCTCCCGCTTTTTTTCCTCTCCTTTTTTCCCCCATCTGATGATTTACAAACCCAAGTTCAATCAACACATACAAATCAGTCAAAATGATTAGATAGTCAACATAATATAGTATTGAAATAAATGCTACGCTCAGGCTATCTTTATTATTATTATTCCTCGATCCCTAAATAGCAATATCTTTGACCTTTTTTAATGATAAAATTCTAACTATTAGAAATAAAGTCAATCATCTCCTGCCCTCAATTGGCACTAATACCCTCCCAACAATAGAGATCTCAGAAACGGCTGAGAATCCTTCCCATTACTTAGACAGCTTCGCTCTGATCACCCGTGATCAGTTTACCAAAATAGTCTCAGGTTCTAAACCAACAACCTGTATTTTAGATCCGATTCCAACTAAATTACTTAAAGAAATTCTGCCCCTAATAGATAATTCGTTACTTAACACAATCAATCTGTCATTATCATCAGGTTATGTACCACAGTCTTTTAAAATAGCTGTAATCAAACCCCTACTCAAAAAACCCACCCTAGACCGAGAGGTTTTAGCAAATTACAGGCCAATATCTAATCTCCCCTTCCTATCTAAAATCTTAGAAAAAGTTGTAGCCAATCAGCTGTGTGAGTTTCTCCAGGAAAATAATATATATGAAGACTTTCAGTCGGGGTTTAGAACCAATCACAGCACAGAGACAGCCCTGGCAAAAGTCACTAATGACCTTCTAATAGCTTCAGATCAGGGACTTGTGTCTGTCCTCGTTCTGTTAGATCTCAGTACAGCATTCGACACAATTGACCATCAAATTTTATTAGAGAGACTAAAACAGTTAATTAACATTAAAGGAACGGCCTTAAACTGGTTTAAATCTTATTTTGCTGATCGCTCCCAATTCGTTCAAATCAATGATGAGTCATCGGTGCGCACCAAAGTTAACCATGGTGTCCCACAGGGGTCTGTGCTCGGCCCAATTTTATTCTCATTATATATGCTTCCACTAGGAAACATTATCAGGACACACTCGGTAAATTTCCACTGCTATGCGGATGACACCCAGTTATATTTGTCAATAAAACCTGATCAAAGTAATCAATTAACTAAACTTCGAGCATGTCTCAAGGACATAAAAACCTGGATGACCCGCAATTTTCTCTTATTTAACTCAGATAAAACAGAGGTTATAATACTCGGCCCTAAACACCTCAGAGATACATTATCTAATGATATAGCTGCGCTAGATGACATTGCCCTTGCTTCCAATGACACAGTCAGGAACTTGGGAGTGATCTTCGATCCTGATTTGTCCTTTAATAGTCACTTAAAAGTAATTTCTAGGACCGCGTTTTTCCACTTGCGTAATATCTCAAAAATCAGACATGTCCTTTCGCAAAAAGATGCAGAAAAACTAGTCCAAGCCTTTGTTACATCGAGACTGGACTACTGTAATTCACTATTATCAGGCTCCAGCAGCAAGTCGTTAAAGACTCTGCAGCTGGTCCAAAATGCCGCAGCACGTGTCCTGACGAGAACTAAGAAAAGAGAGCACATTTCTCCAGTATTAGCATCACTACACTGGCTTCCTGTTAAATCTAGAATAGAATTTAAAATTCTCCTCCTCACCTTCAAGGCCCTTAATGATATGGCAACTCTTTACCTTAAAGAGATGTTAGTTCCATATCAACCTACTAGAGCACTCCGATCCCAGAACTCAGGTTTACTTGTTGTCCCTAAAGTCTCTAAAAGTAGAGTAGGAGCCAGAGCTTTTAGCCATCAAGCCCCACTCCTGTGGAATAATCTCTCACTTTCAGTTAGGGAAGCAGACACGCCCTGTTCGTTTAAAAGTAGACTCAAAACCTTCCTTTTTGATAAAGCTTATAGTTAGAGCTAATTAGTGCGATGTTCCAAAATTGATTAAATGGCAAAAACCCCTGATGATGCTAAGACGCACAGGGAATTTATGACACATGACACACGGAGCTTCTCTTTCCTGCTTCTCCTTCCTTTTCTCCATCCCTAACACATCAAGGTAATTCTTATCTCATCAGTACATGTTACTAACTTGACCCCTTTCCTGGAGTTTCTGTGCCTTAGCGCCCGCGGATGCAGGGCCACAGCTGTGGCCGCACCATGGATTATGATTGTGGATCGCCAACAGAGGTCGCAATGGTGGATCCAGTTCGGTGGATTCTGTATCGTGCCAGCTGATCGTCGTTGTAATGGAGGATCCTTTGTCGCGTTGGCATCGGATGATGGTGGACCACGACCGAGGCGGCAGCTGATAATGGATTCTAACTGGCGGCAGTGGACAATGACTGTAGATTATAGTGGATCCCATCCTGATGCTGGATCGTGGTCTTGCTGGCTGCTGGCCAGAGACTGTGATTGCAGCGGGACTGCCTGACACATAGTATTGAAAAATGTTTACCCTCATCGATGCTGCTAAAAATCCTGATGATGTTTTCTTACACCTGACATCTATTGCACTTCTGTCCGTCCTGAGAGAGGGATCCCTCACATGTGGCTCTCTCTGAGGTTTCTACATATTTTTACCTGTGAAAAAGGTTTTTAGTAGTTTTTCCTTACTCTTGCTGAGGGTTAAGGACAGAGGATGTCACACAATGTTAAAGCCCTATGAGACGAATTGTTATTTGTGAATGTGGGCTATACAAATAAAACTTGATTGATTGATTGATTGATAATGTGTTCCTGTAAGTTTTACTTTCCCGCCTTTTTCCTCATCTTTCCTTTTTAAACTGATGACTTACAAACCCAAGTTCAATCAACACATACAAATCTGACAACATTCTCAAAGAGTCAACACAATGAATAACTGTAGGTTTTACTTTCTAAAACTTGGAAAGTTGCGTTCAAAATCCAAAACTTGTAAGAGCTCTTTGTGTTAAAGAGAGATAGAAAGTGGACATAACTAAACGAGGCTGCAATGTTTTACAGTGAACTGCTTGAAAAGTTATGGCTGAGCAGTTTATATTTGGTTTCACTGGGCTATGTGTGTGTGTGTGTGTGTGTGTGTGTGTGTGTGTGTGTGTGTGCTGCACAGAGGGTTCTCTCCTCTTGTTGAGACTTTATCAATAAATATTATTATAAAGATATAAAATTCCAGTTTATAGGTTTGGATAATGTGGTTAAAGTCAACTTAATTTGGTATTACCACTGGTTACTGGTCGTATTGCATATACAATTTACATGTCTGATTTTATGTTGAAACCTATTTTTATTCAGATTCAGGTTGTAGATGCTCTGAGGCTGACATCAGTAAGATTATTATCATGTGTCATGATCAAACTAATTATCTGGTATGTTATCCATATTAATGAAATGGTCAGTAATTTGTTATTTTGTAATTTATCCAATGTTTTATCTTGTGTTGTCCTGTTAATCTTCTGCAGTTAGTCTTGCAATTAAGAAAATAAATAAAATCTCTGTTATTCCTCTGTAAATAAAAATATTAAGTATATTAAGAATTATATTCTTCACTTTAGATTCATACAGAGTAAAGTTTGCACTGGGCCCCTTCTCTTCCCACTGGACAGATTCATAAACGGATCAGTAGTATCATGTTTTAAAGGAATATGTGGTAAAATGTCAAGGTCATCAGAAGGGAAATACCAACTATTGAAATATCCCAAAAATCTGCACCCACTGCAAAAGCACAAATGTTCATGTTTACATTTTCATTCCTTTCTTGATCTATCAGCCATTCTTCAGTGAGGTGCATATTACCTTAAGAGTAAGTGCAGGAACATTATGCCCCTGAGACTTTCCTAATCTAGTCTGCTGTTTCTGGCACTTTAACTCTGTGTGTGCGTGTGTCATGTAACCTTTGTGCAAAAAACGACTTGTACTTTGGGATTCTATAGTTTAATTTCTCCTGTTGGGATTGTAGGCTGCCAATCTTTTGCTTAGATTTGACAGATCACATGTTCTCCATCGCTGTTTTCAGCATGAGTCAGCCTTTGTGCTCAAAATTTTGAATCCATTTCATCCTCAGCCTCTGAATCTGACGAGGTGTGCAGTTTCTGCATGTTTTGAGCCTTGACATTTATGCTTTGCAGCTTGCTGTAAAGTTTCTTTTTATTTTTGCTAACTCGTTCTTTGCCGTTTCTTCTTCTTTCATTCCCCGTTCTCTTTATACGATAGTAACTTCCTCTGCTTAAAATCGGTTTTATATTCTACTCTGTATGTCATTTTTTTGAAAGAGCTCGATCAAATGTGTTGACCGATGTGGCTGCAAGCTCAAGAGACATGATGTGACTTTAATTGTTCAATAAATAGGGCACAATGGTTTGTCTGGTGAACACATACAGTTCCATGTAGTAATATTTCTTTCTTTCGTACATCCTAAAACTTAAAAAAAGCAACTTGTGTATCTCTGATGGAAGGCAACCTCAACAGATAGGGTAGTTTGTGTTTTGATTTCCACAGTTTCTCCAGCAAACTGAAAGTTTTTTTTTATAGTGTGATGAGAGAGGTGTAATGTAATGTAATGTGATTACACTTACACATTTCAAAATCCCCAAAAAACATTGTAGGGTTAGAAATCTGAATATGCACATACATATTACACAACTATAGTTGCACATCTTGCACCAAGTGGTATATTGAATGCCATGGTTCCAAAATATCATACAAGTGTATTTCTGCTTCCATCGGTGCATTTTGAAGCCAAGTGCTTCATTCTCTCCTTCTGAAAAAACTAAAACAGACGGCACACATGCCTAAATCTGTTCTGGCTAATGTGTTGTTTTGCAGGATGTGACATGTCTGTCCTGTGCGAAACCTTGAATGGACAGTGCTTATTTTTATAGCATGGATAATGTCATCTGTAGGCGGCTGGCTGTGGCCATTTTTTCCTTGTCAGCCCTGGATCGCTTGGTGAGCAGACATGGAGGCCTTCATCAGTCACGGGTCGTTAGTTTGATCTTCCTCCCTGTAATGAGGTCACTGTCACCTCGGCCCCTTATAATTCTCTAATTACTCTGTGTCTACAGGCGGACTGTCATTAGAAAGAACCAAAGATATGTGTTACACAGTGTGATGAATGTATACACAGACTGTGATATTTACTGAATTTGCAACTTCAGCTAGATTACAATGCCACTGCTCTGAAATTATTCTTCAAAGAACACTGGTCAACATGAGGAAAGCTCTGTATGATGATTTGTGTGGGTCTGGGAGAGCTATGTTAGCTTTAAGAATAAACTGCCTACCAACGCCATAGTGGTGTCATCAGGTTAGCGCAGCTTGGTAGCTAACGGCTGAACGGCTTGCTATGCCCATGTTCACAGATGAGATGGGAGCGGCCACACTGCCTGAGATTCAAGGTCTCCCCTTTTTCTCTCATTAAATTCATCCAAATACACAGTGAAAAGGATCTTTCACCATAGTTTCAGTGTTTGCAACACTTCCCGTTTGAAAATTAAAGCCCTCCAGCGTTTCTGTTGACTGAACCCATTCATTTTTTTTAACAAGGCTTTGTATGTTATTGCAAGATCGTCAGATGCACGGCTTTATACCACAGTGTCATGGCATTTAGTTGAATGCATAACCCGACTTTTATTCAAGGAAATACTGCTGAATCCCAAAGGTCTGGGTGCCAGTGTGAACAACAGACAACTGCGACACACAGCAGAACCGTGCTGCAGCCCTTCCACATCACAACTGTAGCCGGTGTGACCCCTTTTGAAAGTCTGTTTTGCTTCCATTTGTAACATATTATTTGATCTCAATCTGCAGTTCTCCCTATTTTATGGAAGTGCAATACTAAATCAGGCCTTTTAGCTTTGTATTCTTTGTTCAGCTTTGTCTTGTCCTCTCTCATTATTTTGTCTGCAAACTGTAAGTTCATCTTGTATTCTGTATCTTGCTTGTTCGTGTCAGGGCCAATCTAAGTCATATTGGCTGCGCACTAACAGCATTCAGGTAAGATTAAACAATATATTTTGATTCCATTATATATGTAAACTGGTAGAATACACAAATATATTTAAAAACTTGGTGTGTAGCAGTGTGTGTGTGTGAACACACATTAGAAACATGCGTCTTTTTTGGGTATGCTTGTGTACATGTGTGTGTGCGTAAATATTGATTTTTGGATTCAACTTCAATTATAAACCGTTGAATATAAAAACATCTCTTTGAAATGTATACTGTGGCATCACAAGAGGGCGGGTTATAGAGGGCCGTTATATGACTCATCAGGAGAGTGGCTACATCCCCACAAGATGGATGCCGGGGGAACTGCATCTCCCAGAAGGCACGGCTGGGGGAGGTGCCAAGGCCTCAGCCCTCATTAAAGCTGGAGCTCAGGTGTGGGAGCGAGAGAGGGGAACAAAGGAGTGGAGACCAGCCACAAGCAAGGAGCAGGAGACGTGGAGGAAAATCCCTTGGACAGGATCCCACTGAAGAAGCAAGTGGATGGAGGACAACTAATGACCGGTGGATGAACTTTATGCTTTACTTCAGGAAAGACTTTTTGTTATTTAATAAACCGGCTTTTGTTTAAAACCCTTATTTTGACTTCTCTACTTCTGTGACGCACAGCCCCACACCCTGCTAAGTGGTTCAACCCCTGATGATACCACATGTGGTGGAGAATGTGGGCAACGGGCGTAAGTGCGAATGAGCAGAAGTGACGGAATTGACGCTTTAGTTCAACTTTTTTCAGAACTTCACACAGCTGATCCCGAAAACAACATGGAGGAATTGTTGCAGCTGATGGCGGAGGGACAGAGAGTCCAACAGGAAATGAACACGGCTTTGCTGGAACAGCAAGTAAGGGCAAATCAACTTAAAGAGCAGGAGCTACAAACCAGGTCATCACCCCGGGCAAGTGACTTCCTTTCTAAGTTGGGAGTGACTGATGATGTTGAAGCTTACCTCCATGCTTTCGAGGCCACAGCCGCTCGAGAGGGGTGGGCGAAGACACAATGGGTCGGGATTGTGGCTCCCTTTCTGTCTGGTGAGGCTCTAAAAGCTTTTCGTGATGTAGAAGGGACGATTGGGCGGGACTATGATAAGTTAAGGGAGGAGATACTAAGCCGTCAGGGCCTTACCAAGTTTAGTTTAGCGCAACGGTTCCATGAGTGGACATTTCAAACAGGGGCAACCCCAAGGTCACAATTACATGAGTTAACCAGAATAACAAACAGGTGGCTGGATCCGGAAAAAAACAGTCCAGCAGCCATTGTAGAGATCCTTCTCGTCGACCGATATCTAAGAGCCCTGCCGTTTGATGCTAAAAAGGTTATCAGCCAGCAGAAGATAACAACAACCATGCAGTTAGTAGAAGCCGTAGAACAGTATCAAGCAGCCATGGATATGCTTCGTCTCACCCGGAAAGAACCAACAGCTCCGGTGCCTGTTCGGCGTAGTGGAATTCGACCTGGAGTTACTCCACAGGTTAGTGCTCCTGCTAGCCCACAGAGAAGGGTGCTTAACCCGTTTCAACTGCAACGAGGATCCTCAAACCCAGACCCTCGGCAGTGCTTCCGCTGCGGCCAAATAGGACATATCTCGTGGCAGTGTGACAAGCCGGACGAGCCAATGCCCACAGCTGCGTCCTCCAGCAGTCTACACGCCAACTTTGCTGCTCTCCTTGGGGAAAGTGCAGACTGCAGACCGACCTGCCCCGTAACTGTGAATCAACGGGATGTAGAAGCCTTGCTCGATTCGGGAAGTGCCCGAACACTAGTCAAGGAGTCCGTCCTGGAAGCCTCACCTCTTGCCCAAAGTGAACACGACCCGGTCGTTTGTGTACATGGGGACACTCGTGAGTATCCCACTGCCAGGGTGAGGCTGACAACTACCAAAGGCACATTTAATGTTATAGTGGGGGTAATTAAGAACCTCCCTGTCCCCGTCCTGATCGGTCGAGATTGCCCAGCCTTCTCCATGCTGTGGAAAGAGGCAGAAAAGAGGTGTGAGCTAGAACCACGAAAACGTAAGTTTCCAGGCAAAAAAGCTAACAAGTCAGGGGTCAATTCTTCCAAGCCATGCGATTCCTCATCTGTTGTAGCTCAAGTTCTTGCAGCAGACTCCAGTGGTGGGGAGTCAGAACCAGAAGAGCCGGCCGACTCAGAGCTGCAACCCGGGCCAAGTGACGATGAGGCTTTGGACGTGGAAGCGAAACCCCCTCTGAAAGGTCAGTTTGGTACTGCGCAAATACAGGACCTTACCCTAAATAATGCTCTTAAGAATGTCCAGGTGGTAGAGGGAACCCTGGTGGGACCTAGGCTAACTATTTCATTCCCTCACTTCGCAGTCAAGAATGGTCTCTTGTATCAGGTCATTAAGTATCAGGATAAAGTGGTGGAACAACTTCTGGTGCCGAAACCTCACCGTCCAACGGTTATGCAGTTAGCTCATACGCACATACTAGGGGCTCACTTGGGGGTGGATAAAACCAAAGAGAGAATATTACAGAGGTTCTGTTGGCCAGGTATTCACAGGGAGGTAGATAATTTCTGTCGCAGTTGCCCTGAGTGCCAGGTCACTGCTCCAAAACCAAGATACAGGAGCCCTCTCATTCCCTTACCCATTATAGAGACTCCTTTCGAAAAGGTGGGGCTGGATATTGTAGGGCCACTACCCAAGAGTGCTCGAGGCCATCAGTATATCCTTGTCCTGATGGACTACGCAACCAGGTATCCAGAAGCCATTCCCCTCCGAAAAGCTAATGCTAAGCAAATAGCACATGAGCTATTCCTCTTCAGCACTAGGGTAGGGTTACCAAAAGTAATACTGACTGACCAAGGGACTCCCTTTATGTCCCGTGTCATGAGACAGTGGTGTGCCCTGCTGCGGGTGAAACAGGTCCGAACCTCTGTATACCATCCCCAGACAGATGGATTAGTCGAGAGGTTCAACAAAACTCTTAAAACCATGCTAAGGAAGGCAGTCGGCCAAGATGGAAGGAATTGGGATCAGCTCATCCCCTACCTCCTGTTTGCAGTTAGGGAAGTCCCACAGTCCTCCACTGGGTTTTCGCCCTTTGACCTGCTGTATTCACACAAACCCAGGGGACTGCTAGACATCGCAAAAGAGACCTGGGAGGAACAACCATGTCCCCATAGGACCATGATTGAACACGTGACGGCAATGCGCACCCGAATGGCCGCCATATTTCCCATTGTGAAGGAGCACATGGAAAAAGCCCAGAGAGATCAAAGAGCTGTGTATGACAGAACAGCCCAACCCAGGGAGTTCCAACCCAGGGACAGGGTCTTAGTTCTGGTTCCCACCGTAGAATGTAAATTCTTGGCTACCTGGCAGGGTCCATACGAAGTCATCGAGAAGGTGGGGGAAGTTAATTACAGAGTACGACAACCCGGAAAGCGTAAAGGTGAGCAGATATACCATGTTAACATCTTGAAAAAATGGCATGACAGAGAGACATTGTTTACTGGCTGTTTCCCAAAGGAGCAAAGAGAATTAGCCCGGGAAGCAGTGAGTTTTGGTCCCGAACTTTCCCCTCACCAGCTACAGCAGGCAAAGGAGCTGGTGGAACGCAACCAAGATGTTTTCTCCTCCCTGCCGGGCTGCACACACCTGGTGGAGCATGAAGTACGCACGCCGGAAGGAAAAACCGTTAACCAAAGGCCGTATCGGGTACCAGAGGCCCGCAGGAAAGTGATTGAGGAGGAGGTAAGCAAGATGTTGGAACTGAATGTGATTGAAGAGTCAAAGAGTGCCTGGTCAAGCCCTATCGTCCTGGTGGCCAAGCCTGATAACACAGTACGTTTCTGTAATGACTTTAGAAAGCTGAATGCTGTGTCTGAATTTGATGCCTACCCCATGCCTCGTGTTGACGAACTCATTGAAAGCCTGGGTAATGCCCGGTTCATAACTACTCTTGATCTCACAAAAGGATATTGGCAGGTTCCGTTGGCAGCAGAGGCAAAGGAAAAAACAGCCTTCGCCACGCCGGGAGGTCTCTGGCAGTATCGGATGCTGCCTTTTGGTTTGGCCGGAGCACCTGCAAGCTTCCAACGCTTAATGGATCAGGTACTGAAACCTCATAAAGAATATGCTTCTGCGTATTTAGATGACGTCGTGATCCAGAGTCCGGATTGGGATAGTCACTTACCTCGGGTGGAGAAGGTCCTGGAGTCCATAAGAGAAGCAGGTTTGACAGCGAACCCCAAAAAATGCAAGCTGGCCTACAGTGAGACAAACTACCTGGGGTTTACCATTGGCCGAGGCCTCGTCAAACCACAGGAGGCGAAACTTGCTGCCATCCAAGAGTGGCCCATCCCATTGACAAAGAAGCAGGTGAGATCGTTTTTAGGCCTGGCAAATTATTACAGACGATTCATCCCTGAGTTTGCTGGGATAGCTGCTCCACTCACAGATCTGACCACAAAGAAGCACTCGAGGATGGTGAAGTGGACCCCGGAAGCAGAGGAAGCATTTGGCAATCTCAAGAGGGCCTTATGTTCAAAACCAGTCCTTACGGCTCCGAACTTCAGTAAGAAGTTTGTGGTCCATGCAGATGCCTCTGAGGTGGGGCTGGGTGCTGTCCTGTCCCAGATCCATGAGGGTGAGGAACATCCAGTTCTTTATTTGAGTCGTAAGCTGCTGCCAAGAGAGAGGAACTATGCCACCGTCGAGAAAGAAGGTTTAGCGATAAAGTGGGCTTTAGAAACACTCAAATACTATCTGTTGGGGAGGAGGTTCACTCTAGTAACGGATCATGCTCCATTACAGTGGATGGCCAAAAACAAAGAATCTAACAGTAGAGTAACCAGGTGGTTTTTAGCCCTGCAACCTTTTAACTTCTCTGTCATTCACAGGCCCGGTCGTAGTCATGGAAACGCTGACGCACTATCCCGCCGTGATGCCTTTTGGACCTCGTTCACCCTGCCGAGGACGTCAGGTCCGAGGGGAGGGATGTGTGGCATCACAAGAGGGCGGGTTATAGAGGGCCGTTATGTGACTCATCAGGAGAGTGGCTACATCCCCACAAGATGGATGCCGGGGGAACTGCATCTCCCAGAAGGCACGGCTGGGGGAGGTGCCAAGGCCTCAGCCCTCATTAAAGCTGGAGCTCAGGTGTGGGAGCGAGAGAGGGGAACAAAGGAGTGGAGACCAGCCACAAGCAAGGAGCAGGAGACGTGGAGGAAAATCCCTTGGACAGGATCCCACTGAAGAAGCAAGTGGATGGAGGACAACTAATGACCGGTGGATGAACTTTATGCTTTACTTCAGGAAAGACTTTTTGTTATTTAATAAACCGGCTTTTGTTTAAAACCCTTATTTTGACTTCTCTACTTCTGTGACGCACAGCCCCACACCCTGCTAAGTGGTTCAACCCCTGATGATACCACAATACTTTATGGGGATTTTTAAACAAGACAACCAGAATTATCAAGATTTGATTTTCACACATTAAAACAAACTGGTTTGCACATGGTAAACTTGTGATACTAAGTTCATATTGGGTAGTATAACTACAAATAGTCGATGAAAATATGAAGGCCTTTGACCAGTCCCTCCTACTTGAGGCACATCAACTACAACACAACAACCTCCAGAAAGAAAAAAAAAAAGAAGAAAAATCTAAAAAGTGACAAGACATCACACACTGAAACCCAGTTGGCCACGTAGTCATCCAGAAAATGCTACTGTTGGGACAGCGGAACAGTCACTCTCCATCAGCTGAGATTCAGGGACAAAGGTGCGCCAGGAGTTTGAAACCACACAAGTCCAATTGAACCTTAGAGGAAATTTGATATTTTCGTGAAAAAGACACATGTCAGCCCCCCACTTCCACTTAATACCCACCCCCTCTACCTCCTCTTTTTCTGTGCCTCTATTTGTCTGGCAGTACAGAATGTCGACACTCATTCCTTCACACATTGATGTAATGTAAACCATATAGATCAGGCACGAGAATAAAAAGGAAAAACAGGAGAGCTTTGGATAAGGTGTGATACCTAGAAGGTTTGGACAAGGCACCATTTTACACCTTTTGTCTCTCGTTGCGTCTCTACAAAGTAGGCAGATTTTTTTCTGTATCAGGAGTTAAAAAGACAGTGCTCAGCATATTTTTCCAAAGTCAAATGCTTCTAGATGACAAACTCTTCTTGCTGTTAATTCTCACTGTTCACATTAGCTGTATTGACTGAATGAGGACACTTAACATTAAGTGTTTTAATAGAGTTGTGGTTATTTGAGACAATAGTAAGACTTTACAAGAAGTTCTGCTCCAAGTAAAACTGCATGCACCACCACTATGGACTGCAACTTTAATATTCTCAACTGTGCAATATTCACTATACTATACTCATTTGTAAAAATGTCTGTGCAATATAAAGCCTTATGTGCAATCTTACTGCTTATATTCTGAAACATAATATATTTCTTCACGCTGTATATACCGGTTTAATCATATTTATATATTTTTCTATATATTGATGTATATTTCTTTTTACTCCTTCACCCAAGTACTGCATGCTACTTATGTGTTGTCTTCTGCTGCTGTCACTTTGCAAATGTCCCCTTTGCAGGACTAATAAAAATACTTCTTATCTTATCTATCTAACTAACTTTGCACCTCAAATTTATATAAATTTGTAAGAAATTTGTCATTTGAGGGTTGGCGTGGGTGTGGTTTGTCCTCTGCAATTTAATTGCCAGATTATACATTTCTACTTCTCGGTAGTACCTCATTTTGCAGGCCCCTAAATTTTGTATCTAGTTCTTGCATGTTTTAAGCCCTCTGACATTCTGTATCTTTGCCTGTGTCTGGTAACTAGCTGTCTCCCAGTTAGTTTCCCTGCCCTTCCTTCCTGCCTGAATCCTGCCTGTCTGTTGCCTGCTGTAATCCTGTTACCTGCCAGATCATTGGTTTGTTCCGCGGATTCTCAGTTCATAATCTGGTTCATGTTCTCAGCCAATAACTGGCTGAATCCTCAGGATGCGCTCACACTCATCTTCATCTTTGAAATAATTTTGTATCAGATTTGGGTAATTACAGCTAACATGTGCCACAATAACAGAGTAAGCTTCATATCATTTGACAAACCAGCAACAATGCAGAACAAAGTCCAAAAAATAGACAAACAGAGAGACACTGAGAACCAGAAAAGAACAAGGTGGCAGGATCAAAAGGAAACAAGAGGTACTACGAAGATGTGTGAAAGTGAATGAAGATGAAGGGAAGTACAGACTTATATACACAGGGAAGGCTGGGTTGATTAAACACAGGTGAAACAAATGAGGAACAGGAGCAGAAAATCACAGGGTCGGGGCACAGGACAAAGGGAGGAAATAAACCTAGAGACAGATAAGGAGCCAAATTTCAAAATAAAACAGGAAACACAGAACTCATGGGGAAATTAAACTGAACAAAAGGGAAACACAGGTAATAGTCAATAAACCAAACACAAGCAAAATGTCCACAAAGAAAATTGTCAAACAAAGCCCCCGAACTCTTTATCTAAGAGTCCAAATTCATGACACCTTTAGCTCGTGTGGACAGCTGTATGTCAATGTTTTTGGAAAAATACTATACTAAACTCTACTACTACAATTTGCTCACTGCTTTACTCGGGATGGCTTTGGGCGTCTACCAGTAAATGTTTGCTAACACAGCAAGCAATTAGCTGACGCATCTATCTGTGTCCCAGCATGATGTGTTTTGACTCATATTGAATTTTTTGACTTACTTGCCGAATCTCCATTGAATTGGCTTTACTAAGCTTCTGATTATACACAAGTAAATCGACTACTTCACTTGCAATAACCCAGCGTAAAGCACGCAAAACAGAACCGATATAGGATGAAGCTAAAGTTCGACTAATTTTTCCCAAGACAACAATAACAGGACAGCGTCTGATATACATATTGATATTGATTCACTCAAACTAGTAATTGTGACCAACACCTGCTATGTACTGTACCAGTAACGCGCGGGCCACACAGGCTGCAGAATGGCTTGCTCCTCATTTACGCACACATGTTAACACACTAGAGCTGGGACGCTGACGCTGTTCAGTGGTTCAAGGAAATACAGTAGTTATACCAATACATAGGCCTATTTTACTGCAGAACCACAGGCGGGGATAACAACTTACAGCCGCGACACAAAGCATTTCCGTGGCGCAACAGCAGCCAGTGCGGCCCAGGTATAACACTAGACGAAAAGCAGTATTATTGTCACAGTGAACCTCTACGGACAGGCCTAATCCCCTGCTGTAACCAACTGTTTCCATGATGTTACCTCGGCGTTCGCCAGTGAAGACAAGGTGGGTCTATCGGCGTTTGCGGACCTTAAGGGGGATTTGGAGAACAAAGGAGAGAGCCGCGGGGGGGCTCGCTCCGCCGCGCGGACCGATCGCGACGTGTGATCTAATTAGCATATGAATCGGAGTCAAGCCGCTGGCTAGAACCCCTCTCTACTCACCATTGGAGGAAACCACAGACCCTTGAAACTAATGTCACTCGTGATTGGCTGGTAGAAGTGGTGCTATTGGTCACCTTATGGGTCATTGCAGTGCACACGTGGGGTCACAGCATTCAGCACGTGGGGTAAGCCCCTCCCACACAATATTAATAATAAAAATGCATATATTAATATTTATTAATTGCTTTACCAAAAGTACTGCAGTTAATTAAAACTAAACATTCATGTGATGCATGATGTTATAGGTGAACATATTGTACAGGGAACAAATGTGAACAAGGTATATTTGGAGTGAAAGCTTTGTTTACATACAGCAAAAATATTGTACAAAAACTCAGGTGAGGCTTGAAATGTCTGTCTGCAGCCTCTGGGTCATGACTTCTTTGTAGGACTCTGTCTGAATCTTCTCCAGTGTGTAGACGTCTGTGGTGTGTAGCTGTGAGATCCAGTGTAGCTTCCAGTCTTATATGAAGTGTGGGACACAGGTCGGTGCGCTCCTGGCTGTGGAAGGATGGATCCATGTCATCTGTCCCACTTCAATCAGCTGTAAACACATTCAGTAAAATTAGCACAGTTCAATGACAACATACACCTTTACATGTAACTGGAAAATTATTTAATGAATATAACCTTACCCTCTTTCTTCTCCGACAACTCCTCAATGCTGATGTAAGGTCTGGTCGGATCATACTGGCTCATAGTGTGTCTTACTACGTCATGGACAGGCAGCTGGAAAACAACACGAGTAACATGAGTTTATTATTAATAAACGGAAATAGCCGCGCTGCATCACCGTTGGAAGATCCACAGCAAAAAAACACCAAAACAATTCATAAACAGTTACTTACATTCAATGGCTTAATTTTCTGCACTTTAAATCCGGACTTTCAGCGTCTCAGCCTAACGCCTCTTTGTTTGTGTGTGTGTGTGGGGGGGGGGGGCTGAGGCTGTGAAAACATACAGAAAAGTCACGTTGATGAAAAAACATAACGAGAACAAACTGTTACATCTAAGTAATTCATACATATTTACACATGCACTAGATCTGCTCCAGCACTCGATGCTGTATTCGTATTTTAGCAACTTTCTCGCCATCCCAAAGAGTGGCGGACATGCTTTTCAGATGTGGGGTTAGCTTAGTGGTTAGCATGGCGGCTCCGTTTAGTTTAGCTCTCACCGTAACTCAGGGACTGTGCATCCGTCTTCTCCGGCTCGACTCGTCCACACCGGGCCCGCGGCTCTGCTTCCCACGCACTCATCTTCTCCTCCAGGGAAACAGCGTCGTGTCGACTTCAGCAAGTTATTTACCCCGAAGACAGAGTCACTCGTACGGGACAAGCTAAACACGACCCGCTTCCTGTGTGCGGGACACTCGACGCTGCTGCACTGGGTTTACGAGGCTCTGATTGGACGAGTCCATCAGCTGATGACGCGAGCGGGTGACGTGAGCAGCGGTTACTTCATATGGGATAAGTATGTGACTGAGGCCAGGTTTATTTTTTGTGGTGTTTAGTACATTTACACACATGATTCACGCTGTTCTGTGTTCGTAACCTTATAGTTGAATGCACTTATTGTAAGTCGCTTTGGATAAAAGTGTTGACTGTTTTAATGGAATACTGAGAAAGTTTAATAACAACAATTAGACAATTGAAGTTCAAATTATGAAGGAATTTAAGCTCTATATTGTGTCTTCTTTATATTTAAAATAATAATCAAACTGAGTGGAGATGTATGTTGTAGCCAAACAGCCGGCTGCTGTGTTTTGTCACTGTGCAGTCCATGGGGGATTAAATATTACACTGAAAAAATAAATCATTAAATCAATGAATGTTTCATAGCAATTTTGAAAGTAGTGGTGAAAAGGTACCATTTATAATTCATGGAACAGCTTAGTTTGCCATTGACATGTGAATTTAATGCCAGTATTTTGGGAGGACAGATATTTTTATGGAAAGCCAGTAGAAGTTTGGAGCTTACAGGACACAGATGATCATACCCAGCATCATTTATTTGCTGGTAGAGGTGTGGTTCCTCTACCAACACTTCCTCTGTGCATTTAACCAGCACAATTGAAAAAGTGACTGTAATCATGCCACTCTGTACAGTTGTTGAGATTTAGGATTGTTTTGGATGACAATAAAAATTTGAAATAAAGTGCATTGTTTCATTTCTTTTGACTGCATTGACCTTTGTTCGTGGTATACAATATAATTCATTATAGCACACTTACTTACTTAAGAACAATTTAAAATTTCAGGTTTAATATTTATTTTAAGCCTGGTTTACTCTGCCAGATAGTTTGTTGGTGCCTCTTACACATTGGTGTTATCTGCTCTCAGGGAAACTGATTTGCATTTGTGAAGCTCAGAGCATTGTCATTTGCATGTGAAAGCGTCCTCTAGGCGTTGGAGCAGGGGGGTCAAATCTCAACAGCTCACAGGCTTGACAACTGCAGGAACCCTGAGCGTTTCCTTTGCTGCCTGCAGATACGTGTGAAAGTCGTTAACCGAAGGATGTGCCAACACTTCTCTGCGACACAGATTGACACAAACGCTTCTTTTCATGCAGTGTAAGGCTTAACTGCTTTAGCTAACAAGCTCCACTGGAGCTGCCTGAATGTCATTGACAATTCCTGGTTTTTTTTCTGGGTTAATGTCCCGAATTTAAGAAAAAAAATAAATAATTTTTAGTGATCAGTAGAGTTTGTTATCCCTTTAAAAAACAGGAAGGTGAGCAGAGGATACAAACTGAAAGAAAAGAGGAATGAGGGACAGAAGCACAGAGGGGGCAGGCCATATCGTAACATCTGTGAAACCATGTTGAAACAATGCATACCCCCCCCCCACACCACCCCCATCACCCTCCAGACCATTAGGAGACTGATGAGTGAACGGTTAGCTGGATCAACTCAGCATGTCTGACTTTCCTGCTAGCTCTTTAATCATTCGTTATCAACACCGACATTACCACATCTCAGTCTGTCTCCCCCTTCCTCTCTAATTCTGTCTGCCTCCCTCTCATTTCCATCTCGTCCCTCCCCCACTCTTCCCTCGACCTGAATGTTGTTCATGGGTGGTGCTCTGTTTTGTTTCAGGGCACAGAACAACAAGGTTTGTGGTGCCATTTGTCTCCGCTTCTGTCTGAAAATAGAGGAATGCCAAAGTGCCAAGGAATGATGAATGCTAGCTAACTATAGGGGCTGATTACTGATTGGCTGGAACTGCATGACGGACTGAGAATGTTGGAGCCTATGCCACAATCCTTTCATTATTAGTTAAGTTTCATGCTTCGATGTGGTCTTAATGTTACACATTAATTAGAAGTTGTAAACACTAAATGATAGAACAAAACAAAGCACATTCAATCAATCAGATTTGCAAGATTTACCAATTAGAGTAGCAGATTTGTGTAGTAGTCTCTGCACAGCTACTATGGTAACACACCTGGAATTCTCACTTTGACTAGACTTTCAGATGCTCACTGAAGCACTGCTTGCCAGGAAATGGATACATTTATTTAAACCTGCCACAAATCACAAATTTAACTTTTAGATTTATGTTTTGCACTGGGTCATTAACGCAACATTATTGAGTTGTTTGTTATGGTTATAAAATTCACGAAAGGATTTAATTTGTTATAGGCCTAAAAGTCAGCAACAATTGAGTCAGCAGCTTGACTAGGCTGGTGTTTTATATTATTTAGTACAATCTGCAGAGCCACACTCATAGACAATTTTTTTTTATAAATAAGTTATTTATACTAACGGCCATATCCTAATTCTAAATTGTACATTATGCAGAAGCCTCCTGTGTTTCCATGTTGATAGGCTGCTACTCAAGTTTAGGGATGTCGGCTGGTTTTTCAGTCATCTCATTATCTCCCTCTCTCTCAAATATTTAACTGTTACCTTAATAATTGTCATCCTGCAGGACTAAACATAGAGCATCAATACATAGAGAATGAACATTGAAGAAATCAATGTTCATTTGGGACTATTATGAAAAAAATAATCTTGGAATGTTTTCCTGTCACCAGCACATATTGGTAATTTCATTGATTCAATCCCGACTGGTCATATGTCAACATTGCATTGACAAGCTTCATCCCATGTTTGTGCCAGGAGAGCTTATAACATAGGCATTTCTTGAACAAACTGTCAATATCAATACAAACATAATCCTCTTGAATTTCAATACTTCATTATTCCACATCATCCAGACAACACAGATTTATCGAATATGCTTCATGCCGTCTCTCCCTCCTTTTGGAGGCGTGTTTTTGTCTTTGATTGCCTTTGAACATGTTTCATGGAATCAATCACTCCCTCTCACTTTCTCCCTCTCGCTCACTTTCCACCGGTGTCTCCCTCCCTCGGGAGTGATGTCATGAGTTTAATTGCTGCCAGGTGACAAGGAGCTAGGAAAAACAGAATTAACCTTGTCAGCCCAAAGCCATCCCTCCCTCTCCTCCACTTCCTCTCTTCTATCCGATGCATCAATTAGAGTTAAGCCTCCTTAGCCCTGGGTTTCAACGGGCTCAGAGTCAGGTACACAAAGAAAGGGTAGAGGGAGATGTGAGAAGTACAGTAGAGAAGGGAACGGGGGGATTTACAGAAAGGAAAAAAAACCTTTCTGTAAATCTGTAATTTACAGAATGATGAGATGTGAGGACAAAGAAACAACACAATGAGCCAACGAAAGATAGACAGACAGACTTGGCAGATAGACTTGAGGAGGGATAAAGTGGGATTCAGTCGTAGTGGAATAAAAAAAGAGGGTGGTGGCACGTGGGCAGATACAGCCACAAAGATAGAAAGAAAAGGAGAAAAACACAAGATGTGAGAAAGGAGATGCAAAAAAAGGAAATAACTAGTTGGTAAAAGTGCTTCATAAAATTTAAATATTAAATAAATAATGTATATTTGGTTTGGGTGGAAAAGTTGGCACTTAAAAAAAAAGCATGCCATGATAAAGACAAAAGTGTGGTATGAGAAATCTGCAGTTGGAATCCAGACTGGGTCTCTCAGTGCCTTCCTGTAATATAATAGCATAAAAAAAACAGTTCATTAAAAATGTATTTAATCAATCATTTATTTCATTTAATTTATTCATACAAAGTGATCAAACTTCTTGTCTTGTTAAATGCAATGCTTAAGTCTGTGGGCAATCTTCAAACAAAACTGCATTGAAAAAGGTCAATTAATAAGTGAAAAAATTCTGTATAACTGATCAATAACACAATGACTTGCTTCCGTCGATTCACAGTGACAGTGGAGGCTGACTGAACAGAATGCCTTCACAAGCAGACTAACACAGATGACTGTTTGAGTTTGGTTCACCTGTCCTCACAGTAGTGTCTTTGTGTAGTCCTCTACACCCATGACACCAGGCCTGTGCACCCTGTGCGATAAAGGAACTCCAAATTTAACACACACACTAACCCTCTCTTTCTCTCTGTCTCTCTCACACATACATGCACAAACTTACGCACACACGCACACACACACACACACACCGAGCCTCTAGTGCATCTCGGTTACAACCCTTTTACCATCTTCAATAGCATTCTTATCACCTGCCCTTTTGCTCAGTCACTTTCTCTTTCTTTGTTTCTGACACACAGACACACCGTAAGTCTTCACTCTACAGGTACACATTTGGGTGAGGGTCACATATTAAATATTCACTGTCAGATACTTTCGGTGATGATAGAACTGCTCTACTTGGCCAAATAAATAATTCACAAGAGTAACAAATTAACCATTATGCATTTTACTAGGGAGCCGACCGGGACAGTCACACAAACTGTCACCATGACATTTTATGCATGTTAATGATCCCCGAAAAATGAGTTCTCATGACTTTGGTGATCCCCTGACTTGTATGTACCCCCACTTCAATGTTGAAATTTTTGGTTCAGAGTGATTATCTCAAAGACTATTGTATGGGATGCCACACAAATTATGATGCTCCAGTGTCGCATACAATATTGAGCCCACAAGTACATTCAGTATGCACTCTGGTTTGTGGTGCGGTTGTTGTATGATACAGACATGTTAGAACCCGTTCAACAGATCTATTACAACATTCATTATGGTAGGATTGTCAACTGTTGTATTAGACTACATTAGCTAGTTATAGTTAATGTGCCAAATTGTCTTTATTGTATATCTATATATTTGTAACTCACAGTTTATATATCAGGCTCAGGTCCTCAGGCCAATGAAGTTGAAGGTTCCTAACAGTTTACACGTATTCCTATGACTGCCCTCCTCAGGATAGAGACTTCAGATACTGTACCCGATGAATGACTCTCCTTGTCTGGGGGGGTTACAGACTCTCGCTTCTGCTCGCGTAATGTCTCTATACGCGTAATGTCCCTGTAGGATTTCACATTCCATATCCCTTTGTCCACTGATTTCCTGGGTAGCCTACTGCAATCATCCCCGTAGATGGTAAAAACCTCCAACATCCAGCCCTCTCCCATCTAAGGAACAAGAGTCTCTGTTTGATGAAACCAAAGTTAAACTGTTGTTGTCAAATCAGAAGAAATCAGACATGATGATCAGTTGATCTCAGAAGATAGGAGTCTTTAGAAATCATGTGCCAAAAAATGAATTTACCACTGGTGTACTCCAATAAAGATGATCAAGAGAAACTGGAGGAACCTGAGCGGCATAACAAAGTGTCTGAATACTTATTTCAATGTGTTTTTGTTCCTTATATATATTTTTTATATTTATTTATCTGATCTATGGTAATGATGTTGATTGAAGAGGGTAATTAGAATTTTTCTTTATCAGCAACTTAAAACGGAATACTTTCTGAATGCACTGCTAGTAAAGTTTTGTGGTGTTTTGTATCATTATCTCTCTCAAAAAGCATCTAGAAAAGCACCAAACTTCTTCACACAAATCTGAGATGCTTGTTGTTAAAGTCAATCTTATATTAATTGGATGTGTCTTTGTTTTTGCCAAAACCTCAAAATCACATGCCCTTTACTTCGTCTCGATAGTTTATATTTTATTAAATGTATATACAATCTTTATTTTTACCTGCTCAAATACTATTCTCTATCTGTGTAAATTAAAAAATAACATGACACTGTAAGCTGCAGTTTTATGTACAAATTTCTATCTGCCATTTCCCTGCAGACCCAGCTGTCAGACGAATTGCGAAACTGGGTTTCAACATGTTGAGTTAAATGATCTAACTATCTATTTACGAGACATAACACAAGCTGTAGTTTTGATAAGTCTGATTTACTTGGCTTTACCAATTATTCGTTTTGTTGCTATCTGCTCAAAAATAAAAAATAAAACAACATAATGAGAGGTTGAGTAGGTCATAATATCATGACAGCTTAACTATCAAATGTACGTTAAATAGCTTAATATGCTTACAACTGCATTCATTACACCACTTAGCTTGTTAAAATATGTGAATGGGGATGACTGATCAAGCATTTACTGACACACAGCCATATGTGCTCACAGCAACCTCACCAGACGATGCAAACAGCAGGGGGTGGCTGGGTGTGCAAGTTCAGAGGAGAGCTAATTAAATAAAGAAGCTAGTATGTCTGCTATCTTATCATTGTGTCTCTCCCAATTACCCCCTCTTCCCTTTCCTGCCCCTCCTCCCCACCTGTCCCTGTTTCCAATATAGCTTAATTTGTTTCCAACTCTCCCCCTCAGTCACTCTCTAACTCTGGGAAAATATTTGAACAACAATCGCGCATGCATCCTTGATGTTTGGTGTGTAGCTCTGGCACACACTAGGGGTTGGTTACTTGTCTGCTGGAGAAACTGGAGGCAAGATTTAGTCTCCTCAACCATTACCCCCTCCTGTGTCACCCTGTTCACCCTCAGTCTGGAGCACTTAACTAACTTTCACAGGCTGATAAAAATATAATTGCTGCCCCAAGGGTGGGGGACTACAAATACATTAGCACCACAAAGAGAAGAGCTAGGATCACATTACCCATAGCACAGACACTATAGTATCCCGCCTGGAAAAAATAAAAAAATATATATATCAGGTCAGACACCAGATAGAAAGAGAAGAAAGAGATAAGGCAGCATGCTTATGTGCATACATTGAACTGTGGGTGGACCATGCCACAAAGTAGTATTGTCAGAGACCCAGAGAAAGGAATGTGCTCAATTTCTTTTATTTCTATAAATTGTATTTTGTCAAAGGACCTCATCTGCTGCCATGCTCCATAGCAGACCAATAACACAGGCCAGGAGGAGTAGGGGAGTGTGGGGTGCAGAGGGAATCAGGTGAGCATGACTCATGTCGCAGAAAAGCTTTTCTCATGAAAGAGGAGAAGTGGAGGCGATGAAGGAGTGGGAAGGACTCACTCAAAGGCCTTTAGCTTGTTCCATGGTCTAGTCTTTGTATTAACTTTGCGCACCGAAGAAACTTTTTGTACTTAGCATTTCCCTTTGTTTTCTTAAATTTGTTGCTCAGATCTATAGGACCATTAGTGTGGCTGTGGCTGAGGGGGTAGAGCGGTTGTAATCTAACCTGAAGGTCGGCAGTTCAATCCCCAGTCTTCCCTACATGTCCTTGAGGATGATGCTGAACCCCAAATTGCCCCCGATGGAACAATGAAGCGCTGCAAATAGATAGACTGTGTGAATGAGTGAATGTAGAACTGTACTGTAACAAGCTTTGAGTGGTCCTCAAGACTAGAGCAGCGCTATATAAATACAAAACCATTAACTATTAGTAGCATAACTATTTACAACCCCCTTATTTTGGACAGCAGACAAACTGTATCCTTGTCCGATTCAATCTGATAACTCAAATTGTCCAGTTTGTGGTGGGTTCATCTCTCTGATCTCTTCAGGTAAGATGCTCATACTGCAGTAGTTGTTTTTCTATAATAAAAAGTATGAACCTAAAATCAAAATAAAATAAAGGTGTACTCAAGGTTTAAGGATGACTGGTTTGACCATGGAAAAGTGAATGACAACTTGACTGCAGTTACAGTAAAAGTACTGTGTGCTACCACTGCTACCACTTTGTGCAGAGGCTGTAAACCTACTGTGGCTGCCATAGCAGAATCTATCAAAATCCATGTGGTAAAAGAAACAAAGTCTCACCCGAATTGTACCTGATGACTTAGAGTATAAATCCATCCATCCAATAGCTCTATCTGGGCAGGTGTGACTTAGGAGTAGGAGCCTCTGATTACAAGTCTTCATGGGTCCGTCCAAACCATATCACCTGAGACCCGACCTGGGACACATACAGTTTCAGATTTCTTTCGTTTTATACAGTGAGTCAGGTCCCGTAAATTTTGTGTAATAACGTAACAGACCTGAGAAGAGTTTGCCCCAGCAGCAGACATTAACGATGAAAGTCCTGTGTGTGTGTGTTTGTGTGTGTGTGTGTTGCCTTTGACATCCGTCACTTTGACAATAAATGGACTTTTAATCAGATATCACAGGTAGATGAAGTTAGCCATGCTGCTATTTCAGTTAGCAAAAGAGGAATACCAGAAGAGCTGGATTTATTTTACAGAGGACGGATTATATGCATAAAGAACAGACACAGGGCAGAAGGCTACTAACATTAGGTGACACACAAAGTTCGGTTAGACACCTTGTGAATTAATATTAACTTATTAAAGCAATCAGATGTGACATCTGTCTCGATGTGTGTCCGAGCCGGGTCCAGCTTTTTCAGTTCTGCACAGGTCTAGGTCCCAGCTTTAATATGATAGACGGCTCCAGGTCAGGATGGGTTGAAGCTTTCCGGGTCTTTGTTGTTTTTTTGGACGTGTGTAAAACTCTTCCTCTGATGAATCCTTTCTTATAAAGACAGTAAAACTTTAGAGAGGACATTCCGTTTAAATTCTGAGTTACTGCTGACAGATAAATATAGTTAATTTATGTATAATGAGCATTTGCATATTTATATAATCATCTCATGTTACAAATTCACAGATTTTGCACTGCTAGGTGTTAAGATTGGCAAACCTTGAATAACAAAGACACAGTTGTAGCTATATTTCAATCTTACTGTCTAATGCATCATGTGTAACTGCATCTTGATGAAGTATGATCAATCAACTGACGAGTCAATTTTCATTGGGAAGGAAATACTGTAGCCTTCCGTTGTTGAACTCAGCAAGACTGCAGTCAAAACATTTTAGGTTTAGCTAAAGCATGCTGTGCTTTTAACAGTTATTACCAGTTTCATAGCAACAGCCGGAGCCTTGACTGTTGCCTGTCTGTAACATCTGCTGAGCGCTGCTGGCTACGAACGACAGAGGTGCTCTGCAGACTGAAAGGCCCGGGGAGGCAAGGAAAATCAAATAGCTTAGCCTTAGAGCTGCTTTTAGTAACGCACAAGAGGACACACACTGTTTTTTTAGTTGCTTTCCCATTTTTTATTGTTCAACTTTATATCTTCAAATAAACTTTGTGAATGCTCGCGGCTAACGTTAACTCTGTGCCATTCACTGAAAGGTCCTTGTTTACTCTATCCAAATGCTTAAATGTTTCCTTAGATTCTCTTCAAATTACTTAAATGTACTTTGACAGAAACAAACCAGAAATCAAGCGATGAAACTGCTCCACCTTTATAGATCTCTTTAGTTCTTTCATCTGTTTGTAAGTGAACTACAACCAATATGAGGGGATTTAAGGTCACCACATGTTGTCTCCAGATTCGATTTCTCTCACATCTCCAAGACAGCTGCAGTTTAATTTCAATTATGGGTTCTGAAAAAAGACATGTAGGCAATTGTTGAAGTTCACATTGGACTATTGGAAATGACAATGGATGAGTTTTTCTCAGTTTTTTAAATTTCTTTCTAGTGCTTCGTCTGTGCTTTGTTAGTCCCATTCCAGTGTGAGCTGACTCACAATAATGCCAGTAACATGGTTGGTGAAATTGATTTGTAGCTAACAGCAAAACCAGATCTTACCCTGTTGTCAAATATGAAGTTCAATGGGGAAAATGGCTGCTACACTGGCTGCATGTGTATCATGTGGCTGTGTCTGTAGTTCATACAAGGATTGTGTCTTCTGCATGTCTGCTGTGGAGCACCTATATGAGGTTAATGGTATCATTACTGTATTTCCTTGAATAAAAGTAGAGCAATGTTTGTGACATATTCAACATAAAAACATTGAATCTGTTTTCATAGATATTTTCCACTGTTCGAGTCTGATAATATGGGCGCCGAAATAAACCGAAACAGAAAAGCACCACTCCAGTACCCAGTGTGGTCCATGCGTTGGGTAATGAGGGTACAAAGATACAGAGATACTTTGTATAAATTATCTTAGTGAGTTGAATTCACAAGAAACTAAACATGAAAAGACGTGTCACTGCTTTTTAGGCTGAAATGTGGGTACATTAGGACATTTAGCTTGTGGCCCACTTACAATAGCGACTTCAATGGTAGGTCAAACCAGGGTCAGCTGCAGAAGGGAGAGATTGGGGGTGTGGTTGGGGGAGCAGTGCCAGTTAATGTGCCCTTTCTATGAATGTAAGTGGGATAAATGGCTTGACTCTCTGCAAGAGGTGCCCAAGGCTTCCACTGGATTTTCTTCCTTTGAACTATGGTGTGAGAGAGAAATTAGTTGGGGCCTGAGGTGCCAAATTCCATCAATCCGGCTTCGTTCCCCTGGATGACCACTTCTTCTCAGCCCAGAAAGCAAATGTTGCCATGTCGCAACAACATTTTGCTGAAGTGTTCTCCCCCTGCCAGGATGTCCAAACCTCATACAACATCATGTTGAGATTTTCTCAGGGAAGATGCTGCAATCACGGCCCAATCTAATCGAAGGAAATTAATACAAATAATTATTTCCCAACACCTGGATTATTACCTTGGTGAAACTTCCGGGGATTACCGTGAGACCTTGACTCTTTTTCTTTTCTTTTTGTCAGAGGTGGAGAGAATAGGGTGGTTTGTTATTATGTTTTTTCTTTTTTCAATGGGGGCTAAATTAAACAGACTATTTCATTTGATGAACTGGGGAATTAAATGAACGTAGGGTTTAGAGGAAACATATTGTACGTGAATTTTGAGTTGAGATGTTTTGCACACCTTTGTTCTCCGGGTGACGTCCAGGTGGGATGAGTGTATGGTTAAATATTTTTTAGCAATACAAACTAATAATTGAAACCTGTCTGAGTCAATTTCGTAATTATTTATGTATATATATTTTTAATGAGGTCCAAAAATCTTGAAGGTTGTGCTCATTTATTTCATTAAGGGAATTCTCAAAACTTATCTCATGTACAACTGACTTCTCCTGCAGTGATTGTAACTGTTAGTTGACTATTATACTAGTATTTTATTGAATCACCAAAAATGATTGTTTTATGACCTTTTCCCTTGTATTACTGTATATATATATATATTTATTTCATTCTTATTTATTTATTTTTTTCTTTCAATGTATTAACTCTTCAATGTTTTAACTCTTCAATGTATCAACTCTTCCATGTACCGTCGGCACCATTGTAAATGAGGGTCTTATTCCTCTATGTGTTTTACCAGGGCTTAAATAAAAAATCAATCAATATATATATATATATATAATTTTTTTCATCATTAATGGGACAAAGAGTATGATATCTGATCTTATTTCATATACTTTTTTTTGTTGTAAGTAGGTTTTATTCTCAGGATGAAAAATCTGCATATCTCTTTTATCTTTGATTGTGAGCTTTGACTGCCCAGTACTGTACTGGAAATTGTCTGAGAGGGAGGCCAGGTACAACATGGGAGAAGGAGTTTCCGGGCCGGAACCTGAGCCCACGGACCAGGGTGTGTTGAATGCACAGTCAGTGTCTGTAAAAGAAGAGTCCAGGGCTAATTAATGGCTAATTTGTTCATGTTGACAGCTAAACTAAGCTCAGTGATGTTTGCTGTACAATAAACAGCAGAGGAGAATGAGCAAATGCAATGAAATCTCTGTAATATAGGTATAATTAACAACAACAAAACAATATCATTTCTTTTAATTATTTAAGTTATTAGGGTCCAAGATATGGCAGATGGAAATGCAATGGTGACCAACACGTTCAGCCTGTGTCCAGATGTAAGGGTCACGTGGTTTGGCTGTTTCTACCTCACTGCAGCAGAGACAGGAACCTGTGGCATCTGAAAAACACAATGCTTGTAACTGCAGAACACACACCAGCCTCAGATTAATATCAGTGCTATCTGCTCAGACAGCAGATATTGACCAAACATGGAAGTGTGTGAACGGTACGCCAACTACTCATGCTTGGGCTGATGGTAGTAATGTACACCATTATCATCATTATCTGTCAATCCCATGTCAGGGCTCATTTTTCACATTAGTACACATCATTTTTTAATCATATTTCTTCTTGCCTTAAATCTGTATGTGGCTTGGGGGTATTTTAAAATGTTTAATTTGTTTTACAAAGCCAAAAGATATTATTTACAATGCTAATGTGATGTTTTGGAGCATTAAACATTTTTATAAACTAATAACTGTCAGTGTTACGAAGTGTCCACATAGATTTAATCCACAATGACAAATACAGTGGTTTTAGTATTGCAACATCACAGATTCAATCCCACGTTAGGTTATCTTTTCAATTTACCTTTAGGGAACAGAAGATGGAGATTCAGAGCCAGGTTTTATTGCCTAACTTTTGGAGATTGAGTATTATGGTTCACATGGATAGGGGAAGTGTGCTGTAGAGTCCGACTTCAAAGCTGGAGGAGTCCTGCCTGCTCTCTGCTGTGCCTGTAGCTGGAAGAGAGTTGGCTCTGTGGCTGCTTCGGTAATTACATTAATGCAAACATCAGCATTACACACCACCCTTGCACGGCCCTATAGGGTGTACAACAAACCACCACTGACCCAAATCAATCGAAAAGAACACATAATAAACAACAGACTTCAGGGGACATATTGACATTATTATTAACTAAAAGACAAAGACGGAACTATGACAACAAAATAAAAGAAAATCCCAGGCTGAGGGGGCAAAAGGAGCTGTAGTCCCTTCTGTGGGCCTCTCTTCAGCATTTCATTCCCAGGTTTTAAACCTCATCAAGGACTGATCAGCACCTTTGAAATATGGCCAACCATTCTCAAATCAACTATCAACTCCTTTGTTCTGTAGGAGTATTTTTGATGTGACAAGAGACCCTGAGTGTTCTTATGTTACCAACAGTGTAGCTACGCAAATCTGATAGGTTTCATGATAACTTTACCTTTTTACAAATTTCAGGCCTGTTCTGTTTACTCTTGTCAAAACAAACCAAATGTAGTGTTGACTGGAGCAAGTGGATAATTACCCGATTAGATTAATCACATCCCAGCTAATTCTGACATCATCAGCTCACTCTCCCTTGGACGGATGGAGACAGGAAGGTGTGGGCGGGGAGACAAAGGGAGACCAGGAACAAACCATATCTTTTTCCCTTGCTGAGCTCTGATTTAGTTACTGATAGGGAAAACAAGGAAGTAGGAGGGTCCAGGGGGACAGGTTAACGTCACCTCCTTTTGCCCAGATCCCAGTTTTCTCCTTTTTTCTTCTTTGTTTATCTGGGGATACTTGTTCACTTAAGGGTTTTTTTCACGTCTGGTGCTAAATTCAAAGTAAAGTGAAAAAAAAAAGTCAGTGCATCAGATTTTAAAGAAGCCTCTAAGGATGTGTTAGAAATCCCATCACTCTGTAAACAAACCCGCAGGGCAGTTCTCATCAATCTCATCTGCTTAAGCTTCAGATATTAAGGTTTATTATTTTAAAAGTTGATCTTGCTGAATCCAACGTCACCACCTTATATAGAGCGGTACCTGTCTGTGTCTTCCTGTGTTATTATGGATGTCTTCTTCTCTCTCTTGGTTCCTTTGGACTTCCCTACCTTAAATGTGGCTCCAAGCCAACAAATTGGTTCCTACTGAAGACAGAGATCTTTGTAAAGGTGAGTAGGTATCATCTGCAGGACCCCGGTGGGAGGAGTTTGGTTGTCATGTGAATTCGTCTCATCTGGTCTGGCTGCAGCATATAAACTGCTTCTTCATCATGCATTAATTCACAGAAACTTTATTTTTTCAGTGTTAAACTTGAAGTGCATGTAAGGAGAACTGAATAGCACGTCTCTTTCTAATCTTAGATCAATGTTTAAGTCACTCCTTATACCTTCTGGAATGAAGCAATTTTGTAAAACTTTTTTTTAAATCATTGTTAATAAAATCTTAAATTGGAACCCAGTGTCTTAATTTTGTCATGTGTTGAACATTTCCTTCCAGGACACAGAGCTGTGCTGATTCAGGGTTAGGGTTAGATGCTGCTCCTTTCAGACACTTTAAAAATCTAAGGCAATTAACCAGGTGGCAGAACCTAAATGTGTTGCCCCAGATCCACAGCAAAAATAGTTGCGTTTGACTTTATACAGCTCTGTGCTGCGCTGACTTAAAGGGCCCATATTGTATAAAATACATTTGAAGGGGGTGATACTATTTGAGACCAGCGGCTACTCTGTATTTCTTCTGACGTGCCTTGTCGGGGTGCTCGGCTCATTTCACCAAAGACTCTCAACCTACAGCCACTCTTCAGAGATACAGCTGTTTCCCGACTACTCACCGATTGCTATACATGCAGCAGTATGGAGTAACGTAGACTTTACTCGGTACTTGAACTCCATATTGAGAGTCTGAACTGTTACTTGGGACGTTACTCCTACATTGGCCGACTGTCCTGCTAAAATTTAACAAACATCGTTTAAAAACATCCTGTTGTAACCGATTTTAAATATGTGGCTGGTGTTCTATAGCTGTATCCAAACATAACAATTTTACTTTCAGCTGTGTTTACCAGAGAGATTGTCAATGCGCCAGAATAAGACCAGTGATAGACCTGGTCGCGTGTCACTCAGCGTGCAGTCAGCCAATCAGAACCTGTTCTGTCTGCAGCTCCAGAGAGAGGCAGAAGAGAGGACATGGAATTACACATTGCAGCAGTTTTTTCAACTTTAAATCACTGATATATCATCTTAGGGGTAACAATATCTCAAATGAAGTCCCTGAAAGCTGTAAAATAGGGGCCCTTTAAGCCAGAGATATACTTGCTGTTAACTACGTGTGTGCATGACGGCTACCTGCATCCATTTGGAGCGTCGGTTGAGAACGTCCACAGAAATTAACGCTTCATGTAATATGCACTTGACCGGTAGGCACAGTGTAGCTGTAGTATTAGGGAATGTGACAGGGTCAGGGGTCAATTGGCACACAAGCAGCAACAACAATGCTGGAAAGTTTAGAAGACAAGCCTATTGACCAAGTCCGCAATTACCTGCATCTGTACGATGTGTCATAGCCCCTGCACGGTGACAAATATGCTTGTTGAAATAGCTGGCAACAGGTAAGTAGTAAGTACCATACACGACTGCACCGCTGTCTCTTTTTCTGCTGTGATCTTAGATCACAGACATTTGCAATATCTTTGCAGACATAAATTCACAATGACAAATCCAAAAGTGAAATAATTTATCAATTTCTCCGTTTTGATAACAGTTATTGTTGTTAGCATGGTGGTTAACTGTCAACCAGAAACCCACGGTGCCTTGTGTTGAGTCGGTCAACCAATCAGAGACTTTATTTCTGATTTGTCGACCGATTAGAGGCTCTGTTTCTGACTGGGTGCGTGTATGGTATGGCTCTGATCTCAAACACAAGAGGAATTGAAAAAAATTTGATTGTACAGTGGCCCTGAGAGCTCAACGCACTGCATCTTAAGAAAACACATGCAAGTGGACAAAACACAAGCAACGTAAGAAAAGATCTTCCTCAATTTCACAACACAACACATTACAGAAACGCGGAGCAAATACAGAAACGCGCAGCAATTAGAGAAAACAATATCGGAAGTGTTTCCAGAGGACTGTTTAATTTAAGCTCCTGTCTTTATGGTCATATAAATATGTATATATTCATTGGACATCATTGCAGTGTACATATTCTGACACTATCACAGGGTTGAGGTTGTACAAGCATTATCACAAAAGGAGACCTGGCGGAAAAAAATTGATACAAGTTTCCATAAATGTTCGGACCGTAAACATTTTTTTTAACGGCTCTGACAGTCATTTACTGCTCCTCTCTGTGTGTCCATCATTCGTGCTGCGCACTGCCAACTGAACTGAGCCAAACCGAGGGCGGACAGCCATCTCATCCAGCTCTCCATATTCTCCTCTTAGTTCCGAATTTGGGGTCGTTGTTCTTGCCACACTGACAACGTGAGAAGTATAAAGTGTCAGACTAGCTGCTGTGTTTTGAACCCCACCCCTGCAGCTGCCGGCAAATCACGTCAGTGGATCATGTAGCTGCAGTCAGACCAAGGTGTTTCATGAAGTCCAAACTGCATCAAACTGACACCTTCATGTTTTCAGTGATCATACAACCTGAATCCAACAGGCCTTCTCAGCTTCAATAGATAATTCCTGTAGAAGACAGAACTTGAAGACATGATCTGGGAATGAAGTTGCCTTCAGGGACAGTGAGTCTTGGTCTCTTGGATTTGAAAAAAAAAGCCTGTTCACCCCGCTCTGCCTCGGCCGATCGGCTTGTTGCTCCCTCACTGCTCCCTCAACACTGCTGCTGTCCTGGCTCCTAAATGGTGGTATGAGTCCCTTATCGACATCGAGACATCATTAAGTTTACACATCTTCCTTGCAAACTAAAAACATACCTCTTCTGACTATAACTTGAATGAAATTTTGAAACTAACAATTTAGTAGCACTTAAATGGCACTTAAGGCTCCATTATGCTTCTACGTATCTGTTTCGCGGAGGACGCACGGAGACCAGAGAGTCTTTTTGATTTATGCCTTTCCGACGACCATCCGTCTGAAAACGATTCACCGCCAAACAGTGACGGGCGCAACGGAAGACAAGCTTGGAGAAGCCTACATCACGAGTAATCAGAAGAAGTCCATGCTGTTTATTTACCTACTGCCCACTTTCCTCACACACAGTGTAGGCTACGATGGCAACTAAATAAAATAAAGTGACACCCAGCAGGTCAAAATGCTGATGTAATCGTTTCTTAGCGCAGCGGTTCCCCGGTCTAGTGTCTGAACTGTGTTGCTAATTCCACAGCTTGAAGCTGGCTAGCTTCCCCCCCCAGCTTCCACACACAGTCAGCAGGGACTCCCGACACTAACTACTACCCAGTGTTTGCTTCTAACCTGACGTTGTTTGAGAAACAGTGTCATGATAGAAGTGGAATTAAAGTCGTGACAGCAGGTTTTTGCACCGTTACCACTGCAGCTAGCATGGTTGCTAGCCCGCTAGCGCCGTTTTGAAATCTCGTTATAACCGTATGTGACAGTGCACACATGCCGTCAGTGCTCTAACGAGCCACCGTCAGCCGGACAACTCCGTTGGCTTAACACACACTTCACATTAATCGTAGAATCGTAGTTGTGTTTGTGTTTATTGTGAAGCAGGAAGTTTGAGGTCCGGAAATGTGAAATCCGGAAATGACGTCGTACGGAAATGACTTTGTACAGAAATTATGTCATACGGAAATGATGTTGTTCGCGGACCAATCACAGCCAAGGGCTGTCCGTGGGGTCTCCGAAATAAACACGGACAGCTAGAAAAATCAGAGGTGCACGAAAAGCTGTCCGAGGCGCTCCACGGCGGATAGGGCGGTCCTATCTGTCCGTATTAGAAAAAACGGAGAGGCATAAATCGGCCTTTACTTATAGCACTTCCTGGTTTATTTTTTTTTTAAGAAATTTAACTTTCTTGATTCTTGTTGTTCTGGGTTTGTACCTTCATGGATGAATGCACTTATTGTGGACTGCAGGGTTCTTGTTTCTCTGCTGAATCAAGGGCAAGTGTTTCAGTTTCTCCCTCCAGGAGGAATTGAAGGAGACTAGATGTGTTTGAGAGGGAACGCTGGCGCACGCTGGCTGCCGCTCCTCCTGACAATGTTACCGTTTTGTGATTTAAGTGACTTTTTGGAGCTATTTTGTTCGGCGGTTCTTGGATAAATAGAGCCTACCTGCTCTGTGGTGACTGTGGAGCTGGGGCTCGCCAGCCTGTGGTCGCTGCCGGACGGCGCGGCTTGTTTTTGTTTTTTTGTTCTGTTTTTTTACCTCGGTGCGGGCGATGATCTCATACACCGCCCCGCAGCTACGGCGCTGGCGCAGCTTCATGGCTCCGTCCGACAGAGGGTTTAAAGCCCTCTGTCAAGAGTGTGGGATTTTGAAAATCAGACCTTCCTACATCCATAGAGGCTCGCGCCGCGGCTTCAGCGTGGAAACAGGAAGCAAAGCAAACCTCGGAGTCATCCTTGGAAACATCGCGAGACTACCCAACAACAGGTACAACGTAAGACACGGAGTGGATCGCAGTGTGTTACGGAGCTTTCAGGGATCTCCCCCCCGAGCTCTGTCTCCTACCACCATGGAGCTGCTAAACGCACAATCCCTCACAAACAAATCCCTCCTCATATACCACCATATTCTGGACAAAGGGCTTGACTTCATGTGCCTAACTGAAACCTGGCATAGACCAGGGGACTACTCCGTGCTTAATGAAGCATGCCCCCCTGGCTATAAATACATGGAGAAGGCCCGCAGCTCGGGTCGTGGTGGTGGACTAGCCGTCATGCACCGGGCTGAGCTAAAACTGTCTCCTCTGCCAATGCCTGATCTTTCCTCTATGGAATGCCTGGCCTTCAAATGCAAATCTCCATACTCCATGACAGTGCTTCTCATATACCGTCCTCCAAAACCAAACCCATCTTTTCTACCTGAGATAAGTGATCTCCTTACCTCTCTCTGCACTATGTCAACTAACATTGTCATTGTTGGTGATTTAAATATCCATGTCGACAACCCCTTCTGTCAGTTTGCAGCAGATTTCCTGAGTGTGCTTGAGTGTCTTTGGCTGCAGCAGCATGTTGAGGTTCCTACTCACACCAAGGGGCACACTCTGGATCTGGTTATCACTGACTCTGCTTCCATCAGTAACCTACAGGTCTATGATCTCGGTGTGTCCGACCACAAAGTGGTCTCAATGGCCTTAACTTTTATGCTGCCTACTAATAGACCTAGGCGTCAAATGTCTTTCCGGAACTGGAAAAGCATTGACTCGGCCACTATGACCATGGATCTCCAGCTCATCACCTGCCCAACCTCTGCATCAATGGATGAATTAGTGGAACTCTACAATAAATCCCTGAGAAGTGTTTTTGATCTCCATGCCCCTGTCAAGTCACGTGAGGTCAATTTCTCACGCTCCGCTCCCTGGTTCACACATGAGCTAAGGAAAATAAAAACAGCTGGACGTGCCCTGGAACGACGCTGCAGACACTCTGGGCTCACTGTCCATAAACTGGCCTATCGTGAGCATCAAAGGGCCTACTCCAACTCCCTTAAAGATGCTCGCTCACAGTTCTATTCCGGGTTAATCAATAAAAACCCTGGCAACTCCAAACAGCTTTTTTCCACCATAAGCCATCTCCTGAAACCACAACCACCCTCTTCAACTGAGGCTACAGAGGAGCAATGCAACAGCTTCATTGACTTTTTTAGATCAAAGGTCAACACCATTTGCTCTCTAATGTCCAGCTCTCCATCTCTGCTTCCCTCTGACACCAACTCCTTATCTACGAGTATGCTGTCTCCTCTACATCTCGCTGAGGTTCAGGAGAGCCATGTTGAGGCAATCCTAAAAAAAATGAAATCCTGTACCTGTACCCTGGACCCGATTCCCACTGCTCTGCTCAAGGCACATATCCCCACTCTCAGTCCTTTCATCACCAAGGTTGTTAACCTTTCCCTTCAGTCTGGCTGTGTCCCACCTACTCTCAAGGTTGCTGTCATCCGTCCCCTTGTCAAGAAACCCACCCTGGACCCGGAGGTTCTAGCCAATTACAGGCCTATCTCCAACCTTGCCTTCCTGTCCAAGGTGTTAGAGAAGGTAGTCGCTTCTCAACTTCAGGACCACCTCAAACATTAACAGCTTGTTTGAAAAGTTTCAGTCAGGATTTCGTTCAGCCCACAGCACTGAAACGGCTTTGCTCAAGGTTACAAATGACCTGCTGATGACAGCCGATGCAGGATCACCCTCACTCCTCATCCTCCTGGACCTGACAGCTGCATTTGACACAGTGGATCACACTCTCCTTCTAGAGCGCCTCTACAACGCTGTTGGACTATCAGACTCTGCACTCAAGTGGTTTCAGTCCTACCTCTCTGGCAGAACTGAATATGTCTCACTGGGAAGATGCAAGTCCAGACTGCTCCCTGTCTCCTGTGGTGTTCCGCAAGGGTCGGTCCTCGGCCCCATCCTCTTCATTATTTACATGCTCCCCCTCAGTCGTGTCATCAGCAAACATAGGATGTCCTTCCACTGTTATGCTGACGACACACAGCTTTACATCAAAACTGCCCCAAACCCCTCTGCAGCCATTTCATGTCTCACCGCCTGTCTTGGGGAGATTAAGACATGGATGAGCAGCAACTTTCTCAAGTTAAACAGTAGCAAAACTGAAGCCCTCCTTGTTGGAAATCCACACCAGGTTCAGTCATCCTCCATAACTCAGCTCACCTTCGACGGTCAGGTCATACCCCTCTCCTCCACAGTCACTAATCTGGGAGTTAGGTTTGATTCTCACCTGACCTTTAATGACCATATAAAAAACCTGTGCAAAACCTCCTTCTACCATCTCAAAAACATCTCCAAACTCCGCCCCACTTTAACCCTGTCAGATGCAGAGAAGCTCGTCCACGCATTCATCTCCTCTAGACTGGACTACTGCAATTCCCTTTTCACTGGGATCACTGGCAAGAACATCCAAAAACTGCAATTCATTCAAAACAGCGCTGCCAGGATCCTGATGAGAGTCCGTAAATATGAGCACATAACACCAATTCTCCACTCACTCCACTGGCTCCCTGTCTCAACCCGGATTGAATACAAAGTCCTACTCCTCACCTATAACTGCATAAATGGACATGCACCTCCCTACCTACAAGAACTCATCACTCCCCAAACCTCCATCCGCACCCTCAGATCTACAAGTAGCTCGCTCCTTCGGGTTCCAAACACCAAGCTCAGCACCATGGGCGACCGGGCCTTTTGCTCAGCAGCGCCCCGCCTATGGAATGGTCTCCCTGACCACCTGAGGGCAACACAGACCCTGGACTCTTTTAAGACTGGCCTAAAAACCTTTTTATTCAAGAAGGCGTTTTTACTTTGAGTTGAGTTTTTAGGACTTTGATTTTAACTATGTACTTGTGGCACTCTGAGATCCTCGGATGAAGAGTGCCTTACAAATAAAATGAATTATTATTATTATTATTATTGTAAGTCGCTTTGGATAAAAGCGTCAGCCAAATTAAATGTAATGTAAAAAATCATGCTTTGGACTCTTTCTTTATCCATTTCTGTCCTTTAGGTTCTACTCCTTTCCCATTATCACACTGCTTTTCCTGATAATCACTCCCAGCTTTCCATCTGTCAGTTCCTCTCAGGAGAGCTCACTAGGCTAGAGTCACGGATGCTCCCTTTGAACCGTCTGGGACGTGCTTACCTTGTCCTCAATGCGTGTCAGCTCCCTCAGCACACGCCCCTCACATCTCTCTTTTTTTTGTCTCTCTCCCTGTTTCACCTCTCATTATGTCATCTGCTTGCCCTCGTCTTTGCTCATCTAACCTTATCAGTTTTCATCTCTAGCTCTCTTTACCCTCGCTTTGAATTTTACCTTTAACTATAATTCTATGATACAAATATGACAACAGGAAACGGGTAAAAAGCCAAACAAGGAGGACCACATTTATTGAGATCTCTTTTAGATACGTACTCTCTTTGCAGTTGAATGCTGACCTTGGGGCTTTGAGCTTTTGCTAGCTTCCTTATTGCTGTGTTTTTTAATGGCATGAGCCTCTCACTTGCCACTGAAAGTATAGGCAAGGATGGCCCCATTTGAAGGAACCTCAGCTCTAATAAAAGGTAATGAAGAAAATATGATGAAGTATCATCTCAGTAGTTCCTGACTATGAAAGCTGTCTATTACGATGGCAATGAGAGTTTTTTTTTTCTATTGCAACTATGCAGGGTAAAGCAGATTATTGGGCCTGTGGTTTTTATGAACATTAACTACAAATAGTCTCCCCACAAATCCGTTTTATACTGTTTTGGGACTACTGCTGTGTTTTATGGAGAACAAAAAGAAAAGGAATAGGGCATAAGAAAGATAATAATGGACACAAATCTGTTTTAATCCTTAGCCACTGGTATTTAAGTAGTCCAAGAGAAGGTCATTAACTATCCAGCTGCATTGTAACTACATTTTTGTAAAGCATTTTACCTTTGAATTCCTACATACATTGTCTGCTGGAATGGGCATCAGATTTTGTATTTATTGCACTAGAACTCCTAAAATTCAAATTTTTTGACTAATGACTTAGTATTTTGTTAAAGTCAAACAAGACTACATGTGCTATTGTCCTGCAGTGGCAGCTTTAGGTTATTAATCTGGAGTTTTTCAGAACACTGCTGCTCAAAGGGTGAGTGAGCTGCCAACAACTTGTAGACTGTTGGATCATTTAACACTTGTCTTCATCTTACAGCAGCAGGAAGATGTTTCCTCCACAGTTTCTGATTCAACAGGGACTGTGTGTAGTTGTATATGTGGACAGCCCAACAGCCAGTTTTCATAAATGATTTAACTCTCTGGACAGAGCAACAGGATTGGTCAGAACATACCAGTAAATATTGCTCTGTTATTTAAACATCAGACTAGAAAGCTTTTACTCAGATTCAAGAGTAATGGAGCAGTGATCAGCGTGAGCTCCATCAAATCTGTCGTGGCATTTATATAATGCCTCTAAATAAAGTTGACATTCTGCAGGCAGACAGACAGACAAACAGAGATACTCAGCAGCAACAACGCTAAGTAAAATAGTTTTGGAGTGTCATTATTTTGCCAAACAAATTATTGATATGGCACAAGGTAGCGAAAATGCAAAGAGGGTCATTGCAAGAAGAAATATAGAACAATTAGCCTTTTTTTTTTTACTTTGATCATTGATATGAGGTAAAAATGACTGTCTTTAAAATCAATCTTTTTTAAATAATAAACACCTAAATGCTTCAGAATGAATAATTACTTTTACAACCACACATTTTTCATCAGTGTCAAAGACTCACTGTCTATTTAAGTCCCATACTGAAACATTGAGTAGACTCCCTGAACCTAACCTGCCAGTCGTATTATCTTAACTTGTTGAGTTATACAAGAGACATTCACACACATCAGTATTAACGCTGAGCTGCTTGGGAAAGTCAGTGTCAATCAGATGCTGTGATGTAGGAGAATAGAGTGGTAAAAGAGTAATAATGTTAGGAAAAGACACAGTTAGACAATGGATATAAAAGGTTTTGAGAAGAAACAAAGAAAGAAACAGAGAGGAAGCAGATGCGGGAAAAAATGAGGAGGGGCGGGGTAGGGTGGAGCTTCATTTTTGAAACAATGAAAAATTTATAGCACCTTCACTGGCTGCCAGCCTGAATCAAAGGAGGATATGCATCGCTGATGGGCCTTGCAGAAATAAAATCAATTTATCTCTGATTTCACACAGGGGGGTTCAAAATATCCCCATCACTTATTTATGTCTGTGTCATCCCTTGACACACCCCTGAGAGTGAAGTGGCATCCCAACTGCAGGAAGCCATACTGAACCCCAACCCTTCAAGGATGGAAATTCACATAGATACCAGACAAACGGTCTGAACGTGACATCTGCATCACAACTAATATGCAGAGTTGCCTCTCAGGACAAACTCTGCACCTGTGGTGTTTAAAGAATACAAATCAAATCCTTTCATGTCCACCAACCACTAAAGATGTTGGCATAGTTTTGCATAACAACATATAATATTAATGAATTTATATAACACAATTATATTTAATAATTATTTAACATTTAATAACACAAGCATCCCAATACTCATACTACATGTTAAGATATTCATTTTTATGAAAACACAATACAACAATTAACCAAGAGCTTGTTTCCTATTGCAGCAGTTTGACCAAATTAGTCTCACAAAAAAATCTAAACTAGGACGTTACCTCTGCCCTCAGCAAGAGTAAGGAAGAGCTACCCCCAAAAAAAACTCTTTTAACAGGAAACAACCCTGTAGAAAAGGTCAGAGAAAGCCATATGTGAGGGATCCCTCTCTCGGAACGGACACAAGTTGAAAAGATACCAGGAGCAGCAGAGCGTGTCAACAAAAGAAGAATATTTACAACATACTTGAGAAAAGACAGTGTCTAAGATAAATGGAGAGGTGTGTCAATGTTGAGATTATTTGTAGGAAATGTCTGACAGAAACGAAGGGGGCAGTAATGTTCTAATGATGTAGGTGTTTTCAGTAATAATAAAATATAATAGACTGGAGAAATTGAGGTGTTTAGTAATTGTTGTTTACCTTAAAATGAATCCGTAAGAGCCACATACCTGGTTAATAGAACTGTTGTGGGTGTGGAGGTGAGTTGAAAAAAAAGAACATTTTATTGTGTTTTGAATATTAATAACAGTGGGATATTGGTACACTCTTCCTTATTGAAATTTAAAAAACAGCCCATAGAGTATGGTGGTAAATTAGTTAATCCGCAGATCATTTGGGCTTTAATCCATCCCCTCCACAAAGTTTTGCTGGGATTATCAATCGCATCCTAAAAGCCAAAGCCATCCTCAGTATCCTACTCAAACGGCTCCTTCAACAGCTAGTGTTGCTGCTCTTCCATTTTGCCTTGAAAATGAGTACAATGATTCCCAACTTTGATTTAAAATTAAAAAGTAATAATACTGCAAATAAGGTGCCTGTTTTATAAGCAGATACCAAAAATGCAAATAAGAAGCAACATCTGCAAATATCCTGAAAATAATACTCATCTATGAAGACAAAAAACTGGTACCAAGCTTATATTGACCAAAACATCCCAATTTAGAAAGACAGTTCTCCAGGGATCATAGCAATCACAATAATCAAATATGACAAAAGTGACTAAAATAATACACCCCACTAATAATGCATAAAGATGAAACAATTATTTTGTTACATTTTCCTTTAGACTGTTTTTCCTATTTTTGATTATTTTGTTACATTAACTGATTAGTAATATAAATATCAATGTCAAACTAAAGTGCCAATTTTTATGAATTAATTATTTAAAACATGCATAAAAGATAATGCAATTAATCACTCTTACCAAATTACTCAACTCTTCATGCAGGAATGGGACAGTTCTGTGTGGGATGTCGTCTAACTGTGTTTGGTCCATATAATCTACTCTTGTTGTTTTTTGACAACTAAAAAACCACAAACACTCCCACAATAATTAACCTTTGCTTTATACCCATGGCCACAAAGACATGCATTCTATCAACTAATGAAGTAACCCCTTTTCCATCATTGTTCAGTAATTGCATAGTAATGGGCTTGCCCTTCCACCACAAGGTGTATGATATCCACCACATGTTAGATCATTAGAAAAAAGTGAGTCTCTCCACTGAGGGCATCAGATAACAATGGTGATACTCCATCTGTTAGCGACACACAGGGACAGGGGAGTGTTGAGCACACACACTTATGCATACACTCAGTGCTGAGCTCAGTACCAGCATGTACTTATTGAAGAATACATTAAATGGGAGATAGAATTGGCCACCGTCTGAGCACAATACATATTTGGCTAACTGTGAAACTCCATAGAAAAAGATGGATGTACATGAATGAAAGAAAAATGAACCAACCAGCCGAACAACCAGCTTAGGGAGTTTGCCAAGATTAAAACAATGTGATATCTACAATGTAACAACACATAATTAATTACCTGCTGAATAACTATAACAGCAACGACAACATTTACTCAACAACAGCGACCAAATTGTCAATCAATCCAAATAATTAAACAAAGATATATTATTTAACAAACAAAAGTAATCATATAGCAAATATTAATAACATTTCAATTCAAAGCAGAGTGTCAATGATAATCATCAATCAGCACCCACTGACCAATTAGCAATCAATCATGAGGAATTATCTCTAGTCTGTGCTCCTGAAGCTCCTTTGTCTGTTCGTCTGTTTTGTGTTTGGAACACTTCATGTAGCTGTGTCAATGTAAAAGAACATTTCTGTTGGCTGAATCCATTCGTTTGTTTTAACAAGGTTTGTCTTGTTAGTTTAATGATGCACAGATTCATAGGGTAAAGTCAAGGCATTCAGATAACTATACTTTATAGAACTACTCTTATTCCAGAAAACAGAGTTGTCGTCACTAAATTCACATAGCAGCTCTGCAGCAGACAAACAGCAGACACACACTAGACACACTTCATGTGTGTGCCTGTGAGACGCAGCAGATCCGCATCATCATGCACTGCACATGCAACCATTGTGGCACAGGCATTAGACTTTGTGCTGCCGCTGAGGATAGATGTCTCAAAACCATATATTAAATAATGATGAAGATGTAAATTAAACATTTTAACTAAATACTCCCAGGCCAGCAGAGGGAAACTGGCACTACATTTATGTTTGTTGTATTTGAGGCAGGCACATTTGCAACTTTGGGTGCAGAGTGTAATGGGAAATTATTACATATCATGACACAACAAGCAATTATCAATTCTGGATGTTTAATTCAAACCGTCTGCGGACGGTTTACAAAGGTCAAGTCACGACAACAGACTTGACCTCAATGGCACAGAGCTCAACATCACGGTGACAGATGTGAGGGCAATGGCAATGAGCTCTCAAAAGTACACTCCATTTATACAATCAGATCCCTCCTCTCCACAGTAAAATACATTTGTCCAATCAGCTTCTTTCCATGTCGTGACAGGAAGACCAGACATTGGTCTCTGGCGGTCTCTTTGAAGTTTGAACAAGATGCTAAAAGCATCTTGTTCCAGACCCTTTGGGTCACCCCTGGTCTGGGAGAGCTCTCTCAGATATCTCCTGTCTCTGCAGGTCACACCTATTAGCCTTTGAAGCTTCCTGTTACAGAAGACTTAATTGGCCCCTGTTGAGAAACCTTTTGTTCACACTAGACTGAGAAGGCCACGTCTAAAGACTTTCAAGAGCATTATGCATAGTGTTAACTTGAGCTAAACTCTGACTATGAGTCTTGAACCACCAAAATACATCTTTCAGTAAACTTCTTTCTATATAAATGTAATCTGTTACATTTAACCATGTCTAAATACAAAATTCCCATCACAAGAGTGCGAGCTATTCTTAGCCATCTGAAGGTAGAAGGACACATACTGATAAATCTGCAGCCTCTGGTCTGAGAAGCACCATGCCAAAGTGCAGAGCCACTGTGTTAACCTTTATTTAACCAAGTGCAAATGACAACAGGATGCTACAAAGTAACCCTGTACAATGCTGCACACATCAGACTGCATCGTTATGACTCAGTACTCTGTTGATTAAGTGGGGGACGTCAGATTAAAGTGGCTCATCAGTTCTGTGTGTCATTACGTCCTATTCAAATTTCTTATTAGCAAAAGTAGAATTTCACAGTGCAAGTGCCTTTATGTCACATTTTAGGATATGATATGAATATTAATGATGTGAGGCAGCAGAAGGAAAACTGAAATGTGGAAAAATACAATAAGATTAAATAGGATTGATGTGGTCATAGAAACAGCTTCATTTTCTATTCAGCATTTCCATCATCATTGTACAAGTTCAAACAAAACCCACACCATCTGGCCACTGATTTGAGGTGCTGTGTGTTCAGATTGTGTTGCGCTGCACAATCCAGACATGATTTCCATTTGTTGAGCTGTTGTCATCGTGTTTCACGATTGGCACAGCTGCTTCATGATGATAAGCTAAGAGTGATTTTATAATCACCCCACCTTCCAATTCATATTGTACCTCAGCCTTTGAGCTGCTGCACCTACAGGAACTAAAAGAGCAGGTGATCTGGGAAAGGCCCACAGCATTTCTGTGTGTGTAAGGCCTATCGTGTTGTCTGTGTTGTTGTGCTTGTTCGATTAAATTGTGGCCCTTTGATTTTTAGAGCCATGCTAGCCACTCTTTAAAAAATTGTACTTCAAATCTATTTCATAAAATGAGCTATACTACAGCCATTTTAGGACATTGGTGATTCACGTCGCAGGTGAATCTGACATCACGTTCATTTTAAGCCGTTTTCTTTTTGGTAGCTGAGGTTTACACATGGCAGTGGGTGGCAGTAGTTGTTTCCCAGGAGCGGTAAAGATTTTTACGAAGAATGGGAAGATTTATGAGTTGTACAACTAATAATCTGTATGCCTGCTAGTGATTTTGAGGCCCTTTTCTGGCAATGACAAAGGATTCTTTATTGTGTCTACAAATCTTAGATTAGGTGGCTTATTTAACCCAAACCACAGAAAAACATATGATACCAAACAAATTCATATACGATTAAAGAGGATTTTGTACCTTATAATATCAAACTAATTAAATTTTGACACCTTTTATCTCGCTCTCTCTGAAGTAAAAACATGAAACCTGAAGACTGGGCAAGGTCACAAAGATTTTCACCTGAAAGAGAAACTGATGAAATGCAAGAGACTTAAAAGAAATTGTGGATACTGTAGTGTGTCAGGAATAGTTCACTGAATATTTCTGCACACAGTTTCTTAAAAAAGTTTTGCTTGATAGATACAGGATGGCTGCAAAATAAGTTATGTTTCCCAGACTTCACGTGAAAAAGGGGCCTAAGAGCCTGAACACTATGTTTGTTACGCATGAATAACTCACAAAAATAAAGGTCCGTGCTCCCCCCTCACCCAAAGTGACGGAATCATAGATTAACACATACTGAGTGCTGCAGTCTCCAATGGGGCTAAATTGTACATTAGCTCGCTATTGTTAGCTCTGCTAAATCTGTTCTTTTAGCTCAGCTTCACTAAAGATGACAACTTTTCCACTTCAGCCTCAACCTTGACAACAAATGGACAAACCCATTCTCACCTAGACTCATTTAGTTGGCTTGGTTTAAGTAAGAATAAGTGCTGCTTTTGAATGCATTATTGATGAGATGCAGTGTTATTCAGCAGAGGTGGCATTTTCTCACCTTGGTTGTTAATGCACATGATGCAGAGGCTTTGTTGGGCACATGCCGGGGTAGGGAACCAGTTACGCTTTCTCACATTCTGTGACCAAGTGTGATTTTAAGGCTTAGTGCCTAGACCCACAACTTTTTCATCCAAAAGAGCTTTAGGCAATTGGATATAGAAGGTTCTGAGACTCAAAGAGTCATAGCTTTACAACCCGTTATTTATTGAAGGGATTTAAACCGATGTTTTAATCATTGTGAGATGGCTAAAACTTCCTGATGTCAAAGCTTCTTGGGTCTGATGCATTATAAACAATAATGCTGATAGCATTATATTAATGTAATTTCAAACTGTATGCCAAAGTCTTATAGTTAGAGGTGCACGCAGCACCTACATTTATATGCAGCAATTACATTTAATAGAGTGCTACAGGATGTATAATGTAAATCAGTTGAAGTAATACTGTATCATATGGATCTGGTCTGTATTAAAATTTTCCTTTTTTTAGATAACGCTGTTCAACAAAAAGCTTTAACCCTCAGAAAGTCTGTTTAATTGATGAGTTTGGTTCGGAGTGGCTCCAAATTTCAATAAAATTAATATACAAAGAAAAATTGCCAACTTTTTTATTCAGGTTTCAAAGGCTTCTGCTTTGTAAGATGAACCTGTTGTGCTGGGATTTTGGCAGGGCATGACCATTATTAAATTAATTTAATCTATTAAAGCTGCTCTGCATTACCTAAATTAATTTTTTAATGGGGAGCAGACTGGCGAGGTAAAAACACACCAGGGAACAAGTAGAGCACTAAAGCAATCGGACATAAACACAACCAGACAAGGGTATCAGGCTGGTTACTCTCCTGAAGGAGCTCATGCAATATGGGGGTTTAATATCCTAAAGCTCAGCACTATGCCAGCACTGCCTCTTATGAGACAGCCTATTCAATAAAGCCGAACATGGCCTTGACTTAAAATGGTGCCAGGTACTGTAGGGAAAAATGTGTTATTAGGATATGAATCCAGTAAAGTAAAGTTAACACAGGGACTGCGATTTATTATCATAATTGTTTCCATAATTTCATGTTGTCCTTGGAAATATATATTGTTTTTACTGACTTAAATAGTGCAGGAAACATTTTTTTGGGTATGAGTAGGGGAGATGTATATCAAGAATGGACTCCAGAGGAAACAAACCACAGAACATGGGGTGCCTTATTAACTGAAGGGGAGCTATCACCACTTTTATCTCCCTTCTATAAAAAAGTGTTACTTGCTTTTGAATAAGCTGATGTGAGTTAGACATACAATGTATAGAGCTTCTTTCAGACATTTAATGAACTTGGGAGATTCTCCACATCTTCTCCAGAGGGAAGTGCATGTGTGACCTCAAATTTCTGAGTGACAGCCTCAGGATTATCCGCCTGGCCTCATAATATAGTCCACAGAAATTCTGGAGAATCTGATGTGACAACAAAGCATGAAAAAGAAGTGTCATACACATAGAAGACACAGATGAAGATGCCTAGACAGTTTGTGTCAATAAGAGCCGTGTCTGTGTGTTGTCAAGACACAACACTGGCTGCTCCACTTGACCTCAACTTCTCTCCTCTCTCACCCTTGCTTGGCCCATTGATCATTCAGAGACTGCAGTAGAAAGATCTGCAGGTGATATCACATTGAAAATATCTAACACCTACTCTTTCCGAACAAGAAAAGGCTAATGTATTTGACTGTGTGTGCACATTGGACAGATGTTATTTTGTTTTTTTTTCTCCTGCCATCATTGTCAATTTGTCCAACAGATGACACAACCATGACTACATAAAGTTTGAGTGAATAATGGGTTTATGTGAGAAATAATGGCCCAGGTAAGATACAATCCAGATCATATGCTGGAATATTTAGTGCATGCATGTTTAGTATAATGTCAGTACCTCTATCCTCCAAATAGGTGTCAGCACTAGTTATCTTTCTTTTACTTTGTAGACAGCTTCTTGGCTTTGCTTTCTTTAAATACATTTCCATGTCTCTCCCTACCTCTCTCTCTAATACTCTTTTGGCTGTTTTTATTTCTAATATGCCATGGATCTTTGATGCTTTTTGAAGTCAGCAGGAAATATTTACGGCTGTTACATCATCATTTTTTTCCTGGCAGCACATGACAGAGATTAATTTAAGCAATTCATTCACCACTGCTGGGTCCTTGTAATGTTAAACGTGACCGTGATATTTGAGCCTTCCTCATTTGGCTTCTTCTGTTTTTAATTCATGCAGTCTAAAACAGCTGACCAGACAAGTACAACATTGTGGTTGGGGCCCACATGCAATCAAAGTCAGAGCAGGCTTTGATTCATGGTTGTCACAGTGCATTAGCATGTTGCCCTACACTTTCTGCTTTGCAGGAGACGGATGTCTTTACACTTGGCAACAGCCATTTGTCGTCGTGACTCACTTCTATCATCTTAATGGTACCTGCTGACACTGAAGAGCACAGGGGCAGCATCTTCTAAGAGGCAGCTACCTTGCCAACATACATATTTAGTAGTTTTGTTTATTTAATTTGACTTTATTTATGTGTGAAGTCTAATAGAGACAAGATGAGATTTTCTGTCGTGAAATTTGGTAATTCTCGAATAGAGTTGATGAAATATGGTGTATATATATCAAGTGTTATTCCGACACATTCTAAAATACTTCGGATTGAGGGTATTAGGTACATGTTTGCTTTGGAGCGTTGTCACTTTGAGAAAACCAAATCTTAAAGAACTGAATGAGAATTACATCTACAAATGTTTTAAGACATGCAGTGAAGTCCGGAGATTAAAGATTACAATTTCTGGACAAAAACATTTGATACTTGTTATTTGTTTGGAAGGACTATGGAAAGATGGGCAGTGACATTGAGCACCTTGCAGAGGAAATCAGCAAGCAGGTAAAGTTCCAGGTTTCCACTAACAGACCAGGTTGTAGTGGTCAGATACAGATCCATTGAGAATCGAAGAGAGGTGAGCAGGTGGATCTGGGATTTCAGGTAACAAGGACAAAGAGGAAAATCCATGGACATCTGGTTAGGGCATACAGACAGAAAGGACAAATATACAGGATTGGAACGGAAATGGACATACTTGTTGTGATCGAGGTTGTTGTTTGATGACTAAGACATGTAAGGAGGCCCCATGAGGTGCTTCTTGTTTTCGCACTCGGACTACTACAGTCTGTCCTGGTCTTGAGTTGGCATAAGACTTTTATTATGCACTCATTATACTGACAAATTGAGATAAGGGTCTCAATGAGTATTTATGTATGTATGTACGTATGTATATAAGAAAATGGAGATACAGGTCAGAAGCTTCCGTTCAGTCAATCATATATGTAATCAAACATCAAAAAAATGTAAAATATTTTTCACCTGGACTTTGACTGTAGATCAGAATTTGGTGTCAGAAGCTATGGACCTAACCTATCAACAGTCAAGGCTGAGAGTGGTGGTGGTGTATGGGTGTGGGGCATGTTTTCTATCGTTGTCCTTCAGTGTCATCCCAAGTCACCACATGTGAATTTATTAGAATCTTTGGGATGTGATAGAGCTTGAACTTCTATGCTTCTATTGCAGACCATTTTGTTGTTTATATTATGAGAATGATGGCAATATCCATGTTGCACTTGTGTACACATGTACCAGGAAATACCTGGCTAGGTAAAAGGAAAATGCTGTGTGTGAAGCTTCCTGGATAATGTGGGTTTAAGATTTTAATCCACCATAAAATCATTGTATCTGCTATGAAATGGCTGAATACATTGGAAAGGTTTCATGGGCGTCTGCTGCTGCTGTGAGACTATTTATCACCAATGAGATTATCACGCCTGAGAGTGAGTGGGAGGAACATTACATAATATCATCAGCTATGACTATGGAAAGGCCTCTTCTTCTTGGTGTTTGATATAATAGATTAGATGATATGTTAATAGATGATCACAACCTATGGATGAAAATATATTTCAGCTTTGTTGAAAGCAATGGTTCTAAAACTAAGACGGGTATTGCTGTTTTAAGTAAACCAAGAGGGCTTTCACAACAAATGCAGGTGAGTAATGAAACAATCCCTTAAGTCCCAGTTGAGCTACTTAATCCAGTGGATAGAGTTAGCCAAAACACTGCACAGTGTTTTTTAATAATCCACAACAAGGTTCTGCAACTCTTGGAAGTCGTGATGGCAATTATTTTATCCTTGTATGCATTGATCACAAGTAAAGCTGTAGAAATGCAATGTTTATATTCCAAAGCAACCTACCAGCGATGTCTGCTGGTGGCAAGATATTGCTCTGGAGAAACTACAAGTAAAAACTATACGTATGTAACTATCGCTGGTCAATTTTGAGTTCCTTTTACATTGGAGGCTGCAATTTGTTTCTCTGTTCCTTACTTCTACCTTTCCGTTGGGAACAGGTGGATCAGTGTTGTGATGGATTTGAATGTTGCTGTGAGGGGAAGAACCAAGATACAAGCAGACAGATTAAGTGGAGTCTCTGAGCTGACCTGAAGGGGTAGTGTGAGGGGCTCAGACTTCCAGAAGGAGCTGCTTCACACTGAATGGAGCCAGTTGAAGTAAGAGGAAGTGTAGATACTGTACTCATAGCAGGACGTGATGTTAGTATTATGCCTTGTTCAGACATTGTTTTAACATCTGTTCTGCGTAATGTGATCACAAGTGGAGAGCACTGATTTCTTCTGTTCAGATATTGACGATCTAAATGTGTTTCCCTTGACCAGCTGCTGTGATCGGTTCACACTTTGTTCTCCAGTCTTACTATACAGATGTGGCCATTGTGTGTGTGTGTGTGTGTGTGTGTTTGTGTGTGTGTGTGTGTCAGTGTGTTGTCGCAACACATTGAGGGAGAAAAAAAGAGAGATAGAGATTAGAGAGATTGGAGTCAGGAGGGGCTTGGTGAATCAATTTGCATGATTTATTTTAAATATGTAGCAGGCCAGAGGACTTAATTTGTTGTAATGTGGCCCAGGAGGCATTTGCAATCATACAGCTAAAAACATGTTTTTCACGTGCTTCCTGTGGTCTGAGTGATTGGACCTGAGGAGACATTATGGAAGAATTTGCACCTGTGCTTTTGATGAGATTACTCTGGATATATGCTAATACCAGGTATGAACTTGTTTATTTTTGAAAAACATTATAAGAGAAAGACAAACCGGCACATTGGTGCAAAATGATCAGTTATTAATAATCAGGATTTGTTTCTACAGTTTATGATATGATTAATATTCATAAAAAGCTTTTCAGTTTCAGTGATTTCTGTGTGTGGATATGACCTATTCTTATTATGATTAACTTGCACAAACATATGACGACACATATTTATCAATATAAAAACAGATGTTAATTAATCTGTTGTTTGACAACATGTCATGAATCTGTCGGAGACTTCTCTCAAGATCATATTTAAGAAAAATATCAAAGATCTTGGTGACTGAGGCCCATTGCTTACAAACAGTAGTTCTGAAAAGTAACTTTTTGAGTCGCTTTTTTTAATGTGGAAAGGTTGGTAAGGGCTTCTTCACACAAGAGGATTGTCAACTCTTAATTGTTTTTAAAAATGTGGGAGACCACGGACATAATGACAGATTTAAATGATTTTTTATCATATAATCTTCAGAACACAAACACAACAGACTTTTTTGCCAGAATTTCAGACCAGAACGTTTGTAGGAAACATTTTCCCAGTGGTGATTTCAGAGATTCAGATATCAGAGAATATCGTAAATATCAAACTATATGATTGATATTCACCATTCGAGATCGGGGAGGCTTCTGATGAGTCGGTAGCATTAAGATTATTTTGTTAACCCCACACACCACATTGCAAATCGGGTCTCAAATTGGCCTGATTATCCTCTAGTGTGCAGCAGCCTTAAATTCCCAGTGTTGTTGGAGATAGTTCTTGACGATGTTGGTTGCAATGGAGAAAATCCTTTCACCCCAGATTTTGCTTTTACATTTTAACCTTACTATTTAAGGATGAAAGAAAAAAAATACATTCCAGACTCGTAAAAACCTTCTTCCTAATAGTATAAACTGCTGTGCAAGGTTTTGGCATATATGAAGCCTTTGAACTTCCGGATCTTTTACTCTTTTACTCTGGACCTTCTGTACTTTCCATTGCATAGTCTCACCAGTAGTTAAAGCAGCAACCCCCCACCAGAGCAGACTTCTGCATTTTGTTTTAATATTTGGGTGTGTGGGGAAATTGGGCCATGTGTTTGGCAAAGCATTCAATTCATTGTATTAAGGAATGGTCCATCATGCGGTAACCCATCATTTGTCACTTCACAATAATAAAAAGTAATATGATTAATATTGGTGATTTGGCTCCTGGTATTACTTGTGGAATGAAAGCAATAAGCAGAACTCCTCACAGGGTGTCGCCCACCAATGAAGAGGTGCTTCTGGCATTGGATTAATATGCCTCTAGGACACCTCTGTGCAAAGCTATTCCAGGCAATCCTAAAGGGGGATTATACAGAATATCCCATTTGGCAAGGGCATGCCCTGGGATCCCCAATAGGATCTGAAAGACGGAGCTGAAAAGAGGGACTAAGAGCCAGATGAGGACAGAGGACAGAAACCATCTTCCCCAACCATAAACACTGTTAGTCATTAAAATGAATAAACAAAACTTTACCATAACATCGCTGTTCACATATCATATGTAATAGGGGAAGAATATATTGAAAATACTTTTCTTTGCAAATGTGCATAAAGGTCATTCACATTTCTCAGTCAATTCACAAAATGAGGTGATCCAGTCAGTGAGCTTTTTACATGCCTGAATGGATGCATGTAAAATGTGGCTGCTAATTACTTAAACTATGGAGAGCAGTGGTCCCAGTTATGGGAAGTAATGGAATTGGAGCTGTAAACAGAGCATAAAGCCCCTTTTCTACCCACATGCTGGTGATGTGTGACATACCCGCTGAAGTGACTCACACAGCTTGCTCTTCTGTTTGACCTTGCAGTTTGGTTAAATGGTTGATTAAACAAAGTCAGCGTAGTAAGACATGGCCCTGCTCGCACTCACTAAGGGATAGCAACAGGATAACCAAGAACTTATATTGAGGCTGCAAGTGACTGTGATCTGTAACTTTATGTTGCTTCATTCTGCACTGAGGGAAAAATAGGCCCAGGCCACAAATACTGCTGTTTGAAAAGTTGATTTTAGCAAACCGTCATGGTCACAGAGGTGATGACTTTGTTTACAACGGACAGGTACCTCCAATAAGTTTTATTTTGAATTGTGATTTTATTTCAAAAATGTCTTTCTAAAAGAGTATATGCATTTTACTCTCATAATATTCAGTCTTTCAAGAGCTGATAAATTAGACTGAAAACAATGAAGCAGCATCAGAGATGTTGGCTCCCATCTTGGGGTCAATTTTTGGTGTAAATCGCCACACACTTTGCTTGTTTCAGAGAGCTTGCAAGTATCATCACAGAATCTGCCTGCCTTGGAGTCTGCATTTGGGTCCACTCTATCTGCGCTGATACAGCCAGTGTGGCACTAATAGCAAATCCGTCCAATTTCTTGTAGGCCAAGTGTAAATGTAACCAAGGAGCATAGGAAACTGATTCATGTCAAGCCAGATGTGGAGAAGGTGTAAATGCATTCCACTAAAACATACATAATCTTTGCTCCAAGTCTCACCACTTTACTGAGTGGAAATAACCCCTTCCAGGTTCTGTCCTCTGTCATAAGAGCAGCTGAATTTGCATTGGCTCTACCTGTCACATATAAAGTGACAGGAATAAAGTGGCTCCAGAGATTTCAGCTTATAAATTAGTCATTCAGAATGCCGTTGTAATGTTTATCATGATCCACGATCAGTTCATGCTGTGATCTTGGGAGAGTGAAGGTGTGATTTTCCTGGGAGCCATGAATAAGATACAACTTGTGATCTATCCAGTGGATTCCTGTGTTTGTCTTTGTTTATGGAAAGGCATTACCTTGTTACTTCTATTGATATTGAGTTAGCTAAACGCTTTAGTGCATACATTATTCTTCTGGCATTTTAGTCACTTGCCATGCTTCGTTTGCATCCACCCTTTGGACTGAGTTACCCTGATTTGTATGTAGCCCATACAAACCAGAAGGGAAGTGATTTGATTTGTGATAAAGCTCACAGAAAGTATGAATCAAAAGTGTATTAGGTCTCATCGGGGGTTTTCCCAGACATGGGACACCTGCAGTATATGTAAATGAGGCTACAGTTTGCCAAAACTGGAGAGTATCTTCCAAAGTCACAGTTTTTTTTGTCCATATATATATATACTATTATTATATATTGAGATAAATAATGTCAATGTCAATGTGTTTTTTCTTAATTGTATGTGTCCTTGGGTCAATACAGTTGCGTCTTTGCATGAAAGCACTCCACAGTCGTAGACATGCACCTCAGTTATCCAGCAAAAATTGCATTTCATCTCTTTCGGCAGCTCAGTCAGGTTCTGCGCTTGAAAAGCAACACACACGTACAGTAAATCAGAGAAAACCCCAGGCACACTGACATCCGCTTACAATAGGCAGGTAATATCTTGGGCATGACAGAATTGAATTCATTCTACACTGACGAAAGAGGAGCAGGGTTGTAATCCGCAGTGATAACAGAGAAGTAATTTAAAAGACACACAAAAGTGATTGGAAAGCCCTGTTCTCATACATATGTAATGTTGAGCGATACTAAATCAGGGTGATACCACACTGTACCTGCAAATATACAAGCATGCATGCTGCTCCAACATCAAACTCTGCATGTGTGTGTCTCCTACGATGTTTATATGGACACAAATTAACCAGACTGAGCTAATAGTGTGAAAAAGACACAGCCATGTAAACACAATTTTGGGACAACTTTGACCTGCTCAAGGTCACACATGGAATAGGCAATAATCAAATTTAGACATGTGGAGTATTCCCACATCATTCACATTATGTAGACATGTATACATCTTGATCACTAATATCGTCCTATTGGAAAGATAATGGTCGCATCGTTCACTCAACAGTTTCAGGTTGGTGGTTTTAAAACTGATGGAGAAACATCAGACCTTATGGCACGGGTAAGAATTGGCCTATATGCTCTGTGATGCAAACAGGAATATGAATTGAGTATTCTATTAGATGCTCATGGAAACACTACAATTGAATTAAATTCATATTCTGAATAAGGACAACAGTTGTGTATTGGGGTTCAAGTAAATTATGTCAGTGTCGGCAGCAGCATGAGGCTCTTGAGAAGGTAAATAAATTATGTTAGAACTGTTAGCCCATCTCCATCTGAAATAGAAATATCCTCATGCGATTCCACCCTGATACCAGTGTTGTTGTGTTCAGTTTTTCTTGGCCTGGGAGGGCTAGCCAGGAGCGACAATCACACTATGCTCACAAGCAAAGCTAACTCTGTTATGAATCTAGTTTCCATTAGGCAGAAGCTATCAGAGGTGAACACATCTGGGTATATTGAACCTTTTGAACGTTTAATCTCTCCTTCTCTCTACTATGTTTATTAAAAAGGACACATTTAGAAAACTCTGACAATGAGCTATTCAACGTTCAAGTCCAGTGAGTAGGATTAAGAGGAATCAATTTGGAGAAATGTATGTAATAATTGTAATGATCTTTTTGTGTAGACTGAAACTAGGAATAATCATTTTCATTATCTTATGATGAGACCTTTATATATAAATTGGGAGCAGGTCCTTTTCAAAAGAGTCCATCATGTTTCTGCATTAACCCAGAATGGACAAACCAAACATTGGCTCGACAGAGAGCATTATATATATTGCTTATGTGTTGGGGTTTTTTTTTGCAACTTTTTTTTATAACATAAGATTTAAATGTCGGGTGACTAAATCCTTAATAGAAATTCATTTATGAATGAGATTGAGATTTGAAACTGTAAAGAAAACTGTAAAATTGAATGCATCTGGCAACACCTAACCAACCAAATGGGGTCGGGTTTATATGATGATTCCACTGACGGGTGACCAAATGGAATGGACTGTTACATTAATTAAAATTGCAGATTCCTCGAGGTTTGAAAATTGTTAGAAACATTGAGATGAACAACTGAACAAAATATCACATGTCATATCATTGTCACACATTTTGAAAACAAAAAAGTTACATTCATTTGTTTGTGTATGTGCTCAGATTTACATTTAACAATCTTGATTAATTACATTTAATGACTTTATTTCAACATTTCGTAAATTTAAATAATGTAGCTCTGGTTACAAGTCAAACCTGTTCCAGCATATTTTCAAAAACTCACCCTACACTTAACGTTAAGGTCGACCCAACAGTAGTGCTCACTTACAACAGACAGATAACCCATATCTGTGCAACCGGTCATACCATCGGACAATTGTTTAATAGTTTAGGCTGGTGCCTAAAGCTACACAGATGTTCTTTTATCTGCAGTGATTAAGTAAATGTTTCAGGTCACGATTTGGGCTGACATTTGTCTTCATGTCTTCTAACAGCATTACCACATAGTGTGTGAACTATTATGAAGCCATGGTGTATACTATTACTGAATTTAAGATATTGCATAAAATTGATGATTGATTGATCATAAAAAGGATAATGTCAGTAAAGACAGATGTTCAATCTGGGTTTTAGTCTTCTCTCAAAATGAACCACAAATGCTATCTGCTCTGCTCTTTCATATGAACTGTATGAATGAGCTGTGTCAGACAGCTTCTCCAGACTTGGCATGAGGATAAACACAGGGTTTGTTTGTCAGCAGCTTGGCCTGGCATAGTAAGTTACCGTGGCAACTGACTTGGAGTTTATGGAACCTATCTTGCATCCAGAGCAAGTAGGCAAACAAGTTTCTTTGCTAATTTTAGACTGAAAGCAGTTGTAATGTTAAGTCTATAATCCCACCTAAAGTGCCATGAATGTGATGGTCTTTAAATGAGGTGTGGTCAGGTGCATTGTTAATACATTGTTATCTTGAAGCAGTGGAGAGCTATCACACAAAAACCGGGCAGGAAGTCGGTGATGCAGAATGACCAACACAGTCCGCATGTATTCCTGCATAGTTTGGAAAAGTCACTTATAAACAAAACGATGACTGGAAAAAGATGCACATAAATACAAGCTGTTAATGTATTAAAAAAAAAGTGAAGATGAAGTTGAATGCAACAAAGGTGCATTCTGTAATGTGAGGAGTTCCTCTGTACGCCTGGCAGAATGGAGCTGATATGTCTCTTCAGAGCACCGGTGGGTGGTGGGAGCAGTGGTGGGAGACAGGCGGAAGGTGGAGGGTTGAGGGGCCGGGCCTTGCTGTCACTGAGGCTGTATGACTTATCTCTGAGCTGATGAGATCTGGTCACCATGGCTCATCACTCAATTCACCCTGACACACACACTAACCAGGCTAATTGAGCATCAGCACCCTGTGCCCTCCCAATTACACGTTCACTTCAGAGACAGAATAGATAAATTTGTTATGGGGGGAGCAAGCGAGAGAAAATATGTGTTGAACTGTGCTCTTGCAGTTGTTGTCAAGGCTTTTACCCCATGTCCTGGTTTTAGTAGTGATTACTTCATTTTAAAAAGCAGTATATTGAAATAGGACATTGCTGGGTAATCTGGAATTCACCAACCTAAAGGAAAGCAGATATGATTAAATTTAAAGCGTATATATGGTGGTCATTTTACAGGCTTATATTCATTCCCATCTTTTTGAACTTATTTTAGGATATATACATATTTTTTAATTGAAACATTAATTTGACCAATGGATTAGAAGAAGAAGAAGTAACACATCAAAGTGAGTAAAAACTGTATTCAAAACCAGCCTTACAATTTCATTACAAACTGATTGAGGTATTATGATTTCATGTTCCTAGGCCAAAGATATAAATTGTTTCCAGAGTTTTTAGCCTACACCTGGCAGTTTGTAGACAGCTCTTAATATTGGTGATCCTTTGTTGGACGTTTGTTGTTTGAGAAAATATCTGATATCTGACCATGTTTGAAAACGTTGCTTTATTTGGTTGAAGATTCTCCCATTTTCCATGACAACCAGTCTTGCCTTCTCCAAATAGCCAGACGTTTGCTTTAAATCACCTTGTGAAGAGAAACAATAATCCAATTACTTGCTTCTATCAACTGTTTGTCGGCATTTACGGGTCCCTGTCTCTTTGCTCAGATGTGAGTGGTTGAAGTGTCTCTGTTCTAAAGAAGGTTTTTCATTCGGGAATCCACTTCTGCTCAAGTTTTCTATTTCAGCATTTCAGCTCAGCCTCTTTCTGGATTAGTGTCTCTATCATTAAAAGTAGATTGAACATATGATAGCTGGAAGTGACTCATATCTATATATACACCTCATATCTTGCCTAGCATTGTTTATTCATGTATTTACTACACATTCCGTTGTCAAATCGATAATAATGGAATAAGCACATTGGGAAAACATTTCAATCACCTCCTTTGGCTTAAAAATTACAATATCACCTCTATTTTGGTAAATTAATAATTGGACATTCCGGGGACATTTACATGTGACCTTGGTTTTAAAAAATAATGTATTTGGTGGAGTGGCTTGTATGATTCTATACTGACATACTAGCTATGCCTCGAGTCAGGGGCTGCCTCCTCCGGAAACTGCTTTTGAAGACTAAAACTATGTCACAGTGTAACAAATAAGCTGTCCCATTCTGAAGGCTCCTCCAAATGTGGCAGACAAATTTGTCCTTTAATCCTGGGGAAACAAAGGCTCCAGCGGTTGGATACTTCCTTGCCCAAATTATTCCGGGATTCATTGCGGGACTCGTCCTATGTTCCAAAATAGGAAGCGTTTAGTTCAAAAAGGCATAGAGGTATTGATGTCTGATCTACTGAGTGGGCCACATGGTCATCGTACTACCATACAAACCAGTAGCCAGTCAGATTTACCTTGAGCCTCAGTGTACCCTCAAGTTCGGCCTGTATCATTGATTACATGGCAAAAACCCCTGATGACGCTAAGACGCAAAGGGAATTCATGACACATGACACACTCTTCTCTTTCCAGCTTCTCCTTTCTTTTCTCCACCCCTATCACATCAAAGTAATTCTTATCTGATCAGTACATGTTACTAACTTGACCCCTTTCCCGGAGTTTCTGTGCCTTAGCACCCGCAGATGCAGGGCCACAGCTGTGGCCACACCATGGATTACGATTGTGGATCGCGCATCGGAGGTCGCAATGGTAGATCCAGTTTGGTGGATTCTGTATTGTGCCGGCTGATCACAGTGGTAATGGAGGATCCTTTGTCGCATTGGCATAGGATAGTGGTGGACCACGACCGAGGCGGCGGCTGATAATGGATTCTAACTGGCGCCAGTGGACAATGACTGTGGACTATAGTGGATCCCATCCTGATGCTGGATCGTGATCTTGCTGGCTGCTGACCAGAGACTATGATTGCAGCAGGACTGCTTGACATATAGTATTGAAAAATGTTTACCCTCATCGATGCTGCAAAAAATTTAATCCTGATGATGTTTCCTACAATTGACATCTATTGCACTTCTGTCCGTCCTGGGAGAGGGATCCCTCACATGTGGCTCTCTGAGGTTTCTACGTATTTTTACCTGTTAAAAGGGTTTTTAGTAGTTTTTCCTTACTCTTGCTGAGGGTTAAGGACAGAGGATGTCACACCATGTTAAAGCCCTATGAGACGAATTGTGATTTGTTAATATGGGCTATACAAATAAAATTTGATTGATTGATTGATTGATTGATTGCACTTCAGCGACATTTTTCAAAGAGGTAATGTCACCTCAAGTGACGAGATGTCTGCTTCAACTCAAACAGCTAATGGTACACGTGTTAAAGAACCACAGAGTATTGAAATCTTCTCGTTGTGGGCAACAGCAATAATGGCGGTACAAGCTGGTGATGTGGGTCTGGTAGACAGCATCTTCTGAAGGATGCAGCCCTTGAATTGATACACAGCAATTTCATGCAGAATACTACTCAAGCTTGTCATTTTTAATCCTATTGTTTTGCACAATCATTCTAAACCGCCAATATAACATTGCATATAAAAGAAACAGGATTTTTTTTAACCTTCATTTTTTTAAGAGATTCAGCACTCTTGAATACAATGTGTTTTGTTCCAAACACTAAGGATGCGTGACAAACAATACTTGAGAGAGCAACAGAAAAGCATGCAGTAAATGAAAGCCACACTGTCGTATAAACAGGCAGATGTCACTGATCTAGTTCTACACAGCTGTTTCTTAGTAGCCCTTGTGCCAAGAGGAGGCTGAACCAGGATATGGGCAATCTGTAAATCTGAGGAAAGAGATCTGTCAGAGGGGAACCTTTCAAAGACAGGTTCGGAGATCTCAAAGCATGATCACAGGAAACACTATCTCTCTGAAAGTGAATGAGCGAATGTTCCCAAACCTTGAGAACAGTTCGATACACTTTCCGGATGTTGTGTGCGGAATTGATTTACCACATCACAATGGAGCATGAAACTAAAGCATCCCAACAGCGAGGGGAGCGTTGGTTCTGCACACACACACACACACAAACACACGCACACACACACACACACACACACACAAGCTGCTTTCAGACGTGCACTGACCTCCGGAGAACCTCCTGACATCCTCCAGAGGGGCTGTATTTCAGAAAACAAATGCCAGAGTGAGAGCTTCTGGACTTTTTGTTGACTTTCTCAAGGCCAGCCCCACATGATAACTCCACATCAAGTCTGGAGGGAGCCCTCTGAAGGAGTCACAGCGAGCGAGAAGGGTGTGTTAATTACGGTTACAAAAAAGCGGTGCCACACACAAAGAGGGCAGTGAAGAAGATGTCAAAAGGGGTTTTGGTGATAAGGCCCAGATGTCAGTGTCAATGTGCTGTCCACACATGCACGAGATCTCCACAGCAGAATTAGATCGTAACATCCTGCCTGTATCGGCTGTTTCACCCCTTTTGTCTTAATCAGAGCAACTGCCAGTCAGTATGAGCTGTGTAGTTGTTTCCTTTTCACTGGTGCTATATATAACCAACATGACTGAAGTTTTAATCTAGGCTTTAATAGTATTCCATTCCTTGGCTCTGAACACACATGGCTACATTTCACATGACATTATAGCCCCTTGTTTTCTCATTGTGAAGGACCAGGGTAAGAAAATAACTAGGAGAGCAGGGATTAGTGGAAAAATAAAGGTTTTATTCACCCAAAGTATTTACAAAACTGCTCTAGAGCATAAGTCAACTAAACAGAAATTAACATACTGACCACTCCTCAGACCACGTGACACCATATTAGCTCCTCACTGCAGGTTTATGTAGTCTATGCCGGCCAGTCAGTAGATTATTGCAGGGGAGAAAGGACACGCCTCTTTAGACAACTGTGGCACAGATGAAAGCTGCTCCTGAGAACACCCCTTCAGTCTACAGCAGAATGGTGCAGTCCAATCATTCAGCTCCTCCACTTAAGCTGTTGTGTTGCAGAAATTCAGACATTGACAGGTTGCCAGGAGGATGATGGACTGCAACATACTGGCAGGAAACTAATTAACAAAGCAATCTGTACCTCACTAAATTGAACCAATTGCTTGCACTAAATTTAGAATAATAAAGTTGGCTTAAACAAGGTGACTGTGTATGGTGTTTTAATGGTAAATACAACTGAAAACATCATTTTTGAGGTGCAGCAGCCTTCACATTCATTGCGCCTGAAATGTTTTATTTTAAAAACTTGAGGGCAGTTTTTAAATCTGGACAAGCAGATACTCTAACTTTTCAAAGCGATGATGCAGGCACCTATGTTCTCTTGTTGATTGTTCATGTCAGTCACGATTGTGTAACACTTGCTGTCAGTAATAGTTCCACCTTGTCAGTCCAAGAAAGTAAATCCCTGGCCTTAAATTTCACTATTGCTGTTCTCATCGAGTGAGTATTTTGCAACTAGACACATGCCCTGTCTACCATGGCGGTCATTTAAAATGCATGTTCAGGTGTGATATGAATGGTTATTAGCTCAAACACCTGTTTGGACACATATATATATATTTTTAAATGAAAATGTATCAGGTGAGGTGCTTTTCTACCCCTTTAAGTTGTATCCATCACTTTCTACTCTGCATTTGGTAAAACATTCATCTGTCAGCTTGTCTGATCATTTTCAGACTTTGCATTTAAAGAATAAAGGTAAGACAGCGTTCTAGGGAAGCTTAATACCAGCCATCCATCACTACAGATGCAATTTTATAATCAATGCTTCTTAACGTTAAATCACAAAGTCAGACATGAGCACAAATCAGCATCATCCGTAATATTAAGGTTTAATGTTTTCAGTAATGATGCCCATTACTGAATAAATGGGCAACATGTGATAGTAAACACTTGTGAAATGAGTGACAAAATGCCTATGCTATTCTGAACCACATACCACAATGCATAAATCATGTTTTGTTGACACAATGTTGGGAGAATGGGTCAGGGGTTACTCTGGCTAATAGGCATGGGGAGCGAACGGCTCTGTGCGACACAGAATAAAGGCAAATATAGGGATAGTTATGGAGAGAGGAGGAAAATGAGAATAATTGTGAGCTTAGGTTAATGGTGCCACTTCAGTTCATTAGAGCAGATAGATATGGGTGCTCCTGTTTCCGTTTGGCTTGAAATGCTGTCATCTCCTAATAGGGATTACCTCTGATTCTCTGTGTTAGGCTTGCCTCAGCACAAACAAGACTATGGAGGGAGGAAAATAAATGACAGAGCCATTGATAGAAAGAAAATACATTTGTATGGCTAATATTTATATTAATTGAGCTGGGAGGAGTGTTGGTTGATGAACATAATTCACTATCATTATTATTCTCAGGTTTTGACTTTTCATTAACAGCAAGACCTTCTTTAAATATAACAATGTTTTTGGTTTGTGTTAATTCACTCGATCTGCAGTATAACAGCCGAAGCATTTTTTAATTCCAACTGTTTCATGTTAATGATTGTCATTTTTACTGTTTCCTGGCAACACATTCATTAACATGACAAAAGCTGAAATCCACAGTAGGTCAAAAGGTATTTCCCTAATGATGTGCACAGGTTTATATTTTGTGGAGGTCATTTGGATTGTGTGTGTCTGTGTTAAGTGTGTTGTGTGCCTGTGAGTGGTAATGTTGCCCTTGTCTTTCACGACTTTTGGTTGCTCATTAAAGTGACAAATGTGCAACAGGAAAAATTGATTATCATAGTTTTATTGTTTGTGTGTAAAGTCCATCAGCCTCACACTAAATCACTCTGCCCACTAAACAGGACCCGTGATTCACAGCTTGTGCTGCTTTTAACGACATGGGATATTTTGCAGTGCCATTATGAGAGACAAAGAAAACAAAGAACGAAGAAAGGCAGGGAAGGTGAAGAGAGGAAAGGAGATGAAGAGATTAAAAAGCCAAGTGGGAGCAGACAGACATATATAATAAAACAAAGGCCCCATCTAAAAAAGGGCACAGAAGTTGACTAACACTAGGCTACTGTCAAAATGGTTGCATTAAAGGTATCTACATTACATTGACTGTAACAAATGTGCACAGTCCTCCCTATTAATTCAGTAATATTTGCCACCACAAATGGATTAGAGGATGGTAAGCCACTTTGCATGTGGGAGATGTAATGAAAAGAGCCACTTTGATATCAGCCATGTCCATTATGGAAAATACCTATTAACATTATGACAAAAGATAAGTCAGTGAAAACCCACAAGCCCAGACCCACTGTATTTAACCATGGCCTTTTCATATGAATATACTCAACAATTCCACAGAGAGCAAGCATTGGCAAAGAAGCTTTTAATTGTGTAATACTAAACCACTTAATTTGGTAAGTATGGCAAGTATGTTAAAGTACTTGTGTATCTTCAATGATTTGTAGTGTAGTGTAGGTGTTTCCCAGGGGACCAAGAACCTTTTCCAGGATTCAAGGAACTAATCTTGTGTTTTGAAAAGGGAAGAAGGGACTGAATTTATTTCCTGTGAACTTTTGTTTTATGCACAATATATGTTTGACTATCGATCTAATAGTTTTTGTGGTATTTCATTGGGACCACAGTAAGGGGCCGTCCAACCAATCGAATGATCAACGAAAGCAAGAAGGGGAAGGCTATAAGATGGAGAGAAAAAAAAATCTAAAACTCAATAATAGGCCAATATAAGAGACTGCGAAAATAAGAGATCACAGTTGGCACAAAAACAGAAGTGCAGAAGAAGGCTTATACCTTCCCATCATCTCCTTCCCTTCATTTTCTCTCAGTTGTCTCTCGAGCTCCCTCTGTCTTTAATCTCACTCTATCTTCTATCTTCCACTTCAAAGAGAGGCTAGAATTACAGGCTGGAACAGAAGGTCTTACAGCTCATTCATAATGAATGAAGGCCCAGTTTAATGACTCTGTCCACCCCTCACCACCCTGCTCCACCTCCTCAGCGCCTAGGCCCAGGCCTCTGAACATGGGCTAATGATGTCACCTTTGGCTCCTTTGGGACCACAGATAAGCCCCATTCCTCTGTTTGCTTCAATTATATATCTGATAAATGCTGCTATCCAGCTGATAGATAATAAGGATGGAATGCCATTGGTTGTCTTCTATTCCTGCTCATAACAAAGATGTAGAAAAAGGAAAGATGAAAAGAAATAAGAGCGAGGTGAGGAAAAGAGATATAGAAAAAGAGAAAGTATTTGTCAGTCTCCACTGAGAGCAACAGACTGACAGGAAAATGCACAGAAAAGAGAATTAAACAGGGAGAGGAGGAAAGAAGAAATATATCACTTTAATGACCAAGTCGCTGTTCTTTAGAGGACACGGGCACAGTGACCTGTCTGCTGTTAGCGTTAGCTTCCAGTGACAGATGAGCTTTTGGGATGAAAAGCGCTAACAGGAGTCTAAGCGCAAATTTTTCCCCAGCAGACAACGGTGCAGTGCTGTCTGGCAGTCAATCTGCAGGAATTTTATGACTTCTGTGAAAAACAGGCTTTGTGCTCACTCTACATGGCAAATGAACGATTCAGTAGTGAACAAGTGCTGTGTTGATTACCTCCCAGTTGCAAGGGCTCAGAAGTTTTTGTGTTATTTGTGAGAATATGTGAGAAGAAGAGTTGCTTCATTTACTAAAGCTATATGCCAAGTCATTTTGGTTTGTTTAACTGTGTATATTATGACCTCCTTAGCCTTGCTGTCCTTTGCTTTTGGAAGCAACATTTATGCATACAGCCCTGCATTGACTTCTTTAAAGTTCTGCATATCTTCTGTGATGCACTTCTTTCAAGAAATTGGGCTTTTTCAACATATTGTGACATCACAGTTGGATGAAGTTGGCACACTGTGACATCACAGTTGGATGAAGTTGGCACACCTAGACATCACAGTTGGATGATGTTATCACACCGTGACATCACAGTCGGATGAAGTTGGCACATTGTGACACGACAGTTGGATGAAGTTGACACACCATGACATTACAGTTGAATGAAGTGAGTGCACTGTGACATCACATTTGGACAAAGTTATCACACAATGACATCACAGTTGGCTGAAGTTGGCACAACATGATATCACAGTTGGATGAAACTGGCATATTGTGACATGACAGTTGAATGAAGTTGGCACGTGACATCACAGTTGGATGAAGTTGACGCAACGTAACGTGACAGTTGGATGAAGTTAGCACAGAGTGACATCACAGTTGGCTGAAGTTGGCACATTATGACATCACAGTTGGATGAAGTTGGCACACTGTGACATCCCAGTTGGATGGAGTTGGCACACTGTGACATCACAGTTGTATGAAGTTGGCTCGCCGTGACTTCACAGTTGGATGAAGTTGATACTGCGAGATTAAAGTTGTATATCATTAGCTCATGAAATACCAGGAGCGGGTGAATGTGTGCGTGTGTGTGTGTGTGTGTGTGTGTGTTTGCGCTCCCAGATAGCGGACACACACACAGGCCCCGGGGCTCCACCCCCCGCCCCGCGCACTCGCTCAGAGACTTACGTCCGGTGTGAACCCGGGAGGAAAATAGCGAGTTTAATTCTGCGTGTACAGATTCTTTGCTTTCACTGCCAATGATGCAGGTTTACCTGTATGCTTGATATGTGGCGAGGAATTAGCAAACAAAAAAAATGTAATGTTTAAAGACATTTCCAGAGCAAGCACATAGCATCTGCTGAAAAGTACCAAGCTGGAGATGAGCAAAAAAAGCAGAGTTCTGTGTTTCATTTATTTCAAAGTAGGCCTACACATGTATTTTGTTCTCCTCTTCACAAGAGTTTGGTGTTTTCCTTTTTTGTAACAGGTAAAACTAGCAGTTAAATGTCAACAGTTTTTTCTATTGTCGTTCTATAATTTAATAAATGCAACAAACTGTTGTTTTTATATATATTGTATAACTATATATATAACTTATAAGTTGCGTAATCAAATATGTTTTGCGGCTCCGGGAAGATTTAATTTGGGGGAAGAGGGGGCAAAATGGTTCTTTCGATAGTAAAGGTTGCCTACCCCTGTGCTATGTCAATGTTTTTCATTATGTACAGGTATCTGTGTTTGTTTATTTTGAACGTCACTTTCTGTTATCGCCATTTCACAGATAAAATAGAATTGAAAAAAAAATAGCAGATCATGTTGAATTTGTAGCTAAAAAATTTTGAATAGTTCATTTCACTGAAAATTACTCTAAAACACAGGAATGAATGACAACATTGAAGGTGACTAATAGCTGCACTGAACACATGTGTGAATGTCACATGTAGTGTTAAGGGCTTTGAGTGTTCAATAAGACTAGAAATGTGGTACATAAATGCAGGTCATTTATGAATTGGACTTTTACCTGTGTTATATGATCCTAATGTGGTGACGCAAAATGACAAACACTCAAAAATCTTAGCATCAGGTAAGAGTATCCGCACACAACTAGCTCACATATGTTTTCCCTTGATAGTGCCTGTAGGGCTTTTTTAAACCTAATGTTTTTTACAACTTCTTAGAAACAAAAGAACCCATGCAGGTTCAATAAAATGTAAGCACTATTAGAATATTTCCAGTAAAGTAATTTGTAATACAATTTTTTATTTAATTTTGGCCTAAAAACTATTAATGTATATTTAAAATATCCACATTGAGCACTATATCCACTATATCATACCAAACAAGACTATCAGTTTTGAGACATTGCTAAAAATTCAGCTTTAATTATATTTTTTATTTTATGAATTTCTTTTGTTGAGACAATTAATATATTGGTGAACTACAGATATGACGTAGACAAATTGACATATCACTGTCCCATTAAAAATAGAAACATAGAAAAACTTAACATACATAATATATAATACATTTATATTACTCTAGTTTTTTGCATTCATTCAGTAGCATACATTTAATGGTAGTTAAATTAAATTATAATACATTGTATGGACATGTACACAGTTAACTCATTCATGTGTGTAGCTCTTACTTACGCCGGCCACACACCGGACGCGTTGGCGTCACGTAGGCGTCGCGTAAGCGCACCGCCAAGCCTTAAATAACAGCTGGCTCCCATCCACTCTCATGTTAATCCCTTGTGCCGGCCACACCGGACGCTGAAGTGCAGCGCTGCACCAAAAGTGCCTCGCGTCGTGCAGCGATCGTTTCGGCGTCGAGTCTATTTTTTGCGCTTGACGCAAGCTAAGCGCTCCGGGAAACACAGTGAAAAAAAGATTTTAAACGATATTGGGGACATATTTTATATGATATAAATGATAAAATATGCATCACATAGTTTGTATTCCCCTTCTGTTGTCCTGGAGTTTTAATTTTACCAATCACATTATTAAATGTCCCCCTCTGCCCCTCCATACAGACACACAAGCAGTCATAAAGATAGAAAGAGAGAGGGGTGTCTGTGTGTGTGTGTGTGTGTGTGTCTACGTACTCTCCACATAGGCTTGAGTGGAGAATACGTAATTTACCCTCGACACCCGACATTGAACGGAGCAAACAGCGGAGAAGTTCTTGAAGATGGATGACATTAAATTAATAATTGAAGTGGAGAAGTAGTACAGTGAGCTGTACGATCCTCGGCCGTGTTGTTTAAAGACAACATTAAAAAGGACAAATGCTGGGACACCGTTGCAGTTAATGACAAATATCAGCTGTATGTGTGATCACGGAGAGGAATCGCAGGATGACCGCCGTGGAGTTCAGCCTGTCCGGTGTGCAGCCTGGCCCCGGCGTGCTAGGGATCTGGTGTGACAGCCTAGCGTTTACGCGACGCTCACGCGACGCTTACGCGACGCTCACGCGACGCTCACGCGACGCTCACGCGACGCTCACGCGACGCTCACGCGACGCTAACGCGTCCGGTGTGAAGCCGGCGTGAGACGATATTTTCAGGTTTAGGTTGATTTATCTCAATTTGCATATGTTCACTGCTGTGAATAGGCACCTATAATGACTTCACTTTGCTCCTGCTGTGGCCCAGGTGCTGCTAAATGAGATTACACAGCTGGTTATTTCAGAGGTCTCAGTGAGGAGGCTCAGCCTGTAATGGAGGCCACATCAGAGGAAGGCTAATTGACTGATTGGACTCCTTAAGAGGGTCTCCATCAAAGACACCATGTCCCTTAGAGAACACACTGATGGAAAATAATTTCTATCATAATGCTTGCCGTAGTGTTTCATAGCAATTTCTTAATGTCATATGAGGTCACACAGCTCCTCTGACATCATTACAAGTAGCTGAAGCTTGTAAATTTCTTGTTAAAGCTCTACATTCTTTTTTGTATAGTTTATGTTTATTATTATTGAGAGGGTATTCCTTTTTCATAAGAGGCTTATAATTGTCACTGAAAATGATTTTCTAATGGAGAGAGCACCACCAGATATTCATAGTCATGCATTCTGATTACATTCACAAGGAAGATTGTATCTATTGTTTACCACTGATCAAAGTGTGGAAACACAGCAGTAAAATGTAGGAGCAATCAGAAAGGAGAGTTATGTCAAGTGCATGCTGGGAGGTTTGCCAGCAGGTACTGCACGTAACCGCAATCACTTGATGAGCACACAGGAAAGATATGAAAACTATATGGTGTTTGTACAATATACTTTCCTTATGAATTAATAATTAATAATAATCCTCAAAGTTATTTTGTCCCAATATAACCTTTAGCTTGAATTTGTTAGAGATCCTAAACAATGTAGCAATCGTATCAATGTGAACATGCAAACAAAATAGGCTACGGGCACTTTGATATACGATTAAAGAAGAAGAAAGCCAAAAGGTTGGATGAATAAGACATGGAGCAGGAGCAACTGCAGTTGGCTTCATGCTGATGGACACAATAACGACTTAGAGATAAACTTCAGTTTCTGGATGTGAAAATATAAATAGAGCAAGTGTTTAGAATTTACCTTTACTGGTAGTTTGTCATTTTAACACAAAAACTTAGCGTTATGGAAAATAGTTTTTTTTTTTAGATGACCTGGACTTGATGACGATGAAATTGTTTCGTCGTTTTCCTTTCACAGCCAGGAATGTGTATTTTAAATGTATACTATGGGGCCTATTAACTTGATGGAGCTTTGAACCAGAAACTCAAGACTTTGACCCACATAGCATTTCCCACCATACCGTCATACTAAAGTGCTCTCAGATATCAATCTCATGGCAAAACAAATCAACAGCCGTACAAGCAATGACATACAGCTGCACAACAAAACCAAACAATCAGTCTCTATTTCGGTCTGTGGGTGCAGCCGACTCCGTGATTGATTCTGAACAATCCCTGGGATGGTTAGATACGACCTTTCCTCCCCACTTCTGGGCTGATGATAAATGCAGTCTTTAGGTGGGGCCCTCTGACCCCCCAAGAGCCCATATCTTTTTTTAAAACAGAGCCTGATTGCCCTTGAGAATGCAAACAAATACAAATATTGGGGGCTAGGGGGAAATGAGAGTGAGGGTAAGTGTTATGTCTAGGAGTAACTTGCAGACCGCAACTTCAGTGCACACGTTCACTTTATTGTGTCCCGGCACATAACACACGACAACGCTCACTTTCCTGCAAACACAACACTTTCTGGCTCACTGCCGTAAAGCACTGCCGTAACTACAGTCAAAAGCAGTGGCTCGTACACAACAGGCAGACCGTTACATCTCGTCCTCTAGTGTAGGTCAGGTGGGCTCTTTTCCCAAACCCCACCTGGGGCAGTCCCTGTAGCTGTTTAAGTGAACAATAATCTCTTTCAAAGAATCTGAAGCTCAAGGTGAAACCCTTCCCCAATAACTTTGAAACAATGTTCTATTATCTCCCTGGAAATGTATGAATGGTACACTCACCAAGCATGTTATAAGGAGCACTGCTCTTATATTAGGTAGTTCTTCACTCATTCAGCATTACTTCTTGTTGTCATTGTTTCCACCAGATGTTGGAAACTTTCCTTTCTGTTTCATGTTGACATGACTGCATCACACAGTTCACTGAAATTTGTACTACCACCACAAAATGGCTCTTGGCTTACTAGACTCGTATACTGTTACTATAATCAGACTACTACAAGATTTTAATTTATATGATTAAAATATTCATACATTGTTTTTGCGGTACTAGTGCAGTGCCTGTTGTAAACCTGTCTGTTTGGAATTAGCTGTGTGCTCTGCCTATAATACTCCAGAGCCTACTTAATAATTACTTGTCTTTAGTGACTCCTCCTCAAGTCGTCCTACCTGGTTCATGTATGAAGATTTTGCAGTCAATGTTTCTCATCAAATTAAACAGAATTGTCTTCATTACTCTTCGTGTGTGGCTTGTAAGTTTTGATGATTTACTTAACTTGTTGACTATTTCAGAGGTCTGTTAAGCAGCAGAATAAAGCTCTGTAATTGAACTTGGTATAAAACCTTACAGAAACAACAACAAATTGTTGTGCTTTTACGTTGAAAACAAAAAGCAAAACAGGAAGTGATTATGTCGCATGTTGCTGTCATGATGGAGATCAGCACCCCATGCACCTGTGTCTATTTCAGTCCAATACGGTACAATAAAAATGATCAAAATGATCAGGCCTGATTTTGACCCGTGGTTTGAACTAGCTACTAACTGCTGCTGTACCATCGATTTATTAAACCGTTCGCAAGCACGCCTGAAGGCAATGTTCGCTTAATAAATCACAGTCCACCTGGAAACGTTCGTACGTGGATCTGCCTCCAAATCCGCCCTCCACACGCCCACTTTCAACCATTAATGGTCAATGCAAAGCACGTCATGAATATTAAATGATGCTGCTGACCAATGGGTTTCCACCATGAGTCCTTACAGATCACGGCATCAAGCGATGAGAAGAGGAAGCAAAACTTTAGGACACTGACATCGAGGTGTTTGTTCGTGAGGTGGAGGTGAAAAAAGATTTTATGGGACAGCAGTGATGTCACTAGTAAAGAAAAATACACTGATACTCTGCTGCTGCTGTGGATAATACAATGTGTGAGAGTGAGCACGAGAGAAAGAACGGAGCCTGAGGTAAAAAAAGATCACAGATAAATAGAATCTATATCAGCTGATCAGACATCGCTGAACCCTCTATTCTTCCTCATCCTTCCATTAACGTGCACACATCACTCAGAACCTCGAACCACTGTCACGGCAGTATTTATTTATTTAGAGAATCGGACCGATACCCTCACATCAGTGGATCCTCACCTCCTCTAGGTTATTATTTTCTTCATGTATTGTAAGTGATCTCCTGTGCGCTCTGTGCGCCTGATGGCACAGTCAAGTTCTCTACAGCGATTTGATGATACACGCACAGTCTTAGAAGATATTATTAAAACCTATTAATGACTCATCTCCATAGCTCCGCTAAACGTAATTTGCTTTAAGTTGTTTTATATATTTTTAAGTTAAAAGGTTTGGTTGAACAGATGTGTCGTGCGAGCAAAACTAAGCTGTTGGTTTTAATGTAAATGATAAATTGGATCAATATCTGGCTTCAGTTCACCACCTCCCGTCTGCGTCGCCACTTTCCCGTCTCCAAAACGTTCGTACCCATTGGGTCAGAGTTTGCGTGGAAATACGCAAATTTTTCCGTCAAGTATGTTTTTATAAATCCCAACGTTTCGGTTATAAATGCAATGACACACTTTGTGTCAAAGCATGTGTAGAATATCAGTGACAGTAAGGACATTTTTTTACAAGGATGCACTCAAGACACATGTATAATTATCTCCAGAAAGAACAGTACCTGCACAGAATTACAGCGTATTTACCAACATAATAAACAGCCTTGTTAGTTACAATCTGTTGAAGTGTGACATCATAGTCATCGTCTTCTCGGGGTGTGAAGGCAAGAGATATTTAACTGTGAGGTGATAGATGTTGGCATTATGTCAGGAGGAAGAAGAGAAAAAGAGAAGTAAAGGCTGCCTGTTAAATTATTGAAAGCACTGGGGACATTTCAAGAACAAAAGAGTCCCCTCAGTTAAATGTCACCTCGACCTGCTTCCCCTGAGAGGATGTTTGCCAGTCAGCCTTCCCAGAATGCACCTTGATGCAAACAAGCACATACAGATAAACTCACTTTTTGAACACAGATATAGCCATTCTTTCATAGTTCTTTCAGTAATAAATGGTGATGGCCACATGCTCATCCACTTTATTTTCTACACTACATATCCATTGTCCAACTAGTGTATGTTAATGTTGGTTTCGTCTCAAAGATTCCTTTCAAGGATATAAAATGAAATCTTGAAAACATTTTTTCAACAGCTGTAAAGACTGTCAGTGCCATCATGTTTGGAAACGTCCCTGGGTCCTTGTGTCTACAGGCTGTGACACTACTTTAAACCAAGTGGTAAAATGGACAAAACCTTGTTTGAATGTTTCTCTTGTCTCCTCAGCTGTTGTTGTAGAATATTACAACCATGTCAGTCTATTGCTTTAACTCTGTACTTATAAGATATGTTTGTTCTTATTAGATTGAGCATAATACTGCAACAGTTACATCTGTAATCATGTGATATTTGATGATGTTATGTAAGGTTATGGGGATCAAATCAAGTCATGTTTCAGTTTCTCTGAACATTATCCAGAAAAGGTTAAAAAATACCAAAGAGAATTTCTTTAAAGGTATACAAAACTTATTTTAGTGGTTCTCAGTTTGAATAGTGTCAATGTGTTTATTAATGCACAACACACTGTATTGGTCCTTGAAAGGCTCCTGCTCTCCTGTATAGGCCTTGTGTGCATATACTACACTAGTTTATTCATAGTCTTTAGTAGAACTGCCGAAACCAATGGAAAAACCAAACAGATTAAATTACAAATCTTTAGGGGTGTTTGGAGAAAAACAGCACTTGACCTACCTTTCCAGAGCTTAGGCCTTTTATATTTCCACATTGGAAATTCAGCTTTCCTGTGATATGAGCCCATGATGCTCATAACATCTCACACAGTACAGATGTTATTGCTAAACCTTACTTTATTAACCTGCTGGCTGGATTAGGTGCACCGGTAGGGTCTTGTTTCCACCCTTATTTTATGTATGTGTCTGTGTTTTCAAAAATTCTGGCTGTCGCCAAACTTGGTGGGGAAATTTATCAGGAGGGAGAGACAGAGTAGTATACAGTGTATATATATATATATATGCAGATCGGTTTGTTGATAATTTGTCTTACCCACAGCCTGAGTAATTCAGTACCAGTTAAGTTTATAGGTAACGATACACTTACACCAGCCACCGTGTTACAATATGATGAGTGATGTCATGAAGAAGTCACACAGAATTCAGAAATTTAAATCATGCAGGGTTCAACAAAACAATTTGACCAAGTATCTATAGGATGCAGGAACATTTTTTTTATATTGAAAAAATAGTAGGACTCATTATGACATTGATATGAAGTCAGAAAATTACATCATATAGTATAATATAACGCATTAACCTTTTGAAACCAATAAGGTTAGAGACATGATCTTCCGCTTACTTAGATTATTTAGTCATTATTATGGTTTAAATGACGCAAGACAGACACATTGCCTGATAAGGTTATATGTTACAGTGTATGTATTGGCCCTCTAATGCTTTAATTCATTCATAATGTAAAGATTTGATGGAGTTGTTATTCAGCTTTTATACAAAAAAACACAAACAGCAAGCATCTTTTTTATGTTTCCAATTAAACGAGTTTATTTACAAGTTTGTGTCCAGTTGCATCTGAAAGAATATACCACATGACTGACTTCTTCCCTAAAATCCTGGGTTGCTGGACGAAATCAGCATGTGTGTATGCACAATACTAAAATCAATTTCACTGAAAAATGAAAAGATCACCACTTTGTCACAGTGAGACATTAAGGCCAGTGTGTAATTTGGGAAATGCGTCTTCATTACATTAATTTAATCTGAAACAGAAACACTGCTGAAGTGAAAACTCTGACAAGAGGTCCACCCACAACCGATTGGGAAATCAATACAATAATACTTAGCAACACATAAGAGCAGTTTATGAACCATAGGACATTAGCCCTTTATATGACCAGATCAGCCATGTTGCACACATTAGTGCCCCAGTGCACTAGCCTGGAGAAGGTTGCATAAAGAGGCAAAAAGCCTTTGTTGGTCATCTACTGTTCACAGTGTTTGAAAGCAGCCAACCGAATAAAGGAATTGAACAAGGAAGAAGTGGGCCAGTAATTTATTTTCAGCTCAAATATGGAAATGTCAACCCAAAGCTCTTGCTCTGTGGTTCCACACTTCTGTAAAATCTATATTCTATCTATTCTATCTCGGTTACTTATAACATTCTGTTTAATGCAGCTGATTTCTTGATACAGTCCATTTATTCTTTATTGCCGTGACATTGTCTGACAAAAACAGCATTAATACAGGTTCATGACAACAACTTTGTAATATATCACATTATAAATTAGTGTTGAAAGAGGAGTTGTGTTTTTTAACTGTAGAAGATCATATGTAATTATTCTCTGACTTGTGATGCATTGTTGAATGCATTTTTGACTACATTATGAACTTATTTGACTAACATCAGCCTAACATATAGTTCTGTTCAATAAATAGTGTTGACATACCTGTCATGATTCTGCCCTGACCCGGAACGCTGATTGTATATTTTCAGGTTCTGTTACATAGATTCCTAAGTTATGTATGTTTCCCTTGTGTTTGGATTTGTGTTCATTCTGAGTTCTGTGTTTCCTGTTTTATATTGAAGTTATAATCTCTGTCATGTGTTTCTATTTAGAATACTACCTGTCTTTGTGTGTTTTCCTCCAGTGTGATTTTTGCCTTGATTTCTTTCCCCAGTTCTGTCCATCAGCTTGTATTTACATCAAGTCTTTACTTCTGTCTTTGTCGAGACGTCTGTTAAGTTGCTGTCAGTTAAGTCTCTGCCTGTTTTGCCTGGGTCCACCTGCTCTCAACACCTCACCATGACAATATCAGATTCAACAGACTACCTTGGTTTTTAACAAACAGGCCTCAACAGCTGTGAGTCATCATTTCAACAGGTGGGGAGTTTGAATCTCCTTTCAACACTTTATTCCTTTCTGTCATGATGAGGCAGCAGCTTTTCATCACCTTGTGGCAGAACGATTGTCTGCAGCAGGAACAAAGTCTGAGGATTCTGCCAGTTTACCGCAAATAACTTGAAGGAACAACTGTGCTGCATAAGTGTGACACTTAAAACTGCTGCCACTGAAACGTGGTTACTGCCACTGCAGAAAGGTTTTCAGGCATGGCCTGCTGAGGATCTCTGCAGTTTGGGTTTTGGGTTCGACACCGCCCTCAGCTCTCATCACCAAAAACTCTCTATCTACTTGGCATATGTTGTGTGTTAGAAGCGTCATCAACCCCCCCACACTTGAATGCGGTGAATCCATTGGAGGATCCCCTGCTGTGCATTCACATCAGATTATGTGGACATTCTGCTGACTTTATAGTAGGAGGCCAGTTGAAGGAACAGCCTAGGCCGTTTCTCGCACATTATAATTCAATTTAAACACTACCAATCTCATAAGTCACCTTAGAGTCCGTCATCGTGACGACGAGGTAAAGAGAGAATACGAGGCGCTTGCAGACAGCAAAGTGAGGGGAAAAAAAGACCAAAGCGAGTGTCAGTGCAGCAATGCTTCTCCAGCAGGCATTTGAGAACAGCAGGAAGTTTGCTAGATACAGTCCACAGGCTAAAGCAATTAATGACAAAATCACAGAATGAATAGCTCTTGATGACCAGCGGTTTTCCGTTGTAGAAGACAAAGGATTTTGCCAGCTAATGGCACATTTCGAGCCCCGCTACCCTCTGCCAAGTCGCCACTACTTTTCAAATGTGTCCCTGCCTGCCCTTTATGATCTCCGAACACATCCGTTGTCTGATAGATAAGCAGGTAAGCGACATAAGTTTTACCACGGACATATGGATCTAAGACATCAGTTCCTGTGAGTATGCTTGGTTTAATGGCTCAGTGGCTGGATGATGATTTCAATATGAAGCGGACATTGTTGCATGCATTCGCATACATCAGCCTGTCAGTTATATAACAGCCTTATTTTTTTAATAAAATATGCACTTTACATTTTGTTTCAACAAATTGGGTTTAATAATTTACATTTCTTTTCAGAGATATTGTCAGTGCATTTAATTTATTTAAATTTTGTATTCAGGCCCAACTATAGAGAAATCTCCCTTAGACTCATGCATTAAAAGTACATCAACTATCTATATTTTTCCTTTTCTTCATTGAGCATTATATTCCATGTGCTTTTGTTCGTTTTTATCAGGCTTTCAGTTCTATAATAGCCTTTATTTTTGAATGCACATTATTTTATCTGAATTGCTAGTCAATACATTGACAGGTCTTATTTTGGAGAGATTCAATATTTAATATAACAATTTTGATGGAAAAATGTTCCTCCTCCATATGAAGTTGTTTGAAGTTTTCTTTGTGTACTTCACTAAAAAACAAAAAAACTAACACACTTTTGTTGTGTTAACAATGGAACATTAATTCATCCATATTTGCTTACTATATTTAGCAAATTTACCATCAGGGGTGCATAAACTACAGGATATGAGCTTCTTTATTAAGAAATCTGAAATTATTATCAGTATCGGCCCGAAAAATCCATATTTAATCATTCTTTGATGTTTTATATCTGAACTACAGGGTTTCTCCCAGGAAACCACTCTGCGGATGTGGTAACACTGCACCAGCTCGATTAATTACATTCAACAAACATTCTTCTTAAGATTCAGGCTCAGTTTAATAAAACATGGGACAAATTGAATTATTAACCTGTTGGCTGTTGACTGATGTGAAGCATTGTCATAGTTTCTGTTTTTCCCAACTGTTATAATCACAGTGTTTTGTTTTAAGTTGAAATGTTTAACATCAGGGGTACTATCTTTAGGCCTTCACAAAGAAAACCTCACTTCTCCAGTGGTAATGCATTTTATCAATTGGGGGTTTCTTTTTTCTTGATTTTCTACAAGCTGCCTTAAAAAATAACATTGTTTTAATTAAGTCTCAAAGAATAGTGGTATGTTTTACAGTACAAAATCCAATCCAAAGCAGTTTGTAGGGTAATTTGAGATTGAGAAAAAATGCATAAATAAATGTTCTCCTCTCTCTAAAACTGTGTAATGGCTTGAATTGCAGAGCACTGTGTTTTTGAAGGAGGGGAGAACAGAGGTGAGCAAACAGAGTGACCTCCTGCTTTGTCCCTTTCTTTCATCCCTCTCTGATTAAGCCTCTCACCCACCTCCTTGTCTATCTTCGGATAATCTTCACAGGGCATGGTGGTGGCCTTGAACCAATTTCTGTGCAGATACCCCAAGAAGGTGCTGTAGCCAGAGTTTACCCCCTGTAGTCTAGTGCTTTGCCTGCCTTGAAGAATGGATGCACCACACGCTTCCTGACTAACCCCCACACCCCAACCCCAAAGTACGTCCCCTGTGAGCTTCCTGTGCATAATTGTCCCCAGCTGTAACACCGGGGATAAATAGGGCAGTGGGGATAACGGATTTGTAATTTTGGGGTGAGAGTAAAAAGGAAGAAAATTGGTAGCAGGCCACAGAAATTAGCATTCTTCTGGCTTTAGAGGACATTAAACATTAAATAGCTGCAAAGTCCCCTAAGTATTGGGGTCTTAAGAGAGAGGGTGGTAGGGTGGAGAGATGATAGATGGGGGTGCTAGTGGTGGGGGTGGCGGCGGCAGAGATCAGAGCTTCAGAGGGTTTTTGTTTAGGCCACAGATGGTTGGTTTCACTAGAATACATACCTCCTGCAGTGCTTAGCCCAGGAGATAGAGCTACTATCTATTATTGATGCTTGTTTAGAAGGTTTTGCTTCACTTCATTGGCTTTCACTTATCAGCTTTCAAGTCTGTTACACTGCAACAACGCAGTGAAAGGCCTCCACACATCCGGGACATGTATAACAATATAAACACACAAGGGTCACTCTAAGCTGCTTTTCAGACATTGAGGATGTCACATTGTTGTTCTGAAATAGCTGTACTGAAACTGGGTGACACCATCATAAAGAGACAAATGACTGGGGAGCCCAGGTTTGGGAGAATGGTGTCCCTGCTAGAGGCCAGTGGTGGCTCATATCTTTGGGTTATTGCAGTTGTACAGGGAATCGAATTGACAGCATTTTCATTATGCATAATTAGAAGATATATTTAATACAAAACGCATAAAATATTTATATCTAATATCACTCTGTGCATGTAATATTGTGCTGCTGTACCTTCCACCTGCTTGTAATTGCTCTCCAAAAGATAATAGATTGTGGCAGCAGAGACACATACAGTTCCTTCTGAAACTATTAAGACCATTCCCTCTCTGTTATGTGTCATCCTTCTGCTGAAATATTTTAATATGATTGTTTAATGTACATTCACTTACCACTCACTTCCTTTTTCGGGAATACTGAATTATCACATAGACAAAAGTGTTCAGACCCTTTGCTATGACACAAAAAGGCCAAATAATCGATGGTTCCATCAGTCACATTACAGGTAGATGTTATGGCACCTTTCCATATTCCTCTGTGTTTAACTGAAACTTTAGTAATGATGATTCATTTCCAAATTTCCCAAATGCACCAAGTTCATCTCTAAAGTGTATACACCTCCACTATTAGAATAACTGCCCTTGATTAGTGTATTTAACATATTGATCCACGATTGAAAACTAAATTCTATCATTACTTAACTTTTCCTTGGTTCTTAAGACTCGGCATTTTCATTCAGAACTGAGCTCCTACTTTGTAACCATATGGATGCATAAGGAACCGAGGGGTATGCACCTAGTCACCCTTTATAAGATGAAAGTTTAAAAGTCACTGTATTAATATAGTGCTTTTCCAGTCTTAACGACCACTCAAAGTCGCATTTACCCATTCATGCACCCATTCATACAATGCAGATGGGGATCACACTACCAGCCCTCAGGTTAGTGGGTGAAACTCTCCAATTGAACCATAGATGGACAAATCTCCCTACCTCCTGCGTATCTGCCACTGCATGTATATGGGATGCAATCAATACCATCAATGCTGCTTCCCTATTTAGTTTTATATTTGGGTGCTACTATTAGCCGTTGGCTGTAGCAGATGCTAAGAAGATACTTCATTGTGTGCATGACCAAAAATGACCAGGAGTTGCTTGAAAACGTTTACAGTATTGTGCAAAGGACACTAGAAAGAAGTAGAATGTGGACGTCCATCCTTGAAAGCCGACATTATGTTGTGACAGATTCTGAAGTTCCACTCTGCAAATAGGTTACTGTTGGTGCACTTAGGTTTGTCTGTTTTCTGCAGATCTCTCGTGGGGAAATTGAATAATAAAGCCGGGCTCCTATTTCTGCAACCTGCTCAGCATGGTCCCACCTTCATCTGCCTTTAGTCAGAATAGCATGAGGCTGTAGATGAAAACAAGATGTTATAGACTGATGCAAACTTGATGTGCTAAAATTAATTAGGCTCTGCAAACAACAGTCAGAAAAAGAACCCTTGTGATTGTGTCTTTCCTTTGAAGAGGCATCTGATTTGAAAGCAAGTGACCCCAGTTCTTTGTTCTTTTTTTCTTCCCTGCCCCATCTGTGTGCTGACTTGCTCATCAGGGAGGGCTAAAATCTATTTAGCAGCCTCTTAGTCCATCACACGTGGATCTTTCGCTTATTACAATCCTCCCACTGCTCTCCCTCACTAAACTCCTTGCACAGATCGTATTGCACCTTGCTTTCATTTCACGCTGTCAGCAAACAAGCATTGAGTGCATCCTAACTTGATTTGGTTCTCAATATTTACACTTCCCATCACAAAGTGCTTTGACCTAGAAGCCACCCTCTCCCCCCCCCTAATTCCTGTCAAGCATTTTGAATAAAATAAGTTGTTTGTTTGGAACAACTTATGCGGAATTTATTTTTTATATAAAAAGATATGTGTTCAGCCAAATAATCCAGTATAACTGACAGTTATTCATACTGAATTTCAGCTTGCTGATTTTGTAGAGGTTTCAGTAAGATAAAGAGATCAACACATTTTTCATTGAGTGCCATTTTAGCAATTGTTTCTTTGGAAGGTAGGTTGTGGATCCTGCCTGGGGATCCATCCTTCCTTGAGGCATAGGGGAAATCTGGAGCTCAGATGCTGGGGATCAAACCAGTGATCCTCTGGTAAGTGGACGACCTCCTCTAACTCCGGATCCATACCTGCCCACAAAAAGATCTGGGTAGAGGTTTCATCCAGGTGCCGCCAACAGACTGGACTTGAGAGAATAAGACAAAATACATTCAAGTGGGACGCTTCTGTGTTATTCTCCATGAATTTGCCATGTTATTTTGCTAGCATGTATTTTAATAGAAGATTTATCTGCTAAGTCATCCTGCTCAGCTTTGACCCAATATGCTTGATTTTAAATGATCCAAACTACCTGAAATAAACCTTTCATCTAGTTTTGCTGACTGAGCAGACAGTATAGATCCAAGTTTCTACCAGACCAATTGTATGGGCCTGAACACTCATCTGCAATAATCTCCATCCCGCCAGATTGAATCATTTGAACACACTCCGCCCGCCTGCAGCTTGCTTTACAAGGCAGAGGAAGGCAAACCTATAACAAAAGTGTTCCAGAAAAGTGTGTCTTATAAAGCTCCAACTTAATCAGCTTACCCTGCTGACAACGCTACTGTGATACAGGCTCGTTTCGCTTTTAAATCACGCTGAAGGCTGTGAGAATGTCATCGTGGGGTGAAGGCCAAAGCAGGATTTTTCATTGGTTAAAAAAGAGAGTTAAAATTGGTAGAGTTTTCACTGTAGTAAGTCAATTTCCATGGTTTCAATTTTGCGACAGTTTTCTAAACGACTTTCATACATAAGGTACAGTTTTTTATATCTTGCTTATGTCACAAAATGTGAGAAGTTTTCTTATGTACCAGTAATTAACATTTCCACTTTTTGAAAAAAGACACATAAGGAGGCTTTAAACAATGAATTAATCAGAATCAGAAACATCTTATTGATCCCAGGAGGAAATTGGGTGTGTTACAATAGCTCCACGCAAGATTAGAAATATAACCTTATAAAGATTTACAAAATATATCAAATAAAATATGAAATATGTACAATATGTGCGTTCTGTACATTGATTGTTTATTTTGGAAATGTCAGATATTGCTGGCATTGTAATGAGTCCGTTGACTCAGAGTGTCTGACACTCAGAGGGAGGAGCTCTATAGTTTGATGACCACAGGCAGGAATGACTTCCTGTGGCGATCTGTGGTGCATCTTGGTGGTACCCAGTGTTTAGATAAAAAGCAAAAAACAAATAAATGACAGTCATGAAAAATGGAGGCTGGTGTGGTTGTTATGCTGCTGGCCTCTCAGTGTCTCTATGCCTCTCCTCTTTCAGATGGCTTTGACTTCTGAAAGAAAAGAACATGCCCTTATTATGGTTTCATAATCTAGTGAAAAACTCCCCTCCCACACACAGAGTAGGACAGCCTGGTTACTATCCCTTACCTGGCTTTGAGCAGGCATTTAAGCCCCTCATGCTGTGTGGCTCAGAACTGTGTCATGTTTACAGCTCTGCATCACAGACCCACTCGACCTGCCTTCCTCGCTCCCTTCCCCACACATCTTTTACCAGACCCTATCAAACTTAAAAGAACGCTGTCCAGTGTCCAACAGTTTAACACAGCCAATGACAGAGCAAGACCTTTAACACACAATATGGAATGACAAATCCATAAAACCATGGCAAAAGAGAAAACTACTAAAACATGTAGCACAGAAGCAAATGGAATAAATCATTTCTGAAAAATTCCAAGCAAATAATTAGAGATAAACTAAATGAATATGCAAATATGCAAATATCAGATTGAGTTAGCGAACTTAAAAAAAATGTATATGAATATGATTAAGCACGAAACACACAGTAAGGGAGTGTTGAAGTGACATTGTTATACCTTGTTATATATCAGTGAAGTTTGTTCCAGCTCTTTGAAGATAAAGACACCTGCTGCCTTTCCATGTTTATTTTGAACTGTATGCCTGTGAAGACACATTGCACTTAAGGCAGGACCGTGCTTGCCTCATGTTTGAAATGAAACTGTCACTGTTTAAAGAGTAACCTTGCACAATGTGAGATAAAAGGGTAACTTTGCCTCATTGACATGCAGTGACTTTTACACAAAGGCAAGCAGAGCTGCAGTACAAGCCATGAATGATGCACTGTACATCTTTATAAACATATTATGCAGGCAGGCAACTTGAGATTCTTTGAGGGTCAGAATGCTGTTCTGAGATCAGATGCAGGGAGGGATATCACTTTCACTTCTGTCTAATTGATGGTCATGCACTACTTGACTTGTTTGCCGTGACAGCTCTTTAACCTCTCTCCCTGCAAATTCCAAAAATACAGAAGTGCAGGAGCAACCACTGATTCCAAGGTAATGGACCTTGGAGTCTCACCTGGTTCTTGTCCAGAGACACATAAAATCTAATTTGAGCAGAAAGTGTATTTTTTTTTCTTCCACACACATCACCTGCATCAAACATCAGCAAGGATCCATTGCAGTGTGTGTGTACTGAGTGGTTCCTCTTTAACTGCTTTAGATTTGCTTGAACCTGCTGCAGTGGCTGTGTTACAGAGTACAGTTCAGCCCTATGTCATCCCTCTGGAGTTTTCTGATCATCCACCAACACCACACCAAGTTGCACATGGTTACCAACCCCTCTACTACAAAAGGGACACACAATTTCTTGCTGATAATGGATGCTGTTGATGTTATGCTTAGTTGCCTCTACATAGTTTTACCAAGAATTAGTTTTGGCCACTGAGAATTAAAACAGTTAGCATTGCTGTCAGTATTTAGCTAAAGGCATTCCTGACATATACATTGATTTTTTTTATGCAATGTTGGACTGTAATCTATTTGCATAAACCAGGTACATTGTGGTGTAGTCTGTATGGTTATCACTCAAGTTTTGTATGAATACTCCATGAATAACATCTAGTCAAATGGTGATCTTACGGCTTTTGCTTTGAGTCTCCTACAGTAACAGGCCTTCATTACTGTCTCTTTTCTCAGGATCCAAAAATAATTAATTAAAACAGACATCAGTCACATGCTCAACATTTGGCATTGATGGCGCCATTTATTCCTCCAATTCTTCCTCAGCGTGAACAAAGACACAGTGAAGCCAACAAGTAGCTGCTTAAATCCAGGAAGTTTGCGCTGAAGCTTTTCACATTCACTTGACAGACGACCAGTTATGTCACTAGCAGACAATTCTCAGCGCAACTTTGGCCGTGTTACAGATAGACAGATGAAAGCTGTGTGTTATGGCTGCTAATGAGGTGTTAGTCCTGGCATACACTCACCAGTCATGATCCCACCACTGCTGTGTTCCTGCTCAAGGAATCGCTAGAGCTGCAACAAGAACATGATGAAACCCCAAAATGCTGCAAAAGCAGGGATACTTCTTCTGGGTATTGATCAAACTGTTTAGCATGTGTGAGAAATATGTCCATTCATCACCTTATTGGGCAAATATATCCACCACAAGCCTTCATAGACTGTGTTGTGAGTCACAGTGTCTTGTAAGAGCCACTCAGGCACATCACAGCTGAAGGTTACGGTAGGCTATGTTAATAATTGACATATCATATTCTTATACAAGTCTTTCCCTGAATTATTTGTTTTTTTTAGTCCAAAAATTAGTAATAAGAAAACAAGTGCAGTGACTGATAAATTGTCTGTTAGTGAAAGGTCAGACAAGCCATCTGGAACACCTAACAGAACATGTTCTTGTTGGGGTGATGTGTTGTTTGTGCTGTATAGTAGTATTGTCAATGATAATAAGGTTACCCAGCAGCTTTATAGGCACACTGGAAACTTTCCCTTGTGCATTAAAGTGAAAAAGTTATGTCAATATAAATTTAGCAACAATTTAAGTTCAAATTATGTCTCTCAATACTTCCTCAATCCCTGTCTACTAACGTGATGAATGACGTCTGAGGATACAGAAGCTGTATGAAAGTGTGTGTGAATGGAACGTGTAGAGTGAACCACTTTGAGCCATCGTTTAGACAAGAAAAGTACTAAATAAAAACAGCTTATGGACCATTATTGCACCTAGACTTATAAGTTACGATGGCAAAATGGAACTAGCATCAATAAGAAATTAAAACTCATAGAAACAGAAATTTAATGGAAGTATCATTTGGATCTTGGTTGATTTCTTGGTCAAGAGTAGTCAGGGCACGAGGACGCATCACCGAGTGTGTGTATATATATATATATATGATTTAACCTATATAGTCACTATACTATAATGGAACTGTAATATACATTTTTTGGTCTCACAGGAACAAAGGCATCAATAGTGTTAACACTGTAGGCCCATCATCATTAGCTAATCAACGTTTTTTGGGTCTAATCTTGACATCAGACATTTCTTAGATTTAAACTCTGGGCTGAAGCCAGGACTCAGCGACAGAAAGCAGTTTTAAAGTCTGTAAAACAGAAACTGATATTTATCATGTGATAATGTCCTAGGAAGTCTGAGGTTCAGGCAGAATGTCTTTTCCAGTCGTTCAGTTTCCGTGACCAACTGGCAGACAGAATACCCAACAAGGAACCAAACAAAAGGGCAGGGAGAGAAAGCAGAGCAGGCTGAGCGTGGTGTCATGTCAGGGATGGCTGGATGCTCCTGAGCACAGACAACACTGCACATTAATAACGCAAGCCAGCAACAAAGACACAAAAGAACAACCATAGCGTGTCTGACCACTATGGTTGTACGACGATCTGGGTACGAGTCCAGCTGCTTGTTTATTTATTATTTATTTATTTATACTTATTATTTATTATTATATATTATTATTTATTTATACTTATTTATTGGTGTACCGTTTCTAGATTTGTGAATTGGACATTGGAGCATTAATAACAGGTGTCCAGGTGGTTTGGTGGTTGGGTGATAACCAGAGCTCCACGCCCAGCAAATCCTGACACAACCAACCTTTGTTTAGGGCAGCATATGAATATTTTGTAGTATAACCATAGGTAATGCTATTCCTAACAATGTCATTTTTCTTCTTATCTGATAATGATTAGTTTGGAGGATTTTTCACACAGACCAAAGCCCCCCCCATCCACTTTCATTGCAACTTATGTTTTGATTTGACATAGACACATGTATATCCCTACATGTCCCATCTGTCTTCTCCCTACTTATACTATGAAGACACAAAATGCCCCAAATAACTTTATACAAAGCAATTAAAATATGAAAGTTTATTTTCTTTTCAATAGAAGGGGATAGAGATACAAATTAATATAATAATAATAATGTAAATATTTAGAGCAGTAATCAGATTTAAACATGTCATAAGGTCATTATCAATGAAGTAAGGACAGAGCTGATGGCTTGTTGATGAAAGTATTGGCAATATTTATTTATTGGCAGTTTTATGAACATGGAGTCAGTGGTGACAGAAACATATGTCCTACAGTGGCAGCACACATGAAGAGCTTTTAACTGACCAAACATGAATTGACTGGGTATGCGATGTGTTGGCACTTGATGCTATCCTTCATCAACATGTGTCAACAAAGCAAGGTCATGGCAGTTTCTGACGGCCGATCACTTTTAAATATAGCAGGACATAATGGAGGAGTCAGGTGCAGCAGCAGTGAACTGTTGGACGAAGAGCTGCAGGCAACAACTTCTCAGCCAGGTAACTAACTCATCCACTGTCCCATGCTGTTAACAGACCCCTGCTGTGAGCAGCCTAAAAGCAATTATCACCTGACGTCTTCATTTAGAGGAACAATAGTTGGTTTTGCTGCCCGGAAAATTCGATGACCTGCAGCTTTAAAGTGCATTTGCACAAGTGCACAAGGACATATAAAAAGGATTTAGGGATTTTAATGAGACATGAGCCTGTTTGTTTTTTAAATTGATGTGAGATGAGAGACCCTCATATGCAAGTTTGTCCTTTACAAACAGTTACAACCATTCTGTGAGGCTGTTAATCAAGTGTTAAGTCTGTTATAGTTTTGTTGATGGGCTCAGATTTAGTCGTCTCGAGTTGTGTTGAGAGGTGAGATCCATCAGCGTTTCTTCAAAGTACACCATCAGTCCAATCAGTCTATTGTTAGCCTGCGAGTCCCTATTCTTACTGCTGAGGCCCTGCCGAATTGGAAAGCAATGTGGTGTTACTACAACTAACAACCATGTTGTCATGTAATTAGATGCAGGATCATTACACTTTAAAAGTAGCTTTGATTGAGAGATTCTCTGATTTCTTGCTTAGTTTTCTGTTTGGATGCAAGCCTATGTAACATAAAGAACACCGTAATATGGTGGAACTTAATTAAAAATGCACAAGAAACAAACAATGATAGGACCGTCTGGCAGCTCTCTTGGGGACCACTCCGCTAAAGGATGCACCATCACCGCTGTGGCTGGTAGGTCTTACTCATTGACACTTCAGCATGTGTTTGATTATTTTCTTCTTCGTGAGTAGGCTACACCATGCTCCATTCCTCTTATTTAAGATCATGATTATAGTTCAACGGAATCTAAAGATGCATTGTTTTCTCTCAGTGTTATTAGAGGACATTAATATTCAGGTACATAATGGCTCCAACAATTATCCAGCCCTCGCTCAAGTGCTTGTGAATTCAGAGTCAGATAAAGAACAATAATCATAATTGCATCCGATTGTTTCTCTGAGTTGCTTAATTTATATGACTTTGACCAAATGTCATTATGTGCTGCAGCATAAATTCCCCAAATCCAAACTCAATAAGGAGAAAATCTATCTGTGCAGAAATAATTATCTTCTTTCCTCAGGAGATAAGGTCATAATAACTGTAAAGACCCTATTATTAAATCTTACTGGTGATCAACAAGGACATGTCTCAGTGTCCTCTACCTACATTAGAACAAATGAGGCAGTAATTGCAAATATTACCAGACAGGAAAATCCACTACAACATGTCCATTGGTGTTTTCGGCTCTTCAGTTCCGTCCTTTTTAATACAACAATGTGAAACAGACATACTGCATCCAGGGGTTGTAATGTGATTATTTATATTCCACATATTATTTTATATTAATTTCTTTCTTTTTGTTTTCATGTACATTTTTTGTCATAAATATCTGGACAGTTAGAAATGTTCCTTTCTCAAGCCGTGCTTTAAAACATTTCGAGACTTGGGCTGACAAGTGGGTAGCATGTGGACCGAAAGGGATGGCAATCCTTTAGGTACAAATATCGATCAGTTTAACAATCTGTGAACATTTTTGAGCCACCAATAAAAGACCTAGAGATTCTTGAGAATGAAGGTCTGTTCCTCCAGAGTTAGGAGCAAGGGTGAAAGGAACAGTTAGTTTTTTTCTCTGCTGATAACCATTCACTTCCTTCCTTCAATGTTGATAGATTTAGCAGATTCTGATTAACCAGCCACAGTGATGTTCAGACAATGAAGTACGAGGTGGGTTATTTCTCCTTACCACAAACTTAAGTCATGATGCATTGTGTTAAAAGTGATGCAGTTTTCAACAAGTTTACTTAATTTCATCATGTTACAGAATTCCCTCTGACCTTCTGCATAACCTCTTGCAGGGAATTGTGCCTGTTGAAGCTTGTGACTGAACAAGTTGATCCACAGTATTTCAAACAGATGAGATTATTCTGCAAGTCAGAATATCCAATGGTTTTCTCTGATAAAACTAACCACAGAGTTTTAGAATCAGTGTATCCATTGACTGGACTTTGACTGATTCTGTTTATCATTGGGGAACTTGTTACATTACATGTTACATTACATTACATGCCATTTAGCTGACGCTTTTTATCCAAAGGGGCCTCCCCTTAGTGCATTCAGCCCTTATCCCAGAGAATGACACAGCTTGAGGTGTTCATCTTGATGAGGTATTCTTCTTCATCATAATCTTTCTCAAATCGATCACTGTGCTATGAAGAAGATCAAATCTCAATCTATATGCAATTTGTTCCAACTGACCTTGACCTGATTTTAAAGGCCAACACAACATTTAATGCGTACAACACTATCCATACCTCATACGTTGCTTTGGACCTTTGCTTGACTGTTGGACAATTCACTTTGAAACAAACCCTTAGTTTGTTTTTGAACAGTACCTTATTTTAAAAACAGTTGCTAACATTAGCCAGAAGACAAAAGCTGACATCCTTGACAACTCAGTTACACCATCAAGCTACAGATTTACATATCAACTGAAATCGTACCAACTCCACAACCAATTAGTAGAGACTACCTCTATCTTAAGAGAACACAATGTCCTTTATTGCATCTAGGACAAATGGAAATTCTCCTGGAGAACACTGAATGCCTCAGAATGGAGCTGGATCTCTGGGTTAGAACCTCTATGTGTGGAATTGTCCTTTAAAGGAGACATAAATGTAGATTTCAGATCTGGACTACTACTGTATTTTTCCACATTCCCTATACAGCTCCAGAGGAGAAGCTCTCCCACATGCCTCCAGAAGCTGCCCCGACTTGTTAACTCAGCTGGGCATTGGAGAAAAAGATTTCCGGCAACAGACCTTCATGTGAGTCACCATCTCACAGCCACAGCATATAATGCCTTGCCTCAAAATAAACTATCCTTCAACTCCGTCTTTATCCAGTGGCAGAATGTGTACATTTGTGGCCATGATAATACTTAAATCTTTAAATCATTTTATGTCAGTGTTATTGTTGAGTGGTATTTTTTCATGGCTGATACTATGGAAACTCTGAGTATATGGAAAGTAACATATTTTGCACCAACAGGGACTGAGGTTGCTGTTTGAGGAGCTGAATAAAAATACTTAATGTGCACATACACCAGAGATCTGACAGAGGAGCAACTGTCTCAAGAGACAAAGAGCAATTATGGCTGTATTAAAGTGTGAGGCTCACGCAAAAAGGCTCAAATAGCAACACACACACACACACACACGCACATACATTCACACACGCGTTAAACTCTAAGAAATTGCTGTTTTACCTAAATACACTGACTTGGGGAAATGCTTCTTCCCAGCAGTTCCTAGAAGAGACTCCTCCCTGGTATCCAAGTATACAGTTGGAGTATAGTGTTAGCAGCAGTCAGTATTGATGCAGCAATACAATCTTAATGCAAAATCAACAAATAACAAAATGTGAGTATCACATGTCAATCAATCATTCAAATTTTATTTGTATAGCCCATATTCACAAATCACAATTCGTCTCAAAGGGCTTTAACATGGTGTGACATCCTCTGTCCTTAACCCTCAACAAGAGTAAGGAAAAACTACTAAAAACCCTTTTAACAGGTAAAAATATGTAGAAACCTCAGAGAGAGCCACATGTGAGGGATCCCTCTCCCAGGACGGACAGAAGTGCAATAGATGTCAAGTGTAAGAAAACATCATCAGGATTAAAGTTTTTAGCAGCATCGATGAGGGTAAACATTTTTCAATACTATATGTCAAGCAGTCCTGCTGCAATCATAGTCTCTGGTCAGCAGCCAGCAAGATCACGATCCAGCATCAAGATGGGATCCACTATAGTCCACAGTTATTGTCCACTGGCGCCAGTTAGAATCCATTATCAGCTGCCGCCTCGGTCGTGGTCCACCATCATCCGATGCCAACGCGACAAAGGATCCTCCACTACACTACGATCAGCAGGCACGATACAGTATCCACCAAACTGGATCCACCATTGCGACCTTTGATGCACGATCCACAATCATAATCCATGGTGCAGCCACAGCTGTGGCCCTGCATCTGCGGGCGCAAAGGCACAGAAACTCCGGGAAAGGGGTCTAGTTAGTAACATGTACTGATCAGATAAGAATGACCTTGATGTGATAGGGATGGAGAAAAGGAAGGAGAAGCTGGAAAGAGAAGCTCCGTGTGTCATGTGTCATAAATTCCCTTTGCGTCTTAGCGTCATCAGGGGTTTCTGCCATGTAATCAATGATACAGGCTGAACTTGAGGGTACACTGAGGCTCAAGGTAAATCTGACTGGCATGTGTAACATGTTTCATATTTCCTGCTAAAAATTTGTATAGTTTGAATATTTGTGCGCAGAAATATCAGCCATTAACACATTAACTGGTTTTAAGCTATTGAATGATGAAATGATTACTTTATCCAGTTATGTTATGACTTTAAAAAGATTCCTTGACATGTAATTATTAGGTGGTAGTAGTGATGATTTTTTTCAATATTTTACATGAGAGATTTTACACTTGAAGAAACCAACATTCAGTTTTAATTTGTATAGATGTCAGGGAGCTGCTGCTGGCACTCGGGCGTTATGTCAATATAAATTAAACAACGCTGCTACTTATGTGTGGACTGAAATGTACTACTTTGTGTGCTCACAGTCTGCAGGAATATTTGGCCCTTTTACATTGGAAATTGTGGAATAAGGAGTGGTGCAAATATAGATGTATTCAGTCTGTACCCACTTCTGAGCAGGGGCCTTTAAAGTGTTGACCTACCTTAACAAAACCATAATTATATCTTAGTGTCCATCTTGTTTTCCTCACTATGAAATGGACATATGTCATTAAACCACCATCACACATTCACAAGAACCAAAGTAACCAGTTCACAACAATATATTTTTATCCAGAAATGTGTCCAGATCTTCGACACTGGCAAAAGCCACAGGAAAAACAGTGGGATGGACACAATAGTAAGCTTTGATCTAAAACCATGGCTCTGATTCTAACTTAATTTCCTCAAAATCAACAAAGGAAAATGCACATTACTCCTGCTGTGCGGGTATTATGTGTTGGCTGCTGGTGATAAACAGCTGGAGGAGCACCTTCTTCAGTCAGGCGCCATTTAACCACAGCAGGAGAAGATATTGCAGCGATGAAATTAAAGGAGTGCCAGTCAAACCTAAAACAATGGATTGTTCTTTATGTGGAAAACCAAGTTGAAAACATGATGTAAATAGGGTTTATTTCATTGTCTCATGAATTAATATGAGAAAAGCTAACATCTCCTCTTTGCACCTCATTGAGCCAATGGTGTTGTCTGGTACTTGTATTTCTCTATTTAGTGACAAATTAGTGGAAAGTCCCATTTGAGTCATGGCCAATTAAAAAGTGAAAGTGGTAAAAGAGGGACTAGGGGAACCATAAACAAATAAACCTATCTAAAAATAGCATGGCACTGAGAAGACTGCATAACCCAGTAAAGACCAAACAATTCAAGTCTACTGTTTTATGTCAAGATCCAGACATTATTTCCAGAAGAATTGAGAAAGATGTTGATATCTTGATGCGGGCAGCTTCCTCCCCAGAGCCAGGGATGCTTGAGTAGGGGGAACCCTCCCCCTGCAAAACAAAGGTCTTTCCCTTTTCCCTGCTTTCATCCCCCCTTTTTCTTCTTTCCTGTATTTCATTCTTCTTTTTCTTTTAGCTTCCCCCTTCAGTTGACCTCCAATATGAATCATTTATTGTTTTTGCAAGTTCCAAAAATCAATCCCATCGCTCCAAGTCTGATTTTACACACACTCTCTTTTATACATTGACTCATACATGAATCCTGCACAACAGACGTTGTCTAACATAAATCAAATATACACACCTTTTTCCAACACTTTTTAGTTACTTTTTCATATTTATCAAATGCACTGTATCAACACTATCAAGTCGCCCCTATCTATCACGACCTGATTTATCCTGTCTCACCTATAATGCCTCCTCTCATTTAGACTTTATTTAAATCACAATGTTTAAATTCTGTAAAATTAATAAATCAGAAACAAGTTTTATTTTTTAATATGTTACACATTCAGAGCGTCTTTGTTCTTTGTCTCCTCTGTGGTACTCACTGACATTCAGTTAATCTCAAACTGAACACTTGTATTTAATGATACACAGCAGGGAGCTGGGAACTGCTCTGTAATCCAGTAACACAGGTGTTTCATATTCATTGAATGTTTCACATCAACACATTTCTTTTAGAGGGACTACATGTGCATTTACTTCTATTCTGTGTTCTTTAATACATCTCTTACACATTTGCAGCTCCATTACCTAATGACAGAGAAGGCTCATTTGGCACAATGGGATATTCATCTTCATCATGTGAAGGTGGTGGGGATTACTGTGCAGGTGCCCCACACACCTTACATACAGCTTCAGTGTGCTGTACCATTTAATTGATGTCGGGGCCAAGATGGGATCACACACGTATCCACAGTACACAAACACACAGATCAATCAAGAATAATGAATGGGGGTTATTTGTGTAATTATTTGTTCCTCCTGTACCTGTGACTGTGCTGAAGGTAAAGAAATACAGCAGAATGACTGTGCTGTGTATTGCTCGATGTTCTCTTTGAGTCAAAGATTGCAGCAACAAAGTGTTTGATTGATTTTTCGTGAACCTGAACATAATGTGAATATTTTCACTTGAGCTGAGTTTCGTGTAGGTCACACCCACAGACTGGCGCCCTGTTGCTTTTCAAGAACCACACCGCTCATATGAGGAAGCTGCACAGCTGCCCATGAGATGTTGGGGCATAGGGAGCAGTGGAGGTGCTATCAGGGTATTCAGGTCAGTCTCACACAACCACTCTCTCAGAATGAGTCGAACAAATGAAGGAAGTGGGGTAATTTATGTAATATTAAATGATGTAGATAGATTTTATCATTTGCAAATCAACGTGCACAGTCTACGAATTCAAGAGGACAGGCTAAACATGTTTTAACAAGGATCAATTTGTTTCCTCTGCCAAACTTAGCAGAAACAAAAGGTTTTAACTTCAGCGATGTAGTGATGTTTGTCCTTTTTTATTTGACAGTCAGCATTTCAATATTCATCCCATCCCTGTAATGTAATGGAAACACATTTTGAAAAGAGTGAATGAGGATAAATCATTGGCCCAATGAATCCAACACAACACTGCATCTTCCTTCATCAGGGCTTTGATAGAGTTTACAAGCAAAGCATTGTATCCACTGTAATTAAAGTGGTGAAATACACAGGGACTGATTACAAGGTTATATTTGTGTTGATGCATCAGTGCACTTGATGATACTGTATGTGTGAAATGTTTGTATATGTGCATGTACTTAACACTTTCGGCCATGTGGGATGTTTCAGCTTGTAAAGGAATCCACGTACTGAACTTGATTTCTGCAGTTTTAAATGGAAATGTGTTTAATGAAATATATTCATAAACTTGTACTTCCTCAGACACGAGCACAGATTGCTTTCATTGACACCAGTAAATAGATACAACATATCGCCGCACAAATTCAGAGTATGCATTTCCTTCCTTCACCCACAGAGCCTTAGCAGAGGCAAAGCATAGATTCAAATTAATGTCCAAGCCGTAAAAGCATGGATTTGTTTTTGTCTCAGAGCAATCAATGCTTCCTGTTCTCGTACGATTCCAACATGAACAAACCTCTGGATGAAACTGTGAAAAGCTCAAAGCACATATCTCATTACAGGCTTTTGTTTAGAGCTTTGACTGTGCATGTTACTCCAAATAGATTCTCTTTTTTTCTCTTCATGCTATTGTTTATTGTCTTTGATTCATTCCCTTTGTGTTTGACTGAGATTTATTTCATGGGAGCTGCTTAAAGAGCTACTTAACAGGGAAATCTGAATCGGAACTTCAGTGCACCTGGGGTGCTAGGACAGGGCCAATGCAAGCTTTGATGCTCATGAATTAAATGAATGCACAAAATGCCTTCCACATTAATTAAGATGTGGTATTTGGAAGAGGGAAAAACCTTCAATTATGAGTTAAAGCTTTTTCCAATCAACAAACACCCATTTAACATCTATAGGTTCTTTAATTTAGCTAAACTCATACGCTGCTTTGAAGTCAGTATACTCAGTAAACTTGGCAAAGAACATTCCAGTCCTCTAATACGTTCAGTGCTGAGCCCTACCTCTGTTTAAAGCATCTGCTGCTCCTTTTAACATTGTTTCATCAGACAAATGACCACATCAGTAAATTGAATTATTCAGTGATTGTATTTCATGTGCTGGTAGTTTGCTGTACACCGAGCACTGTTAGCAGGGGATTAGCCAGTGCTACTGATTGGTGCAGTGACTGGCTTTATACTGCAACCTTTGAAGTTTTAATGAAAGTCATGAAAATGTTTTTTTTCATTATGTTTGATAAATGACAGGCAATATTCTTGTATTATTTTATGAAACAACAAAAACCTCTGCATGAATCAAATATGATTACATATATAGATTTTGTTTAAACTGGATTTAATGGTCACATTAAGAGATCAATTTATACATTTCCTGTGGTATGCTTGAAGGATGTGACTGGCATTATTCTGTATTCTGCGTCTAAATTCAGCATTTCCTTACCAGAGCAAAATCATTCATGCGAAAGAAAAAATCTATCAATAAAATAAACATCCTACAGAAATCTATAAACTCTATTATACTGTGGCAGTAATAATATTTAGAATAATACTCCTACCTATTACTACCTTTGTTTAACTGATCATTTACCGACATAATCCAATATCTACCGGGTTTTATTGTTGCCACATATAAAATAGTTATTCCTACGTATATTTTCTTCAATTCTGTCAGAAATGGAATCATTCATCTGGGTTCCGGAGCTGTTTGAAACAAAGCTTTTTAATTGGGATGTCACATGATATAAACAACACACAACAGGTGAATGACCACAGCTGTAAGTGTATTATCAGTGATCACAGATAAAGGTTGTTTTTGTAATGCCTTGCCTCACCCACAAAGCTGATGGACCTAAAGCTCAGCTCTTACGATTAGACATGAAAAGGTAATTCGCATCGATACGTAAGGACTATAGATTATTATGGAAAAAGTTGGTATTGACTGAATAGATTTAAAATAAATGCTCCAGAAATTTAAAGTGCTTTGACCTATTTCATGACAAAAAAGCATATCTCCTGGCATTAGTAGCATTGAACAGCCAGCAGAGTGGTATTTGTTTTTAATCTATATTTCATTTTGTATTTCTCTGTTAACAGTCAATATGAAACACACACTACAGTCTCACAAACTGCAGCAGCATTTGTTGTGCTCACATCTTACAGATGCTCCTCTTCTTGTATTTCTCAGGAGCTTTCCAGCCCTTCTCTCTCTGTAATTGTAAATTCACTTTTTTGGAAAGGATCACAGAATTGTTTATAGAGACAAAAGAATCCACATAATCAATCTTTAACAATGTGGGAACTGCTCTGGCTGTGTTTCTGAGACAGCAACTGTAAACGTGTTCCTTGAAGAAGGGACGCCTAGATGTTGGAGATGGATAAAAATTCAGCAGCACAGACAATTACATTGACTATGACAGGGAGTTGTAACATATGAAAATCAAACTGCTTTTGTCTTTATGGGTATGATCACAGCAGACATTCCTTGATGACTTGTGCAGTTCAAAAGAGTTTAAGTCTTCTGTTCCTGACTGAACCACAGGACACAGCGGAAACTTTCATAGTTCTCCCCACAACAAAATTAAGTCTGGCTTCAGTTTTAGTCTGAGATTTTTTGAATGCCTCTGCATTGTAGAAGCTGGGCAGCTTGTCCATCTGTCTTTGCATTTGTCTGTCCTATTATGTATATATATATATACAGTGCTGGGAAGGATACTTTCAAAACGTATTCCGTTACAGAATACAGAATACATGCCCAAAAATGTAATCTGTAACGTATTCCATTACATTAACTAATCTGAGTAACGTATTCTGAATACTTGGAATACTTCCGGTTTGTATTGCATTTTTTAAGTGTATGATTGCGGCGTTGTTATAGTCAGTGGAGCAGAGCAGCAGTTTAAACTCTCTCTCCGCCGATGCGGCGGGCCAGCTGGATGTCCGGCTCCCATCCACTCCCACCTCTGTGCCGGCCCCACCGGACGCTGAAGGACCCCCCACCCCCCCCCCCCCCCCCTGCACCAAGGCTGCCTCGCGCAGTGCAGCGATCGTTTCGGCGTCGAGTATATTTTTTTTTGCGCTTGACGCGAGCGTATTGCTCCAGGAAACACACTGAAAAATGATTTTAAACGATATTGATGACATTTTATATAATATAAATGATAAAGTATGCATCCCATAGTTTGTATTCCCCTTCTGTTGTCCTGGAGTTTTAATTTTACCAATTTTACCGATCACATTATTAAATGCCCCCCTCTGCCCCCACTACAGACACACAAGCAGTCATAAAGATAAAAAGAGAGGGGGGGGGGGCGGAGAATACGTAATTTACCCTCGACACCCGACATTGAACGGAGCAAACAGCGGAGAAGTTCTTGAAGATGGATGACATTAAATTGGGACGCTGTTGCAGTTAATGTTGGAGCAACAAGTGACCATATACTTTTATACTTCTGGGTCAACGGGTGATATTATTTTAGCGTCGCTTCAGTGTCCGGTGTGAACCCGGCGTGCCTCGCTGGCCTCCTGCAGAGCCATGACAGCAGAGCTCTGGAAGCGCAGGTCGGTCTTCTCTCACCAGGCGCTGGAAGGGCAGCTTGCGGATCAGCAGCTCCGTAGATTTCTGGTAGCGACGGAACTCTCTCAGAGCCTTGGTCCCGGGCCTGTAACGGTCCCGGGCCGGTAGCGGTGAGGCTCTTACGGCAGCCCTGGTCTTCAGCTGCTTCCTGGGGGCTTTGCCGCCGGTGGATTTAAGAGAGAGTGAATAAACTCGAGAAGTACCGTCATGTAATCCATTGATTTCAACAATGTAACTGTATTCTGAATACCATCTATTTATTTTGTAACTGTAACGGAATACAGTTTCTCATAATTTGTATTCTAAATACGTAACGCCGTTACATGTAATCCGTTACTCCCCAACACTGTATATATATATATATATATTATAAAGCTCAGAGAACCAGAAACAGAAACGTTCACTTGGACACATTGATGACCTCATAAGAATTACATGGTTACAAGAAAAACTGCATTGGCATACACCAGCGAGGCGGGGATTCTAGGTTTCCATATAATAATGCAAATGTTTCATTGAAGAGCATTGTGTCTTTTTCCCTCAAACAAATGAGTGGGTGGATGTGGAGACATGGATTCAGTGGGGATACAAAGAATGGGTAAAAAAGGAGAGGATGCAAACAAAACAGGGTTAATTATTTTCACCGGATCCGCGTATTTAAACATTTTCCCAGGCTTTGTTGACTGAAAATGACATTTACATCTGCTGGTGAAAACCTCTGCCAGCTCCCTCAGTCACACATGTATATGAATGTGCATTAAATAACAGCACAATCGCAGGCACAGAGCACCCCCCTACCCCCACATCCTAGCCACAGTAGACCCTGCTTGCGAGGAGGGCGGATATAATTGTATTAATAGTTAACATAATGATTGCATTTATGTTTAACGCCTGCCTTATGGTGATTACTGAGGAGATATCTTAAAGCCTGGAACCTGCACTCCCCCCGTCCTCCTTGATTCTTTCATGAATATCATTCCCTTTGTTATTACGAAGGCTGCTGCCTTAGCATCCTCAAAGGGTTTCATCAGTTTGTCTCTTGTAGCCGGTGTCTCTGCTCCCTCCCTCTCAGGTGCAACACAGAGATGTATCATTAAGTCATCATAGCTTCGTTTGTCTGGTCTCGCTCTGTGGCGTCTGAAGGTCCTTTTCACACTCACAGAACAGTACATGTAACTTTGAAAAAAAAAAAAAGGAGCAGGAATCTTCCTCAAAGCATATATTTACTTGGAGTTGGATCTTGCATGTTTAATTTAAAATAACAATTTGATTCAAACTACAGAACCATATGTTGATATAACTATGAAGCATATGAGGACACAGTTGCTGACATTGCTCAGAGTGTAATTGCTTTTGTGAATGTTTACTCACACTTTCTGCATACATGTCAACATATGTCTGCTTAATTAGGCTGTTTGCATCAGCACAATATTCCCATGGTGAACTATGGGTGAGTTTTTTTTGTATTAATTCTATATATTGACCTGATTCTCTTTTTTTCCTGGGGGCCATCATGGAGGCAACAATAAGGTTAGCCGCAGCATGTTAGACATTATTACTTTTACTGATGACTCATCGATCTAGCAGGCAGACCACAGTAATCAAGCACAAAGTTGTGACTCTCCTTGCAGAGAAGGCTGCTAGAGGAGATAAGAGAGGAGTGTCTGTGTGTTTGTTTGTTAGTATCCCTCTTTTTGACATGAGTACATTTGCTTCTCTGTGTTTTTGTGTGGACGTGATGCCTGTGTGCTAATGTGAACAGTTTTGTTATGCACATCACAGCCCTGGGGTTGTTATATGTTTGCATGTTTTCATCAAAGCATCATTATTTTTGCTTCATCAGGAAAAATCAATCATTTCAAGGGCAGATAGGGAAATATTATGCCAGCACCGGTTTGCTGTGTTGACATGTCACATGACATGCATTCGGGCCGCAGCACATTGCATATAAAAGATTTTCAAATGTTATTGATTTGTAATGGAAACTACTCTGACGATGAATGTACTATTGATGTACTGCTGCCAGCTAATAAGCTGTGCTTTAAAGATGAAGAGGAAAACAAAGTCCAGGATTATGAAAACATAAGTGTGTTATTACGGTAGATGTAGCTGACCTGTGTATAGTGTTGTTTAAAGGCAACACTGGCTCACTGTCATTCACCACTTCATGCACTGGATACAACTTTTTCTCAAATTTCTCAATGTGGCAACATATTTAATGGAAGAAAGAAATGTGAAAGCAACAAAGGCCTACTGCAGAGGTGGTGACCACACTTTGTTTTCACAAATAAAATATTAATCAAAAAGGAATGTTTTAAGTCCAACCTTAAATAAAAATATAGAGAGGAGTCTGGTGGCTGATGACTCTACCTTCCATTCTACTCTTACACAGCTCCTGTGTGTTGCGGAACATTTAGCTTTCTTCATTGTGGTGCCCATGACACCAGGTTAGAGCAGCCACAATGCCCAAGGGAGCCACATGAGTCCAACACATACTGCACAGCTCTTCTAGGGAGTCTGAGTCTTGCACATTATTTCTGCATGCAACCTCTCCCGAGGTTCACAAACACAACCAAGTAATTCCTGGCAACATCAATTGAAACAAAAAGAAGTGCCTTCAATGCCTGGCCTCTGAAACTTCAAGCGCACTTCCAAGTATGAATTTTGTCCAAGAAGGGGAAGAGGAAAAGACAGAGCCTGCTCCACTGACCAGGAGTGGTCAGATGGTGGATGTAGCCCAACTGACTTGAAGTTCCACCACTTTAAGACCAGATCTGGTCATCTGATCAACACTCGCATATGTCTAATTTGTAGAATTAACAGCAACCTGGGAGGATGCTATCAATAAATGAGATACATGGAGATGGCATTGGCGGCAGAACAACGTAGCTGGAGGGCAAAAGTTCACCCCATGGAGGTTGGCTGGAGCGGTTCTGTTTCAACATCCACTATCCAGTTGCACAGAGATCTGAGAATCCACAGACAAGGTGCAGGTGCAGCTAATGGCTCAGGATCAGGAGCAAAGATGCACATTGGGAACCAAGATGCTAAAAAGATGAAAACACTTGATGACACTAAGGTACACAACTGATATGTCCGTAACAACCTCTGGTGGTTGGCATCTTAAATAGTGCTGAATACCTTCAAACATACAATGGAAATTCTCCATTGGACAATGCACTCATTTGATCCGAGCTCAATGGTATGTGTAAATTAACTAAGGAGCACAGGGAAGTGATGAACTCTGTTCAGCTCCAGCTCCATAAAGGGAGATGTTTCTTACAGCTTCCACATTCAGTATACCTTTTTTGTGATGGACTGCTTTCCGTGCTGATAATGGTGTTCAGGAGAGAGGGATACTCCTCCTCGCTCAGATGAGCAGGGCTGCCCTTGCAAGAGACAGTGTAATTGTCGGAGGTTTCCTCCATCATGTTTGTTTGCAGGGTCATCAGAGACACATTTTGTCCATTGTCATAGCATACACTCTGACACACACCCATCTGCTCCACACTGGAAGATAATCAATAACTCAGTCCACAAACGTCTATATCTGATCTTTTGAAAGCAAGTCCAACTACATAGAAGAGCAGCGTGGCTCACCCGCCTGAGACGGGCTGCTCATGCAGACAGTGTGGCGGCGGTAACCTGATATGATGGGTGCCAAAATGAAAAGCAATACATTCTGTGATGCAAGTGCACTGCTTACACAGCAGAATATGAAAATAACACCAGATAATCGTCCGTGTTTTTAGTCTTTGACATTGTGAAGATGTACCAACATAAAGTCAAAAAGCTTAGAGTGCTTCAACAACTACTTCCTGTTCCCACTGCAGAGACAACAACCAAGAGTCTTAAACTGATGATTACAAGACATTATCGGACAAGTGTCTTTTATACATATAATTTCTAAATGTTTTGCGAGACACGTACAGGAATGGGTGTGTGTGTATGTGTGGAGGGGGTGTACTACAATGGTAAATCATATTTTTGTTTAATCTATCTCATTTACTCATAACATATCATTCAATATGGCATCTGCCTCTTAACTTGCTTCACCAGCATAGTATTTGATATTGCATTTCAGTTTAGCTCATGTGTGGTAATAATCGAGTAGAGCAGTTCAGCTCCCGACCAATTAGACACTGCAATCACACTACAACAATCATAATACATTTTCTTCAGAAAATGTATTTTGCCCTTTTTACTGGGTTTGTTTGATAATTCCCAAAAAAATCTAGAATTAAAGAGACAGTCCACTGAAAAAGAAAAAAAAATCCAAAGGACTGGTGGGGGAAGTGTTTGAGTCACAAAACACTTTAGGAGTTTCAGGGTTAATCAGTGTCGCAGCCAAGGTGACTCCTTCAGATGTAATTAAACAACAACAACACAACATTTCTCAATACTGCTCCTCAAGATTCAAGATTCCTTTATTGGTCCAGTGTTGTCTTCCAAGTTTCCCAAAGCCCCGACTTTCATATTCGACTCTAAACGGTCTCATTACACCGTGTCTAAAATAATTTATGCTAGCAGACGTAGTGCCCTTCCGCGAGAACTTGTCTGCAGTGAGTGAGGTTTTTCAATTGTGCGTGCAAACATGAACGTAGCTCAGAGGAAAATATCAGACGACATTTAGGATTAAAACAGTGTGAATGACGCAGTTTCGAGTCGAATGTCTGGTCCTGCGGACACTTGGATGACACCACACAAGCAGAATGGAGGCATGTTGTGATTTCTTCTGTTGTTTTTTTCTGTTTGAAGAAGGGGTAGAATCAAACACTTCACCCACCCTTCCATCAGCATAGTGGTGAGTACGTAGATAATGAGTAAAATACATTCTTCAGTGAACCGTCCCTTTAATGTCAGCTCTGTCTTTAGTGGTATACCTCGGGCATGAGCAGCATCACTCTCGTTAACATTCCCAGTTCTTCCTACTTTGCATCTGGCAGCCACAACAGCTTACAGCGCACGCACTGCATTAACCTTCCTGCCAGCCAATCAATACCATGTCCCTGTTAATCTTCATTGCACATATGTGACCTTTTACAAACTTCGCTGCCCTTGGTCCCAGGTGATTAATACTGGTCAGGGTAATTGGACGTTAATTGGAGACTATTGACTAAAGCCCTGAGAAAATAGTGAGCGAGCAATTTGATGATCTATCTCATATTGATAAGTAGACGTGTTGGAAGAGGGAGACCAGTGGCATTTGACCGTATCCATTCATCATTGTTATTCCTGGTTGTTTGTGAAGGCCGATGCTCCTGTCTTCCTGAGTGAACATCTTTGTACAGTTTGCCTTGGAAAATAAAAGTCACTTATTTCTTGATCTGATGCAGACATTAATATTTTGTAAGTAAAGCTTCTTTTTTTAAAGATATATATTGTGTTAAACGTCAGCCATTGTGTGGTCTATGTACACAGGGATTGATTAAATTGATTAAAGGTCATGGTAAAGAAATTTCCCAAAACGTGTCCAGTAAATGACAGTCAGTTGTTGCCAAATTACTTTGAGCATGTGATCAAGGAGCCTTTGCTTCCACTGATGTTATTGTGAAATGATAAAATGAGTAACAACTAAAAATAGTTTGCTACAGACATAGCTGTACCCCTGACACGAGAAGGAGTTATGTCAAATGCTGGCTACCAATGGATTCACAACAACTCACATTTCAGAAATACATACTTTGACCGTCTGTTCATTTGATATTAATTTGATTAAATAATTGTTCAACCATTTATTTTTTATTTTTAGGTTATTGTGTTTTTAAAAGAAAATAATTTAATACTAAACACAGTTATTCATTGTAATCATTCGTAATCATGATTGCATTCTGGCTCACATTGTCATTGGTTCTCATCCAGTGTGAAATTATCTGCACAGTTTTGGAGAGTCACTTTACAGCCTGTTTTTACCTTACAGACCATAGGTGTGATGAATTAATGTGAACTATTATAAGGCAAATACATTGGATGAAGACCATTCGTGTTGACAGTGATATCATATATATGGTAAAACCGGTTGTGTAGCAGTAGCATTGCCGCTCCCACAGTTTATTATGTAAAATTGATTTGGATCTCTGTTAGTAGCATTTACAAGATGTGTGACTCAAAGATTAAGATGTAATGAAATGCTAATGACGTATTATAGTTATACAATATGTTATACAATATGGATTTAGAGAAACTTTAATCTTCATCAATTTCTTATGTCGGTGGTATTTCTTAGCAGCAGAATAATTTTCAAAAACAGCTTTATTCCAGGACATGAAAATTAGTTTTATCATAGAAGCATAATGTAATTGCATCTCCACTTAATAGCTACTACTCTCCCAAGGACCTCTCCATGTCCAACCTTGTTGTGGAGAATTTTTGTAAACGTCGCAATTTAAAAAAAATAAAAGTTTAGATGTGCACTTTCCTCTACAATAAACACCTGGTGATTGAATTCTTGCTCAGGTTTGATGATGTTCTTGGCAAGAATCAGTCCATGGAGCCAAAACTGTGTGGTCAGCCATAAAGACAATAAAGAAAAAAAACAAGCTGACATTTTATGATTGGAGAGACAGGGAATTCAGGGTGACACTGCTCTTGCAAGGAGTCTCATTTACATTAGCCCCAGGGCACAAGAACTGTACCATGGTTTCTAATGTCACTTAATTAAATGTCAGCAGAATGACCTGCAAGGCTAATTACAACATGAACCGATACCTTTAACTTCCACACGACCATGTCATGTTTCGGAACGGCTCAGCATGGAGCCGCTTGTTAGTCTTGATTTCAACAAGTTAAAGGAAAGGGTGGCTGGAAGGTGATATTGGGGGCATTCCTTGTCATAAATTACTCAATTACCTCGAAAAGTAACTGTATATCACTTACATTACCCAGGTCAGTTACACCAAAGGTGTGCTCCAACAATGTTCATGCTTCTGCACCTACACATTACACCCAAACTATTCCAGTGAAAACTTCAGAACCATCAGCGCCTCAATATTTTTTTATGTCTGTACATTAACTGTGACAGTGGTTCTCACTTAAAAAGGGACACAAATGTGTACTTTTATTTTGACTAAATAAATCTCAGTCACTAGGTCAATTTGACCCTGCCCTTGCCTGTCCCTTTGGGGAAGGAGAGAGGATACCAGCAGAAGTACTCGGGATGAGGGAAAGGCACCACTGATACCATAACAGATGGTTATTATGTAACACTGTGATGAATCTCATACCTTTGTGATCTAAATACATTGGCCCATATATTTGCTATATTTAGGATTAATGGAAATACCGTATGTGCTCATTATGTCTGCAAAGTGAACTTAATTGGGTCTTGTATGTGTATGGGTCTCGAAAATATATTCTCCTCCTGACACATACACTGCAGACTATGTATAAGAATATGGCCCCTGTTAAATGGAATCAAAATTGCTGCTCTACAAAGCCAAAATGCAGCAAATACACACGTTGAGTTCAGAAAACTATGTGGGCATTTTTGTAAAAAAAATAAGAAAAAAACCCACAACAAAACTATACAAATGTGTCATTATCAAACAACTACCGAAACAAACTAAAGCGCTTCATCAAAACGTGTAAGTTGTAATCATCACAACCAACTAAACTTGTTCAGCTGAAAGGTAACTAAAACAGAAGTAGCATGTACCTTTCAACTTGCCACTGTCAACTTGCGTGCAGATACACAGTCAGTAGGCTACTAATAATGACAAATCAATATATAGTGTAATGATTTTTATAATTGTTCAACTGGGTTGTGAATGTTGGATGTTGAAGACAACTGATTGGCTGTTAGATAATACCATTTATTTCCAATAAGTATTAACATTGTCAGTTACTGAAATTGTTTAACCTTTGCCTGAGCAATGTTACTTCATTTCTAGAGTGATGACATTACACCTGAAGGTTGAGGAGGAAGAATTGACTCTTACGACCTCTTTCACACAGGATTTTATTCCGTCTAGTTTAAGTTGTCAATTGATGGCACCAATTTGATGAAGAATCCATGAAAGAAATATCCTGGCAGGAAGTCTGCAGGGTGAATATAATTGCTGCTGTGGTGTGCTGAAAAGACTATTCAAATGCCATTTTGCATATAGTGATTGGCTTTCCTCCCCTGCTCCCCTCCTCCCATTTGCCCTCTCTCAATGCTTTTGCTGTCATTCAAAACATGAGGAGGCCTTTATACAAGCTTGGAATAGTTTCCATGGCAGAATAACAAGCTAATTAGAGCTCCTCCAGTGATGGATGGCTGTGAGACAGTACGAGATTTGTGCACGAGGGCAGCACGGCACCCCGATAGGGTCACTATCATCTGCCCCATTTTGATGGCTTAATTGGAAGAGCGATGGGGGATATTTGGGATCCAGCCTAATGGTTGTGTTGACACTGTGTGGATGGCTAATGCCATTTTGTCCCTATTTGTTGGCCATACTTTTGGCACTTAGCCCCCCTTTGTATTGTTTCTCAGTCTGTGACTGGATTTGTTGAGGCTACTTAGGGTCACTATGTTTCCTAAAGCAGACACTGTAGAGTGAAATCCATAATGAAGGACGAGTGGTGTTGAATGTGTCTGCATCTAAATTTACCACTAAAAGCCAATCGGATTAATCTGAAGTACTCATAGGGAGACAATTACTGTCACTGCAAAGAAATCTTCACAAAAAAGACACTTCAAATTTGTCAAATAAAAAAATAAAAACATTTGTCAATACTTAGAATTTTTAATACGTAAAATACAATTATCATCAGCATATAATCTTCTTTTATCTTGGTTTTGGTATGGTCGATTAACAGCGGCTGTTGTGCAGTTTGTGATTTTCTCTTATTTGCATTCGCTGTCATGATGGTGGATGCCCAAGTTAAGCTGCCAAAGCTGGACAACTTCAGATGAACATATGTTAAAACAATTTTCTGCTCTGAATCCTTCACTGCATCATTTCTTTTTCTGGTTTCCCGTCCCTCTAACGTATGAACATCATGAAAGTTCATAAAGAGACCTGCTCTCTGGGCCTCAGCTCCAGGTGCAACACGCCCAAGCACCAGAGCATGGCCACAAAGTACAGGCTGCAAGGAACCACAATGTCTGCAAGAAAGTTTTCTGTTGTTGCTGTGCTGGATGAAAGAAAACATTTGACAACGGTAGGTGTTTAAGTGCTGAACAAGCATAGTCCCAGCTGGGTTCATCACTTTTTGTGTCCTCTGGAAAGACTTGTCAGAACAAGGTGCTGTCTGCATTTGGTTTCATTTTGAGTACTTGCAGCACATTTATGTGTTTGGTTGTGTTGTGTATTGTAATGATGAGAATGTGTTCTTAATTTGCTTAATTTCTGGTTGGGTTTCTTTGCAGTTTGTGTGTGAAGTGATGAGGAGAATAACATTCCTCAAATGAATACATGAAGCAAACATAAATGTCCATTATCGTTATGATGTATTTCATTGTTTGACCCTAACCAGATTTCCAGTAGGTTTCGAAATCAGATCAGAGTCTTTAAGGAGTTCATACACAGTTTGTAACCACTGCTGATCGAGCGCCTCATAAGGGCTAAAAATCATGTGTTGTGAACTAGTCTTCAGGAACACTCAATATCAGGAACACCGGTGCTTGCAATGAGCCCAACCTCGTTTAGCTTGGTGCCTTTACTTAAAAAAAAGAAAAACTTTTATATCAGCCAATGGGACACTCAGACATGGGTGTGCTGTGATTGATCATTAGGTTTCTTAACAATCCCAAAGTGGTGAAGAGGCAAGGAGTGTGCCACATGATGGGATGTGGGTGACACAATAATCAACAAATATCAGGCATCTAAGGGTCATCAAATATGAGTAAGATACATTATAAAGACACAAAGGATATGGGAACGTAATCGTATGTTAAATTTAATAACTTGTAAAAACACCACTGAAGAAATTAGTGGAAATGTCCTATGAAAATAAACTTTTGACATAAGAAAAAAATCTGAATTCTTTATCTCTTTTTCCTAACATATCGACAACACTTTAGCTGAGAGCAACTGTGAAATATCATCCAAATGTATTGGAACAGCAATAGTTACATCATTTATCTTATTAAGCTTAGATTTTCTGGGATTTCGAGAAGGATGTCTTAGGTGTGAATCTAGACATGTGAGCATTGTATTATAAAAAAAACATGTTTAATTTTCAGCCGATGTATATATCCACATATAAATCCAATTAATGGTCTTCTCCTTGGTATGTCTCTATCATGATGGGCTGCTTTAGAATTATATGCTTGTTGTTCCTCATCCATGTTTTGAAAAAGAAGAGAAAAAAAACACAGGTTATAAATGTTCATGAATTTAAGAAGCAGCTTCGCCCATTACCTCCTCTAAATTACCTCTGTCCTCATGTAAGTTCCACACTCTCCATCAAAGTTTTTCTTTCTTCTCCAGGATTGATCTAATTCTGCTGGGCCATACGTCTTCTCCACCATCATTCCTCACTGAGACCTCTTAAAAGCTATTCGTCTGCCCCTGCTTCCTTTGCCCATTAGAGTACACAGGCTCACCCTGAGAGGTGAAATGCTGATGGTGCAAATATGTTCTTAAAAACGCATGAGACATCACTAAGACACGGCAAGAGATTTAATTTCTACTGCAGCGAGCTCTGAATGAGATCCAGGGTTATGACTGCTGAATCTATCACTGTGGTTCAGAAACCAACAATGTCCGGGTGCACTGAGTCTGTGCAACGAATGCCAGACCTGTTTATGACCTGTTTTACCCTCTTAGTCAATTGAATCCCTTCAAACTAAATTGTCACATTACTTTGGAATGGCATGAGTTTGTTGTGCGGCTGGATGAGGAGATGGGAAGTGAACTCTGTGCCTGTGGATTTTTACGTTTACTATTCGATTACAACCTCTGTGGCTCAAGCCCTATGAAAACGTTCAAGTCTCGAGCTCAAATGTCGTTGGTTGTGGAAACATTCCACATGTGTATGCCCCCACTCGCCCCTCCAGTGAATAAGTGAAAAAAAAAAGTCTGAAAAGAAGCAGATGTCAAATATCGGCTTTGGTTAAGATTGTATAACACGTAACAAATTACTACGGATCAGCATACCATCAATGGCGCTGTAACATTAGATGCTGCTAATTCCCAGCATCATTTCCTGATTGCATCACAGCCCGTCTAAAGCTTTACTATGCAGATAATAGGGTCGCCACACACACGTGGCCTTGAATCATCCAGTCACCCCTCGGAGTGCCCCACCACAAATTATTCTCCTGGTGACTATTTGGGGAAAAGTAAAAAAAAAAAAGAAAAAGGAAATGAGTGACCGAGCCAGCGCAGGTTCTGTGAGACTGATTCACAATGTCACATTTCAAGGGGAGAGGGAGCCTGGCCTGGCCTGGTCCATATTAGTACATGTTTAGCCTCATGTTAGAGTCAGACCCAGGCCTATTGTCACACTGGATCCGATGTCCAGTATAAACACCTTTAATCAAAGTAGGGTGTCTGCTCAGCGCTTCTCACAAATGCAAAGTGGCAAACCAGCCGAACCTTCAAGTAACCATGGACCTACTGTAACATATCCTTGTAATGTCCCTGTCATACTGGTTTGTCCCGAGATCTACCAGGCCCAGCAGCTGCAAGCGCCTGAATGCATCTGAATACATCCCCTCAGTTTTTCCCCTCCTGTAATCCAGTGTTTTTCTCATGAAGCTTGAGGTCAGTTTAAACAGGGCAGACCACCCAAGGAGATCAAACCATCATTCTGTCCATCCTCCAACTACTAATATCTGAATTCATCACCAGGCATTTGCCACAAATCTCCAACTACGCTGCCACCTCCAGGAGATGAAACGGGGGAGTGAAACATTTGGTCCTTTGTCACCAGGCCGTTATCATGGGAGGCTCCGTTACAAAATGTGGAAAGAGAAGAAGATGGAAAAGGACTTGATGCCGACGATGAAAGGCGTTGTGGGGGATTGGAACAGATTAGTTCTGGGGAGGCAGTTATTTACAGTGCGCTGTGGTAGTTTTGGGGTGATAAGTGAGGGCTGCGGGGGCGTGGTGTGTCTGCAAGTGGATTGATGACTTGGCAAATGGGGCCTGCTACAGCAGCGAGGGAGACAGAGCTCTGCCATTATCTGGAAATGAGTTACATGTCCTCCTCCGCGACCCGGCCCCTGTCCCACACCCCTTAGTGAATGATAAGAACTGTCAAGACACACCGCCGGGGGACGTTAGCATGTAGCAGTGGACATAAATACAAGATATTTGATGGAGGCGGCTTTATGGGTGATATATTGGATATTCACATTTGTAAATCTGTAATGGCTCAGAAACATTTATTTTACTTTTTGTTAGACTTCATGAGAAGAGATTGCCAAAGCAACGCCATGTAGCTTTCAGTGAGCGGCAGCAGGGGTGTTTCTTTCAGTTGGGTGTGAGCGGTTCATCAGGTAACATGTCAACAAAACAAGGCTCATCAATGGTTCGATCAGAGCTCAGACCCATTCAATAAACTGAAACATGGCTGAGCAGAGTGTATTTCCCATGATCACCATTTTTATTGTTACTGTAACAGACATTTTAATAGTGTTCAAGTGTTTATTAATACAATTGATAAATAGTTTAGTTTAGTTTAATGACGACTGAGTTCTTTTGACTGATCTCCAGTTTGGCATTTCTCTTGAACTAACTGGGACTGATTCTGTCTATATTGCAGCTTCACTTTTCCAGTCATCTCTCCATTTGTTTCATCAAGCAAGAACAGGTGTTCAGGACAGAGTGGTAATGACAAAGACATCATTGGGAGACTCTTCATTGCCATCTCACGCAAATGGTCGTCAAGACACCAAAATGGTTTGAGGATGTTTTTTTTAAGGTAAATGCATAAGGTTTGATGATAATAGTTGTTTTTCATACACAGCTGAGATACAGCTAACTGTTCATCATCACATAGTGCAGGGTGCTTCAAATAGCACTTTGCTTTTACGCTGATAAACACTACTGGTGGAACATTTTAAAGCACCTCCATTGTATTTGAGCCATTGGCTGTAGGAAATGTCAGCTGATATAGATCAAATAAAGAAACTCTTGACTTTGCGGGAATTACTATTTGTGAAAAGATCCTTTCGTGGCTTTTCTTTTTTTCAAGTTGCTTTTTTTTTTTATAGAACCACCCTTTGTAACGCTGCCCTGCCTGGGGCTCTGTACCCGGATATCAACAGAGGTCCTGTGGCTCCAGACATGAGCACGCCATTCTCTATTTCTGGTGCCACAACAAACACCGCCGTTTGCATTAACCAGGTGTATATAGAGGCAGGACATTTTTTTTGCCTGCTTTTATCAATAGAAAGTAGACTGAATGGAGCAAAATTATTACCTTCTTCTTAACATTTTGATTTGTAGGTGTTACCAAGAGATGTGGTTTCACTATATAGCTGCTATAAAATACAGTATCTGTTATTTTCTCAGCTGCTCCGTAACTGTCTCTACTGCAGAAAATGTTCTTCTGTAATAGTTACTGAAGAAATTATGCCCTACTTTAACACAATCACCTTTGTGACTCATCAGTCCACTCATCCCTTTCTCCCTCTGCACAGACTGACAGCAACAAGGACATTTTGTTTTATCAGCAAGTGTTGCTTCTAATTGCCTCCCAAACCCTGTGGAGCAAATTAAAAAGTTGGGCATATTTTTGCCTACTTGCTTTTCACTTTGTTTCACAGCTACTCCAGCTGTTCCTCACCTTGAGCCCTTGTTGTGGATAATACAGCAGTGATAAACCCACAGTAGGGGTCAGGAGATTAGTTTGCACGTACTTATGCCCACATGTTGCTGCATATTTTATGTGCGTGTGTGTCAGCAGTTGTTTGTGTAGGTGGGATCCACATGGTCTTTATGGTATATATGTTTGCACTGTATACAATCTTATTTTCATTTCATTCTGCTTTGTATTTCATGACTTTGTTGTTGCTATTTTCCCCTTATGAACCCCAGAAAGCTTGTGTGTAACATGGAAATTCATAAAGTACATAAAATAATGAACTCATTATAATGCATATATGCCAAATAAAAGTAACATCAAATATAAATAATATCATCATCATAACATCTAAATTACAACTAAGACTGCATTTTATTTAAGAGTTCAGAAAATTGTGTTAAACAACCTGCTTATTAAGTATATTAAACACTTCAGTGTAACATACGATCATTTCACGGTTCTCTGTGCTGTAATTTCTTTTATGATCAGGTAAAACGAGTATCATTGAAATGTCTGACACTTGTACTGGTCTCAGCAAAGGAAACTGACGTCAGCCTCTCATCCACGCACAGTGCTGTTACTGATTCACAGTTATTTTTCCTTGCTCATTTTCTATTTTGTTAAATAGCTCTTTCGTTGAAGGTCATGTGTGGCCTTGTCTTCTCCCTGGGTATGACAAAGACACATTTTGCTCAGCTTTTATATATACACATATAGCCAGTGTAGAGGTCATTGGAACATTTGGTTTCATTTTGTGTCAGCTCTACCACCCTCCACACAACTGTTGGGCAAGGCCCAGTGATCCGACTTAGAACAAAGGGTCGTAAAACCTTAGGCCAGGCTCGGGTAACCCCTTACATTTAAAAATCCAGCATGGGCCCTTATCTCCATGTGGCAAAAGATCACGTCCTGGTCCCCCACGGTAAGCCCGCCCCTGGGGGCCAAATCCTGACAACTCAATTGGCTGGAGGGCCACACTGACCCCTGACCCCTCCTCCCAGGGGGGAGTCACCTGAGACATGACTTAAAAGGGCTGAACTCACAGACTTCTCTCTCTCTTCACTCAGATGCCCAAGCAACAACAGAAACCCTCCGGGGTTCTACTAGTTAACTCGGTATTTTTAAGAGACTCTCTTCGTCCTCCTCTTTTCCACGCTGCTCAAGTTGTCTTCTGACCTCAAGAGGTCTAACCACACGACTCAGTAACTAAGGAGGCGATTAGACGTTTGTTTAATATCATTTTTATTTGAAGTCGTTTCATTTTCTTCTTATCTCAGTCAAAGTTTTATCTTGATAGGACCTTTCCGGTTTTAACTTGAAATATCGAAACAGGAAGTGCCCCGCTGGACGGACTCCGACACTTCTATAGACTTCCCTTTTTCCAACGATCCACAAACGGCTTCCACAAAGCCGTTCCCTGCAGAAGCGCGACGTTCATCCCGCTGAGGAGGAAGAGGCAATCCACTCCGTTCCTGTAAAACAGCACGATCTCCGCTGTTACAGAAGAAGACGAAGTTTCATTCCGTCAAGGCAGCACGAATAATTCGCTTCCTTTTCCGGTCCAGCGGCCGAGCCCGGAGCTCCGCTCGTGAGACTACGTGATTCACTGGCCCCCGACACATTCGCGCCGAGGTGCAGACACACCGCGAGGGTGGTACAGTAAGAGGCTTGATTATCTGGGCAGATGTTAGTTTTGATACGTAGCATATTATTTAACATTTGATTGTATTTGTTGCGAGACCGCTGAGTCTCATTGTTTTAGCCGGCTACGACGAGCCGCTACTTCCGGTTCATTTCCGGGTTTTGTGTTAGTGCTTGAGGCCGCGAGGAAAGCCTCCAGCCACGCACTGTTAACGTCTGTGTGAGTCTGCAGTGATTTCACCGATCAGAACCTCGGCCCACAACGCTCGCTTGAGGGCTGAGGGGTGAATCACAGTTAACTCATCTCAGGCGTGTACTTTTAAGAGCTTCTTTGAACTCTCCTTACATGTTTTCTCATGTTTTCTCTCTCTCTCTCTCTCTCTCTCTCTCCTTCTAAACCGACCTATACACACTTCTGACCTGTATTTATAATACAGGTCATGTCACATAGTTAAATCTATGCTTAGAGAGGCTGAACACATCTGGAAACCATTCGGCCCCCAAAGCCAAGCAGAGATAAGAATTCTCTTTGTCTAAAATTTCCTTTGTGTAATTCATGTGACGACCACCAGTGTGCGCTCCGGCCACATGGTGTCATTAACATAGACTCCATCTTGAATAACGCAAGTTAACCCACCATTTTGAGTCTATTATTGCCACGCCTCCGCTCTCTCTCTCCTCCCATCCTGGCTCTAAATTCATAACGGCTCCGCCATCTTGTTTTGTAGTCAATCCGCCATTTTGAGAGTTTTTAGGCCTTGATTCCACGAATCATGATCGGCCTCCATCTTAGATGTGATGTCACTACGCGTCATCGCCACCCCCCTTCTTTTTCTCTCTCTCGCACACACACACACACACACACACACACACACACACACACACACACACAAACATTGATAGACACAGACAGACACACACACACACAGAGACACATAGATGGACCAGAGGTTACATGCGTGTTCTAAATTGTGATAAGCTGCTGTTGTTATCTTTGAAATATGGGAGTTTGTTAAGATGATGAATCATTAAATAACACTAACTTTATTTCACACACACACACATAGACACACACACACAGAGAGACACTTTGACACAGACACACACACACATAGAGACAGACATACATAGGTAGACCGCAGGTTGTCCATGTATTTTCTGAATTGTGATAAGTGCTGCTGCTGTGTTTACCTTTGAAATATTGGAGCTTGTTAAAATGATAAATCATTGAATAACATTATAACTTTATTTCCCCTTTTTAATAAATACTTTTGTAATTAAAGTATCTGTAGTCTGTGATTATTTGTGCATATGTATGTGATTGCAGCTGGATTATGATCGCCTGTGCTCGAACTTAGAAGCCTTCACTGTTTATTAAGTAATCGTTAATATTAAAATATTGACATTATTAATTTGACATTTATCATTATGAGACTGATAATTATAGCTTGATTTGTTGGTCCCTGGTAACCAGGGTGGTGCCCCCCTTTCTCAATTATTAATATAGATAGTATTATTCTTAAATTGATAATTTTATTGTTTTAGACTAATTATTTTCATTATTCTTGGTTGATAACCTTATCATTGTTAATTGATAGCTTGTACTTTCTAATTGATAATTCCTATTTTCTCATTAGTGGTTTTATTGTTATTTGATTACTGATCATCTTCAATTAATAATTTAATTATTTTTGATAGATAATTTTTATTTTAATAATCATATTTCATGATTATTATTAATTAGCCAACGTCAAGTCTACTCCTATTGCACAACATAAATGGTGCCCCCTGTGAGGCGATCTAACTCCAGCTGTATCATAATACTGTGTACAATAATCCAGATTCTTTTTTTTCCAGAAATTTGATTTTTTGAAAAATTTAAATTTTTTTTGAAAATTTGATTTTTTTTCAAAACTTTTCCTTTCTCTCATTTGGTATTGAGCATGATTCGTTGTTGAAGAAGAAAATAATTTTGGAAATTTATTCTTCTTTGCAAAGTTTTATTTTTAATTCATTTGAACTTTTACCAAACCGGTTTACCAGTGCCTGGTGTATCCGTAATTGGCTGCAGATTGCAATCGGTGGTTGTGTTCTCGAGGCACAAGAATCATAAATAATTTAAGAAAAGAGAAAAATAATTCTAGGAATTTATTTCTCTTTGAAAATTTTTATTGTAATCCCTTTGCACCTGTCCCAAGCAGGTATACTAGTGCCTTGTGTATCCGTGGTTGGTTGCTTCTAGCATATAAGTGGTTGTGTCACCTCAATGCACAATAATTATGATTAAATTTTTGAAGAGAGACATAGGTTCGAAACTAATTTCTCTTTGAAGTTTCTTTATTCTTAATTCCCTTTGCTAAGCAGACTTTTGTGTAACTTTGGTTGGTTGCTGACTGCGTTTCAGTAGTTGGTAATTTTTATTGGAGATTTTCTGCATGCTTTTTGATCTTAAGGAGACAAACTAGATTTGAGAGACTAGTTTTGAGAAGACTAGTTGTTGAACAACTAGGTCTTAAGGATTGAGCCACCGAGCTATCCTTCATTGACACTTTATAGACACAGGGTGAAGCTCACCTGTGCATCTTGTTGTGTAGTTTTTTTAATTAAGTGTTTTACCCACTTTTTCTAAGCAAGCGTGAGCAGTCCACCAGGTGCCTTTTCGCACTCAGAAGATGAGTAGCATGTAACACCGTGGGGCAAGTGCTCCCTCAGGACCAGAGGTCCTATTAGAGACTGTAGCCAGTCTGAGTAATTTTTTTCTAATGATGCGGTGAGTGAGTTGAGTGAGTATGAAATAAGTACCTGCGATCGTAAGATCAAGAACTGTCCATGCACTCATCAACCCCACTGGCCCGCATCCAAAAATACCCCATGCTCTGGGTCAACTGACACTCCTCTACCAGCAGAGAGCCGAGCTGCAGACCCAAGAACATGCGAAGGCGCTCAGAGCCATGCAAGCAGCATGTCGAGCGGAGCAGGAGAAAAACTCCCACCTGCGGCACATCATCGAGACCCGCAAAGAACAGGACCAGGCGGTGCAGGAGCACACGCAGGTCAAAGGTCAGCAGAAAGGGGGGCACAGTCAAACAGAGCTGCCCCCCCCCCTCAAGCTGAGATCCCTGATGACAGGGCCAGGAGCTGACGTCATTCCCGGTGGAGCCAGCAGAGCAGAGACACTGGGAGAACAGCTGCGAGCACAGCTCCACAACCCTCATGCAGAGGGAGCTTCGCTCTGGAGAGCCAGACACACCCAGCAGTCCACCGCTCCGACCCACTCAACACCAAAGGGGGAGCCGGACTCAACCCCTAGACGTGCAGTGACCTGGGACCGCTATGAGGCAACATCAAATGCCTGTCCAGCGGACACTAAGCATCCACTCCAGCCAGAACAAACACATCCTGCGCGGAGCCATGCTGATCCACATCACGACGACGGAAGGAATCCGTCCTGGAGGGCTGAAAGAGATTCCCAGTCTGTCACTCAGGCAGAGGCGCACCATGACTCACGGTCGCGTCCTGGATGGTCCTCCAACCCCGGTGCAAGAGATGGTGGCCACGAAGATGAGTACCTTGGCACATTCGAGTCAAAAGACACTGATGACTCAGCACCCCCTCAAAGAGAGGAAATCCGCAACCGGCGGCAAGAGCCCCTTGAAAAAGACATTTATCGCTTCGACCCAGACAACCGAGGGTGTAACGAAGACGACACCGTGGTTCTGGCAGTTCAAGTCCAACACATGTGGACCCGGCGCTGGAAGATGACAACTTTCCCCACGCCAAGATGAACCCCAGCAAAGAGAACCAGAAACAACGACCCTTCCAACAGGGTGCCCCTCAAAACCAAGGGGGTGAGGATTTCAACCAGCCCCACAAACAGTTTCGACCTCAGCACCTGAATCCCTCTCCACAGAGAAGTAGGGGCTGTAACCAAAGGAAACCTCATCAATACTAGGAGTATAGAGATGGTGACCGAAGTCCAACACATGGGATGCATCCTGGCACAGAGGAATTAATACGGAGATGTGTGGATGAAGCAATGAGAGACATTGTGCCACGTGTTCCTCCAGGCTCCACTGAGAGACCAGACACTGAACCCCGTTGGCGAAACTAGAAGCAGTTGCCCTCCTTCTCCACTCCTAAAGATGACTTCAATGACTGGGAAGGACCGAGGCGCTGCCAGAAACCCCCTCTCACCTCCACACCTGAAAGGGGGGGGGAAGAAATCCCAATTTTAAAACAAAGACCGCTCAAACCACTCACTCCATCAATAGCTGCATGCTTTAGACCCTCTGTCAGTAAATTGTATAACGTATGTTCAGGTAGTGAACTCCTTAGACCTCGTTGAGGATTTTGAAGTCGTTACCACTACGGTTGTGCAGCCCTCACGGGTACAGTTGGCAATTCAGTCTTGGCAGAAAAATTTCAATATCTGTAGATTTGCAAACTTAGAAATAGGATTTACCATATATTCACAGGTTAGCGAACAACAGAACGTGACTCGCCGTTCTAAATGTTTTGGTTTGACAGAATAACACACATGATTACCTCAAAACACCAGCACCTACTCAAACATTTTCTTCTGTTCCTTTTTCCACTTTTCTTTCATTTCACTCTTCACCGAAATTCATCAGTATGTTAACAATAACTGCCGATAAGCATTATGTGAAATTGAAATGTGCGCCGTGTTTTAGAATATATGTTGTTTAGCCTCTGTCTGCCCAGACAATTACCTCTCTCTGTTTAGACTCATGCCTCAAAGACATTTATGCCTCATGATGAACTAACTTTCAATGCTTCAACTCCACTCAAGGATTACCTCTCATGGATTATCACTGGACTCTCGACCCTAGCGTGCCCTGGAAACTGGGTAACGACCCACTTCCCAGGTCAAAGGGGGACTGTTGGGCAAGGCCCAGTGATCCGACTTAGAACAAAGGGTCGTAAAACCTTAGGCCAGGCTCGGGTAACCCCTTACATTTAAAAATCCAGCATGGGCCCTTATCTCCATGTGGCAAAAGATCACGTCCTGGTCCCCCACGGTAAGCCCGCCCCTGGGGGCCAAATCCTGACAACTCAATTGGCTGGAGGGCCACACTGACCCCTGACCCCTCCTCCCAGGGGGGAGTCACCTGAGACATGACTTAAAAGGGCTGAACTCACAGACTTCTCTCTCTCTTCACTCAGATTCCCAAGCAACAACAGAAACCCTCCGGGGTTCTACTAGTTAACTCGGTATTTTTAAGAGACTCTCTTCGTCCTCCTCTTTTCCACGCTGCTCAAGTTGTCTTCTGACCTCAAGAGGTCTAACCACACGACTCAGTAACTAAGGAGGCGATTAGACGTTTGTTTAATATCATTTTTATTTGAAGTCGTTTCATTTTCTTCTTATCTCAGTCAAAGTTTTATCTTGATAGGACCTTTCCGGTTTTAACTTGAAATATCGAAACAGGAAGTGCCCCGCTGGACGGACTCCGACACTTCTATAGACTTCCCTTTTTCCAACGATCCACAAACGGCTTCCACAAAGCCGTTCCCTGCAGAAGCGCGACGTTCATCCCGCTGAGGAGGAAGAGGCAATCCACTCCGTTCCTGTAAAACAGCACGATCTCCGCTGTTACAGAAGAAGACGAAGTTTCATTCCGTCAAGGCAGCACGAATAATTCGCTTCCTTTTCCGGTCCAGCGGCCGAGCCCGGAGCTCCGCTCGTGAGAGAGACTACGTGATTCACTGGCCCCCGACACATTCGCGCCGAGGTGCAGACACACCGCGAGGGTGGTACAGTAAGAGGCTTGATTATCTGGGCAGATGTTAGTTTTGATACGTAGCATATTATTTAACATTTGATTGTATTTGTTGCGAGACCGCTGAGTCTCATTGTTTTAGCCGGCTACGACGAGCCGCTACTTCCGGTTCATTTCCGGGTTTTGTGTTAGTGCTTGAGGCCGCGAGGAAAGCCTCCAGCCACGCACTGTTAACGTCTGTGTGAGTCTGCAGTGATTTCACCGATCAGAACCTCGGCCCACAACGCTCGCTTGAGGGCTGAGGGGTGAATCACAGTTAACTCATCTCAGGCGTGTACTTTTAAGAGCTTCTTTGAACTCTCCTTACATGTTTTCTCATGTTTTCTCTCTCTCTCTCTCTCTCTCTCTCTCTCCTTCTAAACCGACCTATACACACTTCTGACCTGTATTTATAATACAGGTCATGTCACATAGTTAAATCTATGCTTAGAGAGGCTGAACACATCTGGAAACCATTCGGCCCCCAAAGCCAAGCAGAGATAAGAATTCTCTTTGTCTAAAATTTCCTTTGTGTAATTCATGTGACGACCACCAGTGTGCGCTCCGGCCACATGGTGTCATTAACATAGACTCCATCTTGAATAACGCAAGTTAACCCACCATTTTGAGTCTATTATTGCCACGCCTCCGCTCTCTCTCTCCTCCCATCCTGGCTCTAAATTCATAACGGCTCCGCCATCTTGTTTTGTAGTCAATCCGCCATTTTGAGAGTTTTTAGGCCTTGATTCCACGAATCATGATCGGCCTCCATCTTAGATGTGATGTCACTACGCGTCATCGCCACCCCCCTTCTTTTTCTCTCTCTCGCACACACACACACACACACACACACACACACACACACACACACATTGATAGACACAGACAGACACACACACACACAGAGACACATAGATGGACCAGAGGTTACATGCGTGTTCTAAATTGTGATAAGCTGCTGTTGTTATCTTTGAAATATGGGAGTTTGTTAAGATGATGAATCATTAAATAACACTAACTTTATTTCACACACACACACATAGACACACACACACAGAGAGACACTTTGACACAGACACACACACACATAGAGACAGACATACATAGGTAGACCGCAGGTTGTCCATGTATTTTCTGAATTGTGATAAGTGCTGCTGCTGTGTTTACCTTTGAAATATTGGAGCTTGTTAAAATGATAAATCATTGAATAACATTATAACTTTATTTCCCCTTTTTAATAAATACTTTTGTAATTAAAGTATCTGTAGTCTGTGATTATTTGTGCATATGTATGTGATTGCAGCTGGATTATGATCGCCTGTGCTCGAACTTAGAAGCCTTCACTGTTTATTAAGTAATCGTTAATATTAAAATATTGACATTATTAATTTGACATTTATCATTATGAGACTGATAATTATAGCTTGATTTGTTGGTCCCTGGTAACCAGGGTGGTGCCCCCCTTTCTCAATTATTAATATAGATAGTATTATTCTTAAATTGATAATTTTATTGTTTTAGACTAATTATTTTCATTATTCTTGGTTGATAACCTTATCATTGTTAATTGATAGCTTGTACTTTCTAATTGATAATTCCTATTTTCTCATTAGTGGTTTTATTGTTATTTGATTACTGATCATCTTCAATTAATAATTTAATTATTTTTGATAGATAATTTTTATTTTAATAATCATATTTCATGATTATTATTAATTAGCCAACGTCAAGTCTACTCCTATTGCACAACACAACCTATGTAAGGAGAAGTTTCTTGTAATTTAGCTGTCTAAAACAAAAAAAAACTAAAAGGTGTTTTTTTTAATTTCCCCTAAATTAAATTGTTATTTAAATTGTGAGACGAGACAACAGGCACTGGTTAATCTGTAGATTTTGTGCTGTTTTGCTCCGATAACTTGTTTTCTTTCAGAGCAGTGGAACGAACATATCCAAAGTAAACATTTTGTTGTTTATTTTGCTTCTCTTTGTCTGTCTGTGTCTGTAGATGTAATTACAACACAAATATTCACTGGCTGTTCTCTCAAAATGACTCCACTTCAATGCTATATCCACCAAACATTACAAGTATTTTTCCTGTGTATTATGAGGGTTATAGAGTGGGGATTGTTCATGCTTTTATTTCCTGATTTATACTTTATATAAAGCACAACAATAATGTAAATTTTAAAGCTGTGGACTATATTTTCTGAATTTTAGAGTTAAAATTGTAACCCTTTTTACCAGTAGTATCTTGTCTTATACTAGACATTACCACTAACACATTGATCACATTTATCATAGGCACTTTGAACGTTATCTTAAAAGGAGCTTTCCATTCTGTTCCTGCTCTCGCATTTTTTTTTTTGAGACAAGCCAACAGGAAGAAGGACGCACGCACAGAGACGATGGGGGCTCACACATGCAGTACTGTCGCTTGAACAAAGGAAAATGACCACATGACGTTACAGTTGATATGAAGAAGTCGTCAATCTGGCCAGGAGCCGGTGAGAGCTGATGAGAAAACCGGAAACAATAGTCTGAACCTTGCTGAAGAAAAAATAACATTTTCCTGTGCACACATTACCTTTCACAGTAATTAGTGAAATGTCCAATTGTGAAATTTGCCAGACCAACATATAATGGTCTCCTGTAGTTTTATTTAGATTTCTAAATCAGGGAAATGCGGTAATAATGTAATACCCACAACTCCATCCATCCATCCACCACCGTCAGTATAAGGGGCTGATTTCATACATGTACTGTATCACTTCTGGCGGGGTGTTTGGATGGAGGAAGGAACCAGCTGTGAATGACAGGAAGGGGCTCTGGGTTGGAACCGAGATGCAGGGCTCCATGCACAGCATCGGCAAACCCTGGGAAAGCTCCCTGCACCCAGCACAGTCACACACTGAAACAATACAGCTGGGTGCTGCACAAAGAGCAGCCCCTCCCAGAGACGCTGAGCTCTGCAACGTATACACTGTCTGCACGAACAGAGAGAGAGAGACGGGCAGCAGCCAGGGCCCCAGTCCTGTTCACTGTCATGCCCGCTCTGCCTCTCTCGCTCTCTTTATGGTGTGCGAGTGCGTTTGTCATTTCTCTCTGTCAGAGAAAATCCCTCACTCCATTTTTCTCTGACTCAAGAGCGCCCCCATGGGAGGAACATGAATATTTCAGAACAATGTCACAGTTGTGTATTCCTTCACTCTTAACATATGAGCTCCAACACGATTCTGATTTCAACTTGATGATGCTTAGTTATAGTTGATTATTAATGTTCTCACATCAAAACAATGCTTCACAGCCATTTCATGTTGTGCCATGTATTTGTCACTTCTAGTTTACGTCCATGGTGGCTGATAACAGTGTTTGTATATTAATTGATAACAACTATGTTGCTTGATTTAGAAATGATGTGTATGTTGTAAATACATTTTCAAAATTTGAATAAAACTGAGATAATCAAATATATTCCATTACTAAATCATATCTACAAGCAAAATCATTGATCTCATTAGGATAATTTTAAGATTGATGGTTCTTGTGTTGCCGGGAAGAAGTCAGCAACATTTTACTGAAAATCGACAGTTTGCAATTGAAGTGGATTTGTGTCGTCAGCTGGCAGCTATATGAACGTGTCAGATGCATTAAAGAGCCAGGGTTACAAACATGAATGAGACAGCTGACCACAATGGATTTACTCACTCTGGGGCACAAACGTCTTTGTGCACATTGTATAGGTCTAATGAACCTGTCATGTAACCAATGTAAGAATATGCACAATTTGAACACATCATGAGCTCATGATAAAATCATTAATAGGAAACTAATGTTTGTTGTTGCCACAACAGGTTCTGTCTGTCTGTATGTCCATGACCTGTTTGGAAAGACAGAATTCAGAACCATCAATAATAGGATTTTAAACTTATTTTGTAGTTTCAGTCATTGCTCTATGGTATAATAGATTTAAAACTACATCAAAAAACAGTAACCTGATTTCATGTTGTAGCTGATCAGTGTATTCTTGGTGGCATACACTGGTGACTCTACAGTGTTATCATAACTGCTTGATAGCCAGAGCTACAAAACTAGACCCAGGAGAAAATAATCATTACTTTTCCTTTAATGAAGGAATTAAATGATGGAGCCTTAATAATAATAATGCAGGACCCAGTGAAATGACCTTGTCATTTCAGTTACAGTTGGAATTGTAATTTAGCGTTGAATATCCACACTGGGGCCTGAAGCTGGGCCATTAGTAGCCTCAGAGGGTCTGGGCTCTCAGAGTGTTTGCCACCATGAAGCAAAGCAGAGAGAAATAACGACTTCATTTCTACACAGTCATCCTCATTTAGGACATTTTAAACTGCAGCTAATTATTAATTCAGTGTATCATCAATTGATAACTTCAAACTCAATCAGAGAGATGTAACATTTAGCTGATTCAGTACAGTGCTGATACAATGTCGCACCAGACGCATATCAAAATGATACTTTCTATTCACACAACATATTTGTTCCCTGCATCCTTAATTTATTGAGATCGCATGTGAATTTAATTTGCAGTACGGATAGTGAGCCACTTATTAAACGTTTTCAGACATGACCTCCGGGTAAAATCTGAAGAATTGGCTACGGAGTTTACCCAGAGTTTATCTTTCACACGCACAACACAGCGGGAGGTTCTCTGCACAGACACAGCATCAAATCCTCATTATAATTTATGTGTGAGTGCAGCTGGGTGCAGCAGGCAGAGGCAGAAAGCGACATATTAAATCTATTTATAATTTTCAATAGCAATAACTAATGCTGTGGAGATCACCTTTATAACAGACAGTTTATATCGTCACCACCTATCACCACAAACTCTCGACATCTTTGTCTGTGTCTGTGACATCACGTCTGTTGCGTGATAGAAGCTCCATCAACCCCCGCCACTAGCTTACGATGAATCCAGCGGGGGGGTTCCCCTGCTGTGCTCACACATCAACTTCTCCTGGATTTCTACGGACTGCATACTAGGAGGTCAGATGGATAAAGTCAGTAGAAACTGCAGAGGCTCTCACTTTGTCATTTGTGCTCAACCATGCACCTCCTCCAGAGACAATACCGAGGATCTGCGGAGTCCAGTGGATGTCTGTAAGCAAGACATGAGATCACCATGCTTCACACAGTGCACAATAACACCCACCAACAGACAATCACATGCACACTTACTTTCATATACACATTTTAGGCTATTTTAATACACAAAAACAATGCAGATACACAGTAACTACCCAGAACAGCACATGTAATGCTGAGCCTTAAGGCCCCACACACGCTCAAGCTCACTCATTCACTCACATATAAATGAACACTACACACATACACACAGACCAACACCTGCTCTCACACTTACCTCATACACAGTTGCACTTGCCCATAGTTGCACATGGCAACACTACCCCCCTACATATGTACATCCGCCGTGCAGCCTTACTCAGCAGATATATAAAGGCTGTGTTTTTTCCCTCCACACCTCTCCATCACTGATGTGTACTGTAACTGGGGCTTTGTTGGCTGCTTCTCCCTGCACAACCTCAAGTGGAACACCCTCCACTCGACAACCCCCTCCCTCCGCCTCCTCTTACCCGTCCAGCGTGAGCATGTCCGCTCTGTGCCGCAACGTTGTCCAGACATGGAGCAGGAGTTGTTAGCCCGACTGTCTGCCTATCATTCCCCGCAGGGTGTAAATCAGCTGAGGCTGGCCTGGTTTCTACTGTGTGCCGCGGTGATGACAGATTTATGGGAGGGCAACCTTCTTGTGAACCTGGCCGGTCTTTCACGTCCAGTCAAAAAGAGAGACTGAAACACTGTATTTTGTTTTCTGCTAAAGCAAAACAACTTTCTTGGAAATTGGTCAAAATTTACATGAATGAAAAGCATTAACTAACAAGTTTAGCTTATGCTAGTTAAAACGATTGCTCACATCGTCATTTGGCAGTGGTGGTTTTAACTGATCTCACTTTGATTTGAAATTTGGTCATAGACTTTCATAGGTGATCCTGTCACTATACTGTAGGTTTTTGAAAGAAAATGTATGCATGGGCTTTAGACACAAGCTGAAACCCCAACATTGACCCATTGACGGTTATTGACAGTCACAGTCATGATGTCATGATCTTTGCTAGCAGCTGTTCCATAAGCTTCAGGAAAATCAAAAAAATGCATTCTTCTTGTTTACTTTCCTCATTTTAGACATAATTATGACACATTATAATCCGTTATAAAAGTTGCAAAGAGAAGCTCCTCTATTGAACAACAACTGACAACATTTGCTTTGTAATAACAAAAAAAATGGCTATCATAAAAAAGAAACAAGCTTCACGACATGGGAATTTGCGTCTTTCCTTTGTATATCCATAAAATTGGCCAATTCTGTCTTTTTTTTACTTTGCAGCTGTAATCTCAGCTATTCAAGAATCTTTACAACATTTGTTTATCCTTGTCATCCGAGTCCGCACATTCTGGCACCGTGACACGTTGGCTATGCCTTGCTCATGGAAATAATAGCCAGAGAGGCTCGTCGGCTCTGGAAAGACAAGCAACCATTAGACACGCTGAGTCGCTTGAACATTTTATTCTGTGTTTAACCGATTTAATTTTCTAAATCTGATTTATTGGACTTTTAACTGTGTTTGAGCTTGTTAATTGATTTATTCTATCGCCGCAACATCTTCTATGTTAGTTGATGGGAAATGGGCAAACAAAAAAGTAAAAGTACCTACATATCAAATACATGTTTTCAAAGACTGTTGCTGTAAGTTTCAGGTACGTCATGTTTCATATGTGTTCATATTTTTGATATCTTTGGTATTAAGTTGTTATTTGGTGCTAGAAAAACATGGTGGAAGATCATGATTGACTTCTGACTCGGATAGTCGAGTGCATGTATCAGCTGGACCTTTCCACTACGCCTCCATCCCCTGATCGCTTTGGCTCCAAATTTGCAAGATGTCAAGATTCCTCAGTCAGAAATATTTTCGCTTCTGGATAGTGGGAGGAAGTCAAGACATGTTGTCAATCTTTATATAGCATAATAATTTAAAATTAGCTTAATACGCTAGCTACAGAGGCAAATTTATACACCAAGCAGGCACAGAGCTTAATTCACATGCAATTTAAGTTGTTGCTTTCTATCTGACAAATAAAAGTCACATTCTTGCTTTCCTGGTAATCCTTACCTGTCTTTAACAATTCCTGAAAGAAAAAAGAGTCTCTTTAAATTCTGACTGCTCCATGTCTGCATCGGTTTGTTGCTTTGTCAGACATTTTTTTTCGGAGTTGTAAAAGCTGGTTGCAGCTGCAACAAGAGTTGATACTAATGGTGAGCTTGAATCAAAACTGTAGTAGTGAACGCAAAAGTTGGATAAAAGAGACAAAGAAAAAAGAGATGGCCAGGGATTTTGATGACCTCTTTCACATTACCATGTTAATCAGTTGATCATTTCTTTTATATAAAATGTTCAATCAATGTAAACTAGATTATACAATTATTTGATATATAGCCAACTTTGATAGCATACAATGAAAATCATGTATAAGCTGTTATTCAGCAGAATTGTTTTTATAACTGACTTACATGACATTATTCTGATTACTGTGTCACTCTTATAAGTAGGGATTGATTTTATCATAGAGCTTTGTGATGCCATGATTTGTCCGATGGGATTGGGCTTTACAAACCATCAATTGTTTCAGCTAATGGATTCAATGTGCTCCTCACTCAATGACATTATAATATTCTATTCGAACACCATGTGCAACAATAGTCCGCTGTCCGCTCTCCCATCCATATCTTATTAGCTAGACACATGCTGTCGAAAGAACAGAACAATGTGTGTATGTGTGTGTGCACTAAAACCATTTCTCTGTTTCTTCTTTGACCAAGGTAAAAAGGAGGGTAATACCCAATGAATTCTTTTCAAATGAGGTAATCTGTAAACAATGGGGATTATAGGGAGTGTTAGAGAGAAAATAATAAAACAATAACAAACTGTCCAGAGACTGCAACAAAAAAATAGCTTAATCCCCATGCTTTCTGACTGAGCATCACTTGAGAGCTGACAGCTTTAGCTCTTGAGTGAACAAAGGAGTCTACTTGTTTTTCCCGTCTTCCTGAGGAGCCTGGTGGAGGCACTACTGAGTGCACAAGGAAAGAACCACATACACACACGAGAGGTAAGAAGATACCTTGCACTGTGCATGTGTCTGGCTACATGCTCTCTCTTTTTAGTCCCATCATCTGTGTCTGTCTGATTCAAAATGATCAGCATCAGACCCCTCAGTCCCAAAGATAGAACAAATCTTCAAACGGACACTGCATCTTTGTGAGGGAAGTAAATCCTGATGGCCGTGCTCCAGATCTTAGTGAGGAATGAACACGCCGCTTTTGGTTACACTGCTTGACCATTCGCACACTTGATAAGATAACCTCTGCTACATTACCCAGATCCCAGCCCCTGTGTGTGTGATAAAGTAGGAGCAAGTGACATGTTAACTAGGAATGTGCTCTGTCGGGGGAAAATAGGAAGTTACGTCACAACAAAGGAATTACATGGGTGAAAAAATAGGCTGTAAAAACAAGCAACTTTTGAGTGGTGTTTTTGCACATGCAGGATGGAAATTTTCACAAGCCACAGCTCATGTATCTCTTTTTTATTTCTCAACACTCCCATCTGACTCGTTCAGTTTATACCTTCCTGTTTTTACCGAACACTAAACCATGGCCCACTTGGAACTGGACTCGCAACCTGCTGATTCATTGATTGTAAGCAATAGTTAAAGCAAAAGCTCTGCTGATTGTATCCAGCTGCACTATTGACCAGACTACAGGTCCAAAGTCACATAGTAGACTGACTACAGACAACATAACATAACAGCACAAAGATATCACCAACAGGCTGGAGGAAAAGTCACAGTTATTGCATTAAATTGCATCAACAACATCCACACTAAAACAGGCTGAAGAATTCCTCATAGTTCACCCAGATGTCTCTCAATTAGAAATCTCATTTGTTGACTCACTTCATCCAGAATAAGTGGTGTCTTTAACAGAAAGAAGGAGCCTTGAATTGGGTATCCAGTTAATACACATGCTGTGTGAATTGATCCCAATCTCATTAAAATTACAATTAACTCACATTGTAGCTCACAGTAGCTGGGAGGTTGTGTGCTCATTGCTGGTGAGCTAAACTTTCCCCTCACATCACGGGTTAAGTCAACAACGTCTCTGCACAATTATGTTGACCAGAGGAGCAAACCGGCAGAACTAATGCTATTCAATGACTGATATCAGAGAAATGTTGTGTTTCTAAATGAAATAAACTACCATCTACAGAGCTTTGCCACCGGTTCTCTCAGAGGCATGGTGATCAAAAATAGTATTCAGAGGTGTATAGGTGTTTTATTTTGTATATTCGCCCTAATGTTTCAAATCATCAAAGTAATTCTAATATCAGACAAAGATGACCCCAGTTATCAAAAAGTCCTGTTTTGAAATTGGGATTGATGTATTTGGAAACTCAGTGCCACTCTGTATATCAAACAACAAATTAACCAATTAATTTCAGCATCACTGACGTTGTCTTTAAAAAGCAACTTATAATATTGAGAACTAAAGAATTTATACAAAGTCATTGCTAAGACTCTGAGGCTTCTAAGAATCATAGCGATTATCTACAAATGGAGAAATCTCGGAACAGTGGTGACCCTCACCAGAAGTGACTGGTAAACCAAAACTCTTTCAAGAGGGCTTGAACAACTTGTCTGTGAGCCCACAAAAGAAACCCAGACAGACCTCTGCAGAAGTACAGACATGCCCTTCCTCAGTTAAGGTCAATGTTAATGTTTCCATAATGAGAAAGACACTGGTAACAAAAAAGCATCCATGTGAGAGTTGAAAGGCAAGAACCCCTGCTGAGCTAAAACAACACAAAGGCTTGCCTTACATTTTAATTAGCACATAATTTTTGAGGCCATATTCTGTGGACTGATGAATCAAAGGTCAAACTTAGTTGGAGGACTTGGGTCCCAATTCGGTCATTAAGCTAACACAGATTTCCACAAAAAAACATAAACATTGTCTGGGGCTGTTTTGCTCTTCCTTTCTGGATCACTTCCTATCATTCGGGACAATTGAATTAACTGAAGGAGAGTGTCGGCCCATCAGTTCCTGATGCTTAAGAGCATATGGGTAATATAGGACAATGATCCAAAGCAATCAAGCAAGTCTGCCTCTGAACGGCTCAAAAGAAGGGTTTGGAGTGGCTTAGTCAAAGTCCTGAGTTGAATCAAACACCCTAAAAAGGCAGTTCATGCTCGAAAACTCTTGCAAAATGAAAACAATAAAGCAAATAACAGTTGGCCAAAATGTCTCCCCAGTGATGTAAGAATCATCGCATCGCAAGAGGGAACACTACCGCATCCAGAGCCACAACGAAGGACCCCATCCTCAGCCGACATTCTCTGACCCATTACAGTTCCCTAATGAAGTGAAATTATTTACACTTCTCAGTGTTTCACATATATTGATTTATTGCTGGTCACAGTATTATCGCTGACCCACACATTGATTTTCAATGCATCTCTCTCTCTCGGAAAGCAATGAATTATCACAGTGGGTGTTGAATTTAGAATGTTTATTAGCAGTTCATATTGGACATGTGGTTGCATATTCCTCAGTAGATAAACCTTCAGCCGATTCATAGTATAGTGTGTTTTATTTGAAAGCGGCTCATTGATGAGGTAGGAGGGCCCTTTTGGGCTCAAGGGAGGTTCATATGGGGATAAATCAGTGCACCAGTGGAATGTTAACCCCACCATCCCTTCAGACAGATTTTTTTTGTGAAACTTTAATCCCTGTGTTGTGTATGTTATTAAGAGTGTTTGCCAAACGCAGTGAGCTCATCTTGAGACTTGATCTGGTCAGATGTGTTTGAGATAATCACGCCCCTCACAGTCAGACAACAGACAAAGCAGGAGCCCTCATACTGTGATCTGTGCCAGTTTGAATCCTTGATGTTATTTGAGGAATACAGTAGCACAAGGTGGAGGATGAATAATACATAGTGTTTTGAGTGCGTCTCCTCACTCAGTTCAAGTGGCCTGTGTCCTCTAATCTCAGTAAATGAAAGCTGCACCCCTGACATTCAGCTCTAGGGTGAGTTAGAGCAGTTTCTGTTTAACAAAAGTTATTACGCACTGTGCAAGGTGTTGTTCACTATTGTATAATAAAATTGGGAAATGTTCAATGACCTTTTTGAGAACACTAAACACTTTCTAGTATTTTATTTCTTGCTGAGAGAAGTATATGACAATTCATTCCAGGTGACTTTAGAAAGGAAGAAAACTGAAGGAAAAACACTGGAGGTGATGTCGATTAAGCCAAGTTCTGATGAGAGTTTAATTCATCATCTTAGGTTTATAGGTTGACATTGGTTCAGACTGTCACCAAAAAACAACACATGGAAAACCATACACAACAATTAAAAAGAGGTGAGCTTACCATTCATTGAATGGATAATTCTTCCAGGAAGTCTTCCTTTGATGCATTTGTTTTAACACTGTAATCCAAACCTACCCAGTTTGATTGGCAACCACAAATTAGGATATTTATAAAAGTAACAATAAAACATTTCCTAAACAATTTTTTTGATTTTTTAATGATTATCTTGACTTAACAATGCAACTTTAGATGCCCAAAAAACGTGTCATATTTCTTTCCAACCGGTTACACACAAAGGTGGGACAGAATTTGGGCAAGACACAATCATCACAATATTTCTTCAAAGGCATCATTATTAAAAAAGGAGGCTTGAGGGGAAAGTTGAAACCCTTCACTCTTCAGTCACTCCATGCATTGGTTGTACTTGCTCTACTGTTGGTGTGTGATGGTGAACATTGCACACATTATTGCACACATTTGTTGACCACCCAGGGGTCTCAACAGCTATGACCCAACAGGCACTTTGTTTGAGCATTCCTGAAACTCTTCAAGGGGGAATGTACAGTTATTGGTAGATAACTCTGTGTATGTGAAAACAACACGCCTTTTGGAACTCCAGTATGTATAGGATCTGATCTAGTAATGCCACTTGAGTCTGTGTCAATTAGAGCTGGAGACTTCAGAACAGAAAAATCTGGGCTGTGAAATTTAAAAGAAGTGAGCTGACCAGACTTGTGTAGCATATGCAATACTGTAAGAGAGCATATGGTTCTGTCATTCAGCCCTGCTTCCAATGTTTCCCCACTTATCAGTCAAGGTAATAGCGAAAAAGGTTTTTGCCACTTGATCACCAATGTATAAAAGATTTCTTTTAGACTACAACAAAGATCTGTTTTATTCTCTATATGACTAATATAGGTGCTTGAGTTGTAAGGCTGTCCTGAACCTATTATGTGAGTATTATTTTGTGACAATTGTGGGCCAAGTGGGAAGCCATGGGCACTGCAAGCGACAGCCACACTATCACTAACCTCACACAATTACTTTTTTATTTTCAGAATTTAATCCATTAGATCCACTAACATTCGAAAACTCTATGAACCATAAAAGAATGATGGACACTTTCCATAATCATCCTCAGCAATGAAACGTGGATCCTCTGCAGACACTTAGTATTCATTTTTTATTAACACTTTCAATGTTGAAGAGAAGAATGAAGGGAGAAGAGATTTAGTTGTATCCTCTTCTTCCTCCTCATCCTGGTCTGACAATGCAGGTGAAGGTGTCTGGAGCGGTGGTCTCCAGCTAACTAGTTCAATATCTCTTTTAAGACTAGATTCAAATCCATCCATATGAAATACCTGCATTTATTATGTAACATGCATTCAACAAAAATTAAGTGAATTATGATGGAATAATTAGTTCACTAACGGACACAAAGAGCTATAATGGTCACATGTGGGCCACCGGCCAATCCCAAAATGAGTGCAGTGTTGAGCTTTCATGGAATGAAGGAAAGTCCAAATTGCAAAAACATTCATATTACTATTACATTAACACTATCTTTGTATGGTTTACATTTATTTTTTAAACATGCATCAATGGTACATGTTCCCTTGAATTTACTTGAAGCTGTTTTAACCCCGCTATATTATCATGTCTTCCACCAGGATGTAAAAATTAATATTACTTTGACACTTTCTGGTATGACTTGGCACGAAAGGAGAAGGCAGGCCACTTCCCATAATTTCATGCGCATCAATTCATGTCTATGGCACAGTCTGAATGCCTCACGCAGACAGAAGTAGTAAAAATTCAGCAGCCATGCGCCGACAATGAAGGTGAAAGAGTCACTTCTTTTTTGGACCACTGACACACACAGATGCGGGGAAATAGGACAGCAGTATATGCACTTGAAGTGGGTCATGGTGTTAGTAAAGATCCATTTGGCATGTGGGTTTATATAAAAAAAAAAATTGATTTAGGGCTTATGCCACCTGTGGGCTCCTCACCCACCACCAAATGCTAACTGAATAATGTCCATTGCTTGATCACAAATGTCAAAGTCACCAATCCAAACTGAAGAATCAAAACAAAATGTTAGAGGTCTTGTGATATTAAGCTTAGAGGAAATAACAACCAAGCAACAGTCAGTGCAGTTTAAGTAAAACATAAAAAAGAACAAACCAGACAATGATTAGAGGGCCATGGGCCATGAGCTGTCTTTGATTAAGAACAAACCAGGAGATGTAGATAAGTAAGAGCTCATTGCATGTCTGATCCTGTGTGAGGATACCATGATGGTGGTGTGATCAGCATTACAAATGTTAATACAGCATAAAACCTTTCTTTTTCACTTGTAATCCAACACAGCCACTGTGGATTGCACTTGTCTTGTCCTATATCTTGTCTCCTTACTCAGTCACAAATGATTTCTCCACTGTCACCTAAGGATACGCATACAGCTTATTCATACATCTTTCTCCTCTCATCCAAATGTTACCCTGCGGTGGCTTTCTTTCATCTGGAGAGCAATAGAAAGATGCTTTATTGTAAATAATAGTGCAGTGTTTGCAAGCGGTGTACAGCAGATAGTTTTCTGTGATTTTATTGGTCTTTAATAATGCCATGAATCACCGCTGATTCATCCGGTTTGACATTGAAAACACAGCTGAGGTTAACAGTCATGTCGGTGCCAAAGTAAAACCCTGATATTGCATTAAGTGCAAAGCAGAGGGAGATGGCTATGAAGGAATAGTGTAATGATACATAAGGGACTCATCACACTAATTAAATTTTGCATGCTGGCTGGAGTTTTGAGAGGAGCGCTCCCATGTGACCTTTTTTTCAGCTTTTAGTTAATGCTTGTTTAGTTCATGGAGAATTATGTTAACTTTGATTATTAAAATAATGGCTTTATCAACTTATTTTTGTAAACTTTATTTAATAATAGTTGTAATTTGTGGTGACACAGCTACAACAAAAAATATTACCAATATGGAAAATCTGTTAAATTTGACTGATCTGAGCAAATTGAATGATGAATCAAATGTGTGAAATGATAAATCATGGATTGATGAAATGTTTCATACAGTAAAGATACTATCATAGGAAGAGGACCTCTGATTTTAAGGATACAGTGCTTCATTATTTTTACCGAATGAGAGCACACATTCATGAATCAGCATCAACTAATAATACATATCCTCTTCTGCATGGTGTACATACTGTGATTGACCTGTTTGATTTTTAATGAATCTGGTAGAATAGGCCAGCGGATGTATTATGTGCTATAACAATGTCAATGTCAATTTTATTTATATAGCACATTTTAAAAATACTTGGTTGACCAAAGTGCTTTACAGGTGTAATAGTACAACAAAAGGACAGTAAAAAAGTAATATATCATAGTGCAAGTAATGCTAATAAAATACAATTATTAATGTAAAACAATTACAATCAACATGTTTTCCATGTCAGCATTGTGTGGTGTTTGTTTATTAGATTCAGCTGGCATATGTTAACAAAATTCACAAACACTTGCCATTGAGGGTATGAATCCCCTGATCAGTCAAACTAAAGCCGTTTTCAGTCATGACCTCCAGAGGAACTCTGGAGAACTGGGTCCAGACTTTCTCTAGAGGTTTTCTTTCACACATGAATAAAGCAGCTGGAGATTCTCTGCTTAGCCACATTAACAACACCAACAAAACCTCTCGAGGATCCAGGTAAGAGTTGGTGCAGCAGGCCAAGGAAGGACGTTTACAGCACATTGACTGGCATCTGCTCTTTTAACCACTTACTCTCTTGTCATCTTTATCGATGTGTTCTGCGTGTATGGCTTTGATTTTTCATGCAGAAATATTTGTTTTCTTCTTTTTTTTGAGTCGCATGTTCCCTCCTGCAGAGGACTCTCCATATGTGGCCACATCTGCTCCTCAGGAGTTTCTGGAGACTTCATACTTGGGGGGGCAGGTGGAGAAAGTCACTCTGACATTTCCGTTAGACACAAACACTTCCTCCAGAGAAACACCGGAGAATGTCGCGTCCATGTCTAAAAGCACCTCAAAATATATCAAAATGATATTACAATTCAGACTGTGCATAATAATATGAACATCTGCACAGTAAGGTGATTTTATTAGTCTGGCTAAGTTTTGACTTGTTCACAACAGGTCTGGTCAGGTGATATTGGCTGTTTCTCAGCCCATCAAACCTAGTTTGATAGTTTGATAGTGCAGCAATGTTGGCCCCTACCCAGAGCTTAACAGGCAACACTAGGACTACAATGTTCTTTGGCTAACAGGGACCCAAGTTATAATAACCCAGTATCATCCTTTAACAAATGACAATGGCAGCATGGACAACTTTAGGGGAATCGGACCTCAGAGGCTAACACATTCAGAAGGATTTTCTGATAGTAACACAGTCAAGGTTGTCATCACACAAAACAGTAGCTTTCATATGACCCAGATATACTATTCCCAGCTTGATAGATAGGAGCAGGAGGTTTTGTATCACTCCAGGGCAGGAATTGTAAATATTGTGTGGTACACGCAGCCTAGACTCTCATATCAAAATTCTTCTGTCTTCGGTATTTTAATGGTCATCTATTATCTTTAATGAGGCATTGCTGGCTTTTTTTCTTTAGCTGATGCTGACTCACGCTAACATCGTCTGCTTGTTCATTAGACCCGAGATTCCTGCTAAATATTTACTGGAACATACCAGTTAGATACAGGGTCATGAACAAATATAATAGTATAGATGTGATTCCACGGATATAGTTATATAGAATGGACGACTGAGACTAGAAATTATAATTAGCCCAACAGAAATAAGCACATTTCTCTCTTCACCTTTGATTTTCTGGCTCAGTGGAGACTATAAAGTCATACACCCGCAGCATACTTAATACTGTCTCATGTGAGATGCTGGCTCGAGGTTTCAAACACATTATGTGAGGATAATGACGATAAGAAAATCAGAGTTAATGATTATGTCTAAGTACACATTATGTCTGACTTATTGTCTGCAAAGCCAAGCCCCCATCGGAAAAATAACGAACTAATAAATAAATAAATATAAAATAAATGAGTCAATAATTACAGAGTGGTAATTATATTTGAGAGGAAGCCCAGGGTTGATTCACAGCAAGAGTGCTTCTAAAGAGACCCCCTGCTGTCATCCTAATGTGCACAAAAACACTAAGTTGCACACAGAAATGGAAACAAACAATAGGCATGCAGTACATCATTACTGATTTATTCATACAAATGCGCACCTATTACAAGCACAATCACAAACACAAACATAGCATTTGCATGCGCACATCCTCTCTGGGGTCTGCCTTCATTTATTTTCCACTCTGCTGTCTCTGCCCTCAAATGTCCCTAAAGAAACAAAACATCAAACTGTGGCAGTGGTGGCTCAATGGTCAGGTTAAAATCCAGTTCTCTGAAAACCAAATGGGACTTTCAGGGCAAGTTTTCAACTTCTGCATACTTTATTATATTTAATGGATAACGAAAGCTCAGTGTTTACATACAGAGGCTCTGACAGACATCATTTACTGTGCTGTGTGTTGTAATCAATTTGAATCACATGAATACTGGCCTAACCTTAAGGGTAAGACCCTCCCTCACTGCACTCTCATTTGTCTGCAGGTATCACTATATCTATCATCACCTTCCATCTAACTGTGTCCCATGGGCTGGACCACCTCGCGCACTATGTTAAACACACACACACACACATGTGTTATCCTCATCATGCTGTGTATTATAAACCCTGGTAATCTCCCATCTCTGGCTGCTCCTGCACCTTTTCAATTTCCTGGTAACCTAATCCTTTCAGTTTCTCCATACCTCATTATAACCTGGAAGAAAGAAAGAGGCGGGGGTATGATAAATCGTGCCTTTTTATATAAATTGGATTAGGGAAATGGCATACCCATGTGTATGCAGATGGGGTTTGAGTTGTGTGCGAGTCTGTAATCCATCATAAAGGCCAGGAAGTCAGCAGTGGATTGGTGCTGGAATCAACATCACACTGTGCAGTGCTGTACACTACTGTACTAAGCACCTCTCTGAAATAGTTTACGGCATCATAATCTGATTAATTTTTGTGACGTAAACTCATCATCGATAATCTTTCTTTCTTGTTTGGATGAATAGTCCCTAGAGAACATCATTGTTAATGGGATTTGTGCAGAAATAATTATGTTGCACACTTGTGTGGATCTTCAAGTTTTGTTCTGGTTTGACACCAATCGAGGATACATTTCTCTCATAATGCGCACCGTCAGAAACAATTAAAAATAAAACAATTCATGCATTTGCTTTGAGCAAAAAGATAATCGTGCTTTGACTGTTGCTGTAACAAGCATTATCTTACATTTCAGTAGTGTTATGCTATCATCTTAGCGACTGGACTTTGAAAGAAAAATCACATGATCTATGAAAATGTATTCTCTATCCCTCTGACAATTAAACAAGAAGCTGCCACAGAAATGCATGAGCCATAAGAACAGCAGTGTTAACCAACACTGACTGACATTATCGTCATTCCACCTTTACTCAGAGTTAACATTAACCTCAGTCAATTGAATGATATCAGGTTAATGTTCAAGTACTTTTTGCTGCATTACTGTTAGATCAACACCATGTTGGCAGTCTTGATTGCAGCTTGTCAGCCACTTAAACATTATCTAAACACACTTTTATTACAAGAGTGTAATTATGTCATGGTTTTGCTGCTTGGCTCAGATACACAACAAACAGCTTATACTGTGGTGAACAGGTGAGGGACTGCAGTTTCTGTATGTAAGTTACAGTGAAGACTTTTTTTAAATTAACACAGTCATCAAACATCAAAATGTAAAAAGGGGAAATAGAATACATTTTATTCAAACATTTGTAATCAGTTCAGGCCATCAGGTCACCATATTATCTCACTGCACCTTAACAGTTAAATGGTGACACAGGTCAGAGAAGAAGTTTGTATGGTCACACAAAGAGAAAGTCATTTTATTTTGTCTAACACTTAAACATCAAAATTGTATGTTGCATTTCAAAATGACAACCCAGGACAGTTGACTCACAGCCTTTCAATTATGGAATGATGCTCAACAGAACATAAAACTAATGAATACAGTTTATTCTAAAAATATTTTGACTGACATCGTAGCTTTTTAATTTCAGTTATTTACTGTGTCTTGTTTGGTAACTCTTGTTGGTGGACCAACAACCAATTCTGCGTGTTGTTAGTCACAGCAGCAAGATGTTTCCAGTTTGAGACAATTACCCAGTACGAAAGCTTTAAGCCATGGCTGCCAGTCTGGTTTAGATTCTATTACAGTGAAGCATTGATTTTAATATGAATGATTTTAAGGATGCCCTGTCTGCCCTAAAGAAAGCTTTGGGAAAGGCGATCCCTGTACCCCTCACTTATGGCACTCCCTCAATAACCACTTCAAAATGCTCATAAACCAGCTAGCACGGATGGATCTGCGCTCTATTGAAAGCACATTGGCTCATAATCTATGCCCTCTCATATTATGAATGGATTCCATATCACTTTCAAGGTCAAACACCAATAAAACCAAAGACGGCAATTTGTCAAGAGTCTGAAGTGTTTCCGTGCACATGCCTTGGCATCATCTGTAGTCTGTCCAAGACACGAGCGTCAACAGAGAGACTGAGAATGCCTGCTGATGCTCACTTGTAATTTTCGTCATCCCAGATGTAAAGCATATAGTTTTCCATTGCAGATCAGCTTCTGATGTAGCTGCAGCTGCATATGTGGGTGATTTCCTGATCTGTCATCTTTAGAATGTGATCGGCTGATGAATGCGTATCATGGGAAACCTGTCATTCACTTGGGGGGAACATCCCTGAAAATAATGATTTGCTTGAAGGAGGTTAGTGGGTGATGAAGGCAGGCAGGCATCTGCTGTCAATGAGTATTCACAAGCATCCAAAGCAGGCACCGAATCCTCATTAACAAAGTACTTGACGGGAGTTGGCAGATTTCATGGTGAAGTTATTGCACTGAGGAGGAGTTCTGTTTGGCTACACCGCCCTTCCAGGTGGATTTCTCTAGCTTCCCCGGACTTGAGCTCAGTTCCTGGGCCTGCTGTGTGAAAGCCTTTGTGCGGTCTATCAGGTGCAAAGCGGGAGCGCTCCTATCTTCTCGACGGGTATAACAATGTCTAGCAACTGTCATCTGTCAACAACATCTGTGGGAAGCAGCTTGTTTCTGCGACTGGATTTTCTATCTGTACCTGTCAGTCTGACTCAAAGAGGTCCACAACAGATGCTGTAATACCTTTAAACTCATTAACTGCACTGCAAACTTTCTTGTGGTTGTCTGTCATTCTCAGTGGCATTCAAGGTTGTTTGTTAAATGTGGATGAATTGGATCCAAGTGTCCAAGGTGCCAGGTCAAAATAATCATCTAACAGGACGAAATTTGTGCATTTGATTATGAACCTGCCAAATCAATGGTATCAGTTTGGATCTCTACTTCAGTATACTGTTTTACATATAAAGAACTTAAATATCAATTTTAAAAGCACATGTGGCCAATATTTGCCATACTTTTGCCGGCTTTTAACTAATCTACACAATGTCAACAGCAGAGCCAATAGAGTAGGAGCCAATCTCAAGTATTCACCCGAGGATATCTTCACTGATTGAAAACAAAAATATCCAAACCTTTCCAGGAATTGGAACTGTTTCATGTTTAGTTTATGAATAAGTAGAGGCAGCTCAGTCCAAATCCAGCAGAAAGGGATGATATATATACATCATAAGTTTGTAAGACTCCCATACCAATAACTCCTGACTTGTGGAAAAAAGCCCTGCAGACCTGTGTAATCCCTTTGACGAATAGCTACAGTGCAGATCTTAACTGCAGCCTTCCCAGATCCAACATCCCTGTTCCAGGACCAATTGGCTGGGGCCATTAGGGGCGTTCACATACATTTAGATGATCCCTCTGTTTGCATTACCCAGGAACAGATAATCTGTGTATACTGTGGGAAATTAGGGCAGAGCAGCCCCAGGCGCTGTACAAAATAGACCTCCACATGTTCACTTCAAAGGGGCTGTGGCTGAGTGGAAGCAGGTGTGTCTTGTCCGGAGTCAGGCACACGGTGGGCCGGGCTGGATGGAGGAGGAAAGGTGGGATCCCTGCAAGCAAGGCTGTGTGTGGTGTGACAGGGAAACTGTGCATGTGTGACTGTGCAGGGCAAAAAAAACACCTTAGCAACTCAATCAGTCTAAACTAAGTTATGATGCGGTTGTGTACATACAAGTGGTAGCAACCATACTAAAAGGTGAATATAGGGTTCATTTGCTGTTTCAAAAACATTCAGGAGGAAACCTAATAGCTGAATGATTTGTGTGTTGTTGGAACGTTTTTTTTTTAAGAGATCTGCTGAGAATTTCCAAAGAGGAGGTTCAGGTGCGTGATACAAAACACAAGCCATTAGAGAGCAGAGTAACTGTGCCCCATGTTTTGTTATGTCCAGTCCTCTACACTTGGATTTGGGGGAGCCCCACATGTTAAGCATGTACATTAAAGTTGTACAGGGATAGTATATGTAACACAGTATTTTTAAAGGATTTCTTTGGAATTCTTTTCATGTTTAATATGTGTGAATTGCGGTTCATATTACGTGGTAACACAAGCTCTGTGGCTTTATTGCTTTCAACCTTTTCCTGTCATCACTTATTCTACTCGTCGGTTTATCAGATCTAAAGGCTCAGCCGATGTCAGTAACCTGCACTTTGACTTATTTCAAAGTAATGATCTTATCTGCAGCTCAGCTGCTTGGCAATAGCTGCTGGTCAAAATAGGTATTACTGAGCTGTGCCCAAATGTCCCTTGTTGTGAAATCAATTGCATTACAACACAATCGAAGTGACCACATAGAGCAGAACGAGTTTAACTGAGCTATGAGAAGTCAGGTTAAAATTAAATGCATCATTAAAAATAATTCAAACTCATTTACACTTAATAAAAGCATTAACAGAAAACACATTACAGAGTTAATCTTGGTTATCAGAGCCCTGAGCCGTTCAGTAGTAAACAAAAAAAAAGTCTACACTTACACACATGCACGTTTCTCTATAGTTGTGAGGATACTCTTTGAAATATTGGATTCCCTAGCCTCTTACCCTGACCTTAACCATCACAAGTAAATGCCTAACTCTAACCCTAACCCTTACCCTAACATAAACCTATTATAACACTAACCCTAAAACAAAGACTTAACCATCAAACAGCCCAGGGCCAGCCAAAATGTCAATGAGGCTATTGAACCAGAATTGTCCCTTATAACTTTAGAAGGACATGTTCACACACACACACACACACACACAAACACACACAAACACCAGATAAAATGGCAGTAGGCTTGACTAGTCCAGAAAGGGACGCAGCCATATTCTGTTTAATGTCTGTGAAAACAATAATAATAATGTGGACAAATTACCACAGAATGACATGGTCATTTATTAAACGTATTGAGTTTAAACAACATAGAGTTTTAACCAGAGAGGGTAACCATTTATAGAAAATAAAACTATCTCAGCCTGGAAGCTTTTTAATAACATTTAAGTGTAATATCATTGTGGACATAATTGTAATACATTTATGTGACATACTTAAGTTAATATTTTGTACCATATTTGAGGTTGATATAACATTTGATATGATGTATTCTGTTGAGTTTACTGCATTTTCCATCCCCCCTTGTACATTGTGCCATTCTCAGCTGCATCTACAAGACAGTAAATGCAAAAGGCACATGATGGAGCCATGATGGAGTGTTTGAGAATGAAACAAAAGGGAGGCTTTAAATCTGCAGCTGCAGCAGAGAGGCTGCTGCGGGTGTGGGGGGGGGGGGAGCTATGTGTCCACTGAGGTGACACTGATGATTTGCCTCCTGTACGGAGGAACTCCTGCTCTCAGTCAAGTGTGCATGGCCTCTCTGCTGCTGTAAATACACTGTACATTTCACAGTCACAGTCATAGTTCAGACAGGTGAGCACAGCAACACATACATTAATGGATGAACTCTAAGAACAACCAACAACCACAGTGCTAGCTGGTGTGTTACTTGGTGTGTATTAATTGCACAGGCTCTCTCGTGTTTGCTTCTGGGCTGCAGCTGCTGTGGAGATTATACATTATACATTCCTGTGTTGTTTGCCTTAATGATGATTTATTCTGCCGGTAAATTTGCAGTAGTGTCAGGCTTTTTGCTCGCAAGTAGCCTAATTTGTGTAATTGTGCTCTTTACTGGTTAATTTGTGTCAGCCTACACTGAGGAAGGCGGTTTGTAGTTTATAATTGGTTCTACGCACATTCTGCAAATGTGTTTTCATAGTGTGTACATTGAGGTTTGTCTTTATTTTGTTCCCTAAAGGAGTTATTATATAACTAAACAAACTACATAACATTATTTGTTCACATTTCCCCCTTTTAAATATGTAAATGTATTCAACTGACTTACATTTTACTGTACTGTGATTACCAGTTCTATATAGTTTCAACTATATCACATGGCATTCATCAGTTTCTCTGCTTTCACAAAATTCTAACAGAATGTTAAGGTTCTTATTCAACTTGCTGAGCTATGGTTCTCCTCCTCCCTGCTGGGATGAGATGACTAGGTCTATAATTATTTTTACTATTACAGAACAGGCATGGTATATAAAAGTGAAACCTTGACAGAAAATCGAAGATGTCACACTGTTGCCCCTAGAATTCAAGTGAATTCATCTGTATGTGCTAAAGATAAAATATTGTACTTGATTTGTGTGACGTTATTTAGATCCCAGGGGAGGGTTTCTTTATTTTGTTGTATTGTTGGGTTAGTTGACAAAACTACAGGTGATATCATTGGAAACAAGATACCACTGTGTTTTATGGGTAAATAACACAAACACTAACCTGCCTTAGTTTGCAATGGAGAAGCTACAGCGTTTCTCTCTTTGATTAGAATGAACACTCGCTAAACTGCCAATACACTTATAAATTGTGATCATCAATTTAACAATTAAATCTCATTTTCTCTGTGGCAGTCTCATTGTATAAAAGTAAGCTTTTTTTTTCGTATAAAGCAGAAAAACGTAATGCCATATTAAACAACCTACTGAAATGGATTTTTTCTTTGGCCGGTGTGTTGAATGCATGGATTCATGCGCAGAGGCACCTGCAGGATTTGTGTAACAGTACTGGCCTGTGCCTGTTTGTATGTTTTCCTCGAGGTTAAACATTATTTCTCCTTTAATGGCTCCCTCGTTTGGTCACGCGGAAGGAGGGGAGGAGAGGTTATTGTGTGAGCAATTTGTCACTGCCTGTCTGAGCTGTGATGTCCTCGCTGACACCATAAATACTTGATAAATACTTAGTGCATCTGGAGGAAAGCTGTTCCTCATACTCATTTCCGAATCGGACCTCATGTGGGACCATTTTTGGTCTCAAGGGGATGAACTGACTTCTTGTGACCAGTAGATGTATGTTTGAACATTACCAGCCTTGCTGACATCTATCTATCTATCTATCTATCTATCTATCTATCTATCTATCTATCTATCTATCTATCTATCTATCTATCTATCTATCTATCTATCTATCTATCTATCTATCTATCTATCTATCTATCTATCTATCTATCTATCTATCTATCTATCTATCTATCTATCTATCTATCTATCTATCTATCTATCTATCTATCTATCTATCTATCTATCTATCTATCTATCTATCTATCTATCTATCCATTCAACCATTTGACCAGGATGTAGTTTATTATTATTACATTTCATATAATTTAGCTGGAGCTTTTAACCAAAGCGACGTCCAATAACTGGAAGTTTATTATAACACATGTATTTGCAACGTTCAATTTCATCAATAATCTTCATTTAAATAATTATTTAAAAAAATATTAAATTTGAAGATAGATATATAGATAGATATATCAAATTTAATCAACCTGAAGTTAGAATCTGTTTTGTGCAGCTGCTTTACAAGGATGAATTATAGCATCCTGGATTGTACAGACCCTCCTGACTGTGGGTCTAGCACACTGATTGATGAACATCTTGTAGCAGCTCTTAGATCCTCAATGGATTTCATGTGTGTTCACTTGTGTGTGCTCTTGCCTTTGCAAACACATGCATGTAAGAGTGTGCATACATAATGCAGGAAGTAAAGTTCACGCACATTCCCACATTGTTCCATCTGTCAACAGAACTGTTGTGCACCTCTGAGCCGAGAGGTTTGTGGTCTGCAGATGACCTTTTTACCAAGTGTGTGTGTGTGTGTGTGTGTGTGTGTGTGTGTGTGTGTGTGTGTGTGTGTGTGTGTGTGTGTGTGTGTGTGTGTGTGTGTGTGTGTGTGTGTGTGTGTGTGTGTGTGTGTGTGTGTGTGTGTGTGTGTGTGTGTGTGTGTGTGTTGGTGTCTCCTGAAGAGACTTCACATCATCCTCAAGCTGTTAACCTTCCCTTGAAGTGCAATCAAGCAATTTTACTTCCAGCACGTTCACAACACAATGCCACAAAGCAACACAAACATCACAGTCGGCTGCAATCTCAGGGCCTCACTGTTCAGTATGGAGCATTTAGCTAATCACTCAGCATTAAATAAGAGGTGAAAAAACTGACTCTTTTTCCTTACGGCTGTATGTTATGAGCAATATCTTAAATTATGGTGTTTCCATAAAACCTCTGAGCAGCAAAAAAGTCCTGCTGCCAAAACTGTGTCACGTTTAATTACATGTACATTAAGCGCGAGTACACTCTGGAGTCATCATCAGCTGCTAACCTCCAGTGACATGTATCATTATCACATCTCTGTAGAGACATATTAGATTTTTTTTTGATTTTTTCCGAAGAGCAAAAAAACAGCCCACTGTTTCACCCTCTGGCGGTTCCAATAATCACAGCAAAAGCATCAAGAAGCATGTTTTTTATGATCTGACAAAAGCTATAATGTATATCCCTGTTTCTGCACTCACAAGGTTTTAACCCAGGGGCACTAAAGTACAAGGACATATTTATACTCTCTTCAGCATAGGAGCTGTGACTTACTGCAGGGAGGCTAATTTCACATGCTGGAAGTCCATTCTCAGCCGGGCCTGATCTCCCTCCTGCCTCCCTGGAAGATTTCTTATTCCTCCTTCTCCCATCTGCCTCAGCAAGAGTAGTGGCTGAGCTCTTGAGGTTAGGGATGTAAATGCATTCTTCGGTCATGTTTCTGAGCCGAGCATGACATTCATGTCCTATCCCTGTAATATGATTTAAACCAGACCACCGCTGCCATTTTTTCTCTTTTTGTTTGGATCTATAGATGAGTACATGTGCATGAATCTATTTGTGCAGGTCTGTTTTTGTGTTTGGTGTCAAAAGCCTGGGTCCAGACCTCAGGTCTTTGGCAAATACAGCAGGACTGGTGTTGTGCTCATTGGTTGTTGGAAAAAAATGACTGAGCCAACAGCAGGGTGAACTGACTGACCTGCCATTTTGTTTCAATTCAGTTCTTAAGTTTCACATTTTGTTCATGTAATCTGGTTTCTGGTTGGGATGTGTGTTATTGATTTATTTATTTTTTTCTCCATAACAGTTGTGGGAATCTTATTATACTTCATATAATGGTTTATATTTTGATGGTAGTCTAGTGCAATGTTCCAAAGCTTTGACTCCTGCCCTCTACCCACTGGGCTACACATAACTGACAACTGGTGGGCATGAGATGTCCTTGTCTTTCTACAGAGCATGTTAGTAGTGTTAGTATGGTTGAGAGTGCCTATCAAGCTATAAAGTACATTTAAAGATTATTTAATACACTTTAATAAACTTTTACTCCAATAACTAGGAATCATCCTGCTCTTGATGAGTCTACTGATCAGCATGATGGCTGACATGTTCAAGTTAGTGTGTGTTGTGGTCAACACGCTGCTGTGTGCACATAAGGTACAAAGTATTACCTCAAGGGTCTCTTGAAAAGCTACTAATAGTACAGCTGTGGCTCGAGAGGTAGAGCGGGTCATCCACTAATCTGAAGGACAGTGGGTCGATCCTCGGCTCCTCAATTCCATGTGTGAAGGGGTCCTTGGGTAAGATACTGAACCACAACATGCCCCTGATGGATGTGTGAGAGAAAGTGCTGCACACGTTGCACTGTATGAATGTGAGTGTGAATGGGTGAGCAGAAAAACTGTGCTGCAAAGACTTTTGATTGGCCATCAAGACTGGAAAAACTCTATGTTCATTTAGACCATTCAATAATAGAAATGGAATGACCTGGATTTATGCATTAACTGTAAGGAGAAATTCATCTCAGAAGTGCATTTAAACATTTGCCTAGCGTTGAAGCACTCTATGGTTAACTTCAAAGAGTTTCACCAAGTCTGTGGATTCTTAAAACATAATCTGCTTCATGTAAATCCACAACTCATGATCATAATTCTTCTGAGATCTCTTGTTTTTGAGATATGATTGAAGACAGCAGATTCCTCTTTTGATTAAAAAGCTCCTGTCTGGGGTAATTGCTTTGACAAGTTTGTCAACTTGTGACTTCAATCAGCTTTTGGTGATTTGAATAATCCAGGGGTTCACGTGTATTTTCAATCTACAGTGTGAAAGTTTTAATTATATATCCAAAATGGATGGTTTACAGCACGTAGACTCATGGTCCACGTGCTGTAAACCATCAGACGCTGAACTGATTACTTGTGGCTTTGTTCTGCCTTATTCAAAATATCTATTTGGTAATTGTCAGTTAATTCTCAGTCGTAGACGATAAGAATCTCACAGATATGTTTTTTCACCAATCCCCACTGAGTAAGTATTCTTATGCAATCAATCTTGTCACAGAAGCAAACGTTTTTTGACTGGAATTTAAGAAATATGATGATTTAACAGTTGACATTTCTTTTAAATATCAACCATGTCACTGACTTATTGACATAATTTGTTCTGTTCTTATAATTGTGGCTCTGGTTCCAGAAAATGATATTCATATTTTACTGATCATATCACACTGTTCAGACAATAATAACAATAAGTATCGATTTGGGAAATTGTTTAGGTCAGCTTCCCAAAGCTGGTATTGAAAGTATTGTGAACTGGTAAAAATATCATGCCTAAGTTCTGTTACGTGGATTGTTTGTCCGACCACTGGAAACTGCTGTTGATGAGGGCAATACAGATTCAAACATCTGAAATCACGCCAGAGCCAATCAGAGCTGTGTGAGGAGGATTAGTCATGGAAATGTCATCTTCTTGAACCAGCGCCAGAAAAACAGCAAAACATAAAAATGCACAAAAAAGGCTGCCAAGCCTGACAGAGACCAAAACTGGATGTTCTTCTAAATCTGCTTATTCCTCCAGTGATCCACTGATAAGTTGATCAGATGAAACCCGTGGCTCTGGTTATTAACTGTAGGGTTGATGGTTCAATCCCCTGCTTGTCCTTTCTACCTTTCAGAGTCTCCTTCAGCAGGACACTGAACCCAGAATTGCTACCACTGTATATGTATGGAAAACACATACTGTATATGATGTTGGCCAAATGGAATGACAAATTGACCTCCTCTGACAAACGTAAATCATGAATGACTGTCAGACTGAATAATGACAGAATCTGAATGACAGTCCAGTAGCAGGCTTGAAGGCAGAGAACACAGTGAAACAAATGTGTCAGCGTTAACTGAACCTTAACAGCTTCCTGGCTCCTTCCACACTGAAAGAGGTAGGTCATCATGCCACTACGTCAAGTTAGAGACCAAGGTGGCTTGTTGGAAACCATGTGGACGATATGATGAGCAGCGGGGGCTTGCAGTGCCAGTTGGATGTGATTAAACACATCTATAAAGCTGATTTTATTCAGTCAGTGTAATCGCAATCACAGAAAAAAACAGAATGTTAAATTTCTCTGCTCTTTAAAGGTCCTGATATTTGCACAGTGAACCCATTCGTCACTGTGAAGACGTTAAAAAGTAAAGAATTGCGTGCCTGTAACTTTTGACCCCAGTCTGGGAGAGAGATTTCTGTGGCAGCTGATGGAAAAGGCTGATCTTTATAAACTCCCCTGCTACACTGTGGCATTTACTCAGCATCGACACTTGATCTTCATAATGCGTCCATGATGAGGTCACAGCAACCTCTGGCAGACGTGTGTCTGCTGCACACAGACTGGAAGCAGAAAACGCCTGTGTTGTACCGCTTGTCACAGCATATTTGAGTCTCCCATTTAAACATGCAATGCGATGTAGCTCTGCATTAGCACTGCAGAACACATGACAGCCCGTGCCCCTAGAGACGGCCATGTACTCGATATAGAAATGCATTTGCTCATGTGTGAATATGCCGTTAGCCTCGACTGTGATATCCTGTGCCTCCATTTCCAGATACATTAAGTCAGGGGATGTTGTTTTCATTCAGGTGAAGTGTACATAAGATTGTTATCTAGCCTTTATTTTATCAGGCGGTTCCGGAGTCAGAGTCTCTCACCAAAGGAACAAAGTAAAGTGGAGCTCAGAGCTCTCACAGCTCACAGTGGGATCTCCACGAGATAACTAGACTCAGAGAAAAAAAAAAATAACATTGTGATCTTGATTACAAAATATTTAGCCCTGTTCAGCTCCAACTGTGGAAGGAGGAATTAAATACAGTCATGAGGAATAAAATGAGATGAAGTGTTATTATAACACAAAGTAGACAAGAGGCCACACACCAAAAGTTAGTGAGGATGTCAATACTGAGGCCAATGCAGCTAAATACACAGATGATAAAAAGTAAACATTTATCACTTAAACCTGAAAACTAACAAGTTAAAGTGCAGTAATAGCTGGGGTGATAACTCGAGGAGAGATAGTTGTATGGAGGCAGAATTAAAACCATAAAACGCACACACAATACTTCACTAAATCATGAGCCATAATGGCAGCAGACTTTGCCAATTCCATTAAGGCCCACTCAGGAGAGCATAAATAACAGAAGACCGGGCTGCATTTATGACAGCAATGATTATTCACTTCAAACTATTCCAAACTTGAAAACCCCTCAGCAAAACTGCACTTTATAGTATAGCTCCTGAACTGATTGTTAATTATTATGTATGAATTCAACTATAACGTACGTTTGTCTAGAGAGAGTTTAGTTGCATTTTGCAACAGACACAGTTAAAAAAAAAGAGACAATGAAGTTGATAGTGATAGTGGACCTTTGAATATCTACAAGCTCTGCTCACTAGCATACTGATTTTATTATTATAAGAGTAAAATGCATGTTTTGTGTGATCCGACTTCTTTTTGATGAACACAGCTGACTAAAGCTGAACAACTTAACCACAGTAGAAGAAGTTATTTAGATTGGCATAGAGACTTCACCACATTGACACAATAGTTTTCACTTGTGCACAGATCTGTGGCAATAATTAGCCTGGTGCAGGTATACATTTTCTTTCCATGTCCATCCCCCGGATCCTGTGGCCCGAGGTGAACAGATTGACTCTGTCACAGCCAGTAGCCATCATGTGGAGAGTGGGTGGTTAGAGCTCAGGCCTCGCTGTTCTGCTTCCTGGACCAGGGTTCGTCCTCCTGTCTGAGCACTCACAGCTTAATGACCCATCTTCACTCTTGGTGTATTATTATCGGTTTAAATCTGGGTCGCAGTATCGGAGAGGTCACAAAACCAGACATAAAACAAATGGTAACAGCAGCATCACTCTGTCTCAACTGTCACATGCTTTTTTGTTTTTGTGAGTGCAAAATAAAATCTAAATATCTAAATTCTTAACAGTAATCATATATGTAATATAAGTAAACCCTTTGTTTAATTTACAACTGATGATACTAATTGACTAGTTGGTGGTCTTTCACTGCTTCAAGCGGCAGAAAAAAGCACAGTACAGAAGGAGGGGGTTCCAGGTCTTTAACTGATCTTGTAAAAGGGACTCTTTCAGCTAGCTTGTTAAATAGACCGCAATTATATGTGCTTAACTGGTCATATCAACATAGTACAGTCCACATCCACCCATACTTACAAATATTCATACAGCAATTCTATACGTAGCACTTTTTTCAATCACACCCTTCATACACTGTAAGTACAGCCATTAGGGGCGATTTGAGGTTCAATCTCTTGCCAAACGACCCTTCAAAATGGAGACTGGAGCTGCTGGGGATCAAAACATCAACCTTCTGGTTCATGGAGGATTTTCTCTCCCATCTACAGTCGTCCTCCTCTCAGAAATCCTAACTGCCACACAGGCAGCGTTTCTGCTGCAGTGTGAGGTTTCTGATATGTCTACTGTATATCCATGAATACGATTTTGGCTATATATGCAACTAAGTAGAAGGACACTATACAGTATAAGGCCGTATATGAAGAGAGTCAGGACGTCACTACTTCTGGTGGACTTTTATGCCTAAAACACGGCTTGAATGATCTCGTTTTGAGTCGAATATGAAGGTCGGGGCTTGCGGACACTTTGATGAACTACAAAAGTCTAAAAGTCCACCAGAAGTGGCTAAGCTAGCGTATGTTGGCATTTCTGATGGTCCCTGTTGCACCTCGTCCGAAGACATCACAATCAAAGAGAATCTGGCCACACCAATATTGATCCGAGTGATCGGATTCTTGTGTGTTCCAATGTGTCTCGGGTGTGTTACACTGGAATTTAGCTGCCCACTTGTGATCAGATCATTTTACATGTTAATAACAGGTGCGAACAAACAGTGGTTGAACTTACACAGAGCTGTGCTGCCCTGCATAACCTCTGTTTTAGCATTGATGAAACTGCATAAGCTAGAATGTGTTATGCTTTGAGATGGATTTATTTTTTAAAAGTGTTCGACAGACCAAATGACTGCCACACTGAAATGTGCACCTGAAAACAGACTTTCTCTTACCCTCACTCTAAGACTCTCATAGTCCCCCTTCTTCTAATTCCTTGTCCTTCTGAGATTATAAACTCTTAAATTAAAGAGATTAAAGGCACAAATCTACTGTGGAAAAAGTTGAAAAGTAATGTTTGTTTTGTGACAGTACCAAGTGAAATGGATGACCTAATTCAATTGTAGTACGTTCTGATTTGACAGGAAATACTTGTGAGTTTAGCCCAGATTCCGTTATATCTGGGTGGGTGAATCAAAATGCAGCTACGAGTGATAAAGTGAGGACTTATTGAGGAGATCAAGGCTCTGGCAGGCAGAGGCTGGGGATGAGGAGGGAATGATGGTTTGCAGGACAGAGCCAAAGAAGGCTGACTTGTGAGCTGGTCTGGATGACTGGGCAGCAGACAGAATAATTAACTGTGGAAGTTATTATTATGTCTGCGCTAGCGCCAGCCAGTGGCCAGAGGCAATATGTCTTTGGGATGTTCTTCCGTCCATGCGTTTGTATGACCTAGCTCCCTCCGTCCAATTCTCATGAACGAAATATCTCAAGAACGCCTTAAAGTAATTTCTTTAAATGTGGTGCAAATATTCACTTGGACTCAATGATGAGCTGATTAGATTTTGGGTGTCAAACATCACTGTGGCCTTGCAAAGCACATCTTTTGCCTTGTGAATGTGATATTTCTGCAACACCGTCATGAAATTATTTCACATTTTGCACAACAATCACTTAGACTCAAGGATAAACTGATTTGATTTTGGTGGTCAAAAGTTAAGGGTCAGGGTCGCCTCGCAAAGTTTGTTTTTCTTGAACGTGATCGGTATGGAGACTCAGAGAGAACCTCCACCTGGACCAGAGGATTACTCAGGAAAGCACATGGGAATGAGATGCACATGACACATGGTGGCTGTGGCTGAGGGGTAGAGCGGTCGTCCTCCAACCTGAAGGTCGGCTGTTCGATCCCAGTCTTTCCCATCTGCAATGCCGTAGTGTCCATGGGCAAGATGCTGAACCCCAAATTGCCCCTCATAGAACAACAAAGTGCTGCTAATAGATGCACTGTATGAATGTGTGTTTGAATGGGTGAAAGTAATACAAGCGCTATATAAATACAAAACCATTTACCATTTACATGGGGAAGATGCAGGAGAGACACGAGAAACAAAGAGGCACAGAGGAAGAGTCCAAAAGACTTAGCTGCCAGGCCAGCAGAAATAGCTGGACCCTTTAAGTTAAGTAAAATAAAACTGTAAAATGTTGGATGTTCAGATGATCTAAGATGATGGAGAAGCTTAGGAGAAACTGTGAAATGGGAACTATCAGGTGTCATTCAGCTCGTCCACTGATCTGAACACCTTGGGTTCATCTACCCTCCTGCTCTGATTGTGGGAAGACAAAAACTGAAATTACTCCATCTGACAACCACAACTCACACAGCTGGTGCAACGCGTTTCAGCCAAAAATCGCACTGTAAGGGGCTCTTACCTGGTTCTGTTTACTAGCACAATATACTGAGGGCCAAACAAGCACTGAGGAAATGTTAAATGAAGATAGGAGAAAAGAGACATCTGGGTGTGTGAGAGGATTTGTTTTTCGGCTCCCGTCTAGCACCTATGCTAATCCCAAGAATCTAATGTTAGCAGTAGCTGCAGGGCAAATATAGCTTTGAGCCAAATGCTATTGCTAGGTGAGGATAAAAAAAAAAAAAAAAAAATGTAATAAAAGGAAGATGTGACAGAAGTGTTGCTTTTGGGTGTTCCTTACCTAACATTCTGTCAGACACGTGTTATCTATCTGGTGGTTGGAATATGAATATAGACCTTATTTCCATGGTGACTGTGATGTGCTACCATACCTGATTACCATGTTTCTAAGTATATACAGAAGCCAGCCACATCCATATCCCCTAATACTGAAAGGAAGATCTGTAAACAGCTATTTTAGTGGCAATTGGTAAGAGGGTGAGTCGTGAGCTGAAGTATATGGAAACAATAAAGAATCCCTTAGCATTAAAATGCATCATACAGACATAGCTCTGTCCTCTGTGCCCTTCGGGTGATATTCTGTTGATACTTTTAAATACGGCATGCAGCAGACCAATCAGGAGGATTGTCTGAACAAAAAGCAGTTCAAGTCCGTTTTTTTGTTCAATCTAATCTAATTTCTTTTACCCCTACTTTCTGTTCAATTACTAATCACAAAGAGTGCAGAGACGCTTTATGTTTTGTTGGTTGCCAAGGGAACCTCTTTGTTATCCAAGTTGTTTGGTTTCCTCTCCAAAGGTCAATGACTTCTCTGATTGAAAGCTTCTCATAAAAAGAATGCGCTGCAGCGACTTTTCCTCTCTGCAGGGTTCGAGGATATTTCGCACGTGAAATAAAGCAAATCCTGTCACATGAATGCGACATATATTGAAAGTCTTAATTGTTGATAGCCATTGGAAACATTTCCTATTGATGCCTCACCTCTGTCTCCCCAGCACAGTGCAGGCAATAAAATAACAAGCAACCACTGTTTTGCATTTGGACTCTACAGTGCAAACGCTCTCATCTTCTCAGGTTCACTCAGCTGTTTCTGTGTAGAAAACAACTTCACTCCATTATAAACCCACTCAAGTACTATCATGAGTCAGTAGATAACCACCTGACAGACATTGTCATGGGGTTACCCCCATGCCCTTTAATATAGAAGATACATAAACGATGGTCATACAGTTATACACTTCAGTATCAGTAGCATTAGTCAGCATGGTAGCAAGTTAAGCTAGCAATCACATTAACTCACATAAACCATGTAATCTTTCTCTAAACTATACTGATACACAGAGTCCACAACTAATAGTTGGAAATAGCCTTTAAGACACACAGTTTTTCACAAGGTGTCTTGGCTGTATATTCAGCCTCCCTTCCCTTCATGCAGGGTTCCTGGTCCCACTGGCAAACACAAAGAGGACGATTCAAAATCCATTTGTAGAGGAGGGAATCTAGAGTGTGCCACCTGCAGCCCAGACCAGAGGGGTGTTTTGGCTACTATCACAGAAATGCTCTTTTAAGTGCACATATGGTATAGCATGGTGGTCTTACTGTGACAGGCTGGGTGGGGTGAAGTGCTGATGGGTATATATACTTTCAGTTTCATATTTTGTAGAGATTTGTTGATTGATATTTGTCTCTATGGTTCGTCTTGTGGGAGGGGCTTCTGGTATAAAGCCAGAGTAGTAGTAGTCTTAGTCCTCGTCTTACTCCAACAAACCTGTAACTTGAGTTGCACTACTCTCACACCAGTCAGCTAACTGACCACTTTTGTGTAGAAGAATACAGGAAAATTTTAAAAAATACACAAACCCCTCACCCCATTACTTCATATCAGCTTTCAGAAACACCAGTCCTGCACTCTAATGGCCCAAACGCCTCAGCCTTGACAATGTTCAATCCTCAAATGTTCAACATATTTAAGGTTCAGACCCGAGGCCACATGATATTCGAACTTCCTGGTCCTATACAGGAAAGCTAATGTTGATTTACCATATCCACCACTTGGAAAGGATCAGTCTGAAGTAGCATATCAGGGAATTGAATTTAAGCCAATGGCCTCTGGCAAGCAACATTAATCAGCCAACACAATAATACGTTTCAGAATGACATATTAAACAACATGGGTAAGAGAGAAGGTGCCCATTCAGGTAATGCAGCTTATTTGTGTTACAATGGTTCTGTTTGTGTCGATTAGTCTGTACCTCAATCAATGTGTGTGAATGATGTCTGTGACTGTTTCTGCTGTGTGTGTGTGTGTTGCATACCTTTGTAGTCAGAGGATTTAAAACATCTGTGCTAGTGCGGAGCCCGAGATGGCTGAGGGACACACAAACACACACACACACACTTCTCCCTTTGATCTGTGATGCCAACACAGTTTTACCAAAGTCAGGACAAAGCGATGCAAACTGAGGACACACTGCAGGGCAATGAAAGAGTTACTGGCAGAATATCATTGACATTTGTGTGTGTGTGTGTGTTTGTGTGTGTCAGGCTTTATTCCAAACAGAGATAGCCATCATTAATGAAGAATGGGATTCAGTCTATATTTTACATTATTCATGAGAATTGGGCTGTTTTTGTGCCAGAGCAGAAAATGGGTATAATTGGAGTTTATTTGTGTTTCAGATCAATACCAATAATTAGCAGATTTTTTTAGCCAATGTGCTGAAAACAAGGAAAACTTTTTTGGAGGCAGAATAAGACTCATTAATATTGCATCAAACAGTGTTTGTGACCATTGGAGGATAAAAAATCGACAGTGGACGTGTAAATGCTAAGTTCACAATATCACAGGTTCTCTGCTGCCTGGGGAGAGGATGGCAGTTCACTTAACAGTAAACAATAGTTTTAGTTTCATTCAATTTTTATTTTTTTTGTTACCCAGTCGCTGCTGTCAGGTTAAGCAAGGCAAGCAATGCTTGACCAGTTAAAACTGAAATTAGACATGAATTAGAAAAATACTGAGGTGGAATTGATATCTGTCCGTAGATCTGATCTCTAAACAGTGTTCAGTCCTGTCGAGGATCTTTTGTTGTTTTTGTGGGCGTCTGATCTAACCGTTAGATGCATAAGTGGGTCAAAAATGACCCGCATGCATTTTCTATGGAATCCAATTGGAACCTTTGATTCTTATCAACTGTGGCTGTCAGGAATAAATTAACTGTGGACCACACAGACTATATCAGAAATGTCACCCCTCAAGAAGATTATTTTACACAGCAAGAGCTGATACGTGTAAGAATTATCTTCATATGGACGGAGAGTAGCAACAGCTACAGGAAAAGAATGGAAAAATGTCACCAAAGATGAATTCATGGCCTTCATTGGATTGACCCTGCTTGCAGGAAGTGAGAAGAACTGGGATGTATCAGTCTGTGAGCTGTTTGGGAGTCCTCTACATAATCCCATGTACAAGGCCACTATGGCTGTTGGAAGATTTGAAGACATTCGCCGTACCTTGCGCTTTGATGATAAGAGGGCCAGAGCCTTCCGTCTGGAAACAGAACATATGGCAGCGTTTCCCTTATGTATGGGACCTGTTCCTGGTCAACTGCAGACAGCGATTCATCCCCAGTGATTGTGTCACTGTGGACGAACAGCTTGTGCCATTCAGGGATAGGTGCAAGTTTCTACAGTACATGCCAAGCAAGCCCGCCAAGTACGGCCTAAAGATCTTCTGAGTTTGTGATGCACGCATCCCCTATGCAATAGATGGTATAGTTTACACGGGGAGACAACCAGGGGAAGAAGTTCAGAAGAATCTGGGGGAAAACATTGTCTAGCAGTTGTGTAGTAGATTTAGAAACACAGGTCGCAACACTACCATGGATAACTTTTTCACCAGTGTGCCTCTTGTGCAGCATGTCCTGGAGAAGGATCTCACTATTGTGGGGACTCTACGTCAGAACAAGCCAGAGATCCCAGAGGATGAAGCCTTCCAAGTCCAGGGAGGTTCACAGCACAGAGTATGGATTCAATGACAGCCTTACCATGGTCAGCTATGTCTGAAAGAAAGGAAAAACTGTTGTGCTCCTGAGCACGATGCACCACGACAAAGTAGTGGATGAAAATAGCAGAAAGAAAAAAACATAAGTGATCACATTTTACAACAAGACAAAAGGAGGTGTAGACACCACTGACCAGATGGTTGGCACCTACACCTGCAAGCGCCAAACACAGAGGTGGCCCATGGTGCTGTGGTACAACATAATTGACATCGCCAGCCTGAATGCCTACACCTTTTTCATGGCTCAGCACCCAGAATTCAAGAGCGGCATCACCAATGCACGACGGCTCTTCCTCAAAGAGCTGTCAAAGGAGCTTGTCTCACCACACATGAGGAGTCGACTGGAAGGCTGCCCCCAACTGCAAACCCCGATTATTGAAGCAATGGAAAGGCGTGGGGTGACAAAAGCCACAACCCAGCCACAGGAAAGAAGCAGACAGGGCCAACCAAAGAGAAAGAGGTGTCAGATCTGCCCAAGTAACAAAGATCGCAAAGTCAACAATAGGTGTGGGAAATGCAATGTACCTGTGTGCAATGATCACAGCCAGAAACAGGTAGTTTGTCTGAATTGCATACAGTGATGAGACAAGAAGGCAAAACAGGGAAAAGAGAGAGGAACTGTCAATGACTGGACAGACAGTCACACACACACACACACACACACACACACACACACACACACACACACACACACACACAAACACACACACACGCACACACAATTGATGTATACATTTTTCTATTGCTGTTCTGGGTAATTTTCTTTTTCAAAAATGTTAAAAAGTGAAAAATAAAGATATTTCAAACATGAAATCATTCTTGTGAGGTCCTAAATATAATACTAAATATTATACAAGTGATTATTCTTAACCAAAATGACGAAAATGGCATAAAAACCCATTGATTCGAATATGGGTCATTTTTGACCCACTTATGGAAGAGTGTAGGGTCCAGACACTCATGCATCTAAGGGCTAAAATAAACTCATCAAATACGATGGTCACTGTTGGCAAGACACTGGTGGCAGTCTTGCGATGGAGAAGCCGAACTCTGAGTGACATAAATATAACAGGTTAGGAGATTTGGATATCCTTTAACTAAGATGATCAATGACTAAATGATTCTATCGACAAATATCAATTAAGTAATTGTATTGTAACAGAGAGGAAGAATAGAGCTGATCAGGTCAAGGTCATCAAAAATAGAGTCCAAAAAACACTCCAAGACATCTCCATTAATAAAAGACAATCAAATACTTAAATTGATTGGATGTTTATTCGCCACCATGTGACATAATATGATGAATTACTCAGAGAAAGAAAACCAAGCCTGGTTTCAGTTTTTATGTTTTTTAAAGTTAATGTTATTATTTCACAATGTAATTTGACCAGGTCATATTGTTAAACTGGAAAGTGGAAATACATTTTGAACATGCTTCATGTTTATCTTCACCATTAATCTGTTAACATTGTAATCTAGGTTGAGTCTCAGGCACATTGAGGCATTTCATCATAAAAAATGCATACTTGTTGCTTTTGCCTCTGCCTTTAATACTCAATTAATTTGGAAGGGATTGTAGTTTCATGCCTGTTCATTAGTTATACAACATTTTCTTAGAAATAATTGTAATGTTCAGTGTCTGTCAGCCCCTGACCACAGATCACTGTCAAGACCCTCTCTACGCACATTTATCCTGTGTGGCATTTTTCTGCACTTTTGTCATGTTAAATTACACAGTCCAGAGACAGCAGAGTCGGAAGACTGACAGTGTCATAAATATAGCAGCCGTGATTCAGTCTCGCTGAGCTGAGGAGAACAGTAAACAGTTACAGGTTGACAAAGAAGCCGGGAGACAGTTTATGGAATCGTGTTCTTAAACAGTTAAGGACCACAGGGAGAGGTGTACAAGGCTGAAATGTGCCTGGGGGTACTGCAATCTCAGGGCTATTATTCATCTTGAGCTAATTAAACAAGCTTGTACGAAATAATATTTTTGATTTACAATTTTCAAAGAAATACTGCTTAACCTTTTTTCTAAATAGAACAATCATTTTACAACTTATACGTGCCATCCAATATTTTTAAAAAGCAAAAGTCCCCAAGCAGCAGTCAGAAACAGCATTAGACGTAGGTTTTTATTTGATCGGAGAAAACATGTAGGAAGTCAGTTACAGCACTCTGCAGATTTTTTGCCTCTAGGATGACTAAAGTGTCTCTGGCTCTGGAGGTAGAGCAGGTCCACTAACCTGAAGGTAGGTGCCCATGATCCCTGGCTCCTCTTTCCACAAAAGTGCTGTATAAATGCATTTAAGTGTGGTTGCATTTCGTTTTTAATAAGAGTACTGAGGGAAACCACATACAAGATGGTCACATTGTCAATGTCAGGTTTCAAATGCTAAACCCCCCATTCTAAACCTGAGTTAACCTTTAGCTCAATGCATGATGTGCATAACTCAATGGAAGTAAATGTCATGATTTGTCTGTTAAACTTGTTAATACCTGGTCTTTAATGAAAACTGAAGCTCTCAGTGCCACCCATATGTTAGAACATGACATTTTTTTGTGCCACTGTATGTGTTGTGTGTCTGCAGATTCTGTTGCATACATAATCATGTTTCACACTTTATTCACCCAACTAAAATATTTTTACATTGATAACTGTTGGTTGAATAGATTGTAAAAATGACCAGGAGGAGAAAAATCATAGACTCATAATCCTCTGTGTTTATGTGACGTGTTGGACTATTTAGCTTCTTTCAGACATACTGAAGGAAGGGGCTGAATGTGACAATACAAACGTCCCAGTGAGAGGCTCCCGAGTTTCTTCCGTGTTTTTCATGCCAGCCCATAGTAAAACTCTGGAGGATGTCCAAATGAGGGAACACAGCAGAAGATTCTCCACAGGATTCACCTAGAGATTCACCGATTAATAATACTAATACTAATAATACTAATAATACTAATAATACTAATAATAATACTTATACAATATTTAAGTTAATCCAGAACATTTAAAAACCATTTAAAAAAACATAATAACACTATATATTCATAGCCTACTGTTTCATTTCCAGTGTGGTCATGGTCCTGTGAATCACATTGTAATGTTTGTGCCGGTGATCTTTATATTGTATTAATGACAATGGTGTAACTTCCTTGAATGCATAGCTAATGCCTGCACGATGCAGGATGAGAAAGGATACAATCCTCCATTCTCTGGAAAACTAGTCTCTATATAGCACGTTCTATTATGTGGAAGCGGCTGTTTTTATTGCCATTATGCTCATACAATTCAGGAAAACTGAGCAAAGCACAGGAATCCCTTTCTCAGAGCTGCTGTTGAAACAGTGAGAACAATGCAGCCATATCTGAAGAACAGGAGGGGAAACTTCACTGATGTTTGCATTAGCCTGCCTTGCCAGCTTCCTGCTTTTATGCCACAGCCGTGTTTGTCAAGTATTGTTCGGTTGCTATTCATCATACCCTCAACCGTCAAAGTACCACTGCCAGGTCTGGTTTGTGTCAGGTCTCTGAGAGACGACACTTAGGATGAAAGAAATTAGAAACAGAAATAAGCCACGCTGGTGTTTTGTGCACATACAGTGTCCAGTAGTATATCTAACAAAAGACCTAATAATATTTTAAAGCAACCTTATCCATCCCACTGCACATTTCAACATTTACTACAGAATGGAAAACAACTGCATGACAAATTTCATTCATACTTCATCCCTTTACTGAGACAGTTTGTTCTGAGTCCAATCCTATCAGAGTAAATAAGGATTGAATGTGTCTCTGAACTGTTAGTCATGAGCTCATTAAATATTATGACTGCATCAGAACAGTCCTGAGCAACGTGTAAATTAGCCCATGACAATAATATGGTGGGTTTAATCAAATTATCCTCCTACAATATAATGAGTATGTTAAACTTTTTAACAAGCTCGTGCAGTTCTCATTCTGAACATGCCTGTGAACATGCCTGTTGGCCTTTGGTCACAGCTTTCTCTTGAAACTGTAAAAATGACCTGCAGTAATTGGGCAGTGGCTAGTATGGATGAAACGGTTACTGGTTTCACAATTAACCAAGGTTGAATTCCTGTTGGTAAGTGTTACCATGTACAATTTTAATCATCAAAAAAAACATTGTTAATTAACACAGTGTAAAGCTCATGGTACAAGCTGTCCAGCATCAACCACAGTGCAACGGTGTTAACACCTCCATAACAATCACTTTCATTGCAGATCCTGTTTTTTGTCCTGCTCACCAGTTGTTCTTATTTTAAACAACTGTGCCTGTCTTTGCTCATGACCTGACCCCCACCCGTGTGCAGACATTTTCCCTCATTATCCTGCACACAAGCCTAATCTTTTACTACATTGTGAGTCTAAATATGAAAAAAGCCATGATGCATTTTGTTGTGTTATCTCAAAAAGATTGCAAGAATCCTAAACTGTGTATTAAACAATCTTTACACAGTACAACATCTCAACAGATGCCTGCTCCGTTCATATTCAAAGTGGATTTAATTTATTAATAAACCCTCAGCGACATGTTTCAACCAGGTCCATAATAAATCATTATCATTATTTGATTAGTGATATCAACCGTGAGACGTGACTTCATGATTTAACACAACTGAATTGCACTGTAAAACATAACTCCAGCATGTTTATCCATCCAAACAAAGCATAGTTTGTTTTTTCTATAAATCAATTGTTTATTAAAAAAGTGCGCGTAAGAAGAAGATACATGTTGTTCAAGATGAAAACCAATTACCGAGACCATGTTGGACTAGTGCTAGAAGGTGGAGGCTGGGATGGTGGAGGCAATTTGCCAGAAGCAGAGCAGCAGTGTAGCTGAGCAGGGATCAGTGAGGAAGACGTCGTATTTAAAGGGACTACTTTGTTGAGAGAATGGGCTGTGATTGGTGAGTTACTAATGAGCACCCATAAACCTTTGAGGAGCTGACAGCTTATGACAGCTGAGCACATGACTCCGTGTTCTGCATGAACTAATGCGATGCTTCATTTATTTGAATATTTGTTGGAATGATCAACACTCCATTACTGTCCTCTCTGATAACTACTGCAGAAGCCATCGTTTAAACTTAAGTTTTTCATGTGACTCCCTCAGTGGGATGACATTTTTCTAAAAGGGACAGGTGGTGAAATGTTCTGCTCTCATTGTAATGCTGCGAAAGGTTCATCAGAGAATTTTAAATATTCCACAGGGTTTTCCTTGGTAAGTAAAAATCTATCATCCTCATTAGTGTATCAGACGTTGTGTTATCAAACGCCTACCAATGTGACATTCCAACACAATGACCTGTGGAGCAACTGAGGAATCTTTCCACTCTCTATTCTAATACGTTAATTACACTGAGATGTGGAGGAAGCGAGGAATGAAAGATGGCATGATTTTTTTTTTACTGAAGTGTGATAACAGTCCCTCCAGAGGGTACAGTTTATTAATGTGTCGCTTCCAATAAAGCTCTTGCTGTTCAGGTTTTGGTCGTCATGGAGATCCCATCACTCCTGAGATGGAGGCAAAGGTTAGAATGCGCAGCGTCCTACTATAGAGAAACAGACCATATCTGCATCTGATAAGCTAAAGTTAGCCTTCAGCATACCAGGTCCATGAGAGCTACCCTTCTAAGTGCAGAAGTCACAGTAACTTTTGCCATGTTAGTTTTAACCACCTTAGCTTGGGGTTGCTCCTGAGCCATTGTGTTTGTAAAAGCTCCTGAAGCCACTCACTCACTCACTGAAAATTTGAGTTGGACCATGTTAGAGTGGAAGTGTGAGCTCCACCTGGCACTGATTGCTTATTTTGAAATTAGAGCGTAGGATTCTTCAAAAATTTGAGAAAGATTATTCGCCTCATGTACAATTTGTCAGACCACAATGACAGTTTTACCAAAAATGATAAAAATCTAGTTTTGTAAATAGCTGCATATTCCTTGCAGATATGGTTTCAAAAGTGTTGAGCCAGATGAATGACATGTCACATTCATTCATGTAATGTATAAAAATAAAATCTCAGTAATTCCATAATAACTTCTCCAGCTGTATTCTATGCATTATCTGTAGCATGGTTTAATTTCAGGTTATTTCCATTTCCATGACACCAGCTGTCAATAGGGAGTTTATGAGAGTGATCATTTCATGTTAATCACAAGAGGTCTAGTTTTCCTTGAAAGCACTCGTGCTCATGGCCAAAGCGTCACCTCAAACTGACACCATTATATCAGAGGTTATAGAATGATTCACTGAAGAGCCTCGTTCAGTCGAGTCAAACCCTGTTAACCCTCAAAGGGAGGGTGTTTGTAAAAAGGCTGAGGGAGAAAGAGAGAGAGAGTGAGAGAGAGAGCATTCATTCGTTTCATTTCAGGGGGAGAAAAGTAAATAAAAATAAAAGGTTTTCCATGCTGTTAATTTCACACTGAAGGCTGAGAGTGATAATAAGTATGATGGGGAAAAAACTATATAGAATGGCTTTTCCAAGATGGCTCCCTCTCTTTCCCTCCAGCTTTTCAGGCTCCACTTGGTTTCTGATTAGATTTTTTTCACATTTTATTTGTATAGCCCATATTCACAAATCACAATTTGTCTCATAGGATTTACCAAGATATGAGATCCTTTGCCCTTAACCCTCAACAAGAGTATGGAAAGACTACAAAAAAAAACCTTTTGACAGGATAAAAAGAACGTAGAAACCTCAGAGAGAGCCACATGTGAGGATCCCTCTCCCAGGACGGACAGAATAGTGCTTGTGTTTAGTTTTAATTTAGCCTTGGTTAAGGACAGTTTAGGTTACCTCATACCTGCAGTTACCCAGCACTAACTACTGATTACTGATCAAACCTACTATGCTTGATGAAGATGTCGCCAGTTCATTAGTTGGACAACTTTAAAAGTAAATTCCTTGTACTGAAGACACAACAAAAGCAGCTAAATTTAGACAAAAATCCATTAGATTAAGAAAAGAGTATTACAAATATTAGATAGCTAAATAAAGATTGATTGACCGATTGGTTTCACCAGAGTCATTAGGATTCATTCTCTGCAGCATGGGTTTGTTCAATTTCAAATATATTACCCTGAGGGAGGGGCTAGATGAAAATCCAGGTTCTCATCAAGGTCAGTAGGATTTATCTAATGGAGACCAGGAAGGTCTTAACAAAATCAATTAGTTTTACAGTACAGTTTTACATTCACCCACTCATACAGTGCATCTATTAGCAGCACTTTTTTGTTCTATGAGGGGCAATTCGGGGTTCAGCATCTTGCCAAAGGACACTTCGGCATGCAGATGGGGACCTTCAGGTCGAGGATGACCGCTCTAACCCTAAGACCGCTCTAACTAAGAGCACAATCAGCCATAATTCTGAATCTGTGGGTGTCATTGACGTTGTTTCCGACCTAGGTGGTTACACAAAGTATTGCATAGACGCTGAAGATAAAAGCTGGTTGAAATGTTTGACCTTCTTCATATCATCATATTTGCGATAGGGAAGAATCGATTTTTGAGATGGTTCTTTGCTCCAGTAAACAGGCTTGAAACCCTCCCTCAATTGACTTTTCAAAGCTAAGGTTTGAATGAAGTAAGTTAATCTTGGAATTTATTTACAATACACTTATCAATAAAAAAAAAATCAAGCCAGGTAAATTTGCAGTAAAGATTGTGATCACCTTTTTCGTAACATTGTTTTATTAAAATTCCTACTTTCTTTAGAAATGAGCTCAAAGGCTATGCACTATCTGATTAAAAACAGCTCTCTGTCGAGCCAAAGAAAGACATTACGACATTTTCTATTCTCAGTGCCTGAACAGGAACGGTTCAGAGCCGATTTATTACAACTGAGCAAACATGTATGTGAGGGAAATTATTATCAAGCTCGCTTTGTGTCTGAGGTCACTTCCTGCCTCTGCTTCGAGCCAAGCTAGATAAGTGCACCCACTTTCAGCACCATGGGAATTTGTCTTACCAGGAAGTGGCACAATGGGCGAACCCATTAGCTTTCACAGTAGAAACGGTCCAAAATAAGCAACCATTACATGTCCCAGTCACAAATCAGTTTTGGCTCATTGTGGCATTTCATCCAGAACTCAGCACCACCTGTTGATGCAAAGTGCACTGGAAAAATCATCAGTGGCATTTGTTCCTTGGCCACCTGCATTTGGAACTGTTCAATAGGGCTGAGGTTATTCAGTGTGGAGGAAGGAAGTGTAATTGCTCTGTGTAAATCAAATGCTGCTGCAGTGGGAGACAGGAATGCTTTTAGGCCTAAGTTTGTCACTAATTGTGCTCTCGACATATGACTCAGATCTGACAACACATGCATTTCTTTAAGAGACAGCATATCAATTATTGTGATGGGTGGAATTTTTTTTTTCATTTTGGGAATTGAGCCTAGCTTATTTCAGATTCATACTTTGTTCCTAACCTCGTGATTTTTTTGTTGTAAAAACCTATATGTGAGATGCGAACAGCCAGTACCTCACTTTGGTTCAATCATTGGAAGAACTGGATGCTTTAATGTGCTAAACACATTCATGATTCCCAGAGGATGAACCCTCATAACTTTGTTGATCATTCAAGTTTTTCCACTGCCACCAAAATGAAGTTGACATATGTGGTCTGTATGTATAACTGAAACTGAAATACGTTATTTTAAAAATCATGATATTTGTTGAAAAAAATAGGCAATGTTTTTAAAACAATTGGGAATGTATAAACATAGATACGAAAATACTAAAGTTAGATCATGAGTTCAAATAATGTTGGTTGCGTTGAGAAATATTTTATTTATTTTTGAGATTTGCTTGTTTGCTCCTGGTGCATTATGTATACCTGTTAGGAGCAATGTCAAAAAGTGTTAAGCTACAAAATGTTGTACCACTCTTTTGGAGTATCTATCTGAGCTGGTCAAATAGATCAGCCCCTCCCATGAAGAATGGCCCTGGTGGTAGTTGTTCAAACTTTCATATTCTCAGGGGCCCTCTGTTTTTCCTCTCTTGCATGACTATGCCCACTAAGTGGGCAGTGTGCTCTGTGGAGATGATAGACACCTATCATGTGCCCATCTAACCTACTTCACAAACAGGAGCATCCAATCCCTGCGATCCCCTCCTAAGATGTCCTCATCAGGGCGTTCACCTTAGTTAGTGTGGTCCAAACCCCGCCCTCCGGCCCTGGCCCTGTTCAGACCTGAATTAACATTCGTCCTCAATGTGGTCAGACACCAATCTCAAGTGGTCTGCTCAGCTTGGTAAGTGCAGGTCTGAATGCTGCCAACTACGTAATGAGCTTCAATTGCTCCACATTCACAGGTTGTCTGGGACCCATGAGGCAACATTATTTTCACTGTGTGAACACAAATGTGTCAACACCAACAAACATCATGATTGATACTTTAATCAAATCGGTAAAATGATGCTTCATAGAACAGCTTAGCATCCACCCCCCCACACACACACTTTTTCACCTTCTCTGTTTGGATTATGAACACTCACCATTCTGCTGTGAATATGTTTAAGAAGAATCTGAGAGCAGGGGATCATGGGGGTATTTGGAACTATTTCTGAAGTACAATATATTTGTAGAGGCAGTTGGAAGAAACCACATTTACCCAACCTTTCAGCTGAGGCCACAGTGCAAATTGCTTACATATAGTGTAATGTATAACACACTAACTAAGTGCCTTATGAATATGTATACTCAGCAAGGCTTGATAATATTATCATCTAATGCAGGCCAGACATGTGAAGTGCACATGTGGAGCCGCTTTCCCCATGAAATAATCAAATAGTGCTGAAGAAGGGTGACAGGAGGCTGGCCAATGACACACTTGGTCACCACAGTTTCTCCTTCTCAATTGCTCTGAGGAGGAGAATACTGTTCCTGAAAGGTCACTTTAATAATTCCCTGTCTACTCAAGGCAAAACAGTACACTGCAGGCAACAAGCTGTTTACGAGTGTCTTGTTCGCTAAGAGATTTATTCTGAGTCAATTTATACCGATACATTTAACACAGAATGAGTCATGAACATTTTAAAATTGGAAACTTGTTAAGATGTCAATATTTTAACAAATCTATTAATGTGTGTAATTGTAAAACCCATATGAGACAGTTATATTTAGATCTATCTATCTATCTAAATATTGATCTCATCCATATCTTTAATAACATATATGTTTAAAATCCGAGCTTTGCCATTCAGGGCTGTTGCCTCAGACACCCTGGCCCAAAAACGGCAATGCCATGTTGTATCGCTCTGCTGGAAGATGACATACGGAAATATAATGGCTTCTTTTATCTTGCATGCTAATTGAAAGATGTGTTTTTAGCAAGTATGATATATGAAGCTGTGTGACTGATCCCCACAAGTTGAAAGTGCTTGTGGGTTCAGACTTGGTTTTATATTTAGGAGCACAATTAGGTAAAGGTTAGGCGAAGGGGCTATATGTGGTTGCCCGCACACATAGTTGTGCAAGGATATGGATGTGTGTGTGTGTGTGTGTGTGTGTGTGTGTGTGTGTGTGTGTGTGTGCGTGTGTGTGTGTGTGACTTTGTAGGATTGAAGGAGAGTCATTCTTACTCATCCTCATGTGTGTGTGACCTCTCTGTGTCTGTTCCACACAGTGATCCATGGCGCTTTGTAGGTGGATCATCATCAATCATGGATGAAATATTGTCTTTTTTCCGTGTCCCTCCCAGGCACTTGACCTTTTCCAGACTTTTAAGGTATTTCTTCCTACTGCGATATCTTAATAAAAGATAAAGTGCAGAAGAGGATATACCCTCCAGAGAGTGCACATATTATAAATACCAACACTGTAATGCCTCACTGTGCTTCCAGGGGTATAATGGCACACAAGGGGATATCTACATGATGACAATTATTCTGTCAGCAAGTTCATACATTAACCAACCTCCACTGGTCACCAAACAAATCAAATAACACCAAACATGGGACAATATCAATAATATTATGATACAGTTTTCTTATGTTATGCAGCTGATGATGGATCCAAAAGGCGGCAGTGGACAATGACTGTGGACTATCGTGGCATCCGATCTTGATGGTGGATCATGAACTTGCTGGCAGCTGACCATAGACTATGATTGCAGCAAGACTGCTTGATACATAGTATTTCTCTTCAGATTCTTGACCATTACTGACAATAATCCACCTTCAGTTATGCTTCAAAATGTTTACCCTTATCAATGCTGCTAAAACCTTTATCTTGATGTGTTCTCCTTTACACTTGACATCTATTGCACTTCTGTCCATGTGCAGCACTTTGTTATTATATGGGGCAATTCAGGGCTCAGCATCTTGCCCAAGGACACTTCGGCATGCAGATGGGTCAGACTGGGGATCGAACTGCCGACCTTCAGGTCGAGGAGGACCGCTCTAACCCTCAGCCATAGCCTCCCACAAAAAACAACTGAAAAAAGGAACTAAGAGCACAATCAGCCATAATTCTGAATTGGTGGGTGTCATTGACGTTGCTTCGGACTGAGGTTTCTACGCTCTTTTTACCCTGTTAAAAGGGTTTTTAGTAGTTTTTCCTTACTATTTTTGAGGGTTAAGGACAGAGGATGTCACATCTTGTTAAAGCCCTATGAGACAAATTGTGATTTTTGAATATGGGCTATACAAATAACTTTTGATTGATGTTTGACATGTTATGACAACTATATTACATATCTTCTACATAAGTAACTAATACTTCTCAACAAAAAAAATATTAATTGAATTAGGTGCTAATCTATTGCAACGCCTTTTCAGCAATCCAGTGGCTTCCTGTAACACATTACAATTTTCTATGGGTCATCGACTGATTGGCCTTTTCCTACTCACCTCCATAGAATATCTTCATTCATCTCAATCTCTAGTCTTATGACGTTACACGTATCTGCTCCTCACTGTCTGCTCAGGTCATCAATCATCATTTCAGACTTGCTACTTTCTATTTTAAAACAATCTCTGTCTTAGCGGCTCTCTCTCTCTCCTGCACTGTATGCTGGGCACTTCAGATAGTGTTAGCCCCGGGTTAGATAGTCAGACTGATAATTCACACCAGCATAGCTTCATCAGCAGGTGGTGGTTTGTCCCTGTTTGCCAGTGTGGGAGGACTTGCCATACAATTATATGGCTTAGTTTGCAATCACACCTCCCAACTTAAACATGTTGTTTGACCCTCATCAGCCTTGTTGGTCTTCTTAGGTTTGCATATCTCCTCCAGTGATAGGATGAAACAGTACACACCAGTAATCAGGGCCTCCACAACGTGATTAGAAGGTTATCATACTGTGAGAGTTCAGGCCATCTGACTATACAGGTCTACAACATTGAGGTTGCCTCACTCCCTCACTTCCTTATGTAGGTTCTGTGAATCACAAATAATTCATTATCATCCCCAACACTGGTGGGGAAATTTACTAGGGGAAAAACTAGTAAATCCCTCTAAACACAATTCATAAGCTAATCAGGATGTTTTTTCCACAAACCAAAAGTGTGCATCGTATTCTAATCAATACATAATTTACTGAAAGTACTACAGATACTTTTGTTTACTGAAAGCTCAATCCTCAACAAGACCCTCTATAAAGCAAATGTAACATGATTGAATCCTGCAGGATAGCGGTTCCTGACATGACTGGCTCCCCCATCACATACGATATGTTTGATCACTTTCTTATCACTTTAGAAGTAAAACCAGCCTATCGTCGTAACACTGGGGCAATACAATTACCACTTGATTCATTGGTCCATGAACTTTTACTGCTCTTGGTGGGTAATTACTTGTGATCCAGGCTTCTTTTACTGCTGAGACAACCACTGTGAGAAATTGCACCACTGACTTGCACCCATCTCCGTCTATTACAACCAACACTAGACAGTATATAGCCTGGTTACTGAAGAAACATGCAGTAGGGCAGAGAATGGAGTCCAAAAGGAGAAAATCTAAACTGGACATTTTCTACCTCCAGTGTGTACTGAATAACCAAAGTACTCTGTTTGCTTCCAGAGCAGCATATTTCTCTTACTGAATCAAGAAAAAGAAACACAATCCCTAATTCCTTTTAGAAATACATACTCAAAAGAAGTCTCTTCAGTTACTGCAATTTATAGAGATTTTAGACATTACCTGTAGTAAAATGGATGGAGTTCTTCGACCTACAATGCTGTATGTTGCTAAATTAAAACTTAGGCTCCACTATTTTACTTAAGAAACCTATATTTAAGAAACAACATACATTTCTCCAGCAATTAATTTGTTAACTCCCTCATGCATGAGCGTGTAGGTTTTGTGTCTATCTGTCTTTTTCTTCATATTTCTCCATATGTCGGTTGTCCTGGGACCTCTCTCTTGCCTCTGGCTGTCCGTGCCTCACTCCAGATGTTTTGGATCTGGTTCACCATCCTCTAGAGGATCCAGCTTCTCTCTCTCTCCCTTTTGTGCATTTTGTCCCAGTCTTACTCTCCCGCTGGCCGTTTGTTTTCCTTTCTCCTTCATGTGTGAAAGGTGTGCTAGTGTTTGTGTAGTCTGTCCTCTTTCCAAGTTTTCATGATGTAGAAGGGGTCAGGTGGCTCTGGACAGCTTGGCAGGATCTAGGAACTTGCTCAACGTCTATTTGGATCATTTCCCTTACATATGTTTACACTCTTTAATATCTTCAAAGTGATTGAGCATGCTGGAGGAGGGAACCTCTAAACCTTAGCTGCTTTCCCTGATTTATGACATTGGGTTATGAATACATTTTGATTTGACTTTTTAAAAAATATTTAATAGTTTCTACCTCTCCCTTCCACTCTAACATGTATTGTGTTTTATTATGTAGAAATATGAAATGAAAATACGACTGATCTCTGTAAACCTGCAAGACCTATTAGTTTGGGCTCACTGACACATACTCATCTTTTAATTAATATCATTAGAAATGATCAGAAAACCGTTGCTTGTTTGTTCATCCATGAGAAGCAGAGCTAAGTGAGAAATTCGTTGTTGTTCTAAACATTGTGACTACGCCCTCACATTATACACAGATTGATCCACTGTTAACATAAAAACTAAACTATGAGTAAACATAGTTGTAACCAGTGTTAATTTTGGAAGCTATTTTTGATTTAGTCTTAGTCTTAGTCTTTTGATGAAAATGCATATTAGTTTTAGTCTAGTTTTAGTCATTTTTATCCTTCTTAGTTTTAGTCTAGTTTTAGTCGACAAAAACAAATTACATTTTAGTCTAGTTTTAGTCGACGAAAACAAATTACATTTTAGTCTAGTTTTAGTCACATTTAGTAGCCACATTAAACTCCTTATCTTCCCTTCTCAGGTCCATGGACCCCCTGAGTTGTGTCTACAACTGCGTACTAGTCTAGCTTGCAGTACTTAGGTTGTCCATTAGATGTCCCTCCTATAGGTCTATAGGAGGGGTCGGCAACCTTTACTATCAAAAGAGCCATTTTGCCCCCTCTTCCCCCAAATAAAATTTGTCTGGAGCCGCAAAACATATTTGATAACAAAGCTGATAAAATTTTATATAAAGTTATACTATACTAATCTGTAGATTATTGCATTTATGAAATTATAGAACAACAATAAAGAAAACTGTTGACATTTTATTTATTTTTACCTGTTACAACAAAGGGAAACACCAAATACTTATGAAGAGGAGAAGAAAATACACAGGCAAGTGTAGGCCTACTTTGAAATAAATTAAACGCAGAACTATGTAGGGTTATTTGAGTCATCCCCATATTTGTGGGAAATGTATGAAATAAGAAGTACCCTATTTTGAAATAAATAAAAACATATAGCTGCAGCCTATATATTTTAGTTGGCGAAATGTGAAAAAAAAAAGTGAAAGCAGATCAGACTGGAGGCGGACAGTGAAACTGCAGCTCGGTAGAAACCAACTGCAGCCTCTGCTCTGATCCAGAAGCTGTGGCGCTGATCTCAGAGCAGCTGAGACCAGAGGAACTCTGTGTTTTCACTGTTTCCAGTGATAAGAAGCAGCCGGTGAGTCAGTGAGCGGCCTGCTCCATGTGAACGAGCTCTGAGTCTGCGTCTCTCTGAGCGAGTGCGCGGGGGCGGAGCCGCGGGACCGGAGCACACACACACACACGCACACACACACAGACACACACACTCGCCGCTCCGGGTACTTCATGACGGCCTGATACGATTATGTTTTTAAAAATTGTTGTGACTTAGTCAACCGCCAACATTTTCGTTTCGTCTCGTCTCGTTAACGAAAATTAAAATAGATTTCGTCATAGTTTTTATTTTCAAAGATCCGTTTTCGTTTCGTCTTTGTCTCGTCTTAGTCATGGGAAAAGGGGCGTTAACGAATATTTTTCGTTATCGTTATCGTCAACGAAATTAACACTGGTTGTAACCACTCTTTAGACTGAGAAAAAGACCTTACAACTGATGATTTTTGTTCAGTAAAACCCAACACATTAATATGAATATTTTACATTGGCAATGTGTGCTCTCAGTTTCTTTATGTTAATTTAAGGGAGAAAACACAAATCAGAAGTTGTATATTATTAAATTACAGTGAGGTAGCTAGCTACAGTACATTAGAGCCTAGTGCGTTAAATGTTTCTGCTGAGCTGACCTGAACATAACCTGGAGTATTTGCTTTGGCCACTCCTGCTGCTATGGCCTTTCTCCTGTGGAGGAGCAGCTTCAGGGGAGCTTGCAGGACTCTCCATTCCCCTACACACCAGGGCCAAACAGTAGCAGCTTGTTGCCAGAGAAAGCTCTGTGTGCACCAAGATCCTGCTGGGCTTCGCCTCTTCAATTGCTCCCTTACCCTTATGGGAGTAGTAATCCTGGTTATGCAGTGCACTAATAAGGGGATTCTAGATGTTTAGAGGACTGGTACTAATCTCTACCTGTCAGGCCCTGTCTACTTTATTAGCAGGGGAGAATGGAAAGAGGTAGACAATAGTGGGAAAAGGGAGGTTGAAATGTGATGGACAGTAAGCACAAATTGAAACAGAATGAAAAACAGATTTCTGTAATAGGATGGGCTGCTGCTGTAATGGGCACATTTCTCTTATACATCAACTCAAGGCCAACACTCTCAGCATGTTACTGTTGCAAAGGCAGTTCTTAAAAGCCTGGTACTGTATATTAGCAAAGTTCCACACAGAGAGCTCCTAGGAACCCCAGCAGATTGTAAAGGACAGCAGACGAGAATACAAAGGCCTTCAAACCATGATATGACCATTGCTGGCATGTGGTCAATTCTAAATCCCCATGGTAATTTTTAGAAGATAAGACTAACACACAATATAAAGCTTATTCATTTTTTATTTCTGCTCTGATACATACTCTAGGTTTTTTCAATCAGTCCCACTCCCAGTCCATTATGATTTGATACTCAGCCATCATTCACACAAGTGTGATGGCATGCAAACATGCAACTTCACATGAAACAGAAGGGGAGAGACATAAGGTCACCATGACCGCTCACCCATAAATCCATGTAATGAAATAGCCTGGTACAGTGGAGTCTCAGCGTGTCGCTCTCTCATTGGTTAGCCTGTGGAAAAGGGGACAGGCTCCTGATGCTAATCTCTCCCTAACCTGGCACTCATTGTCCTCGACTATTAGATCAGTTACTTAATCCTATCAAATATATTGCCATCTAAGAAGCTCAGAAGCTGGTAACAGAATTTGCCACCTGCAGTCAGTGATCATTGCATCCCTGTTTGTGTCAGTATTAGTGAGGGGAGGAGCCAGTACCGTGCTGAGCCAGGATTAGGCTGCTGCAGGACCCACATCAACAGGAATGCCACTGCAGAGACTTCACAAGAGTCTCCAGGTCTCCTTTTTAAAAGTAAAATTGTGCGCAGGTTTGCAAGAGTTCCCACAAATATGGATCGACAGAATAACACAAACCAAAAATGGCTCATTGGCAAAAAATAAGGTTTGGCAATTTGCCTGCCCCATAGAGCACACCAAATAGCTTCCTGGCAACTTAATTAGGTTTAAAACCGAACCAGTTTAATTTTACAACTGATCATTTATCATTAAGTCATTGCTATATTAAGTTGTCAGCTGTATGTCAATGGAATCCATTACATTTCCCAAAAGAAAACAGAAAATGGTACTGTTTAGCGAGCATGCCAAACATGTCTCCTGTTGTAATCTCCACCAAGAAATTTGGTTTCATTGCTGCACGTCTATAAGAAGATTACATGGAAATTACCTTTTCTTATGTTTTTTTAATCTTTTTTTTGTTATTATGTGTAGAGTGCTAATATAAATGCATTTTTATGCAATATGGTGATACACTGGTTATTCAGCCTAGGCAGAGGATGTGCCCTTGTGGTTCTGCTGTCTTTTTCTGTTGCAGGATGGATTTATTATCTAATGCTCAAATGCACCAATGGAAGTTCAACAAAGTGGTAGTTGTGTACTTTACCCTTTTCACTCTCAGAAAAAAACAATTTTTCAGGTTAAAGATTTCAAGTTTCTATGTTCTTTCAATACTTTTGTCTTGTTCTTCACTTTAAGTCTTATTTTCCCTTAATGGATCAGATAATCACTATAGTTTTCATAGGGGGAAATGTCCCCACAGTTAGTAAAGCTGTTTTACAGAGACCAAGGAACAAGTCCCTAATGTCATACACTAACTAATAACTGGGCTGTCAACAAAACAACTACTAAAACACTGGCTGGCAAAGAGGTGCGTTTTGTCATCATCGTCTTTGCTTCTTCCTCAAAATTGTTCCTCTCACTTTGAGAGCAATCAGGAAAACCCTTTTATTTATCAATCGATTCATAGACCTCTATGTTGGTGGTATTTTCTCTGGCTTCAATTTGTTCTTTCATTAATTTAAATCGCCACATTTGTATCTGTTGAGTTATCTCCAGGTCTATCACTTATTATATATAGAGTTGATTATTTTCCGAAGCAACCACAATACTCATCATGGGAGAGCCTTTTTTTAAACTTATTCCACACCATAAGTCAATCCTCTCCTTTACTCCATGTTTATATCTAATTAACCCTAACCCTATGTATCCTGATTCCAGTTGTGTGCACATACAGGTAGACATTCAGGCTCTGAGCTTTTCCTAAAATGGGAACATGTTGGTTGTCAATTCTTGGTGTATTCAACATTGTTGAATAAAAATCTACAACAATTATCATTACAATTTTTTTCAATATCATCTTTATTGTTGTTATTAGTAAATTAATTGGAGCTGATATAATTAAAATTATATTTATATCTATAATTATCACTAGTATTACTCGCAGCTCTGATGAGCCTAACATCAATGCTTGAGCAACACCTCGAGCCAGGCCAAGAATAATCCTAACCTGGAAATGACCTGTTCTCTGACTGTCTGAAAAATAAAAGAAACATCCTTCTCCTGATCAATGTACTTGTAGATTTATTTGCTTTTCACTAATTCATTTATTTTATTCATTTATTTATATTCATGTATTTCCAGTTTCTTCCTAACCCCATTGTTGATATTATTTAATTGAGTGGTGTTGCCTTCATCTTTTTAACCCTTTTAATTATTATCCTTTTTAGTTTTGTTTGTCTATATTTTTCCTTTTTCCTTATTTGTTCTGGGTTTTTAGTAGAAAGATGAGAGGGGGAAATAAATAAAAAAAACTAAAATGTTGTTTTGTTTTTTATCATCTTGGTATTTTGGGGGGAAATGTGTGAGAAACTAAATGTATGAGATGAAAATAGGAAAATCCAGTTGCATCTCTTTTTATCTGGATCTTAACCTCATAGGCCTGGAACAACTCTGCAGCAGGCAGCTCTCAGCTGCTCAGTGCAAAAGCTCTGAAAAGCCCAATGTTGCTATGGTGTGGTCAGAAATGCGTTCAGTTGAATCTGTAACCAAAGCTAACACTGATGTCACAGTGTCCCAGAGAACACTTCAGCAAGGTGAGACGTTTAACAACTGGAATTAAAGAAATAACATATTCAAGTCGTCTTTTCAAAATAACTATGAATGATGCATAGACACCCAGACAAGTGTTGTCACATTCTTTGCCACATCCTCAGGCAGTGTCCATTTAGCTCCGCGTAGATCTTGATGAGGAGGAGAAGGCTGAGAGTCACAGTAAAAAAATCTGATTATCTTAGCTAACTGCCTTCTATCACTCTCCAGTGCTCAACTGAGAGAGAGTGAATGGCTATGGTTATTCTGTCCTGTTTAAATTTATGACAGAATAAATCAACATTCACTTACATACATTACTATTTGCTCTTTAAACCTATCCTAACCTCCAGCTAACACTGGGAGACTGAATAGAGTTGGCATACGTCCATCCTCCGCACTATATCATCTCAGTCTAAACCTGCATCATTATCATCTCTGCACCTGTGCCAAGTTATTACAGTGGGTGGAGACACAATGCAGTTATGATAATGGGGTGCACACAGTGGAGAGGATAATTGCATAGTTTTTGGATGAACATGACTTGACATCAGGAATAGAGTCCCAGTCCCACAGCTGCTGCTCATCACTCAATCCCCATGTGGGTGTTTTCAACTCGAATGATGAAACTCTGATGGAGGAGATGACGATCACGTCTGCATCAGATCTGTGACATGAAGAGGAGCTTTTATCAATTTAAGAGGAACTCCGATTTTCTGCTTTGTGTGTGTTTGCCTGTGTGTGTCCCCGCAATGAAAAACCAGCAGCTGTGAATGGAACCTCCCACAATAACAATAAATTATCATCATAATGGAGCAGGAGTCAACACAGGATGAGGGGGAAAAGATTTGGCTCTGGTGTGGCTGGTGAAAGGCTGTCTCTGGTACACTAGCGCCCCCAGTTTGTTTCCTTTGATTCAGCATTGGCGGGAAAAGCCATTATTCAACCCTAGGAAGGCAGGACACCATCTGAGTGAAGAATGTCCTCCATCATTTTCCACAGAAGCAGGACAGATTAGTTTGTTACACCACTCGCTCTCTGTGTAGCAAAATGACGAGTTAAACTATGGCGTAGGTCTCCTTGTTCGACTCAGCAGAGAGGTTGTCTGCAGCAGATAAGGATGAATTAGTTGTCATTCGCTAATCATGTTATAGTTTGTTTTATGGGGCTTTGAAGGGCTTGGCAGAGGAACATGATTTTACTGTTGCTAATTGAAGAAACAAAACCGTTCTGCTGTTGTTTTTGATTTGATATTGCAACAGGCTCCAGGCATGATGGCTGCAATCAGGTTGTCCTTTTTCCTATAGAGAACAACGCAATAGTGAGATGTTAGTGTGATTGCTTCTCTTGTTGTTTTCATTCTATAGTTGTATGAAAGTATAAAAAAAGAGAGATGTAAACACATTTCCCTGGAGTGCTGCCATGGTTTTATCCTTTCTTTTAAGAAAGCTACAGTAGCAGCTAAGCTAGCTCACAGTGTCGCAATAAACAAGAATGGGAAAACATTTTGTCACACAGTGCATTCAGAAATTATTCAAACCCCTTTTTATGTACACTGTGTTATGTTGCAGCCTTATGCTGCAGTAGTTTCATTATTTATTCCTAATTAATCTACAAGCAATACAAGTGAAAATCTATATGTGAAAACAGCATTTTAGAATCTATTTTTGCAAATTTATGAAAACAATGACATTATTTCATTCACATAAGCAATCAAAATCTTTCCCCAGTAGGTGGGTGAAGCACCTCTTTGCACACCTGAATTTAAAGATTTTCTGCCATGTTTCTCTGCAGATCCTCTCAAACTCTGTCAGTTGAAATGAATCAATGGGAAGTCATTCTCAGGTCGACACCAGAGATGTTCAGTGGGGTTCAAGTCAGGGCTCGGGCTGTGCCACTCACAGACATTCACAGAGGAGTCCCTGAGCTACTCTTGCATTGTCTTGGCCACGTGTTGAGTCATTGGGCCTCATTTACCAAATCTTTATCTTCACACACAATTCTGCAGTTTTTACAAAGATTCTGACGTCTACCAATGTTTTCTAATCTGCTCTTGTAAAAACTGAATCTACATACACTCAAGATGACTCTTATCCACACTTGAATGCTGACATGCTTGTGAAACATGATTTTATTTTATCGTTGTATAATAAAATTAATATCATATTTTAGGAATTTTATTTTTAAAAAGACAGACAGGTTTATTATATTATTATTTGGATGTTGAATGTTTAATCTGCAAATAAGTATCAATTGTGTGTCTCGGAGAATTTAAACACATTAACAAGTTGAAGAGGAGAACATTTATTCTCAGAAAGAGTACGTCTTTAGGTTATACACACTTGTATTTACATATTCAATGCGTTCCATGGTTTTTACAGATCCAGTTTAGATTAAATGTTTTGTCCAATTGTATCCTGTTAATTCTGAGGTTCACATCTGATTCTGAGATCCAGGTCTACGGCTGCACCACACAGCGAGCCCGTCCCAAACCAGCAAGGCATTCTGCTTTTTGTGTTTGAACCAGACCCAAGCCTGATGCAGTTAAAGTCAAAGTCAAGTTTTTTAGTTTTACTATTTTACAAAATAGAACAGTTTTTTTGCAGTTTGATTCCTGTGTGCCACCATCTTTAGATATGTGTTTAGACATTTTCGATTTCACTAGTCTCAAGCCCTGTTATTGGCACTGGCGGGTCGTTTACCTATGCTAATTAGGAGTTTACAAAGACATGGCATTCATCATTCACTTTAAGAATAATCTACATCCGCCGTAGTAGTGTAGATTTAGAGCAAATATAATATAAATATCAACAGCATTTTAGTCAATGAGGTCCATTGTCCTGTTTTATCTTTACTTTGCCTCTATCTATACTTTCCTTCAACCCTGACCAGAGTCCCTGTAACTGACACTGGAAAACCCCACGATGCTACCAAAACCTTGTGTCACTGCTGGAATTAGACAAGTGATCAGCGGGGCCTGATTTTCTTCAGACATGACATTTCTAATTGAGACCAAAGAGTTCAATCTTATACTCATCCCACCAGAGAGGTGCTTTTACTCCAAACATTCTTTCATGTCTGTCACTGTGGAGAGGCTCCCATCGGACCACTCTGCAGGCAGTTCCTTCAAACTCCTTTGATATAATTTGCATTGTCAGCTGTGAGATCTTATGCAGAATGTGTATGTCTAAATCAAGTCAAGTCTATTGAATTTACTTGTGGACTCCAACCAAGGTGTAAGAACATCTCAAAGATGATCCAGTGAAATATGAGATACCTGAGCTAAAGTGTTTCTATGTCACGATGGTATTTCATTTTTTCCTTGTTCATACATTTTCAAAAAAAATATTGAATCAGTTGTATTGTCATTATGTCATTTTGCGTGTGGATTGATGAGCGAAAATGAATTCAAAATGATTTTAGCATATGGCTGCAGAATTACAAAATGTAAAAAAAAGTGTCGAGGTCTGACTAATATCTGATCATACTGTGTGTACCATGCTTGACATTTCAATATGTCAGTCTTTGTCTCCTTTAAAAAAGAGGCCCTATAATATTCTTAACTGCTGCATGGGCAGGCTGGACTTGTACTAGGAGCATCATTATTACATCAAATAAACAAAGTAAGGCTAATTTCTGCAAGAGTATAAATGCCATGGCAACAGCACACAGCTGGTTTTTGTTTTCATCTTGGAAACTGAACTGAAGGGGTTAGTTCTCAGCCTTATTCACAACTCAAGCCAATCTGAATAAGACTCCAGCATGTTGAAAAATAAGACAACAAAGAAGTAAAGGCTCCCTCCTCTTTTCACCCTGAAAGAAGAGTAACATTAAATGTGATGGCATCACACAGCACCGTTTTTTATGGTTCTAGAGAACAATCCTCGGCCCCCTGGTGATTTTATTGCCACTGTATCACTTTCAGAGCTACACGTGTGGGGGGCTGTCTTTTTGTTCCGAGCGTAGCTGCAGCTTTGTGTTGCAGGTGAGGGATATGGGCCCTGACTTTCTCAAACAATTCCAACCTGTGTATAAACAAAGGCCAGGCCTTAGCTCTGCTGGGTCCTGTTTGAGCTCTTTATTTACAGCTGAAATATTGAGATGCTCTTTGCCTGAATGTAAAAGGAAAAACACTCTAGAGGGAGTAAAAAAATTGAGGCCATGACTACAAGATAGAATGATTCCCCACTGGTTTTACCTCTGCCAAGTGCATTCTTTTTAATGCTGAAATGAGTGGGGAACAAAATGGGGAGGCATCACAAAGGAACAGCACCTGCATTAAATGAACTGAATTTGCATTTTTAAGCCGAGTAACGACCATAACCTTTACAACTTCTGTCCCGTGTGCCCCTTTGTGACCAATGACCATGCAGCCATATTTTAGCTTTAGATAAAAAGGTCCCTAAAAGACCTTCCCAGTCGACACACCGAGTGAGCCTGGACAACAACACAACCATCAGGTCCAATACAACCAGGCAATCCCTCAAATCTCTGCTTTAATAAAAAATTCTAAAATTATATTTTCCTTGTCATTATTGAGTAAAGACTTAAGACTGAAACAAATGTCATTATTTTTATTTTTATATTAAAATTGTCAAGACAGTGAAGCGGTCAGAATAATTTCCCAATATTTAAAACCCTGGGGCAGTAAGTAATCACTGGTCTACAGGGTAAACTTTGGAGATGTGTAGCATCGTACTAACACGCAGTTTGCAATGTGGTGCTGTCAGGGCACAAATGGAGGCATAGGCAATATTGAGGAAGGGAACAGTGTAATGTTTATCACTCTTAGTGACCATGACAAGCTAACACTTATTAAAGCTGGCCCACAGGCACTTCACTTTGGCCATAATGTCTCGTCATTGATAGTTAATGCCACCGCAGATGGTCTTGTTAGAAAGCTTTTTAATCACTTGAGCAAGGGGAAAAAAGCACATCCATTCATTTCTCAGGCCTAACCTAGATTCCAACTAATGAAAAACTGATTTTCATCCAGGTACCTGAATGTTAATAGCTGAGAATTCCCCTTACAGCTGCAGATGAACTAAAAGAACTTTAAACCTGTACTGAATAATATTTCATTTTTAGACATAGCATTCCCTCTTGCAGTCGGCCAGTGTTGCTGTCAATGCTTTGTCATTTTGTTTCTACCTGTCAGACACTTGTCGTGGCCTCGACTCCCCTCTCAGACAAACTCAAAGGGCTGCATTGTCACAGCGTCATTCAACAGGCATGAAAAAGAGAAAGAGAAAGGTCTGAAGGAAATCACTCCTGTGCTTCCATGCATTCCTCCTATTTGACTAGTCTTTGGTGTGAAACCGCTCAATATTCTGGGTTTGGAGCAGCTACTCTCTCAGATCAGTGGAGACTGAATAGATTAAGTCAAGGTTTACGCTGAGGCGTGGTTGAAATGCAAATATTTCAAGGCACTGAAATCAAATCATTTCAGCACCTGCTGAAGCCAAAAGAGAATTTATTTCTCCCTTTTTTTTTCTCACCGGTACCTGCCTGGGGCAAAAAGTGGGAGGACTGGATAGGTCCACAAAGCATGTTCCCTATGTGCTAATCCAGTGAACATGTGGTGCTTGAAGGAGACTTAAAGGTCCTGTGTGGAAGATTTGGTGAATGGGATCGATTGACAGACATTTAATATAAAATAAGTGAGTGTGTTTCATCTAAATTAAACAAATAGTTGTTTTATTTACCCTATTGAAATACTTTATATTTATATCAGGGTTCCTCTCTATGGAGGCAGCCATGTTATAGTAGCAGGTTCTCTTTCATGTTTGGAAGGGGAGGATGAGGTGAGGGGGATTCAGCTTCCACATGCAACTTCGCCAATTTATCTCACTAAATTCTACACACTTCAACTTTAAAGAGACATATTATGTTTGGGTTTATTTCAGTTTGTCCCTTTAAATGGCCGTGGCAAAATGGCTTAACGACGCCCCCCCGAGCCCCCCGGAACGCGTTCACATTGACCGATCTTCACAAAAATCGATACACAACAAAAAAGTCTAAAGGGGCATTATGAAAAACGCAACAGGAAGCCAACCATTTTGCATTTAGTGGCCATTTTGGCCATATTCATTTAACTACTTTTTATTTTTTATTTTTTCATTTAACTGGAATTTAGCTCTCTGTAAAGGTGCCTATCAATTTAACATTTAGCTGCTTTCAGAATTTTCATATCTTTTCTGGGGTATAAAACAGGTACTTCCTGACCTGGTGATCAGTGCTTGTGTCAAAGTAACTTTAAGTCAGTGATTTGGAGCTCCTTCATCAGCAAATTGGACTCATCAAGGGACAATGATGCAGAGGACATTGGTCTTGTGATAGCAGGTAAGTGACATGAGGACCTTGGGATGCCTCAAACAAAGTACTTTCTTGTTTGATTGTTAAACAGCATGCACAAGCAGCATGATTCAAAGCCTTCCCTGAGAATGGCCTCCCTGATCTTTCCTTGGTCATCAACTGACACGTATTTGGTCACTCTTGACCCTTACTCAGTTAATGCTGTGGTTGGGTTGGTGGTCATACACAGCTGTTTCATTCATTCTCCCTGGATCTTTGCCACTTAACCGATGTAGTGAACCCACAGCTGCTGCATATAATTTCTCATACAATTGTATTTACCTTGTGTATAAATCATCACCTTTATATGAGTTAATGGAACAAAACTGAACACCTCATTAAAGACCAATCACACTATAACAAAGTAATGACATAAGTTTGTTGCCATGGTATTATGGCCATGCAGTGTAGCCTCCTGTAGTTTTAGGGACTGCCATCACTTCAACAGTATTGCAGACGGGTAAGTGCAAATATAGGAATGAGGATATTATATTTTACACAGCAAAAGGGATATTATTTTTAGAACTTTTCTACTTGATAAAGCAGATTTCCACTGTCTTCTGCATGGGATCCCTGAGGTAATCCCACTTCACTTTATGTCAGTATGTAACAGGAGCTACTCAAAGGTCCTCACCTCTGTTAGCACAAGCTCAAGACCTAAAATTGTCAGTGAAAAGAGAAGACCTAGTTATTCTAACAATGAGCGGGTAACACTTGATCAAATAAATTATAGCTAATGGTAAGAAATTATACATACAATAGAATGATCTTTCATCACAGAAGATTTATTTGATTTCAGTGCATTTATGTGTATATATTATGTATCTGTGTGTGACAACCATGATATATGTCTCTGACATTTACTTCCTTCATTTTTTATTCTCATTTTTACCATCCCAGTATAAGCTTCTAGTACAATGCTGTGTGTCATCAGGTAAAACAACTTCTCAGGTGGGCAGTAGTGATGATATATTTGCGATGTGGTTGAAACATACACATGTACACACAAACACACCCGCACACACAGACAGCACACACCCAACCAGGTTCCCGACATTATTAAAATGGATGTGCTGGCATTCATTTCTTTGGCACACTCAGAGGTGGAGTCAGGGTGCTTCTGTGTTTTGATCCTGATTTTATTTCAATATTCCTTTATTTCTTTCCTCCCGTCTCTTCTCCGGGTCCATGTGTGCTGTGACAGATACAGTGGTTGGGTGACAAACACGGGTTTGAATGTGTGTGTGTGGATAAGGGAAGAAGAAATCTTTCTAAATGTCAGTTTGGCAATTTCATTTTTCTCCGAGCCATTAAAAGTTTGTCATTTGGCAATCACACTGTGTCAGGCTTTATTCGTTTCCTGAGGATTGCTCTATTTTACTATGCCCTAACAAATATTCACAGGGAATGAGAGAGCTCAGGAAATGTGACACAAAATGATAACATTGCAGTTAAGTATGTGTGTGTTCTTTGGTGGTCTGCCGTGCTCATCTCTGATTCTGTTTGTAATCCCGAACAAATTGCAACAGTTTTTCCAAAAAGTAAAGTGCATAGGCTATTTGTTTCAGAGTTCTCTTAATGTTACAAAAGGGCCAAATGCAGCACTTTTTGTTTTTATAAGTGTGAAATAAAAGGCTTCCCATAAAGAAATTGCTCAGCATTTTGGAAATTCCATTTATTCGTTATCTTTGTGAGAGATGTACTAGTCAGGGTGTGTTTTATAGCCTCTTTACCTGACGACTTGTAGCAAGGGGAAACAGTTGTGTCTATACGCAGGATGTCATACATCTATCACCACATTGAGTTGGCCTTTTTTTTTCACAATTGTAAAGACGTAGACCCTCCTACTTCTGCCTTGGTATGTTATTAAATGAGTTAAATTGTTTGCATTCCTTATTTTAGTTTATATGTCAATTTAAGTGATATCAATCCTGATTCCATACATTTTATTATTTTGTCAAAATATAACAGAGGGCAATGAGTTATTTTGGTACTGATAGACGATAGAGAGCCCATGAGCTACAAAGAAAAGTTCAACTATAAAAAGCTGCAAGGATAATTGAAATTCTGAGAGAGGACAGACAGGTTTGTGGCGGCTGTGGTTGATGGGTAGAGTGGTCATCCTCCAAACTGAAGGTCGGCGGTTCGATCCCCAGTCTGAACCATCTGCATGCCGAAGGGTCCTTGGGCAAGATGCTGAACCCTGAATGGCCCCCCATAGAATAACAAAGTGCTGTGATTAGATGCACTGTTTGAATGTGTGTGTGAATAGGTGAATGTTAAATTGTACTGTAAAGCGCTTTGAGTGGTCATCATCAAGACTAGAAAAGCGCTATATAAATACAAATCCATTTACCATTTGAATGCTTTGGAAGATCACAACCATGGCAGCCCAGGAGTTCAAGCTGTAGGGTGCAACATGGCCCAGGCAAGAAAAAAGAACACCATGTCTGATCAAAGATTGAGTGGCATGGTATATAATGTATTACGTTCATTTGAACGCCTATTTGCACCTCGGTATTACAAAATTACAGACTCCACATGAACAATACAGGATTCAACACTTATTTATTTTTTTTAAACGTGCATGACATTTAGTCATTTGTTTAATGGGACAAAACTACTGTGAGCACGTGATTTTGATTAGCAGAGACGATAATTAGATTAGATATTGAGATCTTTAAATAAACATATTGAAACAAAAAGGTGTTCACTTGTACTTGAGCAACAAGTAGATCTCTTGAGAAAAAGTTACCTGAGCTCCCACTGACGTTCCTGTGAGATCCGGCACATGTGTGAACTCATTTTTAATCATACATCGCCCAACAACGGGGAAAGGGAGGCTGACCCTTGTTAATGTAAGTTTACATTTGGATGGTTTTGCTGATTTATTTAGGTAAATGATTTTTGGTTGGTTTTATTACTCTGCTTGTTGAAGGAGAAATCTGTGTATATTGGTTTGTATCATGTGTGTTGAATTATTGTGTTAGTAGCAATAGAGGCAATTGTTTTTTAATCCTTTATTTGGATCGATGGGGTTGTGTAATATAACAATAAACCCCAACTAAAATTGGTGCCTATATGTCAGGGATAATAGTTTACTGGGCTTAAAAAATAAAAGTGACATGAATATAGTTGTAATTTAACAACTCATGCCTTTGGAGTACATTGTTCGGATTCATCTGGCGTAAACCCGTTTCTTTACAAATTCAAACGATCCATATTGTCATTGTAAGGATGTTAGCAGTGTAGGTCGAATACAAACATCCCTCCACTCCCATGGTTTCAAGACAATAACATATAATATGTGTGTTTGTTCTATTCTGCCAAAATGGGGTTTGGTCTGTTTCTCGTTGATGCCATTATCCTCCAGGTTCTAATGGCAACTCATGTCTGCTGTGCTGGGTGTCAACATGGCTAATCTACTCTGACAAATATATCACTGTCATTCCTTTTGACCTTGGTAGTATGATATCAAGGTGCAGTGCAATACACTACACACAAACACACTTTCCATGTATTGCTCACACTGCTGAGATTGAAGAAGCAAACACCTATGGAAAATCCAGCCCTTCCAGAAGCAGCCAAACAGTGAAAGACACACACTGCTGAGATTGCTGCATCACGCTAATTGGCAAAAGAGCTCAAGAGTTCAAATGTACATATAGCATCCAAACTATTATGGCTTGCTTGGCAGTTCTGTCTCCCTCCACCTGCTCTAATCCAAAGCTAGGAAAAAAAGGGAAACAATCCCTGTGAAAGATGTAACCCTGTGAGAAAAACAAAAGCTGTCATAAAGAAAACAAAAAACACAAGGGTGCGAACGGGGACAGAATCAAAAAAGCAGATTCCTTGCATGTGCCTCCACACTGGAACCAAATCACAGATATAATATGGAAACAAATCAGATGAAAGACTCTGTGGCATATTGTAACCAAGGGGGCCCTCTCTCATTTTGGCAGAATAGAACAAACACACATATTATATTGAATGGAGTAAAGGTCAGGGTCTGCAGCATCCAGGCTGGAGTAAGCCCACCTTCAACATGCTTTCCAGCTTGTTATGCATCAGTTTTTATTCGGCAAACATTCCTCCATGACAGTTGACCTTATCTCAGTAGCCTGAAATAGGGTGTCTGGGCACTTGATTGAAAGCAAATTCATTTTATGAGCTGTACTGTAATATGTTAAGTTAATTCCCTGCTAAATGTCAGGTGAAATGGTGGTTGGGGGTTTCTCTCCGGGCCCTTTCTTGGTGTTCTAAACAATGTGTTCCACCTGATGGGGCTGAGACTATATACCTGATTTTAATAACTCTCTTGTTTCACACCATTTGTTAGGCTGGTTTCCAGCTTGTAAAATATCATTCATTTCCAATTCATTGGAGCACGCTGTGCTTGCTGTGTTGGTAGCATTGCCATCACTAAATTAGAAATATCATTAATAAGCTTAAGGGCTTCCCCACAGTTCCTTTCATGTTTTATTTTCCATGTGTCCCATGAAGGTTTTGCAGTTGGGACCAGTCCAACTCTATAGGCACCACCTTAATGTGATTTATACGCTCATTATCTGTTAGATTGATTTTGGGCGGAGTCTCATGTAGCAATAAGCACTAGATTGCTAAACTAATTGATGTATTATTATTTTTGAACACTTGGCTTAGGAGTTAGAGCAGCTTGTCAGCTAATCATTGGATCCCCAGACCTTCTAGTCCACTGTCAAACTGCCAGACACAAACCCCAAATCACCCCTGATGGTTCTACCAGCAATGTGTGTGTGTGTGTGTGTGTGTGTGTGTGTGTGTGTGTGTGTGTGTGTGTGTGTATGTGTGAATTAGTGTAGTTTAGATTTATTTTACTATATTTTTAGAAACTAATGTCTTTTCAAGCAGTAGTTTGAAACGTTCCTTGTAGCATGTGCTGAGGAATAACACTTATTTAATCCCAATGGTCAAACATAATTACAGATACAAATATTGCATTTGCTTGAGCTTTATGGATGGATGTGTGCGTGTGTATTATGTTATGTTATACGATCTCCTTATGAAGGTTGTTTTTACACTTGTTCTACTTAATTTTATACTTCAAACTCGATCATGCAGTGAGATATCCTCTGCCTCATTGCTCTGGTGATATTGAGCACCCACAGTGTTGTCTCTTTCTCTCATTGCTGTTTTTTGGACTGTGTAATTTAGTCATTTACTTTGATCCCAAAAACATTTTATGGAAAATATTTTTTACCCGTGTCTGTGTGTGTTAGTGTGTTAGTGTGTGTTTTTACAAAATGCAATTCACCTTAACACATGGACAGATTCTTGGCCAGTTAGACACAAAAGTAATGGGCTGAACCACCATACTGGCCATAATACTTTTAATTGTTTAATTGCCCCCAAATAGTCCAGCTAGTACAACTCAACAACGACCACGTGGCCTGACTTGGGATTGGAGGTTGAGGATGTGATATTCTGTATTAACTACACTGCTATTTGAGCATGGAAGGCATATGATTCCTTCAGAATAAAACAAAATGACGGCGACTCCACATGAATAACCATAAAATAGGAAATGTGCTGATTCAAGGTCAGATAGATTTCCCAACATAAAGACCAAACTGTAAGGTGACTAAACATATTGTACACTGTTGTTTATCCTGCCCAGCATGAATACAGAACTTATCCCAAGCTTACTAAACTTAAAAGAAAAAGGTTCGTAGAGACGTGGCCACGCAGATGGTTAGAACATGGTGCCAATAAAGCCAAGGTTGTGATTTCAAACCCCAGGAGGTCATTTTTGTGTGCTCGTCATTTGGTTTTGATCAGTTTGTTTTTGTCTTAGTAAGATGAAACTAACTAACGGGGTAGATCCAGGACTCTTTTTTGTTGTTGTTGTGCTTGCTTTGACATGTTGTGGGGAATGGCACCTCTCTACTTACACATACTACTATAATCCTGTTGTTTTGATTATTTGATTAAGTTAATTCTATCTCAGAATTTATTTTGTGCAGGATGAACCATGATGTTGAGTCAGGTCTTACCTAGGTTGGTGTTTGCCAAGTAGAACAAGATGAAACGGTTGGAAACATCCTTTTGTGCGGACCATCCTTTGCACATGATGCCTGATTGACGTACATAGAGCATGGATGTTGGGTACGCTTTTAATTAATGTGAATTTGTATGTGTATTTTAGAATTTAATATCCTCACTCTGTGTATGAATGGAGGCCATACTCTCAATCCAGTATTAACAGTTATGTACTGTATGCCAGAAAGTAACAAGTAACTGTAAAATATAATCTGCAAAATAACTGGGCAATGATAAGGTTGTTGAACATCAAGGTGCATTGACAGTGTTGCATGAGAAGAAGACAATAAGGAAATCCAGTCTGTGCTGGTGAGAACCAGACAGTTTATTGCATTAAAAAAACGGCAGAGCACACACATAGAATCTGCAGCAGTGTTATCATTGGATCCTCTCAGACATTCGCTCCCAACCAGAGGAAAGAAGTGGAGTCCTGGCATTTGTTCTTTTCAAACAGAGCAGGACAAGCAACTGATAATTGATGCTTGGCAAACAACGCATGTAAGTGGGGCAGGGGCCTGGAAGCACAGGGATACTTTCCAGATGAGAGACGTTTGCTTTAAACATTTTGTTTTTATTGTCAGGGAATTTGTATCTTTGATGGTGGAGGGGCAGAATATCTGGAGAAAGTTAACAGGCTGCTCCGCTAGACTTGAGATCTAAGTTGAGACAGATGTGTTCAGATGTGTTATTGGCTCTTCACTCATGGGCAGTTTATTGTGTGGCTCTCTGATGCTTTGACGTGAGTGATTTACGTGTCAGAAACCATCAAACTTAAGGAGGAGAAGAAGTGACTCTGATGATCTCTTTTGGTCATTGGGGCTGAGCTGTGACTATCACGGTCTCAAAACATCCCAGCGTCTCCCTTGGACCCCCCCCCCAGATGTTCATATTTAATATTGATAAAATTTCGACAAAATCGAAAAAAATGTCTTCCTGTTCCAAAGAAAAAGACAAAAGGTGTTGATTTGAATTGACTTGTGTTGAATAAACAAAATTAGTGTGTGAGTAGATGTTTGTGTGAAATGTAATTCTGTAATTTTGTTTCTACTTCCCTTTGCTCGACTATAATTACAGTGATATGCTACATTGCAACTGGCTTAATATCTTTCTTCAATTGTGGGACATTTGTTGCCTGTTTCTTGATTAGGAATCAGGGATTGTGTGTGTGTGTGTGTGTGTGTGTGTGTGTGTGTGTGTGTGTGTGTGTGTGTGTGTGTGTGTGGTTGTGTGTGGGGGGTGGGGGGTTTGTACATTATTCATGTCTGCCATGTCCCATGCTATGCTTTGATAGTTACATTTGCTTTCTTTCAGCCCTGTTTGTTTTTGTTGTCTCTCTTGGGCTGCAGCAAAAATCTGCAGTATACACAGCTGTGGACTGTGGTTATACGGATGACAAATAATGATCCACCAAACTGTACACTGAGGTTTTGCTGAGTGAGTGCTTGATGCAGATGATGGGAGGAAAAGGAACACACAGGAGGTCCAATAAACTAAACTCCCAGCCAACTGGGGGCAATCCAAATTAATGAGCAATGGATTGACCAGTTACTCTCTCCTGATCAGCAGCCTGGGAAAAGAAAAAAGTTCATAGCTTCAATGTTGGGCAGGAAGAATATGGATATTTTCTACTGATTAATCAGAGCTTTGGCAAGAAGATCAGCCAGGTTTCTGCTTCCATATACTTCTTTATGAGATATGTGTTTGCATGAGTGGCTACCAGAAAGAACCACAGTCTGGTGTGTGTATGTGTGTGTATGTGCTGGGGTGTGATATTGGGTTGAGAGCCAGGCCCAGGCGGGATATCAGGTGGCCTTTTAATTACTCCTCTGGTAGGGAAGGTAGGCAGTGGATGAGAATGACAGATGGATACTGTGACTTCGCCTATCAAGGTCTAGTGAGCCAGAGCACCTTGAGAGCCCTTCAGACTAACAATAGAAACCCTACTACTATGTGGATAAAAAGTAGCTTGAACATGAAAAATATAGCCTCAAGTCTGCCCCTCCACACAGAGGTGCCCCCTTGACCTGCATACCAGCTCCTCAAGACACACAAACAGTTCTCCCCAGGGTGACGCCCACCTCCCTGGGCTCAGAAACCCAAAGCAGCTGGTCATCCATCTGGGGCTCATCAATTGCCCTGGAGAGCAAAAACAGTCCCCACCGTGGCAAAAAGGGCATGCGTTGTGCATTATCACCACCACCTACACTACCCCTTCTCTCCTTTTTCCACTGCTGCCCTGCCAAGCAGCCATCGACTATCCCCCCTGCTGTCCCCAAACCACAGCAAAGAGCGCAGCTATGCTCCACTGCTCAAGAGGCCGTTGCTGAAACTATTCTTATTTAAGCTGTATGATGTTAAGCATGTGGGAATGTGAGCAGTAAAGACTGTGGCTGTCTGTATGAGCTGTTTATGGCAGTGATCATATTAAACGTCCTCATGCTGGAGACACAATCAGAAAGGGAGACAGAACATGGGAGAGAAATGTAACATTCCCCTTTAAATGTAGTTCACATTTTTAACTGAAATAAAAAATCAAAAGTAAATACTTTAACCCTAATCTTAACCCTAACCACATCAATGTGTGTTCCCATCCACTAAAGCTAGTGTGTTAAACCTCACCCATTGAGCACATTGAAAACCATGTGAAAAACACTTGGCATCTGTTGGTTTGATCTGTCAATTTTAGGAAGTTTTTGTGGAGCTGAAATTTGCAAGAAAGTTTAAGTCATGTGCTCCATGATTTGTTCCTTGAGTCTGCTCATATAATACACTTTGTCACATCCAGACAGCTGCGGTTCAGAAGACTGAGTGGGTTGTACCCTAACCAGAGGGTCTGTGGTTCAATCCCCAGCTCCTCTGGTCTGCGTGCTGAACTGTCCTTGGGCAAGATGTTGAACCATCATATTACATGTGATGGCTGTGTGTCAATGGAGTGTGATAGAAAGAAAACAGCTGATAGCAGCTGTATGAATGTGGCGTTCAGTGTAAAGCACTATTATAATTACTTTCCATTCCAACATGTTTTTTTTTACAATACTTTGTGAAGAAGCCGAATTTAAGTTTATTTATATTCATATTATTTATTTATTTTTGTGTTTTAAAGCATGCGCCCTCCTCATGTGGTGAGAGCAGGCGCTAAGTTATGAGTTTGAGTTGCATTACGCATAATGTGAAAGGTTGGTAGAGCATAAACCGTCATTGACCTGAGTCCTATCTTCAGACTTTGTAGTTTTGTGTGTGTGTGTGTGTGTGTTTGTGTGTGTGTGTGTGTGTGTGTGTGTGTGTGTGTGTGTGTGTGTGTGTGTGTGTGTGTGTGTGTGTGTGTGGGATGTCCATGTCCATGTTTAGTGACCTTGGCTAAGTTATTGTCTGAGGTAGGGAAAAGAGAGGAAAAGATGTTGTGTTACTCCTAGTTTTTATAAATATATCATGCAATGGCATTAAAATAGTAATAATAAACCATTATGATATCCTAATTGTGTTTCTCACTATTACATATATTATGATGGTGTTTTCTTGTTGTACCTTTTACTTTGTTAAGCACCAAGTTGTTTTAAAAGTGCTGTATAGATAAAATTGGCATTGACATTTAAACAAATTTGTATATAATGTATTTCTGAAAATGTCAGATTAAAGTATAAAGACTTAAACTTGTCGCAGTTTAAGTCTGTTAGGATGAGAAAAATGTCAGACGTGAACCTAAAAGCACGACACTTGAGCAGGTTTAGGGAATAACAAGAGTTCTGCTTTTATTGGAACGATCCGGGGGTCAAAAGCCAGGCAGACAGTCAGGTAGCAAACAAATCCAATAGGGAGCAGGCTAAAGGGAATCCAGGGTCCAGAAGGCAGGTCAGAGCAGGGGTCAGGCAGAACAATGACGGAAGGGATAACGCTGGAAACCTATAGGAACAAACACGTTAGACGATCTGGCAGAGAACAGAGGAAATTAGTTGCTATATATACTGGGTGACTAATGACTAATGGTAAGCAGGTGAGTCTGGGGGTGGGGCAGGTAATGGGATACGTGAGACGAGGTGATGCAGAGCAGGGGGGAGTGGCTGAATTCTGAAACGACATGAGAATTAGTACATGTAAAAAATAAGATGAGACAATGAAAATGTTATGAGCTGACTGAAGTTGAGACAAAGTCTGGTATACTGTTAACATCTCTGTTCATGTTCCCAGTGTTCAGGTGTCTATGCAACACAACATGTTACCATTTAACTGACTCCTTGCTTCAGTTTACTTTAGGTAGCAGTATTGTGTGAATGCCACAGTCTTTCACAGTGTAACCTGCAATAACATTGTAAGACAATGATTAAGGAATCTAAAGTTTTCTAAATATTTGAGTTACTTTGAGTAATACAGTGGAACACCTTACACATTCTATGGACGTAATGTACTCCACCATCTGTCGTGAAATCGTTTGAATTGACCCTGGCACCACTGCACGCCACATATCTGTAAGGTCCATGGTTCAGTTCCCTAGCCAGGGACTGCTTGTTGCATTTCATACCCTTCTCTATGTTGTTGTGTCCTCTCTCTCTCTTTCCAGACTGACGATCAAAGAATAATCTTCATGGTTTCATGATTTGACTACTGTGTATATGTTTATGTGCAATACATTAGTGCACCATAATACCCAGTACTTGGTGCAGCAGCGTGTCCAGTCTGTCAATCAGCTGCTCGTCTGTGTTCCATTCAGTGACCCCTCAAGCTAAACATCAAGGGAAAATAAACTGATAGAGATGGTGAATCTGTGATTTCCCAGTGGAAAGAGATGAAACAAGGAAAAAGTGTAGAGCACAAGAAAGAACTGGAACTGAGTAACTTAAATATAATCACTAAAGAAGAATGTAGTACTTCAAACTGATAAACAAGGAGTACTGTTCTTCCCTGGTATAGTTGCCATCACGGAATCACTGAGCAAGGCCTTTCACTCTGTAAACAAATTGTAATCAAAACACAAAGGCTGACAATTGTATGGAATGTTTCAAGCCAGGCTTGGCAGAGTTCACCTCATTGCAGACAAGGAATGTATTTTCCCTCCTTATTTTCTTGGTTCTCCATGACTGCATTTGATATATACCTCATCTGGATGTCCAGGGAAATACACAAACACAAGCTCCACTTCTACACATGTCGAGAGTTAGAAACCACATGTAATCACACAACTGTACCCAAAGAAAAAGTAAGCTTTGCTACTTGCTATTGATTGAGAGGTAGAAATTTCCTTTACTTTAATTCCTGGATGCCATCAAGCACAGAACTTTCGTAAAATGTTTACTAAGATGAAGACAAGTAAAAAGAAACTATGGGAGGAAGTCTAATTTTCATGGTCATAAATCACACAGGCTCTGGAGCATATTAATAAAAGTCAATGAGTGCCTCATTCATTAATTTAGGTTTAGAGCAAAGCAAGCCTGGTGGGGTCTTTTGGACCTGATCAGACCCACATTAGCTTCATCTTGGCACTGGTCTATTGTGTGACGCTACAAACGTGGACAAAACAGGAAGTGCACTGGGTCTTTCAGACTACTTATCTTTTTCCCGTTGTTCTGATTAGCTGTCTCCAAGGAGACCAGACTTTAGTGCTGCAAATGTGTGAGTGCAAAGTGGGTGTGTTGAGAAGAATCAGGGAGCAAAGAGATGGTGAAATCCATCAGTTATGAATTTAAAAAAAGAAAATTGTGTATGTGTCTAATGTTAATGTGCGGGTATGAAACCCTAACCCTCTAGAGTAGCTAAATGCTTAATCAGTGTGATTTTGCCAACATTTGTTAGATCTTTACCAGGGGGCTACGCGTGGGTGTCATCCATGTTAATTTCCGAGAATGACAGCTGTGAGGGGGACGGTAAAAATGGACAGTCTGTTGTTAAGAGATAAGGTCCTGGTTACAGGTTGGCTATGAGACAAGACGTGACATCTAAGGGGACCAAGCCATGCTGAGGTAGACCGAGGACTTTCATTTCTTTCACGCCTGTCCTACACACAGACACACACACACACACACACGGGCTCACACTGACACTAATACACAGTGCTGGTTTATTGGTTGGCCCCTGACCTGGGGCAATCATATCAGACCCAGCTATAATGTCTGTAAGTGTGTCTGCTAGCCATTAGTGGGTCTATGGCCAGAGGGATCAGAAGTATCAGGCAATAAATCATTTTTTTTAAATTTCATTTATTTGACTTGTCCAGTAGTGTGTTGATCTTGGTACGCAATGCCGTGGCGGGAGACAACAATGTGCTACTCTAAGGTCATGAGTTCAAATCCCACATCAGCATTTGTTGAGATAGAAACCAAAATGGGCTGCGCTTGACTAAAGTACTGAACTTGTTGCATATGAAAAGTCAAATAAAACAAAAAACTCTATATGTCCACAGACCTTTTTAGTGCTTGTGTCTGGAAAATTTAGACAGCATGGCTTTTACGTTTTTAGGAAAAACCCATACAAAGACATCTTCTGCTGTCAACAATACCCACAGATGTTTTTTCCCAGTCTGGTATGGAAGAACCTGACCGGCCTCCACCGAGCCGTGACTTTAACTCCATCCAACACCTTGGGGATGAAATGGAATTATTGCACCTGAATTGGATCAAATTCCGGCTTCCAGGGTCCACACATCTGGTGGAACATCTTACCAGAGGTGTGGAAGCTGTAAAAGAAGTAGGTTAATACCCATAGTCTAGAAATCATATGTACAAATTTCACATAAGGTCCCAATGTGAAGATTATGACCACTCTGACTTTGTTTAACTTTATTCAAATTATGTCAATTCATGTTAGCTGATTTAATGTTGTGAGAAGAAGGACCCCTAACCCTTATTTTTTTTAAACCATTATGTGCAAATGGCCTAACAAGGCTATTTACAGTCAAGATTTAAAGTTATTTAATTTATGTATTTGTTTTTTTATTCCAGACAATTCAAATAATTTACAGAGGAGCAACACTTTTTCATGCAAATTAATCTGTATATAAATGTAATAATCTGTATGGCAACATGAATTACCGTTGTTTTGATATGGATGTAGCTATGTAGCTTGCAATGTAGCTGTGTTTCTTTGTTGAGCCAAGGAAACAGCCACCACCAGAAAAGTGATGGAATGATTTGAAGATTTAGGCACTGATTTAGGCTGAAACAAGAGTTTGCTTACATTGAGTTTCATAGTGCAGCATTAACTGGATGCTTAGTGTGTTATCCTGTCACTGAAAATGAACAGACACCTTGCTTTCATCAATCAAATTGATTGCATCAGGGTCTGCATGGGAGTGGCCCGAGATCGTCTTATCAAAAGGTCCAATTAGTTCACATGCACAATGTTTTGATTCACAGCTTACTCACCAGCCTTCATATCACCAGCCAATTGCATCAGAGTTTTTTTTAAGCAAAACCAGTAAAAATAACATAAAGGAAATTCTCTCAGCTTCAAGATCTAAACAAAAACAATGTCCAGATCTATGGGGAAGTTATAAAAATTATTTCTCTAAGTCAAGATCAACAATCGCCGCTCTTCTACTGCACTGCGTGGTTTCACCATCGCGAGATCACTTAGAGAGAAGCCGAGACACTGAAGTGAAGTCACCCACCTCTCCCTCATTTTTGCCACAGATGCAAAGTGTGTCCTTTGTTTTTGTTCAGCAACGCAAATAAATGCTGGCTCCCATAACCAATTCATCTTTCACACAAGGGGGTTTGTATTGTGCTTTCTCCAGCTCCGGCCACGCACAATTTGTGCTCGACACTGCTGTGGGTGAAAAAAATCAGTCAAGGCAGAGCAATAACAACGGGTTTGTCTTCTTTTAGAGCTCCCCTCAATGGCTCTCTTTGTTTTTTTTATTGTTTTTATGTTCTTGAAGGGACTGCAGAGGCTTGCACAGCTGCTCATGCTGACTACAAGGTGGGATTTATTTAATTGGCGTTCATATGGGCGACAAATATTTTACCATTTACCTATAGACCATACAAAACCGGAATTTTGGAAAGAGTGCGTATAACGAGGAGAGTATGTTGGATAAAATGAGGCCAGGAGATGATGGTTGTCTGTTTTCCTGACAGCGTGATGATGGCATCCGGCACTTGATAATGGAATTTGCAGCTTTACATGACAATATTCACTCCTTGAAAGGATTTTGGCTGACAGCAGTGTGTTCGGCAGAAACTGTTTTCCTCACATTTCTTTTCCTTCACATTGTGGTGAAGAATGAATTATAAATATAATGTAATTCACACACGATTTTGGCACGTTTCATTGTTTGGCAGACTTATTGTTTTTGGCGGCTTTTCTATTAGTAAGTTTCTACCATGATGTAAAGTGTTATGGAGTCATCAACATACACTGGATTATAAGCCAATTAGTCATGTTACTGACAGCATTCTTGTTTATATAAGGAAACAACAGCCAACTTAACCAAGCTTTTGCTTGAGTTGTATATGTGGAATATTAAAGGTGATTTTATAGTCCTTATGCACTGCCTGCGTATCATCAAGTATTAATCCATCATGTCAGCATTATAATGTTATGAGTGGAGAAAAATAATTGCAGAAAAAGTAGATTTCATCAAGACAGAGGAGGGAGGTAAAAAGAAAAGACATATTTAGCTTGGAGGCTAAAACGTTACTGCACTCTCACTGAATGCCTCTTTCTGTCTGTGTCTCCTCTCAATATCTCTTACCATCCCTTTTTTTCCTCCCTCTCTCTTCTCAGGCACACATTTTCTTTCTCTCCATTCAGTTGCCTGTGGTTCAAGCATTGATTTATGACTGCTTACAGTGTGCTTCCCTCTCTGAAATTGGCTGGATATCTATGTCATTTTGCACAATTTTAAGAGCGTAACCTCAACTGTCTCTCACCTCAATGTCCCGAACCAAGCAGCACATTCACTTTAAGTTGAGCTGTGTTCAAAGGATATTTCCGAGTTGATTCAAATACTATATCAGTCATTTAATTTATACATCTGAAGTACTTCCTGTACAAGATGAAGATGGTTCGTGAACTACAGACATCTCACAGCCTTAATTGACTATTTCTCACAATGAACTGTATGTATCTTTAAAGGCTATAGGAAACTCTGAATAGACCAAACATTGTAATGTATATTTTACTTGTCAATAGTCTTTGTCTCTGTGGTAATTAAAGGTAGTTTTAAACATTAAGAACTGATCTGAGAAAATGTTATTTCCATTCACTTCATCCACTTGCTCCTTCGTTATTAATGACTTGGGGTCATATTAATATGAATGTGTGTAGGTGGAGGGGAGGGACCCCGTGCCCACACTTCCTGTACCACAGAGTCACTAGAGGAACAGCAGAGTAGAGAAAATGGAAAAAATATGGAGGAAAAGACCAAACAAAAAGGCAGAGAGAAGACAAAGAAAATATCAATATGCTAATACAGAACGGTCGGGAGCCGAAGCACTAGTGACTTGTTTTTTTTACTTTGGTTTTTACAGTGTTGGATCAAATAAAGGAGCACACAGGAACATGGGACTTTGATAACTGTATCTCATCAAATGCAGCTGGAGTTATTCACGGTAATTGAGAAGTTTGCAAGCAGACCTATAGCGGAAGTAGTCTAAGTTTATTTTTGGAACCCAACTCCCCATTATTCATCCATTTATAAAACTCTTGACAGATAAAAGGGTATTTATGTTGCATAGACACACACGCACGCACGCACGCACGCACGCACGCACGCACGCACGCACGCACGCACGCACGCACACACAACTAAGGAACTTAGATTTCCTAGATGTTAAACTCCTCAGCTTTTAACAACTTTTACTGCTGAATGTGAAAGTGTGTTATGGCCATTTGCAGCCTTGTTGGTGAGATGTGCACATACACACACACATACACACAGCACACCCAATCATAGACATACACAGCATTCCTTGGACAGTATAAAGGATTAAGGTCTGCGTAGCCTAAGGTAATGTCAAATGGAAAGAAATACCCGTGGAGACTTTGCATATATTTCTATAAGGGTTAAATAGGAAAACAGGACAGAACTCAGAATGCAGAGGATTGTCTCTGTACAAAAGCTTCTTCCTTAAAAACACCTCAAACACCACCTGTTAACTGAGGCCAGAGGCCTTAGTTAACGCTTCACCCTGCCATTAGTGCTGTTTATGTCCACCCTGTTTTGTGCAAATTACTTTCTTTTCCTTTTTATTCTCTTTTGTCCCCACGGACAAATATAAAGCGTCATTGGGTCTCTTGAAAATATGGATTCAAACTATTGTTATTAATACTATATCATAATAGTGCACAGCTGTCAGGGGAATTTTTTGGGGGGTTCAATATCTTGACCAAGGATCCTTTACAGACTTGAGGAGCCTTGGATCAGACAACTCACCTTCTGGTTAGTGGACGACCCGCTCTACCTCCTGAGCCACAGTTATCACTTCTATAGCATTAAATATGTAAAAACAAAAAAATCCATTACAACACTTTGCATTAAAACTTTTTAGTGACTCAGGCAAGCTGTGATATTGAAAGGAAAATTTGTGTTTTCAAGAAATGTCCGTCAGTATAGTATACTGTATTCCTGCCACTCACTTTGAAAAAATTATTTTCTTTAACGTCACCATAAAAAAAAAATGCTAAAAAAAATACCAAGTGGGAGAGGTCTGTAAGGATTACTTTTCTATCATTTCTTTTTTTCATTGCACAGCCAAATGCAGGGGGGTCTTGCACTAACATTGATCAGTGTGACTGATGAGTGCTTCACATGAAGTCAAGTGAAGTGAAACACCTCAGATAATACACCGAGACGGATAAAACAGTGAAGTGACAGCAGCACATTAGGACAGTCCTCTATCATTAACATTTCCCCAGTGTGAGCGACTCGAGGAGGGGTGCAGGTTGCCACTGCAGTGGCGGCTGTCCTGGCTGGCATGCAGACACAAGTGGGATCACCCAAACCTCTCACAGTCCCCGTGGATCAGTCTCCATGAGCTGATCAAAGCCATTTGACTCCTGCCACGCAGGGTAGTGATTGCTTCCATGCACTCACTGACACCACTCAGCTTGGCTAAAGACACCCTAATTAAAATGGAGAGTATGGGAAGAGAGAAATAAAGCTGCTCTCTGCGATTTCCCTGCCAGCCGCCAGTCTTTGTTCCCTCTTTCTTTTCTTTCTCTTTTACCGAGTGACCTTGCATTGAGTGTCACACCATTAATGTTGGGGGGAATCTTGAGGAAGAATCGTTAATTGCAAACGTTCCCTTTAACCTGTGTTCAGCGGCAAAACCATGAGCACAATGTCAATGCTAGAGCTGTGCATCTTTACATTAGGCTTTCGGCTAATGCAGAGGTTGATTCAAACCACAAAGCATGGCTTATATTCTGAGTTGAAGAAGTTAGACAGTGTCTTCAGGCAGAACTGCAACACTGATACCCCCAGAGACTTTGAGTTTATCAAATTTCTATTTAAAATTCCAATAGGCAGTTATAGGGGGAGAGGGATCCCCTGTCGTTGACCCAGACCGGGCTGTTCCAGGTAACCAGACTCTTTGTTGGTCGCTAAGCAGAGGGATCAATATCATATCAGGGCCCAGTGGAACACCTGACAGTTCAATTCCACAGCAAGCCTCGAAATCAATACCTTTGGAATAGTTTTGGACTTTCCCACAGGCTACCCACTGAAGTTAATCTATGGTGTCATTAGCCTGGGTCACAGTGTGCATGGTCATTACACTGTGTAACAATAAATGTTCATAAAAGACGACACGCTTCGTCCTCTTGTGCTTGACTGCAACCTCTAATTGAAGTAATTTCATTCAGGAGGGAGTATGGACGCCTGATCGACTGGTCGTGCCGCTCCTCTTTGTAATTCACATTCCGAGAGAATATGGGGAAGTGCTGGCATGTCAGACCTATCTAAGTGGTACAAAGCACAGGAAATTGAACAAGGTTTTATCAAGCAGAAAATGTGCTAAAGTGTTTAGTATATGCCAGACTGCCTAAAGGAAGGTCTGTTTACCCTTGAAACATAGTGGTAGTTAGTTTTACAAGTTATTCAACCAATCACCACTCTAGTTTTTAGATTCCCAGAGGGAAGAACCGTGGACATCCATCTTGATCGCTATTTATTTGCTAATTATTCCACAGCCAGCAGTAGTATTAACGGACCCTAATCCAGACACTGACCATCAATTACTAATGTAGAGAGAGGTAGATTGCAAGTACGGTCAGACAACACAATCAATAAGAAGGAATAAATAATTAAAGCCAGTTTGATTTTTTTGTGGCTTGGTCAAATCTGTTATACAAGAGTTAAAGCCACATAAATGAGCATGAGTTCCTCTTGAATGCTACACATTCTAAATGGAAACGATAGAAGAGGAAAAAGGAAAAAAGAGCCTCCCCCTATTTATCGAAGCTTAGCTGGAATGGCCTGTCAAAATATACCACGGAAACCCAGTGGAAAAATGACACAAGCGACTCTGGCTTTGAGTGGCACAGTGGTTTTGGACAGAACCCACTCCAAACTGGAATCTATTTTCTCATCTGTGGCAGCTGGGGGCAGGGGTTCTGTGAGGGGGCAGAGCAGGAAACGGCTAAGGAGGAGACTAACAGCTAATATTGCCTGGTAACTCTAGATTCAACTGCAATATCCCCAAGGCCACAGCTTGTTACTGTGGTTGGAATAAATGTTTACTAGATCCTTATCATTGGATTAGTGGAAGCTTGATATACCTGCCTACCTTCTTGTATGTTCTCTTTAGAATCTACTTATAGTACACTCAGCAGCATGACATCATATAATGAGACTAAATAGAAGTCAGAATTATTTTCCTCACAGTACGGTGCACTGGCCACAGAAAATAATTACTCTGTGGCCGGCAGAACATATTTGGAAATCCTGGTTTTTCAGGGATATCTGAAACTGGCTATTTTCGAGACAAAAATGTGGTTCGGGTGACAAGTGGCATCACTCCTTCCATTTTTTCTGCTTATAACCAAGCTATATAATTTACAGTACGGCTTGAAGCAGAGGTCCAAAATCATACATTTTCCCAACTCTCATTTGGTGGCTACAATGCAAGAGGAATAAATCAGTTTTAGGATTTAAAATATCAGTGGCTCAGACTAAAACAGAAAAACAACTTAAGGCCAATGTCTGTATTTTAAAGCATGATGTTCGCTAGGATTGTTCTGGGTTGTGTCTGTATTTTCTGATTTACTAAATAAAGTTGTATCAAAGACAGAAAGAAAAGTCTGGCTCGACCGGTTGGGGCGAGCAGAGAAAAATGGGGAGGAGAGGAAAGATGGATGGAAAGAGGGGAGGAGAGACAAGAGAGAGAGACAGGGGGGGGGGAGAGGGGGAGAGAGAGGAGAGAGATACCAGGAACACTTGTGCACCATCAGGTTTCAGCTCTGACTAGTTATAATTAAAACAATATGATTGATAATTATGGATGTAAAGATGTAACAGCAACAACAATAATAACAAAGATAATGATAATAATAATATTTTTTGTTGGGAGAGAGAGAGAGAGAGAGAGAGAGAGAGAGAGAGAGAGAGAGAGAGAGAGAGAGAGAGAGAGAGAGAGAGAGAGAGAGACCAACTATTGGAGGGGAAGTTGGTGACATGTAGTAACATTTTAAAATGTGGGAGCAGAGAGACAGAAAGAAGGGGAGAAGTGCTCGGTGCAGTAATATAAACCTATAAAAACCTTTATACTTGACTCGTGTTGACCTGGCTGCACTGGCCGTACATACTGAGCTGCAGGTCATACACCGAAGATTCACCAGATTCCTTGATCTACCGCAGACAAGATCTGTTTAGCTCATAGGTCTGTGGATGTTCCTCCTGCTTCCTGCAGACATTGAAGAGATTTACTACTGCGGCTATGTTACATAGCTTTGAGTTCCTGGTAATGTCAATCATTGTTCTATATGGTGATTTAAAAAGTTGTATCATCTCAAAGTCATTTTGATTTCTTCCACATGTTTGGTGGATAAGACAAAGTATGTTGTTTCCCTTGCACTTGTTTCCAGCCTTTCTTATTAGTGTACCCTGCTGCCTGAAAGCTGCACATGACTCATCACTCTAAAAACCTAAGTACTCTTAGAGGTCTGCATGCTGCATATACAAAGAGGAAAGTACACTCTATCCCAGCACCATAACTAAGTGAGGTTACCAATCTGAATATGTGATGCTATTAAAACCATTAGGCCTTGCTATGTAGTTGAGGTTTTGATTACAGTCATAATGTTTGGACATGTCCTATGACTGCATTATTAAATTAATATGTGTTGAAATTGTCATGCCTTTGTGGCTTCTGCATGTATCAAATTCATGTATAAATGATGCACTGACGAATAATTGAATTTACACAAACGCTTAAAGCAAATAAATCCTATTAACTTTTTTTCTTTCATGTGACAGCTTGATTTAGAAGAATTTCCACAAATCACTTTCAAATGAAATCCTAAGAAGACAGCCAGCATCTCTCTGCAGCAGCACAGCCCCGACACAGAGCTTTGCAGGAAGCCTGCTCCATAATGACTGTCGGCGTAAAACATGAGTTAGAGGGACGGGATTAAGGCCACATAAACAAACGTCTACAACTAAACCTTGGAAACAACAAGCAGCTAACAATAAAATGTGAGAGGTGGAATCTTTCACTGGACTGTGCCACGTTAAAATAATGATATTAAGTAATTTTATGTGAACAGTTAAAGTCTTTGAGTGAACATTTTTAGATATCTCTGTGACTTGCAACATAGTAGTTAGTTATTCAGTAGTTTATCTTAAGTGCAATTTCTCAGTCTTTGATAGTACTCAACTGATAGATCTAAATTGATGAAAGAGAAGCTATAATTTTCCATCTAGAAATAATGAAGTGATAATCTAAGAATCAATTTTTAGGTTAGTACTGCTGACCAATGTTTTTTTATATCTGATTCATTCATATACATTTTGAACCACTATAGGTTAGTGAACATTTTTTTAAATATTTTTTTATATAGATGTCTATCTATAATTAGCGCTCGCTGTATATTCATATTGACGTGCCGCAAATTAGATTAAAGCAGCTGGTAAATGGAAAGTAAATCAAAAACAATGTTTAAAGTTGCAGAATCATTTTCTTCATATTCATTTGATGGTTTTCTGTGTCAACTAGAACAGTAAACTGAATATCCTTGACTTTAAGACTGTGGCAAAGAAACATACTTAGTATAGTTATCGCAATAATGTAGCTATTGCAATACTTCATGTAGTTTATTAAATACACAAGATGAGAGCGGTGTGGATGCTATAGAATTGTTGAAAGGCCACATTTACAGAGCTAAGCAGAATCATGCAACAGATGTCTTTTGCTAATGAGTAATTGATTACATTTTTATTGATTTGTTGAATTCAATCATGTTGGCTCTGTTTTACTGCTGTGCCGAGGGGAGATTTGAGGAGAAGCCTTCTCATAGCTTCCATGGATCAGGATAGTTAATGTTTACATCAGAGGCCCCTCAGTTGCTGTAAGGCTACAAAGTCCAGGGCAGTGATGCGCCACATGGAGATAAGGGAAGAGACCAAAGAGGTCAGCTATCAAATACTTGACTATAAACTGAGGTTACCTCTACAGTTATTTTTATTTTGGGAATTATTTTAGGAATAGTCATTTTGCATTTACTAATTAAACATAGCCTCCTTCAATGGATACAATTAGAATGACATTTAGAAATATCCTGTCTCAAAAGTATGATGAAAATCCAGTCCATTCCAATTATTATTTTTTATCATAATGTCCCAACAAGACTGAAGTCTGCAGCATGAGTCCTGCTGGAAAAAAATTCCACATGCCTCCCATATAGCTTCCATGCATTTGCTCCATGAGAAACCTGTGGAACTAGTTCCTTGTTTGGGTGGCAATCGTCATTTCCAAATTCAAGGCTAATCTTATTATCTAATCTAATATTATATACATTCCTCTTTGATAATGCTCTATCCCTCTCTTTCTTTCTATCTCTCTCTCTCAATCTCATTCTGCAGGAATCTCTATAATAATAAGAATAATGACAATTCAAATAAACAAAGGTAAAACATCCCTGCATTTCTTTTGGATATCTGGCTGAACTTAACCTAACAAACGCTGTCAGGCTTAACAATCACATGACATTGTTATCAACTTGATAACTCAACCCAGGTTCTTTAGATATTAGCATGTTCACATAAAAGTGGGGCGGGATTTACAGCATATGACCAATCACTGACATGGACAAGTGTACTGGAGGGCCAAGGAAAAAGCTGAGTCAGGCACGAGTAACACACGATATGTAACACACGATATGTCAGTGGTGATTTTATTCATGTCAGTCGTGTTTTGATCTTAAATCCTGTATTTTTTAAAATACATGTTTGTGTGCTACTGATTTGAAACAGCAAATATATTATCGTGCAATGCCACCTGGATTACATCTTTACGATGTCACAGCTCAGAATAGGAACAAATCAAATGCACAAGTCTGAGATAACAATATAATTCAGTCCAAATTACCTAATGTTGAGTCAGATGTGGCAGACAAATGGAGCAGGGAAAATCAGAAGGAGTAGTATAATGGTGTTTACTTGGCACACTTTGGATTATTAACACCAATCAATATCTGTTTGAATGCCACATCCTGTCAGTGTTATTGCTGCATGTTCATTTCTGTATGGCCTCAATTTACCATTGCATTAAGGCTTCATTAGAGGTCTCATGAGCATGGCAATGAGTTACGTGTTCCAGTAAGATGTGAATCCAGTCAAACACCTTGGGGATGTAGTAGAACAGGGGATAGGAATCATGGATGGTCTACGTGAAGCAGATTCCAACATGTTGTAGAATCCATTGCATGAAGAACCGAGGCTGTCTGAGAGCAAAAGTGGGAATTACCCAGTGTAAGTGCATCGTCCCAGTGAGTGTATATACATGGAAGTGATTAGAGGATAAAGACTAGATGAGTATTTGGGTGAGGAAGTGTCAGGTGGCTGAAAAGTGGGACGAGTGGGCTGGCAGGTAATAATAATGGCATAAACAGGCAATGAAATAAATAATGAACTATGATGAATGACAATAGGTAAAAACGCTTTTGTTAAAAGATTCAACCTCCAAAGTCACAATATCTTCATATTGAATGTGTTTGCAAAATGAGCAATTGGTTCAATCTTCACTTGAACTTAGTGGTTAACATTTTGTAGTTGTGACGGGACCCTTCCGGCTGACATTCTCTGTCACTCACCTAACTCCTGCACATGTTACTTTGTTTTCAGCCCTTCAACATCACCTGCTCACCACACACACACACTTCACTCATGCATACTCTCACCCTTACTTATTGTACTGATAAACACACCTCAATGCATTCGTAGTTCAAGTTATCTTCATTGTCACACACTTTATTGAAATAAATTACTTTTCAACCTGCGTCTTCCTGTCTTTTTGTCAGTGCTTCTGAGCCGGGTCACTGCAGTGGTCACATTCAGGCAACTCAAACTTGGTTTCGGTTTGGGAGGATCATAATTTCAGTGTAATTGGTAATGAAAAGTAGAAAAAGTAAAACAAAAGGTCAAACATTACACCAGTTTAATTCTTCAATATTACAAAACTTCTAAACTTCACTTAAACAGCTCAATTCTAACTACTTCCCCTGTTTGTCCTTCACACCCTCTTGTTTGCTGTTTCATTTCAGAATAGAGGAAGTTGCATAATTTCTTGTTTAGTCCTGTTTGGCTTGACACACCTGAGTTGGTTTCATAAAACTGTTATGTCCATTACATCAAAGGTGGAGAGCACTTTATGCCAGTGAATTAACCTAAGCTCTGCTTGCACCCACTCCAATGTCAAAGCTTTAAAGCTATGTTCCACTCTCAAATTATTTTTGCAGTTCTGCAACAAAATCAGCCAGGCTGAGTGTACAGTTTATGCTGTTGTAGAAATTATTTCATATATAGTTACCCTCAATCTCTTGAATTAATACTGCTCAATTTCCATGATTACATGGTTTATCACATGATCTAATTCACACTTTGTAAGAGAACTTGCAGCAGTGACCAAACCGTTGAGCTCTAGCTTACAGTTTTTTTTTCAGGGGATGAAAAGAAGTAAAGATTGGGGCTTCCACAATGGCTACATTTGCACTGCATGTCACAGCTGGTTTAGCTCAGTGAACGTTTCATGCTTAGCTCAGCTCCCTGTGTCGTGTCAATTCACTCAACACTCAGCCAGCCATGGGGTCAGGCTCGATCTGTCTTCCTCTTTAATGAACCAGCAGATAATGGCCTATGGGGGCCTGGGAGAGACATGACACAAATTGCCATGTCTTCTGACTGGGATTAGTGGTAATTACTGTTCGCCTTGGCAAATCAATGGAATAGCAACATGACACGTAGGGGCCAACCAGTGTCACACGTTAGCTTGATACTAACATTCATGAGGGCACAATCGAAGGGTAGCAAGTTCCCACCATCAACTCTTCAGCTTATCTTGACGGTAATTTTAAGTGGCTTCAGAAAGTACTCGGATGCATTCAGATGCTTTTTGGTAACCAATTATATACCCATTAAGTGAAAACATGTTTGTAGAAATTGTTGCAAATATATTAAAAATCAAAAACGGAGGTTTCTCTTATAGTGAAGTATTCAAACCGCTAATTCAGTACCTCATAAAGCCCCCTCTGGAGCAATCACAGCTTTAAGTCATCCTGGGTCAGTGTCTTCAAGCTCAGAGGTTCCCATAGGAATAAAAAGACATCCAGTCGGAGTCGACAGCGCTTTGTGCAAATGAGGCGTCAGTCTGGACTCTGTCTGGGCAGCTCAGGGACAGAAACAGAGACTTGCCCCAGTGCTATGCTAGCAATATGTTGGGTGAATGGATTTGAGTCACTGTTGAGCTGCTGTTCTCTGCTAGTGCTATGCACATTTTAGGCGTTAGCAAAAATGGGGAAAGTGTTGTAGTCAAAAGGTGAGAGGGGACACTGCAGGACAAAAATGGGATCCGTCGTGCAGGTTCTATACAACTTATCGGCAACCGCTTACTTAAGAAACTTTTCAGAGCTGTCGACTTGAAACAGTTTTACCAGGATGCTTTGTGAGTATTGTCCCTGATTATCTTACTTTGTATGAATAAACTGCACACATGTATGTAAACCTTGAAAAATCTAATACATGTTCAGCCTGAAGCAGCAGTAACACATACCTGTGTGAACACTGACATGTCATTATTGTGCACCACCTTAATCTACCCGATACCCTCATAAGTTTTCAGGTTTTGCAGAGAAAATCTCTCCACCCTGTGAGGTTGTTGTCAGGGAACCCTAACCCCAGAGCGCCACTCTCCTCACCTCTGCAGTGGAGGGACGGACCCCTGATTAATGACTATTGCTTTGCTCACATGGGGCTTTAATTAAAGCACACAGACATACACACATGCAAAGTCCCCCCACACACATACACACACACACTAACGCAAAGTCCCCCCACACAAGGGCAAGACGAATGGACTTTAATTGAGAGAGTGTTATTTAAAGGGGAAGTAAAAATGGAGTGGTCCTTTATGTTGTGAAAACACTGGCCTATGACTCCATTCTGATCTTAGTTATCTCCTCCCACTGTGTGAGAACACAGTTGGTTTGTTAATTAGAGCAGCATAAATCTAGACTGGGATTACGTAAATTCTAGCTGAACAGGTATTTTTAACACAAAAAACAGAAATGCCCGGTAAAGAGTAAATTATGCAAACAAACACATTTGGTCAAATTTGTGTTTGCATTAAACAGATCTATAGCATGTTGGAAAACAAATCTTCCTTCTGAAATATGATAAAGTAGACTAAACAGGAGAATTAGAAATGTAGGACTATCTAGTATAATTCAGCTTCAAGTGAAGGTCTGGTTCTCTCTCTGCAGCTGAGGTAGATAAATGCTACTTCCATTTTTCCCCCTGCATCTTTCTCTTTGAGCCAAGAAGTACAATATTCCTGTCACACTCGTCTGTCCTTCCTTTATTCGGGTTGACGTCAAAATACCTGTCAGTCATCTATCGGTGTCTTGATTCGGATTAAAGGCTTTACTGGTACAGCTCGATGGAGCTTTCATTGTGTTTGGTTTAATTGGTGTAAAGCAGCTCTCCTTTAAGATGCTTAATTATTTTCATTTAAACAGTGTAATGAAGTTTATATGGCAAAGGGACACAGAGCCAAGATAGCTTTTGCATTTATCATCAGTGCAACAGGTTTTGTGGTGTTGTTGGAAAAAACTGGTGTCTCCTTGGTAACAGCTATGTCATGAAGGAATGAACAAAAAGGCAGAAACAAATTAAACATGTTCTCCCATCTTCCTCAACACCATCCATCTGTGCAGATCAAAGTGTGTGTCCCATTTATAACTTAATCCCCACTGAAATGTGTGTCGATCGTAATTGAATTGTCCTCAAAAGAATTGTCCACATCCTGGCTCCCAGCTACATCTGCTTTGCCGGTCTGTCCAACCTCTGCCTTAGAAACAGAAACACACTGACCCCATAAAGAAACACACAGAAACCTTTGCAGCTCAAGGGGCTGACAAAAGTGAGTTGTGTGACAGTAAAAGTTGCAGACAGAATCAGTCTGGGAGCCACAGTAAACTATGTTGATAATCATTTAGAAGACTTGTGACTACATGTATAACTATTTTCTCTTGGATTTTTTTACAACGATGGAGAAAATAAACAGCAGATTAATCCTTTATCACTTAGTCAGTCAGTAGCCACACATGATCTTTTTGATTTTTTTTTTTTTTTTTCTCTTGTTTGTACGATAATTTCTCTTTTTTTTATTTATCTCATTTTGGATGGATGGAATTTAAGTGAGCTAACTCACTATCGAATTTACCCAAATGAGACAAATTAGCCAGTGGCCAGATGATGTGTGGTGGGGATGAAAGGCATACACCATGGAAATAATACAGAAGTCCTGACCTCACTACCCTCAATGCTGAGTACATCACTAGCAGTCTCTTATAATCAGTTCCAAATAGTATGTTATGGACCAATCCAAGCCTTGCTTTGTTTGACATAATTTTGTATAAAAAATATGATGAAGCAAAAAGAGGTTAAAGGTCAAGTCAGTAATTTTCTATTTTAATTAAGACACATATGACTTATTCATATTACTCCTATAATATTAACACAGAATAGAATAGGGAACAAAAATAGTTTTTTATTTCGGTCCGTTATTGGCACATGTTCTGCACATCTCAGTGGCCAATTGTTCCCCCTGCTCCACTTATACATTAACAGCGGGTGGTGGGGTATCGGATGACATAAACATACATACATATAAATGTACATTGTCAGTAGATATATAGTCTTACTATTGACCTCTAGATGACCTTTGCATGGCCCCCTGCCAGGCCGTTAGCTGGGCTCATCTTTACCCACTGACCCCTATATTTTTAAAGTGAAACTCCTTAATCTATTTCCAACGAAACCTATTTGTTTTTTGGCTTGTTTCAAAAAGAGTCAACACAATGTGATACTTCACAGACAAACATTCACAGGACAAATATATGTTTCTATTTCCTGTATTTTTTTAATTAAAATAATTAGTTTAGCACATGACATTAGTCTTTTTTATCCTATTGAGGAAGTAAAAGGAAATGGCTGGAACCTGTTCTGGGTAATGGTGAATCTAAAAAAGAAAAGTACCACTTAGTTGCAAGCATGTGTCAGACTGTGCAGTCAGTAAAATAAGAAAGCTGATTGGATTGTGTGGCAGCACAGCTTGTACCAATTTCCTGAGTTAATGGGAAATTTCTCCTTCCTTCCTTGTCATGTTTCCCGAGGCCCTGGCAGTCGCCGATCGTCGTCCTGGACGGAACCAGGGTCTTCATAGCCACGGCTGTGGAGGTAAACAACAACACTGTTCAGACCTTGCCCTACCTAGCCGGGGTATCTCAGCAAACAGGTTGGGTGTCATTGGAGAAGGGAGCAAAATTGCCATGGACTCTTTAGAGAAAGAGCTCAAAGGCCGGGGCCACTGGCCAAGCGGTTCATTTGTACGCTCGAATGGACAAACATATACTCCTCCTGAGATAGAACCAAGATCGCATCCACTATGATATCCAAAATCAACAACATATAAATAACTGGTCAGAGTTATCAGTGAGGCTAGTCAAGAATTGTATAATGTAGTAATTCATGAAGTTTTTCAGATCGTAATTTGCTCTCTGCAATAATTTTTTTGACATATGTTGAAATGTAACTTCCTCCCTTTCTTTCTCCCAGGAATGTTGTGATGCAGTATTTGCCAAAGCACAATGGCATAATAAAACCAACTCTGTGGATCATAAGGTTTAACTATACAGTGCAGTAATCAATAAACACAATACTGGTATTTATAGTTTTTTTTTGTGTTTACCAAGCATTTGTGTTAACTTTAAAAATATATAGATTGTCTTTATTTCAAATTATTTCATTTTATTTTAACATTCACAGCTAAGATGTATTTGTTCACCTTCTATTTGCCAGCATCTCCCTCTGTGACCTTTTAAAGTCTTTTTAAAGTGGAGGTAGAAGAAGGCACGCCCGCAGCCCCATATTATCGGATGAGGCAGCTGACAAATGTGGCAGTGTTCACGCGTGAGCGTCTATTAATCTCCCAAACGATGCAAGGTCTAATGGGGAGAGGACTTAAGAGAGGACACAGCCGCTTTCTGCTCTTCCTTCAGGACACGGGCAGAGAGTAATGTCCTATTGCAATCAGATTACTCCTTTCTCCCTCTGACTATTTCCTGACACCAGCCACGACACTCCCTCTTCCATTTATTTCACTGGTTGGTGTTAATTCCCACTTATGGTTATCCATCTTTTTCTCTCTTTAGTTGAGCAGAATTTAATCTTTTCCAATTCTAAGATTCATTTTTCTTTGCCTGTTCTTGGATTACACTGAGCAACTGTCCTTGACAAATTAAACATTCAACTGTTTGCGCACTGCATACCTATTGTGTTAGGACTTCATTTGACATGGGTGCTCACACACGTAGTATCACACCTCAAGTCTATTCCAAAATTCAAATGTCATGAGTTTGATACTTGTCTCTATTTTATCAACATCACATCATTTCAACCCAGTGAGATCGGAAATCAATTCTTAAAAGGGCAAACTGAAAAGTCCTTCTTACTTCTTTACCTCCACTCACATCAAAGGGATTTAGACTTTGACTGCAAGTCAAATTCATGTTTTATCTTGTTGCCACAGTTCTTTTAACTTGCAAATAGACAACATCCCTAATCTGTGTGCAAATACAGACCTTACAAACAGACCTGCTCTGTGGATATGCTACGACAACAACCAGTCCTAAACTCTTAACATGTGTTTGCTTCTGGAAAAGGCTTCACTGAATTTAGTGACATCTATATTGTCCCCCTGTTTGGTTTTGTGTTGTTTGTTTCTAGAAGTAGGTGGCATGGCAAAGCTGAGACTTGGTCAGAGATGCAGCACGCCCCAGGCAGGCCGGGCTCAGGAGGCTATAAAGCAATAAATAAATAACCCTCAAGAACCGCACAATTTCTTTTTCTGTGATTGTATAATTTGTTTTACAATCACCTCTCACTCACAAAGACACTGCCTCCTGAGCTGTGTGGTCTCCCTCTGTTTGGCGCAATTGAGATGAAATCCCACCCATCTTCGTCAGTCTTTACAGGCATGTAAGAAAAAACATTCATTCAGAATATGTTTGGGATATTTCAGACACAACAATATGCAAATCTAATAGAAGAAAACGTATATGGGATAATGTGGCATATTGAAAAGGTAATTGGCAAAGCTACTCTTAATACTATGCAATAATGTTCATGAGTGGGTCATTTTTTATTGTTCTCATTGATGAAGATGCACTTGAATATGTACTGCATGCAGATGAAGTTATACAAATGCCTGCCAATGACAGCACTTAATTCCACCAAATAATCTATTCCTCCAGGTAATCTATTCCACCCTGTACTGATGCGTTTGGTGTGGATGCAGCCAAACATGTCACAGTTCTTCTGTTGACTATGATAAAGTCATATTCACAGTCAAAGCCTCACCCTGCCTTCACTTCAAAATGCATTTAATGTGGGGGAGATCCATTGCATGTAAAGTGGATTATGTGACATGTTGGTTATATCAGTTCAGGTTTCAGGTTTTTTTGGACAATACATTTTAAATTTAGCTTATAAAATGTTAGTCGATGAATGTCACCGCTGATTATAAAGAATTTATGTACAGTTCCACAAAAGGATTTTAAAGATTCGTCAATTGTTATCTCTTCCGTTTTTGCTGTTTGCTGCCATATTTCATAAATGCCAGAAGGCACAGAAGTTTGACAATTTTCAAACTTGACTACATATCAGTGCAGCTCATTATGATCTCTGACGTGTTCTCCCTTCAGTCCGTGTTGTTGCCTCAGCCACAGCTACCACTGATCTCATCAACCTGCAGATGGAGAGGGAGACATCTCAACGGACAGCGTGGGAGAGAGGGGGAGATGGGGGGGTGGCTACCCTGCCACATGACTTACAGAGGGAAATGCAATAACGGTGTTTCAGCAATATAGACCAACAAAAAGCCTCTAAGTCAGCCTTTCCTTACTCCCAGGTCTGATGAGGACTATCAGTTCTTGGGCCTTTCCTACAATTGCAGTCCTCGCAGTGCCTCGTTAGAGGCAACGTGATGCAACCACATATAATCCTGCCATTCAAATTTCTCAGACAAGTAACGGGAACAACACGTGCAGCTGACTGATGCAAAGTTTCAGAGCAATTCCAGGGAAGTTTTGACCTCTACTGCAGGTGCATGAGTGTGCAGTGCCAGAGCGCATTGCACTTTTGAAACTTTTGTTGCCAGAGTTTAACCTTGCAGAAGCCAATTTCATAAATGTCAGGACAGACATACACAGCAGCAAATGGAGGTTAGCTGAGGGCTGAAGAAGTGCATGAAGAATATGACAATGACATTTGCTGAAACGCCAGCACAATGTAAAACCTCAGCAAGCCGACCCACAACCTCGGTCTGTTGGAGTGATGATAGCATGTCTTAAGTTAACTTCGACCTTATTTGATCCCCATTTTGTTGAATTTAGTCTTGGTGGCCATGGAAGAGGTGCAAACTGCTAGAGCATCTAGAAGTCATGTTGAAGATAATCACAAGGCACCATAGATTTGGTATCATGGCTTAATCAAGTTCTCTGCCACACATTTTAACTGAAATATTCCTGACATGCTTTTTATCTGATACAATGTAAGTATATGACTTGACAGTATCTATACTTTCATAGTGAAACCTATATTTTGTGTTCATATAGTTCCAATGGTCAGATAAATAATGCACATGACTGTGTTACCGTAATGAAAAAATACTGCAATGAATTGGCAGAGGGTTGTTTTCAAATTCTTATTGTCATGACTAAATCAGGATCAGGACAACAGTGGACCTATTAAATTGCATATGCTGTTAAGAGACCAATGGAATATTGAATATTATGTGTGTCTTTGAAAGTTTTAGAAAATACCTGGAGTTGGATACATCACCAGATTACCTCAATTTCTGATTGAGAAAAGGTTGCATAACACCTTTCTGCCACTTGGACCTTTCAGCTAACATGAGAATGTAGTTTATCTGAAGAAGGTTGTGATATGCACCGCAGCCGTCATCTAACTTTTTGGCAGCCCACAACAAGAGTCTTTTGGGCCCTACATCAAACTAAAAAAAAAAACATATGATACCAAACCACTTGATTCAAATCTTCAAACCAATCTTTCGGTATCAAAATCATACATAAATTATGTATGCGCATAAATGTGAAGAGGTTGAGTTTAGTCGGAAACGCCCAGCACCCTCAGAGGTAGATCATACACACACATTTAGATATTCTAGTCTTCACTCTGCCCACAATATATTGATTTTTAGCATTCATTCCACAGTAAACTTAGTACCCTTAGTTATCCTTATTTGTATCAGTTGTGATGACACAAATCATGGAGGTATATTGGTTACCTTGTTCAATATCTTTTTCTTTCGTAGATTCTGGACAAATTAAAATTTTTGGAGATTTCTGTGAATTTAGTAATTCTGCTATAGGACAAAAAACAAAAAACACCAATTTGCTGAGACTGGTAATCAGTGATTAGAAGAAGAATAGGCTGGGAGGGTAAAATTGAGATCGTCTGAGTGCTTTGATAAGTTCATCCTATTAGAAATGTACATTTCACCTACCTGGGACTTTGTGGAGAAGTTAAGTAAGAGACATCTCACTCAATATGACGAATCCATTATGAATCCATTGGTGCATGAATATGAAATGGAATTGACTTGTAAAATAGATAAATTAATGCTTAAGTTCCACAGTGCATTTTTTCTCTGCACCAAAACTTCAAATAGATTTAAATTCCTTGCATGTGCCGAAGCCACCAGTGACCCATTTCATAGGCATCCTGGAGTGTTACAGTACAGGCTACGCAATGCAGTGTGTAACCTGGTTTCTCTGAATGCTCCTCTATTTCTCTGCCAGCTCTCTCCGTTCAGCAGGTGTCAGCTGTCCTGTCCTTGCACGGCACACTGCTGTGCCCCAAAGCTGTTCACTACATGCTCAGATACATCCTCTACCTACCACACTGACAGAAAGACTAGAGACGGTGTGAGTGCACTCAAAAGAGATCTTGAAATTTACCTTGTGGAAAAACATATTCAGGTTGATTTCTTTTTATTTCTTGGTTGTTAGAAATTGATTCCTGCCATAGCGGCAGCTTTATGAGAGCATTTCATTTCAGGTAGAAAGACCAGAATAGGGAGAAATAGTCGAGATGTCCTTATTGTCGGATAAACTCGACGTTTTGGGGCAAGATTGAAGCAGACAGTTCTCCACTGACAGGAGACACAGGTTGTTGTTTTCCGGTCAAATTGCATTTGCCACAAAGATGTCATCAGTGAAAGATGAGGTGCAGCGACCTCCGGGGATGATTAGAAAACATCATTACATCCCAGCTGTGGGACACTAACTATTTATGACTGCTGATGATTCATTCCATCACCACGGTGTGCAACCTTTTCCTGTATTATCTTCTCTGTGGCCGCAGAATAAGGTGTCATCCGTGTGGAAAAATCAGTTTTGCCCATTCGCTGTCCTTCAGTCCTCAACTTCAGCTTTGATCAGGCGGCGGGGCTGCTGATGGGAGCAAAGTGCTGCAACCGGAGCCTCCACCCGTGCAGATGCTGGAATATCTGTCAGACAGCAAAATGATTTGTTATGCAAACCATTATTCATATCTGACAACATGCGGAGTGGCTACTTTGGTATTAATGGCCCCTCACACTGGAAGGCCCTTATTGATGTTGACAGCCACACCTTCCGAATAGCACGCTCATCTCAAAGGTCTGAAATGTTACTAATGAATGGAAGAGTGATTGGAATTTTGTGTGTGTGTGTGTGTGTGTGTGTGTGTGTGTGTGTGTGTGTGTGTGTGTGTGTGTGTGCATGCGTGTGTGTGTGCGTGCTGCACATGTGTAAAATAGTTTGAAACCTGTGTACATGCCTTAGTCTCATACCAGAACAAGTCTGTATTAATCTACGGCTGACACATTCTCAATTTTAGACAGATTAAACACATCGTTCTTTTTGTATCTGGATAACTTTGTTAAAAACGAAATGCCAAGCTGCTTTAAGAAATACATATATTAATAATATGAATACAGTTTACGTTTATGACTAATTGATAAAGGCATATAATGACTCTTGTAGTTGACAAAACAGACATATGCACCCGGAAGGGGTAATACTGTGAGAATAAACACAGAATTGTACAAATTGAGAAGAAACACACAGATATTCTCTCAGATCACAGTCAAAGATATTGCATTTGATCAGGAACATAATGGTCAGATTCAGGGAGATCACTGGTTCCATCTCTTTCATTCAAAATGGTTATTTCTTTTTCTCAGTGAGCCTCAGGATCACTTCATGGTTCCTGTTCGACTCTCTGCCTGCCACACTCATCACACATCACACCTCCCTAGTTTAGAAGTGTCTCATTCTCCTGTCTGCTGGCCATTCGTCCAACCCTGCTTACAGATTAGCCTCCTCTGGTCTTCTCTGCAAAGCCTCACTCCCTCTTTGCCCTCAGCCTCTGCCTGCCAGAAACCTCACCTCCCTAATAAAGCCTCACTTTATCACTTGTAACTGTGTTTTGCTTTCAGGTTCACCCATTCAACCATACCAGATTCTCAGCTAAACTCACAGGTCCTTCCTTGTAGCTAAATCGAATAGCAAAGTATGCAACTGCTATTAGCGCTGCTGCACACTAGAGGATTATCAGGCCGATATTAGACCCGATTTGCCCCTTCCTGATTGGAGGCCAGTTGGTGCGGATTTTCTGCCCAAATAATCCTTAAGTGTGAGGGGTTTACAAAATAATCTTAATGCTACTGACTGAGTCGGAGCCTCCCCCAAAATTGAATAGTACATATCAAACATGTCACACATAGTCGTCTCTGACCGAATACTGAGCAAACCGACATTAGCTGATGAGAGTGATCTGACCGGGAAACATTTCCAACCTGATGTTTCTAACTTGCAAAGCTTCGACTAAAAACAACAATAATTGTCCTACTCACACCTCTAGCTGACACCGCAAAATGTGCCAATTCCGACTTCTTAGCCATAAATGGAGCGACGCCTGCGAGCTGGTTCAGGCAGCCAACTTGAGCTGCGCTGCTCCAATCATGTGACACTCATCATGTGACATACTGTACCTCACTCTCCACAACCATCTATAACACACCCACCTATCAGGTGGTCTATTTAAGCAGAGAGGAATTTCCCATCATGCCCTTTGCTCGCACAACTGCTGCAGTAATAGTACCTATTGCTTCAGCCCCTCCACCACCCCAGCATCCACCTGTAGGCTCCAACGGGGGGGGGGGGTTACAAGTATTTGTTCATCACTCCCATCATTCCTATGTAATCATATGGGGGAGTGATTAGGTTGGAGCCTAGACACCAAACACGAAACCTGTTCTACTGCTGCAGTAAACGTTTGAACGCCAGTTGTCTGACTGAAATACATGCATAGTTTTTGTTCTCTTTTACGTTTGCTGCTGCAAAACTGAAGTCACATAAAATGGTTTGCCAACCGCCAAAGAAGAAGAATCAGTTTCTGTGAGATTGCAAATCCTCAGTTGTGCACCAGGCACAAGTTAGTTCATTCACTGCAGGTGGTTCAGTAACAAAAACCTACAACAGCCCAAACACACCATTGTACCCTTTTATGTCTTCAGTTGAAATGTATAGGCTTGGGGCCATGAGTCGCAGCTTTTGGGATTAAAACAGGTAATCCAAAACACATATGAACGCCTACTGTTCAATGTAATGAAACCCCTATGTAATGGTTATTGTTTTATCAACCTTCTCATCATGCAATCATCTTGTTCACATGAACCTGAGTGTTTGACTGTGATTTGGTAATTTTACCAGATTTAGTGACAATAGAGGGAATTTTAGCACGGCTAAAAGAGAAAATAGCTGTGATCCAGTTTACAGTCCTGGGTTAGTTGAAGAGTTTTGTAGGGTTTTTTTCTGATTCCCAATTGGCCTATACACCAAAAACATACACACTCTGACATTACCATATACACACTGGCATTCATGTGTACATCCCCCTGCTGGTGGTGATGGATAAATCTCTAAACTGTGCATGTAATCACTCACCATGTCATCTTTAGGAAACAAATTAAAAAGTGAGATATAAAGAATTTTACTGTGGCAGGGGTTTGCCGATGGTAAAATCACGAGGTTAACACACTAATTATGCAAACAAGAAACAGCCCAGTGGCTTTCTTACTTTGTGATTTCATTTTCTGAAAGGAGAGATAGGGCCTCAACTTACTCTTAATCTTTTCCCTCGCCCTCCAGGCAAATGTGCTGTGCAGGAGGAGGACAGAAAAATGATTCTTTCTTTTTTCTGTCTCACTCTCCCTCTCTCTCTCTCCAACCAAGGTCAGTCAAAGCTTTAAAGAAATTAATCCCTTACCTCTGGGGTTCGGGTACCATCTATCTGAGCTGTAATGTGATAAGGGGGACAGGGTGGAGAACAGGGAACCGGCAGGTGCTCCACACAGCTAACATACTCTCAATTCATCATCTGACATTGCTCCTTTTCCTATTACACCCACACCTCCAAAGCCTCGAAGGTGACTACAGTGCGGTTACAAGAAATGGGGAAATATCTTATTCTTCCCGCTTATCAAAATCGCTCCAAAATAAGCAGATCCCCTGTAAATCCCTGCAGCTGGTGTGTGCCAGCGCTGCACTCAGACTGATACAACTACGGCAGCCTGCATCTCCCTCAAGGCACATGGATCTAAAGGGGGGGTGTGGGGGCACAGCCACAGTGTGTCAGAGTGTAAATCCTTCAGTTACATGCAGACCCACTGTGGCTGTGCTTGTGTTGCATGTGTAGATTACGGCAGTTTCGTAGCTGAAGATGTAGGAATGAATGTGGGTGGGTTGTTGTGAGCACACGGGCGATGTGGTGCTTGTGAGCAGACACTAGTCTGGCTCTGCATTGTGACAGAGTGGGGGAACAGAGCAAAGGAAAATGAAACCTCAGCAGAAGAAGGGAGTGCATAGGGTGATGTATGGCCGTCTCAGTGCCCTTATGACATTTCCATCAACCTATAAAGGCTTAATGGAGGATGCATTGTCACACATGAAATGGAAGGAGAGACAAGAGGAAGAGAAAGCCACTTGAAAACCGCAAGGTTGAGGCTAAATGAAAGAGGAAAAAAAGGGGTCAGGCAGGGAAGGCATTTAAGCGGAGCCTGCGTTTTGTCAGGTGAAGTGGAATAGCATGTCATCTGTAAAACGCTTCTCCCTCCCACCACCCCAGAATGAACTGGTGTGTCTGTGCAGAGACAGATCGCTGTCCGCAGAGCGACGATGAAGTCTAGTGCATGTCACGCTTCCTGCCAGCGCTGCTCATCAGCTGCTGGGACAACATGAAGAAGGAGCAGGGTGCGAGGATGTCACAGAGTCACTGATGAATGGCAGACAGCTGCCATTCTTGCTCACTCATGTCTGCTGAGTCTGCCACAGTCCCTCTGAGGGATTTATCATTCTACCTTTTTTTTCAGATTTTGTTTTGCTTGTTTTTGTCAACATCACCACCCATTGTATGGAAATGAGGGGCTGAGCTGGCACAGACAATTTACAGATTGAAGAGTTGCGAATTTGTGTTGTTTTGCGTGTGAAAATGAAAGTGTGGCGAGATGTGAAATGAAAGTCACTTCTCAGCGCAGCAGATGGAACGATTCATCTTCCTGCATTTGAAGTGACTAAATCAAGCCTAATGAGGAAACTACATCTGCATGTACAAATTGATTAAACAATTCCATGACGGGAGTGGATGAGAGGTTGGCTATTGCAGGTGTAGTCACTTTCGTCAAATGCATCTTTGACTAAATGTGTGTGCATCAGTGTTAATTTTGGCAGCTATTTTTGATTTAGTCTTAGTCTTAGTCTTGACGAAAATGCATATTAGTTTTAGTCTAGTTTTAGTCATTTTTATCCTTCTTAGTTTTAGTCTAGTTTTAGTCGACGAAAACAAATTACATTTTAGTCTAGTTTTAGTCACATTTAATAGCCACATTAAACTCCTTATCTTCCCTTCTCAGGTCCAGGGACCCCCTGTGTTGTGTCTACAACTGCGTACTAGTCTAGCTTGCAGTACTTAGGTTGTCCATTAGATGTCCCTCCTATAGGTCTATAGCAGGGGTCGGCAACCTTTACTATCAAAAGAGCCATTTTGCCCCCTCTTCCCCCAAATAAAATTTGTCTGGAGCCGCAAAACATATTTGATAACAAAGCTGATAAAATTTTATATAAAGTTAAATGGTAAATGGATTTGTATTTATATAGCGCTTTTCTAGTCTGATGAAGACCACTCAAAGCGCTTTACAGTACAGTTTCACATTCACCCATTCATACACACATTCATAGATTGTGGATTATTGCATTTATGAAATTATGGAACAACAATAAAGAAAACTGTTGACATTTTATTTATTTTTACCTGTTACAACAAAGGGAAACACCAAATGCTTATGAAGAGGAGAAGAAAATACACAGGCAAGTGTAGGCCTACTTTGAAATAAATTAAACGCAGAACTATGTAGGGTTATTTGAGTCATCCCCATATTTGTGGGAAATGTATGAAATAAGAAGTACCCTATTTTGAAATAAATAAAAACATATAGCTGCAGCCTATATATTTTAGTTGGCGTTGGCGAAATGTGAAAACAAAAAGTGAAAGCAGATCAGACCGGAGGAGGAAACTGAAGGTCTGTAGAAACCAACTGCAGCCTCTGCTCTGGTCAAGAAGCTGCGGCGCTGATCTCAGAGCAGCTGAGACCAGAGAAACTCTGTGTTTTCACTGTTTCCATAGTTAAGAAGCAGGTGAGTCAGTGACCGGCCGGGTTCACATGAACGAGCTCTAATCTCACTGTCTCTCTGAGCGAGTGCGCGGGGGCGGAGCCTCGGGACCGGTGCGCTGTCTGGCAGCACACAACCACACACGCACACACACACAGACACACACACTCGCCGCTCCGGGTACTTCATGACGGCCTGATACTATTATGTTTTTAAAAGTTGTTGTGACTTAGTCAACCGCCAACATTTTCGTTTCGTCTCGTCTCATTAACGAAAATTAAAATAGATTTCGTCATAGTTTTTATTTTCAAAGATCCATTTCGTTACGTCTTCGTCTCGTCTTAGTCATGGGAAAAGGGGCGTTAACGAATATTTTTCGTTATCGTGATCGTCAACGAAATTAACACTGGTGTGCATCCGTGTGTCAATGTGTCTCTTGTGCTTTTGTGCCCACGGTGCATCCCTGTATACCTCACACACAGGAAGTGCCTGCCCTTGTCTATACATGCAGACAAGGACAGGCATGTCCTGACACATTCCTGCACATCTCATCATCTTGGGCACGAGAACCGATAATGAGCGCACTCTGAGGAGTGGAGCTGTTGTCAGTGTTGGGAAGCCATCATGTCCTCTCCACAGTCACTGTAGGCATAAATCTCTAGCCTCTGGGATTTGGTGGACATGTCAACTGGAAAAATGAAGTGTCGAGACAATGAGATTGCATTGGTTCCTACAAAACTTCTCATCTGCAAACACAAGGTAGACAACAGCAGATGTAAAGAGATTTAAACACCAGTTTTCTTTTTGCACTTTTTGCACTTTTCTTAGCCCTGCTCATAAATATTCTGCCAAGTGAACAGTTTCTCCTGTGAATGAAATATTAAGTGGAAACAACATATTTTTCTATTCATTCTACTCATTCTACCACATGCTCAAAAGAACACTTTAGGAGAATTGTAATGTCTTTGATTTCCAACCACTTACTCATGATCTAACTGGTACTGTACAGTCTATCTTTACATCACTTTTGAAATGTTGGTGTTAAACTGTATTTCGTTGTGGTATAAGCAAAAGCAATTAAGTTGAATCTGAATGCTGCAGGTTTTCCCTTATATTAAATATGTCTGCAAAGCCACAAGAGGACTTATTTTTTCCTAAAGATAGTTAAAATAAACTAATGCATGATCAGCATTGTTGTGGTTGATTTTGATTTAAATGTTATACTTTTCATAGAATCTGATGGAGACCAAAATCAGAGCTTAATGAGTTCACATTGAGTAGCCTGGCATCACGTTTGGGAATTGGTAATGAGCGGTCAGTGCATTTTCATTTTCAGTTTCAAAAAGCATGTTATCAAAGGGTGCAGAAAGAATACTCCTGTACACTTACACATTTACAATTGATTGTAAAGCATTGAAATGTGTGACGTTGTTTTTTAACTAATAAATTCCAGAGAATACTTATGTTGCTCTGTTTCTCTCAATGTAAAACACATCTTGCATACCAACTTTGTATGAGTATTATCTCAGTGTTAGTCACTGCTCACTTCACTACGCCAAGTAGCCAGACATGTGTTATTGTTGCATTTTTATTCAAACCAGTTTTTCCTTTGCCTTAATCTAAGATTAAGCCTACAGCCTACAACTGTCCTGTGATTTGCACGACCATGCACCATCCACCCCTACTTCTCTGGGTCAGTGTGCAGCACAAGACCACTTACAGCTCTCAAAGAAGTGTTGGGGAATGTACTTTAAACTGTAACCTCTTCTTCATTGGAAAAAGTAGACTGAAGTACAGCAACACTTGAAAATATCCAGTCACACCACAAGCTAAAGGGGGATTTAGTTGAAACGGTTGTGCTGCGACTTGAAGCACGGCCAATCCCACACAGTGATCATTTAATAACCCACACTTCAATCATACTTCCTTTAGAAGTCAAAATATCCAATATTGTTCAAAACCAGCACAACATATAAAAGCAATTTCTTAAACTGGATTTTCTTAGTGGAATCAAAAAGGCCTCTCAATATAAAACTACTGATATCATTGCCTTTTTTCTAATTATCACATTTCTAATTATCACTGCATCAGCAATGAAAAAAGAATATGTGGCAAAACCACCACCACCACCATACAAAGACCTGTGACTGCTTGTGTATTTCTTGCACTTCTTCATCACTACTCTTCTTCACTGGCTTTGGCAGCAGCTTGACTGGGAAGTGCCAAGGGGTGAGGCAGGGCAGATGCATGCTTCTGCTCAAGTAGCATATGGACATGCTGAATACACACAAAGAAAGTATAATTACTCTGGTGTGAACTTCCTGCACATCTGTTGATGCACTGAGTGGAGGTAGAGCGATGCAACGCTGGTGCTGCCTCCTGATTAGATCCCTGCAGGAAACAAGTGTCTCTGAGAATCTCCCTGGCATTATGCTTCATTATTTAGGAAGTTGAAAACATAGGACGTGGTATTCAAACTTCAGAGTGGAACCTGTTGTACTGATTAAAAAAATGTGATGAAAGACCGACAGTCATTAAACAAAATATTTAGATAACTCTGAAGTACAAAAGACTATTGAATATGTTTGAGACAAGAAATGTAGGAGAATTATGAAAATTTAACAATCTCTGACAGCATACATTATCAATATTCTACTCACACTTTTAGAAAAAAAGACTGAGGAATAACGTTAAAATAACAACCTGCATCTTGAGCATGATGTCTTATTATTCACCTTAATGTAGGATATGGGTCTCATTTGACACCGAAGACCAGGGGTGGACTGGGACAAAAATTCAGCCCTGGCATTGTCTGTCCAGACCAGCCCACTACATTATCAGCGGACACCACATAGAAGTCCACAAATCTCGCGGCGTCTTCTCTCATGCATACTACTGTTACCACCTAGCTCAAAGATGGCAACAAGAAGGGAGGCCACACACAAACCTCTCAAGCCAAAAGTAAATTTATTTAACTCCAAATCAAGATAGCTCTAACTACGTAGTGGGATGTGTAAAATATGTTACGTGTCAGTGGTGATAAAAGTGTTTGGATGTGTGAAAATAAGGTGTGATGTATGTTGTAAGGTGCAGAAGCAAAGAAAAACAAAGGCTGAGGGCCCCATGCCCCTGGAAGCAGCCTTTAGATCTGCAGCTGAAGCCCAGCCCTAAAGGGCAGGCCCAGGGTGACTTGAGTAAAAGTCTTAAAGTAGCTCATATTAAAAGTACTTAAGTATCAAAAGTATCTGGTGTTGAAATGTACTTAAGTATCAAAAGTAAAAGTACAAGTACTAAAATTAAAAATGCAAAGTGCTTTTTATAGTAGGCCTATACAGACACAAAACAACCCAAAATGTTTCTCCTCAAGATTTATCTCAACTGACTGAAAAATTACAACAACAATATGCATATAATGTATAATTTTACCAATTTTGAACCCTAGATGCTGAGGTTCAAATAGTAATGGACCAGTGCATCTAGAGACAACAAAGAATTAACTATAAACAAATGCCTCTTGTGTCTGCCCAAGAACATTAATAAACCACAGTATAACCACTAAAACATTCTGTAAATATCACTAAACATGGACCTCTCATCAGTAGCAAGAGTGATACACAATGCCCCTTATGATAACTCAGCAAAGGGAAACCAGATCTAGGCACACAAAATAAGACACTATCTCTTATCCTATTCTAGAGGAAGTAAAAGTCGTAACAAGATTTCTGAAGGTGAACCTGCGGAGGGATAGACCAACCTCTCGCGCTGCCCCCCCCGACGGCAAACACGCCACCGGGACCTGCACATCTCAGGAGGGAGGGGGCAGCGAGTGAGAGAGAGAGAGAGAGGTGCGCCGTGGGTAGAGGCGTGCGACGCCAACCTCCGCTGCTCAAGTAACGAGCCAGTTTGGAGAATGTATTGAAAATTGAAAATGCGCGCTCACATGTCTGCCTCCACTCGCTCATCATTGTCGAGTCCTCCTCGCTCGTCTCCCGGCGCACCTGCTGCTGCTGGGCTGGTGAACCCGGCACCACATAGGTCCGTCAGTTTGGCACATTTAGCAGCCTCCACCTCCAGAGACTTCAGCTTTTTTTCCCGATGCGTTTTTTACTCTTATTATCCATTTTAAGTTTCTGTCTCAGCAGCAGCCCGTCCCGCGACTCCCCCCGCCAATGCCATGAGGTCCCGCCCCACCCTGGTTTGTGTTGTGATTGACAGCACTGTCAGGGCTCTCTGAGCCTGTCAGCCCATGATTGATTGACAATGACAAACAAACAATAGACCAATAATATGTGTCGATGCTGGCAACACACTGCTAGCCCTCTGTAGCCAATTGGCCGGCCCAATTGGAGGGAATTTAGAGAGGAAGAAGAGAAAAAAAAAAAAAACAACAACATAGCGGACCAGACCGGCCCACATTGGGTCAACGGCCCACCGGGACTATGCCCGGTATGCCAGATGGCCAGTCCACCCCTGCCGAAGACCATCGTTGACCGAGACAGGGGTAACGGTTCCCTCCACTAAAATGACTTCAAATGCAGTTCAAAGGCTTTAAGTGGGCATTTATTTGAGATAGTTTGATCACAGACCTAAGATCTTATTCAAGCTTCACCCTTTTTTTCTGAGAAACAATAGAAATATTGGGAAAGAGAAGTCAGGCATCATGCAACATTCAGCCCTAGTTTACCCTCCCCCTGCTTTTGCCTTTACTGTATTATAACAGCCTATAGGAGTCACACCTCAAACTCTCTAGCAGAAAAATAATTATGCATGAGAGAAAAAAACATTCAAAACACCTTCCTCTCCTTCACTCTTTGACATTTGACACACACACCATCCATTTAAAAAAAAAAAATCCATGTCAATTGTTTTTTTATCAGAGGCAAAGGTGCAACCATGGCGACCCTCAAAACCGACCTGCTTGTGTAAGGCTCCATAGCAACAGATGCAAATTTGTGTCGCTCTGTTAGCTCAGATACATTCTCCACTTATCAACTGATCTGTTCATTGTACTGAGACTATAAATAATATCATTAACCAGTGTGGGGACCACCAGGCCACAGTGGATGTGTGAGCTCAACCTCCTGCTTTTCATACCCATGTTAACGGGTTAGAGCAGCCACACTGTAGCATCAGTGCATGTCTCAGGTTCCTCTTTGGGTCTCGCCTATTTCCTCGGAATACTGCGATTCACAGCAAAATACAAAGTGAAAATGATCTTTCACCACAGTTTTAAGTCTATCTGTTGAATATGTCACAAACATTAATATTTTCAACATTCACTGTATCTATTTCAAAGCAAAAGCACTCCAGCCTTTCGGTTGATTGGATCATTCATTTGTTTTACCAGGGTTTTTATTGTTACTATTGCAGACAAAGATGATTTTATTCTTTTCATATGTTTTTTAAGCCAAAGTTGCAATAATAAAGACCATATTTGTAATAAATCTAGATGTTCTTTTAAATGAACAGCATATCAACTACATACACGTTATCATACACAAAAACGCCATGAGTCAGTATAAAATATTTACTACCAGAAACCCATCATGACATGAAATGCAATCCCTCAGTCCCTCTCTCTCCGACACTCAGTGCTCCCCCTTTTCATTTAATGGTGTTGACACAGAGATACAGTGATGCTGAGCCCATGTTGTCCACTATGGTACGCAAACAGTCACGGAGCAGAATGCTGACAAATCTATATGCACTACTCAGCCTTTTTCATTACATGGTGCCACTTCAGACTCCATTTAGAGACCCAGGCTGTTTAAAGTGATCTGAACTGTTGGTCTGTGTTCCCGTTGGGTTCGTCTGGTTGTTTTTATTTATTAAGTAGCTGTAAGCAGCAGTTGCCATTGGAAACTGTACATTGCGGTTATTCATGTTGAAGGAAGAGTAGTGAGTGCTGTGTGTGTGTGTGTGTGTGTGTGTGTGTGTGTGCGTGCTTGCTTGTGCTTGATTTTATTATATTCCTCATGTGGTTCTGGATCTCACATTTTACAGAATGAATGAAAGGGACAATCGCATATAATCACTAAATGTAATGTAATCTATTGATGAATGAAAGCATGAATTATAAGGAAATGAAGAGAAAGACCTTAGTGTTGCTCTCATTGTGTATGATACAAACCCACAGGAAAGTGTGAAACATCTTTTTCAAAAAATAAAGGGAAGAATCCCAAACTTGCTGATACAAAGAAATTTACAATGCACAACACAGAGCAGAGTCATATTTTACATGCATGGCCAGCTGTATGTGATATGCATCCATGATGAACTGTACAGATGGCAGCCTTGTCAACTTGCATTCTGATGAACCAGCATGGCTTGAAATAAAATCAGCTCAGCACCCATGCTTTCTACTGTCTCCTCGTGAAGGGATGAGAAAGGAGAGCAACACACAAAAAGAGAGAGACGACACAAAACTGAATTTTTATCAGATAAGACTGGAGACCAGGGGTGGTAATAAGACACAGAGGCAGCAGAGTGAATGGAACAGCGTGTTAACAAACTTTTGTGTGTGTTTGTGTGTGTGTGTGACAGCTGGGTAAGAGACTGAAGAATGATAGAGTCTTGATGTCACCAACCTAAAAATATTCAAAATATTTAGATTTTTTTCAGTTTAAACAAATAAAGTGGATCATGTACATTAACCCTTTTTTATAAATTCTTTTTGAATTTTCCAACCTTGGATAGCCAAAGCTTGATACCCCCACTAGACTGTGCTGAATTTGTGGATCACCTGCAGTAATTTAAATGGAGGTCAGAGTTTTATTCCACTCCTTATATTTGAGTGAGATGGAAACATGCAGTTATGAAGGGAATGGTCGTGACATGTACAGTAGCAAGTAGCACTGAATGCACATCGCCGCCCTGGACTGGAATTAGCAGTTAAACATGTTATGATGAAAGCCTGATGTCTTCTGCCGAGGAGTCCTCACCACCATCCTCCTGTGAAGTTAATTAACCAATGAATTGTCGTTCCTGGTGCACCAGCCGTTAACTGGCAGAATTACTAGTCATAGGGAGGAAGCTAGAAATTCCAGACACTTCATCATTGGACACAGAATTAATGAGTCACTTAATGCAGGATGAGTCATCAAACATGTTCGAGGTCTACAGCTAAAGACAGAGGATGAGATGTAAAAATACTTGTGTTGTTATCTTTTTTGTTATATATTTATAATTTGTCATAACACAGCTAAGAGAGGACCAAACCTAAAAATGTAAGTTTCATTTTGTGAGACCTGTTAAGACGAACCGCAACGCGTTGATAGCCTATATGCAAAAGCAGTTTAGCTGCATGAAGTCTGATACATGTCCCTAAGTGACGTCAACTGCATTTTCTGTAGTTAATCAAGAGAGTAATCCAGAGCTCTGTTGAGCTTATGTCTGCTTGAGGTTAGCTGCTAAGTGCAACATTAGCTGCTAGTAGCAAAATGGCACCCAGGTCTCTGACTGAAAGTCTCTTATTGATTAGCATTGGTAATTATGTATATAATAATATATGGTGTAATGCAGCTGCCAGGCTTTGACAAGAACCAATGTAAAGGATATGAAATAAACCTGCCTCTAGTTCTGTAGCATTGTTTTTGATCATCTTTTTGATTATCTCCTTTGAGTTTGACAAAAGGACGCAACGCTTAATCGATGGATACTGATTTAGCATACAGGCATGAGACAGATATTGGTTCTGTACACAGTCTGAAATCAAATAAGACACAATCTTTGTACATTTACTGGATTACTGTGATTTTCCTAAAATTATATAATAAGCAGAGTCCATCGGTACACTATGATCCCCAGACCAGATGCTCTCTGGTGGGGAGGACAGGGGACAGCTGGTCTGGGGAGGACAATTCTCACTTGCTTGGTCGTTGTGTTCAACACTGGTGTGATCAAACAGATCTCTGTTCTCTGAGCTGTGTTGGTTATAAAATTTAAAAAATGTATCACTGATCAACCAAGTTCATTAAAAATGAATCACAGTTGATCTAAAAATGTGTCTTAGAAATTATTCATTCAGTGATCACATAGCCTTGACAGCCATCAGCATCCCTAATAAGTACTGAATAGCTCTATGTTGTTAATGTTTCAAGACAGCCATGTCCTCATTACAAATTAAGATGAATAAATTATTAAAATAAGACTGTTTAATGTTGTAGTAATGAGTAGAGCTGCACTTTAGTCAATGTAAAACTATTTTGTAGAGTGATTGTGTAACCCATTCAATGCCTATGCTTTAGTTTTAGTTTTATTTATGTCAATTAATTAGAGGAAAATGCCACGAATGGATAAGGGCATTCGTTTTATTAAATTGAATTGAATGATCTGTGAATAACAATTAGCATTAGGGTTGATAGTTATATAAGCTTGCAGAAGACAAAACGTACCACCACCCATGTATCCTCTCAATGTTATCCAATAACTCCATGAAGCTATGTTAACCATTCGTGTTGGTAAACTCACACATTGGCCACACTGGCTGTGAGAATGGCGTATGTGAAAATACAGTAGTCATACCAGAAACCTCACAAAGCAGCTCCACTGCAGACACACTCCCTGTGTGAACAACAGGCGCCTGTGAGATGCAGCAGATCACAGGCTCACAGAGCCAGTGTGGCCCGGGCATCACTGATTTACAACCAATTTTCGAACTCTACAGACGTCTTCAGTGTCCTTGGATCATTTTTTGTTTCACTGCCTACAGCTTGATCGTTGTAGTTCGGTCTCAACAATCGTATTATCCTCATTTCCAGCTGATTTCCAACCAACAACTTTTGTAACAAACTCTGTCAGAATTTACAAACTAATATATTCTATAATTATGTGGTTGTGGAGACCAAAACAGAGATAAAAGGGGAGTAAATATACAATATTTCTCAATGGTTGCCCAACAAATGACCCAAATGTTGCTTTGGGTCTGCTGGATGTCTAAATAGGCAGCTGTGTGCTAAAACTTTCACAATCACTTCAAGTGGTAAATAAACTATATTCAAAATTAGTCATAAACTTCAACCACACAGGCATCCAACAATATGCCACTCACGAAGAAACATCACACACAGTGTAAGCTTGAGGCTGCCACAAAAGCCTTGAGCTTGTTTAGTCAGAAAGTTGTGCTTTTAGGAGTAGGAGGATGTCCAATGAGGTATTAGTAGTTCAATAACCACAGCACCATATAGTGAAATTTCATCTCCACTTATCTTGTTTCACGCTCTGGCTCTCTGGAGGAGGCTGCTAACTCTATAAACTGTGTTTTGACTCCAACTCGTATTGCAACAACAGAGCGGCTCTGCTATAAACAGCCCAGTTGAGGAATATTTTACCTTTGTCCTCTAAATCTGTTAACAGTATGACATGAATATCAATTACATCCACAATCTGCTGCTAGAAAAGCTGACTCTGCTGTTCACTGTGTCCTGTCTTACCAAGTGATCACTCACATATTCCAATTGAATTGTTTTCTATTTACTGTCATGAGATTGAAACATCTGATTCTTTTTTACTCATTTCATCAACACTCCGCCATGTTGTTTACCATGTTTGCAGCCAGGATGACTCACTGTGTGGTTCCCATGGCAACACAAACTTATTTCTATCATCCTGGTGATCTTAGCAACAGCGACCTGATTCAGGTTAGAACATATGTTAGCATAAATGTGTGAATAAAACTGAGATCGGTAATGAAATATGAAATATGATAAATATGTTTTTGAAACATTAGCTCATTTGGTTTAACATATATCCATCAGTACACTACAGCATATGGCGAGAATTAGCCGATTGCTCACACAGGCAGTGTTAAAAGATTTTAGCTGAATTACCCACGCATGGAGGGGAGGTCATATGGGGCTAGCACATTTTCTCACCAGTATCTATCTTAAGTGACAGACTCAAACAGCACTTGGTGAACACTTAATGTAGAGTCGGCGTGGTCTCAATAAAGCAGTGGATGAATCTCAGAGGTGCTGTTTTCTCTCAGATTAAAACATTTGCTCTGTGGTGACAGACAGACCTATTTGAGGCCTTCTTCAAACACAGCACTGACAGGCCGGCTGTCCCCTGGGTTTGTTCAGTCTCAGTGTGGATCTCTTCAGCATCTTAAGACTGCATAGATCTCTGGGGGGCTCTCTCGGGCCCATTGAAACAACAACAATTGCAGGGTTATAAATTCCCCATACAGATCTTGACTGTGATAGTAAGACCTGACAAGGCTTATTTAGCCAACTGTTGCTTCGGGGACTTTGCTGACACTGGCCTCCTTAGCCAAACACAGGCAGTGTTTTCTTTGCCCGAATTGGTGTGACTTTGGACCATCAATTAAAATGGCCTCCTCCCAGAAAGCAACTGAAGTTGAGGCACCTTTTATAGTTTTCCACAGGATGTTGTTTGCCTTCAACATTAATCTGTTAGTCTCTTTGGTTCATTGGTAATATATATCTTGCATCAGGCTGTTGATCAAAGTGCACAGGACAAGTGTTTTTGTATCATTGCCAAAACCATGAAAGAATTTATAGCCATGGTCCTGGCGCACAGAGAAGGAGGCTGGAGGGTGGAAGGCAAGTGTCACTGATCTATTTATCTTTCCGTGCATGTTATAGTTGTTTTGAATTTATTTTCCTCTGCCACTATAAAATAGATGACTTTTATGAAAATTTTTGCATATTTATGCTTTATTTATTTACAGATTTATTGTATTTCTTTGGTTTTGCTCAAAGGTAAAATTAGATTAGCATTTTGTGTTCTCACAAAAACACGCACACTTCATTTATTTAATTAGTTTTTACCCTAGAGTCCATGATTGCTGTGTCCTACAAGGAGTGATGTGCTACAAGATGTTTTGAGACATAGATAGCTCAGGGGTTTAGGACACTGATTATGTAACAGCAACATCCCTGGTTAGAGTCCATGTGCAAATCCAATCCATTGGACCTTTATTGCACTTTCCTCTCCATTTTGTATTACCTCCCTTTACTGTTAGCTCTCCAATAATGGTTCGGCAGAAAAATGTAAGTTTTGAAGCACTTCTCCGGGTAGAGACATTCCATATGCAGCAGCCAGCTTAACCCATCACGAAAATCCCTTGGACAGTCTCTGGTGTGCATTGTCTTCTTTTTCCTTCCCATCTTTGCACCTCACTGTTACCAACAGTTCTCTCTCCATAACAGGGACTAGTTTTATGAATATGCAACACACACATACCTGAAGGCTGGTTGTGAAAAGTCTTTGAAAATATGTTTTTGCACAGATCTGTATCCCTCCATGTGATATAAAATTATTTGAATTGTATTTTATTTAATAAATCCGTCAAAGTGCTCAGTCATCCAGGTCGTCGTATCCTCAGTAGATCAAGATGAGTCCACTTGCCTCTGTGCACTTGTACAATGTCATTCAATTCTAACTGTTCTTTTTTTTCCTTTCCCATTTTCTTTTGGATCCATTTTAAATGCTGTTTTTACTCATCAGATAACTTGAATTTTCCTATTTTTCTTATATGTCTAGTAGTTCTAGTAGTTGTATGTGATTTTATTCCACACAATGATGAATAGCAACATTTTTATCGATTTGAATTCTATTTCTTGTGGATGTGTATGTTTTACACATCCACATTGATTGTGCATTTAATGCTGTGCTCTTTCATTAAAGTCCTTGGGTTATTCTATGTTTTTATTAACCTGATAAAGCACTGATGGCAGTTTGCTGCCCATGACTTATTTATAGGCTATTGATTATATCTACACCTCAAGGCTCACATATCAGTGTTTCCAACAGTTTCTTTTTTGAACTGAACATTTAATACATGAGGTGGAACGGAACTTTGATGGCATCATAACGTGATGAGCATCTTAAGATATGGTGGTGTGTCTCTGTTCAGGGATGGTCTCAAGCATTGGAGACCGTCCTTGACAGCTGAGCGAGTCCCATTTGTTGAAGGCTGTCTGACAGATTTCTCTTTCTTGTGCCCCTGTCACAGCACGTCCACTCACAAAGTTGACTTCTTTTTGCCAAGTTATCTCTTGGAAGCCAGACTTTGATTTTGTGCTACCTCCTGGGTAAAATAAAGCCCCAAACAAAAATACTCAGTAATTGTTTTTCAAGTTTTAGAAAAACATTCCCTGTTTTCAATGATCATCCTGACCCTCATCTCCTGAGTATCAATCTGAAATGAAATTATCTGACTGATGGAATATAGAGCAATTGACCATCTATCTCCCCTCCCACCTCGTGAGAAAAACCAAAGCATCTCTCTTTGTTTCTCTCAGACTCTCATCCAGAAGCTACTTCTTAACCATATACGCCATTGTTCTTTCCCTAATTAGATTCCTTTGATACAGTATGAACAGAGAGAGGGACCCAGTTGGTGAATCCTCTAATGCACCCTCCAGTGGCTCTCATATTGATCCCTGTCTCTCTGAAGTTGCCAGCATGGTCTATAATAAAAGACAACGGCACAGGAGTTGAAAAACAAACTCAAAAAGAAACGGCTTGCTATATTTTATGATAGGCTGAAGAGGCCACCCAACACCTGACAGGTATATGGCTGCTATGCTAATGTAACTGGTAATTGTAAACCAAACAGATCAGTGACATTTGTCAAGCAGTTTAACAGGAGCCCTCCTTGGGGATGTTTATATTCTACAGAATATTTATATGCTTACGACATAGTTAACTAGCTACATCAACCTCTACAATTGTCTGTGGTGGGGCTTGGGAGGTAAATGCATTAGAAGCTTGAATTCACAGAGTAATTTGCAGCTTGTGAGGTAGTGAGGCTGACAGTATTGTATTTGTTTTTCATCAGTGAATGTTTGGCTTGGCGGCAGGTTCCTATGTGCTGACCAGGGTGGGCGAGGCAGGCAGGCAGGGGGCAGACTATGGATTTTGTCGAATGAGCCAACACGCTACAGTGCCTCAACAGACAGTGATTGGGCTGTGGCCATTGCAGCCTCTCTGGGGGAAAAGGTGCCAAATGCTTGTCCATTATACCGGGTTCTGCACTTTCTCAAGTCACCCCCCGCTGTAACCCCCTCACACAGTACTCCTGCTTGAGTGCAAGCAGGACACCACAGGCAGAGAGGGATGTGGACATTTTCTGAAACTGCCTGGAAGTATTTTTGAGCCAAAGACAAACACATTTGAACTGCTACAGTATTTGAAGGAAGAGTACAGCATTTTAGGGAAATGTTTGATGATTTATTTTGTTGTTGAAAAAGAGAGGAGAAGATTGATTCCAATATCTTGGTAAAAGTGTGTCAAGTGCAGAGGGAGAGCTACTATATTTTTAGCCTAGCTTAATATAAAAAAGCTATGCAATATTATTTTGGTTTTGTAAAAATATCAAACATACTACTAAGACCTCTAAAATTCACCAGTAAGGCACCATATCTAATTCATTTTAAATTTGTTGACAAAAACAATTCACTCGGGGTGGGGTATAGGGGAAATAGTGTGTTACTTAAACGACACAAATATTACTTGAAAGTGCAACTAAAACATTTAGTCACACCATTTGAATTCAAACAAATGCATCTATTGTGTTTTGGTCTGTAATCGGTTTAAGAAAAAAAAATTTGAATATGCACCAGAAACTCTTCAAACGTTTGTGTGCGCTGGCTATTGTTCGGTGACAGCTAAGACAGCATGGGCATGACACACACGATACCATACTCGTGTGAGTACATGTAGCTGTCAAGCATAACCATCAGAAATCTGATCAAATCTTGGTTCATGGTCAAAAGCACATGGTTCAAATCCCCTTCCCACAGATTAATGGCATAAAAATGACATCCAGCAATCAGAGTGCCATCTCCAGATGCACTTGCACAGAGGAATAGATTTCACTTTGCTCACAAGAGCAGTAGTATACAGCTAAATAGGCGTATATTACTATCTTGATGAAGCATATCTTTGTTGGTCAAATGTACATCTCTTTCCACTGTAGCCGCAACGATGCACACGCTGTGCTCAGTTAACAAGTGTTTTTACAAACGCTTTTAAAACAACGCTGGTGTTGCATGGGGAAATGAAAAGAGTCTGAACTAGCGCACACACTTCTGTTTGGTGCTTTATCAGCAAGTTACCATGCAGGTGTGAGATATTTGTAGATATTGGCTCATATTAATTGCAGTTAGCTGTTAGCTAGTATCAGTGTAAGCCAATGCTAGTGTATACAAGTGTGGGGTTGCTATACATACAGGCAAATATATTTCAAAATTGGGCATTTTACATTTTACTGTGAAACAAACTCAATTATTACTCAGAAGGATCATCATCACAGAATTATTGACCCCTTATGTGACTGCACGCAGCCTTAGATCCTCAGGTGGAGCCAAGGTTGAAAACTTAAGGTGACTGTGCTTTTGCCATCAGGACCCCTCGGCTTTGGCCGGCTTAAAGGGCACCTATTATGAAAATGCCACTTTTGTAGTGCTTCTACACGTTATTTTGGGTATCTGGCATGTCTACCGTCCCAAAAACTCTGGAAAAAAACAACTCCCCCGATTTGTTGTGTTTCCTCTATGTCAGAAACTATGTGCGAGAGTGCGTCCAATGGGATTATTGGTCTGATGTACGTCACACTCGCCCAAAACCCACTCCCCCATAGATCTATCCCACCAATAGATGGAACCACCATAGATTTAAGAACCACCCACTTTATTGACGGTCCATCGGTGTGCGCCGCCATTGCATTCTTGCGAGCCTTGGAAACTAGCAGCATGAAACGAATTCGACCACTGAGATGCTCAGTGCTGGGCTGCACAAATCAGCACAAAGCTCTTCATGTGACTCCAGCTTCAGAAGACACAAGCTTGAGATGGATTGAGTTCATATATGATGGCCACCACCGGAGCCTGGAGCCCGGACCCACCGCGTAGCTCTTAGCTCGTAGCCTGGAGCCCGGACCCACTTCGTAGCTCGTAGCCTGGAGCCTGGAGCCCGGAGCGAACCGCGTAGCTCGTAGCCCGGAGCCTGGAGCCCGGGAGACGAGAGCCCGGAGCCGGGAGAGCGAGCTGTTGGTGTTTTTTCCAGGTAGGAGCTCGAAGCTGCTTCACTGTTTTGATGCGGTGGTTGTGCTGCCTCAGCTGTGTGTGTTTTGCCCCGGTAGAAGCAGCATGTATGAATCCAAACAGCTTTTTGTCGGGAGATAACGTTAGCTTGCTGCTAGCGACGCTAACGCTAGCCTAGCGTTAGCAGCTAACACCGGCACCTCCGTGCACCGCCGCTGTCAGATCCGGGACGTCCCGGTGATTGCTCCCCGGAGGTGCCGGTGTTAGCTGCGGGACGTCCCGGTGATCGCTACCCGGAGGTGCCGGTGTTAGCTGCGGGACGTCCCGGTGATCGCTACCCGGAGGTGCCGGTGTTAGCTGCGGGACGTCCCGGTGATCGCTACCCTGAGGTGCCGGTGTTAGCTGCGGGACGTCCCGGTGATCGCTACCCGGAGGTGCCGGTGTTAGCTGCGGGACGTCCCGGTGATCGCTACCCGGAGGTGCCGGTGTTAGCTGCGGGACGTCCCGGTGATCGCTACCCAGAGGTGCCGGTGTTAGCTGCGGGACGTCCCGGTGATCGCTACCCTGAGGTGGCGGTGTTAGCTGCGGGACGTCGTGGTGATCGCTACCCGGAGGTGCCGGTGTTAGCTGCGGGACGTCGCGGTGATCGCTACCCGGAGGTGCCGGTGTTAGCTGCGGGACATCGCGGTGATCGCTACCCGGAGGTGCCGGTGTTAGCTGCGGGACGTCGCTGTGATCGCTACCCGGAGGTGCCGGTGTTAGCTGCGGGACGTCGCGGTGATCGCTACCCGGAGGTGCCGCTGTTAGCTCTCGGAGTCTAGCTTGTGTGTGTGTATGTCTGTGGCGTCCCGGGCAGGCAGCATGTTTACATAGAAAACAATGCACTCGGAGGCTAACCCGACTCGTAGCTTCTGTGTGTGTCTGTCTTTGTTAGAAACTAGCACCGGAACGTGTTCAAGGACCCTCCCCCGGTCTCCGGTTGCATTGTACCGGTGCCGGTGGGCTCGCTCAGCGCCCGGCTAGCGAAGCCGAGGAGGAGGAGGGGGGGAGAGAGCTGCGCATTATAACTTTTGTGGCTCTTATAGATTTGCTCCATGCAAGCCGAGCACTGGTGCCGGTCACCAGCAGCTCGTTGCCCCTACGTCGCTCGCTTTATAATAGACTCATACCCGGGTTTTAAGTGCATTTCGCCGCAAAAGTTGCAGCAGTGTTAGCTTCCAAAGCTAGCCCCCACATCTCTTTGCCAGCCTGTGTGTGTGTCTGTGTCTATAAGTGTGCGTGTGTGTGTGTGTGTGTGTGTGCGTGTGTGTCTGTGTATATCTGTGTGTGTGCCTGTGTCTGTGTATATATGCCCTGTATGAATAAATATACACATACAATTATATACTGTATACACACATATCTAATGCATGTATTTAAATAAATGTACATCCTTATCAGAAGGTGTTGTAGTTTTAAAATTGTAGCTTCAATGAAGAAACACAACAAACAAATACAGAAATATATGTGTATGACAGTGACTTAAAATTATTTTAACAACCTTAAATATGCTAAGGAGAGATTTAAGACGTGAAAGTGGATGTGTGTGTGTGTGATTGACAGGGGGGGGGGCGAGGTGGTGAGAGGGGGCGGGGCAAGGAGAGGGGGGGGGGCGGGGGAACTCAAAACAGGTCAATCTGAAGAGGGCTGTTTTAGACAGGGTAAGAAGGCTGCTGTTTTAAATTATCCTTGTGGTATTTTGACCAAAAAATGTTACAGACATTTCATTAAGACCCCAAGGAACCATATCATCTGCGGTGAAATGGGCATAATAGGTCTCCTTTAAGACTCGTAATGTCAGTAACTTCTTTTAAATCACTTCTCAAAACACATTTTTATAGACTTACTTTCATGTGATGTTGTATTTTTACTGTTCTTTTCACCTTTTATTTCACCAGTTCATTTATTTTTATTATCATATTGCTGATCTAATGTGTTCAAGTTTTTATTTACTTTTCTTGCTGTGTTGCCAAAAGTATGTTTTTAGAAAGTGCTATACAACTAAAGTAGTCTAAATTATTATATTATTTTGTTTTTCAGAAAAGCAAAGCCAAAGACGCCTTCCAACATCTATAAATCTTCAACATCCACAAATCTGCTACATCCACACATGGCATCTCCCGTGCTACACGTGTAGAAATACAAAACCGTGGAAATGGCATCACTAGCTGGATTATGTTCATGGGATCTTTTTTTAAGCTAATTACATTATCCATTACAGCAGTAATGTTGCAAGGAGGGGGTTTGGTTTGTTTTATTGAGCTGATGAAGAGCACACCTGTCACATCACAGACTAGGGTTTGAATGTGATTGTAAGGTTAGGTAAGGATTGTGGATTTGGTTGAACAAATATAATCAAAATAAAAAACAATATGACTGGGGTCACTGTCACCATGTAACAGTGAACACAGAATACAGTTTGTTGAGGTTGTTTAAACATCTTCAGAGCATTTATTTTAAAACCAATTTAAAAATGTAGTCAGTGTGAAAAAAGTAATCAGGCCTGATTACATTACAGATTTATTTTTTTCTCTTACAAATGGATAAGCCACTTTAAACACACAATGACAAATACAACAGCCTCATTGTTTTAGCATATTTTAGAACGTTAGATGGAGTCTCTCATTAAACTGGTTAAGTAAAAATGATATATTATCTATGTAATCAAAAATAAGTATTAAAAATGCTGTAAAGTATGTGTGTATTGTCCTTGCTTTGTTGCCCACTGACCGGTTCTATGAAATAGCTATAGGCTTTAAATTTGAAACAGGTACAGGATGTGTTGTGTTGCTTCAAACAGTGTCATGGGAGCCTGCATTATGAAACATGACAAATTACTGAACACACAGAGGGGATTAGACATAAAAGCCTGTAACCTTCTGCGAGTGAAGCAAACAAAGGCCCCAGTTACTATTTGATGAAAAATGCTACTGCAGTTACTGAACAGAACAAAGGCTTGTGCTTTTATTTTGAAAACAAATCATGAAGATGTGTTCAAGTCCACCCCAACTGATTGTTACAGAGCGCTGGTCACAGGTTAAGTCACATATAATTAATATTCAATAAATCACGTTCAAATCGTACCAATATTAACAGCTTCTCCCTGGGCCCTTAACAATAACAAACGTTATATGAACGGTTCCCAAAACAGACATCGGTGGAATAAGTAGCTGGATGCAGCCATGTTGAATTGTGCCATCATCAGTCTGCCCAGCCCAAAGGTGGACCCAACTTGACATAGTGTTTACCTTGATAATTTAGCACAACACTTGCCCCCCCCGCCCCCCCACACAGACATATATATATATATATATATATGATATGTGATCATGTGATCAAGCCACATAGTGCTAAGGCTCCTACAGCCTAACCTCAGTTACAATCAGAAGACCCAGTCATCAATGCAGGTGACATTGGATCATGTGTTTGTGAAGTGGGTCATGTAAAGTGATGATTTCATGACCTGTTCTAAGTAAACAGAATATTACAGATTTTTACAGAAAGCCCATTTTCATGTCTAGTGGAATTACACAGCTCCCTCTTGTCCTGACCCTGGTCTGGGCCATGAGAAGATCTGGCTAAGAGGCTGAAGCCAGGCAATCTGATGCACCACTCACCCAACACCAAGGTCCATCTGGAAGGCCTGTGATCGCAGCTCACCACTGAAAGTCGGGCTGAGGACAAAGCTTGTTAGCCACACGTGCCATGGGTATTCAGCAACATGTACAGAATAAAAAAAGATGAATAAATTAAAAGTAGAAGAGCAGATTGAGAAGAGTGAGAACAGGTCAAGGGGGCAGAGAGAGATATGCTGGAGCACACTTTAATTCTACATTAGATCCTCATTCACACACACACACACACACACACACACACACAATGCGTCATGGGGCTCCTCTCGGCCTCCAACGATGGTTATTAGACACACCACAGATGGACTATTTGTATTTGATCCAACTGAAATCACTGTCAGTGTCAGTCAAAGCTTAAAGCAAAATGAATTGGTGGGTAGCAGATTGTAGATAGGCACCCAAAGTACTTACATGGGTGGATGTCTAATGTTCTGGTGATGCTAATATCCTCACTTTATTCATTTTAGCATTACAAAGTAATTATGCCAATTTCACAGTGTGCTGACAGTGGAGGCAGCCAAATATAGAGAGTGACATTGGCTAATATCATGACATAGGGACAAATACACAGTGACACTTTATGGGGGAAATCTGTTGGTAACTAGAGAAATGACAGTTTATTTTCTTTTTCCATCTACAATGTTGTATTGTGTTTTTTTGTGCAGGATTTGAGACTGATAATAAACAGACAAGCCTCGCTGAAGCCACAGCACCATCAGGGACACTTCAAGAGTGATGCTGGGTGCTAAAGTCACAGTTGGTGACCAGGATTTATGCAAGTCATTTAGATTCTTCCACATCTATTGGATAAACTTCTCTGTGGAGCAGTCTTTGTGTAGAGGTAGTAACAGTAAATAGACTAACACGAACTAGCTGAAAACAGACTGCTGGTCAAAAATATTGTTGTAGGCTTTAGCATTGAGCACTGGATTTATTGACGCTAAGAGGCGTATACTTTTGCGCACTTGACTGTCATTGAACAATAAAGTACAAGATTGACAGTAGTATAATTTGTGAAGATTTTTGAAGACAGGCTAACACAACTGCACAGTGTCAAACATAGAGGCAAGGCGACTGAGACCAATTTTCCACAAAATTCCACATACAATTGGTAAAAAGCTTAACATTTCTCTGCTTATTTTGTAAATCTGTCTGTATTAATGTACTCAGTAGTAGAAGTCATGTATCAATTGCAGTTCAGCAGGAAACATTTGTAAAGCTGATTTTTTTTCATTTTAAACTCAGTGCTTACGTCCTTGTTTACAAGTTGTCCTTGCTGTCTTTTGTTGCCACTGCTCCATCTCACAATCTGGCCTATCAGATTGTGAGATGGAAACGTTTGGTCCGCCCATTGTTTTGCATTGACGTGTTTTCACGTCACGTGACTCCCGAGCTCCCGTCTACGGAAAGGAAAACATGGCGGACAGTCCTTGTTTTTTCAGATAAAAATATGATTTTGTAACTTAGTCTGGGCATAAAAATACATTCTGACACCATTTCTAGCGAGAAATGTGGTCTTTGCTTCCACAGTCTTCAGCCAGTTCGTGCTTATGATATATATTTTAATAGTTATCACGAATGTTTTTTTCGTTGCTATGATGGTTGCTATGGACGCTGCCATGCCGAGAACCACGTCGTAGCGTGCTGTTTAAATCACCGTCCCTGCGTGGTGTCGTTCAGTGCTCGTGAATGTTATTCATGTTAAATAATATTAATATTTGAGGCTAGATTACACCTCTAATGCGGAGGATCCTGCGAGTCTGTTCATACGGAGGCGGACACGAGTGTGACACCGGACCGAGTCCGCCACCGGACCGAGTCCGCCACCGGAAATAACGTGTGGCTGTCAACATCCGGTCCCTTTAACTAGAAGCTGCGTCATACACACGGAGCATTTGGGAGACCACGATGTCGTCTTCCTTCTGTCAGGTAAGTAGTTTATTGTTTTTAAAGATCGTTACGATCTAGGTTCACAGTCCGAGTGCTGAGACAGCGGATGTGGAGTCCGTCGATACCCACAATGGATGCTTTTCTTCAGCTAATATGCCATTGTTAGCCACATGCTTCAGCCCACGGTAGCATGTGATTACCTGGGAGGTGAAAACATGGTTATTCAAACCAGTTCAAGATGCTTAGCTCATCATTGAGGGACGCTACAATATAAATATAAACATGAATTTGATTTATGAATGCTTTAGATTAATAAGGAGCGTATTTCTCTACCAATACTTCACAATAACAGATCAATTTGGTTTAATGTATAGAATGTAATATGACAATAATGTTTTCATGTTATGGAGTTGCGATTCATTTTATAAAACAATTCCTATGTTCTGTTTTTTAATCAAGGAGGATCCAAGTGAAGCTACAGGAGTATGATGAAGAGCAAGAAGGGCAGCCTGGAGAGAAAGAGGAGCCGGGTTGAGCCCACTACTCTCATCGTCGTACCACGAGGAAGATGAGGGAGAGAAATTATCCTACCATTAAAGAGGTACTTTTAAGTTACATACCAGAAACACCATTTTATATAATGTGCCAAATATACATTTTTATTAAATCCCCAAAGTACGCTGGCTGAAATACAAGTTAATATCACACTGAAAGAGTTTTGATCAATCATGCTTCCCTGCTGTGGTTGTTCAACTGGGAAAACAACTTTTTCCACAGGAAGGCAAGTAAATTTAAGGAATGCTTGTGCAAAGTTTTCCTCTGTTATGTATAATGATGACCCCCATCAGACATTATGTTAGCAATATTTACACCTTTTCATTTATACTGTTTATTTCTGTCTACATGTGTGAATTTGCCTTCATTAGTTTCAGAAAAGAGCGATCATGTATCGGTCAGTGGGCGGCAGCCCAAGACTCCGCAAACTAGTCTTTAAGCAAAGTAGACGAAGGCATTGAGGTTGCGGCCTGCCATCATTATTATTTTGCTTAAGGGACTGAATATGTTTCATGCAGAAATATTAGCATTTCCCTTATATCTACCAAAACTGCTTGTTTCACAGACTGCAGTTTTGTTTTGATCCGATGTGGTGTGCAAATACCAACTGTATCTGCAATGGGTTGTTGGGCATTAATATTTGTAACTCTAATTTTGTTTTGACAGACTGTGCAAAGAATGTTGAGAACATCACCACTCTACAGGAATACACAGTCCAGTAATGTGTGTCAGAAGTTCAGTAGTGAACGACAGGTACTGTGGAAAAATGTGTGTCATTGTTGTACAATGTCCTTTGACTCTGTTTACACAAGGTCAACACAAAAAGGTTTGATTGTAAACTGATATTGGTATGAATTCATGTTATACTCCTCTTCACAAGAAACAAACAATTTACAAAAAAAACCACTAGAATTACCGCACTGCGTTGTATGACTCCGCTAACCAGTGCAGTGTCCGTCTACATATTTCTACATATTTTCTCTCATATAAATGTCACTGTAACCTCTTGACAACTGAAACCATAACATGAGGTCAGTGTGGCCTTGACCTTTTGACTTTAAGACAAATACACAGTTAGACAACCCGAAAACATGCAGTAATGCCTCCGGCGACTCGCTATTACAGAGGCATTAAAATGTTAAGTGTAGTAGACTGGATTTTATTGGTGTTACATTGGACATCTTGTATTGGTACACAAAAAATATATTTGGTTTCACATTTTAGATGGCATAAGCAGAGACATCAACTCAGGAAATGGATTTCTGCAGAAAAGAAAGCCTTGTATGTGTGTATATATACATACAAACACACTTTTAAAACGTTTTGTTTTTTATCATATATTCTCAGGTAGTACTGACGCATTTACGGAGATGGGACATGAGGGCCTTGTCTGCGTGCCCAAGAGAAGATTCCACAGAGTTCAAGCTGAGCAGGCTGCAGCAGGTTTGGAGGAATCCTCCTCTGAAGAGGAAACATGGCGAGGTTCTTCTCCACTGATGAAGAAATGTGAGTGCTGTGATTAGGTCAAATCTGCTAAAATGATACTGTGGCTCCTGGGCCCTGCTATTAGCTTGGTGTTTGGTAGCTGTTAGCTTTAGCATATTTATTTTTTAGGGGCCTGTCCCACGTTTATGTTTTAAAAAAAAAAATCAGAGGGAACCATCTTCATAATTTAACACTATGGTTTCTTTGTGTCCTTCAGATCTTCTCAAGAGAAGCTGCCTCAGCTCCACGGTCCCTCCTGCAGCCTCCACTCCTGATGCTAACCCCCGGTCTCCATCACACCATCCGGGCAGACCTGGAGTCACAGAACTTTGTCCAGAGCTGCCGTCTGAGAATTGTTGATCATATAATTTTCAGCAGATGCCTTAATGCAATGTTTGTGCACAATAAATGACATTGATCATAACATATTGGTATTTCCTTGCAGTCATACACCATGATATTGGCAGATAAGATGTTGATTACATTAAAGCAGTGAATGCTCTGCTTTAAGCAACATAAACACACAATGATCCAATGGATTTGAAGTAGAATGGGCACGTTACATTCTGTAGAGAGTACCTCAGTAACGGAAGTCAGAAAATAACTTTATCTGAGGTTCAGTGAGTTATAGTCACAGCAAAGCACACAGGTCTTGTTGTCTAAGTGGCAACCATATCATATTGTTTAAGATGTGTAACATCAAGCTTGTGTATCAGGGCTAAATACATCCAGTCATAAGTAAGTTCACCCTCTTGTTAACACTAAAAGTAGGTGACCCAGATGTTTCACAATGCAATCTGATAAGGTCTTATGAGAAACATTCTTAACATTAAAGAAATGAACACAGAGGATAGCAATAGATGTTTCACTTTAAATCAGTAGCTGGTAATCGGCAGACTGACTTATTCAAACACATTAATACTACAATGAATGAGGCAGGGGTTTGCTATCAGAAATTATTTCTGGGACATTAATTTAAAAGATCTCCAGTATAAGCAAATGTGTTCTAAAATTGGTTTACATCCAAGTGAGAGGCTGTCCCATCTCATGGATTTAAGATATATATATTGTTTGTATTAGCTGTCCCTCAGTGAAGTACTTGCACTTCTTGAAAAGCTCTATATAAATAAGATGTATTATTGTTTATACATTGCCCTCTAGTATATGTTTTCCTAAGTCATTGTAGATACAGAAACAACAGTATGGTTCAGGTGACAGTAAGTGGAAGGTGAAGGTCATTTCCATGAGCTCAAGAGAAACCTAATGTGACGATATAGTTGATTTCTGATAGGAAGCACCTGCCTCATTCATTGTAGTATTAATGTGTTTGAATAAGTCAGTCTGCCGATTACCAGCTACTGATTTAAAGTGAAACATCTATTGCTATCCTCTGTGTTCATTTCTTTAATGTTAAGAATGTTTCTCATAAGACCTTATCAGATTGCATTGTGAAACATCTGGGTCACCTACTTTTAGTGTTAACAAGAGGGTGAACTTACTTATGACTGGATGTATTTAGCCCTGATACACAAGCTTGATGTTACACATCTTAAACAATATGATATGGTTGCCACTTAGACAACAAGACCTGTGTGCTTTGCTGTGACTATAACTCACTGAACCTCAGATAAAGTTATTTTCTGACTTCCGTTACTGAGGTACTCTCTACAGAATGTAACGTGCCCATTCTACTTCAAATCCATTGGATCATTGTGTGTTTATGTTGCTTAAAGCAGAGCATTCACTGCTTTAATGTAATCAACATCTTATCTGCCAATATCATGGTGTATGACTGCAAGGAAATACCAATATGTTATGATCAATGTCATTTATTGTGCACAAACATTACATTAAGGCATCTGCTGAAAATTATATGATCAACAATTCTCAGACGGCAGCTCTGGACAAAGTTCTGTGACTCCAGGTCTGCCCGGATGGTGTGATGGAGACCGGGGGTTAGCATCAGGAGTGGAGGCTGCAGGAGGGACCGTGGAGCTGAGGCAGCTTCTCTTGAGAAGATCTGAAGGACACAAAGAAACCATAGTGTTAAATTATGAAGATGGTTCCCTCTGATTTTTTTTTTTAAAACATAAACGTGGGACAGGCCCCTAAAAAATAAATATGCTAAAGCTAACAGCTACCAAACACCAAGCTAATAGCAGGGCCCAGGAGCCACAGTATCATTTTAGCAGATTTGACCTAATCACAGCACTCACATTTCTTCATCAGTGGAGAAGAACCTCGCCATGTTTCCTCTTCAGAGGAGGATTCCTCCAAACCTGCTGCAGCCTGCTCAGCTTGAACTCTGTGGAATCTTCTCTTGGGCACGCAGACAAGGCCCTCATGTCCCATCTCCGTAAATGCGTCAGTACTACCTGAGAATATATGATAAAAAACAAAACGTTTTAAAAGTGTGTTTGTATGTATATATACACACATACAAGGCTTTCTTTTCTGCAGAAATCCATTTCCTGAGTTGATGTCTCTGCTTATGCCATCTAAAATGTGAAACCAAATATATTTTTTGTGTACCAATACAAGATGTCCAATGTAACACCAATAAAATCCAGTCTACTACACTTAACATTTTAATGCCTCTGTAATAGCGAGTCGCCGGAGGCATTACTGCATGTTTTCGGGTTGTCTAACTGTGTATTTGTCTTAAAGTCAAAAGGTCAAGGCCACACTGACCTCATGTTATGGTTTCAGTTGTCAAGAGGTTACAGTGACATTTATATGAGAGAAAATATGTAGAAATATGTAGACGGACACTGCACTGGTTAGCGGAGTCATACAACGCAGTGCGGTAATTCTAGTGGTTTTTTTTGTAAATTGTTTGTTTCTTGTGAAGAGGAGTATAACATGAATTCATACCAATATCAGTTTACAATCAAACCTTTTTGTGTTGACCTTGTGTAAACAGAGTCAAAGGACATTGTACAACAATGACACACATTTTTCCACAGTACCTGTCGTTCACTACTGAACTTCTGACACACATTACTGGACTGTGTATTCCTGTAGAGTGGTGATGTTCTCAACATTCTTTGCACAGTCTGTCAAAACAAAATTAGAGTTACAAATATTAATGCCCAACAACCCATTGCAGATACAGTTGGTATTTGCACACCACATCGGATCAAAACAAAACTGCAGTCTGTGAAACAAGCAGTTTTGGTAGATATAAGGGAAATGCTAATATTTCTGCATGAAACATATTCAGTCCCTTAAGCAAAATAATAATGATGGCAGGCCGCAACCTCAATGCCTTCGTCTACTTTGCTTAAAGACTAGTTTGCGGAGTCTTGGGCTGCCGCCCACTGACCGATACATGATCGCTCTTTTCTGAAACTAATGAAGGCAAATTCACACATGTAGACAGAAATAAACAGTATAAATGAAAAGGTGTAAATATTGCTAACATAATGTCTGATGGGGGTCATCATTATACATAACAGAGGAAAACTTTGCACAAGCATTCCTTAAATTTACTTGCCTTCCTGTGGAAAAAGTTGTTTTCCCAGTTGAACAACCACAGCAGGGAAGCATGATTGATCAAAACTCTTTCAGTGTGATATTAACTTGTATTTCAGCCAGCGTACTTTGGGGATTTAATAAAAATGTATATTTGGCACATTATATAAAATGGTGTTTCTGGTATGTAACTTAAAAGTACCTCTTTAATGGTAGGATAATTTCTCTCCCTCATCTTCCTCGTGGTACGACGATGAGAGTAGTGGGCTCAACCCGGCTCCTCTTTCTCTCCAGGCTGCCCTTCTTGCTCTTCATCATACTCCTGTAGCTTCACTTGGATCCTCCTTGATTAAAAAACAGAACATAGGAATTGTTTTATAAAATGAATCGCAACTCCATAACATGAAAACATTATTGTCATATTACATTCTATACATTAAACCAAATTGATCTGTTATTGTGAAGTATTGGTAGAGAAATACGCTTCTTATTAATCTAAAGCATTCATAAATCAAATTCATGTTTATATTTATATTGTAGCGTCCCTCAATGATGAGCTAAGCATCTTGAACTGGTTTGAATAACCATGTTTTCACCTCCCAGGTAATCACATGCTACCGTGGGCTGAAGCATGTGGCTAACAATGGCATATTAGCTGAAGAAAAGCATCCATTGTGGGTATCGACGGACTCCACATCCGCTGTCTCAGCACTCGGACTGTGAACCTAGATCGTAACGATCTTTAAAAACAATAAACTACTTACCTGACAGAAGGAAGACGACATCGTGGTCTCCCAAATGCTCCGTGTGTATGACGCAGCTTCTAGTTAAAGGGACCGGATGTTGACAGCCACACGTTATTTCCGGTGGCGGACTCGGTCCGGTGGCGGACTCGGTCCGGTGTCACACTCGTGTCCGCCTCCGTATGAACAGACTCGCAGGATCCTCCGCATTAGAGGTGTAATCTAGCCTCAAATATTAATATTATTTAACATGAATAACATTCACGAGCACTGAACGACACCACGCAGGGACGGTGATTTAAACAGCACGCTACGACGTGGTTCTCGGCATGGCAGCGTCCATAGCAACCATCATAGCAACGAAAAAAACATTCGTGATAACTATTAAAATATATATCATAAGCACGAACTGGCTGAAGACTGTGGAAGCAAAGACCACATTTTTCGCCAGAAATGGTGTCAGAATGTATTTTTATGCCCAGACTAAGTTACAAAATCATATTTTTATCTGAAAAAACAAGGACTGTCCGCCATGTTTTCCTTTCCGTAGACGGGAACTCGGGAGTCACGTGACGTGAAAACACGTCAATGCAAAACAATGGGCGGACCAAACGTTTCCATCTCACAATCTGATAGGCCAGATTGTGAGATGGAAACGTTTGTCCAATTGGACCAACGTTCCCACTGAACGTTTCCTGATGAGACTGGGTTGAACAGGGACACAGTTCCACTACAGAAAAAAAAGAAAACTTTATTCAAAACATGGACAGTTTCAGTAACTCTTAACTAAATGTACAGCACCAGGGTTTGGTATGTTGTAAGGCTAGCTTCATTTATCTAAAAAGCGATCGTAAATATTATAGTTAATATGATGTTGTCTTGTGACCATAAATGATTGTTTGCAGACTTAATGTCACTGAAGAGGTGACTCTCTGACTAACTTGAGGGGTCACTGTAAATGTCTCTTGTAAAAGCAATAAAAAGCAGTGTCATTGCTGAGTAACTTTTATGGGTATGGATGAAAGTTAATGGTGAACATTATTGCCACACTTGTAGTTTTTTTTTTTTTTTGCAGTGCCTATAATATTTAACTATAGGAACATGCTTCTGATTTTCAAAGAGTCCTTACAGACTAATGAAAAAAAATAACTAAATGGAGGATTGTATCTTACAGAGGCTGGGCCAGGAAAGGGATGTCAGCCTTCTATACATCCATGTGTATATGTGTAAGCAACCTTTATTTTGCTCCCAAACAGACACACCATGAGGAGGCCTCTAAGTGCCTTTTCAGTCCAGCTTCGCAGGTCTTTTTATACTTCACTCTTTCCATCTCTTCTTCTCAGGGTTGGGAAGATGAAAGCAGGCTCTAGCACATGGCTTTGAACCTCATTGTACATAAGGATAGTATTTCTTATGTGTGTGTGTCCATGTGTCTGTGTCATTGTGTGTGCAAATCCCTATTGGTTTTAACAAATACTGCTCAAATATTTCTTGTTGGTATCTCTTAAAACCAGAGATGGAAAATGTAGAAAGCACTTGAACAACATTTTGTTCAGAGTAATGATTATTGCAGCTTGTACAAGATTCACTTTCAATGACTGACAAAGACATAGGGTTGTGGGTATGTTTTTATCTGATGATTGTTTTTGTTCAATAGAGTTTGCTATAGTACTCGGAAGGACATACCAAGGTCTGTTGTGTATGTATTGAAATCCTCTTAAAAAGCACCACCCAAGCAGTAGGGTGGTCTCACACAGAAGGTGTGTCAGGGTTTAAAGTATTTGGACATGAATGAAGAAAACATCTAATAGAGATAAAGGGAGCGGCAATGATAGATATGTGATCAGGATCTAAGCAAAGTTTTTATCATGTGATGTCTATTTCTTGTATTATATGTTTCTATTTGTATTATTATTCTGATTGTTCATGCGACTCATATTGATGTTGAAAAGTGCTATCCGAATGAATTGGTAAATAGTAGTATCATTATTATTTGTGTGTGGCTCCATATTTAAACTCTAATGATTCTTGTGTATGATGATCTGTGAGATCAGCAGTTTCATAAACACTCAAATGAGCAGTCACAGTCACTGAAACCACACTTTTAACCTGAACATTAGCTGAAGCTCCTGAAGTGTATCTGCTGGATTGTAAGCAGTAAACTGAATTATTCGCTAATTGGATGAACTGCATTAATAAGCAGATGTACAGGTGTCCCTAATAAAGTGCTGGCTGAGAGTTCCTCTTGTTTGGTTTCATGCTGACTTTGCTTGAATGTTTCTCTGAGACATTGAGGATTTCATTAATTTTCTCTAAATAAGTTGTACAGAGACCAGTAGTCACTGACTTCCTAATTAGAGTACAAGGCCTCTCCATAATACTGTTTCCATATGAATAGCAGTATTACAGTGAACTGGTAGACACAGAGCAAGCCTTCTCTTCAGATTTCAGCCCTTCAGGGCCAGTGTTTTTCCTCAACAAAAAGTGCAGAGCCCCTCAGATTCTTCCTATTTGTGTGGGTCTTTTCCAATCAAAATCGCTTTCGCTGATTATTTTACAAGGATTAGGGATATTTTTCCAATAGACTGTAATAACCATCGTATATTTTAACCTCCTTTTAATCAGTGGGGAAAAGGAACAATCAGTTACATCACTGAGATGGAGAGCACCGGTTTTCCCCCAACCTAAAGTGTACTGCTTATTTATCCAGCATCTAAGGCTTCCCTGGTTTATTTTATCTGACTGAGTGAAATTCCAGTATCGGCCCAGATTTCTATGGGGTGGCGGGCCTCATCAGGGTCCTCTCTGTCTTAGCAGATGTGGAGAAATGGAATGGAGTTAGTTTTGCATGGTATAGTGGGGAGTACAGAAAATAGACGTTTGTGTTAGTAGAGGAAATGTTGCAGACTGTAGGTAATTGGATCATTTAAAGTCCTGGTGACATGCCACACACAGTTTAATGAGATAAATGTCCCTATGTAATAAGTGTATGTAATATTATATGTAAAAACCTCTTTAATACTATTACAGAGTTAGTTGTTGGTCTTCATGTATTTAGCCAAAGTCATGAAAGGAAGAAATTATTGGCTGATATGAATAACCAGGTCAAAGGGAAATATGCTGCACACATGTTGTGCTTATATTTTCTTTACATTCATATATTCAGTAACAAACATGAAGAAAATATAAACCCAGGAGTGTGCTCATACTGCACCAGTACTGGGCACACCAGTAATACAATTACATCAAGTTAAAGTATTTTTTCATTGGTTTTTAGCTGAAAATTAACCACAATACAGTGTATTATATGTTAATATGAGTTATGTGGCTCATCTCTTGATGCCTCATTTTCAGAGCAAGAGCATTTTCAAGGCTGAATTGACAGTCGCAAAATGGCATGACCTCTGTATATCCAGCAGAATGCGTCCTCATCTTCTGTCAACATGTCTCCTCCTGGGATTTCCACAGTCCCCCCCTTGTATGCATATACAATGAGGAATGAGACGCTCAGCTCTACCGTGACTACATATGCTGTAGTATGTTTGAGGCAGCATGTGTCTCACTTGTGTCCCAAAAAACGGTGTCCCTGGGAGAACCCTGAGTCTTTGTGACCTGCAGTGTTCCTGGGCTGCTGGTGACTCAGCAGGTGTTGATAAAAGAAGCAAAACCAGAGACTGACGCTAAGATACACAATTTTTTGCCTTTATGGGAAATGGAAAACATAATGATAGTTTACATTTCCTTCCACAGAGACTGAGGAGAATTCAAACAGCAGTTGGGCTGTTTTGAATGGGTTTATTTCTTTTTATATTCAAGCCTTATCTTCACCTGTTGATTGCAGGAGCAGGCTATGTTGATGAAGGGCTCAGGCTCTCATTTCCTGATTGGCATCAAAGCCAGGGGGTCCAACCATAAACACAAATGGTGGGTTGGTGAGGTCATGCGTCTTTGGATGAACAGTGCAACTATTTTCTAAATATAAAGGCACATCACTGAATAGACCAAAAACAAATCATAGATAATGATGTTTGTCTCCCATTGCTCTGTCTTATTTCCATTTCTGTTCTATTGCTCCACATGAATGCATCAATCTATAATCAGTTAATTTTCCTGTGTCTATTGACATTGGATGCTCAGTTCATTTCTTTGTACTCCTCATCCATAATATGGGCTGGTAAGTCTTTGATCTGTATTAGCAAAGTGTTAAATCTGTTTGATCTAGTTGATTAGCCCCCTACGTGGTGTCTAGACTCCAAGGCCAGCGGGTGAGCCGCTCCCCTTCTCTTTGTTTTTCACTGCTCTGTAGTTCTTGGCTTGAGTAACCCCTGAGGGAATACATCACATACATATACATTCAGATACACAGAGAAAAGGGCATTCAAAGTTTGTTTAATTGTACTGGTTATTATTCAGAATCATATAATTGTTTCACCTTCTAATGCCTGCCTTGGGGAAAAAAAGCAATAAATTATTCAGAAAAAAATAGACATCCTTGATTATGGAAACATAGAATTCTGCCTTTGCAGAACAATATTCTTTAGCTTTTCTCGATAACCAATTGTGCAAGTAACACGTTTTGTCTGTCATATTCTCATTCTATAGGGAATGTTTTTCAAAAGACGAAATGTTGACACAATGTCCTTTCTCTGTGCTTTCTTTCTTCTTGTGGCTGTCTGTAAATTGTCAAGAAGCCAAGTGTAACATAACATGAGGCTGGAATACAGAAACAAAACAAAAAGCCAAAACAAACTTAAGCATTCATAGTTAGTCTTATAGATTATCTTAGGGGTGGAGATCAAGTTTGTGTTTCCAGTTGCTCAGACAGCGTGAGGATTGATGATTTTACAACACACTGCTGTAGACAAGTATATATCCTCTTCAGTAGTGATGCTACATTAAAAACCTCTTATTTCACCTTAAAGCTTTTCAATATTTAATGTTAGCAATGGATCAAATTACGTTGTGTATTGAAGTAGAAGTCACAGTGTGTGGCAAAGCCAGAACTTTCCAGCTGAGGTTGGCAGCAGTTTATGTTCAGACAGTATACTACAAGGCCACAACCAAACAGGAAACAGATAAAGATTTAAAATATAAAATAAATGTTGTACTGTTTAATAAAATGATAAGCACAGATTCTTCAATAAGCCTCTCATCTTGATGGTTTAGACTCTCTGTAAACTCCACTCACACAAACAATATTCCCAAATATCTAGCAGACAACTTATCAGGGTTTGAGAGCTTTGAGCTCAATAAAGTGTGTTACGACTCCAATTTCACCAATTCCATAGTGATAATGTCTGTGTTTAGTTTTACCCCCAATTGATGAATGCAGCTCTACCAAAACAATGGAGCTCTATCAATTTGTATTTCCTCAGCCGTGGTCAGTGAACGTTGTTCCTTTAATTCTCAAAGATTGGTAGATTTCAACTTGTGAAAATGTCATTTTGACTCAGCGGCCAAAAAAAACTGTAGCTTAAATTTTTTAGTAAAACCATTCGCAGTGATGGGTGGACATTAGAAAGGTTCCAGCTGGAGTACTGTGCTGGATTCAGTGAAAAACAGCAAGTCTAAAAGTTCACATGGGGGAGAAAAAACAAAGTGTCCAATAGAAGACGAGCGTTGACTGCATACTTTATGACTCACAGAAAGGGCAGCAGCAGGTGCCCACCGCCACAGTAACAAGTGTGAAAAATTCTATTCCTCCTGCTTTTCCCTGTCAGAGTGTGGAGGATTAGGCTCCTGTGAGGCACACCCGGCTACCTGCTGGTCCTGTTCGCCTCTCTCACAGGACCCAACATACAGGAGGCATTCAGAGGGTGGCCATTCTTAGGGCCTGACTTATGCCCATGCTGCCATTTTAGTGACAACTGCACAGCATCCAGCAATCCTCTTTAAACTGCCTTTCCATCACTTTCCACAGCTTGTTGTGGTTTTCTCTGTCTCTTTTATTAAAACTAATCGGAATGACATGTCTCACCTTTTTCATCCCTCCTTTGTACTATACTTTATTCTCTGGCGTCAGCCCTGGGAAGCAAAATGAGGTCGACCTGCGTGTTTACATTAGTGCGGTGCCTCCTCCCTACTGTGGTATTGATGTGGCATTATGGGGCCTAGGACTCAAGAGGCTCAGGGTGGAAGATAGAGGAGGGAGAGGCTAAAAAGATGAGTTTTTCAGAGTGCTTAACAGAGCCAAAGTCCACAGGAGTGCAGTTTGTCCCCCTCTGAGCTTTTTTTCTGTCTCATACGAAATAGGACAGGACTGGATAGGAGTAAAACAGATTAAAGATATTATCTTTGTGTGTATGTGTGTGTGTGTGTGTGTGTGTGTGTGTGAACTGGATCTAGTAGACAACAGCATCCCTACTGGTCATTTTCGGAGATAAGTTGCAGCCGACCACTGTTCCTTCCCATGATGCAAATACTATCCGGTAAAAGGGATGTGTCCCAGTTAGACTGTCCTGGTGGTTATTCACAGACTGATTGACATGTTCCAGGGTAGACAGACTCTGATCATTTCCATCATAGACATTTTTGGAGAGGTCCGGCCACGTCTGATTTGACTTGAATATATTTATATATATATTTATCATTTATTTATTTTATGGTACTCTTTTACTTGGTTCCCTTTTTAGTAGTGGTTTATGAACTGATGGACTATCCTCGACTTGCACTGAATTCAATCAGTTTTCAGCATTAAGTATAACTGTGCTCGATGAAAAACTAAAACTGAAAAGTGGCTGAGCAGAAAATGGCGGGGAGAGCATCTCTTTGCACATGTACAGAAATATTCTATTCATGGCGTGACCCGGTTCAAAGTACTAACAAAATGAAATCATCCCATTTTAGTGACTTTTGAAGCATTTAAAAGGCTGCATGAGTGATGTTTCATGGTATTAAGTATTAACACAGAGTCTGCTGTGATGCCTCCATCTGCTCCCTGACTGGCTGGACTCAAGGATGTGAAATAAACGATAGAAACAGATGGAAAAATACACATCGCTGGCAAGAGAAAGCCTTCTGCCTGTAGTGAGCGGCACGTGTTGGAAATGGAATGCATTTTGTGCAATAGAAGTTCCCCTAATAGCTGCCGACAGTGCCTGGTTCCTATGCAGTAAATAATGCGTGCAAATAAAAGCTGGCTAAAAATACAGTTGAAGAAATCCCCTGAAAGAATTGTTCCATTTGTCCGATTGCACTGATTTATTATTGATATCAGGGACAACTGTGAGCATGGAGAGTATAGTGGATGAAGCAGGGACATATTTGGACCTTTAATCTCACAACAAGGCACTCGTATCTATTTTTTTTTAAACATGAATCCTCTGGCAGAGATGTCAGAGTGTCTTAGTTTGAAAACTGGGACAAGTTGTTCTAAAAGAGTTTGGGGAACAAAAATTACTTTTTTACATTTCATTTACCTAATATATTTAAATAAATTGTAAAAGTTTGTAGTTATATCTGTGTACAAAATAGAGTCCAAAAAAACCTAAGTAAAGAAAAAACGCAACTTCATTGAAAATGTAAAATAGTTTCTAAATAATTTCACAACATGATAAATTCTTAACATTTCCCAAAAAACAACAACAAACAGTTTCAAAGAGGTTTTTACCATTTTGTTCTGCGCCCTCTCCGTTCCATTCATTATTTTCCTTTGACTTAACTTACCGACACTCTTGGGTTTCGACCTCTCCTAATTGCACCTCCTGCACAGCTCGGACTGAGTAATAAAGCCTGCAGGCGCGTGATGCCAGACTGTCCAATGTTTACGTAGGTTTATCCACGTGCAGCCTATGGTCTATCATGTTTCATGTGCCGTGCCCGGAGTGCACAGTTCCCAGCCGCCAAACGGTCTGAATTCCTGTCAAATTTGTCTCTGGCAGATAACAGAAGAAGACTCTTTTATCAAACTGACACAGTTACATTATGTCCAAAAAACAGCTGACAAATGATAAACTTCATACAGTGGATCCAAATATTGTAAATTTAACAATGTGCTTCAATTTGTACAGTTCATACAATGAGACCAGGAACAGTGACATTTCCTATACATAGTTTATATGAAACAAAGCCACATTAAGGATTATTGTTGGTCAAACCTATTTATTAAAAATATTATTTTATCTAACCCTAACCCTAACCCAAAGTTTGATCGTTGTAATAACTTGGTAATTATTTGGTTTCATCACATGAAACTCTGCTATTATGAAATCATACTGATATGTCAATAAATATAGTATACAATTGATTATGTTGAATATGCTTATATTAAACAAAAAAAACATTGTTACAGAACATTTAATAATAACAGTATTTTATAATATGGTGTGATTAAGCTCCACGTTGCAGGATACACTTATCATTTTGTAATGTTAATATTTAATAAACAACAAACAAAGTGTAGAAGCAAAATGTCAGTGCAAAACATTCAGTGTACCAAGAACATTTACTCCGTTCACAGTGTGAAGCCCTGGAGCGAAAAGAAAAACATTAACAGAGATGGGCGAGTTTTCGAAAGTAACACTTTCAGCAGCAAATAGTAGGACTTGTGTAGCCAAGTGACCGGTTGTGGAAGCTTTAGGAAGCTTTTATCCACAACACTGCCGTTATTTATTGTACTCCATCCCCGCAACTGTGCCCGCAGGCTTCATTCAAGGGTCAGGGTGTTGGGATTATCTGAGAAAAAAAAATTAAGGGGGAAAATCTGACCCCCCTCCACCCTCTCCCTTCCCACCCACGGCCTCCATGCATAAACTTGTGCCAGCTGTTGCCTCGTGCTAAACCCTGCTTAAGAGAAACAGATCTAAAAGGCCCAATAAAGAGCACAGCTCCACTGTGAGGTTATTGCGCCACCACTGACTCTGGCCGGGTCCGACAGTGCAGTGCTTCAAGCGAAACTGAACTGTACACATAGGCACAAGTTGAATTTCAAATGTAAGTGGCAAGACGGGGTCAGTGTAGATCATATTCAGAGTGACAAATCACTCTGACTTACAGTGAACACACGGCACACAACTCAATTTTCTCTGACTTCATCCACAAAACGGAAGCAAAGACCATTACATGTTCATAAACACTCACAATGGGGAAAGAGATCCGATTCATGAACCAAGAAAATTGTGATTGTTTTGACATTGTAAAACTAAAACATTATCCTAGGGCAATTTTGTAAAATAATATTAAAAATCATAAATAATAAGAAAAAATAAAAAGTTAGAGAAAAGTAAGATGAAATCCACATTGTGCATTCAGTTATGCGTTCCACTCCATGGGAAGTGAACGTAGAAGAGAAATAACGAAGGGAAAGGGATTCACATCCTTTGTAAATGCAAACATTGCGGTCAGGAGGCTGGACAGCTGGGGGGGTGAAAGCCGACAATCAAAAAATCGCGTGGCAGTTTGAGAGGGACAGAGACAAAGGCCCATGGGACAGAGACATCACAAGTTCAGGTAGGGGTTAGTGTGGCAAGAGGAGGGGGCTGCCGCTTCCACTCCGACTGTTCCGCCTCTGCCAAATCAGCCTCATCGCCGCCGCCATCGCGTGTGGCATCATCGCGAGTGTGCATCAGCATCGCTCAACTCCCCATGAACCCTGACAAGTCTGTTAATTTAGTCACGAGGTCAGGAGGTTTTTAGGATAAGTTGTTTTGTTTTTAATCCATGAAACACAGGGTGAAACAGAGGCCACTGTGACCTGAAGTAACCCTAGCGTGAGTTTGGCGAGGTGTACGGTCGATTGCTAACACCACACTGTCTGTTTTATTCCCCAAACATATATCACTAAATATTCATTAGATTTTAAATGAAAACAAGTCATGTTCGCGTGTGTCTGTATATTTAGTAACCTCTAAATTGTGACCACATTAGCATAACATTGAATTGTAAGTATCATTAACTGTGTAAGTGCAGTATACACAGTACATAACATTTTCCAACATTTTGTTATAACCTTTATCTTATTTATTATTATTATAGTTTTTTAGGGATTTTACTGGTGGAATTAAACAAATGCTTGTTTATTCAAATCAGTTACATTTATAAATCTGGACTCATTTACTTTACCTTTAATGATTTCTTCAAAACATTTTCACGTACATTTATTTGTTTTACTTTTTTTAAATACATGCAAATCAATAAATATAAATATTTATTTTAATTACAAAGAAATGTAGAGCGTGTCAAATAATCTGGATCAAATAATAATATTTTCTTATTATTAACATTATATTTTAAATTATTATTAAAAAATGATTGCAGTTATTAGTTGTAACTGCAATAATATTGCGGTTACAACTAATAACTGCAATACGGTTACTAGTTGTGTTGTAGATTTGATTTAACAGAATGTAAATAAGTGAACATGTCTACACTATATTACAAAATGCAAATATAATTATGTGATCTATTTCTGATTTATTTTTCCTTTGGGAATTTAAACTTTTTGTGTGTTGCAGGAGGACAACCACTGACACAACTTGTTAACATATTCCAAATCTCATTTCACAGGTTAAATTATTTTATCGTAGATGCACATTTTACAGTAATATAGAATAATAAAAAACAACGCACACAGAAGTGCGCCGTGTAGCCTCCTGATTCCAGGACCTTTCCCCTCTAGACCCTGGCAGCGAGACACAACACATATTATGAGATAATTAAAAAGCCTGTGGAGCGATTATAGGTTATTCTCACAAGTGGGGGGCAGCGATGGCAACTCAAACCTGGCTTCAGTAATCTCCCAAATATGGAGCGCCAGCATCATCCAATCACATGGGCTGATCTGCCCATCTCCCACAGATACAAGCAGGTTCATCAGGAGTTCATAATGGTGTCCATGGCGGAGGATCTACCGAATGTGAGGGCACATTGTCAGCCACACTCGACTTTGCTTCAATCGTGAACTCGTCCTGCAGCCATGGAGTACCTGTTGAGATGAAGGTTGTCATGAGGCCTTTATTATCTACGTCATTGATTTCTTTGTGTTTTGTACTTATTTCCCTCTGTGATGTTTGTGAAACTTTAGACACACTCAGCCAATACTATACGTAACCCTGATCACATGAAAAATACGTTTCCACAAGCTACGACAAACAGAAACCCAGTTACTGAAATCCCCCACAGAGTAATCTGTGTTTGCCCTGCTTTTGCTTGTGGTGTTTGACTGGGACACTGCTGCCATCAGGAGGGCTGTGAGTGAGTCCTGCACGGCAAATCGGGCCCATCAATCAGGACACACAGTCCTACATTACATGCTACTGATTAACTACCAGGGGACTACTTTCTTTCCATAATAATCCCCTCCACCCCATGATGTAGAAACATGTGAAGTGGCAGCAGGACAGGGGACGTGTGCCTCGTGTGTAAACTGCCCTGCTTCCCTCGCATGTTCCTCATCTCCCCTGAGAGCATTAAAGGCGTAATACCTCAGAGACAATCGCCCCGCCTCGGGACCAGGCTGTGAACCCTTCACCCCCTGATTTTGTCAAGCAAGGATTGCAGAGCAGCAACTAAACCAGGTCAGGATGTGTTGTTGTGATATCATTACGGGACACTTAAAGCTGTCTGATGAATTTAGAAGTTACTTGTCCATCCCCGGATTTCCCTGAAGTGATTTTATACACCGCTAATTCCTTTATAAAGAGTTCATAGAGCAACATGTGTGTGTGTGTGTTTATGTCTGCATACATTTGTGTGTGTAAAGGTAGCAACAGCACATTAAGAAATACTCGACGAGAAGTGAATATTCAGGTGTCAGCAGTCAGTGGTTAGCAGTGATGGAAGTTGTGCAGGGAGTAACATTTAAAAATACTACGAAAAAACTGAAATAAAAGTCTTATATAAACAGTCAGTTACCAGGTGTTATATGGTAATGATATGTTAAGACTACAACGTAAATATTACAAAATTAACAGGAGTTTTTTTTTCATCACTTTATGCGTCACATTGGTGTGGGGTTTATTTTTAACAATGCAACACATTCGCAAGGTTAACTATCATAATGAAGCAGCTAAATAATTCAGTCAATAGAATGTTAAAGATGACTTTAACATAACGAATTTATTAATTTATATATATATCTAAATAAATAAATAAAAATAAATAAGACTTGCTGTAGTAAGACCATACACACAGCATCTACCTTTTTTTATTATTAGTTTTTGGATAAGCCAAACTACAAAGCAATGAAAAAATAAGTGAAACTATGAAGTAAGTTTTAAATCACATTTGTGATGGTTCAGAATGTACAGGTATAGAAAGTTTAATATCAAAATATTTTAGAATATGAATACTTTCCATTAAAGTGAATGGGAAAGCGGCCTGGGATGCAATTTATTGTAATTTTTCGCATTGCATACAAAACCAATTGATATCAAAAGCATGAAAAAAACATACTGGATACTTAATTTGAAGTAATAGAAAAATGAATGGTAATAATAACCTACAAGACTGAACGTCAATAAGGTCAACAATCTAAATATGGCATTTAGAACCATTCCAAACAGTGACACTATACATTTACTACATATATAAATATACTATGCACAAAAAAACAATAATAACAAGTATGTTAGCTATGTCATGAGCACACACGTCCAAGGTAACGCATTCGGCCTTTGCAAATGTTATGATCTCATGTGAATGTAGATCCTTATATGCGTAACAAAGGGTTAAAGGTGTAATCAACAAACGATACTCTGACCGTCCACTTTATACAAACAAAGATGAATGATGACTCTTTTATCTGACAGTCCCGGCAGATATGGATATAATTTAGTTTTGATTAGGCCACCGAGGTATTCAATATAGCATAATGTGCTTCAGTGACTAAACTCAATAAGGCTCAATCAAGAGTCTGTGTGATATTTCAGTAATGATCTGAGCCAATGGGACTGATTGAGCATCCATTGTCTTCATTTCAAAGCACCCTCATCATATCTGTATCAAGGAGCTTGGTCACCGAGCTTGCCACAGCACCAAGCTGTTATGTAGGTTAGCTCCACAAAACCGCTTTAATCCAAGAGCAGAAATAAATAAATAAAGTGTTCAGAGAGAGGTGAGTGCTCGGTCAGCGCGTCTACACAGTCCACACACTGCCACAATTGTGTCAGATCCAGCAGCAGCCATTAGGCGTGCACTGATCTAATGTGGAGCGAGTGTGCCGTCTACCGTACAAACCGGGCAGCGATGGAAAAACCGCTAGCTGAGCCCACGCACTGCTGTGTATACCTTCAATAAGGCAAAACATCCAGTCATACGATCAGTCAGACTAATTGACCCCGTCATCATTAATCCATGACACGCTCTGTCTGCACTGCATGTTTAACAAGAAATACCGGAGATTAGGACATATTCGCTTTGATGAAACATGCAATGTGGAGTGAAAAACTCACGTCTGAATCAAGGCCACGATTTTATGAACTGTAACAATTTTTCATCGTATATGATGTAATACAGCCAACTATCTTCATAATGCACGCCTGTCTCATTTAATACATTTTAAATCATAGCTATAATAGAATGATGCTTTGTTTTCATAAAAACAATTATTTTTTATTGAACAATTCACATAGCGTCACCTAAGTTGTCGAAGGTGTTTTTCCTTCCGTCTAGATTCATGGTTAGGGTTCGGGTTAGTTTACTTAAAATTTGAATTGCGACAAAAATATGTCATTATAAAAAAATCTAATATTATTTGAATAATATACAATTTAAAACATACTTTTCTACAATTTAAAATAGATCTTAAATTTGAAAGAATGTAAACTTTAAAAATGTTCTATTTTAACTCTGACAATTTTGATATAGCATTTAATGTATATATTATTTAATCACACGTTTTCTACAATAAGAATTCTACTTTTCAAGTTCAACCCTTCATGTGGAGGAATTATATTTAATATTTAATTAAATAAATGTATTTGTTGGAATAACTAATTATAAAAATGGAACAGTCAGTCAAAATAAACATTTGTTTTTACAATATACAAATGAAATAAAAAACACATTAACCATTTAAGTTCACAAAGTTCACCTTTTTTGTTTGCAGAAAATTTGATGAAATTATAAAATACATTTTAAAAGGGGGCTTATTATTTTTTAAACCCTTCAAAATAGATCATTGCGAACCTGATTTGGATTTCACATAACTTTTTTTCAATTTGTATGTGGAGACAAACTTATATTGTATTTTAGTTACATACATTTAACTTCACTCACTTTACTAAATGTGTACACGCGTCTTTGTTATGGCACGAGGACCTGAATGTGTGATGCATGCTCGGTTATGGCTGCTCGGTTTCTTACAACACCTTTTAAGGTCAGTGCTCCTCTGAAACTTCACTCCCTGCTCACTGGGGAAAAATGAATACCCAAGGCAAATTAAAGGAGTCCAAGGTGTTCACCTGTTGAATCTCTCCTCTGAACAAGGTTAGGAGCCCGAGGCTGTCATTGGTATAAAGTGTGAACTTTCCTGCGTGAGAGGCCAGGACATGGAAAAGCACCGGAGGGCAGCATGTCAGAGAAAATACTACTCCAGCCCTGTGATTGAAGTGTGGACTTAAAGGTGTGATGGAAAAGGGCAGAGCAGCTCTTTCTGGCAATTGCCGGCTGAAATGCCACATACACATGGCACTATGAAAGTGCATTACCTTTTTTCCACACAGCCCTTTCAACTTTTTCCAAGCCCCAATGTTACAAAAATACACCATGAGGTGAGTTTGATTTGTGTGCATTTGAATGTGATTTCCTCTGCTCTCTCCATTCCTCAGTATTTCTGTTGCACACAACTTCTCTAATTCTCTGACTCTTTCTCTCTGTCGCCGGGTGAACTCTCAGTGACCAGCTGCTCGCACTCACTCAAACACCGAAGGATGAGACACACTGAGAACAAACCACTCAACGGGAAAAAGCAGAAATATGTCCATGTATGTTTTTTTCATTTAAAAATATTATATTTTTATCGTGAAGGTAAATGTTTAATGCAAGGTGGCATTCAAGTGCAAAGCATGTACACGACTTACGTTAACACAAGAAAAAAGACTCAATGTCAAATCAGCCTATTGAAGAATATATTCCCCCCAAAAAAACATATTGTTTTTGCTGAGTAACTAATTGTTTTGAAGACCCTATGCAATTCAACCTTAAATGATTGATCTAATAAGATAAATATTATTATTGAAGAATTCATCGGTAACGGAAGCTATCTTCAGAATTCAAAATATGAGACGCTACTAAAATATATTTGCAACAGGATACACCGATTTTATTTTATTTTGAACATTCAATATGAGTGACTAGAAATATCATATCTGTTAAAAAGTGAAGATTAAACTTGTGCGATGAATGATCTTATTTCTGTTATCTCACTGAAATGTTTTAATAAGCGTAATAGATATTATTGAATGGAAGTTAATCCGTGTAAAAGTTATGCGACATTTGAAAATAAATCACAGACCATGAATAAGCAGTTATGTTCCTTATTAATTATAAAAGTAATTGTAAAGTGATACATTCAAATAAAGTAAAAAAACAATTTGGGATTGTGTTTATTCTTGGCTTTTGTCTAAATAAGTATATTAACTCATTCGACATTTGTTAATATGTCTAAAGCGTTTTTTTTTTACATAAAAAGGAACACCGTTTGTATTTAATCCACCTTCCAACTGCACCTAAACATGAGAGTAGAGCATTTCATAACTGAGATGTGGACGGTAATCTTCAGAGACATACCTTAAAATGATCTTAAATACGTCTTTATGGTTACAGATGGAAACAGCATATAGTTTTTAAAGCAGCCTTATTTCACCATCACTTCGTATTTGGCTGAATCATGTTATGTAGTTCAGTTCACCTCTTTGTTATAAGATGTCTAATATATATAATAGGGACCTTTACGTGCTGAGCACTGAGCAGACAAGGCCAAACACCTGGAAAGACAGACTCCCCCAGACAACAGAACACAGCTTTACCTGGTTATAGAGAACATATGAGAGGTGCTACGCATGAGAGAGAGAGAAAGACAAGCCCATAATAATATGGCCTATAGCTGAACGGCCACTGCACTCACTTGCACACGCTGGCCTACATACACCCTTACTGAACTTGCTAAAATAGTACTGCCTCTCAGGTCCTCCTGTCCTACGTGTATCATATGTACAGTTGAGTGTGTGTAGGTAGAATATAATACACTTTGTACAATAAAAAAGCCTCCAGACGGAGAGCAAGCTGTATTTTCCAGGCTGTATGCACCCAGCTCTGCTGAAAGGCGATAGTGTGCAATCATATAGGTATGGCTGTAATTTTTGCTCCTGCCTGATGATAATTGCCAGCTTGGCTTGTCAGGATGCTGCACCCTGCACACAAATCCTGCTCGGCTGCAGAAAAACAACCATTGTGCCTCCACCACTTTTGACCTTATCTTTTATCAAACACTCATCCTCTGAGTGAACGATTGAAACAAAGGTCTGCACTCGCAGCTGATGCTGGTGACTAATGATGAGTCACTGTGATAACCTGCGAAATGATGAAATTCAAATGAAAATGTGTGTCTGATTTAAAGTCAGAACTCTAGGTGAGGGTTATGGTACTGTTTTGGTAATAGAATCTTATAATATGAAAACTGCCGCCAGTTTCGAATCGTTAATCATGAAACGCAGTACTATCAAATTAGTCAGAATAATATTAGATTACAATTTGTGTAATTGTACGACAATATGAATTTAAATATATCATATATAGAGTAGTACTTTGGTCAAAGTGTAAGTAATTATCAGTGGCTGCACTGAGGCCAGCAATAGTCAAGGACCTACTTGTCCTTGACTAATGTAAAAATAATAATATAACAACTTATGATTGAGCAAACAATCACAAAACAAAGCAGTGCATGTGTGTGTGCCGCGAAGTGCAACATAACAGGTGAAAAAAACAAAAACATCTCATCCATCTCAACTGCAAACAGCCAAGTTATTATCGAAGCCGAAGACCTCTGTGTCACCCTGTCACGTAAAGTCAGAACTGAAGGAACTTTTAATATGAAAACATTATCTTTGACTGTCTAACAATAATGTACTGTATGTAATATGATGGTATCATTATCATACTGCTCGGTGTATTGTGTACAATGCATTATATTTGGCCGACTAGCCATACATGTGCGGTAAAAAGTAACAATATGCCAGTGAAATGTTACTACACAAGTCCTTGAACAAAATGTACATTAGAGGCCATTATTACCAATAGCATGAATATCTGTGGCAATAGAAATGTGAATTAATATTAGGATGCGATAGTGCTTCTCTATATTGGGTAAATACGTTTCATAAAGCGATCAGACAAGGCACTGAAACCACTTCTCTGTTTTAATGTTGTTGCCAATTAGCTTGATTGTTATTACATAATTACATAATTAAAGTAATATTAAGTACCTTTATCCATGAAGACATTAATTTTGGTAAACATATTACACTATATGCAACATTACACTATATACATCAACTTCTAGAAAATAAGACATATAAATATGTAGTACTATTTGCATTAAAAAAATTGGGAATGATACTTTATACAGAAAAAATCAATCAATATGTAAAACAGATTATTACTAGCAAAAGTAAAGTAAGCCAAAATGAAAGACCTGCATGAAGGTAAATACATCTAAGAAGGCGATAGAAGTTGTAGTTAGAATTGGCTGGATATTAGTTGTAGTTTCATTTGTATGGATGGTCAATGATTAACAGCACAGGCAGTGGTAGTTTGAGAAAATTTGTGAGTAGAGTAGTTATCTAAATCCGCCGTAGATATACAGGTCCAAAAACATAATAGATGTTTTATATTAGTGACAAAAACTAGAGTTCAAGTCATAAGCACAGCCACTTATGCTGAATTTGAACAAGACTTTAACTTCTCTGCATGCAAACGAAATTATTACTTCTGTACTAAAAAAGAATAGCAGTGATTCATTTGAATGGACAGAAGCTAGAGGACAAACTGAAGAAATCTGGATTCCAAAGTTTCAGTAGAGAAAATAGGTCAACCGCTTCTAATGTGACTGAACTTTTGACCTGGATGAAGTGGAACGTCTTTGAACAAAAGACCAACGCTATCTGCCACTTAACTTCTCCTGCTGTTATTTAATTTGAATCTCCCTTGTACATTCATTTGCTGCGTTATTTCACTTTTATGTCTGTGAAATAACTACTTCAAAAACAGTAAGCGAAAAAAGAAGCTGCTGAGTGCGCAGATGATAAAAGATGAATCCGTGAAGAGCATGCGAGATCATTTATTTTACTGCAGGAGGAGCTGTTAGAGGTATTTCTTTTATTTCTTAATTGTGCTGAAATCTCTCAATCTACAGCTCTGTCCGCTCTGTCACAACAGAAAGAGGCTTATACTTTTTTCCTCCCCTTTTTCTTCGCTACTGTTTACGTCACGTCTTTACGCCACCGCTGACCTCATTTCTGTCTGCAGCAAACCTCCATTTAATAAGGGAGAGCGGCTGTCGCATTTACACAAGAAACAAGATGGCGGCATACGGTACCTTGTGTGTCACTCATCTCTTGCGTCTCTTCTTTCTTAAAGCAAAGACTGAGCCGTCTGGAGGAGGTTTCTGTTAGAACTGTTCCGCCGTGATTTGATTCTGCATGGCTACAGGATGGTAGACATGTCTTGGACTCTTTTCCCTCCATAAAGGTTCATTTTAAATTATTAGCAAAGTCTATTCCTGTTGTCTGTAACATATAATCATACGACAGAAAACGTGCTCTTGCTGTGTATCCCTCTCCTGTGTTCGCCTCGCTGTTTGCTTTTTGGAGTGCTACTTCAAGCCCTTGCTCTCTCTCTCTGCGGCGGAGCTCATAATATCACATTGCACAGCCGGTCTTGGCCAAATGTGAATTTTATACTCTAGTGAACACAGGCTTTACACTTTCATTAGCTCAAATTCTCCTCAGCAGTGCAAATGCCATGTCGCTGGTTCAAGCGGGGTGGGGGCTGGGTGGGGGGTGCTACTTGCTGACTGAGCCTGATGGGGTGGAGGATTGGGCAGAGGAGGGGGGGTGCGATGATGAGGAAAAAGAGCTTCCGGAAGAGTAGAATTTGCCAGGAGGTGTGGGCCACATCCCAGCCACTCTGGAGGACAACGTTAAAAACAAAAGGTGCCTCATTGAGCACATATTGCTGGTGTCCAAACCTAAAAACACCACAGACACAAACAAAGTCCAGCTCAGGGTTTTTATGCCCAGGATTTCTTTAAACATTCCATAAACAGTAAATCTGACTTTTGATAAATGTTATCTTATTATCAAATTTATGTTCAAACCAGAAAATGTAATTTTAGCATCAATGTGCTGCCTCATGAAGAAGGACTGCGCCCTCTCGAACATTGTTTATCACTTAACCAGAGATGAGGTGCAATATAAAATCTATCTCTCCACAACGTCCCTTTTTCTTTTTATTAATCTTCAATCTGTTTGTTGTTTTCTCACTTCTTTCCTGACTAAAGTATTCTGTTGGAGAAAAAGAATCACAAAAGTGCAGTGTGCATGTGTTCCCCGGCAAATGGAGGGGGGGGGGGGGGTCAGAGAGGAACGAAAATTGTTAGTGTCAGTGCTCCCCCTGAGAGATGAAAGCAAATGCTGGCTGTGTCTTAAGCTATTAGGGTAAGGAATGGTGTTTGGCCTAACGCCCCCCCCCACCAACCCCACCCCTGTCTGCCAGACATGGACGGACAGAAAATACTGCCTCACACAAAGCTGCCTTTCTCACATGAGAGAATTTACTTTAACTCCGGCTCTGTGAAAGTGCAGTGTAAGGTATTTCTGTGACTTTTGCCCCGCTGTGTTTCCAATTATGTGCTAGCTGGACTGTGGCGGCGCGAGCTGATCTAACAAGACGGTGGCATCTCCACCGGCTCGGCTGGGCTGGGCTGTTGGGTGACTGCACAGAGTTGTCATCAACTAGTCCATACCCGTCTCCTGCATGCACTTATTTTAAAACCCACCCTTGTGTTTTGGGAGAGCAGGACTCAGGAACCACACGGAGGATTAAGTCCACGGCCACCAGGGGCGACACAAATACAGGCCACTTCCTTTTTGAGGTTTGTATCTTTGAGTTTTATTTTTCTCCACGCGGTAAAGCAGAGCGGGTTCATGCAGAGGGCAGTGATTTCAGTTTTGAATGGAGCTAAAATAGAAACATCTTCAGGGCACACTCCGACTTGTCCGCCTCATTTTCCTCAAGTGGACTCAATGAGTAAGGCTGTGCCATTCTTATAACACTATTCCTTTTTCTCTTCTTCTAACTCCCTCTCTATTTCCACATCTCCATCCAATTCCTCCTCTCCCTCCCTCTATCCCAGCCCTGCCAGGTCAGGTTTGGCATACAGAGACACCCCACCCTCTCCCACAGCACACACACATACACACATTGTCCATTGTCAGCAGCGCCCAAAGCAGATTTGCTCTTTAAACTAATGGCCCGTTATGTGAAACAGACCTGATTACTGCCTGACAGAAGGAATTAAGGCCGTACGGAGCCAAACAAGTGTGCCAGCATCCATGACCTGGCACAACCACTTAGGCTGAATTTTATGTATACTGCGTCCCGTAAACATGAATTTGATATATGGAGGGAAAAGAAAACAGAAAGATGTACTCCTCAAAACATTTTTGACTTTGGCAGTATGTCATATTATTGGAAGTAATTTATCAAATTAGTTATGTGAAAGAGGAGGTGGATTGTCTAATAAAATCCTGGCCATGAAAGATAGAAAGCTGGTTTTATAGTTTCATAAAGGCTGAGGAGAGTGTATACGTATTTTTTCCTTCCAAAGCTAATCTTGTTTATCTATAAATACGGGGAAAAAAAGGACATTTCAGGTTTTGCTTGGGTATAAAGTAAATTAAAAAAAAAGCCCTTCACTCTTCAAGTTTTCAAAGTCAAGTTTTTAAAAGTTTAAGACTTTCGAATGAAAGGATTTTGTTATAAAAATGAGGCACCAACTTGTCATATAATTATATTGATTTAAACATAAAGACTTATAGGTCACTTTGCTGAGACATCAAATAAGATAAATTGTTCCCTTCCTCTTGAATTTACCATGTTCCAGATATTTACAGTCAATTCTGTAATGTAATATCTGCTCCGATATGATGCCGTATTTTCTGGGTTAAAAAGGAATCACATTACTCTTTATTGCAATATCTCACATAAATACCGACATGCGTCTTACATGAAAACATGCAATTTGAGAATAATTCCAATTGATACAAATTAAATGAAGAAAGTTAAAATATATTTTCTAAAAATTTTGAAAATGTGCCTTGTAGGAATGTTTAATTGTTTCTTGCTTCCATAAATATTAAACGCAGCATAACTCAAATGCCTTCTTGTTCTCTGTATTAGTTCTTTATGTTTATTTGGTTTTGTAAAATGATTTTACAAGCAAGGCTAATTTATAGAAATGTGAACATTCAGTAAAGGTCCAGACAGTTTGTTAATAAGCTTTAAAAAACCCTTTTAAAGAAAAGTATTCTGCGTTCGAAGGCAACACCTACATTATACACTTCAGTTTTTGGAAGTACAGTTTTTAGTTTGGTTTCATGTCTCTTTTGCTTTTCAGTTGCATTTTTTAAATACAATTGCGTAGTGCAAAAACATAAAATCGTTTGTAAGTATTTTACAATATATATTTCCACTGTACGTAACACCGATTAAAATAATTGCTTGTAAATGTAATATGACTACTAGAATAATAATAACCCAATTTGGTAATTGTTTTTTTCTAACTTTTATAACTTCTCAATTATCAAAATATATATTTATAGTTTTAATGTATTGACATGTTGTAAAATATTCAATGTTAATATAACTATTATGATGTGTAATACTGTAACTGGTACTAAACAAAAAACAAACTCTTTACAGTAACAGTTTTTTGGTTATTGCAACACAGTTCATAGTATTATTTCAACAACAATTAACACACCATCTTTATCAAAGGCACTGATAGACTGACCTGGGACGAGTCTGTCACGTTACACAAACATTCATAAAGTCAGTGATGTAATATTTATATTTAGCATTAAACATTAAACGTCCCATGGAATGCATTTAATCCGTAAGCCAAAGGAAAACCCAGACACTCTCTCCGAACTGTAAGTAACTAAACTGTAGACAAGTAGATGTTAATGAACTTGGACTTTGCATAAATAGGCTGCTATTATTTGAAAATGTACTAATTGCTAAATGTGGAAATGTGTTGGTTGCAGCAATCCCTTAAGAGCAATATTGATGATGCTATTTCCTAAACTGTGAAATAGATGAAGGAAAAAGAGAAGTGAGTATTTTATTTTAAAGTACTGGTGATCAAAATAATTATATTGACAGTATCACTACAACAGCAGCACAAAGTTGCCATGTCACATGAGCAGGCTGTTTGGTTGTGCATGTGAGCGTGCGTGTGTTTGTGCACAGATGGAAATTTGGCCTGCTGTGGGACTGATGGGAAGCCCCCATGGGTGGAATTGCTACACATTGAAGAGTTGAGTTGTGGGTCACATGCTGTCGCTCCCCATCCATCAGCTCACTTCCACCCTGTTAACGGTCGGAAGGAGGATTGCTTTCCAAAAAAAAGGGCCAAGGAGAAGGAAGGTTGGGTAAATTTGGCTAAAGAGTGATCATGTGACCAAAAACATCCAACCACGGCACACTGACCTCACGGATCTGCAGGTGTTGAAGTGGAAGTGATGTGACTTTGTGGTGACTTGCACAGACAAAAAAAAGATTTCGGAATCCCTGAAACATGCATGAGTGCACTTGTAATGAACACACATTAAATCCATGGAGGTAACACATGTAAGTGTATACACAATAAACAAATAAAGACAATGGGACATATTAAAGTTAGCGACCTCTTATCCCACATGGGAAAATGGGATAAGATGACAATAGAGTTAAGACTTTGACTTCGCAGAGAGATGACATGTTACAGTATATAGGACTGGACTTTTGATATGAAGACTGAAGATCCTCTTTATTGTTTTTTACATTTTATTCATTAAGAAGTCGCAGCTTCTGTTACTTCTGCTGGCTCACAGCTTGAAAAGCCCGAGGCAATGTGAGCCAAAGTCTACCTCAGTGAAATTGTTCTGGTATAAAAATAGTCTAGCTACGCTCTGAGATTTAATCTTTTTTACATACCATGCTTTTGCATACGTGATTATTGTGCTTTTACAGGAGAATTGTGAAATACAGAATGGTGCTGCTAGTAGCACAGATAACATTGGTGTCCATGGGACACAAACAATGTGATGATAGCCTTTTTTGCCCATGTTTATTAAAGATTTTTCTCCTGGAATACAGAAACTTATGAAAAATCAAATTACGTAGTTGATGTATTGTGTATTTACAGAAGATTTATCTCAGTTCCAAGCATAGGACTCACCATACATCCTCCATGTTGTTAAATAACTTCCTTTAACATTGTAGATCAGTCACTCTATCATTTCATCTGTATTAATTATCTAATGATGGAACACCAAAAAATTATTAATAAATGTAAATATATAAAACTGCACCTCTTAGTGGCAACACCTTTGATTATTTATTGTAATTTCCTGTCATTGTCTTCAGTGGCCTCACAGTGCATGATCAATGGAGCTGGTGAGTCAATAAATTAAGTTTTTGAGCCAAGGTTCATATTTTGTGGTGAGTCCAAAGTCATCTGATACGGGCGGAGCATTATCCTGCTGAATGTGCACAAAAGGCTTTGTTATTGTGTTCTCAAAGAGGATATGCACAAGCTCACACAAACACACACACACACAAAATATGGCAACAGACTGTTACTACTTTATAGAAGAATAGAATTTGGATTCGAATCAGCTTCATAAAACTACTGTCCAATTTCTTATCTCACACACAAATCACATTTTAATAATGACACATAAGATTAACAAGCACACAGAACAAACAGCATGTTAATGATCCAACTCATTAAGCATCATATTGAGTTTATCAGCCACACTAATACGATTAGAACAGTAATCGTGATTGTAATTGAATATTTCCCGCTGGAGCACAAAACCTCTGATGATGTGATGCCAAAATAGAACATACGAAACTCAAGGTGAGAGTTTTTATTGAGAAATTATTCTTAACATTGGCAACAGCATTTATCAGAACACATCGTGTCACTTGATCACAGGCTTCCGAGCTGGATACCCATTACTCTAATGATGTCATGGTGAGTTCAGGGTTATCTCTGCTTGATATAATTTACATTTTACAGTCCGTGTTCCAAACTGGAAGTGTAGGGTCTAAATGAGACATAGGAATTTAGGAAGCTGTTAGGATAACAAGGCAGATACGATGTGAGTTGAAGGATTTAGTACTTTCGTTGGCACTTGACCAATAGAGCCTTTAACTCAGTTTACCTTGTGCTCTGCTGCTCTGAGTCCCCAAAATGTATGAATTGCCAGTGTACGTCTTTAAATGTATCCTGTGAGGAGGTACAGTCCCATAGTGTGCAACTACAAATGTGTCGGAGCAAAAAATTGTGGTTGTCTGCCAGTAGCTTGGTGTGTCTGACTGGTGTGGGACAGAGTTAGGGACCAGGGTCGCCCAGGAGTCCCAATCAGACACTAATCACACCCACAAGTCCCAATGTTGGAAGTGATACAGCACAGCCTTGGAATTTCCAGCCACAAACATCAGGATCCAGGCTAAGCTGGGGAAAGGGATCCAGGAAAATGCCTCGTATTCTGAGTAGCGCTCTGTTTATGGGTTATGAACAGTTTAACAGTTGAGCCTCAAATTCCCCACTGCACTGAAATATCATTATTTCAGATGCTTCTGTGACGAACTGTGTTATTACATCAAATTTTTCATTAGTTTAAATGTGTTTCATTTACTGGGATTTCTCATTCACATAATAACATAATATCCTTGTGTTCTCTAATCTGACCACGCTAATCAGAAATATTATGAGAGTAAATGGGGTATACTGTGCAAACAATATTGGATAGTTAGACCTCGCCTCCCAGCTTCTCCAATGGCCCCTGTGGTTCTTTCCTTATTAATGACGGTATATTATGATCATTAAACCTGAGATTAAATATGACTCAATTAGGCTTACACCGTTCTCAGCTCTCCATAGAGTCTGGAGTGAACATTTTGTGGTTTGAAGTTATTGTGTGACAGCCGTGAAGGCTGATAGGTAAAGTGAGCAGAGTCTGACATTACCTGAGAATCACAACAGACCGCATGCCATGGTTCATGTCAATGATAACTTGCTGCAGTTATGTGGTGCTTTTCTAGTCTTTATATCGTAGTGACCTGACATGTAGTATATGCATATTGAGAACATAGCCTTACTTTAATTGAAGGTAATACAGTAGTTATACCAGAAACCCTTGTAGCAGCTCCAAGGCAGACAAGCTTCCTTTGTGAACAGACGCCCGTGTGACGCAATAGGTCAGCAACACAGGCTTTAAACACTGCAGAATAATGGAACCAGGGAACAAACCATTGACCTTCTGGTTAAGTGGACAACACTCCTGATCCACAACTGATCATGCCATGATTCTGTATTCATTGTACATATTCATACAGTTGCCATTTAAATTGAATGGGGTATTTGGGTAATATGGTACAATGCAATTTAGATTTATTCTAAACTTATTCAGACTTATTCTGATATCTGTTTTACACAGTAGATTAACAAATTATAGCTTTATGTCATCCTTTAGATGTTTTCTTACCACACCAGGAGAAAGAATAGTGATATTATTCTCAGAGGAGACATGACACAGCTGTATGCCAAAAAATAAAACTCTAACTGAATTTGATAATCTAGGACACTTGTATAAGATTAATAAAAGAAAGCTTAAATCACCTTGCTTAATGCATGATATTTCAATACCACTTTTGGTATCACAGAAATGTCATTACTTCATATTAACATACAAAAGTTTTTTTTTTATGAAATTGACATAATGAAGAGCAAGTTGTTCCGCGTTGTGTTGCCTAGGTGTATTCATTTGAGGTGTGGGACAAGTGGATGTCCTATTAGATTTATAGGAAATGATTGGCAAAGTCACAATGATAAAATGAATATGTTTTCACCAAGAAAAGCAGTTGATATTTAAAAATGTTAAGGTAAATTGAAAAATAAAATAATAACCGTTTTCATGATTTTCTGCTGCACTGTGATGGAGCTCAAGGCTTTCATTTATTTGGAATAATATTGAGTCAGATTGATAGAATGAATTTAATGGCTCTAAACTTGAATAGCATTCTGTAGAGCTGTTATTGTGGAATGAATGACCATGCATAGTGGCAGCTTGCTCTGCGGTGTCTTTTATATATGATCATTTGCTAGAAAAAAAGGTTTAACAGTTCCAGACAAAATTGCTGCACAAGGAAATGACCTCATTTTCAGTGTTTGGCTTTAATAAATCAATGCATTAAATATTTTCTGTGACTTGTGGCATATTCGGCTTCCTCTTTCAGCAATATCAATCATGATGTTACTCAATTAATAATGCTACAGAATGTAGAACTCAACACTATCTGCACGTACAAGAGGTGCTTACTTTTACTATCAGTGAGCCAATGGACTGACCTTGGTTTGGTACATTTGGTTTACTCACCTGAGGTCTCAATATGCACCTGCAATTCATCAGTGGTCATTGGAAACAAGAGCAGAGCAAAATCAAGTCTTGATTTGGAAGAATTACATTCTGCACCTGTGCTGTCACAAGCCAGTCTGTGTCTTAGAACATAATCAACCAATGTGTGGCTCTTAATGGCCAATGAGACTATTCATAAATTAATACAAAAATTAATAGTAATAATAAATACAAAAATATTCTCGAGGCAGAAATTCATTTTTTGTACAATTAAAAAACTAGACAACTAGTGTGTCTAGTCTGAGGAGATGTGGGGATAAAAAGGACTAATCGCACGTGTCAAAAACTGGCAATATAAAGCTCAAATGAAAGACTTACACAGACAAATGCTCTTGGATAAAGTGAATGTTCCTCAGTGCAGTTGCTGCTCCAGTCAGTGTTACGTAGGCAAGTTTTGTCGTTAGTGAGCTAATAGTTTAAGAGCTAGAGCCTCACTCAGAAGAGTTATTGAACACAGCTTGAACGGACTAATTGTGCATTGTGTGCAAACACTGCGCATTCCCCTTCTCTGCCAAAGGCAAAACACTGTGACATCTGAATATGCTGGTTGAGTGTGCAAAACTCCTTCGGGCCTTTGGCGAGAAGTTTTAGTACATAAAAAGTAAACAGACGGGACTGAACATTTGCTGCCATTAATGTGGAACGAGCTGACGAGCCCGACAACCAATCATCACTGCCATCTGACATCAGACGCCTCTCCACAGAGAGGCAGTTCCAGCCGTCACATCAGAGATATATGTGAAATTTGTGTTCCATTATGGTTTATGCTCTTGAATGATGTTGTATAAATTGAGAAAAATGTAAGCAGTTCTCACCATAACGTTGAGTGATGCCTCCATGCCTTTAGCTGGCCGTGCGGTTCTGAGCTGAACCATATACTCTAATCATATGTTTTTATTAGGAGCTCTTCATCTGGTCTAGTTTGTCATATGCTTAGCTGTGATGTCTTGCTGGGAGCAACCTGCGACTGATATACCGCCAATGCTGATGAATCAGCTCCACGTTTAAATAGTAAGTGAAACATTTTGCACTTATTTTCATGGTCTTTTATATCAGTCAATATTATATTAGCAGTCTAAAATTATAGTAATAAGAATTTGGAAACTGTATATATATATATAACTGTACTCTATTTGTATATTCATATAATCATTGGAAAGGGCAGGAGTTCAGTTCAAGTCATCAAGCTTTAAATTCACATTTTCACATTAAATGGACACACCCCCTATTTTCTCGTCAGTTCCCTCAGGAGTTAATCCTCAATTACATGATGTCTTCACTGACTTGACCTGACCTGAATGATGTTATCAGGGTTATGTCAGGTTCTACTAAGTGACCATAGATTGACACAATATAACAGAATAAACATGAGGATATATTGGGGTCTCATTTATTTTCATGCCTTTTTCATAAATCTGTCTCACAAACTCCCATCTCTCTTGAAATGTAAAAACAAATGAATGAAGTAGCACTCCAAGGAGTTAAGTCGTCTTCTTTAATTGTCTTTAAGGTTCCTCACTCAGATGCTGCAAGAATTACATGTCTGAATCTGTCTACAAGTTGGTCACCTTCCGTGTATGAAACATAACCTAATGTATGCAAATATTCATTCTAATTATACATCACGGCTTACCATCCAGTGCAGCTAATCTGCTGCGTTTCACAGACGTATATTGTTCACACATGTCTGCTGTATGACTGCTGATGAGCTGAGACGTGCAGGTTTCTAGTATGATTTCTTTATTTTCTCAGAAGAGCAGGCCTATGTACTTAACTGCCAGGACATATTCCGGTCAATAACAATTAAAACCTCGTTAAAACAAATGGACTGACTTGAAACTGTTGTCAAATTGATAATACTCTGACTCTCTAGAAGAGCAGTGCAGCTTTCGTGGGCAGTATGGCTGCTCTAAAGTCACAGTAAATTACAAGTAACAATGACACACAACTGACTTGTGCCTGTAGTTTTGTATAGAGTTAAGTTTACACCATGCAAACTCTGTGAAATACCCCACAGTTTTATTTTTGAGCACTGATTTTCTAATGTGTCTATTTCCTACCCAGTGTGTTTTGCACCTTTGTGATGACCTGCTGTCTCTTCAGTTCCATTCAGTCTCTTTTACATCCTCTTCTGCATCCGGCCTTGGCATCTGTGAGCCTGTTTATTTTGAATAGTATTATTTATAAAAAATAATAAATATGTTCACTGCACACACCTGTCTTGGTGAGTGTCTGCGATGTGATGAAACCGTAACAGATATGATGGAAGACCAAGTTAGTTTTTGACCTCTTGAAACAAACATTTTCTGGAGTAAAAGCCTGACAAGCCAAATTCAGCAACCCTCTTCTTTGAGCAACACTTAGATAGAAAGCTTGCCAGGGTTCGCTGTGTATAAACAACTTATTTCACCCTGACTGATGTACAGCAGCGCTATCACAGTTTAAAGACACCAGATATAAATCTAACCCGATTTAAATGAATAAAACCTCTTAAAACTCTTATCTGCGCCTCTGTAATTCCTCCAGATAGCAGTGATCCTGCAGAGATAACACAGACGGAGTCATTACATGAATGAAAAAATAGATGACTTTGATTTAACTGGTGGCAGGAAGAAGTATGGCTCACATCAGTGTTTGTCGAGACGGCCCTTCAGGACTGGGGCAGTGATGTTACTGTTGCTTCACCAAAGACTGAAGCACTAGCAGAGAGATAGGGAGGCATGTAGAAATGAAACGAGCCGACAGATAATGATCTAAAACACCTTGTTTAGAGGTAACTGAAAGGTTGGTTACACTTAATGGCACAAGAATATTGTAACTGTGTTCTGATTTCTGTACTTCCATAGGTATAGTTGGTACATTGAGTGCATTAGTGCGTTGACACTAAAAGGGATAGTTCAGAGAAAAAACTGAAACCTCAGAGAGAGCCACATATGAGGGACAGAAGTGCAATGGATTCAATAATTATTTTTTTACTGGATTGACAACATTGATTCGAAGAAACAGTTTGTGAAATAATGGAAAAGTCTGCCAATGTTTAAAATATTTGTACATAAGAAAATGTCTGATAAAGGGGAGGAGTTATTGTCAGTAGTGGTAGAGTATGCAGGCGTGTTGTGTGTCAAGCAGTCGGGACTGACAAGAAACTGAGTTAATGGTAAAATCTTAAGGTCACTTACTCTAACAAAAGCTTTATTCTGCCTCACAATGATCAGCTTGACTAAAGCAGTATAGAAATGGATAGATAGAAATTAGCTGAAGGCTCTCATGAGGCCAGTCCACTGGATCTGCCTCTGGTCTGTCTGTCTCTATTTACAGATACAGTTCAACCGAGTGAGGCCAAGCAAATAAACAAACCAGAAATGACATGGAAAGAAACAATTTATCTATCCTGTGTTTTGCATTTGAGTTTCCAACAACATTAAATAAATCCATTGGCCAGCCAATGTAAACCTCTGCAGAATATTTTGTTTTCCTTGCCCTGTCATTGTGGCCTGTCAACATTCTGCAAGAAGGGGAAAAATATCATTATTTTGGCAAGGCTTTAGCAAGTCCAGCTACCATCTAGAGAGTCGCCCTAAGGCCACCTTTCTCACATTTTTGAATTTGTTCTCAGACACATTGTTTAAATCATGACTCCAGTTGAGTGCTGCTAATATTAATGTGAGGTTTATCCCATGTAAACATCTCTCATGATTCAAACACTATCAATAACATACTTTTCATCTGTCAATGCAAATGTAATACTGAACTAGTGCAGGCCCCATTCTAAACATGCTGGTTTATAATGGTCTGTTTGCTTGGCCTGTGGCAATGCTCCAGAGCTTGTTTGAGTGCTGAACATTGTTTTTTGAAACAGTCTGTGGTGCAATGTGTAAGAAGGCAGTTAGAAAAGTTGTGTTTATTCTACCTGGTTTATCCTGAATTATTTTCTTTAATGTATTATAATAATAATATAATCTGTATTATAATCTATTTTAATCTGTATTATTGTCTATGTGTGTGGCTTGTACATTAGTTTGAAGGATTTACCAAACAGGTGTTATTTTTTCAAACATAACCTATAGGCTATTTCAGAGGTTTTCTAGGCAACTGGCACAATCCTCAGACCCATGTTCAAAACTTTTAGAAAATAAAAGCTCAATAATTCTTCTCACTGCAGAAACAGAAAGAACATGCTTTTATTTAAACCCAACTTGCCAAACAGGAAGTGATTTTATGTTCAATTAATCAATCAAATTGAATTTGTGTAGCCCATATTCACAAATCACAATTTGTCTAATAGATGTTGTTGCTATGATGGAGGGCAGTTGGTACCACTGCTGTAGTTTATCTGAGGACTTAGAAGAACATTCTACTGGGTCCGCAGACTGACAGTTAATGTCACACAACACACACACACACACACGCACACTCACTGGCTGCTACAAAGTGCTTAATATGGAATGTATTGCGTGCCCACATAACACCACATATATATCATATCATATTACTCCTGTCTTAGCTTCTCTGCATTAGCTCCCTGTAAAATTCTGAATATAATTCAAGATCCTGCTCCTTACATATAAAGCCCTTAAAATAGATAGATCACCTCATTCCCAAACCACAGGCTTTCTTGTGGTTCCAGGAATCTGTAAGAGTCGAATAGAGCTACCAGGCTCCTCTTCTGTGGAACCAGCTCCCACTCTGGGTTCAGGAGGCAGACACCATCTCTACATTTAAGGTTTAACTGAAAACGTTTATTATTGATAAAGCCTGTTAGGGCTGGATCAGGTGAGTCCATCCCGTATATGCTGCTTTAGGTCTAGACTTCTGGGGGAACTCCCATCATGCACTGAGCACGATCTCTTTCTCACTGCCCCCCACGTTCATTTATTTATTTGAATAAATGTCACTAACTTTGTGTATTTTTTCTCCCATAGACTCTCCCTTTTTTTCTCTCTTTGCAGGTATCTCTGCAGGATAACAACTATTATTATTATTATTGTTATTATTATTATTAATTTTTGGAATGTATTGGTGAATTACCCCAGGCCATCTGCCCAGAGGACACAGACCCTCAATGGCTTACTAGCTAGTAAGTAAGTACTTTGTGCCATTTTGAATCATTGCAAATGTTTTAAAATTGTAAAATCATCAATTCTGCATCTGTATCCCACTACATACATCGTCATTCATTTTGAATTTATTACAGTTTTGGAAACCCTGTTGTGTTTCCACATCTAGTGATAGCCTCTGAAAGTCCTTGGCAAGACATCTTTAAAGGCAAATGTAAGGTGCGTACCTACAAACCACAGCTAGTTTGAAGATTAATCAAGAGCCAATATGCACCTTATACAACAGTGATGTCAAAACATCCTAGAGCCCATCCTAGAGACCTAGAGCAGGGGGGGAGACCTTTTTTTCCCATGAAGGGACATTTCATGTTTTATAACATCCTTCAAGGGCCATAATAAATTACACACCACACATCGAAATTTCTTGCTGATGTCACATGGTAATTCCTCCTTTGTATTAAAGTTACCAGTGGGTTGATATTTGTGAAATAAGGAACATCCGATAGTGTAACGATAGAGTAGGTTTTCAGTGAGCCATCAGCTCACTGCAAACGTTGCCTGTGTCACATTGACACTTTGTAACACAAAATCTGAACATATCCCCACAAATAAGACACAGAATTTATTTTATTTCAACGAAAAATGATATTGTCCTAACATGAAAGCTGTAGAAAGCAGGTGATAACCTGAATTTGTTTGCTTGCAGTTCATTTGTGACACACGCATTTTGATAACTCAAAAGGAAAAAGAATCTCATTACATTTTTTTTCTCTGATGGAAGTGAACAATAACAAAAAAGACTAAACAGAGGTTTCTCATCACTGTTATAGAATTTATTTTGAGAAACGGACTAAAAAACAAAACATGATTGAACCTACAGGAAATGAAATAAGATCAGATAAAGAGAATGTTCTGTCATGGTTTGTTCTCAATGAACCTAGCCCTGGTTAGTGCAGCTGACTTTATCAGCTGTCAATACTACCAGAAACATGATTGATCAGGGCCTGTGGAAGGTTCTGGTTTTTCACTTATCATGCCCCTGTGAGTGCTATGTTGTTTTGTGCATCTATGCACAATTACTGTGCATGAGTTGCTTGTCAGATTAACGATCCTCAGCGACCTGCTACTGGAGGACACCTCCTGACACCACATTCACTTCACAAGCTTCTCCTATCATTTCTGTTGTGTGTGTTAATGCTGACCGCCGTAGAGCAAACATTAAAGACTCTCCTGCCCTTGCAGACCACACACCTCTGTGATGCAGGTTTTTCCTTTATGGCAGCCACATACATTTAAATAGATGTATAGGGCACACCGTCCCATGAAGGTGTGTCCACTCTGTTGTTGATAACTTGAAACAAGATCTAAAAATCTGGGTTTGGAGCATTCTATTTTTACTTGTATAATAAAAAGAAATTAAAAATCATCTCTCTCTCTTTCTCCCATGTTCTCTCCTCACTCCTCACAGCCCATGGAATATTTGGAATATATGTATATGGAATATAATTTATACAATATTATCATTACATAAGTTGATTGTACATGGAAAAGCCAAACCATTAAACAGGTAGCTATATAGAAGTCACTAACATTCCTAGCTTTTAAATAAATCAGGATTATTAAATGTATGAACACCTCTCCTAGAGCCTTGAATTATCTTTCTTAAGTTCTTAGAAAAAGAAAAAAAAGAAAGAAGAAAAATACCCGCAATACGCATGACACGACTGTTAATGCTTTATGTAAGTGGATGGTAAAGTACAATAGAATACTGACTGTCCCTCTAGGAGCTAATTCGTTCACTAACAGTACTTTAGATGATGCAGGGGCAGATGGAGGTCACAGATCACAGTACTTCACAGTGAGATTAGTGAGTAATTGCACATTGGCTCAAAAGGACACGCATGTGTGCATCTATCCACCTGTGTAATAGATGCAATTTTGCATATTAGTTTGTGCACATATGAGCATGTAACAAATTGACAGAACTCTGGTTTAGAGATAAGGTGGACCAGGTGAACCATAATGTTTGCAGATGAGCCTCCTGGGCTCAGCAGGCTCTCACCTCACATGACTCCACTCTCTTTCAGTCTCTCTCCCTCTCCCAAGTCATCAAGCTTTAATTTCACATTTTCACATTAAAGGGGCACACCACCTATTTTCTCATCAGTTCTCTAAGGAGTTAATCCTCAGTTAAATGATATCTTCAATGTCAGGTTCTACTAGGGCGGCTGTGGCTGATGTCACAGTCTGCTCATCTCCTGTCTGCTGGTATTTTTCCACTCCTCTGTCTCTGCTCCACTCTACCTGTTAGCCACGCCCCCTCATCAGGCCAACTCTCCACACCTGTGACAGCCCTGGCTGCATATAAGCCTGCTCCTGTCTCTGCTTCAGTGCCAGATTGTCTTGCGTAAATGCCTGACCTCCAGCATTTCTCTCTCCGGCCTGCTACCTGTTATCTGCCTGCTACCTGCTACCTGCCTGCTACCTGCCTGCTACCTGCTCCGGCCTGCTACCTGCTATCTGCCTGCTACCTGCCTGCTACCTGCTCCGGCCTGCTACCTGCTATCTGCCTGCTATCTGCCTGCTATCTGCCTGCTATCTGCCTGCTACCTGCTTGCTACCTGCTCCGGCCTGCTACACAGCTCACCACTGAACCTGTCTGCATCTAGGTAATCCTCCTGCTGTGGACCTTGCCTCCACTCAGCAACACCAGACTCACTCCTTGCCGGATCTCGCTGAAGATCACTGGGAACAAAGACTTTTCACCCTGCCACTGTTAAGAACTGTTTTAGACTGCAGTGAAAAATAAAGTTCATTACCAATTAAGATCTCGTCTGCCTGTGCTGCATTTGGGTCCTCACCATACCCGTGACAGTACAATCTGGCCAGACATGGACCCAGCGCACACGCCGAAGGATCGCCTGGAGAAGGTAGAGGCGATGCTCCAGCACCACGAGGCGCTGCTGCTTTCGAACTCAGCAGATGTTCGACTGGCGGTGACTAAGCAGGATCAGGCGTTTACCTTGCTAGCCTCGCAGGTCCAACAACTCGCCGCAGCTTTTGCTCAAGCTGTCCCTCTGCCTCCAGAACCAGTCCAGCCTCTACCAGTCCCGGCTGCCTCTGCTTCCGCCTCGGAGCCTCGTGTGGGGGTTCCTGAACGCTACGCCGGAGACGCGGAGGGCTGCTGCCCGTTCCTCACGAACTGTTCCATCCTGTTTGCCCTCCAGCCCCACACCTTCGCTTCAGAGGACGCCTGTATTCCCTGTCCGTTCCTGTGAGGGGGGCGATGGAGACATATATCAATGACGGTCTAGCGGCAGGCATCATCCGCCCTTCCTCGTCTCCGGCTGGAGCAGGTTTCTTCTTCGTGGAGAAGAAAGACAAGACACTCCGCCCCTGCATTGATTATCGTGGATTGAATGACATTACCATCAAGAACCGGTACCCCCTGCCTCTCATCTCCTCAGCTTTCGAGCTCCTAGAGGGGGCCACCATATTCACCAAGCTTGACCTGCGCAACGCCTACCACCTGGTCCGGATCAGCGAGGGGGACGAGTGGAAGACGGCGTTCAATACCCCCACTGGTCACTACGAGTACCTGGTGATGCCCTTCGGCCTCACCAACGCTCCTGCTGTCTTCCAGGCTCTGGTCAACGACGTGCTCAGGGACATGCTCAACAAGGTCGTCTTCGTGTACCTTGATGACATTCTGATCTTCTCCCGCTCCAGAGAGGAACATGTACATCACGTCCAGAAGGTCCTCCAACGTCTGCTGGAAAACTCCCTGTTCATCAAGGCCGAGAAGTGTGAGTTTCACGTCTCGTCTGTCTCCTTCCTGGGGTACGTTGTAGGGAGAGGGACCGTGGAGATGGACTCAGCCAAGGTTTCTGCCGTCACCACTTGGCCCGCCCCTTATTCCCGCAAGCAGCTGCAACGTTTCCTGGGCTTCGCCAACTTCTACCGGAAGTTCATCAGGGGCTACAGTTCGGTGGCGGCCCCCCTCACAGCTCTTACCACCTCCAAGGTTCCGTTTCTCTGGTCCACGGCCGCCAATGACTCTTTTCTGGCCCTGAAGACACGATTCACCTCGGCCCCCATCCTCCAAATACCGGACCCTGAACGGCAGTTCGTGGTCGAGGTGGACGCTTCCGACTCGGGAGTGGGGGCTGTCTTGTCCCAGAGAGCAGCCTCCGACCAGAGGTTGCACCCCTGCGCATTCTATTCCCGACGTTTGACCCCGGCAGAGAGGAATTATGACATTGGAAACCGAGAGCTCCTCGCCGTCAAGTTGGCTTTAGAAGAGTGGCGACACTGGCTCGAGGGGACTAAACTGCCGTTTCTGGTATGGACTGACCATAAAAACCTTGAGTACCTCCAGTCCGCCAAAAGACTGAACTCCCGCCAGGCTCGATGGGCACTCTTCCTGACCCGCTTCAACTTTTCCCTCTCCTATCGACCGGGGTCCCGCAACGTCAAGCCCGATGCCCTGTCCCGTCAGTTCTCGGAAAAGGAGGGGGACAGGACCGACCCAGACACTATCCTGCCTTCTTCCCGTCTGGTGGCCACACTCACCTGGGAGATAGAGGAGAAGGTCAGGGTCGCCGCCCAAGACCAGCCCGGACCAAGTGCTTGCCCTCCCAACTGTCTGTTCGTCCCGCCTGACCTCCGGTCCGAGGTTCTACAATGGGCCCACAGCTCTCAACTTACCTGTCATCCAGGGATCCAACGGACCAAGGACGTGGTGCGGCGCCGGTTCTGGTGGACGTCACTGGATGAGGACATTCGGGGGTTCGTCAATGCCTGTCCCACCTGCAACCAGCACAAGCCGGCTCATCATGCCCCTGCCGGTCTTCTACATCCTGTGCCTCATCGTCCCTGGTCGCACATTTCTTTGGACTTTGTCACCGGTCTACCACCATCCAGCGGCAACACTACTATCCTGACGGTGGTAGATAGGTTCAGCAAGATGGCACATTTCGTGCCCCTGCCCAAACTCCCATCTGCCAAAGAGACGGCTAAACTACTCCTCCTCCACGTCATCCGTCTCCATGGCATCCCAGTGGACGTGGTCTCTGATCGGGGTCCCCAGTTCGCCTCAGTATTCTGGAGGGAGTTCTGCTCGCTCCTGGGAGCCACCGTCAGCCTGTCCTCGGGGTACCACCCCCAGTCCAACGGCCAGACCGAATGCAAGAATCAGGAGATGGAAACGGCACTACGCTGCATGACCTCTCAAGACCCTACTTCTTGGTCCGAACAGCTTCTATGGGTAGAATACGCCCACAACACCTTGACCAGCTCCGCCACCGGTCTCTCCCCCTTTGAGTGCACCTATGGGTTCCAACCACCGCTTTTTCCGGCACTTGAGAAAGAAACATCCTGCCCCTCTGTCCAGGACTTCATCCGCCGTTGTCGCAGGACTTGGACCCGAGCCAGGGCGGCTCTACTCCGGGCCGCTGACCGCTACACCGCGGCCGCCAATCGCCACCGCTCCAAGGCCCCAGACTACCAGCCGGGTCAGAAAGTTTGGCTTTCCACCCGTGATCTTCCCCTCCGGGTGGAATCCAAGAAACTGGCTCCTCGCTTCATCGGCCCGTTCGAGATCCAGGAGATCGTCAACCCAGTGGCAGTGAGGCTCAAACTCCCTAAATCCATGCGGGTTCATCCCACGTTTCATGTCTCCAAGGTTAAACCGGTCCAAGAGAGCGCCCTGGTTCCTGCCACACCACCTCCACCGCCTCCTCGCCTCATCGATGGAGGTCCCGCCTACACTGTCCGTCGTATCCTGCAGTCTCGCCGGCGTGGGAGGGGATTCCAGTACTTGGTGGACTGGGAGGGTTACGGCCCTGAAGAAAGGTTCTGGGTTCCTGGGAGGAACATCTTGGACCGCACCATCATCAGGGATTTCCATCGACGCAACCCCACCCAGACGTCCAGAACCAGGCCACCTCCCAGACCACATCCTCCGTCGGAGTCCCCAAACGACAGCGACGACAGTCTCCCCGGGACCAGGGTCTTGGAGATGGACACTGGGCTCTCGGACGAGTATTAGCCCTCCTCCAGGCCCCCGCCTCCCACCCGGTTTGGTCCATTCGTCTTGGGACGTCGAGAGCCGTCCCTTGAGGGGGGGGTTCTGTCACAGTCTGCTCATCTCCTGTCTGCTGGTATTTTTCCACTCCTCTGTCTCTGCTCCACTCTACCTGTTAGCCACGCCCCCTCATCAGGCCAACTCTCCACACCTGTGACAGCCCTGGCTGCATATAAGCCTGCTCCTGTCTCTGCTTCAGTGCCAGATTGTCTTGCGTAAATGCCTGACCTCCAGCATTTCTCTCTCCGGCCTGCTACCTGTTATCTGCCTGCTACCTGCTCCGGCCTGCTACCTGCTACCTGCCTGCTACCTGCCTGCTACCTGCTCCGGCCTGCTACCTGCTATCTGCCTGCTACCTGCCTGCTACCTGCTCCGGCCTGCTACCTGCTATCTGCCTGCTATCTGCCTGCTATCTGCCTGCTACCTGCTTGCTACCTGCTCCGGCCTGCTACACAGCTCACCACTGAACCTGTCTGCATCTAGGTAATCCTCCTGCTGTGGACCTTGCCTCCACTCAGCAACACCAGACTCACTCCTTGCCGGATCTCGCTGAAGATCACTGGGAACAAAGACTTTTCACCCTGCCACTGTTAAGAACTGTTTTAGACTGCAGTGAAAAATAAAGTTCATTACCAATTAAGATCTCGTCTGCCTGTGCTGCATTTGGGTCCTCACCATACCCGTGACAGCTGAGGGGTAGAGTGGTCGTCCTCCAACCTGAAGGTCGGCGGTTCGATCCCCAGTCTGAACCATCTGCATGCCGAAGTGTCCTTGGGCAAGATGCTGAACCCTCAATAGCCCCCCATAGAATAACAAAGTGCTGCAAGTAGATGCACTGTATGAATGTGTGTGTGAATGGGTGAATGTGAAACTGTACTGTAAAGCGCTTTGAGTGGTCTTCATCAGACTAGAAAAGCGCTATATAAATACAAATCCATTTACTAAGTGATCATAGATTTACACAATACAACAGAATAAACTTGAGGATATGTTGGGGTCTAATTTATTTTCAAGCCTTTTTTAAAAAAAATCTGTCTCTCACAAACCCCCACTTCTATTGAACTGCAAACACAAATTAATAAAGTAGCAATTCAAACAGTCTTTACCATGTTTTGCCTTACAACTTGTTTTTAAAAATAAAAACATTTTAAAAACTGACAACTTAATTAAGCACTCAAAAATAATAAGTACCCTTCAAATCAAACAAAGAGGGTATAATACCAGAGGCAGACACACCTCTGAAAATAGCAGATACTTATCTGTGCACATCTTCCAGAGTACAGGTAATCAGTCTTTCATGTACAGTAATCTCTTAGTACCCTGTTAAATCAGCACCAAGCCTGGGGAGCAGACAAACCTAGTGTGACAAATGACTAGCTTGCTCCAAAACTCGCAGAAATATTTACGACAAAATCTGAAGAAAACAAGTAAATAACGTCAAAAGCACTTTACCCAGTGACAATTAGAGTCTAGAGGGAAAGCAATCTGCAGAAGAAATGAAATGCATGACGTAAAAACCAAACAAAGTAGAAGCATTTTGATTGACATGTTAAACATTACAATATAAGAAAACTAACTGAATTTAGTAGTAAAAGCATTAAAATGTTACAACTATTTAAACAACAAAACTAAAAGATCTGTTCAGACAAATCCCCCCCTTCATATTTATTGTTGTGACTGTGTATGGATTTTCCTGTTGTACTGTATTTGGAGCTAGTTTGTCAATCCCCATACTGGCTAGTAGATCCTCTGCTCTGTTGTAACAGAAAACCTTAACTAGTCAGGTATATTCCTCCACTCCCAGTAACCTGTTACATTATCTAACTTTTGACTTGAATTATACTTCTGCTGTGGATGGCTTCCAGTATAAATGGCTTCTTCCACTTTCTAATCAATGAATCATAAAATACCATCACAAGCACCACCCTGAAAGCCTAACCCTAACTTGCAGTGAAGCACAGGGAAAGTGGGCCAGTATGGGAATTGAAACCATGACCTTGGCGTATCTCTGCACTCTAACCATTTGTTTTAATCACACTGGTTATTAAGAGTTTCTTTAACTACGTTGATTCTAATATTCATCTGGAGCAGAATGAGCAACAGTGTCCAGCATATGTTCAGGCATGTGTAACCACCTTGGAGTTGAGTGTTTATTTAGGGAAACAACTACGGTGTAAATTTGACCTTTGGAGTGAATCGTTAATCTTCGCATATGAAGTCAGACACCTTATCCATGAGGCCACATGGTTAGACCTAATCAATTTTTCACAGTCTATAGTTCGCTTGACAAGTATTATTATGTGGTCGATGAGAGAGTGGGGCTCAGGGGTCATATCCATTGATACTACAGTATATACCCAAATACCATAACAACACCACTGTATGAGTCTTCTGAAATATACTTGCTGGGTGAAATTTTTTACTGTTGATGATTCAGAAAAGATCAAAGGATTTTTAGTGTTTTCAAGCGACTCAACTTAACTTTTACAATTTGTCCCCATTTTTATTTTATGTCTGTGCTTTGTTGCTAATCTCTCTCTCTTGCTCTCTCTCTCTCTTTCCCTTCGTCACATACAGTTTCATGATGGTTGTTCTACAAATAGAAAGTGCCACTGTGAGAGCAGCCAGCATAAACAGGGGTGCAACATCCATCATACTCTCTAGTCACATGCCCCCACAGCTGTTGCACAGAAATCTAACAAACTCACTGAGTTCACATCTGCATAGTTACTATAAATGAGGAAAGCTGGTGATTACTGTCCAAACAGCAGATATTTCTGTGACAGTTAGCAGTCTGGTAACTTGTAAATTAAAAAGAGGACATTTATGCAGCTGAAAGACTGATTTGACAACTGACTGAGTGTTTAATATTATAGAATCATTACATTTCCGTTAGGATTTTTTAAATATTTTTAATAGAACGTAGCACAAATATCCTTGTTTCCACTATAGGCATACAACCCCTTAAAGCAATGTATCGCACAACCCAGTGTTTCATTACTGGTGATAGATTTGTAACCCATCTATATCTGAAATGTCTTCCATATTTGAAGATAAAGTCTCAGTTTGCTGCATAGTGGGAAGTTATATTATCAGCTCAGTCTTCTCTCCCTTCAAAATGATTGCCTGTTGTCTTGCAAAACTTCTTAACCTTCACTGAACTTTCAGTCACAGATGCAGCTTCTCTTTACATGTCCATCATGCTTGCCTGGCTCTTGGAAGTGCCGCTCTAAGGCATTCATGGTCTGCCTTCTTCAAACTGCTTTAAGACTGGATAACAGTTTGAGGTCCTAGCACCGTGACGACAGTGGTTTCCATATAGCTTTTACTGTTTTGATTGAAGTCTAATTCATTTCTTATGAGCCTAAGTGCAGCACTTCATAGGGGGGTCTTCTGGAAACTGGATCTTTTGAATTCAAAGGAACTGACTGCTCAAAATGAAATGCAAATGAGGATTTAACTTTTTTCTATATATTTTGTAAAAGATAATGTTTTAGTAATTTACCATTTAACAATATGCAAAGTAGTATTACTTTATTATCTAATATTGGTCTCTTGTTTCTTTAAATATCCTTATTTTAACATTGGTTAACAATCTGTAATAACTGTCTACAATGTTAAGATGTATAAGTATTGTGTTACATTATTCCAAAGAGTTATAAAAGCATAGTTAGATGAATGTTAGATATTAAGCCACAAAGCAAAGCTGCAGCATGACCACAATGGCTTTAGACATCTGAAAGAACCTATTCTGTCCTGCCTACAGTAATATGCTTGTTGTCCATGTGCTTTTAGTTTTGAGCCTCCTCCTCTCGCAGCTAAAACAAAACAGGTTGGCCTTTTAAGCTAACTAGGAGGATCAATTTAAGTTTGATAATGTAATGTTTAAAAGTCAACAAATCATTATCAACTGGAATGGCACTCAGTAGAGCTCAGTGCCCAATAGTTCCTTTAAAGGGATAGTTCACCCAATACAGACTCGTTATCTCCCCACCACCAAGCCTATGGAGAGGTGGTGTTTGAGTCCACAAGACACTTCTGGAGTCTCGGAGGTAAACAGTATTGTAGCCAAATCCAATACAATTGAAGTAAATGTTGACCAATTGTTCAAACATTAAAAAAAGACAGAAAAAAACATGACATGCCTCCACACAGCTCCTGTGGTGTCACCCCAGTGCCTGTAAGCCCCGACATTCAAATTCGACTCTAAGCAGCATCGTTTACACCGTGCTTTTATGCTGATATCCACCTCTGCAGCCGCGTCGCGTTTTGATCACAGAGGACATTTAGGCTAAAGGGCTTGCGGATACACTTGGATGACACAACAGGAACTGTTTACCTCTGAAACTCCAACATTTTTTTGTGGACTCAAACACTTCACCCACTCCTCCATATGCATAGTGGTGAGTTTGCATTTTGGGATGAACTATCCCTTTGAATTCAATCAGGCTAAACCAAATTGCACACATATAGAAATTACTTCTCTAAATATGCCTGATGTTTGTTCCATCAAGATTCCATCAATTTATTTTTGTCATGAATTTGCTTACAAACAAATCAACCAAGCAACCAACAAACAGAAGTGGTTTAAACAGATAAAACACCTTCAATTCAGCACGGCAACTGTACAGCATTAGTTGGTGTTGTTTGACGGTAACTAACTTTAGCTGATATTACCAGACTTAAGGTGGACATTGATAACTATCAAACTCACACTACTCTACATATCATTTTGTACTACTTGGCTTCAATCAAAATGTAAAGCAATTTTTTTGCAATTTTTGAGAAAAACAGTTAAAGACAACGATAATTATTGTGTGTTTGCTGGTTGTAGAGCTATTCCGCTTTTCACAATGCATTTCATTTAGCTGACGCTTTTATCCATAGCAATTTAAAATAAGTGCATTCAAACATGAGGGTACAAACCAAGAACAACAAGAATCATGTGTAATTGGAAGCCAGGACAGCAAACAGTCGTGATTTTGTTGAGTGGCTAGTTGTCGCTCACAGTGAGAAAGACGCAAGACGACTGGCAGACACATTTCCTCTCAGTCAAAATACAATGATTTCAGCAGATGACACAAAAAATCTTTTGGAAAATGAAGCAAAATTCAAAGTCTCATATTCCTCTAAATTCTCTTGTAGCCATAGTGCTAAGGTAAAAGTAATCTTGTCATGCTCATGTCATCACTCCTTAAGGTCTATAACTCAAACACCTTTCACACACACACACACACACACACACACACACAGACAAACAAGGTGAAAACAACACCAGGCCTGCTGTCGTGGCTGGTAATGAAAGGTGACCTTTGCGGTGTCCAATTTAGACTTTGTTCTGAATAATTATTCACCCTGTGAGGTTCCACAAAAATATCACATTGTTTATTCCTTTGTTCGAATTTGAAATGTGTGTGTGTGGTAATGAGGCCCTTCTGTCAAGACTGCATATTGTTTCTTTGGAGTGAATACTGGACCTCTCAATTGTCTGAATTTTAGCAGACTTTTTAAGTGTTTTTTTCTGTCTCCAAAATTTGGTTTCAAAGTTCATTGTCATATTGAGTTGTATATCCTCACCATAGTCGACCATGTAACTTATCTTTAGTGAATTATTTTGACTGCATATTGTTGTTGTGTTATGTGAAGACATCTTTATGCAAATTGTCTGCACGTTTGTCAGGGGTGTTGATTTAGATCTAAAGCAGTTTTCTATCTTTAATCATTTACAAATTCCCATGAAATCACAGAATATGTTTTTGTCATGCACAGGAGCATTCTTAGTGAAAATTGCGTGAATGATTTTTATGATACATAAAACGCTAATAACATAATTGGTTTCAATACATCCCAGTTGACAGTTTCTCTCCATATAGTCTCACAAGGAAAATAAAACCATGTGTCCTTCATTTGTGGCCAAATATCTGTTTAGAAAGTGACGTCACATAAAATGGCACATAACCTAAAAGGGAACAGACATTGTACAGTTTTGTTAATAACCTGTAAAGATGGGGAAATTACACATACAAGGTAGTATTACAAGTACTGTATTTCCCTTCTAGGTCCAGTATCTACCCAGTTTATTGACTATTAACACAATGTCAACATCTCCGCACAATAATATTACAACTACTCAGTAAAATATCATGACTCATGAGAAAATATATATTTTTTGGTTTCAGACAGAGTGAAGGACACTGTATCCGTTTTTTGTTTTTTTTTCCCCATAATCATCTCGGTGTAGCATCAGAGAGGACAAATGCCTGCAGGAAGGGATCACATGGAGGCGTCTGGAGAAGAGGCTGTGAGCAGTCAACACAAAGGCCGACGCTGCCAGAAAAACACTCACACAGACCTTGCTGATGACAGCCAAGCCAGCAGTGACAAACAAATTATGCTACATAAAGATGGAACCTGTAGATGTGTTGGCTGTCAGCTTTCAGACATAAAAGCTGTTGTGTTGTCCAGATTGAATTACATTACTCATTTGCAGGACAGCGCCAGGGCTCCCTTTTCATGGAAGGGCAGGGCCATTGGACAAAAGACCCACTTTATGAGCTCTGAGCTGTACATGGATACCAGATGCTATGTAGGGTGAATTTTACACAAGCCAATGACTTCTTAAGCCCTCTATTAGTGAGCAAAGTGCTCAGATTTCCACCATTCTGTTGCATTCTATATGTCAACCCTCCATAATAGACCTTATGGTGTGAGAACAGGTGCTTATATTATCCCCGAAACGGTTCAGCCAAACAGACAGCTAGCTAAAGTTAGAAAATCTAAATGGTATAATAGTCTGTAGCCTGACCCGGGATACTTCAATACTCTTCACACTGAGGAGAGATCCATCAGCCAACTGTGGAGTTTCCCTCAGCTTTACTAGGCTTTGTTTCAGCATTTTAGCTCATCAAAAGCATGGTTGTGGCGGGCGTAGTCTTTGCTTTCATCACCGTTGTTTCCAGCTGCTTTTCGTGAAAATGTTATAATGAATACATGGTTACACCTCCTGCCCAGCACCAACCAGATTGACTTGGGATTGGTCAGGCGAGTGTATCCTCACCTCACTACTCACTACTATGCACATTCCAAATGGCATGACTAGCACACGACAACTGTGTAGGATGAAGGAGACTTCTTCATTGATAGTCACTGGATTGTGAAAAATCTTGAGTGTGTTTGATGAATGAACATGTGACTCAGTGAGAAAGAGCGCATTAATGTGTTTATTCTTTTTGAAAAACTATGATGCACCAATGAATAAGATACACTTTGTCAGGACTTGCATATAACACTAAGATCATTAGCAGGATTAGTTCAATGATGGTTTAATGATTTTGAATAATTTCTTGGAAAGATATGTTAAGAGTTATCCTTCAATAATTGATTAGAAAACAAGTTATCATAAACACAACAACACAAACAGACTTGTGTAGTCGGTTAATTTGTGTTCATAATTAATGTACCTTTCTCCCTTCATACAGTTGCTTTAAAAAATACATTTGGCTCTAATTAAAGTAAAACTGCAGCCATGCAAACTTCAAACCACTGTGGGTTTGTATAAAATGTCTCTTTTAGTCATTATTTCATTGTAGCCCACAGACAATGTGGTTAGTTACAGCAAAGAATAGCAACAGCTCTTCACATGGCCAGACGGTGAGTCATGACAGGGGTAGGGTAGACTTTGGATGCGAAGACATATATCACAAGTTTGCAGTTTTTCTTTTCTTCTGGTTGGTACCTCTGCACTTCATGAAGTAAAACAAAAGTGTAAGCATTATCCTATGGTCGAATGCAAACTGGAGCTAATGATAAGCAATGTCTGGAAAAATTAATGAGGTCAGTCATTCTGATTGGTTAACAATATTCTTTCACGGCAGGGGTGTCAGGCTGTTGTCTACTTGAGGAGAGGAACACATGACATTTGTCTAATTATCTTGGGCCTCTGGTGATGAAGCAGACCCTTACCTTCAGTGTAAAGACCTGTTGGCCACTCAAGCTGGCACTGAAGCCATCATTAGAGGAAAAACTGTTAGCTACTCTGCCTCAACCCGTCATATTATAATTCATTTTCATCTGTTCTTTGTTCTAGCAGTTCTGGATCTTGTGACAGAACATCTGACAAGGTTCAGGATGAGGGCAACAGAAGATTATCAGGTTGCTGAGTTTTTCCCTACTGAGTTGTGCAGACAGGGCTGTCTTAGGGCAAAACATGTGATTTGGATGTGAAGGCTGAGTAAAAACCAGCAAAAGCTGAATGATACTTTGCTCTGCATCGGTCTTGAAAACAAAGAGCTTTCAGTTTTAAATGACTCTGATTGACGATTCTCATAAATATATTACTGGCGTGCTCTCAAAGTCAAACATAGCCCTGAGTACAACGTAAAATCAAGTTGAAATTAATTCAAACTTGCATGAGTTTCATTCATCGCAAGCAAAACTCAGATAGCTTCGTCTTGAACAACCTGATGATTCAATGGATAAACAAACCTTTAACAACAAATCCTCGAAGTAAACCAACTCACTCGTTCACCATTTTTACTGACTGAATCAATGCCACTGTTGTTACCTCCATCATCATACAAACAACATTACCATCTCATTGAAAGTGCATTAAAATGTAGTTTTAATGCAATAAATATTTGCCACAGTTATCACTTTATGATGAAAAGTGTCTACCACGCTATTAACCTCACAAACTGCATTTGTTTTGCACTGGGTGTCACTGCTCAAACTAGAAACACACTCAATTAAATACTGAGCTGAAGACAGTCAGAATCACCACCAGGCTGTGTAAATGGGGATGTATTCGCTGACAGTACACACACATATGCACACACTGGAGAATTCAATTAATCCTCGTTCAGTGTTCACAAATCTGGAATATGGTCAAAGCTTTCATTCAGCTTTTCTAATTATTTGCTTTCTCTGTTGTAGGTGTTTCGTTTTCAATATTTAGCATAAAGTACTAAATAAATACAATTTATAATAATAATAATAATAATTATGAATAGCCTAGTTTTCAACAGGTAATGCAATGAATCAGATTAACCAATGTTGCACAAATCACAACTAATGAAAATTAAATAGGAACAAATAGTAAATAATAATATAATCTTTTTTATGTTTGGACATTAAATAAAACGTAATTCATACTTGCTTCTATAATTCCCAGTTTTACCCATCAAATTCGAAGTAATACTCAGTCTTTTACTTTAAAAACTGAATGTCTCCATAGTCCCATGACACAGCATCCTCCCTGGTTCATTGATTGGCTCATTGAGAGAATAGATCGCGCCCCCCCCCCCCCCCCCCTGCCCCCCCCCCCCCCCCCCCCTCTACACACGACGTGCCTCTGCCTAGCCCCTGTTTATCTGACAGGCCCCAGCATCATAAAGCTGATTGCAGTGACAGACCTGCGCTCCTCAGCCCCGGAGATGGTCCGTTTTGTGGCCATAAATGACAAGCTGACTGACAGCCTGGGATTTAACCCTAATTACACCTGGCTAACCAGAGCCAAAATATAGAATTTATAAGAAAAGCCCTTCAGCCAGCAGAGCCTCAGAGCTCAAAACAATAAATGTAAGCCTCTCTTCTATTTCTCCTTTATTTGATTCCTGTCTTTTAAGTTTGATAAGCACAATAAAAAAAAATAAGAAAAACAACTTAATGCCTACCCTCATAATCCAATAAATGGGTTAGGTAAGGGCAACAACAAGCATACAACTAAAGGGAGTTTTTAACCACTCAAGAGACAGATATTGAGTTTGGTGGTAAGGGCTGTCATTCTAATCAAGATACTGATGACCGAATCCTTCTCCTATAGTTATCACATACTGATTAAAATGGAATCATGGGCATCGTATGTGATTCGAAGCAGGCTCTTGTAGGAATAAAGGTGATACAGAATCTGCAATGTCTGTTTCTCGTCCATTGTATTCTCTCTTTATAGCGAAAACTCAGCTCAACCTTTTATCTGTTTTTTTTGGCCTTTTTCTTCATGTAATCACTCTCTTTTCTCTCTTGCTTTAGCCACCTCACACCTTCACACCTCCGCGCTGGTCTCTGCTTACTCCTTCTCGCATCTTGGGCCTTCCCTGTGGGGAGATTGTAGGCTGGCAGGGCCTGGCTTCTTTATTGAACAGCGTCTCCTCATCTTTCTTTTTATTGAGTGTCCCAGCCGTCAGCTAGCCTGTCAGCCTTTTCTTACTGCACCCCATTTGTCTTCAGGATTGGGCAGCTAGTTTCTGAACGCACATCGGACAACCCATCTTGTGCTGTTACCATCCAGCACACACAACAGCTGTGCAAATTCAGACACTTACAAGAGAGGACACACAAGCACATGCCTATACATCCACACACACATACATGCTGCACCATATGGCATATTGTACAGAGTATGCAGTTTGGGGGAGGAGAAGTTCTTGACAATGCACATGCATCATAGTTGTTAATGATGGAGGAAGTAATTGGCCCCTTACCACATGTGTTCCAAACTCAACCTAGAAACCCTCACATGGCTGTGTTGACCCAGTGTCTAGGACTGCACAGATGTATAATAAGGCAAATATGTCCCATGATTCCTGAGCATACTCCACAAGGTGAAGCCCTTACTTAGCTACATGTGGGACAATGAAAGAACACTGAAGTACTTGATAAACCATAGGCTCTTGTGTCACCGACAGTATGCAGTTCACACAGATACACACTGTGTAAACTGCACTTTTAGAAAGTCTTGTGTCAAATCCCCTGAAAGATGTGAATGACGCTCTAATGGCAAAGTAAATTGTCCAGGGAAGAAAAATCAATTTAGAAAATTGCTTGAATTCTTGCAGGCCTCTTTCATTGTCATTATGAGAAAATACAGAGGGGAGGGGGCGAGGCGAATGTCTCAATGTGCTGAGGGGGAAAGTGCAGAACTTACACAGTGACCTCTGGGGGTTTATTAACTTTGTCTGTGTTCAACTAACCTCTATAGGTTATTTGCTCTGCCCTTTAAAGGTACTGACCAACAGTGAACAATGGAGGAATGTGAATAATTGATTCAAAACTCTCAGGAGAAATTACCTCAAACTCTCAGGTCGATTTTTTAACAATGCCGATGAATACTGTCTGTTTGCTCTGACATGGTATGTGTTCTGGAGGATAACAGCCTTTTGTTGAGATGTGGGACTGCCATCATGTTTGACATTACCTTTGACATCTACAGGTAAAACTATCTTCAGTATTCAGGGATGGCACATGAATGAGGTGCACAATGATAGTGAGGCAGCGAACAGATGTTGCCCTTATCTTCCACCAAGAGGTGCACTATCCGTGAATCTACTCTCAGTCACTCTCTTTCTCTCTGTGTCCTCCAGGCTTTTGTTGCCCAACAACAGCTTAAATTAGATCACTGTCCAATGTTTTGCTCTGATGATTAGCTCATAAGCTACTGCAGGCGCCGTGATCACTGAGGCATGAGTGGAACAAGATACAGCAGAGAGAGTGACTAGTTGTCATGCACAAGTCCTTCAATCGCCATCTGTTACTGCATGTAAAATCAATCTGTGTGAGAGCCTATAACGTATCCCAGGTGCACCACACATCCAGCCACCAAGGAAACACAAAACTATGTAACCACTTATTTAGGCCATATTAGACAGGAGTCTATACCTTAATGGTGATGGTTATTAGTTTATGAATACAGATAAAGCAGATACCTTAATAAGTCTGCTGTAGGGATAATTTAAGCATGTGGCTGGTGCATCTGTAGCATAAATTAGACAACGTTAAAAATAGAACAATGTGATGAATATTTAAATCAAAATTATCTACTGTACAGTTATGAGGTAGTATGCAATCTATAGAATTTCTGAGCTTCAACTTGTGACTAGAAAGATTTACAACAGCTAGGGTGAGAGTGGCCTGTAAAGGACACTATTGATTTGGTCACATTTTAAGTCACATAATGGTGTGGCTTAAACCATGGCAAACTGGTTTATTTGTTGGTCAAACCCTCAAACTTAAAATATGGTGCATTTGTCTGGATATGGATACTGAGTCAGGTTCAGGAGGATGACTTGCCCAACAATTTGACTTAAAAAAGCTTCAAAACTATGGCATTCCTATCGGCTTCAGCTGTACTTTGTGTTTAATGTTAATTTGCATATTTCAGCATGCTATGAAGCTGAGTTGGTGAACAGAAGTTGAAAGCACTAAGTCATGCCTTATAGAGCCACTTACAAGGCTGTATAATTAAAGGATCTGTAATTACAAAGTTCTGGCCAGCATGCAGTGTAGTATTACATTTCATTTAGCTGATGCTTTAATCCACAGCCACTCACAATAAGTGCATTGAACTATGAGGGTACAAACCCCAGAACAATAACTATCAAGTATGCACAATTTGCTTCAAAAATGCCAAGCTTCAAGTGCTACTTGTAAGTGCCATATCAGTGCAACAAATTATTATCATTAATTCATTAAAAAAAAAGGAACCAAGGTGTAGTCGGAAGAGATGTGTGTTTAGTTTGCGGTGGAAGCTTTGTAGACTTTCTGCTGTGCTGATGTCAATGGGGAGCTCGTTCCACCATTCAGGAGCCAGGACAACAAACAGTCGTGATTTTGTTGAGTGGTTAGCTCGCAGTGAGGGAGCAACAAGCCGATTGGTAGATGCAGAGCGGAGTGGACAGGCTGGGGTGTAAGGTTTAACCATTTCCTAGAAGTAGACTTGAACTGATCCGGTCCCAGCACGGTACCCAAGTACTACTGTTTTGAGCGGATATGGGCAGCTACTGGTGAAGGGAGCGGAGGAGCGGAGTAGTGTGAGTGAATTTAGGAAGGTTAAAGACCAGTCGAGCTGCTGCATTCTTGATGAGCTGCAGAGGTCAGATGGTACTATCAGGTAGACCAGCCAGGAGAAAGATGCAGTATTCTAGGCGTGTGATGTTCAGGGCCTGGACCAGAACCTGCGCCGCCTTCTGAGTGAGAAGGGAACATATTCTCCTGATGTATCTACAGGAACGGGTGGTTGCAATAATGTTGTTAGTAGTGGAGAGTTGACTACTGAGGGTCCCACCCTGGTTCCTATTTGCTAATGGTAGCTAGATAAACCCTGCGTCACAAAGGTATTTTTAACAATGGCTCTGTTCTATTGAAGCGTCCCCCTCAGACATGACAATGTGGTCGTGAGCCAGCATGAACATTACAATGACCTTAAAACTGAAGCAGCTAAGTGAAATGTAGCCATCAGTGCTCTTCCTACAGTTACCCTTAAAATACCTACCCTGAAAAACAGTGATTGCTCACAACAGACCAGTGGATGAGTAATTTTGGCAAATGTTTTGCATTAACTTGAACTAAATCCCAGATGATAGCTGTGTTTCCTGCCTCCATGACTGTACTAACACTAGGTAATTTTGTCTTTTGACTGAGAATCGGCATGACACCAATATCATTAGTGTCAATAGTTTGCGTTTGGCATCAGCATGTCCATGTAAAATGTCATCCATTTGTGAGGTTTGTGAAAGTCTTTGGGTCTTTTGTGATCTTATCAATCTGATCAATACCTTAACCCCATGCAAGATGTTTTTCATTTGTGTCGTCTATTGTTATTATTGTGTTTCGTTAATGAGTTATGTAGGGGTGCAGTAATTAGCTCTCATCAAAGGTAATGCTTCATAAATCCTCAAACTAACAATAGAGAAATGGATTCATACAGTTATGGTATTTATGTCAATAACAGTGACATTATACTGTTATCACACCTTTCCCAACACCCAGGTGGCAGTAACATCTGAAGTGCAAAGATTAGAAGAAAGCCGGGTGTTTAGATAAAGTCAGGAGTTCAGGGTCTCTTGAGATGACATGCTGTTGTAGCCAGCAGTGTATTCCATCAGCAGTGAGTGTGAACAAGCCTCCCGATGCACTGCAGTAGTGTGATTACAGAGTAAGACATGGCTTCGGGTGTTGAGTTCATACATGTTAATATGAGCTTGCACTGACTGTGCACTTTAGCTGTGGGCTGCCATAAATATTGATCTGTGTGTACACAAAGGTGTGAGTCAGTGTGTGTGTGTTTATTTGTGAGTGGGTGGGAAGCTTGTGAGTGGCTGCGGTGAACTGTGCAGGTTTTTCTCTACATTGTGGCATATACACTCTAACTGCTGCAGTGATGTCCCAAAAACTTGGAAGAAATTATTAAAATTTCATCTTGTGCAATTACTTGAGAGTACTTGCACGTACACAAGTAAATTCTGTTATCAAAAGAAAATGTTTTCGGGTTGCAGGCTGGAGTTTTACTTGCTAAACATCAAAGAAAGGGTTTTTGCAAAGGTCAGTGTGCTTGCTGATGAAAATAAATAAAATTGAATATTTCCAAGGCAAAATGATGAGGCTTAATAGTCAATCATTTCAGTTGGTTGTGTTGGACCTTGCCACTCTGCTATTTTTCCTTTCATTCCAAGAACAACTGAGGAGAGGTCCTTCTCCCAGGATTCACAGACAGGCAAACCTCATGCTGATGGGGTGAATGGGGCTAAGAGAAAAGAGAGAACAGGCAACAGTAAATGGGTGGAAGGGATGGAGGCTGAGAGACACATCTGGCACATCTGGATGCAAAATGAACAAACCAAGGGTTAGAGAGATATAGAGGGCCAGAGGATTTTCTCAGCTAAATCACAGTGACTGTATTGTACAGACAAAGTTCAATAAATTCACTTAGACTGAGTGGAAGAATGGTAACAGGTAAAAGGTCCGAAATAATTAAAGATTAAGCTCATACCTTAAGGTAAAGGCATGAAGTAAAGTCTTGGGTTTGGATTTAAAGGCTTCAATGGGGTCAGACAGTCTGATGACAACAGGGAGATTATTCCAGAGGTAGGGGTCATGATAGGAAAAGGCTGTGCAGCCAGCTGACTTATTTTCAACTCAAAGGAAAGACAGGAGCCCTTTATTTTAAGAGCAAAGGGTGTGATATTGGATAAAAGGCTTAATGAGATCAGTCAGGTGTGACTGTATTAAAGATTGTGCATATTATAATCTGATATGAAATGGAAAGGGACCCTATGACTATGCAAACTATAGCAATTCCTTACCATTTTATGGATTTTGATAATATTCTAACCGAAGCATTCTGAACAATCCAGAGGCTTTTAATACCAGCACACATTAGGCCAGAAATGAAATCTTAAAGATTTGGATGACACAAAGGTGTGACTTTAGATCATGACTAATATGTTGTAGCTCTCAGGCTGCCAAAGCTGACAATTTTGTAAATGACACCTAGATTGTCTTCCTGGTTGTGTCGTATCAGTCACACCTTAACGACCAGCAGCGAATGGAGCTAAAGATATTGCCAACAATTACTTTCAATATAAGCTCCACCTTATTCTTAGTCCAGAAAAGAAACCCTGTTCTTAATTTTCACACATCATGTCTAGTGTATATTAGTAATATTATATGTTTATTTATTTAATATTATTTTTATTTATTACATTATTCCAACCATTTCATATATTCACAGAATGTTAATTAATCAAATTGTAGTCTATGCTGAGTCAGGCCAATGACCTACTTGTCACAGCAGACAATCAGGTCTCTGGTTTGATAAGTTTAGTATCATCTGTTCAGTAGAGAGATACATTTTGTCATTTGGCCACAAGAGGTGAAGCATTAGGACTGGAAGACAGAGGGGCATGTTTGAAAATATTGATGTACTATTATTGGCCACACTGTGTTATTTCAGATGTTTAAGGCTGTAGCCAGAGAATGGTTTTCAAATCACTCTAGGTGGAGTATACAACGATCATGTATCAGAGCCACACTGATATTGAGTAAGAGAAGCACAGAAGTGGAATCTGAATCCATAGTACAGAGTGGATAATTCATTACGTCAGTACATTATCATTGGAGTGACAGGCCTTGAGGGCAGGTAGAAAAGGCTCAAAAAGATAACTGAGACCAATCTCTTTAAAGGAATGAAAGGTTAGATGCTGGTCAATAACTATAAAGAGATCCTGGATCATGGTGTGGTTTTTTGAGTAAAGGTTTAGTAGCAGCAGTTTTAAGGCTAGTAGGGACAGCGCCAGTGGCAGGTAATTCAATATAGCAGCATTGTCAGTTTTATAAGCACCATGATATATTGACTTTTCTAAATCATTAACATGAAAAGCAGGATTTTTTTTTACTGGTTTAGTTCATTAACTTCAAAGTAGCCTAAATGTTAACGCTACTTTATTCAGAGAACTTAAGGTGTGTATCACGTTTTGTTGTGAATTTTTTTTTATCAAAAAACTATAAAAAACGTATTTAACATAAGGAATATCACAGTCTGGGTGCAGGGCATCCACTGTGTGGAAGGAAATACAGTTGTAAGATCCACTATACAATAATACAGCATTGGTCTATTTGGGAAAGCTTTAACAGGAATTGGATTGTCGTGGGTTCTTAGACAACCCCACTTCACTGCGTAGAAAAATTCAAGAGAGAAAAAGGCTAGAAAAAAAATCACCATCTCTATATGGAGAGCAGGAGAAAAGCTACAGTGTGTTGGAGCAACGTGTTAAGTGATAAATACCAAATTTACGACGACAGACTACTATTACTTAACATTTGATAAGCTGATTAAAGATAACAGATGTTAATTGGAGAGGCAGTCAGATCAGAAACTGCCGTCCCTCAAGATACAATTATAAGTTTGACTCGTGCAGTAAGCAAGTTCACACACAAAATGGGCGAAGCCAACAACAATAAGTGCCAGACAGGCTTTACTTAAAGGACCACAGAACCAAAAAACGACTGAATTTAAATAGTGCCTTTCAAGAGACCCAAGGATGCTTTACATTCGTCACTAGGGACAACAGTCAAAATAAATAATCCCCACAAAAAAGGGACAGAAATAAACAGCACTAATGGCAAGGTGGAGGGTTAAGAGAGGTCAAAGGCCTCAGTGAATAAGTGGTGTTTGAAGAGTTTTTTGAAGATGTCCAGAGATGCAGCATTGAGGATTTCACGTGAGACAGTTCCAGAGGGTGGGGGCTGCAACACAGACGGCTGTGGGGGATGGATAGCAAACCTATGTCTGAGTAACAAGTGTATGGGTGGGGGAGGTTGGTTAGATATGTTGGGGCTAGGACATGGAGGGAATTGTAGGTGAGAAGGAAGAGTTTATATTCAGTTCATGTTTTTGAAATGGACAAATGCAGATTTTGTGATGGGTTTGATGTGGGATTGGAAAGCGGGTGGGGTCAAGAATGACACCAAGGCTGCAGACCTCTGGGGATCATCAGATGGAACGGCTATCAACGACAGGGAGCAGTTCTCCAACCTTCCGGAGCAGAGCCTGAGGGTCCACAACTATGAGTTTGAGGTTGTTATTATCAAGTTTAGGAAGGTAATATGACATCCAGAGTTTTAAATCATGCAGGCAGTTGACTAGTGACAGATTGGGAGGGACTGAGCAGACAGAATAAATGCTAATAGAGCTGAGTGTCTTCAGCATATGATGGAAGTTGAGACCATGTTGATGGATGATACGACGTATGAAGTGGGAGCATGTGCGTGGTAAAAAGAAGGGGGCCAAGCACTGTGACTTGTGGCACGCCTTGGTTGACAGGAGCTGGAGTGGAACTGAAGCCTCTGATGGTGACAAACTGTTTAATGAAGTGATATTTATAAATCCAAATTTTTACCTGCCTCTTGAGCCCCTCTTCTATTTGGCTGACTGCACTTTGAGTAACACGCAACCGGACCAATCACCGGTCTCATTCTTGCGCATTCACTCTGGGAAACACAGCTGAAAGTCACGTTGTTATGTTTGGATACAGCTATAGAAGAACAGCCACATATTTACAGTCGGTTACAATATGATGTTTCTAAACGTTAAGTAACCATGTCCTTATGTCTGTTCAAGTTTTAGCAGTACAGTCTGCCAATGTAGGAGTTTCAATACAGAGTTTCAGTTTTTCTACTGAAACTCGTCTACGTTACTCCGTACTGCTGCGTGTAGGGCTTGTAGTGAGCAGTGTGGAACAGCTGTATCCTTGATGAGTTGCTGCAGGTTGAGAGTCTGTGGTGAAATGAGCCGAACACCCCGACACGGGAAGTCGGTTCTTATGAGGAAGGTCCACGGACACATTCTCTTCCTTGCATCCCTCCACGCTGCAGCAGTGTTATTTGTTATGGTTAGCCTGTGGTAGCTAACAAGCTACTAGAGCAGCAACATGTCTACTTGATGTTGCGTTCAGGGTGGAGGGGAAGAGGGGTGGTGGTGATGGTAGGGAGCGGGGGTGGTGGGTTCGGAGGCTGGACTGGTAGGCTACTGGCTGGTTGGGGCTGAAAGACAAGTGTGATCCCGTATGACTCATAAGGAGAGGAAGTACTAAACGCGACATTTAAATAACATACTTCTTCGAATGGACTGAGTGAAAAAGTCTGCAGAGTGACTATTTTCCTACTTTGAGGGTCCCTACTGACCCTCTTCAACTTATTACAGATAGTAAAAGAAAATGTATTTTACACAATATGGGCCCTTTAACTGATCTTACTGGGACCTGCAGAATGCTGAGTCCCTCATGACACTTGACTTGATATACCTGAGCCTACTGAACATCTTATAATACACTGCATTGGTAGAGACGATACAGTGCTGACTAGCAAGCATCCTGACAGGGCATTCTTTTGCGTTTTATATACTGCAGTATTCTAATTATAACTGATGCTGACATGGATTACAGTGTTTGCAAAGCTAGTAAAAGACTTTACCTGCCTGGGTTCCATGTTTCTCTATACAATGCTCTATGATTAGCATCAATGTCGGAGTCTTTGGTCCCAGGTAGACAATAAACAGTGGCTGACGATGCTAATCTAACATCGCAGAGTCCCCTACTACAATGTCTAACCCTGTCAGTGGAGGTGGAGGAAAAACAGATAGGTGGGGAGTACTACTCATGGGGCTGGTGAAGGTCAAAAGCTGGGATGCAGTTGGGACGGGTGACTACACACAAGGCCACACACCCAATCGCTTGCTTTTGCATGCCTTCTTCGTGCTGGCAAACAGGGACGGACCATCTGCTGATGCTGGTCCTAATGCAGAGTATTAACCCTGTGGCTAACAGTATTTGGAGTTCCCATCACATCTCAGGTAATGTTCGGCGAGTGCCGTTCTTGCAAACAATCCATGTCCATAGCAGAGTGAAAACAATCAATTGTAATACAATTAACAAGGTAACGTGAGCTGCTGATAACTAGAAGGGTAAGCTGGTGAGTTTGTCTGGGAGCTAAGCTAACAAGTCACCAACGGAATATCCACTTGCAAAGGGAATGTTGCAAAGTTTAAACAAATTTAAATACCACACAGTGAGTAGCAGAACAGGACGTTTCCATCAGATTTGAGACTGAATAAAGTTACGTTTTAAGAGAAACTACAGATAGTGATCAATACAAGCAGTGCTCGGTGTGACCTGAACACCCTCACAGACAACTTACAAATACATCAGCCTACCTACTAACAACTCCCATGCTTGTTATTCCATCCCTTAGGCCTTCACACAGTAAGGAGGAGTAAGGGCAGCCAGAGCCCCATATTTGTGGTGGGAGTTGGAGTTTGAAGGTGATAGACAAAGTCTTCAACTCTCCAAAGTGGCTCAAGGTTGCAGCTCACCCTAGAGGGTTTTCACTGAGTGGAGGGAAAAGGACAGACTGACACTTGTGAAATGAATCGACCCACACACATACCACACAAAGAAAAGAGAAAAAAACAGCAGAGTGTGCTGAATGCCTTTGTTGACCGCATGATATCTTCATGGTTGATATTTAGAGTTTTTTTAATGATAATACATTTGTCTGCCTGACATTTAAGAGAATCATTGGTCTGCAAATAGCCTGCTGAGTCGCTAATTTATTATGTGTGGTTAAAATACGCTGTGGTAAATAATTACTTTACCACCATTGTTTGTCAAACTCTGTTCTATGTCAATGTTGCAAGTGATCAGCTCCGTTCTTTAAATTCATGTTCACTGCGTTGCAAGTACAATCATTCATCATGGTTTTGTCACTGGAGGGGAAAAGGACATCAGGATCATGAATTTAGTTCAGGGAAGACTTTTTGTGCTCATTAGAATTTAATTTTTCTGGTGTCAAACAAGACCATGCTTTCCTCGCTCCCTGTTCACACCAGTGCAACAGGCAGGCTATCCTGTCAAGAAAAATGACGGCATTTAGAGGAAACCCTTTCAACTGGATCATACTTTAGATTACAGATATATGAAATTGATTGGTATTCAATATGTGGTGACACACATCTGCTAGTAACAGTTGAAAGTCATTATTTAAATCATTATGTATAAATTATGTTTATTATTTGTTAATGATAATTTTGTTTACAAACGATGACCATTTTATTTTGAACAATGCAGCTATCTAGATCTTCTGTATAACTGCTGTCATACTTCATATGCTTTGACTTACTGTAACGTGAAATACATTTGATCTTCACTCTCATCAGAGCTCTCACTACAGCTAATCCCGAGGTAAGGCTGAAACTTAAATCCTGACTATCCAGTTTGTGATGTCTGCTCTCTAATAAAAGCAGAACTGTTACGTGAGCTCTAGCTGTTTGTTGGTAAGCAGAAGTAGACAATTAACAGAACAAATACATACATTACTATGCTGAAATTATAACTCATTCAGTTACAACAAATCAGAGGGTAAATGTGCTCCACTAGCCTTGGCTTATGAAGTTAACACTGGCATACATTACTTCGACTATAATTATTCTCTAATGTCCTGGGCTTTGCCAGAGAGTATCACTGGCCTTAGATCATCAGCAAAGCCAAACAAATAAACTCTCATAATGATGTGCCTTAGGGAACACTCAGCTTCATAAATACTCTGTTTATCTGCAGCATTTAATGTTTCTGCAGGTAACCCACATCCTCCTCAGCAGCAAATGTTACACTCAAATTATCATTATTTCTCTACTATGAATTATAAAGAAGGAGTAATTATTACTAGATAATGGATGAAGGTGTTGGATAGTAAATCGTTCTGTTGTCTCTGTGGGGCCATTTTATTTAACAATTCCTTTGATTTACCATTAAAGTGGTGGTATTAAAGTTCTCATGATTGACCTTTTACAGTTGTAAAGTTATCCTGGAGACATTGTCCATTTACTTCTGTGTATTTCACAACACATTTATTTCAGAACCTGTAATGGACAGAGAATGACAAGAAAATTATTTTTGATCCCCAGGTCATAAATTAAGTGCAAATTTGTATGAGAAAATATCCGGCAAAAAGAAGACCCTTACATGGAATGTCTTTGGATAGGACCCCAAAAGACACCATGGTCGTATTGTAGGCCAGAGATATAGACCAGATGAAGCTTCTGAATCTTTGGCAGGCTAATTTACCAAGCCTAGTTGACAGCGTTTTCTTTTATTGTGAATTCCTAAATCTCATGTACTTACAATTTCTGAAATGAGACTGCAGCCAACTAATTACAATGTGACAACCACTGTGAATATGTGGACAGATGACTACAGTTAAATTGGTGATCTTTGATTCACTTTGCATTACATCAACAAGTGAAAGCTGAGTCAGAATGACATTACACTTATCAACAGGCATCATGCTAGCCCTGCTTAAATGGACGTGATGGGCTACTAACTAATGTGTTCAATTGCATAAAAGGTATGATTCAGGTCAGGGGACTCATTACAGGTAACTGTATTGTCCTGGTTCTGAGCCTTTAGAGTGTGTGGTTCCAAAGTTGGACCTGTGCAGGACTCTGATCCTGATGTACATTGGAGTGAATTTCCTTCATTCTATACCCCTCCAGCGCCTCACCATCTCTGCTACATTACAGCATTTACTAAACGCTCCTCTATTTTCACCAACAACTTTCCAGCAGTGTGTGTTTGTGCTGAGTATGAAGTGTATAGTGTGTTTTTAAAACCAAACAGCTTTCTACTGCATCATCATGATCCCTTCCATGTGCACTCAGTACTGTGAGCCATTAATACTATATAATAAATGATTAGGTGCTGCTTGAGCCATGTTCAATTATTCAGAAAAGATACAGGTCAGTGTGTGAAACATTGATAATATATGGTTGTTTTTGTTAAATTGTTGCTGTACTATCTCTAAATGTGGCGTGCTTTAGTTCTAAGATGTAATGGCAGCAGGACATAAACAGATATACTGTTAGGGCCAATGTTAAAGGTAGTGAGTTAATTGAGACTAATTTAGAATATTCAAGAGCAATATCTAACACCACAGTATGCTAACTCCTTCAGGCCACAGTATGTAGCCCCTGTGAGGTCATCACTGAAAGTAGCCCAAGAGGTAAAGTCATGTGGTTCGTTGTCACCAGTGAAACATGGTTTTAGTGTCAGACTGTCGGAATCAAGTCCCAGTGGAGAGGCTGCACTGTTAGTGACATGATGGTCCCATCCAACGATAGCTCTGCTCTGTCCGGTTTCATATCGTAGACATATATGTCAGGGTAAAACAGCAACATGGGGAGAAAAATAACATAACATACTGCTCAAGTAAATAATGAATATTATTCATTTGGTATTCCAAAAGGATAGTAGACAGACCAGACCCTGTCTTTCTCTATGTCATATTTTGCAAAAACCAGCTGAAACAGGGGCCATACCCTTCAATACATGCTTTCAACAGTTGGATACCTATTTACTTTGTCCTCTTATAAAAAAGGATCGGGTATCATTCCAGAGTCCAGAATAGAACTATTGGGAAAAGCACGGACAATATTGGAATCACAGACATTATGCTGCAAATCCTCAGAAAGCATTAGGTTATTGGTGTTGACCAGAGCAGAAGCAATGTCACAGATACACTCCAAGTAATTTCACCTTAATTTCAGTTAGAGTGAACTCAATGTAACCGGTGTCTGAGAAAGATCAATCAATCAATCAATCAAGTTTTATTTGTATAGCCCACATTCACAAATCACAATTGTCTCATAGGGCTTTAACATGGTGTGACATCCTCTGTCCTTAACCCTCAACAAGAGTAAGAAAAAACTACTAAAAACCTTTAAGATAAGATAAGAGTAAAATCCCCTCACACTGAGTAGACTAGATCAAACTCAAATCATCCCCATGAGTAAATTAAGATGTTTCAGCAGAAGGAATAGTTGGATTCAGCAAAAGGAAATGGACATAAACAAATACTTTTAAGCAATGGAAATGAGTTTGACAAGCCTTAGGAAATTCTGGTTTATCTTAATACATTCACAGGAATTGTACTTGTAATAGTCAGTTTATTGTTTGAACCATGTGTTAAAGTTTTATTGTATTTAAAATGTTTGACTACTCTCAATGTCAGAGGCGTGGTCACGTAGCCTTGGGTTTCAGTTTGGGTAACACTAAGGCCTTTCCTCCTTTGAAAAGCACATGAATTTAGAAGGCCACATTAATATACTCCACTGCTTTTTTAACCAGCACAGGATGATATTATTGAAAAGTTACGAATTGTTTCATGTTTTTTTTTTATGTTTCCTGCACACAAAGCTTTCCCTGCAAATTTAGATCAGTATTTTACAACCGACCCTACTCTTTGGAGAAAATGTTTTGTCTTTTTCCTTTTCCTTTCCTCTGTACAGATTGACAGCGATGTTATCATGCTGATGGATGATTCAACCATGGCAAATTACATCCCATCCTACGACTCATCCAAAGTCTCCTCTCAAAATGATTCAATAGATTACATCAGTTTTGCTGCTCACAACAATGCCTGCAATACCGGAATTGGACGACTTTTTTAAACAGAGCATCAAACTTTCTTTCCGTGCCAATAAAATATTTAATGATAAGCAGAGGAGAAAAGAAGGAACTTTTAGTGTTGATGAAATGATTCTTCTTCCACTTCATTTAGGCATTCACTTGTATGTTGATCTACTGTTGATTAAAGCTCCCCATACGTGTATTGAAACAATAGTATACATAAGGATTACTCAACCTGAGGGAAGAAAACGTGCCCTTGGACTGACGGGTTAGGACACGGCTCCACGACAGCCCTGAACACAGTGATTATGAGCACTCTTAGCTGGAGTAAGTGCCAACCAGAGCACAGTCTTATTAGACACCAGTTCCAAGCATGTCTGCTCCGATGGCTTTAGCTTTTCAGGCTAGCCATGTTGCCAGGAAGGTCATGTTGGTAGCCAGCAGCACCACTGGAGCGATGGTGGCATACCAGTGGTCAAACACAGGGGCTTTATTTCTCTCAGACAGAGGTGATGGCTGTCTGGCATGCCACAAGAGCATCAAGGGGGGTGAGGAGACCCTGACTGCATCCTTGATGGCATCGTTCTTGTCACACTCCAAATTGATGATGGAGCAGTATGACCCATATGCTACCCATATGCAGCCTTGGCTGACTGAGGCTTTTGTCACTCCCACTGGACATATAACAAGCTGTATGCCACCTCACTGAGTTTTTCGTAGGGGACCTCCATCCGCTAGATGGCAAGGTGGATTGGAATGGGGATCACAGAGGGGCTGTGAGGAGCATCGCCCATCCTCCTTCTCATAGACACAGCAATCAAATTTATCCCATGGCTTAGAGCTGGGTCTGGTGTGCCAGCTCATGATTCACTGAACTCTAAGCTGAAGAGCTTTACCTACAGAGTTCACATGCCTTTAGTCGTTGTTGTTGACACCCCTCCATCTCTACTAACCCGGTTAACAAGTGTGATATCATCCATTCTGTTGCCATGACATTCCAGACTCACCCCTCTAGACCTTTTTTCTTTTAGTTGTTTGATGCTTCTCTTAATTATGTGGTGAGCAACTTGAACAAAGTGATTTCACTGCAGGCATCAATAAAGATTTTTTTGATTCCGAATAGTTGTGATAAACGTTTAGTGCAATTTTGTGCAGAGCCATTTGTCTAACGAATTTACATGACGAGGGTTAAAGTGTCTGATGTGGTTGCTAAGAGGTTTGAGATGCAAGCCTCTGTTTTTGTTTACTCCCTAAAGCGGAGATCCATTTTTATCTCAAGCAAGGTTAAGCTGGGACCTTGTGATTTCAAAGTGGATAGTGTAGTACATTTGTGAACTCAGTGTGCCTCAAATCTTTGGTTTAAAGATAAAAAAAAGCTTGGTGTGCCAATGTATCATTCTTCAAAATTAGAATGTACATAGCATTTTTATTTCACAAAGGATAACTACTTCAAAAACACAAATGTGTAAAGTGGAAAACAAACATGTTGAAAAGAAGAGCGATGCTTAAATGTGTGATCTATCTATGCCAAATGATGCACTGCACACACACACCCACCCACCCCCACACACACACACACGCATTGTCATATCCTCTGACAGCAGTGCCCATAAATGCTTGATGTTATGTGCAAGTGAGAACATGAGGATTAGCTTTTACCAGAGGTGCTGCTGACAACTCTGACAAGACAGAAGGAGGCAGGGTGAAAGTAACAACATGACTAGAGGCTGGTAAGTGGAGCACAGGGCATGCAAAGACACGCACAGATGTGGGTTATATTTGTGTAGACTAAATTGTGGTCTTCAAAGTGAAAATAATGAGAAAAGCTGGTCCTAAGAATGCAGACAGAAAAATATCACTATATACAAATCTGTTGAATCAGGAGGAAAATTAATTCCGAACCATATATGTAAATGTTAAAGACAAAAAATCTTCACTAGCAGGAATTGAACAAGACACCTCATTTTAAGATACTGCTCTGCTATATAATGGGTCGGGGTTAGCTAGTCACATTTTATTTCCAGGGTTCTATCTGTGTTCAATCTGACCAAAAAAATGAATTATGGTTGTCATGGGATCAGATATCCAAAATAATTCACTTGTAATACATTTACATCTGCCTCCTGCTTTTATTAGTGATTATTTTTAAAATGCAGTGGGTTTCACTGGCCTAAAGTTGAGAGCACAGAGGAGAGTGAAGATATTCTGATTGTATTTGACAAGGATGCAGAGCATGTACCACAGGCCAATCTCTCACCGAATTATATTATCATAACATATTACTGTACATATTCACAGTAGTGTGCGAAACCTTTAGCTACTAAACATGTTAATCTTATTCATCACGCAATAGCATCAGGGAGGCGTGTGAATGGTCCCACATTCATTCTACAGCATGACAGCAACCAAAAGACGGGGTCAGAGCACGGGAACAAGGAGTGAGTCCTGCAATACAGAGCTCTGAGCTCTGGGATCGCATAAAGACACAGAAGACCATCCACACATATACAATGAGCTGTTGCTGCTTTCAAGGCAAAGGTCCACATTCTCGATTTACAGCATTTTATGTAAAATGCGCAATTTAGATTTTTTTTTATTGAATTTTTTTGTGGTTTTTTTATTGATCTGAACATTATTTTTTGGTTCGTACAATTCCATGCAAATTATAAGGGAATTTCTTTTGTCGTGTTTTTTTCACATCCAGATAGATGTGTAGGATAAGGTGTGGTTTAAGGTTTGGGCTCAATAGTATCTATAGTAAATCAATTATGGAAAATAATAATACAAATAATAATATGTAAGTATTGATGAAAATATGAATCTGTTCATTTGAGAGGAACAGCATTATGTGTTTCCAGGTCAGAGTCAGTGTGTCCATGTGCTCTTTAATAGCTTGTCCAGGCAAAGCAGCCATGTAGCTGGAGGGCAGCGGCCATATCCTGTAGAGATTAGACAAATTAAAGCAGCACTTAAAGTATATGGACCTGATTAGACCCGGTAATGAAATCAAGCCTGACACCACATTTCCCAGTTTATACACACACACACACACACACACACACACACACACACACACACACACACACAGACACACACACACACACACACACAGATCTGTGTCTTGTGCCTCTGATCTCCCTTCTCTTAGCTCTCCAACGTGCCTCCAAAAGCCAGATACCAAGCTGCACACACAGCTCCTATCTCTAACGCTTTATTTTTCTGTCTGTCTCTTATTTCATTCCCTCACCCTGCAGCCCATGAGCTACCCCCCCCCGCCCTTTTCTGACCTCCTCCTCTACTCTCTTTTTTCCTCTCTTCCTCTCTTTCTTTCTCTCTTCTCTTCATTTCTGGAGTAAGTCTGCTCCCTAGTGTTGTGTGCATCAATGAGAGATAGAGAGAGAAGAGGATAGGCTGCCATTACACTAAAACACACCCACGCTCACATAATATCAAGATACATGGTGAGAAGTGGATTTTCACAATAATAAAAAAAAAATACTGGCCGTGAAAGAGTGCTTTCGCAAAATTACCTATACTGCAAGAGTCTGTGTGTGTGTGTGGGGGAGGGGGGGGGGTGCAATTCACAGTTCTCATTCTCAGCAAGAAGTTCCAAAACTAGTTTGAGGCTTCTCCAGTAGGATTTATGTTGTTATCAAAAGACAAGATGTTTTACACTGTGGCCTAGGTGATCTCTGTTTTAACTGCTACATCCATACTACTACTTTTTCAACAAGCTTTACCCATATGAGTGCATCCGTTTTTATCCACCTCCATAGTAACACACCTGAAAAGGCCTATGACAAGAACACTCATGTACACTGGGCATGCACGTGCCATTTAACTGCACATCATTGGGCCTCATTCACAAACAGTGCATATGCACAGATATGTGCTTAAACCGTGTGTTGGAACAAATCCCATGAATCTCGGATTCATCAATATGTTCTTACCGAAATTTGTTCACAGAGTACGAACAAATTTAGAACTTCCTCAGACCATGCGAAGGCCCAGCTGTCCTGGAATATGTAACCACACACACTTTTATCTAGATGCATATAATCTAAAAAATGTACGCCTTTTCATCCTCATCATTAATTGTCATAATTAAAATCTTCAACTATACCAGTTGAGATAGTTTACAATAGAGTATAAAATAATGTTCATATTGAACAGTCTTATATACGTCTCGTGTTGTGTAGCAGGTTAAAACATGTTTCTCATAAAGAATAAAGCGAATCAAATAAATAAAAAGTAAACATCGGTCCTACGTGTCCTAATAACTTGTGATCAGTGCTGGTGTTTATTGTTAAAGTGTAAAGTGAGCGCAGGTCAGATGGAATGAGAAGTTAACAGACTCCAACAGAGACACAGGATGACTGGACCTTTGATGTGCGTCTGATCCTGGACCAGCGGTGTTGAGTCCACGTCAGCGTCACGATGCATCTAAGAAAAGAGAAATGTCCAAAGCTCTAGAGCTCAGCTCTGTGCAGGAGCTGAGTTATTGCAGCCTAGGCTTCATTCTTTTTAACAATGTCACTCCAGAGGACACGCTACAGAGAAATGTTCCTTGTGTGGCTTCCACCTCCAACACAACTACTTCAATTTCTATACTATATGGAGAAATAGAGGCGTGGCAGTATGCTAACTAGCGTGGACACGTGCTTATCCATTTAGAATGATTCTGATTCACAAACATACGCATGGTGTTGATAAAATCGGCTGGTGTGCCCATGTCATGAATCTGGCAGGAAGTTAGAACATTCCTGCGCACAGGTTAGTGAAAGACAACAGGGTCAGAAATGCCTCTGTTTGGTTATCCGTGTTGCGTTCTACACAGGTGGCCAAGGCAAATGGTTGTTTCCTACCGTAATGTCATGTGATAGGAACCTGATGATCAGCGACAAAAAAGCCCACTCATCAAGCTGTTCTGAGTCTATACCATCATGTCCAAACATCTCCATGCCATGAAGTTTTCAGACTAAAACGGAGCCAACAACTTTTCCGATCTTCTCTGTTATAGTGGATCTAAAAATCCAGACGAGTGTGGCTGTCAGGCATATCCATATCTTGTTGATCCTTTTTCAAACAAAACTGTAGCAATGTGCATGTAGCCTTAGTCACAACTTGTGACATACACATTAACAATCAGTTATTAGACAGAAACCCTGAACAACCGTTTTGTTTTACTTCACCATTGTTGGAGTTGTGTGAGACAGCTGTGTGTGTCCTTAGGCACAGAATGAGGTGTTTCTTTGTTTGTGAGACTGCAAAAGGGTTCTGCAGTAAATAAGCTGCAGCAAGTAAATAACAAATCATTGACTCAGTCTGAAGAACACTGAAGCCACCACTGCTGCACAAAGAGTTGTTCACCTTTTAAATCAGATTACGTAGAAACTCCAACTGGAGATTTAGTTGTCGTTGCCATTGTGAACGCAGCCGTAGTCGTGTCCCAGCCCCTGCTGCTACAGAGTGCTGGTCACCTGTTTATTCAAAGTGTATTAATATTAAAGGTTTGGTTTCTCCAGCCGGCACCAAACTTCACATGTCACCTCCTCGGAACCAATAACAATACACATTTAAAGCCGACAAGAGGAACAATGCTTGAAATGTGAGCTACATACAGACAGACATTTCTGGAATAAGAAGCTAGTCTAGTAAATAACTGTTTGGAATGGGCTGTGTGCTTGGCCTGTGGTAATTCTCTGGAGCTACTTCAGAATCATTCCTTGTCATTAGTGAGTCCTCCGCAAACAGTTCAAACAATATACTGCCACTTTTATATTGTATGCATGCTGGATGTTGTGTCCAGAGCTTCTTTTAAACAGTCTATGGTGCAAAGTGAAGTTAGAAAACTTTGTTCATCCTACCAGGTTTATCTGTGATAAAGATTTTATAGTAAGTGTCTTTCATAAGATTGAAAGATCTGACTCACACTAAATCCAGCACTGCACTTCCCTAGGCCACAAAGAATACACATGCCAAGTGTGAAGCAGATTAGATGGATGTTTTGCAAGATATGCTAACCACATACATACAGACATATGATTTTGCAATTAGTAGTTAGATGGACAAGGCAAAGAGTTAAGTATGTAAACATGCAAGGATATAAAGCGATGGCCAAAATATGTCATACTGCCAACACATCTTTGAGCACTTTGTGTTTTCTTCTTGTTCTCACGTAATGAGAACATTACACTGTGCATTTTGAGAATTCTTTCCCATCACGTTAAGCAATGTGTTTTCCTATTGCAGACATTCTGTATTTACCCGCTGCAATCTGCATATGTATGCACGCATGCATGTGCAATGTGCATGTGTTGTCATCATTCAGCACTTAAGAAGTAAAAAACATTTCCGCTTGGGTTGAATTAAGGACCCCTCTCCTAAATGGACATTAAATCAGCTACTTTTATGATGATTGCGTAGTTTCAAGGCTTTGATTGAGCAATTTGGTATCAGTTAAATCTGGCAACATTTCGCGTCTCTTAAGTTCGGCTACAAAGGGACTGTGTGATAGTAAGTATGGAGATATAACGACAACAGTGCCCAGCATCAACAGCATTTATAAACAGATACAAGTGTCATTAGGAAAGACTTAAGTTTGCCAGCACACAGAACAAAAAATAGGTGACTAGACATCAGATGACAGAGGAAATCTCAATAAAATGAATTTCAACACTTTATGGTGGTGTAAAGTAAAGCTAATGATGAAAACATGTTTGAATGCAGTTATGTGTGAAGAGTGGCAGCAAAGCGTCACATTTTCTTCATAATTAGCTCAGTGTTGGAATTGATAAACCTACCAAATGGAAGGCACAGACACTAACACCTATTGTGAGTGTATAAATGGTGATCAAGCACACGACTGTGCATATATTAAATCATACCCGTGCAATCACACATTCACAGGATCAGCTGTGTTAAATGACGTGTCACATTGAACTCATTCAGATTCACAGCTGCACTTGTGCTGAAAAGTAATCTGTCGTCAAGCCTTTTTTATATTTGACAGCTGTTCCAAAAAGACTGCAGTCCTATCTATCGCTTTTTTATTATCAACGTGCACATTTTCCAGCGTGCTCTAACACTTGAAGGACTTAAGGGATAAGGGAAATGGCGTATCAGTTACTCATGCCCAGTGAAAATGCATGTAATGCTCTCCGTAACACTATTGTTAATGGAAATTGATCCAAGAGCCACCCAAGTGTACGCCACATATCTCTATAACTTTTATGAAGTGATGGTCATTTGGATGCCAGCTCTCTGCAGGTCCCATCCTTTCTAATTTAATTTTGACCTTTCCATAAATTCACACCCATTTCCCAGCCAGAGCTGTGGATGAAAATGATCTTTAGTATTTTAAATTGAAAGGTTGTAATTGAAAGTGCGCCCGGAGTGAAGAGAAGAAATTATAGGATATTCAATCTTTACAGCACTGATACCCCTGAGAAATGCAGTGATAGAAGCATGTAAGAACATCCTACATGACTCCAGAGTATTCCATTAGCACTGCCATGACATGTAGAACATTATATACACAATACAGGGTGAGGCACTTTTTTATTTCTCATCCATGAAATTGTGCCCAATAAGTGGTGAGATTTAGGAGGGATGGTTCCATCAACGCCTTTTGCAATTAAGTAAAGCCACACAGGAGAGTGGCTGGCTCTCCTTTCCCCCTACCACACAGGAGTAATTTGAGAAAGCCAGCCTTGAGGCTGTCCTTTAACAAGCTCACCCAGATCGCCATATAGTACACCACTCTGGAGGCAGCTGGCTTTAAGTGGCTGAATGTCATTCTGAAGACCAACTGACAAACACACAGGGCCTCACTTAAAATGTGAAACTCCGAAACCATATTCATCAAGATGCCATTTATAATGTGGCAAATGTGGCAACTATGGTGTATGAGTCTGCTGCTGTGCTGATGCGGGATAAATGTGGTGGGCTTGGGTTTACAGTGTTTCTACAAAGACTCCCACTGTACTCTGAAGGCAGCTGCCTCTATCATGGTGTGTGTGTTTGTCAGCTGGCACTCCAACATACCACACACACACACACACACACACACACACACACACACACACACACACACACACACACACACACACACATACACATGATGAAAGTCTACAGCATATCGCATCGTTTGCTCATTTCCTCTTGCACTGTTGCATCTTGGTCTCTCCACCCGCAAGGGAGAATATCCTCCATCACAATTACAGGATAAATGCAGGAGGAAAAGGGGGGAAAGGACACATTTCAAAGAGAGCAGAAAGGGAAACCAGGCTTTCGTTAAGCGTAAAAGAAAAAGAGGGCACTCCATCCAGAATGAGGGTCGATCTGACTTGCAATTACCCCTCTCAATGATCAGCCAGTGTTTGAAGTTGATTGGCTTCCTGGGGTCTGCAGGGGGAGAAAGTTCTAGAGGGGCTCTGACCCCTGCTGACCTCAAGGCAAGCTCTGCATGACCTGGAAACCCTGGATTCTCCCCATGTGTATCAGTCATGCAATTCATCCTTGTCAGACATCAGACAACAGATGTCGCTTCCTGTTTGTTCCATTTATTTGGTGACCCTTGACCCAACGACCTCGTGAAGAAGAAGACACAGGGAAGCATGTGCTGTTAAATGGGGAGTAAAAGATATATTTGAAAATCGTGTGTGTGACACAGAAGTCTCCTCACAGTCTCACACCCCCATGTACACAAACCTTTTAAAACAGACTCACCGAGCAGCTGGGCAAAAGACAAATTGAATTGATCTGCCCCAGTCAAGCCCTCTAATGTAATATAAACTTAAGCCTGGAGATCACCACTGGTGGAGAAGTGCTTGCAGCTCAGCAGATGACCAGGGTATAGATTTAAAAGGCAGATTTGATTACCTCAAGTTAGTAAATGGCTAATGTGTGAAACGGGAAAATATGTGTGGGAGCAAGAGGGTTGAAAACAAAGAGCAGATGCGGGGATGAGACACAGGGAGAAAAGCAGAGAGACACTTGGAAAATTACATATTTCATGCACAATAAGACTGAAATGTGTGGAAAGTGCTATTTACTGTTGTAATTTAGGAAATCTGGCAACAATAACACAGCACATACGTTCTTTATCGGATGTCACTACCTGATGCAAATCTGTAGTAAATGTTTTTGCCATCTTCTGTTTTGGCTTTATCTACCAGGGTCGTGCTACAAAATCCTCTTTGCAACTGTAACTGAAATGTTTCGAATCAAGGAACTTGGAGAGGCAGATGGGAAATTGAATGATTTCTCTGAGCCTTTTTAATCTCAACTGTCTAGTACATGCAGTTCACCCTCCAAGAGCCTTAATTTCCCTCAGTCAATATTCATCTTTTACTTGTGACATTTACAACATTGTATTTCGATTGGAATTCTTGATTTGTTTCAGAGCTGTAATTCCACAGTCTAATTTTACATTGTCTAACAATGAATTGGATTTTCTTTGACAGTGCTACTGCTAAAGTCACTACATAAGGGGTTTATACCTTAATCATGACAACAAGAAATGTCCACCAAACAACAGGACAAAGAAAACAGATGCGTGCACATTCAACAGAATCACAACAAATTGACCTCATGGTTCCTCTTGAGGAACATCTTTCACTTTAGTTACCACAAGTCATTAATGACAAAAAAAAAAGGTTCCAAGCAGTTATCGATCTACTGATCTGCGCTACTCATGACATGTGAATTGAAATTGTGTAAACTGACATATTTTGTGTGTGTATCAACCTAGCCAATGTATTGGGACAATAAGTGGGGATTTACACAGAAGGGATGGAGAAAAGGCACTGATCAGCCTTGATCCACTTGAACAAAATGACTAATATGGCAGAGCATAATGATGAGGGAAATCTGCCCATTCATCAAAATGAAGAAGAGTGTAATTTCTTTGCTCATCAAGCACCAGTGACCCTCTGGATGGGAGCCCTTTATTACAGCTGGCACTTCAGTGAGCATCGCAGAATTACAATTAGTGCATTAAATTTTCCTCTATAAAATTTATGTAAAGTATCTTCACCACTCTACAACACATGAAGACACAATCCACAGGCCACACTTAAGTACTTGGTCCTATCGGAAATACGTTAAATGAGCATGATGTTCTAAAATGTAAATCATGATGCAAAACTGACAAAACATTATAACTAAACTTTACGACTCCAAATGTTTTGGTTCAATGTTGATCGCCCGCTCAATTTCCAGCTGTTAAATTGAAATAATAAATCAAACAAATTAAATTAAAAGGTAAAGTCTGATAAGCCTGCTGCATGCTACAGACAATGATCTAGCCACCTGCAATCATGCAGTAATAGGGCAATTTTCTAAAATTGGTGTAGCTCAGAACACAAAAAATTAAGAAAGATAGATAAGAGGCCTATATTCCTGAAATGTTTCCTCATTTAATGTAACTCTGTTTCCGTTTGCTACCCTATAGTTTGCTAACATGTAAACCATAACAACCTCAGGTGTTATGTCTGATTAGATTTGTTTGTTATGGACGTCTTCCTCCCCTTGTATCTAAAACCAAATTGCATGCCATTTTAATTCACTGCGTATGTAGAGAATGTCATACTCTTTCATCTTTGCGTTGCTTTAATGGAGAAACCTTCATTATTCATTCAACAGGATGTTGCAAAGGCTAAAGGGACTGTTGTGTGTTTTGTGGAGGTGTGGTCCTTTTGGCTGCTGATTTGTTGATGTTCATACTTGGTTCATGTGTTTTTTATTTATTGTGTTTGTTGGTTGGATAGTGATGTTTGGGATGGGGTACAGTCACTGTTCATGTGAGAAGTGGTCACATGTGTGTTACATAAAACTTCCAACACTCTGTCTTGCAGTGTATGGGATGCAGGTGAGGTGGTGTAGGAAAGTTATCTGTGCAACTCTTGTTATTCCCACACGAGCTTGTCACACTGGTGTCAGAAGTGTGATGGTTAAAGAAATCAGAGAATTAGAGTAAGCCATTGAGCAGAGCTTCTCCTTCCTACAAAACCTTAACACAGAATCAGATGGCTTTGACCAGTCAGACATTATTCTGATTATCCTGGCGTTCCAGTAAAGCAAGGCCTCATCACCCTCTAGAGGAGGGGAGGACTGCCACTTCTCTCACACTGCTGCCAGCAGCTGATTGTGAGGTACCGCATTGCAACAATGCTGCAGTACGAATTAACCTGCACAAATGATGATCACTCTAAGCCCATCAAACCCTCCTGCTGCACGTAAGTCACCAGCCAAGCTGCTCAAGTGCATGGGGTGACACCGCTAGAGCCGTTCCTCCCCCAAGTTCGACTAGCAGCATCGCACAGCAGCTGGAGTTATAAAAAGGCTGCCACACACTTGGCCCTGGCGTTGGAAGGGAAGGCATTCCACAGACAAGTACTGGTTCATCTCACCCTGGGAGAGCAGCAGAACCTTCATGCCCTGGCCACAGCACTTCAGAGTTGGTGGGGGCGGCACTTCACCGATCAGGGAGCAGATGGCCAGCCATCACCACCAGGAAGTGCCTGGGTGCTTTTGCCACAGATGTGCAGCTGATTGCTCACAAGGGTTACCTCCAATCTGATGCGACTGTCCAAGAGTAGTTGGCTCTTCATGCCTTCCTGCAGGGGCTCACACCAGAGAGGTTGTGCCAGCATGTTCGCTCGCCATGTCCCATTCCCTTGTCGAGGCCCTTCGTGAAGCTGAGTGGGCAGAAGGGGTGGTCTCCACACAGCCTTCCCAGCAGAGCCAACTGTGATGCTGAACAGGAAGAGGGTGAGGAGGTCTTCCAAGTCCGGCCTCAACCACAGCAGTCCCAGCAACGGCCCCAGTCTCCAGGCGACGTCTAGCCAATGCAACTGACTACTGTTAATAGTGTGATGAGCTTGGCCACATTGCACGCAACTGTCCAGCCCCTGCCCCAGAATCAGGCCAGAAGCAGCCAGGCGGAGGGAAACGACAGCAGAGTGTTGTAGTGGGGGAACCACCACTCCATTCTCCAGCCCCTCTTCAAGGCTGATGCACGTTGGTTGACCGCCTGGGTTACACCAAAGGACTTAATCTGACCCCTCAACTCGATGGTCATCCCTGTCTGGCGCTGGTGGACACAGAGTATCCACCAGTGGACACCAGTGGTCCCCTACTTGTGCCATGGACACCAACGCACACCCTCATAACGGTCTCCCGAGAAAAGGCTGGTATGAGGGCGAAGAGGTTACTGACAGTTCTGGTTGAAGCGAGGAGCTGGAGAGCAAGCTCTGGGCTGCCGATTTCCAGGACCCATGCATCATCGGCCTAGACCTGCTGGAGAGCCCTTGTTGACATGTCAGGGAAAACCACAACTAACTGTGGCACTCCCTCAAGCACTCCTGCACAGCAGGCACCAAGCTCCTGCTCCCTGCTATCCATCATCAGCCATTCACAGCCACAAACTGCCTTAACACCAATCACAGAGCCTGCAATCACCCCCCTTCAACTGAAACAACCAAGGCCTGTCACAACCTTTGGCAATGCAGTGACTTCCTCGACCCCCAACAGCGCCACCATTTGAAATAACTTCTCAATAATTAGATGGACATCTTCGCTGTGAGAGACAGAGGCTGAAGCACAGTATTAAACCCATTGGCCTACGCCCCCATCTGCTGGCCTTTGCTAAACGACAGGCAGCAGAGGACAAGCTCTGTGAGATGGCTGCTCCAGCCTTCCCACAGCCCATGGGCAGCTCCAGCAGTCTTGAGGAAGAAGGATGGCAGCTGGCGTTTCTGTGTGAATTATCATCAAATTTGATTGATTGATTGAAATGTATGCTGTTACAAAGAAGGACTCTTACCCACTTCCTCGTATTGATGATGTAATTAAATAAATCTCGGGGATTAGCTGGTTCAGTTCCCTTGACCTGCGAAGTGGCTACTGGCGGGTTGGTTTGAATCCAGACGCAGGACCAAAGACTGTGGCAGTTCCGCGTCATGCCATTTTGGCTCCATATACTGCCCCTTTACCCCATCTGCTTTTGAAAAGAGGGGTGACATCATCATTCTGTGCACAATTCAGTGTGATTCTCCAACAAGTGTACCCCCTGCGAGCCCCCAGCTGCCTGTTATCCGCAGACGGCAGCCTAGACATTTGAGGGACTTTGTGTTAAGTGATCGGGTGGCAGTTGACATCTGACCCATCAGGTGGGACCTATGTAGTGATTGGTGAGCCGGTCGCTCTGATTAGACAGCATGTTGCAAAGGCTCATGGGACTGTTGGGAGGAGGTGGAGTTGTTTTGGCTGCTGTTTGGTTGATGTTCAGACTTGGTTCATGTGGTTTTTGTGTATTGTGTTTGTTGGTGGGTTGGTTTTGGGGTAATTTAAGTGAACTTGTGCAGCCAACGGGACTAAAGGATGTGATGTCTGTGATGGGGTCCAGTCACTGTTCATGTGAGAAATGTTCACATTTATGTTAAATAAAACATTCAACTTGCTGTCGTGCAGTCTCTTTATTCCCACTTAGGATTACATTTTTTGATTAATTCATATAATTAAGGTCAGAGATGTTTCAGTGTTTACTGTAAAGCATACCAGTGCTTGTTGTACAGTTGAATAACCTTGAGTGTCTTGGGTTATAGAGAAAAGTAGGGCAGCCCTAGTGTGAACTTCTAAATTTACCCCTTCTTTTTTTTAGAGGTAATACATATGTGGATACAATTCAATAAATACTTCAAACTAAAAGCGAGAGCTAAGAGAGGATATTCTCAGAGGAAAATATTCATAAGACTGCTCGAACCAAATCAAAGCACAAAACAAACACATAACAAGGAACAGTTTATAACAACATCCAGAAGACACATGGATTCAAAATTAAGTATTATTCTCTTTTTTTCCTCTCCAGTTCACAGGAGCAATCACAGCTAAACAGCATGCTATGTGTGACCCAGGAATTCAGGTAACTTCTCAGCTATTGTGATGTCGAGCAATGTTTCAGCCAACACATTATTTGGTTTAAATTACAATCCTCTCTAATTATAAAATGTTAGTTGCGATGCTATCAGTCCGTTGATGTGTTGGTAACAGATTTCTTCCCTTTTGCGTGGTTGTACAGCGTTTAGTCAATTTACATGCTCACGCATAGGTTGTTCATCTCTGGATTTAAGATGAAAAGTAGATTATCCAGGACTGCTGAGGATGGGCTCAAGAACCCCCCCCCACACACCTTCTACACATTCACACCCTCTCTTTCTCTCTACCGCACTGGAAGTGGAATATTTTATAGTCCTGAGAAATACAATGCTGTTAATAAGCCAATATCTTGATAGAAGTATATTTTTGAGTACTTAGACAATTGTGCCACAAACTGCACGTTCCTTATTCAGCGCTCGAACATGGAGGGTAGTCTGTCAAAAAAAGTCACTCAACACTCACACAGATCTGGGCGTCATTATTCAGCAGCGCTTCTGCCATTGTGCATGTGTGTGACATACGAGGTAGAAGCATGTAGTGTGCACTTATAGATTTGTGGTAATACTTATTATTAAATTATTATTTATATTTGCTCATTCTTCAGACACTTTTATCAAAAGCGACTCACAACTGAAGCGCAACACCGAAGCTTCAGTAGGAGAGCTTGAGGTTTTCTATAAGACAAAGTGATGGGAATCATGTAAACGAGTGCTGAGTAAGTGCTGGCTGGAGGTGTTAGAAGAGGAGATGCTCTTAGAAGAGATGAGTGTTTAAGAGGTTGTTGAAGATAGAGAGGTCCACTGTTGCTCCGAGAGCATTTGGTATCTCGCTCCAGCATCGGGGGACAAAAAATTCCTGAGCTGAGGTCAGAAAGTCAAAATAATCTCCTTTCCAGACCGGTATCTCTTGACCCCAATGGGAAATATTGCAAGGTTAAGGAAAGATGGGATGGAGAGGCCGTAAAGAGTAAGGAAAGGAGAATCACAGTGGGATTTTTTTCAAAAACAACTTTATATGTAAGAGCAGAAAAGCAGAGACTGTACAGTGGAAGCCACAATAAAGTTCCCTGTCCAAAACAGACATTTGAAGATGTTTTCAGTTTATATAAGGAAACATTGAAAACCATAATAAAACTGAAGTGAAATATTGAAACAAAACATTATATAAGTGGAGAAAAGATTAGATTGTGTCCATTCAACATCTGTTGAAATAACTTTTATATTTTTATTTAGTTCTGATGATGCTTGTTGCTCAAACAATCAGGAGCTTTGACATTCATGTACGAATTTAAATTAGTTCTGGGTTGTGTCCTGAAAAGCCATCAGCTGTTCTTTGTTTTTGTTAAATTTTGTAATGGATTTTTCCAGGTTTAACCACAAAGACGTATCGCTTAAAATCTTGCTGCCGCAGTGAATGGGGGGAACTGCTTTTTTTCATTTCCTTTCTTAAAGGAACGTCTGAAATTTCCTGCTAAAGAGATTAGTTAGGAGCCATTGAAGCTTCCTTCCTTTTCATATAGAATAATCTTACAGCTCTTGCTATGGGGGCCGCTGAAATACTTCTTTCATTTCACTGAGTTAAGAACCTTCTTAAGCAAAATTTTATATTGGAATTCACCCCTGGCCTGGGATTGTCTTGTGTGCAGGGATGATAAAGGCAGTCAACTGACATCTGGCGAAAGAGGAAAAAACCTGTATGATTTCTTTCTCTTTGCTTCATTACACTATACTTCGGCTGCATCTGTGAAGCCTTCAGTCTTCTAGCTCTGTTTTTTTATAATAATTTTTTATAATTTTTTTAGCATAATTAATTGTTGGCCTCAACATGTCATTAGCAAAAGTTAGAGTTTTTGCTTACACAATTGTTATTTGCAGAAAATTGAACATTTTAAACTTGTAGCTGAATAAATTATTATTTTAATCTGTCACTCTGCATATTCTGTCACATGCATTCAGGTTTGTATGTTTCCACCTCTTCTGACAATTCGTGAGTCTTCTTTTAACGCCCACATGCCTCAACCACACTCCAACTTCTATGCTCTTGAATTTTATGTCTTGGTTTGCCTTCTCTCTGAAAAAAAGAAAATCATGTTCTGCTTTTATCAACATTAACTGAGACATAGATAGTGTGCACATACAAACACACACACGCACATAAGCAAGAAATAAGCTATATATCAGTTGCATGAAGTACATGCACAAACACACATACACCAACGCCCATTTCACATACTGATTGAGGACCACACACAGTAATTCCCTCCTTCAATCTGCCGTCCATTCAGTGAAACAGTGGTGTGCCAGTGAGTGGGGTTTCTAATAATGGTTTGGTTGGTGTGTGGCAGAGGGGGGTTGACAGAACGTCTCACATGTATTAGCATGGTACAAGCTCACTGATGAGGCCCGCTGAGAGACTAGCAAACGGCCTCATCTTAGTGAACTCTCTCTCTCTCGCTCTCTCTCTCTCTCTCTCTCTCTCTATCTCTCTCTCTCTCTCTCTCTCTCTCTCTCTCTCTCTCTCTCTCTCTGTGTGAAATGAGACATGATGAGAGGATGTGATTCATGGATCCCATTGGCTTTTCCAGTACATATTCCTCCATTTCCCTCCTTTGTCTGTCGCTCTGTCTCAACTAAAGCTGATGGTGATAGGACTGTGTGTGTGTGTGGGGGGGGGGGGCTCTGGTTTTTAAATTGCACCAGATGGAAACATACTTTAATTTTTCATTGGGATTGTATATGAAACGGAGGAAAAATGGCAGAGTGATGTTTGACATGTTCTGTAAATTAAAGCAGCTGCATTAACTGTTGTAACGTTCGCTAACTAATTGAAGGCAAAGCAGTGGCCCACAGCAATAAACAAGGTCTGCCTGCTTTTGTGCAATTATCTGACCTTTGTCCGTGGTAGATAGAAAGAGAGAGAAAGAATGACTTTGCACTTGCAGGTCAAAAACAACATCTGTTTCCTGCTCCCCATTCAGATGAAGAGAAGGTACCAACGTCTTAAGCGACTGCAAACGTTGGTCTTAATTACAGCTTCTTCACTAAAGGAGAAGTCAAAGGGTTAAATGCTTTCTTGCTTCCTCTCAGCGACTCCCTCAGACACACACGGAAACATCACAACCCAGGTCACAGCTTTGAACCTGAGCTGTCGTAGCTGGACACAGCCCCAGTGACAGCTCATCCATAACGCCAGTTGGAGTGTGCGTGTGAGCGCCGCATGTTTACAGTTGCTTGCTTGATTTATTAGTGCAGCACTAGCATCCTCAGCACATTTGTTATCCTGACTCCATTTAAAGGTCCATTCATTACATATTAATTAGTTGCTGATAAAAGCCTCCATAAACCGTATCACAAAGCCCAAACAGTGGAAAGACGGCAAAGATCAGGTTGGTTACTGAAGTCTGTGTTAACTTTGGGGCCTCTGAAAGTTGATCACCCTTGCACTGCTGTGGTGACTCCACCGGGGCTTATAGTGTTATGTGTAAGTCGTAAACACAGGAACTCGAGGAATACATTAGTCGAGAAAGTGGTAATGGCTTAGCAGGCTTTCATTCATGGCCTCTGCTAGATGTAAAGCGCCTTGGAAATACAGTCATAATAGCCTGGTGGGAGTTTGTTCCAAATCTTCTATCAACACATACTATTTAACAATTAGGCAGTGTTTTCCTGCCAGGGTGACAAAATATGAATCGAGACTGAAATTAAACAAAAAGAAAAGCCAAACATAACCCAGGAAATTATATTTAGGCACAATTTACAGTTCCACAACTATGTGTTGCTCACTAGGAACAGAACCATCTGTTAGATAAACATCCATACATTTGCATTTAGAAGCTACAAAACCATTTTATAAACTATAAAGCAGATTTTTATAACTGTGGGAAAGTGTCTCTGTGGTAATAATCTGGATTTTGTTGCAAAGTAATCTTCCAGCTTGCATGCATTTGATGGGTCAACACTATATGCATCACATTTAAATCTGCAGGATGACTATATTATACCAGGGCCACACTGGCGGCAGATCTGCTGCTGTTGTTCACCCAGGCAGCATGGGTGCTTAAATGAAAGGTAAGTAATTCCAAAGCTGCCAGTGCGGCGTCCGCATCAAGCTCATCTCATCTCATCTCATCTTCATCCGCTTATCCGGGGTCGGGTCGCGGGGGGAGCAGCTCAAGCAGGGGGCCCCAGACTTCCCTTTCCCGGGCCACATTGACCAGCTCTGACGGGGGGATCCCGAGGCGTTCCCAGGCCAGTGTTGAGATATAATCTCTCCACCTAGTCCTGGGTCTTCCCCGAGGTCTCCTCCCCACTGGACGTGCCTGAAACACCTCCCAAGGGAGGCGCCCAGTGGGCATCCTTACCAGATGCCCGAACCACCTCAGCTGACTCCTTTCTAAGTAAAGGAGCAGCGGCTCTAATCCGAGTCCCTCACGGATGACTGAGCTTCTCACCCTATCTCTAAGGGAGACGCCAGCCACCCTTCTGAGAAAACTCATCTCGGCCGCTTGTACCCGCGATCTCGTCCTTTCGGTCATCACCCAGCCCTCATGACCATAGGTGAGGATAGGAACGAAGATCGACCGGTAGATCGAGAGCTTTGCCTTGCGGCTCAGCTCTCTTTTCGTTACAACGGTGCGGTAAAGCGAACGCAATACCGCCCCCGCTGCTCCGATTCTCCGGCCAATCTCACGCTCCATAGTACCCTCACTCGCGAACAAGACCCCGAGGTACTTGAACTCCTTCACTTGGGCTAAGGACTCATTTCCTACCCGGAGTAAGCAATCCATCGGTTTCCTGCTAAGAGTCATGGCCTCAGATTTAGTGGTGCTGATCCTCATCCCAGCCGCTTCACACTCGGCCGCCAGCCGATCCAGTGAGTGCTGAAGGTCACAAGCCGATGATCCAATGAGGACCACATCATCCGCAAAAAGCAGTGACGAGATCCTCAGACCACCGAACTGCAACCCCTCCCCACCACGACTACGCCTCGATATCCTGTCCATGTATATCACAAACAGGATTGGTGACAAGGCGCAGCCCTGGCGGAGACCAGCACCCACTGAGAACGAAACTGACTGGCTGCCGAGGACCCGAACACAGCTCTCGCTTTGGGAGTACAGGGATTGGATGGCCCTGAGGAGAGACCCCCTTACCCCATACTCCCGCAGCACCTCCCACAGTTTCTCCCGGGGGACCCGGTCATACGCCTTCTCCAGATCCACAAAACACAAGTGGACCGGATGGGCATACTCCCAGGCCCCCTCCAGGATCCTTGCGAGAGTGAAGAGCTGGTCCGTAGTTCCACGTCCGGGGCGAAAACCGCATTGTTCCTCTTCAATCTGAGGTTCGACGATCGGCCGAACCCTCCTTTCCAGCACCTTGGAGTAGACTTTACCAGGGAGGCTGAGAAGTGTGATACCCCGATAATTGGTACACACTCTCTGGTCCCCCTTTTTGAACAGGGGAACCACCACCCCGGTTTGCCACTCCTTTGGCACTGTACCCGACTCCCACGCGATGTTGAATAGGCGTGTCAACCATGACAGCCCCTCAACACCCAGAGCCTTTAGCATTTCTGGCTGGATCTCATCAATCCCTGGGGCTTTGCCACTGCGGAGATGTTTGACTACCTCAGTGACCTCCACCAGGGAAATTGACGACGAAACACCATCAACCTCGAGCTCTGCCTCCAACATAGAGGGCGTGTTATTCGGATTCAGGAGTTCCTCAAAGTGTTCCTTCCAACGTCCGACGACCTCCTCAGTTGAGGTCAACAGAGTCCCATCCTTACTGTACACAGCTTGGATGGTTCCCCGTTTCCCCCTCCTGAGGTGCCGGATGGTCTTCCAGAAACACTTTGGTGCCGACCGAAAGTCCTTCTCCATGACCTCTCCGAACTTCTCCCACACCCGCTGCTTAGCCTCCGACACGGCAGCAGCTGCAGCCCTTCGGGCCTGTCGGTACCCTGCAACCGAGTCAGGAGTCCTCCAGGATATCATATCCCGGAAGGCCTCCTTCTTCAATCGGACGGCTTCCCTGACCACCAGTGTCCACCACGGTGTCCGAGGGTTACCGCCCCTTGAGGAACCTAAGACCCTGAGGCCACAGCTAGCCGCCGCAGCTTCAGCAATGGAGGCTTTGAACACCGCCCACTCCGGCTCAATGTCCCCAACCTCCACAGGAATGCCAGAAAAACTCCGCCGGAGGTGTGAGTTGAAGATACCTAGGACGGGGGCCTCCTCCAGACGTTCCCAGTTCACCCGCACTACTCGTTTGGGCTTACCAGGTCTATCCGGAAATTTCCCCCATTCCCTGATCCAACTCACAACCAGATGGTGGTCGGTTGACAGTTCCGCCCCTCTCTTTACCCGAGTGTCCAAAACATGCGGCCTCAGATCAGATGACACGATCACAAAATCGATCATTGATCTTCGGCCTAGGGTACTCTGGTACCAGGTACACTTATGAGCACCCTTATGTTCGAACATGGTGTTTGTTATGGATAATCCATGACTAGCACAGAAGTCCAATAACAAACGACCGCTCGGGTTCAGATCAGGGAGGCCGTTCCTCCCCACCACGCCTCTCCAGGTATCTCCATCGTTGCCCACGTGGGCGTTGAAGTCACCCAGCAGAACTACGGAGTCCCCTACTGGAGCCCCATGCAGGACTCCATTCAGGGTCTCCAAGAAGGCCGAGTACTCTGAGCTGCTGTTTGGTGCATACGCACAAACAACAGTCAGAGTTTTCCCCCCTACAACCCTTAGGCGCAGGGAGGCGACCCTCTCGTCTACCGGGGTAAACTCCAACACCGCGGCGCTCAGCCGGGGATTTATGAGTATCCCCACACCCGCCCGGCGCCTCACGCCCTTGGCAACTCCGGAGAAGAATAGAGTCCAACCCTTATCCAGGAGTACGGTACCAGAGCCGAGACTGTGCGTGGAGGTAAGCCCCACCAGATCTAACTGGTAGCGCTCCACCTCCCTCACAAGCTCCGGCTCCTTTCCCCACAGCGAGGTGACGTTCCACGTCCCCAGAGCCAGCTTCTGCCGCCCGGGTCTGGTCCGTCGAGACCCCTGACCTTCGCTGCCACCCATGTGGCTGCGCACCCGACCCCAACGGGTCTTCCCACAGGTGGTGGGCCCATGAGATGAAGAGAGGGGGGGTGCCACGTAGTTTGTTCGGGCTGTGCCCGACCGGGCTCCGTGGCAAACCCGGCCACCAGGCGCTCGCCATCGAGCCCTCCGTCTGGGCCTAGCTCCAGACGGGGGCCCCGGGCTTCCTCCGGGCTGGGTCCCATCTCCTCTTGTAACGATATTCATTGAGGGTTTTTGAACCATCCGCATCAAGCTGTTTTTTTTAATAGATGCAAATAAACCCGCCTTGCGTGTTCATATGAAATGATAGCTCCAATCAGCAAAGAAAAAACACACTCTTTTTTATGTCAAGTATAATTAAGTTATGAAGAAAATTTTTGGCAGCACAGACTTATCTTTGAGTTTGTACAATCTTATTTTAGAGATTATCATGTAATGTGAATGTACGTGATATTTGTTCTTAAGTTTCATAAATTGCCTGAACCATTTGAATTACAGTTTCTGGTGCCAACTAAGTAGCTTCCCCAGAAGATCTCACCAGTACTGACAGAAATAGTTGATCATTAGGCACATGTTCGCGAAACATTTCAGATTTTTCTCTTTGAGCTGTTCTGTCCTTTGAAGAGAGTCATGCAACCCATTTTAATAGGAAATCAATGAATCTGTCATTTTCTGACTGAATGAGCTGGACATGGGCTGTACCATTGTTAAAATCCACCAGAGGATGTAGATGGTGAATAATTGTTCCCCTTTACACAATCTTTTATCAGCTCTCACATTGTCAAAAATCATGGGACAGTCACAAAGGTGAGATGGTGCTGGAGTCACTGGGATGAAAAGCTCTGGTGTTTTGGGAGGGGGTCATCTAAAGTGCATGGCACCTCCCCCCTGGAGAAGATCAGGGGCTAAACTTTCAACGGAATTGTTTGGGGACTAATCTGTCAAGCCCTCAATAGGAAATGCCAAAACAAAACGCCTTCACATCCCGGTTTTCTCCAATGTCTAACAGTTGTCGGCTAATGGGTTAATCGGCTTCCATTTCATGCTTGGTTATTGGGAGAACATGAGTCCTCCATAAAAAAAAGATGACATGCTTGACCCTAACTGGCTGTGGAGGCTGAGGCGGGAGGTGTAAACATCAGCCGACAGGATGTCTACCCGCTGAACAACCAAGAGAGAGACAAGTCCTCCAAAAGGAAACAAAGTAAGCGCTAACAAAGGATTGTAGAAATCGGTCATAGAGAGGTTTGTGGGTCAATCTCAATTTAGGCCGATTTAATATATTTTGTCAACAAACATAATAAAAAGCTTCTGGAATCATTTCTATGGCATTTATCTGCCATCTGTATTCTTAAGACAAAATTCATCATCCCATATTAATTTAGTGATCATGGAGGGGTTCATGCAGAGTTCACATTAAACGGCACAGTGAGATTATGAATCACTGCACTTTTCACAAGGTTCACTAGTTTGTTGAAGGAAATAATGCATTTTCTCTCGCTCCAATTAAGAAATGGTATAGAGCTGGTCCAGAGTAATCAGCACTTTCACTCCACTACTGGCCTGCTTGGTTTTTAAAAAGAAGAATGGAAAGAAATTACAGCAATGTAATGTACATTGAATTGATTCATGTATGTTTCATTTTATCTGTAAAACCCTAAACAAACCTTTTGTTTTTGTAACTACGCTGAGTTTCCCCTTCCTTTTCTCACAGTCATACAATTTTAATCATGCGGTATTTGATGGTAGGCCTATTTTGGACGAGCTCCTTGATATTTAACAGTGAGTGATGAGGAATTACTTGTGACACTGAATACATGCATGCACCCACAACACATCAGGGGGCCAATTTTGATCTCCTTTCTCTTCTAAGTTAAGGATTTAGCTGCTCACTGCCGGCAGCACTTATTGAACTCTTCTTTTCTTCCACAGCGCTCCACTTAAAAACTATAGGAGGTCAGGACATGTAATTTGGTCTGAGGGCTTTGACAAAATAGTAAAAAAATTGATGGCAGAGTGAAAGCGTCTTAACTGCGGCTGTCTGAGCTCTGTCCTCGGGTAGGAATATGAAACAGCATGGAATAGGTAGGACGGCTTTTGAGTGTACAATATTTATTATTTAGTGTAGCACTGTAATGAATAGGACATTTAGTTTTCTCTCTTAGTATCAATCTCCAAGTAAATGCTCATGAAATTGTCCTGACCTCAGCGACCATCAGCCCCGCAGAACACTGAAAAGAATCATTTTCATCCAACTGCATAATAAATGTATGTATATATTGAATCTTCATATATAAACTATCTTCTACAATAATAAGTAATCTCACTGTCTCAAATATCTTAATTATGTTCAAGTTAAAATGTATTACTTATAATTTCAATGTTTTGCCTCTTTTAAATTATTGAATAATAATTATGAGCACTTCATATATATATTTACAAATATTATAATTATTCTAATAATATATATTACTTTTGTTACCTCTTTCAACTGTTCTCTGATTTTTGTGAAGGTACTGCTTCTACTTCAGGATTGCTATTTAATCTATTTTCTATTTAATTTAATGCTAAATGCTAACTTTGCATGCAAGGTAAGTGTTCCGTATTTGTATTGTGCTTTTCGTGTCTTGATGAAAACTCGCTTCTTAACAGTACAGTTTTTTGCCGTTCATTGATCAGAATCAGGTTTTATTGTGAGGCAGGTTTACACATGCAAGGAATTTGCTGTGGTGTGTTTGTGCAATTTTATATATAGAAAATATAGAAATTGGCAACAAAAGTTAATTATAAAAATAAAATGAAAAAATATTATAAGCAAAATAAGAAATACTATAACCGGGAGAGATTGTGCAAAATTTACAGTTATTGTTATTTGTAAAGTTTCAAAGTATCACAATCACAAGCAGGGGCATCAGTGCAGTTCAGTTAAAGGGTCCCAGGCCTTATTGATGAGGCCGGCAGCGGTCAGGAAGAAACTGTGAGGCTTTGGTCCTTATGGCCCGCAGCCTCCTGCCAGACGGAAGTGGCTCTAAGAGTCCAGATGTCCAGGGTGGGAGGGCTCGGCCACAATCTTACCTGCACACCTCAGAGTCCTGGAGACATACAGGTCCTGGAGAGAAGGCAGGTTGCAGCTGATCACCTACTTGGCGTATAGGTAAAGATTCACACACACATTCATACAGTGTTTCTATGGGCAGCACTCTTTTTTAAGGGAACTGCAAAGCCGTTAAGGGCTATTTGGGTTTCAGCATCTTGCCCAAGGACACTCTGGCATGCATGGAATACTGTGATCGAACTGCTGACCTTTGGTTAGAGGACGGCCTGCTCTAATCCATGAGCCACAGCCACTATGATAAAGATTCAAAAGGAAAATGTTCTCATGAGTCACACTGTGATTAATTACCTGATGATTTATTTTTATCAGCTTTATTTGAGGAAGCTGCACAAGTAAGATGGTCATGATGAGATTTTGTCTCTTGGTCAATATTTATGTCAGTGATGGAAATAAATCTCCCTTTACAAGTTCCCACGGATGAGTCAGAGCTATGAATCACAGCTTTATAGTTTGCTGAGGATGCAGCGAACCGGCGACCCGATGCACTCACATGATGAAATCGTCATTTAAGTTGAATCAAATCAAAAGAGGAACGCCATAAGCAACATGTATGAAACATACACTGTAACATTTTGCAAACAAAGACGTCCACACACACACACACACACACACACACACACACACACACACACACACACACACACACTCACACTCACACAGTGCCTGTAGCTACTATCCATCAGGTTGTGCTCTAGCTCTCCGAACACATTTCTCTCACATAATTTATCTGGATTCTTTTTTTCTTTTCCTTCTTTTGAAGCTCTCGTACTTCACATGCAAGCCGTCAAGCTCATTCCTCCACCCACTAATCCCTCCATTTTAATGCTTGTCCACATCGGGCTTGGCCACATTAAACCGATGATTAATGATGTATTGATTGGACTGTTTTCTACCACTGAGCCAAGGTGCTGAGTTGACAACACACTTGCTTATCTGAGCCACCCAGCTTGCCAGAGCGGAATGTTTCCTGCAGGGCAATAATGGTCTGGTACAGACTGGGGAGCTGAGACACATTTGTACACTTTTGTTTTCCGACTGAGCATTCAGATAGACTCTATGTTAAAACAAATCTTGTAAAAATTACAAATTGTCATTGTGATGGATGTTTCCCATTTTAATTTCAAGTGATAACCGTGCTTTTTAAAACCTGCTTTGGAAAGTATTATTTATATATTGCATTGTGCTCAATATTATTCAATTTGAATACAATTTGAATATCTGAGCATAATTATAATGTATTAATGCCTGTTAAGGAAAAACATTGTATTATTGATGTCCTAATATTCCCAGAATAAAGTCATAATTGATAAAAAAAAAACTAATATTATTAGAATTAAGTTTTTATTTAATGATAGAAAAAGTCATAGCAGGCATATCAAATAAAAAGTTATGCAAAACAAATTGTCATAATAGAACAAGAATAAAGAAAATCATATGAAGGCAATAACGTTCCAAATTAATAAGAACAATTTTATATTACGACTTTTTTCTCGTCAATTCACAACTTTGTTCATGTAACATTAGGACTTTTTGTCTATAATATATCAATGAACCAATACATGAATAAATCAATTCATTTATTACAAAAAAATGTATTTACCTCAAATTCATCAATCGAATTTTATTTGTATAGCCCATTTTCACAAATCACAATTTCTCTCATAAGGCTTTAACAAATGTTGTTACCTCTGATCAGGTGTTATCACTCTTCCATTTGTGTGTTGGTTGTTTAAGTGGTTTGTTTATCAACAGGAAAATATAGTCAATAGAAAACAAGCAGAGTATTCAGTATATTTAAACGTGGTTTTATAATGGGACTAATGAACCTTCATGAAGGGTTGCACTCTACTTTGTGCCATTCTTCTTGAGGACAGTGAAGATAATGAATGGCCATAAATCTGTTTAAAAAATTACTGACAAGACATTTAAAAATTTGAAATGTGTTCAGTTTGACAGACTATTCAAATGTAATACAATTTCTTGTAGAATCTTCAACATTTGTTTCAATAATCCAATGCGTTGTAATTCATCAGCTGACATAGACAAACTAAGATATCTGCAAGGAGCTGAAATTAAAAATAAAATTAACAAGCTAGGCTGATATATTAGGTCTACACATACTTAAATTATAAGCATAACGTAGCGTTCATGTTATGGACATCCCCAAAAAAATTGAGTGTAATTTATTACCTCAAACAAACAATATTGGATGTTTCAGTGCACTATGAACTAAACATGATTAATTGATTCTGGACAGACACATGAAAGCCTTTGTTTTTGCTGATTGTTGCCGAATGGATTCAAACAGATGCTTGCAGTTGCTCGGCCTGCAAAAAAATCCCATTATATGTGATTAGTTGGAATTTGAGGGAGCTTTTTAGGACAATTGTCAGTAAAAGTCTCATTTTGGAACAAAGGGTCACAGAGTCAATTTAAAGCAACAATAGACAAGTGGGTATTTTTTGAAAATTATATTTAGCATTATATTATATTATAGCTATTAAAAAAATCTGAATATTTGGATATCCTTATAATAATTACGTTTTTAAAATGTAATAAATGGCATCACCTATTATTGGTTTTGTGGTTAATTCATGTGTATGATAATGTATTTAATGAGGTACTGGTTTATTTCATATTTGTTACACCTATCACTTTAATATCTTCTATATTATATTTTATTGAATTAGTCTCAATTCATCTGTTTCTGAAATGGTTAACATCCTAATCCTTATGAGTTGATATGTTCATGCAGCATATGGAGAAATCCCAAGCCCTTTTTGAATGGTCATTGATGTTAAAAACTAAATAAATAACTGGAGAGTATGCCCTGTTGTCCTGCAAGGAAGTTTTATGAAGATCATTCTAAATTCTTCTTTTTGATTAATGTACCCCTTTTCAGAGGTATTCATAATTGGATTTTTATTGGTGTGGAATCACTTAAATACAAACTTAACTAATGTCTTATAGCCAAGGTTATTTACCCCCTCCTTCATATTTGACAACATTTATATTACCCTTGTTGATATGCACCTGCTCTCTCTGAGTGCTTTGTATGTATTTTGTATTCATTAAAAAAATAAAATGAATAGGAATAAAACCAATGCAGATCACATTTTACGCAGTAGATGAAAATGACTAGTATGGAGATGACATTTACATCCACTTTGAGGTGAAATTACTGTACACTGAAAAAAAGTGTAATCTCTTTCCATTACCCCACCCCTCTCCCACTCACCCACTTTCTCTTGGTCTCAGTCAGACTTGCTTTCTCTCCTTCAGACCCTTTCTTTCATGAACCACATGTGCTTTCTCATCAGCCATCACCTCCATGTCCTCCTGCGTCACTCTCCAGCAATCTGAACACTGCACATTCTCTCTTTCCACCATGTAACTCTCACTGTCATGCTCTCCTTCACCTCCTCACCCTCACCTCTGGGTGAGCACCTTACTTCCTTGTGTCTCTTCACCTGCAATCCGCTTGTCCTTATCTCTGATTTGTTCCAAGATTGGCAGATAAGTATCATTGCGGAAGGGCTCCACAAGTCACTGCCTTCTCATTTCCTGGCTGAAATGGCTTCCCAGTGTATTTGCACTGTCAGTGATCATATAGAACATTCCCTGCATACAGCACTGATTCCTATCTTCTCCGTTAATACAGTAACAGAGGAGGGGTAGTTTTGAGAGTGAAGCATTTCAAGTCACCTTTAAGGGAAGGTGTTTCCATGTACTCTATCCTTCGCAAAATGTGTTTGTTACTTTTGGTTCTGGTAGGGAAAGGTCACAGAGTAATTCTATGAACGTGGGCAGCACAATGTTTAGCTGCATATTTTTTTGTAGCGATACCATTTTCTTAAGTATCTGCTTCCTCATCACTGCAACTGTGATGCTTTTACCTGCTGTTGAGCAAATATTTTCATACTGCTATCAACATATTAAAACGCAGGTCATCCAAAACTGTCCATCTGCAGTAGTGGGCAATCAATATCACTTGCACACTTGACAATTATCAGTTTGTGAAATAGAGGGTGAGAGAAGGGATCTTATTTTCTGTTAAATACCTCCTCACAGTAGCTCACTGATTGTTAGCTCTGGTAATAACTACAAATGGTAAAATGCAAATACTTGTAGGTGTAAATATATAGCAGTTACACAATCAATATCACAGATTACTAATTACATATAGCTCATCCCAAAAAAAACTATTGCATTGTTACCCTGCTCAGAAGTGGCCTCCAACCTGACTCATCACTTCTTCTGTCACTTCTTTCTGTATGAGTAGCGCTAGTAAAACACAAAACCTCAAACAAAACATTTGGTTATTTCTCAAACAGTTCTACAATTTACTGTCCCTTTTTTATTGTGTGTGTGCTGGATAGTGTGTGCAAAGCTTTTTATGATCAATATATGGTGCAGACTGAAGGTCGAACATTTTTGTGCATCCTACCTGGTTTATCTGTAGTGAAGATTTTATTGTCAATGTTTTCCTAAAATTAAACTGAATCTGCTCTATTACTGTTCACGTATGTGGAGTATATATACATTTGAATGATTTACTGAACTGTTGTTGTTTCATAGATAACACGTCAGTTATTTCAGAGGTCTGTTAATATCTTCAGACTCAAGTTCATAGCTTTTCAAAATAAAAGCTCTTTAATTCCAAATTACAGAGCCTCATGTATGACAATTCAATAAAAAGATGGCTGTTTGTTTATTAAATCGTTATCAACATTGAATGTATTTTGCAATGTAGTGTGAAGTCAATTAGATGAACAATTTGTTTACATACAGAAAGACAAATAAAGTGGAAATAGGTTTCTCACCACGTATGATCAACTTGAGTCCAACAATCTTTGGATAAGTTGAGTCACCTCGCATTTTTATGCTGTGTGGAGCTGTAATTTCCCCTGTCAGGTCTCCATTTGACTGTCACGGTTCCAGAAATGGATTCATAAAAGATTCAATAACAAAGCCTCCAAAGGTTCACAGAGCACACTGACCTACTTCTATCTACACATAATTATACTCAAATTACAATAGAGAGAATGACATAGCAACACATCTACTTCCACTAACTCACTGGTAATAAAGTTCATATTGTGTTGTGTTGTCCGTCTATCGATACAGCAGATATTTTTTGGAAGGTATTTGAAGTTCATGTCATCATCCAACATCCTCCCCACTTTCAACTCAAGGTTCTGCATGTCCTCTCTGAGCTCCGGCCCTGCTGAACAAAAGCTGTGAATCCTGTCAGCTCTCCAAATTATACCGTTACACGCCCGCTCTGCATTGTCATAGTGAAACTAATTCCCACTCAAGGCCGAGCTTTAGGCTGCCCCACCCGGAGAGGGAAGAGTAAGTCATTGTCCATTCTTTGCATCTACTGAGCTGTCAGGTCCACGGAGACAGGATGTGAAGAACAGAAAGAAAGCTAGGTCCAGAGAGATGGGGGATATGAAAGTGACAAAAAAGAGAAGAGTGGCAAAGAGATGAAAGCACACTGAAAGACAGAGGGACAGATGATGGTAGGACAGATGTTAAAAAAGGGAGATGAGAGCCCATGGGGGTAAAAGGACAGGGGAAAGAAAGCTTGTTGAAAGAAAAAAAAGGAGACAAAAAATATCAAGAAAGGCAAAGGGAACGAGAGGACACAGAGTAGAATGAGACTCCGACAGGAGAGGGGGGTTATTTGTCATTTAGTTCCAGACGAGAGATGATGGTTGCTCTCTGTGCGTCTGTCAAGCGCAGCATCAAAATAATGGCTTATTGGATGCTTGGTCTTTGTGACCCTGCAGACTACTGCTGTTATGGCAGACAGACAGACCACGTCAGGTGGTATGTGCCCAACAAAACACATCCATCAACTATTATATGTTCTCACTTCTTCACTTTGACTTGCCTTGGCGTGTTGCTATGCAAATAAACATTTTATGTACATTCACAATTTCAACTTGTCATAACAGCACTCTTTTTAGAACCAGCTGTCATTGTTATGCAACAGCACAAGTTCATTTCCAGGCTGAATCTATACTTTAGTGAGGTGGAAGACTAATTTGGGTGTGCAGGGTTAGTTATGTTCATTTTCTGCTCAGGTTGATCCTAAAAAAAACATTTAATCAACAACAAGAATTAGACACCGTCAGTGGCTTGTCACTTCAGCGCAGATATTTGTGCATCCCTGGAGTATCGGTGCCAAATGAGCAGGTATTCCCCGTTGCAGACTCACAGTCACAGGGCGGATGTTTTGATGATCCACCAGGCCACCAACGCAGCAGGATTCCTCTTGGCACTGCCTGTGGCCAGTCCGACTGTGACTCACATTGGTCAATCAGGTAATGAAGGAGAGAGAGAGAGGAGGTGAGGGCAGCACAAAAAGTGCTGCACACAGCTGTCAAGTGATGGGTCAGGTTGGATGATATAGTGACCAACCAGAGTCTAGGAAGTTATTTGGAAACAAACAGGTATTGGCAGCAGTGTATGGCTTAGATGGGCATGATCTTTCTAGTGGAATAATTCAGTTGTGTACCAAGGCCTGTACATCCCTGAACATAGTACCTCCACAGCCATATTCCCAGTAGTGAATTAGATCAGTATTTTTTCAGTAGGCTGTTAACCAGGTTAATAAAAAATTGTCCGTCATGACAGATTCTTATTGTTGGCAGATGGTTTTGATTTAGTTTTAGTCTTCAGTCTCTTAAAGAACATGGGTGTTAAAAGAAATGTGTCCATATAGATGGAAACATTTTCATCAGTGACATTTTAACCTTCTTCCTCGTCACTCATTTTTATGTTCATGTTATGGAAGCACTTTGATGCTACAGCTGCTGCCATCTTTGCGTACAGTTACCATAGCAACGGATGTATCTGCTCTGCAGTTGCACAGACCTCAGTAAATCAGCTATTTCTAAACCCTGTTTGAACAGAACTGCTCATCCTCATCTAATCTACAGTAGTTCTTGCAAACCTAGAAATGCACTGCAGCTACATGTGCTGCTTACTGCAGAGTGAAGTCAATACCACAAACTAAAATACAATTTAATTTCAAAGGACATCATTATTTCGCAAATATCTACAGGATGAATCAGGTGAACCTCCAACATTAAATCTAGAGCTTCCTCCTCACGATAGAAACATTATAGTAGTTCATGTGTAGTGTAATGTGAGTTCAAGTGTTTCCTAGTCTTTTCCTTGTTTTTTATGTTTAGCCTTTTTGTGTACTTTTGAGCTCCGTGTTTTTCAATTTTTCCCCTTTTTTGTAAGAACCTTGACTTATTTAAAGGACACTTTTGGTTATACTTTTGTTTCTGCATTTTTGGGTCCACCTGCTCCTTAAAATCTGACAAGTAGCTGACTAAAATGAACTGTTATTAGGGCCCGAGCACCGAATGGTGAGAGGCCCTATTGAATCTGTAAGGATTATTATTATCACTATCCTAAATTTGCTTTTTGAGGGCTTTCCAATGCTCAAAAAGTTGCTAAACTTTGCAGTTTATTAGAACGTGGTGAAAATGACAGTATTCTGGAGTATTTGGAAATGGGCGTGGCAAAATGGCTCAACAGCGCCCCCTGGAACCCAGCCGCTAGGTTTCCACATAACCGATTTTCACCAAAATCGGGCGAGATGATTAATGACTAATGACTAATGATGAAAAAAAGCCTCTTAGAGCATTATGAAAAACGCAACAGGAAGCCCGCCATTTTCTATTTAGTGGCCATTTTGACCATATTCACCATTTTTACTTTGACATACTTGTCCCAGGGCTTTCATCAGATCAACTTCAAATTCAGATGAGTGTCATCACAACAAGATGGAGATAAAAAATGATTTAGGGATTTGTCCTTCGTCACACCGTGTAACCGTGGCGTGGCGTCAAAGTTCATCAACTCGCCGCGAAACACGAAATTGCTGTAACTTCAGTGTTCATGGTTCCATCTCACTCAAACTACATGTGTGTATCAACAGCCCCCCCCTGAAGATATTCATATGGTTTTAAGAAATGGGCGTGGCAAAAAAACTGACTAGCGCCCCCTAAAGGTCGGCCCCGACACTACGATTGGCCGACATGTACAAAAATTGAGTATGGCATGTGTCTTTTCATAACAAACAAATAAGTCTCTTGGATCGATATGTTAGACCAAACAGGAAGCCCGCCATTTTGGATTCAGTGGCCATTTTGACCATATTCCACATTTTTACTTTGACATACTTGTCCCAGGGCTTTCATCAGTTCAACTTTAAATTCAGATGAGTGTCATCACAACAAGATGGAGATAAAAAATGATTTAGGGATTGTTTTTTCGTCACACCGTGTGACCGTGGCGTGGCGTCAAAGTTCATCAACTCGCCATGAAACACGAAATGTTGTTACTTCAGTGTTCATGGTTCTATCTCACTCAAACTACATGTGTGAATCAACAGCCCCCCCCGAAGATATTCATATGGTTTTAAAGCCGTGTGACCGTGGCATCGAAGTTTGATTAAACGCCATCAAAGCACAAGGTTCTGTATCTCTGACATATATTGTCCAATCAAGTCCAAACTAGACATGTAAGACTAGAGTCCCGGCCTGATGACATCTACACAGAAATCATGACTTTAAATCACAGCGCCCCCTGGTGGCTACAGGAAGTGAAGCGTTTATTGTCCAATTGAGTCCAAACTAGACATGTAAGACTAGAGTCCCGGCCTGATGACATCTACACAAAAATCATGACTTTAAATCACAGCGCCCCCTGGTGGCTACAGGAAGTGAAGCTTTTATCCTTGCCACAGAGAGGAAAACAAATCCAACGTGGAGACGTGCGCTTGGTCATCGACCGCTCTCTCCCCCGACTGCAACAGGCTTCAACGTGCAGGTGATCGGGCCCGAAAGTGCTACAACGTAGCCCTAGTTAACAAATGTAACCTTCTCATGGAAAGCACTTTTATATTGAGTTACCTTTTATTAAAATCTGCTCTCAACCATTTGAGGCTGATGCCTTTTACGTACACTTGTATGTGCTGATGAAACATGCAATACATTCCATCATAGTTGAACTTTAGTTTTAGTTTGGTTTTCATTGTGGGAAAAACAATTTGGATCTCCACTCAACAATTTTTTTCAAATATTTGGTTATAGTCAAGTATTTCACACTGACATTTTAAGCTGATGATGCAATTTTAGAAGTTATGGAATATGGAATATAAATGTGTGATAGAAGCTGAGGAAATGTTACTCTTAAGCTTTTAGTGTCAATGCTATGGTGATCATCAATTGACCATAGAGGAATAATCAGAAAACTCTATGAACTATTCATGTCTGTGCCAAATGTTAAGGCAGTCCTTGTTAATGAGATATATCCTGGGCCACACGGGCTGCGGTTCCACCATGGAAGCAGCATGGACTCAGTCAACAGAGAGGCTGGAGTGCTTTATTTTTAAACAGGTAGAGAAAGTGTTGCAAACATTTATATTTATGACACAAATAAACACTTTCTATTCTGCTGTGAATCGTGCAGGGTACAAGTAGGAAATCGGTGAGACCTCGCATCTCAAGGTGAGCGGCGCAGCTTCCGTGGCTGAATCGCAGACAGTTTGCCTGCTTTAATTTGATAACAGTGGCGCCGAAATGAAAAGCAAGCCATTCGGCAGCCAGTGTGGCCGGGCGTAGTATGTTCCTTAAATCAGGAGCATTAAAGGTATCAGTAGATACAACCATCAGATTTAATGGTATATATTGTTGCAGGAATTAGCAGCGTTTTGTGCATCATGCATTTTGAGGGGGCGGGGAAGTTGCACCAGACTGATGTTTGGTCCAAAAGTAAAATGCTGGGCCTCAGCAACTCTAGAGGAATTCAACAGCTCTCATCAAAATCATTATATGAGAAGCACCAACAAAGAAAATAATTGTTAAGTTTTAAGTTTTTGCAGTAGATTGTTGAGAAAGAAACTTTTTTTTATAGCAGGTTGGGACCTGGCATGCTATTCGAGAAGATTAAATCTGGGTTATATGGAAATAAGGTACAATTTCAGATTGTGAGGAATAAAACCTACTTGAGTCTAACATGAACATCACTGATCATGTTGTCATAAATTTGGCAACACAGCAGCTTAGCGGAAGTAGCATTAGCATCATAGACATAATGACATGACACCACATAGTAGTCTCTCTGTTATGTTTCGAGATATACCAATTGAATCACAAGTCAAAAAAAGAACGTGCCATACCAAAAATGGAGTAAAAGCAGAAGTGGATCTGACATTCAGTGCTGCTACTGACACTCTTCACAGGTGTGTTTTTTTGACACCGCTGTCAGTCCATGAAGTTGTTAGTGTTACCTCAGAATCGATGTGATACGTCACAACAACAACAAAAACACGAGCAAGTTAGAGTATAAAGCCCTGGGGCAAAAAAACTCTCCTATGCAGAATATTGACAATTCTTATTACGAGCAAAATTAAAATAGTTCTCTTTTTCACTTTTCTGAATAAATAAGGGTTAGTAAGTTCTGAACTTGTAGGTCTAGTCAATAGACCCAGTTGACGCAGTATTGGTGGTTTTTCAATCATCCATTTCACCCTTGCTACAGCAGGACTAAGCCTAACTTGTTTGCAGTATCTGCCTGAAGAAGGCCCTGGCAGGAGGGATGAGTGACAGGGTTAATACATCGTCTGATAATGAACTGTTTATGACTTTATCAGGATTTGCAACCAACCAACCTTCAATGCTGGTTGTGTTTATGGTACCAATATACTTCAATGGTCCTATTTAAGCTATAAGAAATGTTATCATGCAACAGATCATTAAAATGGCAGGAATATGTAGTTTTATAGTGATGCCAGGTCGGAGTAATTTTTGATGTCCTGCAGTCTGAATACAGGTATGTTCACCTAAATTGCTGTGGAACTTCATTCAATGCTTTGACGGGTATGAATCTGTGAAACAGCAAAAAATAAATAAAGAGGCTTTGATCACATTCAGATTCAGTTTTTTTTTTGTTTAAATTCAGGAATTGCTACATTTCCATAGAGTATGTGTTGCTTCATCTCCATAGCAACAGTTCCTGTACGTATTTGGGTAAAGTTGAAATAAGTCAAACTGAAGGCCAATGTTGTGCACTGAGGATAAAACTACAGATAAACTTCCAAATACTTTCAATATAAATATTTCAGATAAGGAAAATCAGAGGAGCAGCAACTTTCTCATATTGATTTCATGGATTGTAACCTGACGACTGTGCCATGATGTTTTAGGGGGTACCATGCGATACCAGTAAGTAACACTTCCTATAATAATCAAGATCATCTTTATCGGTTACATATGGAAAAGCAGAGACTGAACTTTTGAACCTCTAAGGTATTTACTTGCTGGAGCGCGAGAGGACGACAAGAGTAGCATTAAATTTAAACCTCTCCCTCACAAATGGTCTGAAGTTGCACATGTATATATTTACATCCACCTGTGTTTTGCAATTCCCCTAGTATAAATAAATGAATCAGCCAGGCTGGACAAGACGTAGAGGTAAACCTAACAAACTGAACACATACCTCATTGATTGTCACTCTCCGAAGTCCTGTGTTATTGATTAAATACTGAAAAAATTAGAAGGGGGGTTCTGGTGGGCTGCTGAACAGCTTGCTTTCCTCGTCTCAGGCTGCTCTTCGAGAGTCAGGGTCATGAGGTTCACAACAAAATTGACTGTGAAAATGATCTTTTACCACAGTTTCAATTTGTATTTGTCTAAAATGTCACAAACGTAAATATTTGCAACACTTTCTCCACCCATTTCAAAGAAAAACACTCTGGCATGTATGTTGACTTAACAGAACTTGACCATACATTTTCTTCACATGTCTCCTATTATTTATTACTATTAATCATAATTGTTTTAATCAAGAGGGAAGAGAGCAGGGTCTGCCCAGAACAGTGCTTTCTAAAAAAGTCTGGAGAGGAAGTTGGTAACCAGTGTTGTGCATGATATTTTTAATGAAAGATTAACTGAACGAATCAGATTACACATGATGTAAGATGTCATTTTTTAAATCATCATCGTATCAGGCCATCTTGTGAAATACCAGCAGCGAGAGAAAATAACTTGCATAATTTTTAATTTATTATTATCAACATGAGGCGACATGCACCAGCTTCATCTGTACAACACTTAACTAAAGAAGGCCTTTAACTGTTTAGAGTTGGCAGTCATTGCTAGGTGTCATGGATAATAGAGTTAATTTCTATGTTCATTTTATATTATATATTCAAATGAACACTTATTAGAACAATGTTTATCTTTTGCTTCCTGATTTCATACACTTTAGATAAGAACCCAGTGTTTTATTTTTCTTCTTTGCCATAAGAGACAGAAAACGGTCAGCACAGCTGTGTCCTTCAGGCTCGTCCGTACCTAATAAAATGATTGGAAACATAAAATATGGCATTATTGTAAAGGAAGTGTTACACAAAGTGTGTATCTTTATTTTCTGTGGATATTCAATACTGATTTTGAATATGGTTTTGGATTAAACTGTGCACTACCAAGACAATGCATGTACTGTATGGAGTTCTTCCACATTATTAGTATTGCATAGCTTATTCTCCAAACACACTCATCCTCATAAACTAACGCTTCTCTCTGCTGGGTGGACTGGATCATGTAGCCTGCCTGCGGGCTAGCCGCCGAGCTAAGCTAACCACCAGGTACACGTCCCTTTGGACCACTACTTACAGATAAATACAATACTAAACTTGACTAACCTCAGAAACAGGAGCTCACACGTCTTTAGCCTCTCTGTCAGGAGAACAAGCAGAACTTCAAAACCTATTATTCATCCGAAGTGAGTGAACCTGTCCACAGACCCGGGTGGTGTTCACTGACGGGGGTAGCCTGTTAGCCTGTTAGCTCAGGTGACGCCGAACCGGAAACAGGCTGACGCTGGAGTCCAGTGACTTCGGAGACTGGTAGGGCCCATAGATATCATATATAAAGGCTAGATGTCTCGTTCGACAAGGCCGGACGTCACCACATGGCGGCCATCTTGCTACGGGGCAGCTCGCTCACCCATAACATTGTGTTGTAGTGATGTGTCGGTCGTGAACGATTCGTTCACTATGAAAGAATCCTTACAAGGACTCGGGAGTAACGAGTCCTCTCAATGAGAGATTCGTTCATTTTCTTGTGGCCGCGCATCGGGACTGTTCCATAGGCTCAGTCAAGGAAGCAGAAATGATTCGTTCACTTCCCTACTGGGTCTTCGGGTACGAGTCTTTGGATCATTTTTCACGTGACCTGCATTGGCTCAGTAGAGGAGCTCTGGAGCTGTAGCGAGGGACGTTCACTGTCTCCCGGAGAAATGAACACTCTGTGTTTTTAGTATAGAAAGAGTGAATTATATTCGTTCACAAGTCATTCAGACTGGTTTTGTTATTTCACTTTACATTAACACTTACAGTTTAGTTCAGTGTAATTGTTTGCCGTGATAATTAAATGCCAGTATGATAATAAATGACAATTTCAAACCATACAAACTGTAATGTTGTACTGTATTTAATAGGTTTACTTTAAAAAATATGATCTGCAGTAAACTGTAAGTGTAAATAACAAAACCAGTCATTATGACTTGTGAACGAATATAATTCACTCTTTCTATACTAAAAACACAGAGTGTTCATTTCTCCGGGAGACAGTGAACGTCCCTCGCTCCAGCTCCAGCGCTCCTTTACTGAGCCAATGCAGGTCACGTGATAAATGATCCAAAGACTCGTACCCGAAGACCCAGTAGGGAAGTGAACGAATCATTTCTGCTTCCTTGACTGAGCCTATGGAACAGTCCCGTTGCGCAGCCCCCCCCCCCCCCCTCGAAATGAACGAGTGACTCGAAAAAAGATTCGTTCCTTTTACTGAACGAGATTCAAAGAACCGGGTCGGTAAAAAGATCCGAACTTCCCATCACTATTGTGTTGGTAGTGGTAAATAACCATAACTTGCTCAATTTTCAACCGATTTTTAAATGATCTGGTTTGCTATAAACATCAGAGATGTAGTTATGACACTGCATAAATTATTCATTTTTTTTAGAAAATAACATTATTATTCATAAGTATCCAGTGTCATATCTACATCTCTGACGTTTATAGCAAACCAGATCGTTTAAAAATCGGTTGAAAATTGAGCAAGTCCGTCTCCGTTGGCCGGCAACGCAGACGAGACATCTAGCCTTTATATATAAATCTATGGTAGGGCCCATCTGAAAAATCCTCACTCTCCCGGTTGGGCCCAATGTTATGTGTGGTCTGTGTGGTTCCCGCTGATTGGTGCTCCCATGGCACAGGTCTGACGCTTGCCCGTTGTGCCCAGAACAGAGAGGTACGGCAAGCGAAAAGCGTTTCACAGAGCCCGGAGCAGAGATGTACGGCAAGCGAAAAGCGTTTCACACACATCACAGCGATCACACAGACAGAAACACACACGAATCACATTACTCGAAAACAAGACTATAATGCTTGTGAGTCAAGTTTATTCACACACACATTCACGCTACTTTACAATTAAAAATTAAGTAATTGTATTATGTTCTGTCTGTAATCCCTTTTTTATGTGAAAGCGTTTTTGAAACAATTGATCTTAGAATATTTTCCTCATTATGTGTCCAACATTAATCCCCGTAACTGCTCAAAGGGAAAAGCTATTTGGACTCAATTGCAGGCCTGAAATGGATTCACAAATAAACTTGCAATTAATGGATACTACTCTACAAAAATGCAATTACTAGTGGACCTTCAGAACATAGCTGAAAAAACACTGCATTGGCTCATGTATTGTATAATTTCTTATCAGTAAAATAAAGTATGTTGAATATTTGTTTACTGATGCAAAAACAGTACACATATAACATATTTTTGATAGAGATCCTCTTTTCCAAAATTCTAAATCCATCGTTCAAAAGATGTTTCAGTTTGAAACTAAGTGGTGGATCAACTGACCAAAAATGCCTCCTATTGAGCCACTTTGCAAACACAGATAAAAAAAAAAACTATAAAACCTCAAACCTCTGCTGTAAAAAGTGTGAAGTTTCTGCATCTGTATTTGTATGGAATCCTTGTGTTCACAAGATATGTTTCCACACACACACAGAAAGAGACAGATGGCTCGAAGACAGCATAATGTCCCGCATATGGCGTACCAGTGTGAGACATGAAAAGTAACGTGGAATGAGTGAAAGAGAGGGATAGAAAAGGAGGAGGACGCAGAGGTCAGTGAGCAGTTTGGGCCTAATTAGTTGCCTCACAGAGCACTTAGAGACGGGGACACAGAGGGAGCAGTGGAGGGAGTGTAGGATTACAACTGAAGTAGAGCTCTCAGGTAAATTTACTACTGAGCTTCTCACCAGGACACAGCTAATAAAACAATATTAACTGCTGCAATTCACTCTAAGCATTTGCAAATGTGCAATCGTAGCACTTTGGGGCCAGAGTAGTCGAACAGTTAAAGAAGACATGTAGGCCTGACATTAGTGGGCAGCAGAAACACATTTGGATCACATCATGGTCAGTGTGGTGTTTAATGTACAGTGGCAAAGAGCTGAGCAGTGCTGAAGAAGAGAGACAGAGACAGCTGGTGTACCGAAACAAAGAGGAAGAAATACAGGCAGAAAATGAGGAGGAAATAAATATGGTCTGCTTGGTCATGTATAGTGAAATGTGAAAGCAGCTAAATCAGCAGCCCTGCTCCCCCATGGCAAAGAGAAAGGTGCTGTGAAGATCACAGTAGCCTACTTCTGCATTTTAAAGGGAACACGACATGATGCCTAGATTCTGCATGTGTTTTACAAATTCCACACTTACTGTCACCCAGAAATAAACACACAAATAATACTGAGATACTCTCACATATTGAGAGTGCTGACTATGGTCCAAAACTGCAGTCCAATAAACTAAGGTAAAACTCTTTGATGCATTTGGGCCTCAGTGTCCCCAGAGAGTGGCATCAATCACATCACTTCACAGTTATTGATGCCTAGATGATTTACGACAAAGATAAAACTTTAAAGAGAATTTGGGAATAAAAGTTTGAAAGGGGTAAGTAGGAGATTGACAGATCTATTAAAAAAATAGTGCAAAAGTACAGGCTGTCATCGGGATGGCATTAAAATGGTGTCAAGCCTCACATTGTATTGCCCTTGGAAAAGTATCTCACCACTTGCAACATTATTTGCATCCTTTCACGATAAATCAAAGTGAAGATTGACGTTAAGATTTGGCTGCAACAAAGTCTGTGGTGGGGAGAAGAGTTTGAATTGTATAGTTAACCATACCTAGATTACAGTAACAGACTTATTAGTGTTCACGTATGTGGTTTATTAATAAGTTTGAATATTAATCACAATCTTCAGACCCAAGTTCACAACCTTTCAATATAAAAGCTCTGTAAATCCACTCATGTGTCCGTATGTCAGTTCGAGATGGAGAAATACAAAATAATCAAACTATCAAAACAAGTTTGAGTTTGACCAACTGTTTGACCAAGTTACCGGCCGCTGTTGTACATTAACTGACGTAAAAGAAGACATGTTCAACTTGGTCAACAGACTGACCGTTTCAAATAACCCTCATCCATGATCGTTTGGTATAAATGACATCAAGATAACATCATTGTGAAATTGCATTATTACAATTCGAAGAAGTTAGCATTTCATTACATTGGATATGCATCGTTTTCAAAAGTTACATATTTATAGTTTTGTTCATCACCTGTACATGAGGTACATCTGTGTTTCCTTTGCTTAATTTATTTTCACTGTGGAATATTTTCAGGCATCTTATCAATTTTCTTGTGCAAGAATTTCAAACTCAGAGATTGGACACTGAAACAAAACAGTGGTGAGAGATACCTGTTGAGGAATTGTTGACCATACTCACACATTCTGTATATGCCACTATATATTATGTATATAATGCATGTTACATTATATCTGTCCCCATTAAGAGTGGGGCCTGTCTAATTCCACACACACTCCCTTCTCTCTCTAAGCCCACTTTAGGTGAGTTCTCCTTTCACCAGTTTCCATGAAACTTCCATAACAATACCGAGCACTGTATGTATTATGAAGAGAGATTTTTTGGACACAGCATAATCATGTTTCTAATATTCTAAGTACTAACTTGGTACCAACTTCAAATCTAAAGAGAAAGTCTCCATAAAAAGATTCAAGAGTTATCTTCCTCAATTCTTCATCCCACAATTCAGCTCAGTTTCCAGTAGAAGCCAGAAGGACAGCATGTTGGTTAGTTGTACGATTCATCTGCCGGCAGGGAAGCAACCCAACCCTAGAGCAGGCATCATTACAGCTCAAGTTCCCAAGTTGTAATCAGTATTGTTACAAGAATGCTAAACAAAAAAGTGAAATATACTTTCACAAACTGTAGTGACATCAACCCTGAAATAGTTTCCGTACAGTTTCACTGGTTGGGAAGTCAGAGGTCAGATTAAGCCACAGAAGAGCAACTCTAAAGTCAGTGGAGGTTTCATCCAAATGTAACACAAATTCTATCTGGCTATTCAGAAGAACATGAACATTCATGCACATCTTCTGTTTTTGTGATATTATAAATCTATTGTGACTTTTTTAGTGTGTCAGCTCTTAAAAACAGCTGGATGGAAACACACCTGTGTTGTGGCGACAGACTGTTCAGCAAGGTGGAAGCTTGCTGAGGGCGGCATGTGTTATGAAAAAGATACATCTGATATAAATAGCAGCATTAGTGTCCCTTCTCTGTCCCCTGAAGAGTGGATACCTCACATAGAGAAGCCTATTTGCCATGCAAAATGAATAAGTCATAAAGAGAGAAAGTCCATGCCGATGTCAACAAGCCGAGAAAATTCCCGGGTGTCACACAACCCGAATGTTAATGGGTTTGCTCTGTCACGTGTTTCTTTAATATCACTTACGGTACAGTATGGTTTACTCTTTCGGTTACATAAGAAATGCCAGCCTGCTTCCAAGCGGCAAAGAGATGAACACACTTTGTGTCAGAGAATCTGACTGACTCAGGTGGCAAAATATTCAGAATATGGTTCCCCTGCTGCATCGACATATTCCCCTGTTGTAAAGTCTGGCACTGAGAGTTAGACTAAAGATATGCAAATGCTAAAGCTGCCAATCGTCATCTGCTGTTACCAGTTTCCTCTCAGCGTCTGTCTCAAGCTGCAGGGGGAGTCATTTCAGTTGATTACTTTACAGCGTCAGATGTCGTCATTAAGCCAAATCAAGAGACACAGACAAGAGAACTCAGCAGGGAGCAAAAGAAAGAAAAAAAGAATCTGGGAAGGAAAGGAAGAATTATTGTGAATATGCAATAGAGCACTCTGGAGAGGAGAGAGGAGAATGAGGACTGTGTGTCTGAGAAGAAAGAAAAGCAATTTTGAAAAGTTCATCGAGGCAGGTTTTTATGACAAGTGGAGCTGTGTTGGTCTTGACGGCCAGCGATCAAAGGGAGCTATATGTCGTTGGGGCAGACAGCGCCTTTGCAAGCCCTGTCAGCCGAGTAGCTTTTAAAGTCATAGTTATTTAGTTTGCTTGGACAGACACAAGATTAAAGGGGAGCAGAGGAAGAGACAGCATGGGCACAACTGGCATGTTGAGAGAACAGCGCTGCATTACAGCGGGCACTGAAGCTTTATGCTGCCATTATGCTGTCGAAGGCTCTGAGGAGCAAACTGTTAGCCAATACCACAGTCAGATTATTTCCAGCCTTATGTCTCTTTTTAAGATTAAGTGAATAAGATCGGCTAATAAAAAGCCTGTTGACCTAAAGAAATTATGTTTTCACTTGATAATTACAAGGACAGAGGAGACTCAAAGGTTATCATACAACCTCAATACATATTGGATGAATGAGATTGGAAATGTATGGTATCCAGAGACTTTTCCTCTATAGCGTCACCTGTGACATTTATGATTTTGAGTGGATGAAAGTCTGTTCATATGGCACCATCAACATGTCAAAAGATTAACTGCTCCAAAAAATAGCTTTATGACCTCATACCTGCAAACAGCCAGAGCTGTACTTAGTGTTTAGTGCTAATCAGTTAATGTTGGTATGCTAGCTTGTAAAGTGAGGGTCGACATGGTAAACACAAGTTTTAGGAATAGGTGCCTTGAAAATGTGATGGCAATGTTGTTTGTTTCATTTATAAGCCAAGTAAAGTCAATTGCATTTATTTAGTTGCACATAACAAATGTGCCTCAATGGGCTACGCGAACTGTTTAGCATTTGGCTCACTTTCTCTTTAGTCCCTTAATTTGGAGACAAAAAACTGCAACAGAAAAGGGATTCCTCTTCCAGAGTGACAGGAACATCAATTTCACCTCATTGCTACACAGTTGAAATTTCAGGAAATGTTTTATGCTCATTTAAATATTTTGCCACATTTCAACCCTTGATTTCCACATATTTATTTTATTGAACATGTGCCTCTGATAACACAATACCTGGAGCTGGACCCGTGTCTGAATACAAACACAGTTGGGCATGACAAGTTTATGTTTCTTTTTTCTTCAGCCGCTACTGCCGCTAAATCACATCATACAAGCTGATCAATACACATCTCGATGCACTTCCATTGATCCAATACGTAAAGTTTACACATGATGCAACTAATAATGTAACACGACTTTACCCTATCATGATATAATGCCAAAAGAATGTATGTTAAGTAATGCAATGTGGTTGCAAGTTTGATTTGATTCCTTTGGTTTTTGGCAGCAAATCATAAAAGTGAAATTATTATCTTTCCGTTAGACATACTTGAAAATTATTAATTAAAAGTATATCGTTCTACTATATGCTTTTATAAGACCTTGCATGCTTAAGATACAACATTGAAACTGCTGACTTGTTTTAATGTTGTGGCTGCTCAGTGTGTGTTGGTGTATCTGTGACTTTGATTGTGATTATCCTCACGCGTTTATGGCTTTGTTGACTGACACAAAGAAGGGACTCAAATTGTCGAATGAAGCCAAAAAGTCTGATGTCAAAAATGGAAGTCTTCAGTGAGGTAAAGACCTATGTTAACGAGATCAGGCAGAGGCAAACAATATCAAAAAAGACAAGACAGAGGCAGGGCCCAAAGAGAAAAAGCAAAGTCAAAAACACTGCGGAGCTGCCCCCAAGAACAAAGAGGAACTGGCACAGAGGGGAGGGAGCGCACAGACTAAACACACCAGGAAACAATGAGACACAGGTGTAACACAGTAGGGTGGGACAGACAGGCTCAGCAGCGGGAAACAGCACGAGGGCAGGAAGTGGAATCTGCAATGAGAGAAGTCAAAAATACACCACATCACCCATGTTAACAGTTTATAACGTATATATCTGATAAATAAACAGAGGGCTCTATCATATGGTGATATGATACGGGCGGCTGTGGCTGAGGGGTAGAGTGGTCGTCCTCCAACCTCAAGGTCGGCGGTTCGATCCCCAGTCTGAACCATCTGCATGCCGAAGTGTCCTTGGGCAAGATGCTGAACCCTCAATAGCCCCCCATAGAATAACAAAGTGCTGCAAGTAGATGCACTGTATGAATGTGTGAGTGAATGGGTGAATGTGAAACTGTACTGTAAAGCGCTTTGAGTGGTCTTCATCAGACTAGAAAAGCGCTATATAAATACAAATCCAAATCCATTTACCATGTATTAAAAGTCAAAGTATGGTGAAGGTTTGTTTACTGGTACAATTAGTATAATGGGCGAACAACTATTATGTGAAAAATGGTGGATTGCATTTTTCTCATTGGAATTTACAGCCTAACTTTACCCACATGCTTAGCACTATACTTCCTTGGGAGGACACATTTATGCAGACTTCACTGTGTATCTTTCTGCACTAAAACTGTTCTGAGAGACAGACAAAGTAACCTGCTCCAGAACTGCTGGGAATAACACTTGTCACGAGAGTCCAAAATACCACGCAGATGTTTCATTGAGTTGAAATTTGGTGACCTGAAAAACAATTCACATCCTTTTTATAATCATCAACCAAACCTGTGAGACCGCAAACCTGCAGAGAAACAGATTTTTGGGCTCTGAAGAGAAACATCTGCCTTCATTACGCAAGGTTTCTGAACATATTTCTTTTGATTTCTTCTTCAGTTTTCTCCACGCCTGTGTATACATCATAAATCTGTCAGCAACCTTGTGCATTGATTTCTCTTTTGCTACCTACACACACACACAGTGCAGTTGTGTCGAGAGAAGACATTTTCTTGAAAGCACTTGGTGGCTGCTGTTTTCACATACTTTAGCTTATATGGTGGAGCCTGCTGGCATGGGGTCTCTGCAGCTCAGCAGGGGGAGGCAGTTAGGGGAGGAAATGAGAGAAACAGCTGGGCAGTCGCACAATGAATATCATCTTGCTCAATGTGAACAACACCTCACATGGCACCGGCTGACAGTGTTGCAGGGTGGAACCAAGGTCTGTCAGTGGCCCAACGGACACAATGGTGCTCACAGAGTCCTTCAGTTTTATTTTCAAGGATTTCAATGTTCAAAAAGTGGAGTGGTATTGATACAATATTAGCAAATGAAAGCAGTGTGAATATAAATCTTTACACCACAAAGTCTTCTTTAACTTTAGTCTGCTTGTCTTGAGTGCTTGTCAATCCTTTCACTTTGCACAAAATATTTCCTGACATACAAGGTCTCTTCTTCTCATGGGGTGAGGGTTGGAATAAGAAAGTACATATTACTGAGTGTCATCGAGTAAATTAATTCTGATATATAACCATTACTTGTAACACACTACCCACACTGGAATGTCTTGCTTTTCATCTCTGTGCCCATGTTGTTAGGTTAGAGCAGCCCCAGTGCCTGCGTGAGCCAAGTGTCTCAGGCACGTTTCCTGTAGTCCAGCCGCGCTGCTCTCTCTGAAAGTTGGAATCTTGTCTTTTTTCTCTGCATACTGCACACGGTTCACAACTAAATAGAGTTTAACTAAACAGATTCAATGTTTATATCTTTGGAAATATCACAAAAATAATATTTCCACTTCCTGTACCTGTTTCAAAATTAAAATCACTCAAGCATTTCTGGTGACTGAATTCATTTATTTCTTTCAACAAGGTTTTAATCTTATTGCAGGGCAGACAGATGCATGGCTTCATACTGTAGAGTAAATGTATAAATGTATTTATATAGCGCTTTTCTAGTCATGATGACCACTCAAAGCGCTTTACAGTACAGTTTTACATTCACACACACACATTCATACAGTGCATCTATTAGCAGTCGTCACTCTTTGTGTCTCTTTGTGGTCATTTTATCTCGTATCTTGTAGCCATTTTACTAATTTTCTTACGAGAACATGTTTAGAGCTATTTCCTGCAGAGGTTTCTTACTTTGGTAGGGGATGCCACCATCCAGTGGTCAAGTAGCACGTTATCAAAACACATCAAATTAAGGGTACACTTTGTAAGTTTTAATCAGGAGTGGAGAAAAGTGGTGCACGTGCACTGCACATCATCGTATGTGGGACTGTTGGACTGCACTGTGTTATTTTCACTGGTGTTGCTTTAATTTGTCCACCCCATCTATTTCAACAGCAGCAGTCTTAATAACACACACATCTCTCTGTATAATGAAAGCATTTAACAACACCACAAACTACAACCTAAAAAATGACCATACAGTAGAATCAACCACGGGCTACATTATGGTTTTCGCTTCATCCATCTTTAAAACCACAAAGGAAGAGAGTGACGATTGATGTTGACAGTGAAACGAGCAAAGTGACTGACTGCCTTCAAATTGTAGATTTATGAGGTCAAGTGAGGACCTGTTTGTAAAAGCCTGCGCATGGGAGTTGCAACTTTACTGAATGTGTATATTCTGTTTGAGTGCAACAAGCACTTGTACCTTAACACCTTGAATAGACAAGCATCATATTGTAAGAGGCAACTGGCTGTCCAGGTTTTCACAAACGATTGCTCCCTTGACCTCAGTGAGTAACTTTTCTTGACCTCATAAATGTCAACATCCGTTGACATTCACCTTCGTTGTGGCTGTCTTTCCGTTGTGTGGCCTTTGCGTTCGTGTTGTGGCTTTTTGCATTCATGTTTAAACGTTCTTATGTAAGACGTCTCTGCAACTGCATGGATTCACTTCTGAGAATGTCAGTATGTCAAGCATTATTGTGTCTGCACCTTGGCCACGCCTCCCTCCTGTGTGTGTGTGAATGTTTGCCTGCCTCCGTCACCTACATTCGGAAACTGATCTGAAACTGTCAAGCTGTCAAGCTTCAGTGCCTCACCACGCCACATCACATCTAGACACTGAGACCACACCAGAGACTTCTCTGTATCTGCACCGTTTATAGTTAATTAAAACTCATCGTTAAACAGTGAATTTTTTGCCAGTGGTTGTTTTAAGTTATGCATTTGGGTCCCTCTTCTTCACCAACCACAACACATCATAAGACATTGCTAAAAAAAAGTAAAATTAAAAATGAATTGAAAATTACATGATTAATTAACACAGGCTTCATATGACTGTAGGGATTTAATGACCTGAAGTAGAAGTGTAAGAGTGAAATTATGATTTGTGTAAAAACAGGTTTAAACATTTATGAGTCGAGTATGTTTTCACACTAATTTCTATCTATTTTCATGTAAACAATTATTTAGTGTTTTAGCAGGCTGATGTGAGGTTTTTATTCTGGTTTTACGTCCACGTTTGATGTAGTTATCGTTAGTTTATGACGGGTTGGTGCTGTTGTGCTGCAGATAGCTTCGGTGGGGAAAAAGCGTGGGGAAGGGGGGTCAGATGGTGGTCAGCCCGGTTGTTCTTGTGGTTGACAGTGCTGTGCGCGGACCTCGGTAAAAGTGTTTGGCTGTTAATCTTCAAACACACCCACTTTGCTTACACTGGTGTTACAGGCTTGGCCTGTCCCTTTAAGCACGTAAGCCAATGTGTTAGAAGTAGTACACCTAGGTGTTGTAGAAGCGTTGTTGTTACGGCGATGACCACGGTGTGACACAGATGTGTGAAGAGACAACCTGCGGCTTATAAAGCTGTGTTAATGCTGAACATAGTCAGGCAGCATGTCTAGATTTGCTCAGGGTTCCAGCCCAAAAGTGGCCCTGTATGTTGTGAAGGGCAAATAAAGTGGCTGCGTTCTGAACGATAAAGAACATCTCCTCATCCAATCCACTGCCCCATCCAATATCCTGAGGAAAAAAAGCCTATTTAAATATGTTACACATAATTTGGTTGGATAATAATGGTTAACTCATACAAATCGCCTTGTAGAACGTAAGCACCTGTGAGCATTTAATAGAATAAGTTTTCTAATTATATTTAGTTAATTACATATACTACCTGGTGTGGGACACCGGCCAAAGTCAACGTTAACCTTTAACCTTTGGGACCACGGGATCTGAGGCTTCTCTTTAATTGATTGTTGCAGATTTTCCACGAGACGCAGCTCTCTGCGCCCCAGACACTCCTACTTTTATTTAACAGCAAATTGGTATTGATTGACTGATTGACCTCCACGCTGTCCCAGGTACATCCAACATCACTGAGTTACTGCTGCTGCAAGCTAACCAGCAAAGATATCAAGTGGAACCAAGACATATCCGCTACTTTCTTCGCATAAACACCCTTTCGAACAAAGGAATGGAGCCTACTCCGGAAAAACCTGGTTTATACATTCAGTAGCCGGCATGTGATGAGGATGAGCTTACAGCCGGGGCTCACCCCGCTCTTGTTATGAGAAACAGAGTTGACTAACTGGATGTGGTGTAAGTTATGCCTTTTATTGCTTCTCCGGATTGCTGTTTCAAAGTGTCTGCACGGATTCTCACTTTCTCTATGAGAAGAGACCTAAAACATGTCTTTGAAAGATGCAAATGGGAGGAAAGTCATTTACATTTTTGCAGCAGGCTTAGCATTGCTCAGCACCTCGATGAAGGCTACAGAAATGGCAAATTGTGTGTTATGTTGTTTTTGTTGAGTCTGGCTTCAGTTTTTTCGCCCCCTCCAATATATTTTATCATCAGCCGCCCCTGGTGACCACAACATATGTTGTAAAAACTATATTAATTATAAAAACTGACTCCTTGACAGAGTTTTGTCTGATTTTACATATTTAAACAGGTGCATAAAGCTCTAAGTAGTGGTCAACTCCTGACCAGACGTGTTACTTGGCACATGGCTCGGAATCCAAAGGCGAGAGATTTGAAAGAGGAAGTGAGAGGAGAGCGGCCTTCAGTGCGGCTCTATCATTTGGGTAATGGAGAATGAAATGAAGCCTGTCCGAGGTCATCACAGATGGAATGAGTGCAGATAAAAGAACCAGTTCTGAGAGTAGCCAAGTGAAGAGACAAGGCTGAGTCAGTCAAATTCCTGTTTACCACAGAGCTGAAAAGTCTGTCTTCACAACACTCTCTAATAAAAAAGGTAGAACAAATTTGCCAGTGGTCTGATTCATAACACAAGTCTTGATGTCTACGCTGCACTCAATACAAACACTAAACTTTATTCAAGGAAATTCTCATTAATTGTACATTTTTAATGGAGCGCAGATTTTGTTATTTTTATTATTATCATTATTATTGTTATAATTGTTGTTTTGAGATGATGATGATAAGTGAACACAGAATAAGGAGAGGATCAACCAAACAAGATATATGACATATATACTTCATTGTAAAAATCTCAATTTGAAAATGTCTCAACCTCAATACTAGAACAGATTATCCGAAAGAGTGTAGAAATTTAATATTGTTCGAGTACTCTGAAGCTTTCTTCATAGGTACACTAATCAAAACTGTTACTATTATTAACAATGACTTAAATATCTTCTGTATGAGTACAGATCCACTCCCTTCTCGATTATCACCAATTCTGCTGCTCTGTCTCTTCAGTTCTGCAAAGCATTTTAGCCTCAGATTTCTGTTTTGGTATTAGAGCCCATATGATTTCCACCACCAGCCTTAATGAGATGGTGCTCTTAAAACAGGTTTTCTTGCCACTACTCAAAGAGGACAATTGTCGTGGTCCTCCTTTCAATACAAATTATTATGAAATTGGATAAGTTCTCATGTCTTTGCACTGCGTCTCTTAAGAAAAAGGATTTATCTTGCTTTTCTATTGCTTAGTCAGCATACTGAGTGTAGAGTCCACAAAGTCACACATTTCGGGACGCCAGTGGGCCATAGGGGTCTGTTTGGACTTTTTTAGGTAGATGATACAATTTCTGTGAAGCAGGTCCCAGATGCAGCAAGCTTGAACTGGGCTTAATGTTTCTCAGTGTGTACCGGTTGTTCAAAGAGGCAACAGTGCTGCCCTATCAACTGAGCAGTGTGATAAGATAAGAAGTATCTTTACAGCCAGTGAAATGCTCGCTTATTCAATTGAGTCAGAAAGTAAACCATGGTTGAAGTGCCCTGTACTCTAACATCTCTGCAGAAATGCAAATATGTGCCACTCTAAAAAAAAAAAATTGCCTTCTGTAAATTTGTGTTCATCAGCAGTGAAGCTACTGAATGTCTGCAGGCTGTTATTTTTCTTGTTTGCTGTTCCCATGCGTTCTTTTATTATGGAGATGAAAATGAAATGACATTTTCCTGAAATGACTCATCTACAAGCAAAAAAAAAGAATCTGAAGCAGGATAAAGGCCATCCCGCTTATGGGCAGAGATGATCAAGTACACAGCTCACATTGGCTGCAGAGCTGAGGAGGAGATGTGAGCTGAAGGGACAAGCAGCAATAATTATTTTTGCTCCCAAAAATATGCTTGTTAAAATCTCTACAAATCACTCACAGCCTATGAACTTCAATCATCACTGCCCATGAACTTCAATCAGCATTCTCAACAAAAGCATTGATATCCCCCACTTACCAACCCTGCTTTTACAAAAATCAGGGGAGAAAATATTTATATCTTGTGTTCTCTCTTTGTGTTGTTGTTGTTGTTGTTGTGGTTGTTGTTATATTAGCTTGGTTTTCTCTATGTTGCAGTTGTCCCTGACCAGCTCTCTCAATGTCATTGTATTCTCTGCTTTCTATAATTTTCTTGTTAGTCCCCATCACTAGCCTTACTTATAAATTAGACTAGCTCTCAGTGAAAAGCCTATGCCAGGTAAATACTCCTCTCAGCCCTTGCGAGAGACAAAGAGAGTGTCTACAGAAGGAATATATGAGCATCGATCGGCCCTCGTGGCCACGTCTGGGCTCCACAATAGCATGCTATTGATGTGCTGGAATTGCTTTTGAAGGCAGACGGATTGATATAATGGTGTGGTGTGGGCCCTTAAGCGCTGGGCTGCCAGTGCTGAAGTCTGATTGACTGACCTTGGGTCAATGTAGCCATTTGCATCGGCCCTCTTTGGCGTTTGTGCTGAGGCCACTGGGCTGCCGAACACGCAAGTCCTCTGAGAGGGGCTGTAGTCTTTCTCTGAACCGGCATCCAAACATGTTATGGACCCCGCTCACTCTCACAGTTGATTTTTTACTGTAAACAGGTTAATGCCATTGATTTTGTGTCTGCCGTAACCTTTAAAAACTGATGTGATGTGTGAGTTTGTGTTTGCCAGCAGTGACTCTCCTTCCGGTACACAAGAACGGTGTCTCTGCATCTACCTCTCATTCTTTGCAGGTAGAATTTACTTCTGACTTTCCTTTCCTCTCCTTCCGTCTTACTTTTCCCATATCTAAAAGTGAATTGCAGTTTGAAACTTTTAGCTTCTCTTTGTTGGTTCGGCCAAATGCCTCGTTGAACTGTAGTCAGTTATATTGCAAATGAACATTAGCCGTCAGAGGATTTGACACCTTCTGAAGCTTTATTGAGCTACATCTTATCTTATTTTATCTTATCTTATTGACACCTGGCATTATTGTGCATTTGTATCTGGATTGTTTCAACCTGATAACATTGACACCTGTTATTTAGATGTGTGTTCAACGTCCATATTGAAAATACGATTGAGATCTGCTCACTTCGAGTGGCTTACATTACGTCCTCCTCTTGTTTTTGCAGGGCTACATAAACAGTGAACAAAACTAAATTCTCATTGGTTTGCAACAGCTGTTTGCAACTATAATTTCTGCCAGCATGTTGTTGTATATGTATATGTTATGTAAAAATGTATGGTGTGGAGAATAGTTTCTTGACAGACTTGGGGCCCTTTTTCCTCTTCTGTCCAGTTTACCATTTTCCAATGACTAATTTCATTCACATGCTCCATGTCACAAAGCAAAAGTCTCAAACAGATTGCATGAATGTGACATTCAGCTTTCACTAGATCTGAATCTAGTAGAACAACTGGGGGATGTGGTTAGAACTATGCTGGCAATTTGTGAAACTATGAATAAATGTCCAAAGTTTGATTCGTTCAAAATAATCCTTCATTCTTGAGGAGAGAGTCGTTTCCATCCTGCTTGGTTCCTTTAATCAAGACACTTACCAAACCAGACATGGAAAGACAGTGGTTAACTTAATACCTGCTTCCTTGTATTTTGCACAGAGTCTGTCATCAACTACACCGGACCGAGATAAAAACTGTCACAGTAGAAAATACTTGAGGCTGACTAAGGGGACACAGCCTTGCTGCATATGCCAACAGCACTTGCTTGTGTCTGTGAGTGATGCCTGGTGTGATTGTTGCTCTCAGCAACTTTGGCTGTATTCTTATATCACTTTCCTGTGCCCTCATTTTCATCCCAGACGTGTCTGTATTGTGGAAAAGAAGGGGGATAAAATCACACCAGACAAGAACTAATATCTCCAGCGGCAACCAGTCCTAGTAGGTGGTCCATTTTTTTTCTTCCAAAATGAAAGGACAGAAGAAAAGCTCTGACCTTATACTGTATGTGGTCCCTGGCAGAACCGAGCTCATGAGATTGTTTTCAGCTTCAGGCGCTTTACTTTGTCTCTGTGAATTTCTCAGCTTTTATTTCACTTAATTTACCCGCTTTTGATCTTTGATCACTGCTACACAAAGTGGAGAGCTGCCCATGGCTCCAATTTTTGATTCTATATAGTTCCTCAGGGCTTTTTTCACTTGTGTGATCTTCATACCTTCCTCTTTATACCTCCAGCTCTTATTTCGTTCATTATACATGTAGAGAAATAAGACGGACGGGGTGTTTTTGGTAAAGATGCTTCCACTCCTTGTGTCACTTCCTCACTACATCATAGGCTTTGTTTTACATGCCAATATCCGATGTCCTCTCGAGCTTGAGGCACTGGTATGTTATGGTTTCTTTTTAAAGGGTATGAGGAAATACCTCAGCAATGCTCACAAGGCTAAGGTTAGGAGCTAATTATAATACCAAGTCTTCTGGAAAGTTGAAGTAAAGGAAAGAGCTCTGTGCAAGTATCCATGCAAAGTTTCACAGTCTCTTGCATGTGACATGTTGGAATGATGGCTTTTATTTGTCACCCTAAAAATATAAACATGAACTTGTATGCATTCTCAGACAAAAACGTAAATAGCATCTGCTTCAGAAGACTAGTCTGTGATTTCATGCCGAGGCATGTCTGTGTCAGCCTGCTGGCAGAGTTTAATTTCACCACTGGTTTCTGCAGAGACAAGAGGAAAAAGGGGGTCAAAAACATAGCGCTAGGTTTTTCTAGGCTTGATGACCACTCAAATGGCTACACAGTACACTTTGGCCTTTTAGCCATTTACCCACCCATGCATATTCATACAGAACCGCCGACCCTCTGGTTAGTGGATGACCCCCAATACATTCTGAGCCAAAGTTGCAGCCAAGGTGTGTGTGTGTGTGTGTGTGTGTGTGTGTGTGTGTGTGTGTGTGTGTGTGTGTGTGTGTGTGTGTGTGTGTGTGTACAGTAAGGTAAATATTGTTTTGCATTCGCAGAAATGTGTCATGTGCATATTTCCACATCTGTTTTGTTCAGTGGACTATAACGATGGCATCCGAAGTATTTTTGAATCTCTGTGTGCATCCTTGTGGATCCGATAATGATGTTTATTACACTCCCAAAACCTGAGCAGACTGCTACGTGTCAACTGAATAATTGACAGAATTTATCTATTTCTCTAACTTCATGAGTTACTGGTGGGAATCTCAGTTTTCAATCATTCCCAACATTTATTCATCAATGGAGTCTTTCATAAAAAATGTCATACACCCATTAGAGGAAAAATGACAATTAAATCTGCTATAGCATTCTCATTTTGTATCTAAACTACATTCCCTCTTGATGAGAATAGCATAACAGCAGTGTTTCTGTTTTGATGTACACTGGATGGCACCATCGTTAGTCACAGTCAGTGACCCTATTTACCAAACTGCTCTCGGTAACATTAATCCCCTAATCTTCATTCAAAATGCCTTGGAATGATGACACCCCAATCCAATTATTTTTTGGAATATCCACTTCCTGCATTATTTTCACACGTAACCTGATTAGCTTCCTGTCCCTGCACATTCCCTCCAAGAAACCCTTTTACATATACTGACCTTCCCTTTAGTCTCTGCCAGTTTGTCTTGTAATATGCATTCCAGCATTTTTTTTCAAGTATTCCTTCCCTGTGTATGACCTTTGCCTGTGTTTCTGGTCTTTGGAATTTTGCCCGCCTTTTGTTTTTAGTTGCTGTTTTTGGACTGACTTCTAGTGTATGACCTTTTGGACGGTGAGTAAGGACAAAACCCTATATCTTAAATCCTGGTCCCCTGAGTGTTCTCCACATCTGAATCTGATTACTCGGCCATTCCCACACAAACTGTACATACATTTCATTCAATAACAAGAGTACTGAATGGTATAAGAATTTTAGTTTGGCTTTACAACAGAAGATTTCTGTAGACCCCATCAATGTGAAGTACCTACACTCAGTACTGGAAATTCGTATTTTTTGTGCTTTCTAAGAGACTGGAAAGTGAGTATATTATAGTAAAGCCAGCAGGCAGCTGATGGAATGACTCCCTAAGCTAATGGTGGTTTAACAAGGAGGTGAGTTGCGTAAGAATTGGTCTGAAAGACTGAACAACAGAATGACATTGATATTAAGAAGAAAGCAACATCTAAGGACTGATCGACTGAAGAGGGAACACAGGTTCATGGTTAGTCACATCAGAATAATGACAGAGTGTTCAGTGGGTCTTTGACAGACTAGAGAGAAAAACGAACTAAATTATATTTTAAAAAATGTCCTCATCCAACATCAAAGTAATAACATGACCTAAAGGTGCCAGACCTTGTTCATTCAGAATTCATGATAATATGGACCATGATGGAAAAGGCAGCTGATCTTGGATCCTGATGGAGGCAGTGGATCATGATTGTGGACTATGGTGGCATCCGATCGTGATGGTGGATCCTGATCGTGGTGGCTGCCGACCATGGACTATGATTACAACAAGACTGCTTGATATACAATATTTCTCCTCAGATACTCGACCATTACCAATAATAATCCATCAATTTATTGACCTTCCATTATGCTACAAAGTGTTTATTCTAATCAATGCTGCAAATACCGTTATCTTTCTGATGTTCTCAATTACACGTTTTGTAAATTCGGATTTGTGAATATGGGCTATAAATATTAAATTTGATTGATTGAATATCATATATAACCACACACTCAAGGAAAGAGTAGTCTGCATAATTAATCTAACAGATGCAGAGATTAAACCATTCATTATTTTTACGTTTTATTATTATGATTAAACCTACAATGTTTATCAGTTTTATTACTTATTATTACATTAATACTTTTCATCGGTGCTGCTATTATTGATGCTTTTCACACGAAAAACATGTATCCTATTATAATGAATCCATCACATTTATAAGTTATTATTATTATTATGATTATGATTATGATTATTATTATTATTATTATTATTAGTACTAGTAGTATAAATATTGTAATTATTATTGAAATAGTCTTACAGCTAAATCAAACAACTGTTCCACGACTGCATACCTGTTCATGGTTCTAACTTCTAACATCATTGTAAAGTTTGCAGATGACACAACGGTGATTGGCCTCATCAGCAACAACAATGAGTCTGCCTACAGAGAAGAGGTCCAGCACCTGGCGGAGTGGTGCACCGACAACAACCTGGCTCTCAACACAAAGAAGACCAAAGAGCTCATTGTGGACTTCAGGAAGAAAGGTGGCACACACACCCCCATCCATATCAATGGGACGGAGGTTGAGCGTGTCACCAGCTTCAAGTTCCTGGGTGTCCACATCTCTGATGACCTCTCTTGGACCCTCAACACCTCAACCCTGGTCAAGAAATCACACCAGTGTCTCTTCTTCCTGAGGAGACTGAAGAATGCCCATCTGTCTCCTCATATTCTGGTGAATTTCTACCGCTGCACCATCGAGAGTATCCTCACCAACTGCATCTCGGTGTGGTATGGCAGCTGCTCAGCGCATCACCGGTTCCACACTCCCCACCATCGAAAGCCGGACCAGCAGGTTCAGGAACAGCTTCATCCCTGCGGCTGTCACCCTGCTGAACTCTGCACCACAGCGATAGAAGCCCCCCCCCCCACCACCCCCACACACACGCACACACCTTCGCCACTGACTATACTTCCCCCCTCCACCCTGGCTTGGACTGTCACACGCCCTCCTCCAACCACTGAACATTTGAACATTCGTACATTGCACTGACTGTTACTTTGTTTTTTATTACTGTATTATCCCGCCTATAGTTTATACATGTTTATATATATTTATTTGTATCCTGCTCATAGTGTATTCATCGTCCGTATATTTTCCAATTCCTGTTAATACTGTAATATTCCATATATATTTCTACTGTACAGATCTTATTTATTACATTTTTCACTTTAATATGCACGATACTCTGCACTTTTACTGCCTTTTTTTGCACTTCTGGTTAGACGCTAAACTGCATTTTGTTGCATATGTACTTGTACTGTGCAATGACAATAAAGTTTAATCTAATCTAATCTAATCTGTTCCTGTTGTCTCCATTTTTTCACTCACCTTTCTCAGGTTTTAATTAGAATTTCATACATACAAACCATAAGGATCTATTGTTGCACATTTATCCTCAGTAGCACAAATCTGTTATCTGTATTTTTCCATTTGGTTATTAAATGATAGTGAGACAGTTGGCAACATGACATTGGAACATAGATCTCCCCAATCCAATACTGGATCTACTTTAGTTTTCTTATTATATTTTATTATCTTCGAACCAGCGGTCACTTATAAAAAGAGTGGTGGATAGTGCAGCATGCAGCTGCCATGGCAACTCAGTGCCACTGGCCATTCGGTCTCCAGATGTCTTTGAAATGGTCCGTGTGCATCCTGCTTCAAACAGAACATCACACACTGAGCGCTCTGAAGTATCCCTGGTCTTACCTAGACTTTCATCTCTAAATAAGTCTTTCCTGTTACCCAACTGGAGGAGAGAGGGAGAGAGGCCATCAGCCGCTGGACATTGACGTCATCACAAAACATGCTAATAATCTTCTGAGGGTTAGGTTATTTCAAGCTGCCATCTTCCCCCTAAGTGCTGCCATTGTGACTCCATGGGTTAAGAGGCAATCTTTTAAATGATTTGTGTAAACATCTGATTGATTTACAAAGCTACAGGAGGCTTGCCACAAAAAATATGTTGTTTTCTTCATTTCTGCAAATCTCTATAGTTCAAGTTAGTATGTTCCATAGAGTAGAATAGCCATGTTTGTTTGTAATCGCACCAGGTCTCGATAAAATGAGATTCATATCCAAATGAGGGTTTTTTATTGCCAAGTGCTGAGAAGTGTATCCTTCAGTAGGCTATTTGACACTCAGGAGAGACCTAGATGGCAGACCTAGTGCCCGAGATGGCAGCAGCCATCACATTGAGAATGATAATATAAATTGCAAAGCACATTACAACCTCATTTGACTTTCATCTTTGTCCATGGCTCATGGGTTATGGCAACAGTTATGGAAGCTTGGGCCCAGTGAGTATTTACAGCTTTGCATTCATTATGACAGCCAAATACAGAGAGCATTCAGGGCACCCGGGAAAGGCAGCTATTTATTTCCTCTTCCTGTTAACACTGACAACGTAGTGCTTCACAGGCGGAGCTCAGTGTCAACACAGCTTTTGTAGACTGAAAATGTCACTCTTCATTATTTGTGGGCCTTAACAGCAGCATTCAGGCTTCTTCTCCACCTGTGCCTGATGCTGAGAACCAGAGCAAAGAACAGCTCAGGCTGCCTTATTATCAGCCGCCAGCTGGCTCCATGGAGTGCCCACTTCACCTCGTAACACAGGCCTCATTCAGGTACAAATGTCCTGCGATGTGCCCTCCTCCGCACACACACTTCCACACCATCTGCTCTCAATTATGCTGATTTGTATCTTTTTAACAAGGAGGCTTAACTGGTAGTTTTATTCCCATGCATCAGAGCAGAGGAAATGAGGTGTGTGTGCGTGTGTGTGTGTGTGTGTGTGTGTGTGTGCAGATCAAGAGCAAATTTGTGTGTGAAAAACAAGGAAGACAGAAGGAAGTATTCCCAAAGGAAGTCAGTCACTTTCAAACTTTTGAAGAAATGACACTTGCCTAGGTAAAGATTTGTCCCCAGTGCCCGTTGTTGTAAGGTCAACATGGAAATGAGAAACATGGAGACATGACTCATTTAGTGGAGAGAATTTGAAAATGTTAGAAGCTGACTCGGTCTCAGACTGTTCCATCTTAAAATCAGTGCACAGATGGCCTGCGTAATGAAAAGTTCCTCTGGTGTTACAGAGATACCTCTTACAACTGGGCAGGGCAAGTTATCATCTTACAAAAACTGTCTTTTTAATGCACCATATCAATTATAAAGTATATTTCCAAATTTAAAGTGATTAAAACTAAATTAGGCCACATTTGGTGTCATTTATTATAGATAATAAACAAGCTTAAGGGATTTTGGGCCCTGTGAAAAGAAATCTCATTGAGCCCCACCACTGCTGGCCACGCCAAACCTGAACATATAATACTGTGCAGACATGCATGCAACATTCAGTAGAGTTCACTGTTTGATGCAAAACTGACACCACACATAAGAAACTCTCAGACTGTTAATTGAATACAGACTTGGCCTCTCAATGGCTCAAACTGTCCAGGATCCAATAAAGACTATAGGCTTAGTTAGTTCTTAATTAGTTTACATTGACATGTATCTTAGTCTATTCGCTTGCACTTTTATCTTCAGTGAGCCAGTTTGACAATGTTACAGCTTTAGTAATTGTTACAGTGTTTTCTTAACAGGATTATATTTAAATTGATTTAATTGAAAAAAATATTAGAAAACTATTTTGCCACTACCTAGAAAAAATATTTAACCAGTTTCCACAGGTAAAAAATAAATAAAAATAAACTTGATGATCCTGGCATGACAACAATTTTTATTTCCAATATGGTTTTGACAACATAATGCTTCTGTACTATAGGGGGTGCATAAAAATAGACGTGCAGATACTAGTAATAATAAGTAATAAAATAAAATCTAAAGAATAAACGAAAACCCTAAACAATCAATCCTATGACTGCAGTTCATACATATAGAAACATTTAAAGCTGTTCCGTTAATAACTTAATTGTCACAGGGTTATGACCCACAGCAATAACAATGGCGGTCAGTGGAAAATCCGACAGTTCATTTTTAAAATGTTTATTTTACAGTTAGTATTAATACTTTCAGGGTAAAATGAGCCAAACATGATGGTATATAACGCACGGTCTCTGACCATCGGTTATACTTTTAGGGTCTGCAAAATGTCACTAAATAGGACAGCACTCCAAAGTGGAGCATTCACGCTATAGTGGACTATAATGTGATTAGTGAGTGATTTCGGAGACAGCCAATCACGGACGTGGGAAACACACCAGGGAGGAAGTAGAGTGTCTGAAAAGAGAGGAGAGGTCAGTAAACAAAATAAATAAAGTGAATACAAATTACAAATAACACAAAGACAACATTGCCTTATTTGTGGAAGTTATTTATTAAAAACAGTTTTTCATACTTAGCATATGTGTGGTTTATTGCCTGAGGGAGTATCAAGGTAAAGGAAGTCTGTGACAGAGATGTGTTGATAATGACCAGTAGATAATGAATCATTCTGGCTACAGAAAGTCATTATTTTTCGATTTTTTTCCAGTATAAAATGACTATGGTACTTGTCCACACTGGTTTACTTTATAGTGTGTGTGCGTATTTCAAACTGTCGACTAATTGAAATTACTTGCTATCTAGTAATTTTATATGTCCTAGATATTAAAATGCTGCTGTGATATCATTAAGTAAATATGTGAACAAGAGCACATCAAGAGCATCAGCACTCTAATAGGTTAAGAGAATCACAAGCTTTGAAATGTGTGATTATTCTTGCTCTCCTAATGAATTCTGATAAAGACTCTTACAGTGTGGCGCTCACATTGATGATGACGGTGTTGTTGATGTGATCACTGGAATGATGTTCTTTCAAATCAAATGCTTTTAGGACCAATGGACATAAGAGTGAACCAGACTTTAACTTAAAGCTATAGCATGTGTTTGGGGTTTGTCACTGTTATTATTTCCACTCTATACTTGTTAATCTGTAGATGTCAGAACCCCTCAGCCATCTAGACATGGAAAAGCAAATGATGCAAGTGCAGGAAATCACAGTTTAAAAAAACAACAACAAGGCAAGTTACGACTATATTTGCATACAGAGTTTGCCTGTTGTATCGTTGCTGTGTGTTATCTTGCCTTGCACTTTCCTTTCATCACCAGCTGCCTGCTTCTATTCTTAGTTTTGCGTCTTATTTGCAACGCTTGACCCAACATGCTTGCTCACCACTGGCTCAACCTGCTGACTGAGGACCTCTGGAAGCTTAGTGAAGGTCAAGCTTACGGTCAGACCCAGACTGATGTGTAATGTATATTGATTTTGTTTTAGTAGCTTTTCACTTTTTATTTGAATGTCAAGCTTTTGGAAATACCCTGAATGAACTTTTATGGTCTGTTTACTCATACACAATATGTTACTTCATGATGACCCCTAGTTACAGTGTGAGAACTGTATAGAAAAAGAAAATCAGAGTGGTGAAGAGAGAGAGAGAGACAGTAAAACATTGTTGAATAAAATGATTTATTTAATTGTCTGAAAGTTGTTCATGTATAGTCCATGAAAAGGCCGTGTAGGTCCAGTCCATTGACCGGCCTGGTCAAACACCACAGTCACTAATCCACATGTTTGCATCTCAGGCTTTACACATTGCATTGATTTACGTTTAAGTTCTGTGTAGAAGTCCTGCTTATATTTTACGTTTTCCTCTCACACTTGCTCTCTTGCATTCCATCCATCATCAACAAGTCTGCCATACAGTAATTATCATTTGATTAATATGATGTATTTGTCTATTCCTATGTTAAATAGTTAATTAGTTAATAAATCAATCTGTTCAGCAGTGAATTTAACATATCTTAATGTGAGTGCAGGGCAACTCACAGACCTCAGTGTTTTAGTCGAGATAATAAGTTCATACGGATCCTTTGGAAGGTGAGTGTCATCATCACACAGTGTCCTTGTCTCACAACTCTCTGCAAACCATCGCTCTTTTAGGAGCAGTTAACACTCTGTTCCTAAAGGGAGTGGGGAGAGGGGGGAGGGAGGTTAAATGAAAGTGAATGGTGCCACACATATAATAGGCTCTGATAGTAATTCCTCAAATTTGAACTTTTTAGCTTCCTATCCCCTCAAAGGTCATTCGCCAGTCAAACTCGATGCAAAAGATTCACTCAGAGAAAATCATGGTGATTCAACAGGAATCAAATACTAATCAACTGTAACATGTATGGCTGTGTTGGTGTCCCTGTGTGCAACTTCTGTGTTTGATATGTGGTGGAGAAAATATCACTTGCATCCAAAATGCTTTGTTTTAAATGTAAATGGTTTTGTATTTATATAGCGCATTTCTAGTCTTGGTGACCACTCAAAGCTCTTTACAGTACAGTTTTACTTTCACCCATTCACACACACATTCATACACTGCATCTATTAGCAGCACTTTGTTATTCTATGGGGGGCAATTCAGGGTTCAGCATCTTGCCCAAGGACACTTCGGTATGCAGATGGGGAAGACTGGGAATCGGACTGCTGACCTTCAGGTTGGAGGTCAACCGCTCTACCCCTCAGCCACAGCCGCCCAATGTGATGGTTTAGTGTTTAAACTGTCCCCCGCATCTCAGGACTGACACTTGCATGTGCTGAGAATGACTGGTACAGCTGGTTTACTCACCACATTGTGTCACCACAGGTAGTGTAGTGAAGAGCAGCAGCATCTCCATGTGTGCCCCCACAGGACGCGCTCAGGCACTGTATTGAGCTGTAGGTCAGCTGTGTTTTGGAGGTGTTCAGTCCCCAATGCACAACAATTGGTTATGAGCATAAAATACTGGATAGACTCTAGGGTGTTTTCACAACACTTCAGCGTGTGGTTATTGGGGTTGAATGTGAATAATGTGCACGAGAAGGATGGATAGAAATTGCAAGTGAAATGCTGATGGATTCAGAATACTCTTTCTGTTTTGATTTTTGCACATTATCTTTGAATATTGAGTCTCATTTTTGAAAGCATGAAGCAGTAAAATGGAAAGCTCTATCCATGTCTACAGTATATAGATCAGGAGAAAATGTGGCTGCTTATTCTAAAACCCCCATGCATCACATTATAACTTCATGTTGTATTGTAAAATGTGGTGATTGAAAGTAAAAATAGTTTTTTTCTGTTTCGTGGATCTTGTCAGATATTTAAATATTTGAAAAACCCCACTATGACAAAGCCTTGATAGAGTTGCCAGATTGATTATCGTGTAGCTGCATATGCTAATATCATTTGCAGAAGCTGGGATATACCTGTGCACTTCTAATAGCCCATCAATTGAAGGTAAAGCCCTTTTTTATTAGCCTTCACAGATGATGGTAGCCCGCTGGGACTGTTTTACCCCCAACTATCACACACACCAACGCGCCCTGACAAATCAATGCTGCCAATCCGAACACACGAAGAAACAGCAATTAAATTTAGTTTTTTCAGCCGCCCCCTTCCTTTCTATTCTTTATTGTGCAGCAGGGTTGTTATCACTCTTCCTAATTGTTCTGTTCTGTGAAAGCTGTCACAATCTTGCTCTCTGTGGGATGTCATTTGTGCATCAATAATACAGACGTCAATGGCACTGTTGATGTGCATCCAGCCATAAGACAAGCAGACCAGACATATATTAGTTGGTCTGGCGGATTCTTTAGAGACAACTAAATTAGTGCTTTTTTTGGAAGAATCATGTTTCTCACATCCATATAGACTAAAACCAAATGTGTTTGGTTGTTTGCCTCGGTTGTTCAAGTTTGCATAACTTCAATCAATCAATCAAATTTTATTTGTATAGCCCATATTCACAAATCACAATTTGTCTCATAGGGCTTTAACATGGTGTGACATCCTCTGTCCTTAACGCTCAGCAAGAGTAGGGAAAAACTACTCAAAAAACCCTTTTAACAGGTAAAAATACGTAGAAACCTCAGAAAGCCACATGTGAGGGATCCCTCTCCCAGGACGGACAGAACTTTAGTACTTTAAAAATCTAAGTTCCTTAAAATCTAATTGGGAAAAGGGAATAAGGTATCAACATCAAGATCCACTTAACAGCTTGCATGGGAAGATGATAAAACATATATCATTAGCTGTTGGTTATAGATGTCTTCCTTGATCTGCTTTGTGTCAATTACAGCAATTATTCTAAAGATCTCAACAATCATGAAACAGCAGAGAAGAGGTGAAGCTACTGGGAGTGTCACTGCCAACAACTTGAACCTAACACAGGGGAAAATGAAGGCGCTGATCATCATGTTTAGAATGACCCATGTTGACGGTTATTGAGGGGGGAGGGTCGGCTGGACTGCAGATCACTACAGGCTGTAAGGATTGGACACATGACAACACTAAACACAACAAAACAATAAAAAAAGCGAATTAGCGTCTTCACTTTCTGCGTTGACTGTGAGCTTCCCTCCACTCATGTATACCATGTTCTGCAGATCATTTGCATTGAGAGCCTCCTGAGCACCTGTGTCACTATGACTGGAAGGTCTCTGACACACACAAGATTTTCGAACAGGCTCTGAACGGCATCTTCCTTCAGACTGTGACAATCCTCAACAGAGAGTCCTGTATGTATGAAATGTGTAGGGTGGTTAGAGATGACAGACAAAGAACCTCAAAAAACTGAATATAACTCCTGTGACTGTTGCACGTACATGGAGAGATAAATCACAGAAGCTGTGTCAGATTTCAAATTCAGCCCCATTCAAAAGCCTTGTTTGAACAGAACCAATTCCCTCTAGGTAGGTTGGGTTATTTTAACATTACCTGAGCTGGTCTGGGATTTCATTCCTGGCTTGAGGCTAAATTCTCACTCCCACCTCCATAATAATTAGCCTCAATTACCTGCTGATTTTTGACGTACACACTCGTCGTCTGAAGAGCCATGTCCTTGTATTTTGAAGTGGATCTCTGAGTTTTTTTATATGGTAAGAGTTGCATGTCCTACTTTTCGCTTAGCTTAATGTAACATTTGACTCAAGTTCAACAATTTCAAAGTCAATGATTTTATTTATCTGAAATGGAAACATGATTACACTAGAATATTGACCAGTTGGCTTCTATAATAACAAAACAAAACAAAATTAAGCAGTGAGATGGGCTGTAAAAGGTCAGCTATAAACTGTCTTTTGAGCCATGTTGTTGTAGTCCATTTGTTCTTATAGATTACATATAAATGTTGTCCTTTTTCCTCAGATAAAATAATAATAACACCTTTAATTTATAGATGCCTTTCACAGCACTCAAGGTCAACTTACGGGGCAGATATAAAATACAACAAACAATGTATCAAAAGATCAATTAATTGAAAAGTGAATAAAACATGTAGGTTGGCCAAATGGGAAACTGAATAGGACAGTTTAAAAAGATGGGTTTTGAGACGGGATTTAAAAATGGAGAGAATCAATGTTGAGGATGTCTGGTGGGAGTGACTTCCAGAGGCGGGGAGCAGAGCGGCTGAAGGCTACAGATCCAATGGTTGTCAAGCTGCCAGGTGGTACAGTAAGGTGGATGGAAGAAGAAGACCTGAGAGTGCGTGAGGGTGTGTCGATGGGCAGGAGTTTGGAAAGGTACAGGGGAGCGAGATTATGCATGGCCCTAAAGTGAGGAGCAGACTCTTAAAGACAATGTGGTATTTGAGCCAAAGAAGCTGCTGAAGGACAGGAGTGATTAATGGAGAGGGCTCCTTAAATTATGCAATTGGCAGAGTTTTGGACTGGTTGAAGTTTATGAAGAAATTTGTAACGGAGACCAAAAAGAAGGACGTTACAGTAATCAAAGCGGGTTGGAACAAGGTGGTTGGACGCTGTGGGGTGTGAGGGACGGGAGGAGGCTAAACTAGCAAGCCGCCTAACGAAAGCATGAGCACATCGACGTTTCCTACAGACACTGGAACAAGTTAACCAATCACAACTGAGGATGCCAGCTGAGAGCAGAGTAGACTTTATCAGGGGAAGGAATAAAGACACATTAAGAAATATATCTATAATTTTTTTATGTCGATTTATCGATGTCTCTTGGTTTCCTGCAAACCTTTGGTTCTGCCAATATTCTGGTCAGGCATGAAGCAGTATTTAATCCTTGTTCATTCTTTCGGATGCTGCACCAGTAGGCAGGGCCTGTTTGATAACTCATTTGGTTCACCTGTGTTGTCAGGATACCTGCCAGTGCCCACAGCTAAGCCTTTATCTGACTCTCCCTGTAGATCGTACCTCAAACATCAGTTTCAGCATCTTTGACATACATATATAGATATTATTTTACATTTCTAATCTCAGATCAAGGTTGTTCTATATGAGAGGAGATGAGAAGGCCTGTTTGAAGACAGATTCTATTCTTGTGAATGTTGTGACTTGTTTTGATTTTGTATTCACAGACAGATGATGTTATCTATGTCTAATGTCCATTCAGCCTCTTTAAAAAACATTATTATGCCTATTGGTTGTGCACCTAAGTGACATGGTGACACCAGATCTTTATTCAAGAATGAAGACTATTAGATATAGTTGAAAGAGAAACTCAGAATTTAAATTGAGATAATTTTGTCACACATTCTGGTGTGGTTGACGAAGATGAGACATTAATGTTAATGCATTAGCTGTAGCTTGAGGACAAAGCTGTCCTGTTATACCCCTGAGTGAACCAGAATCACAACGGAAATTTCACAGAGCAAATGCGCTGTTTATAGCGAGTGTGTGTGTGTGTCAGCGGAAGAGAGGCAATGTTCTTGCCACTGATGAAATTGAAAACGATTGACCTTGTTATGTGATGTACATATGTGGCTGATGAAAAGCGTGTATCTTGAAATGCATAAATGATTAGGCCATGAGGAACCACATGGGGTCTTTAAGTGAATAAAGAAATAACATTGGAACAAGACTAAAAAAACATTGGTTTATTAACATCTAGGCATAAAAGAATAGGAGTTGAATGAGCTAATATTAAAGTTGAAAGGGACCTGAAAGACAAGAAGTATTTATTTCTACATTTACAGAGACCATATTTTAAGCTCAAAGACAGCCAACCAATCTTGGGCCAAGAAAACTGATGCTTGTCTGCATGCAGAAAGATAAAAACGCAACTCATGCCCAGCCCTACAGGCGAGAGACATTCCTTTGGACCAGCAAGTTTAGCTTCTCAACAAAATATATTTGGCTTAATGGATCCTCAGTCTACACTTGTGGCTTTTAAAAACAGAAACTGAAATATATTCTACCGCTTCAAGCCGATCAAAGCTCAAAGCCTTGCTGAACTGAAAGTTAATGATACATCTAATGTGTGGACTTTCACAAACATAAACTGTTGCTCATGAAGCTATATAATATAAAAATAATACCATAATTTCCAAATTCCTCATTAGACATCAGGACAGAATGTTTGGCGTCCTCCAAGGTATGAAGTAAAAGAGCGGAGGGGGAAAAACAACTCAAGAGAACCGAAACCTCCATCAGCCAAATTTCATTGCAGCCTCACTTTCACCATCACAACCAGAACTCAGAACAAAGCAGCTTTATCAAATGTAATTCAACAACACAACCAATAAACCTTAACTGTATTTCTTGGAGAAACAACTGAGAGCATTGCATCATCACAGGCTTGTGTCGTTTGTTACATGTTATGAGCCAGAAAAGGCACTGTGACACTTGAATGTAATGGGTTCATTTATTTTTCAGATGAGTGTTGGTTATTGACCCAAGTGTTGACTCTAAACCAGACCAACGCAGTTTACCAACAGTATATCATGCACGGCAGCTATGAACAGCGAGAGCAAAATAATCCAAAGAGTGGAGTTACAGGGAGAACAGAAAAAACTAACACTCATGGTTAATTAAGAAGCAGCTCAACCAAAACAGTGGTTGCACTCACAGTGCTCTCAGCTGCAGGAGATGGCATATCCACTACCTTAGTGCTGCTCATTCAGTCGTTGGCCTCCACCCAGAGGAGAGACTAAATTTACTCTTGATTTACCCATGTTCCAGTCCAGTGGTTCACAGCCCGGGGGAACCGGCTCATACACTCGCAAGACAGAACTGAGAGGTGTCAAGATGATAACACTGTGTCTACTTTGGACTTACAGAACATTTGCAGTTTTCTAATAAAATAAAACTCCATTGGGGACGTAAAAAAATAGACAACAGCGTATTTTAAACATGTGTTTTTCCGCAATCGGCTTCTCACTCTGAGCAAGTAAACTGCATTGGTTACTAGAAATTATGATTTCTGTCTGTTCATGTCTCAATGAACTTAACTCACTTGTTTAAAGTGGACTAACTTAAAAGAAAACACAACAACAAGATGTTGCATAGTTAAATACACCAATCAGAATTTAGCAATACCTGAATCTGATGTCTGATATCATTGCCAGTAAAACCACGTTCCCACTGTTCTGGTAAAGGAGATTATATGAGTGTTAACAGTTTAATAAATAATAAAACATTCATAAAAGTTCTAAGAGCATGTCCTTTGTGTATAGTTACACCCAATGACCCCAGATAACATCACTCACGATGTGTCCAGGTTCATCACAAGCTGATGTATTACACAAGCTTATTTATGGAACAACCAGTGACTACCAGGAACAGGCTGGTTGACTACCGCGAACAGAGTGGTGATTGCTGGAGAGACAGTGGACAACCCGAACAGATGGAAACGGGGCAGTGAGGGCTAGTAGCCCGACAGGCATCTTCTGAGAGGGAGAACCCACAGCAAGCTACAGATCAAACTACTGAAAAGTAACCCAAGCTATGCCCGAGAGGAAGGGAGGGTCCGATGGACCAAAGGACACTGATGGCAATGGAAATGAGATGACAATTACTGAATGCATTTGTGGTAAGGTGTGTAAGAACCCACATGGCCTGAAGAGTGGTGAGACGCAGGAGGAGCTAGGCCTGAAGTCAACCCACAGTGCTCAGAGCCTCCAGGTGACGCAAGCTCCAGATCTAACAGAACATCGGCTGGATCAAGTTGCCCCAAGCTCACAAGTAGAAGGAGTGGCCCAAGTTTGACGAAGACGCTGATTCCATCCTAGAAGCAATGGACAAGGGTTAAGCAGATCGACGCCTCCAGTCAGTGACCACCATCATTGTCAGCCTTGCAGGTGAGATGTTCGGGCTGGAGGAGAAGATAGCAGTAAAACTCCCCTACACCATGAGCAACAGCAACACTAAGACGCACAAGCTCAGGCAGGAACTGAATAGTTTAAGGCGACCGTTCAAGGAGGCAAGGGAGGAGGAGAACGGACCTCTCAAAGAGCTGTGCAACCTCCTTTGCAAGAAGTAAACGACCTTGAGGAGGGCAGAGTGGCATAGGAGGTGGAGGAAGGAGAGGGCCAGGAAGTGAACTCCCTTTCTAGCGAACCCATTTGGATTTATAAAACAGCTGCTTGGGTAGAAGAGCAGTGGCCAGCTCCCCTGCTGGACCGCCCGCTCAGAGATACCTTCAGTGATGAATCCAGGGAGCAAGAGATGGGCCACTGTAAGTCCTTGATTAATCCACTTGCACAAACTATGGACTTGGACAGGAAGGAGCCTGGCTGGTAGAAGGTCCAGGAGATGGTCAAGAAGGTAAGATGCATGCAGAGGGGTTGTGAATTCCACAGGAGGAAGACTCAAAGATCATCGATCAGTTCAGAACCATCTCGCTGCTCAGTGTTGGGGGGAAGATATTCTTCAGCATTGTTGGTTGGTGCCTGAAAGACTACCTCTTGTGGAACTTCTACATGATACCTCGGTCCAGAAAGGGATCTCAAAGGTATTGGGGTGTCTGGAGCACACAGGCGTGGTCACCGAGCTAAACGGGGAAGCCTGGGAGAACAAAGGGGACCTGGTGGTGTTGTGGCTGGACCCTGCAAATGCCCATTGACCCATACCCCACAAGTTGGTCGAAGAGGCACTAAACCGGCACTATATCCCCTGCCAGTTCAGGGAACTAAGACCACCAATCAGTTCTGCTTCACATCTCTTCCTCTCTCTCTCTCTCTCTCTCTCTCTCTCTCTCTCTCTCTCTCTCTCTCTCTCTCTCTCTCTCTCTCTCTCTCTCTCTCTCTCTCTCTCTCTCTCTCTCTCTCTCTCTCTCGTGTGTTGTGTTGGTTCATGGGATATAAAGGAAATATTCTACGAGTCTAAATATGTATAAATATATGTAGTGGCCTAAATGATATTGTAACATTATTTGATAACATAGGCTTCACTTGTTCTCCTTCCTGACTTGTGAAGATTTTGTTTCTCTCACTACACATCAAGTTGCTGCATATTATTCAACATCAGCAAAGGCTCTCTGCAGTTCCATTGTTGAGACTTCCTATTTTCTTCAGGCCAATTTAGCCATCCACCACCACAAAACCACCACATTTGTATACACGGCATGACTGAATTCAACTAGTAATCCTGGCAACTGACCCAAACCTTATTTTTCTCCATTCAAGACCAAAATCAGTGACCTTCATGAGAAGCATTGAAGTGTTTCATGACTCGCTGTCAGTCACAGAAATTTTAATTTCTCGCCTCAGGTCTACAAAGTGATTCTGTTAGGTGCATTTGGTCACTCTTTTATTTAAACTGGGGCCCCGCCAACTTCAACCAGTACAAAAACTACAGTGCAAAAATAAATAAAGACATGAAGCAACTAACAATTCAGTTAGGTTTTTAATACTTAATTGAATATCCAATATTCTTGATGCTTCTGGTCAGAAAGCGAAAAATCTAAAAGAAAAATCCTATTTTGCCAAAGTCCATGTTATTGTCTTTAGAAGTCTCATGTCTGAACAATATTAAAGTAAACGTTATATTTGTGGAACATTCACAGACAATTTTACCCCTTTTATCTTAAAAAAACAAAACAAACTAAAAACAATCAATCTGAATTATTCCTAATTAATTTTCTATTGAATGACAACTCATCCCACCTTTACTGTGATCAAATAATAATAAAAAACTCCTTGAACTTGAAAAAAATACTTTTTGCTGAATGTTTTATTACAAAGCTGATAGAGTTAATTGGGTTTCTGGGCTTTTAAGTGGATTATTGAACCCTAATTTAATAGTAGCTGATGATATCAATATCTCAATCAGCTCTCCAAATCTAATTTCCCCTAGGAACATTTTAACAATGTTGCTCTCCGGGAATCTGTCTATAAAGGCAGAGAAGAATCCACAGGTTAAGTTCTGTGTAGTTTGACTATCTTTATACTATATTTTTCTATGCAGACCCACAACTGTGAGCTTTAACTAGAATCACAATGACTCACCTTGAGAGAGAGAAAAAGTGCAACAGAGCTGCTTCCACGCAGCTTAATTCTCTGTGTAAACAGCAGCAGATAAACAGCCTTGAGGGAAGTTCAGTGTCAATCTGAAACTGATGGTGACCATTTCATGGCTGTTTCTCCTTCTTCCTCTTTCACTCTGCCTTTTCTTTCTCCTCTCTTGGTCAGACAAGCCTGTCTGTCTCTTATCCTCCCAGTCTACCTTTGACAGTGGTATCATTGTTTGAATCCCCTGACAGTGACTGATATCGGAGAAGGTGAAAATGTTAAACAGATGTACCTCTTGACCTTTTCCTCTTTTTTGCGACTGGTGCCTATTTGTTTTTCTGGGACAGATATTGACGTTTCGACAGTTTGGAGTTGTGAATAATCCATTATGGCTGTCTAATAACATACAGAAACTGGGCAAAAACAGATTATGATACAGAATATAAAATATCAAGTGACATACTGTATGTCTTCTTACTCTGAAGTGGTGATTACCCTCATAAGAAATAGTTGTAATTTACAGGCAGATAAAATGTAAGTATGCACCTAAACAGAGAAGAAGCCATTTAGTCTTTCGTCATAAATAGATCATATTTATGATGCTTATTCTTGTATGTGTCAGGGTAAAAGATGCTGCTCTGCAGAAAAAAATGAATTTATTAAATCCCACACGAGCTCAGGAGGCCTTTGGAGAAACATTTATCACAAACAGTAATCTCTGGACACATTTCATTTACAACAAAATAAATTAGGCTTTCACCCCACTTCTGGAAAGCCTCACTTTAGATTCGGTTGTGCGGTTACGGGACTGAAATCGCTTGTGACAGCAGAAGTGCCGCTGTTGGTGTGTTTCTCTGCTTTGAAGCTGAGGCAGATACATCATTCTGTGTGTATCTGTGTGCGCATGCTTGTCCAAAATCGTGAGTGGGTGCATGTGCATGAGTGGGCGTGTCCATTAGAAGTACATTTTATGCACAAATATGATCACTCACTGAGGCTTATTTTTCCCTCTCTTTTCATTTTATCAGTGATGGATCATCAATAGCAGATGTGAAGGCCCCTACGCAGCAAGATACACACTCTCTCTGGCTGAAAAGACCTGCTGGGATAACCACTGTGGCATTAGGTGACGAATATGAACTTTCTGAACTGAACTTGACATCTCAGCTATCTTTGTGTGCCCTTCCTCTCACACAGATACAGCCACAGAAACTTAGTGAAGCTCCTAAAGCCATATTTCAATACTTAAAGTTACAATTAACTTTAAGTATTTACTTAAGTGTGACTCATGCTTGATCTGATATTACCTGTAGCATCCAAGGTTAAACTTAAGGGCACTGAGGGGCTTTATAGACAGATACATAGTTGATCCTCTCACTGTAGCAAAGCATATTATTGTAGTGTTAACAAAGCTAGACCTTTGTTCTTCTGGCTTTAGTTATTGCACACCATACACAATCAAGTTTTCAATTTGTCAGTGCAGGTAACCTTGCAGCAGGCTATAAATCTACCTCAAATCCAACATTTTCATTAATTCATCTTATGTAGCGTTCACACAGCGTGACATGATGCAGCATGGCGTCACAATCAAAAAGTGTTTGCTACCCAGTGTCATTACCTGCAACCTGACTGAATGGTCCTACCTTTGATCTGACCCAAAGCACAAACATGACACCTCCTGGACCAATGGATGACCTACATATTATAAGCTTTCACCATATATACATGGCTCCTGGGGAAGCGTCTTTGTCTCAAATTCAAACAGAAGAACAACTGGTATGTTTGTTGACAGTGCAGCCAAATAAACAAGATTAATGGATAGTATGTAAATGCAGTGTCACCTCTCACTGCATATAAGTAGGTCTTAGTCGAACTCAGACTCCTGCATGCGCAATAACCAGAATTAATTAATTTAAGAGAACTGTGTTTCTTGCTTTGTAGATCTAATAATCTAATCTGAATTTCTGTCCCACAGCCTAGCGTAAAAACATAAACATTGGTTTATGGAGAGAAAATAAATGATGAATGTCAGGTTCAATGTCAGGTTCACCTAATAATGTGGACATCATGAATTAAGGATGCTTTGAAAATACCAGTGTTTTATCAATGTTTATGACTTCATAAAAATCTAAAGAAACAATAGAGGGATTATCAATAAGGTAACCCCGCTCCCTCAACAAACACACATCATCATCATCATCAATCAGCACCGCAGGAAGTAAAATACTGCCCTGTTATGAGATGCATTGAGTTGAAGTGATTGTTTTTTGTTTGTTTGTTTTTGTATTTTAAGGTAATGTTTGTTATAATTTTGGTAAATTGTCTTCATTAGAACTATGCTACACTAGCTGTGGGCTGTCCGTGTTTGTAATTAACCCATTGACACAGCAAACAGTGCATCTGTGAGCATTGTTTTTCTTCTTTCTAAGAGGAGTTGAGAAATGTATTTCATGATGGACATCAGAAATAATAACATCGTCAGGAAGCTTAAATCACACTGAAACTAAAAGTGTGTGTTCCATTGATGTGTGTTCTTTAAAAGTAATGTGTAACATTCAGGAAGTCATGACCCTGTCTGCGAGCAAGTGGACCTTCAAAACATCCATAAAGTATTACCGTCTTTAACATGAAATACTCATTACCTTTGATAGTTAACTCAGTTTTGGAACCTTGAACTTAGTTCCAAATTCTAAAATTGAAGCTATAAACGTAAATTAGTTAATTTTCATCTGAAAGACCTGAACTTTGAGTTGGTTCATTATAAGTGTGAACTGACACAACACTGCACAACATTTTCTGAATGATAATGCTAACAGTTAGTGATATTGGTCTGGAAATCATGCACATAAAGTCAGACAGTTGTTTTGTGCTGGCTGGGTCATTTGTTTGTTAATGGACGCCACTTCTGAGCTGGATGTTGATTCATCTCTCCTCAAGTCCATGTGTTATCATGTATTCCCCAGATATGGTTCTATTGCACTCTTTTTTATTTTCGGGTATTCATACTAAAATCAACTGGATTAAACATAGATGCAGCTCTATCTGCTGAATGTGTTGATGATGGTTCCAATACTAATTTCCTGTTATTCAAAAAAAAAACTACTTGAAACCTGTCACCTCATGAATGTCATCCTTTGCACCTCATCTTCTGCTAAAGGGGGCTGCGACTCATTTTTGAAAACCTCTGGATTTAAACTCTCTGGTTAAATGTTGAAAAACTTGTATCTGGCAATTTTAAATTGTATTTATTGATGAATATAAGAAATTTAGATTAATTCAAGCATTTATACAAACGTGCGTGAGAGAGGGAACTAAACATCAATCAATCAATCAATCAAATTTTATTTGTATAGCCCACATTCACAAATAACAATTCGTCTCATGGGGCTTTAACATTGTGTGACATCCTTTGTCCTTAACCCTCAACAAGAGTAAGGAAAAACTACTAAAAACCCTTTTCACAGGTAAAAATATGTAGAAACCTCAGAGAGAGCCACATGTGAGGGATCCCTCTCTCAGGACGGACAGAAGTGCAATAGATGTCAGGTGTAAGAAAACATCATCAGGATTTTTAGCAGCATCCATGAGGCTAAACATTTTTCAATACTATGTGTCAGGCAGTCCCGCTGCAATCACAGTCTCTGGCCAGCAGCCAGCAAGACCACGATCCAGCATCAGGATGAGATCCACTACAGTCCACAGTCATTGTCCACCGCCGCCAGTTAGAATCCATTATCAGCTGCCGCCTCGGTCGTGGTCCCTCATCATCCGATGCCAACGCGACAAAGGATTCTCCATTACAACGACGATCAGCTGGCACGATACAGAATCCACCGAACTGGATCCACCATTGCAACCTCCGACACGCGATCCACAATCATAATCCATGGTGCGGCCACAGCTGTGGCCCTGCATCCGCGGGCGCTAAGGCACAGAAACTCCGGGAAAAGGGGTCAAGTTAGTAACATGTACTGATCAGATAAGAATTATCTTGATGTGATAAATATGGTGAAAAAGGAAGGAAGGAGAAGCAGGAAAGAGAAGCTCCGTGTGTCTTGTGTCATAAATTCCCTGTGCGTCTTAGCATCATCAGGGGTTTTTGCCATTTAATCAAATTTGGAACATCGCACTAATTAGCTCTAACTATAAGCTTTATAAAAAAGGAAGGTTTTGAGTCTACTTTTAAACGAACAGAGCGTGTCTGCTTCCCTAACTGAAAGTGAGAGATTATTCCACAGGAGTGGGGCTTGATGGCTAAAAGCTCTGGCTCCTACTCTACTTTTAGAGACTTTAGGGACAACAAGTAAACCTGAGTGCTCTAGTAGGTTGATATGGTACTAACATCTCTTTAAGGTAAAGAGGTGCCATATCATTAAGGGCCTTGAAGGTGAGGAGGAGAATTTTAAATTCGATTCTAGATTTAACAGGAAGCCAGTGTAGCGATGCTAATACTGGAGAAATGTGCTCTCTTTTCTTAGTTCTCGTCAGGACACGTGCTGCGGCATTTTGGACCAGCTGCAGAGTCTTTAACGACTTGCTGCTGGAGCCTGATAATAATGAATTACAATAGTCCAGTCTCGATGTAACAAAGGCGTGGACTAGTTTTTCTGCATCTTTTTGCGAAAGGACATGTCTGATTTTTGAGATATTACGCAAGTGGAAAAACGCGGTCCTAGAAATTACTTTTAAGTGACTATTAAAGGACAAATCAGGATCGAAGATCACTCCCAAGTTCCTGACTGTGTCATTGGAAGCAAGGGCAATGTCATCTAGCGCAGCTATATCATTAGATAATGGATCTCTAAGGTGTTTAGGGCCGAGTATTATATCCTCTGTTTTATCTGAGTTTAATAAGAGAAAATTGCGGGTCATCCAGGTTTTTATGTCCTTGAGACATGCTCGAAGTTTAGTTAATTGATTACTTTGATCAGGTTTTATTGACAAATATAACTGGGTGTCATCCGCATAACAGTGAAAATTTACCGAGTGTGTCCTGATAATGTTTCCTAGTGGAAGCATATATAATCAGAATAAAATTGGGCCGAGCACAGACCCCTGTGGGACACCATGGTTAACTTTGGTGCGCACCGATGACTCATCATTGATTTGAACGAATTGGGAGCGATCAGCAAAATAAGATTTAAACCAGTTTAAGGCCGTTCCTTTAATGTTAATTAACTGTTTTAGTCTCTCTAATAAAATTTGATGGTCAATTGTGTCAAATGCTCCACTGAGATCTAACAGAACGAGGACAGACACAAGTCCCTGATCTGAACCATGAGGGCAAAGCTCTCAAGTCAACCACTGGTATTTGCTCCAGCCCAGATACAGGTATTGCAATAGCTTACATATTAGCCAGCATATGTGCCAGCATGATTAATCTATGATGAACTAATGTGGCAAATGTAATAATCCCCCTGTAGATACAAACAGCTGAAAAGAGTTTCTTTCACAGGGTCTCAGGGAGAGTCTAACCTTGTGAGGGAGCTGTGTGTCATCTCAGAGCAGTCCAGCTCATTGAACTGAGCGGAGTCCACTGAGGTGGTTTGGACATCTGATCAGTATGCCCCTTGGTTACCTTCCTTTAGAGGTATTCAAGGTACATCCAACTGGGAAGAAACCCTGGGCAGAGCCAGAACATGCTGGAGGGATTATATATCCCATCTGACCCCATATGACCTCATACTTTCCCCGGAGGAGTGGGAGGAAGTAGGAAGGGAGAACATTGTCTTGGCTGCTTAGCTTAGCCTGTGATCACTGCAACGGATAAAAGAGATGATGGATGGTTGTGAATAAAATCTAAACAAAAAATTACATTCACACTGTGAATTGGCGAATTGCTATTCATTTTTGAATAAAAACAAAATATCCCACTTCTTACTTTTATTCATACCCTTGAACTCTGAACAGCCCACTCAGAGGTGTAAATAAAATGACTTGCCCTTCTAGCCAGGCACAAAAGCTTTAAAACCCTTTGACTTGATGGATTGGTGAGATTGAGAGACCCGTACGTGGCACACACACACACACACACACACACACAGACTCACAAATCAGGCCTGAAAATCTGAGCCGTCTGAGTGTTGCTCTCCGCTCTCAAGGTCACTGTGTGTTGTATCAGTGACAGCATCAGGAATTCTCAGCTTTTCCTGACTGATTCAGGCCTTGGGGATATTTCCACCTCCACCACCAGCAGAGTCAAGGGTTGTGTCCATGTGTGTGTCTGTGTTTACATACTAGAGTTTGCGCTGACATATGCAAGGATGCCCTCAAGCACATGCAGTCGTGTACAAATCCATATAGGGATTGGGTGACATACATTTGGCCAAAGGGGAATTCTGTTTGAACCTCTTGCACATTTGCAGGTAAGGAGCACTCTCTCACGCACACATTCAACACACGTTTGCAGAACATAGACTATTCTCTTTCATATCTTAATGCTGTTAATACAACAGGAAACTTTTGGAGCAGCACAGCCTCATGGTGAGTAGTAAGATGAGGTAAGAGACTCTATCCAGGTCCTTTTTTTAACCTGTCTCAATTTATCTCCTCTTGGCTTGCCTTTGTGTCTCTGCTCTATTTGTCTTTGTCTCACGTCCACTTTCCTGCCCTGCCTCCGTCTCTCTCTCTCTCTCTCTCCTTCACATCTCCTCCAGCAGATTCAGCTTGGAATTATTTTGACCAGGACGTCATCGCTGACAAATACTCCATCGCACAGGGGCTGAATCCACCCATCCCTCTTTCCACTGGAGGTGCCCTTCAGCTAAGTGGGAGAATTTAGCATCTCACACGCATAGGCACACACGCACACACAGGCATAAAATTCAAACCACAATGACAGATTCACAGTGAGAGTTGAGTTATTACATGTTTCAGACCTTTGTCTCCTTGTCAGCCGGAATGATTCATGCCTCTTGGTGCCCCTGATGGCTGGCGGCTGGGCCTTTTCTTCCCTCAGTTTGTCTCTTCCTTGCTGTTAAATGCGTATTCATGGACATACACATAAATATACGCTCCGATGTCGCCATCTTTGAAAATATGAAGGCACTGTAAGTTGCCTTGAAAATGAACTGTACAGTGTCAGTGTGAAAAGCTGTTAGTCTCTGTATGTTGCCCCTGCTGCCAACATTTCCAAGGTGTATCCCGCCTCTCGTCCTGGGATTCACTCCAGCACCCCTGTGAAAGGGTAAGCAGTATAGGTGATGGATGGATGGGAGTTAGCCTGATGATATTTCTTGTAGATGGGCAACATTTAATTAAATTGAGATAATTATCTCCATGGTACCTATATAAAAATCATTCTGTGACTAAATTAAATGATTGTGTGTCCCATAGACAATATCAGGCACTGTATTTACAGTTGGAGCATCTTGCAGCTGCTGATGGCTGACGGAGACAAAAACAGGTCCACAAGGTGGTGGTTTGTTTTGGCATTGATAGCGGAGACCTGGGGAGACCAGGCAGCAGGTAACACCACAGTGGCCGCCACTGATCCCTGTTGCATCCTCTTGTTCAGCACAAGGCTAAGGTCTAAAATCCTGTCCCTGGGGAGTCCATCTAAACACAGTGGGAGAAATCCCAGTAAGAAAACATTCTAAACTGTTTGGTGTGTTTCGATCTTTTATGTGTGTGTTGAAAGTGGGCTGCACCTGGAAGAAATTGTATCATAGACATCGACAATAAACCATAGTAGTTGGATCCTGTAAAAGATGTGTGATACCAAAGCCTGTCCAACCCACACTGATGAGTCATGTCTACATATTGATCAACTGTGAGACAGATTGTTCACTTTTGCAAACCAATCTCACATGTTTATTTAAAGGTTCAGTGTGTAAGATTTAGATGAAAGGGATTGGCAGAAATTCAATATAAAATATACCTTGTGATGTTTTCACTAGTTTGTTTTATCTAAATCTGTTAAAACTATCTTTACTTTACCCTAGAATGGGACTTTTATATTTAAATACTTTATATTAACATCAGGAGCTGGTCTTCTCTATGGAGGCCTCCATGTTCTTAACAACTTAGCATCTTTTGAGTTTTTATGAAAACTAAAGGTTTCCACAGGTTGATCCTGTTTGGAAGGGGAGGATGAGGTGAGGGGTATTCAGCTGCAATATCTGACTTCACCACTAGATTTCACTAAATTCTACATACTGAACCTTTAAATGCTTTAACTATAGTTTATAATAATATATAATATAATAATAAAAGGTTTGACCTTATAACATACACTGCCTTTAAATAATGTATGTTAGGATTTGCACTATACAAAAGATATTGAATCAAAATATGTCCATGGTTGGTTTGTGCAGGGTCTCTCTCCCAGCTTGCCGGTGATTCACAAAGCATTCTGGGTACCCCTAGGTTTGAGGTGTGGGTCTGAAAAATCTCCGTTTGGAGGGGTATATAGCCCTACGCTTTAGCCCCACCCCTCCATCATAGGGCCAAGGGTTGAAATGGGATTGGGCGTTAGTTTGTGAATTGACGTATTAGTCAGAGGGTGGTGTTGGAGCTCATACCATCATGTTCATCTTTTGTGCAGATTGTTTCTCCCTCCTGCTGAAAAATTTACATTTTTACTTTCCATTAAGTAACCTGAGAAAGTCCTCATTTAATATACTTAAATGCAAAGTTGGTATCAAGCTGATAACTACTGAATGCCTGGAGAAAATGGCTAATGTGTCTGTATACAGTGGGGTCCAAAAGTTAATCAAGATGAACAGGTTTTACTACATAGCACCAGCAGTGCTTCTCATCTTCCTCTACGTCTTCCCACCGTCTTGTCAATCACAGCCCTGCTTGAGCATGCTACCGCCATTTCCATATCTGATCAGCTCTGTATTTTCTGGCCCTTATCTCTGCCCATTCTGCCGTCTGCAGACGAGTCTGCTGTGTCGAACCTGTGTTAAATAAGCCCCCGGGCTCGGCGGCATGCTTCCCTGGCGCTGGAAGAATAGATGTAATCCCATCGTGTTTGAATATGGCTTACAAAGTCAAAGCGTCCCTGCACACCGGTATCACAGATAGCCATTTGCAAACAGCTTGAGCTCTTTTTTAAAAGCGCAGTCCGCGCTTATCTTCTTATACACAAAGTGGACGTGGAGCAAATGAACATTGTGGCTCACAGGGTTGTTTTAATTGTTATTCAAAGGTTTCCACAAATGTCGGGAAATTTGAATCATGTTAACATGTTTTTCTATGGTTATTTTTATGATTTAACCGATTTTCTTTTGACCAATATTTATTTATCACATTCCACTGTGCTGGATGTACCTCTGTTGCATTGTCTAAATGTTGTGATCCGTTTCTCCAGGTTGTGTTGGTGTGCCTCGCTGACAATCCCTCTTGATCTCTTCTCTCCCTCTTCTCCCGAAGTTTTGCTTTTATTAATTTATTTTTTCCATGAGCAGAGACTGATGGCCCTGCATTTGTTTCATTTTTCTTCCATTGCAAACTCAAAAATGGGACACTTAAAGTTTTATGAATGTCACTTTGCACTATCTGTCCAAATGTTTGGTTGTTAGCTGTGTTCGCTGACCACTTGCAACCTTGGATGTCCCATTAAAGAAGATAAAATAGTAATGACAACAAGAAACCAATAAAGACAAACAAGATGAGGAGGTGAAGTTCAGGTTGAGAGCTGATCTTTGACTCACGCCTTTCCTCTAAAAGAGTGGACACAAGCATCAGCACATTTCCCATGATGCTTTGAGGAAGATGTTTTTTTACTACTTTGAGTGAGTGGGACTTCATAAAAACACCCAAAATGAAATTCTCATTTTCTCCAAGATATTTGCACTGACCTAGAGGTCTTTCGAATAGTGTGTGCATTTCGCTGAGCTCGCCTCTCAAGCACATTTCCTAAGTCCTGCTGCCTTTTCTTTTTATAATCCACATTTACTCTGCACTCACAGAAATATTAATATTTGATAGGGACCAGTAGGAGAAATGCGAGGATGGATTCCACACGTGCAATAGTCGGAATGCTCTCCCTCTGATCACACTCAAGCATAAATTGGACTTGGTGATGTTTGGAATATGTTTTGAGTGCAGAGCCCCTGACCTGGAGCTTCTAACATGAGGACAGAGGCGCTGCACCACCACAGAAGAGTAGAATGCCATCAGGCTTTCTGACTGAAAATAGACAGTAAAAGGGAAGAGGAAGGGTGCTTTTCTTCATTGATATGTCCTATGCCTTTTAGTGACTGTGAAAATTATGAGATAAAATTAATAAAACATGCCCAGGCATCATGGTGGAAGATGCAAAATGTGCAGAAACTTTACTTGCTGTATGAGGTCAAATTTACAGTCTTTCATTTCACTTTTTCACATAATAAGGTCAGTGTATTTCACAAGATACCGATACCGGAGATGAAACGTTGATAGAATTTTGTATGAAAATTATAACGACCAAAGTTATCACCTTTGTCACTATTAAAGCGGTAATGTCAAAATGTACTGTAAATGTAAGAAAATTACTGATTTGAATTTTTGTATTGACATAATATATAGCATCAATAAAGCTGACCATAGTATTTTTATTATTTACTGAAGCTGAAAACTTGTTGTGTTTAGGGCAGACGGCGACCCCAAATATCATTGTTGGAGCAAAATTTCAGTGTTTGTTAAACACACACAATTTGCGACAGTGGATATAAGCATTTGTTGGCTATGGCCAGAGATTACTATCAGTTCTCTAGTTTCTGACATGTTTCTAGAACACAACAAATGCTGCGCTTGCTGCGACTGCTTCTTGGAGATTTGCCGACTTTTTATCGACCAAATCATCACACCAATTACCAATTGAAGTTTAAACGTTACAAGTAAACATCAGGAATTGTATACCGTGAAATCGTTTCATCACTAACTGATAATGATGTGGTGGATGCCTTCGTACTATATTGGTTGTTTAAATCCCAGTTGTTTGTGTGAGTATATCTGAGGGGTGCACATAGTGGTATAGAGTTCTGAAGAGTACAGGGTGTTTCTGTTTTTTGAACACTAGGCCACCAACAAAATTATGTATGTTCTTACACTTTTATCTTTTCTTATAACCATAATGTGTTTCGCTCTTTACTTCATCCTATACTCATACATACTAACAACAACATATATTGCATTTGGTGAACTCAATAAACTTAACATGTCCTACATCTTCCCTGTAAGCACAGTGTTCAACAACATAAACTGTTTTGTTGTCCCTTTAGACCCGTCTAAGTTGGTGAAGTCCCTTTGTTGTCTTTTATTTCAATTATTCAATTTCAATTAAGAATCCGAGTTAATTAGATGTTGTCTGTACAAGTTAAAACAAAAACATCCAGTTACAAACCAGGGGGTCTAAACATAAGCATTGTTGCTAATGCCAAATTCAAATACTAGTTTCAATTCTATAATGTTACAGTAAGTTGCTATTTTAAACAGTAAATACACTTTTTGGATATATTGTATACAACTGTATGATAGTACATATTATTTCACACAAAAGAGAGCAAGTACCACATCCAGAGAACAGGTTTTGTGTGGATCAGGCAATTACTGCAGTAGATGTTAAAAAAAACAGAGAGAACTGATCGTAAGGAGCACATGGCCCCTCGAGGAAGCAAGTATTTCATTATTATACATTAAAGACGGCTTAAAAATACATGGTTATTATGCAGAAACTTTTTTAGGATCTTGTATCCCTACTGTAAATGAAAAACTGCTGTAAAGAGATTTAAAAACCAAACTTCAGCCATGTCTGTTGACAGTAGACCTGCTCCAGCCATTAGCAGTCAGGGAAAACACAAACGCGGGCACTCAAAGGGAAACATAATGGCGTGAAAAATAATAGGCTGCTGCTGCTACTCCTTTGACTTGTGATGGGGTGCTGAACGGACAGCTCCTATAAAGTGCTCTAATGTGCATGTGTTCATTTTGCATCAGTGTTGTTTACTGTCATCCCTAACCTCTCTCTCTGTTGAACTTTACTGAGAGCAGATGACAGAAGCCAAATCTCTCCCTCTGTGTGTCATACAAAATGCTGCTGCAGATTTCTCACATGCTTCTCACAGACATTACATTGAAGGTTCAAGGTGAAGCACTGCAATCTTTAGGTCCCTACATTCAGGATTTCAGGAAGTGGGCAGAACTAATAATCAAAACTTCTTAAAATACAAGATTGGCCGTGCCCAGACATACATGTATATTTATGTTTCAGTGTAGCCACACAGACAGATACAATTTGACTGTTAAGCAATAAGAAAAAAGATGCAAATGATTAGTAAATATTATTTGAACATACGTCTCCTAATACCAGAAATTGTATATGCAACTCACATATACTGGGGTTGGTAAAGATGTGATCCAAACAGCAAATGTTTATATTACTTTGATCTAGAGCTGAAAAGATTATTTTATCATTGGATTGATATATTTTAAGTTTGATGTTAAATAATACAGCTAAATGTGTGGAATGTTATTTTACCATGAATAATCTCGTTTATTCATCCGTCTTATTTTAACCATAGTATTATGAGTTCAATATTTTGGGGTTTTGACAACAGAACAAGCAAGTTTAGCTCTGGGAAACTGTGACTTAACTGTTAACATTTTACATCAATCAATAGTTTGAGGGAAACATTTTTTGGTGTGCATAGTGTCTTTCTTGTCCCATCGTAATATTTAGAAAATTCCTTGAAACCATGGATAATTATCATAATCGCATAATGCCTCATAATCCTCAGTATGACATATCAGCGAGTGTAAACATATTACTGTAATAGCAACATCTCAGTACTGGCAGCTAAAAACGTTTTTTCTTTAACTTGCACTGCTGATGTTGTGTTGAAGTGAGTCCCACTGTAATAGGGAAAATCTGCCAAGTCATTTTAGAAAGCCACAGCTCTGAAAAGATTAAGAGGATTAAAAACAGACCACGGTTTTGTCCAAACAGCAAAGCTTCAAATGGAAGACCCTGTCCTAACATTGTTTGGACAAGACCCCCGGGGGGGGAGGCAGCACTGCTGTCTCTCCTCTTTCAGATGTGCAAAACAGGCTCTCTGGACTCTGTCAGACTCATCTCACAGCCACCGTGCTTGGTTGTTGATCTGACTCAACATGCAGCACCTTGAGGCTGTGTTTGTCATCCTGCTCTTAAAAACCACAGCACTCAGAGTGCTCTAAGGTTGAGGCTCCAGGACTTCAAGGCCTGGCTTTATAAAGGTCAATAATAGAAAAGTACAAATGCTCACACAGTTCATTTTGCTGTTTATAATTACAAATGATACCAGGAGTATATTTCTTTGCACAAGCTTCATTAACTGTTTTTTTGGACAGATGTGTCTAACATGGCATCGGCTTCATGGAATCCATCACCATAGTGACATGGCAGACGTTTTCCTCATGTTGTTGCCATGACAACCTTTCAGACACAGACCATTTATTTATGTGGCAAAAGCGAGAAAAGCCTCCCCCGGAGTTTTATTGTTAGTGCCCATACACACACAGCCTGTACATTCACAGTGTTGACAGTTTCACACGTGCAATTAAAGATTTACTCAACACATGTCTTTCATAGCATCTCAACTTCTCCTCCACCCTTATGTCCTCCTTCTCTCTAGTTTCTGTACCAAACATACTGCTGCCATGTGCCACAGCTCACTGAAGCATTTGTGTTAAAAGACCTGGGGAAGGTTCTGAGGGGCCGTCTTTAATACAGTCTGATCTCATTAAAAGATACAGCTGCCAACGTGAACACACAGGAAAAACATGCTGGAGCAAAGGAGCGGACTCTTGCTGGAGCATACGCGTATTCCACATAATGAAACACAACCATTAACAATAGACAAATCACAAGTGTAATATGCATAGAATGGGCCCATCTATTCAAACCTGCACTCTTAAAGGACTCATTTATTAAAGAAGTGCTTAAGGAAAGCTTGCACAACAAACAGTGACGTGATGTTGGCAAAAATGTGAAAGAAAACATGTGCCCTCACTTTTGAAATTCAATCCTCTTTGGTTGGCTGATGTCCGAAGTGTGTTTTGTTGCATCTATAACCACACCCAGCAGAGACGCCACAATGTGCTAGAGTACAGCAAGCTCCACAACACTGCAGCAAGAGGGAGCAAGGGGAGAAGAAAACACTGGAGGTCAGAAAGCATCAATCAACTCTTCAATTAGACTTTACTCAATCATAAATTGGCGGCTGTGGCTGAGAGGTAGAGTGGTCGTCCTCCAACCTGAAGGTCGGCGGTTCGATCCCCAGTCTGAACCATCTGCATGCCGAAGTGTCCTTGGGCAAGATGCTGAACCCTCAATAGCCCCCCATAGAATAACAAAGTGCTGCAAGTAGATGCACAGTATGAATGTGTGTATGAATGGGTGAATGTGAAACTGTACTGTAAAGAGCTTTGAGTGGTCTTCATCAGACTAGAAACGCGCTATATAAATACATATCCATTTACCATTTATACACAAATCACAATGGGCCTCATAGGGCTTACAAGGTGCAACATCCTCTGTCCTTCACCCTCGACAAGAGTGAGGAATAACTATTAACAGGGGAAAAAAACTTATAAACCTCAGAGGGAGAGCCACAAGTGAGGGATCCCTCTCCTAGGATGGACAGAAGTCGACTCGATGCCACATCTAACAGAGCACATCAACAGAATAACGGTATTTACAACATTCCTGAAAATAGACAGTGTCTCATATGAATAACATATTAAGCAGACCTGAATATCATGTGGAGAGATAGCAACTGATTCAGTGTTACAAAAGTGGCTCACCTGAGATATAAAGTGAAAAACCCTCCACAGTTCCTGTACATCTCTGTGTTGGAGCAACAGAGCAATCTCCGAACAGCCCTTCTCCAGTCGAGCCAGTAAAGGGCCTATATGTTCCATGCTAATAGGCTAATATAACAACACCGAAATGAGAAATGATGCATGTGATAAGTGTGTAGTTGTCAATTTCAATGCAGAATTTTCACTTGTAACTTTATTTGTACACTGTGCCAATGTTGATTTTAAATGATCTGAGTACATCCTCCTCCAATACGATAACAACCAGGCTGAATATCATAACCTGGGAACATGTCCCTTCACACATCAAGAGATGTAACTCCAATTAGAATAGAAAGCCAAACTGGTGGAGTTATGATGTTAATTGCTTGTGTCAAATATGATCTGAGACAACACCCGAAAGAGCACTCTAACGCTGGGTTTACACCGGGCACTGAAGCGTCGTCTGCAGCGATACGCTCGGGTCAAGCGCAAAAAATAGACTTGACGGCGAAACGATCGCTGCACGGCGCGAGGCAGCTGTGGCGCAGCGCTGCACTTCAGCTTCTGGTGGGACCGGCACAGAGGATTAACATGGGAGTGGATGGGAGTCAGCTGTTATTTAAGGCATGGCGCTGCGCTTACGCGACGCTTCAGCGCCCGGTGTAAACCCGGCGTATCAGTTCAACAAGCAAGAGTCCGAATGTAGTCTATAAACTCAACCAACAAATCAACCAGGTGGAAAGGAAGGGAAATACAATATAGGAACAAATGCGACAGAAATCATGGAAGACCGCTGGTTAAAGCCTGACACATCTACATCATCTAATCAGCTTGGACGGGAGTGAAGGTTTCCGTTTGGTGGCAAAGTGGCCATGTGTTTCAAATCCTTCCTCCATGTCTGTGACAAAGCCTGTCAACACCAACACTACCTCCTTATTCCTGTTTGACCAACCACTCGCACATTCCATCCGTCACACGTCAACAGGCCGACACTTGATCCTAATTGGCACTGCTGCAGTGCGGGCGTCTAGTCTCCTAGGCAGAAGTGTTTAAATTCTGACGGTGAAACCTGAGCTCGCCCACAGGGTCATTTCTCCTTGGGTGGGGAATCAAAAACTGACAAACACAAACAACAAGAGTTCCAGTTTTGGCCCAGGCCGTCACACATCATTCCCTTATGGCGGACACATCAAACGGGTCCACCCGTCTGTCTTGTTCCAGTTGGACCGAACTCCATTCCTGACAGTTCAAGGGTGAAGCTTACTCCACTTCATCAAATGCCCCCCCCCCCCTGTCAAGCCTGTCGTCAAATTTAGAGAATAGGGACCCATTTCTGTTCCCACATAAATGCTCACACCCATGGGACCAAGCTGTGTGAATTGGCTGATCTTACTCTTGATAATCTGCTGATAGTGATAATGACTGTCCAGGGAAATACAAGTAAGCCAAGGGTCTTTTATTGGTTAAAAGGCACGACCACCAAGTATATGTCAAGAACAGAACATTTTAAATCCTGTAAGAAGTGGACTGACTAATTGTTTCTGTCAATATAATGGCCAGATAAGAACAATACTAACTATACTGTTGTTCATTAGTAGACCTTTGTTGAATGCTTTCGTTTTTTAGTGTTGGGTTAACATATACAGATTGTATCAGTCCTATTATCAGTATCATCTGACATCTATTTGGGCGGAAAGTATCCCTTAGATCTTCAGTTCCCATTAACAATAATTCTGGCTGTACAATATAATGCTAATGAGTCACTGGGTCAAACTGTGAGCTTCAACCTGATATTATGCCAATAATTCTTAAAATTTCTCTGTGATTTATAAAAATGAAATATGGATGTTTATTCACAAGGGACCTCATAGTTAATGTTATCCTGGAAGTGCAAGTCACACAGAATGGTTATGACACCTGGAGGACATATGACTTCGGATGCAAATTCACCTCACACAGTATCTTTCTGTCCAGTCACTTTCCTGCTTCTTCATCGAATGTTGCATACAGCGTTAGAAAATTGTTCCAAATATAGCACTCAGGTAAGAGGATGGATGATGTGCAAACATGGGGAGTGAATTTGATCAAATGGTTACAGTTCTGGAGTGTTACAGAATGCTGATACTAGAAAATAAGAGTGACATATTCCGTCATATTAAAAAATTAGGGCTTACATTGAAAACAATAGATGTGGTGCTCTGACATCTTACTCTACTTGTTAGTATTATCCTTTATTGCCAGGCCCTGGGTTTCCTGCCATCTACACCTTCAGCCTTCATATTTAATCATTCTATATATTCAGGAATTTGTGAGATTCTAGAATTTTTATTCAACATCCTTTTAATTCCCTATTTTATAGTATTTGAATATGAAGATAAGTTATCTGCACCTACTCCTCTCGTCTCCCACTCATTTCTCATTATATGTAAGATCTACCTCAAATATTGTACATCGTGTTCAGACAAGAAAATGTCCAGTTCTCTACAGATTGCATAATGTATTCATTTATTCACATATTATAATTTGATTGGTCAAAATGCATTTTCAAACTATATTACCAGCTTTAAAAACAAGTATTCACTTTATCATTCTTAGTGTCTTAAAACCTCTTTGTTTGAGAGCATGGAGGAAAAGTTAGTTATATAAGATGGCTACTGACCTCGTGGTGGCCTCCAATAACGTGGGAGCAAATTGCCATATATCACTGGTGGCAGCTGGTTATTTATAACTCACATAGAAAGAAAACAGGTAGGATCTGCACATAAACACAGGTTGTGATAATTGCCATTAGGGACAAGATTTCTAGCAGCATCCATTGAACTATTCAGGGCGTACCCAGGAGCAAACACTACTACTATCTGCCAATTTGTCAAGTTGGAGAAGGTCTAATTAAATCACTGTATAATGGGTTCTCCTCAGTTTGCATTGTTTTGTTTTTTTTGTTTAATTCGCACCCAGTTTCTCTTCAATGTAATAACTACTAATAACTAACTAAAAAATGACTGTACAAATACTGAATCGATACCTTTGCTGAAGTCAAACAGTCCCCTTATGAAAACACTTTTAAATTAACTATATCTGTATTTCATTTGGATTGAGATCAAAATTGCATTAAATATATCAGTCCATCAAGAGAGATCAAGAGGAACTATTCTCAAAAAACAAAAGGTTTCAAAAATGCCCTTTCTTATATAAAATAGAAAAAATTCACATTAACCCCCTGATGCCGTGCCACGCCAAAGTAGATTCTTCTCTTCCCACATACCACATCCTTTCAACATCTATGGAAATTGGATCAGTTGTTTTTTGGTACCAAACACACATAGTTATTTGAGGATAGTGTCCCTTAATTGCTTAAAAAAAAGTCCTATCTGTAGTGTGCTTTTTTAGCATTTAATGAATGATGAAGAATTCTTAAACAATACATCCCAAAGTAGTATCCAGTGTCAACTTGTGTTTCTACTGGTCGATTAACATCAAGCCAAGTACTTCAGCACAGAACATTGTTTTGGAAACTTTCATACTCATAACCACCATTGAATCTGAAAAAAAGGGAATGTCTATCACTGATTTATGAATAATACATTGTATTCATTCAGCACATCCCAAAACAGTTACAAGGTGCTTTTCTTGTTGACAATGAAAAATTGAATGCAAACAAGGGGAAACAGTTTAAATGCAAACAAACAATTTAAAAGCAATTTGAAGATCACACAGCAATAGTGTACAGATAGATACATTTAGAATGGTATATATGACATAACAGTATAAACAAGATCAAATAAAAAAGAAATTGTCTTCGTCTATGAGATTTTAAAGAGGATAAGGAGGCTTTTGCTTATGACCTCTGGTTATGACCGGGTACCTATGGTGTCAATAGACCTGGAATGTAGACTACAAAAAGAATGTGTGATATGAAGGGGAGGTACAGAACAGCCCTTCTAAGTCAACGATGAAATCTTTAAACCGATTCTAATATATGCTTAATATATATATATACTATATACAGATATATATGTTTTAAGGGATTTAATTTATTTGAAATAAGTCAGATTGATAATATGTTAAAAGTTTCAACATTTAGGCTAAGTAGTGTCAATAAAATGCAATATTCAGACTGATTGGTACAATAAATAATGTAATCATTGATTCAACTGTTCAACACTCCAAACTTTATTAGCTGAATTGATGGAAATCATGGTCCTTCAGGCTCTGGATTATTAAATATAGCCATTATTAAACTACAGTTCATGTTAACTATTTCTTCATGGTAGTGGATGTTTGGGTTACATATGGACCAGTGACACCAGGACCATGAAAAACTCTGCATTTAGTTTAACTGAAAACTGTGCATAGAAGATCGCTTCCTGTAGAGGATCAGGGTTTTCAGTTACTAAACCACCTTCTGCATCCATTCCCATGCATCAGCTCATATCTGAAAATGGACCGATTCAGTCGGGCTAGGTTGGTGGGTGAGTTGTGTTGTCGCCTGGGACAATAATTCAGGCCGGGAATTTGACTCCTTTCCAGGCCACCCTTTTCTCGCAAAGCACCAGACTTCTAATTGTGTAAGCTAACCCTATAGTTGTTGATGTAATGATTACCAAACCAGTAAACAAGTAGGCTGCATTAGTAACGCACTGCCCTCTACCATCTTCCAATGATGTCATCTTTGTCATGTTCCATAAAAATGTCCTTCTCTGTTGCCACAACGGAAACAGTGAAAATATGATATTTCCAAAGGCTTTTACTTTGAAATTCTAAATCAGATTGTACTGATATTGTCTGGGTCTGTAGTGTTGAGCTGTCGTTGTAAAGTGAAATTAATCTGTGGAAACATGTAGTGCGTCAATGACAGGCTCTTATTTTTTATGCTTGAATTTAAGATTTTCTTCATTATACAGTTTAACTAATTAATGAGAAATCATTAATTTTCTACTTCTCAAGTTTCTCAAAAATAGTTTCCCACGCAGTCAAATCATTATCTGTGTCACCTCTCGGGGATTTTTTAAATAACACTTATTCTGATTTTTATTTCATATTTAATAAGTACCAAAATGAAAAAGTTGCCAACTTTGTCTTTAATCTTCTCAGATATTCTACAGTAAAATCTTCTGAAACTTGATTTGCAAACAGGGGGGTTTGCGCTGAACAAGAGTGAGTTGAAATATCTGTCACCACTCAAGGATTTTCTTAAATAAAATTTTAAATTAGCAAGTTATGAGTTTCATAATGAAAACAAATATGAACAAATATTTAAAATATTATAGTCAATGTTTTTAATTAAATGAAACTGGATTTGTTTTATTATTTCTCCTACATATGTGCTTTACATTAATTGGAAAGTGTTACTTAACTGATGTTATTCATTCATACACTGCATTTTCAAAGCTCTGTAATTCATCTCGATATAAACCATACTACCAATAACTCAGATGTTTTTCTTTTACTTTGAAGACAAATTGCCTTAGAAGAAGTGATTCCATAAAAGTTGCTGCCATGATGGAGATAAACACCAGCATGAATGCCTGTGTCAGCCCGATGTGGTGAAATAAAAACAATTATCCAAATGATTAGTGGGACAGGTATTATCTTTAGATGACAAGTTTTGACCCGCGGACCACCATGTGATTTCATTCACTGATATACTTCATCTCCCCCCGACTCTGAGCCGCTATTTACCTGTTTATTCAAATGTTATTAACATTCAGTGAGGCCAAATCACACCAAATTAGACACTGCGCTTCCTCAGGCAATCAACGATCAACAAGCGTGAAGCCCATAAGATGAAGGGGTTTGTAAGATAAGCCATCCACAGACAGATGTTTGTGGAATTAGTAGGTCAATCTCAAACAAACTTTAATAACATAGAAGGCAAGAGGCTGGGAAAATGAATTATAATCTCCATCCTCACTTGGTTGTGGTGTTGTAAATGACCTGACTGCTGCCAGCAGCCCTTTCTCAAAGGTCGACATGGTTTTTCTTCCCCTCCTCTCCTGCTCCATCTGGCCCTCACCTCCTCTGTCTGTACTCGCTGGTTAACACTTTTCCTCCTCTGCCCCTGCATGGCCGAGGGGTGAAGGGGGAGGAGGGGAGCAAGGTTGGGGGCAGAGGCTTGCCAGTGGATGTTCCCTCACAGTCAGGTTAATAATCCCATCACTGCCCTGAAAAACCATGATTGATTTCTCTATGGCAACTCTGCATCAATATTTTTTATCTATTTGCCTCAATTCTTCTTCTTCTCAAACCTGCCCCTACACGACTTCCATTTTGTCCAACATACATCCTCTGCTCCAACAAAATGTACCCTTAGAGGAATTAGTTGCCACACACACACATTTAAACACACACAAACTAACCCTAACCCTAACCCTAACCCTAACCCTAACCCTAACCCTAACCCTAACCCTAACCCTAACCCTAACCCTATCTTAGTGAGGACACTCATAGACATAATACATTCCATGGCCCCTTACCATAACCTTAACCATCCAAACTAAATGCCTAGCCCTAACCCAAACCTGATTCTAACCCTAACCTTAAAACCAAGTCGTAACCCTAAATTAGCCCTGTAAAAAAGTGAGGACAAACAAAAACCTTCTCACTCTGTATACGGTCCAAAGGTATATATACAGGAACTCCTTGTCCGTTTTAACAAGTACAACGTAATGCAGGAAAAAATAGGAACGACCTTGATCAGCACAGCCAGCACAGCTCACGCTGATGAAACAAGCTGCTCATGTAGACAGTCTGGACACTAACCTGATATGCACACTAAAATGAAAAGCAGATGAATACACAAATGATGGGGGAGAGATCCTGCCCACCTGTCATGAGTCAGAGTTATATAAACCACAGAGCGTATCTTGATTTTAAGCCAAGTAATCTCATCTAAAACTACAATTATTCCGACATAACTAGGACAAATACAGACACACTGATGTGCTTCCATCTTGGAACTTCATCTGACTTTCCTTGGTAGGCTTGATGTGATTGCTTCACAGAATGACATTTGCTTCAAAGAATGACATTTCTCTTTTTTAGGGAATGAACATTTTAGAATTAAAACATATTTAACAATTAATTTTATTTTGTCATAGTTTACATGATTACATTATGCTAGGAATGAGCCTTCTGAACATGTGGTCTAAAATAATGTGAGCTTGCATGTAGCAGAACTGTCACCATGAAACAGCAATGACGTGGGCACCAAACCCCTGAATGGATAGATGAGAAATAAAATAAAAGTCAGTCTACACTTAACAAGACTCTCTGATGACTCTGACTGACAGTACAAGTCAGCATGTTAGTTCTTTCCCTCAAAAACTAGGCAGTTGTGAGTTGTGACGGCACAATAGCAGTCCCTCAGATGTACTCACAGTGACATGGACGAATAAAAAATTTACCCTAATGGAGAAGGAATCAAAGCAAGATGAGGCGGGTGTATGGAATATAAGACACATCTGAGGAGATCTCACACAGTCTTAAAAGAAAGCACCAGTGAAAAGACGATAAGATGTTAAAAGATGATAAGGGGAAGCAGCAGGGATGTTTGTCTGGACAAACGGTCCAAACTTGCATCCTCCCACATAGGTTATCAGTCTACTTAAAAGCTTGGCATGCAGCATAACATCACCTGAGAACAGCAGAAGTTACAATACAAGACAACAGTATCCATTGAAGGGAATCCACCGCTGCTGAATAATGTAATGGGATGAATTATTAAATAATGTGTCCTGGTTTTGGGGCCTTTCTGAAAGTGTGTTTCTGCATGTGTCGGAATTGCCTCAAGTCAGAATGACTTTCAAGCACAGTTGGAATGGACTGGTCAGCAAATACATGTCTCATATGAATGGTTGCTTATTTATATTTTATTAGTATGACATTCAAATGTATTAGCCTGGTGCATTTCTGCTGGCCGGTGCAAACTACACTGGATAACTAAACCAGGTAAAATGATGCCCTGCATCTCCAGCCCTTCCCTAACATACCCTCTCTCAGGGACTGTCTGAAAATGAATAGTGGGGAAGTGTTCAGAAAGACATTTTTTTGGCAAGAGTGAGGCTTACTTTTCACAAGTTTTTTACCTGCTCACTCTGGCATGGTAATTAGTATATTCCAAAGGCACCATTTGCATTTGGTTGTGATCTGATCATCCTGTCCAGCTCACATTACATCCTCCTTCCCTTTGTGCCGGTCCATGAAAAGAACAAGCAACAAAAAAGACCAAGGAGGGGCCTGCTTACTATGTTTACCTGCTGCTAGCTGCCTAACATAGTTGTTGTATGTGGTCAATGTGATTGCCTTACAATTGTGTTTTATGTGTCCCTGGCCAACTCCACAGGTGGTTTGTCTGGTCGGATTACAATCTGTCAGTTTATACCTGTTCTTTCATGTGGTCAAGCCCTATGTTCTTACAATCCAAATGTCAAAACAAAACTTTCATGCAGGTGTAAAGCTAGTTTGAAAGGTGTTCTTCTTGTTATTCAGAATATGCAGTATTGTATACATTTTGTCATACTTTATAGTGATGTTTTACAGGTATTTATTGGCACCTCTTTCTCACAAGAGTGTGGACGCCACAGTGGAACACAAAGTGCCAAGTGGGAAACCTTCTCAATGACTGTGCATGTGACTCCAGATGCAAATCCTAGCAGCTGTTATCCAACCTTGGACATTTGACTAGAAAGACTTAGCCAAACAAACACACACACAAAAAAAACATGTATTCAAACAACTCTATTTCTTTAGCTCGATAATTTATTTGCTGTCATAATAATTATGGATAATTAATTAGTATTTGAGTGGGGCTACATTTGGAACACATTTGTTGCTGGAGTGAAGCATCATGCCCATACTAATTTAACTGGAGAAGGATCAAGCTTTCCACGTGGGCGTCAGACAAATGTTGAAAAAATAGATGCAGCGAATTAGCCTTCAGTTTCTCCCAGGCACGTTAAGCATCTTACGAAGTGTCTGCGACAGCTCATGGTCTGAGACAGTTGCCAAGCATGTTATAAGGAAAATATTAAAGTCTTCTCTATGGCAACAGAGTCAACTGTCACCAACCTAATTAAAAGGCTATGTTTACTTTGGAAAATGAGTTGCATATATCAGCTAAAATCATTCGGAGCAACGCAAATACCAAGGTGCCAAGCTGTTTTGTAATGGACTCATATTTGTTCCTGCCATGAAAGAACATGCATGGACAAAATAAACAGTTCAAGGCCAACTCCCTTCTCCTCTACACTGCTGCAGCTGCACTGAGATGTCGATTGTCGTGGAATTTTCCCAATAATCAAGCACAAGTCAGCAACTGTTCTTTCTGGAGTTTTAATTCTACATCAACAGATGGGCATCAACGTACAAGACCATGGCAAGGATTTCATACACTGAGCAATGACATACAGGAGACACAGCAGTTTTAAACATTCACAAGCTCCTCCTGTGAGAGGAACACATGTTTATCAATTACCCACTCACATCCCCTTTCCTGTGACCTCTTTGTTAGGTGACCCTGTAAGTGAGGAAGTCATATAATATCAGTTACTTTGAGAAACACCCTGATAACTAAGAGAATCCATTTGCTCATCTTTCTATACATCAAAGTGGTTCCTTCTATCAATCAATGCCCAAATGTTAAAATTCCCACCACACTACCAACACCAGGCCACTGCAGGTGTAGGACTGGACAATGTTTGACCATGAAGAAGTATACGTCAGATGTGATTAAAAGAATAATGTGGGCTCCTCATTCCACCATTCCAATGTCCAACTGTCATCTGCCTGAAGAGGTGATCTGCAAGAGGTAATAAACCTATTTTCCAGGAGGTAGAATAAAAGTTGTCTACTTTATGTCAGTAATAAGCGTTAGTGTGTATTTGATAGCTGCTAAATCTAAATGATATCATCTCTGAAGTCACACTCTGGACCTCCAGCTACAACCAAGTGCCCACTTTCTTGAGGATGTCATTAGTCTTTCTTCCCACCTTCCTTGATGTCCCCATTTTATCTTAATGGTGCTTAGCGCACAGATACCAAGAGGGTGATTGGATTATTAGCCACAATTAAGGGCAGGGTAGCGAATGGCTTTCAATGAGGCTTTAACTATTAGTAGAGAGAAGACAGTCTGTGAGAGAGGACGATGTCATCTTTAAGAGCCTGACGACAGATGTGCCTGTCTGGAAAATGTCAACTTTGAGTACTTTGATATGCAGCACATGGCTTTGTACTGTATACACCCGGGTGCACACACACACACACACTCTCACACACACACACACACACACACACACACACACACACACACACACACACACACACACACACACACACACACACACACACACACACACACACACACAAGGTGTCTGTCATAGATACAAATGAGCACTGTAAGGTGTAAGTTAAGGGTTTATGATTAATGAAGAGTGCAGATATTTTTCTGCGACTGTGTTTCAATGTCTTTATTAAAAGACTAAAAATATGCAGTGTACCTGTTTTTACTTCAGTCTTGCATCATCACCTTTTATCTATCTCCTCTTTCTGTCTTCTTTTTCTGCCATTGTAAAACATTCACGATGCAGCTATTCGTTTGTGTTACATTTGATGTACAGTCCCAGTGACTTACGTGAGGAAATAAAATGTTCCAGACCGTTACCAAGCCAGCAGGCGACCAGAGTAGCTTGATCATTAGGTTACACCCTGTATGGGCTGCTGCAAACTCGTTTTTATGGTGCATTAGGGAGGAAACAGTTATGTCCTTAAAGCATAGGAAGACGTTGTCGCTTTGGTCTTTCTTTTGAAATAAGGAGTCGTTTTTCAGATCAAGAATGGACTGAATATATCCTAACCCATACCAGAGCAGGGTGCTCTACAAATGATCACAGACAGCAGAACAGTGAGTTTTTGTCACTCACACAGACGTGAAGAACAGTGTATGCCTTTTTGACCAGAGGCTCACATTATTGAATAATCAAATTCTTAGGATCCGATAAAAACAATAATAATAAAACATATTGTTTTTAAAAGATGATTATCTGTACGCATGATTCTATTTAAGGGTAATTTGATGCCCTGGGTTGTGATCTAGGATGATGGCAAAAAACTGTGAATAAAAGAAAACCAATATAACGCCGCAAGTAGGGTACATCACAGGTACAACTATGTTAAAGTGTGTATGTAAAAAACACCTGCCCTGTTTTTAGCATATTTACTTTAGCAGGTTTTCAGATTCTGTTATTCAGTCCATAGCTACAGAGTTTCTCTGAGATAAGACATAAAGTGGCTGATAAACCTCTTCATTTAGATACACAACTAACTATAGTTCGATAGTTCTCTACAAATAATAACATACAAACGCATTTGAAAAGAAATCCACACAAAATTCAGGAATGACCATGACCCATGTTATGAGATCCTGTGTTAGGGAAAGAAATCACCCACTGATCTCTCTCTCTCTATGCTGACCTTCCAAAAACACAAGCCTCATCTAAAAAAGAGTGATGTTACTGTGGATGGATGAACTGAAGACTGAAGTGTCACTGACAGGATCTGCAACATATATATCATGCACACGACGAAGCATATTTCATCTGCAGGGATTTTCTCCCAAAGAAGCTGCCTTGCTCTGGAGTAGCAGAGTGTCGACCTCCTCACAGCAGGTGAAGATTAGACGCAGCCAGATGTGTATTCTCACCAGCCCCTCTGGGACTGGAACCAACCTGGCACATCAGTTAGTGTGAAACAGCTGTTCTCTACCACTTTACGTACAGATAACCCCTGAAGGCACCAGCAGCAGTGGTTATAGTAAATCATTACACTTGTAGCAAAACTCTCACTCTTTTTGTAGACAACTAACTTTAACTGCTTGTGTCGTTTACACTTCAGTAAAGCAACACGATAGAAGCAGAACAACTCAGGACATCTTTGGTCTGAGTTTAGATTGGAACACACACGCAAATGAGGTTGTTCTCATTAGACCCTCACGGCCTGAAAATGAGCTCATCTTTCAAACCCTGTGTCCCCACTTTATAACACAAGCTTTATTATCAGACATTTGAGGTGTCGAGCCTATCTCCAGATAACCATGATGACATCATTATAGTCACATGGTCAGACTTCAGAAACCTTCCTCAAGAGATAATAAAACAGCATCCAGCTGTTGGTGTACTACTCCCTATGAACCCTCCAGAGCTCTGCTCTGTTGGACAACGCTGTTGACCAGATTTTGTAATAACTCAATATTAAACATTGTAGAAGTATTGTGACACTTTAGAATTATAAATCTGCACATTGTCCTTAGTTATATGTCACAGGTATTATTATGACTATACCCATAATTAGTACCAATAATTCCTGATTTATATCAATATATTTAATTATAAGCTCTATCATAGTAGGTGTCATTTTCTATTTTAGTCATACTTTAATTGTTCTTCAAAGTGTTTTTGTTATACACATATCGCACATAGGTTATTGTTTGGCTGCTGATTGTACTTATTAAGCACAATCCACTTTAACAATTTGTTATTGTACTGTATAGATAAAATAGAATCTCTCAGTTATGTCCCTTGTTTCCATAATTACCATTTTTTTTATTTACATCATTCAAATATTTCTCAATTTGTTTTCTTACCACACTCTCTGTGTCATATTAGATTTGCCCTTGAGAGATCAATAAAGTCGTATCTCATCTGAACTAACAATCAGTGGCATGTCCCTTTAAAACCACCCAGATTGCCTGACTGCTTGTGTCATGTAACGATTAAAGACAGCAGTGAACTGACGGGAGTCAGCCTTAAACTGTGCTGAGAGAAAATCATTAGCAACATGAGCATGAGCGACAAAAACATGAACACGTTAACCCTCAAAGCCCTTTAAAAAAGTGAGGACCAACAAAAATCTTCTCACTCTGACCCTGAGGGTCAGTTTCATACATATATGTATTTAAATTATGTTATATGCATACACTCTACATATTGTTCAGGTAATAATATCTTCTACATCTTCTATGTTGTGTAAAATTAGACCTTTCCTTCAAAACTTCAGAAAAAAATCATTAATAACATGAAAGAGCTGTGGCCAAAGTGATATTTATCTCAATCGAGCTCTAAAATGGATGAATGCCCTTTTGTATTATTAATCTATGAAGATGTTAGCTCGCTCTACGTGTTTAAGGGAAGTGATTCCAGGTGAAGTCAGAATTGTAAATCCTGGCAGTGTGAGGCAGACTCTCCAGCAGCTGCTCAAAAAGTAAAACGCTTTATTGTGAGACACACAATGTGGTCTTTGTGCTGCAGATGCTTTAGAGAGGCAGAGAGTGATGTGGTGACACATGGAACCTGGAGAAGGTGATGGAAGTGAGTGACACCAGAGTGTTATGTCCCCTGGGAGAAACAGGAATGGAGTATGTTGAAGGGATGGATGCGGGAGTGTGTGTGTGTGTGTGTGTGTAGGGGGTGGGGGGTAAAAGGAGGATAAAATCAGAGACAGGAGTGAGGGTCCAAATACCTGAGCAGCTCCATTTGCATTTGACATTTCAGGCACTCGACTGACACTCTCAGAAAGTAAAAATGATTGCAGCAGTAGAAAAAGCTAGGTCACACAAAGCAAGATTTAGATGTAAAAACCCTGCTAAACAGCCTAAACCACAAATGAATTGGTGCTGCTGCAGAGAAGAGAATCCCATAACTCCTGACAGATGTCACAGATTCATCATTTTTGCCAAAACTAATTTCAGAGGACAGGAATCAGGGCTGGAAGGGAAATTTTTTTTCTGCTCCCAGAAGTGACGCCTGAACGTTTAAGAGCAAAATACAAAACTGTCTCTCTTGGAGCCGAAAATGAAAGATGGATGCAGCAAAAATGACACTGCATGCTGAGGAAGCTGTTTTTTTTTTTTACCCTCAAAAAGATTTAAATCCAAGAAGTGTGCAGTTTATGTCACAGTCCATGATGGCAGCTAATTAAATCCTTTCAGAAATTAGGTTATCTTTCTCTGACAGTTGGTGCCACCAAATTCGCCAAGTGAAGCCCTGAATTTCTAACTGCCACAGCACAAGCACGACTGCGGAGGCTGCTGCAGAGCCACTGCCTGACTTTAATCCGCCTGGAGTACAAAATGAATCTGCTGCAAAGGAGGCAATGATAATTGGGAGAGTTGCATCAAGTTTGTCATTCTGGATCAGTTTCTGCATTATTAGGCTGAGCTGAATATCTATTAATAAATTATAGATTTTATTTCAATCTTCTGCCGTGATTTTTATTCAACCTGAAACCTGACTCCTCTGACCTGTTCACTGTATTTGCATCCTCCTGATACAGGACTTTTAGTTGTTACTTTTGGACTGAACAGGGTGTCTGAGGACAATGTCTGCTATATGGAAATTGTGATCTTGAGACTGTCAGACAACAAGTCTTTGTCCTCTCATCAGGGGTTGAGTTCCGGTCCATATTCTGTACAACTTTTCACAGTCTGCATTTCTTCAATTATTCAATAATAAATTGATCAATCATTTCAGGACTAAAAGCTGGGAGACAGTGAGAGGACGTCATTAGCACAATTTAAGCAACGGGGATGGAAATGTTTGTTTTTGTCATGTAATGATTTAGGGAAGTTTGCAGTCTCCCTAACCCACCACACAGCTTACATCGTTTAGTTTGTCATAGTTTTGATAAGTCGTGGTTTTAGTTTGGTCTCCATGAGCTCCAGATGCAAATATCTGCATCTTTTGCTTCATGTTGTTTACCAGCTCGTCTATGATTGTCATTCTGTTGTTGTTGGGCAGGTAGTGCACAGTGCGAGTATCTGCTGCTGCAGCTGGAAACAAAGATGCTGGGAGTGTTTGCCTAAACCCTAAACAGTAAAGTTGCAGGTAATAAAACCAAATAAATTAACTGAAAGATGAAATTTATGTTTCAATTACACACATCAAAGTCACATGATTCATCAAGTCACTAGAAGTATTTTATCTCCTTTAAATGAAAAACATTTAGATGAAATTTTATTTTTTCCTAAAAACGTCACATAAAACGTTTGTTGTTCATACTCTACACTAATAACACTCATGCTACGTTCCCAAACCACCGAGTAGTTAAAAAAAATTACGCTGCTGTGCTGTTGACCAAGTGATGTGTCACTATCTTAGGACATATTTCTAAAAGCAATGAGTGTGGTTCTGCTCTGCACACTCTGCATAGTCTGATATTGCTCAAAACAAAAAAGCAATCACTAAGTAGTTTGTATACCTAAAGTAATCTAAAAATCATTTTGATGGAAGACATACCTAGAATATGGAGAATGGCTTGACTGTCATTGCAACAGTGCTCCCTAGTTACCTGGAACTGCACTTTGTAACTCAACCAGAGTCAGAGCAAGCAGCTGAGTTAAGGCACAACTAGCTCGCCATTCTCACTGTGGACAAAGAAACCAAAGAGGTCCTGTGACGGCCCTGACCATATGTGTTTTCCTGTCTGTTCACTCTGTTGCAGGTGGTTTGATCACCTCTGTGTTCAGCCTGCTATGTCCTGGTCTCCTGCTTTGTTTTGCCTGACTTCCTGGTTACTGGGAGACTCCACCTACTCATGATTGATGACTCACTGCAACTGCAAAGCAGAATATAAAAGCCAGGTGGCCACCATGGCATTCGACTGATCTCTCTCTCGCCCTGGATAGCCAAGCTCCTGCTTTGTTCGTATTTTTGCTTTTCGTGCATTTTGTTATTATTTGATTCAAACTGTCCTTGTAGACCTCCCTTAATTGTCATGGCCTAAAACGAGCTGGCCATAACAGTCCTTCTTAGAAGAGAAGAAGACAAGAGAAACTAACCGTGTAAGAAACCAAACAAGAGTGAATACAATTCACTCAGGAGTTTTGCTTCTTTGCTTTTTGTCTTGTGCTTTTCTAATTGGTTGACATTTAACTATGCAATTCCATTCTCTTCAATGTATTACCCCAAGTGATGCAGAGCAGCAGTAAAGCCGCAGTAAAATTAGAGCGAGTGAGAGAAGAGCAGAGAGAAGTTTAATAATTACATAACATCTGTCCTGAATTGGACTCCTGTTTTACATGCAAATTATCATGTCCATCATTTGTGTCTTCAAATACCAAATCGCATTGTTGTAACCTAGTCTAAGTCTAGTCTAAAATGTGTCTGATGACAATGTTTGTGTGTGTGTGTTTGTATGTGTATGTGTAGCAAGTGATAGAGAGGCGAAGGAAACATCAGGTGAAAATCCCTGCCACCGGTGTTTTTTTGGATAGTTTTTTCCTCCCACTTGTTGAGGGTAAGGGGCAGAGGATGCCGCACCTTGTTTAGGCAAATTAGGATTTGTGAATATGGGTTATGTATATAATATATGAATGATTGATTGAGATCAATAACAAATCAGTAACACATTTTTTGTTGTGTTTCTTTTTCATTACTCAATGAGTGCAAAAAGATTGTATCGTAATATGTATTTTGCTCTCAATTCTAATCGTGCAGATTCAGCAAACGATGGAAAGGTGTGACGGAGGGGGGGGGCATTCTATGTAAGCATATAGGATCCACTGCACTATAATAATTATCTAATTTAGATTAAAAATATCTAGTTTGGAAACAGCATATTTAACACAACTGTATTTTAAATGGTGCAGATACTCCATAGGCAAGTTTGAGTCTGGATATTCTCAAGAGTTTTTAATAAAAAAATAGTGAGTGATGCAGCTTTAGGTCTGTTTTCTGAAGATTAAAAAACTTAAAACTGTACTGAAAACACTTTTGACATTTATAATTTATTTATGTTGTTAGCAAACTTTTAGAATACATCTTTGCTAATATGGTTAACCAGACTTGGCTTTGATAAGTCTTTTGATTTACCACCCTATGTATTAATGTATGTGTAAAACAACACTCTCTGGAGAGAACAGTCGTTTTATTGTTTCTTGTCTTGAAACCATAGAGTGACTTTTGTTCTGAGAGACAGCGTCAGAGACAGATTGAACGTCTGTCGTGTTTTCTTTTCTCCTCCTGGCTCTTGGTTGTTCTCCAGCCGTGTGTTGGCAGGAGGATGTGGCAGGCACCATTAGGATGAAAAATGACAGTGAAGTCTGGGCCAACCTTCAGGGTTTGCAGAGAGGAGAGACTTAACAACCACATGCACTCAAACATCACACACACACACACACACACACACACACACACAGTGCAGAGTACATGCATATACACACTTTTGCATACACCACCAAACCTAATTTCCTTTCTCACTTCCCCTCAATATTCTGCCAGTGCTGGTGCTCTTTTAAAGCAGCTTCCGCCACACCAGTGACAAGCCTTGAACATTTAAGAGAAAAGCTTGACCTTTATTCATGTCTGAGCTTCTATCTGCAGTGCTCCTGTGATCTAAAGAGAGCTGCAGACAAAGGGAAAGAAGCTCTCAGGGAGACCACCGTCCACTTTCACTGCTGCGATTAATTATTTCTAGGCCATGGTGATTCACCATAAACAGGACAATGAATGCATTCTGCCTATGTGTATGTGTACTGTAAGCCTCATGCATTGCTTCTGTCCCTCCTGACCAATGTGTGCTCTAAAAGAAACATCTGGAATCAGAAAGTAAGCGTTAGTAATTTAAAGGTACAAAAATATGTGTCCTGCCGTAAAGATCACGTCAGTGTTCGGTTGGCTTGTCACTTATGAGCAAAGTTCATGTTATATTAATAGAAACCTACAATTTGTTCTACACCAGTTAGCATGACATCATCAAATAGATGAAAATTGTTTTATGCGCGAAGTTCACGGAGATAGACAACAAGCTCCATAGAATCTCTCAGATGTGTTCAAGCTTAGTGGATGCTGTGGATACATCACAACTTAGAGCACCATGGCATCATGTTCTCCCGGTGTTAACGCTCACTGCAGATACTGTCATGGTGTCGGTATACACAACCATCCATTGACCCATAAAGTGAATGTAGTACAAGGGAGCGTCTGACAGCAAGGCGTGCAGGACTTTTGGCTTCAACATCCAACACTAAAGCTCACTCACCCTCACATCATGAAATGGGCCTCAGCAGAGAGGCAGAGCTGTTTCAGGCTCTGTCAGCCGTGATCACGTAATGGCCTCTCCGAGGAATGTCGCACAGCCACAGGTGCAGGTGGAGGCAAAGGTTTCCGGTAGTTCAACCCTCCAAACATGGTTCTGCGGTCTCGGGGACTTGGGGATGTGGGATCAGAGGGCCTTGGCAACTCCAGTTGAGAGACAGTCTGGACGTAATGGAGCTAGTTAAGTTCCTGTGGCTCTGTGCCGACCTTGTCCAGGTGGAGTCACGCACCGATTCACAGGGAGACAAATACAAATCTCTGCCTCTACCTCTGCATACTTCGGTTCTATTTATATTTCATCATATCTATTTCTCTACAGTGGGAATATGGTAGAGGGAAGAAGATGGGCATACTTGCTCAATTGCATATGTATGAAATTAAGTTCTAGCAATATGCACTGCTACCTACGTGAAAGTGATGGAAGTGCTGATGTCAACATTGTAAAATCAACCATTCAGTCTAGTGAGCAGAAAGTAGAAATGTGTATTAACCTAGTGCTGCAACTAACAGGTTTTTTTTTTTTTTAACATTTAATAAATTAATATGCAAAGTTAACAGAATGTCAATAACTAGTGTAAAATAACATGATGAAAAGTGGTTGCAGCTGAGAAACTGCATTTTAGGAGGAGAATAAATAGTTGTTTTACTGACTCTTTATTTCAGCCCAAATTGTGACAGTAAACGATAAAGTGATAACGCATATTAAAACGTTTATGAGTACTACCTATTGTTTCTGCTTCTTTGTACATTTTCAGGAATTATGAATTGAGAGATATATCCTTGGCCAATATGAGCTTGACTCCACAGTCTGTCATAATAATAGGCTGCTGACCACACAGACATCTGGGACCCATCAGCACAAGTGAGCATCCTGTCGTCATTCAGTTTTTTTGCATTACTTCAGCTCATTTCTGTTTCTTAAATTCCTTGAGGCTTAAGTATGGCATTATCCAAATCGGAAAATTAATGCAACAAAATTACCCAAACATGGTCTGAAACCGGATACAATATACGTATAGGTCAAGGTCAGACAATCAATGATCACCACAAACTGTAGATTCTGCAACGGGCCAGTAACAACACAAGCTCACTGTTGCCTTCTAAAACAAAGTAATGCCTTTCGAATAAAACACACTCAAAAATCTGATTACAGCATTTTGAGTCAGACACGCATTTGTGGTCCTGGTATGATTAACAGATAAGACCAAACCTCCTATCCATCATCCTTCCTTTTCTCTCTCTCTCTCTCTTTCTCCATGCCTCATCTGTGTCCTGTTGACGACCTCTCCTCCCCTTGACCCTGTCTTGGGACCCTGTCCTCATGTCTTTCCACAGTCCAAAGACAGGGAGTCAGAATGATTTATGTGTGTGTGCGTGTGTGTGCGTGTGTGTGTGTGTGTGTGTGTGTGTGTGTGTGTGTGTGTGTGTGGGGTTATTATGAAGTTTCACTGTGTAACTGTTGAAATGCCAGCATTGCACGAACTGAAGCATAGAGCTCTAAAATGAAGTTTATACTGCGACTTCTGGACTCAGCTGCTCTCCTTGAAAAAGAGAGTGATCGGATCATTTAGTGTCAGAACCACTTGGTCTCTCCCTCTGTTGTCATGCTGTTGCATTGAAAATAATAAGGAGCACTATGGTCCTAATTGTTCAACTGGAAAAGAACACAACCTGAATCCTTAACAATGATACAAAACATAAACAATATATATATAATTGATGTTCCATTCAGTGGCAGTGCCTTTATGGTTTCTCTTGACTAAGAGAAAAGAGTACAAACTATGATAAATAAGAATATTAAAAAAAACAGGCTTAATCACCGAAAGAAAGAGCTTGTAGCCGCTGCACACCAGACATGGTAGGTGGGCAAGATGGCGGTTCGAACAGATGCAGCGGCTACAAGCTCTTTCTTTCGGGGATTAAGCCTGTTTTTTTTTATGTTATCTATTGTTTTTTTTCATCTGTGTTGTTGAATCCAAAATGTCCCCACACTGTATTTGTTACTTCTTTCGTTGTCGTTATTAATTATTCATCACCGCTCATAGTTGTTCTCATTTTTGCATCAGCTTTAAGAGCAGCAACACATCACAAACAGAACCTGCACATAAAGAATCTTGAATGGAAATGCTGAGAGTATGAAAAACCTATGAAAATATAAATTCAAAACGCTTTACTCACAGCTAAATTGGAGAAGTTGGCTTATTGATAAAATGGGACAAAGTGTAATGGAAGCAGAAACACATCATGTCTGTGTTGAGTGATAAAGAGACATCTTCCCTTTTCAGCTTAATACATAGGGGGAAAACCAACATAAACACCATATTTATATTATGTTCACATTGTTTTTAGGTGATGATGTCCTGTTGTGGCTTCTTCTCCTGCAGAGGTTTATCAGCACCTGACTGGAAAATTAGCACTGTTACCTGTTTATCTGTATGACCTACTCCTCACATTAAAATAACAGCATGGGATGGAAACACACTTTCTTTTAACAATATTCTCAAATCGCGTCCTTCATACAGCTTCAAATGAATCGCTACAAAGATACAAGTAGTACATGAAGTAAAACACACTCATGAAACACTTTCTTTCACGTGCACCCCTTAACACCCCTTATCAGTCATACGATTATCTAAATAGACAATCCTCTCGCAGCAATGCACTTCACTTGATACTGTGGATACAGGACAGGTGCTTTAGTTACAGATTAAGATTAAGATACAGATTATGTATTTTATAGTCTCATAAACTCAATTATACTAAAATCCCAAAACCAAACAGGTGGAAAACAGTCCAGCACAAAGTGCATAAACACAACAATGAGTGCAAAAAAAGATCCACGGAGAAAAAATTTAACTTCCACAACAAAACACAGACTTCAGAGGCAGAATAACCATTAATCATCTCATGACACCGTCCTACAGGATGATGCTCCAAGTCGCACAGTAAAGTCTCAAACTGGTCCCATGAACATGACAGTGACCTCCTCAGTAGTCAAGTCAAGTCAAGTCAGCAGATGTGAATCCAGTAGAACCCTTGGATGTGGTGGAACAGTGCTACAGACACATCAAATGATGTTTGAAAGCAAAGGGAGGGGATGGTTTGTGTACATTTTACAAAACTCCATATACAAGAAACAACATAAAATGAAAACACCTATTTCTCAAAGTTGACCCATGCCATCTCCAGTTCATATGGCCCCACAATTACATTATGTCAAAGTCTATTAGACATGATTTCCAGTGATGCTTAGCATCCATTTCTACTTCAGAATAATGTAATTTCTATTATCCCTGCCAGGAAGCCTAAGAAGAGAAAGTGCATCGGTAAGTTAATTAAATCTAGAACATACCAGATTTTAATCATTGACTTGAAAGGCAACAGAATGGAGAGAAAAGCTTAACAGTGTATTTTTTACCCAGGCTCACCTAAATAGAAGAAGAGAAATGCATGTATTTAATTTATTCGAAAGGACCTTCAACAGGAGGTTCAGAGAAAAGGCGAAGGCAGTTTAAATTAACCATGGGCCATGTACTTCTTGACGAGTTTTATCAGTAATTACTTTGCTCATATCTGAATCACACTCTCATCATGCTTCGAGCACAAATTGGACACATAAAAAAAAATAGGTGCCCTTTTACATCAAACACATTCATTTCTAAATACAGGAGTCTTGTTCGATGATTTTTTTCTTTACACTGAGAACACTGAGTACTTCACATTTCCACTAATTTTAGTCTTTTTTTTTTCTTCCTAGAACACCCTCACATTATAATCCACCTAACCTTTGCTAAGATGTAGACGCTTGTTGGTGACCATCCACAATTACTGTTAATTTTAGTTCATTACATCTGAGTAGCATTTTATACACATAAAACATAAAGTACATTTTGGAGGCTGTCTTTTTAAAGGTGCAAGTACAAAAAAATCATAGACAATATATAAATGACAATGACATGACAAGTGAAGGAAATTATCTGGATTGCCACCTGTAGACAGACACAGAACTTGAGTGAAAAATTTATTTTTATTCCAAACCTATATGACCCCACTTCATCAACGGTACAGAAAAGAGGAAAAAAAGAGGTAAAGTCACACAAAGAGTGTATAAGTTACGACTATAAAGGTTCTGAAAATCCAGTCTGGACTAAGAGTAAAATAGAAGCCTGCCATTTCCTTTCTAGAATTCACAACAATTCTGAGGATCGCACTACTGATCCTCGGAGCTGCCTCGCCTGAATATTTTCACCCTCTTATCAACCTCCTTAGATCTTGAATTAAACTTCTCCTTTCAAACAAATTCCACATAAACTTGTATGTCAAACCCTCCTACCCGTTCTAACTTCATTACACACATTCCCAATTGCCTAACTTTGACAATTATCTGAAGTCATTGTTTAATTTGAACTGTGGCTAATGGACATTGATTATCTGTAAAGACTCTTGGGTTGGAAATTAATTTCTCTTTAAGTGGCTTGACACTCACTTGAAAAAGCACTAAAAGAAGTATTTGCTTTTTACGTGTGAGGAAATATCCATTTTATCCTTTTTGATAGTGTTGGATTTCACCATTTGTATTAAAGTGCAACATAAAAAGTAATTATTTTCCTTTTCATTATATGAAAAGGTGTGAATACGCACACCACTTAACACAATGCTGAAGTAAAAAGTAGAACACATCCTCTGACCTTTACGTAGACAAAAAAGACTGTTTTAAGCAGGCTGTTGTCGTGGTCCTGGAACCAATGATGCTGAATTTCAATATCTTTCTTTAATCAAAGATTGGGCGAATGGCAAATGGTCATATTTGTTAACAGGAGAGCCGTTTAAGTCCATGGGCAATGCATTAAGGCTCCTGGCTTGCAGCCGGTACATTACACTCCCGTGGCAGGTGAATGTGTGCTCAGGTAGTGGGGTCCCACATTCAGCAGTGTCCTCTCTAGTAGCAAAGCTAGTGCTAGCTGTCAGTCTAGGGGGTGAATTTTTTGTGTTAAAACCCCAAACAACCTTTTTTCATTGGCAAGTTCACCAATTTACAATCAATATGTTTGATTTAGATAATGTTGTTGGTTGATAACAGTCGCTTCTTCTTCCAAATGTTTTCATGTTCCCTGGTTGCGCACTGTGAACGGGCACAGTTTGCAGAGTGCAATATTCTACAGCACAGGTGGCTGGTTACAGTCATTGTCACTGTCATGTTCTGTTGGAAAACATTTGACCTCAATTATCTGGTTTACATAAATAATACACATTACATGGAAAAATGGAAGTATCATCCAGTGTTAGATAAATTTTCTATTCCTACTTATGGTGTTAATGTCTTTAATGTACCAGTGCATGTTGTGGGTGAGCGACAGAGTCCACTTTTCAATCAGCTGACGCACCTTTCATTATAAACAGCCTTACATTATTCACAACATGCATCTTCTGTGTATTTGACCATTTCCCGTAGATCCCATCAAATGTGGTTACCCATGTTGTCTGTGGAACGGGAGTAAAAATTCAGCAGGCAACGTTTTTAGGATTGTCTGCCTGTAAAAAAATAAAGACAAGACAGCGATGCTGTTTCCATGGCAATGAGTAGCAAACTAGAATCAGTCAAACGGTCACTTCCTGGGCAGAGCAGCAATTACAGTAGCTGCTTGCATCTCATTTCTGTGACTGTTACCAGCATAGGGGGGGGGGGTGCTATGGCAACTCTGGTATTCCTTCATCTTTAAGGTAAGGTGGCTAGAATATAAAAGAAAACAGACATTTACTTTTGACCATCTAATAACAGCCTTAGTTCTTAACATTTATATTGTTCATCTCACAAACACAAGGTATTTAATCAAGTTTATTTGTTTTAGCAGACCTTCATCTTAATACAGTGAGATTGGTAGAGCACAGTGGTCTGTTCATTCAAATCAGACTTTAATTCTTCCCTGAGTCCATCTCATTATTCACTTCCTACTTTGAATATCAGCAGTTACAGAGGGTTCAGTCTCATCCCTCCACAGGCAACAACACAGTAGCAAGAAAACCATTTGTTAAGAGAGGGGTTGTTGACAACTTAATATATATATGACTTATTTGGCTTATCTCACCAACCAACTTCCTTAATTAAAGTATTGGCACAGTGATCCTGTCACCAGGATCTTTTAATGAATTATGTCTTTTTGGAAGTAGCTTCATATTCTATCCTCTGTGAACGTCTTGAGGCCCCTCACAGATTCTAATAACTGATGTAACAGAGACTCCAACAAGAGCACGCCACAGCAGAAGAAAAATTTGACGAGTTACCCCCAGGCCCAGGGAGAATTTGCGAGATAAACCTGTGTTGTTCTACCAGGGCACATTATCAACAGATGGCAAGTGCTTAAATCTTGTCCCTCAGTAAATTACATCTTCCTTTCGTCATATATCTGCATTCATCACAATTTTATATTGTGATAGCAGCTTGTATAAGTTAACTTTCCTCCCTAAAGGGAATCATCTTTCACAACTTGCTTTTCATGTTAAGCACCAACAATGCAGCAGATAAGGTGAATATTCTCTACTGATTTACTTCATTTTCCTTTACAAACTGGCAGATATCTTTGTCAATTACATACAAAGCTACACTTTTCAGCATTCTGTAAAACTACAAAATGTCACTTTTAGCCTGAATTCCATCTAGTTCTATCTTTATTTTAATGGGTGAATTCTACTGTGGATTTTGCACAAGCTTATGCCTTTTCATAAGATGGAACAGGCCCACATAAAGTTGTTGTCTCAGATATGCCTGCGGGGCTTTGAGGTTTTAAGACTGTCTGAGTGTGACAGTGGCTAACAAGCTACTGCTTTATTGACATCCAAAAAATGTTTTGAGAATACACTTTTCTTTTTTGAAAACAAAATCTGCTGTAAAACAAAGATCCATGGGATCAACACATAGAGTAAGTATTACGGGGCAAACATTTACTTATATAAGTACAAATACAGTAACAAGCATAACATTAGTCGAATGTAGGAAAAAGATAAAGACAACTTGTAAAGTATTTTGTATGATTGCTGATGACGTAAACAAAGTATACTCTTCAGACTTTCCATCTGTTCCATCAGCTTATATTGACCAGTAGTTATATTGTAAGGTGACCTTTAATGGCCCTGTTGATTATGAGGGGAGCAATGGAGGTAAGTACAAGTGACAAGCAAAAACAGAATACAAAGTGATAGTTCTTCAGGTTGCAGCATCGTGGGGCAGGGCGGCTGTGGCTGAGGGGTAGAGTGGTCGTCCTCCAACCTGAAGGTCGGCAGTTCGATCCCCGGTCTGACCCAACTGCATGCCGAAGTGTCCTTGGGCAAGATGCTGAACCCCGAATGGCCCCCCATAGAAGAACAAAGTGCTGCGATAGATGCATTGTATGAATGTGTGTGTGAATGGGGGAATGTAAAAACTGTACTGTAAAGAGCTTTGAGTGGTCATCAAGACTAGAAAAGCACTATATAAATACAAAACCATTTACCATTACCATTTGACAGTGACGATGAACGTCCAGTTTGCCGTGGTACACAACTCCTCCGGGTCTTAGCCGTGGGTAAGGACAACTGTTGGCACTTAATCTTCTGATCTTCAGCAGCAAGGGTTTAAAAAGCAGCGCAAAATGTCTTTACTTTTAAATTTCTATATTTCATATGTTCTGAAGGCAATTTGAGTTCAGATATGCATAATTCACTAAAGTCTTCAGTTTCATAGTTATTTATGAAAAATGAAAATTGTGAAATGAAAAATGTTCAGATATTAAACTGATGCTAAGTAACACTGAATTCCCTGAGATTCAAAAACAGCATCACTGATGTACATGTCAAATATAAAGCAGTTCTATTAATGAGCACATCTGGTGTTTGTAACACACTGCAGGATCATGTGAGGTTCACTCAGCCACTTGTCAGTAACTGGGTGTGTAGTCGATGTGAACTGATCACTGCATCATGTTGCTCCACTCCCACTCTCATGTGCTCTGGAGTATGCATTGTCCTCTGTCCTGACCTAACATCAGACATTGAGTATTTCTGTCATAATTTTTTAATGCAACACAAAAAATACGTTTATGCTTATATTATAATCATTACAGCTGACACAGGCTTACTATGTGTAAACCTGAAGTTCTCAATCAAGTCACACCGAATTACATACATTCTGTCTTCTACGTGTATATATCTGAAGGTTTTCGTCAGGTTCTCCGGATTGTTTTTTGAGTAAATTACAAAAATGTTGAAAAATCTTACTATGATAAAGAAAGTGAAAAATAAATCATAGATTCGCCTCTTTAATTAAATAATAGTTAATGGATTCTTCCTTGGAATCCACCTTCCTCTCCAGCAAGTTTCTAGAAAATTGGTTGTGTTGTTTTTGTGTTATCCTGGTAAGAAACAGACAAACAGCAATGAAAACATAACTCCCTTGGCGGTAACAAACTACAAAAAGATTTGCTGATTTATTTGCATTAGAAACGCAGAATTTCTGAAATAAAGTTCGAACTGCGAATCACATTTTCGCACTGAGCCCCTATGAATTTTTAATTCTATATGATCACACATATTTTCACACATACTGTTCATAGCAAGGCGACACATGGTGGTCTTACTCTCTTCGGACCACTCTTTCTAAAGTCTGCTCCTTTTAACTCCAGACTTTCAGGGATACAAGTCTTGCAAATGCGTGCAGTCTGCTAGATATTCTGTGTCATCTATGCTGTTCCCATTCGTCGATGCCTGCAGCCTCCTCTCAACATCACTATGACAATGAAACTCTGTTTGGTGCTGGAGAAAGGAGTGATGAGTGAAAGAACTGGAGGCGGCTGGGGAGGAGATGACGACTAAGGTCCCCAAGCCACATTTTGAATCCGGGCTCCACTTCCTCTGGGAACCAACTTCTCAGAGACTCAGCTCGGCACCTCTACAGGCCCCAGACCCTGGTGCTGACGGATGTCCAGGTGGCTGACCATGAAGCAAGACAGCCCCATTAGCAGATGGGAGTCAGATCATGGAAGTGTTCGTGTGAGACGCAGCACAGCTGAAGGGGACAGCAGGGTCTGTCTTCACCACCATGACGGCACAAAATAGATCCCCCATCCCCATGCTAATTACTATGGAACTATGGACAGAATTACAATAATAACATGCTGACGACACTGTGTCCCACTTTGCACTAGCCATTTGTCTGCATCAGGCTGTTTTTCATCATTCAAGTTTATTTACAGATATAAAAAGGAAACGTAGAATATTAATTATTGGGCTGCATATCAACAGTTTTTTGCTAACTTGATTAAAAATCTGTTTGGAACTGCTGAAGCACAGTATCATTTGATACAGGGTCTTGCTTTATTACCAAGTCTTTCTGCCCTCAGCAGTGTGTGTGTGTGTGTGTGTGTGTGTGTGTGTGTGTGTGTGTGTGTGTGTGTGTGTGTGTGTGTGTGTGTGTGTGTGTGTGTGTGTGTGTGTGTGTGTGATTGTATGTGTGTGTGTGTGTGTGTGTGATATTTTGGGAAAGTGAGAACCTTTTGCAACCCACACTTTGTGACCCCCTTTAGTGGACTGTTTGGGGGTTAAGACTTGGTTTTAGGGTTAGGGTGAGAATTAGGTTCAGGTAAGGTTAAGGGTTAGGGTAAGGGGCTAGGTAATGTATTATGCCAATGACTGTGCTCACTAAGATAGCTGTACAAACGTGTGTGTGTGTGTGTGTTTGCGCGAATAGCTAAAACACGCATGGTTTTAACCAGACCTTGTCTAATGTCAAATGTCAAGGTCAACAAAATATTTTTTTTTTAAACAGATTTTTCTCATTTGTCATCATATGGTATAAAAAAAGTGCCACAATGATTAAATTAATGTAACAGTGGAATTATAAATTGCCATTTTTAGAATTTTTAAAAGTTGGCATTGCCAGATTGGGATATATACAGTGCATGCAGAGTATCGCTCCAACAATGCTTTTAATTTAGCTTTATGTTGCATATTCCTAAATTAATGTATCTAAAAGCAGACCTGGGTCCAAGTTTTATTCTCCCTCAAAAGGGCTGAGGAGTAATGGATATGAATAGGAACTCTATTGCAGTGTAGCCAGTTCCAGCCAATACAAAACTCAGGCAATTTCAATTATACTTATCTTTCAAACACAATCTGAAGTCTCTTTTAAGAATTATGTTTTTTTAATAAATCTTGTAGAAATACATGTATATGTTAGATGTTGAGCAAGAAACACCTAGAGTGAGTCTATATTACGTTTTGTTTCACAATGTGTGCACCATGCTCCTGGTTTTTATTGAGTTGGACATAATAAATCAACTTAGATATTTTACAAACTATTGTTAACTTTATAGTAAAATGTAGAGACAGCATAAGCTTATATCAATATGCACTGTGTGACGTTTGCTTACGCTTGCAGATCTTTTTTCTAAATAAATTTATTTAGCAATAGAATTTTCTTAATGTTTCTTCAAGCAGATTCAGCTGGAGTTGTGCACTATTTGTCTTTATACTGACTGACTGCTGAGAGCAGTTTGGCAATAACAGGCGACAGAGATTTGACTGAATGTAAACATTCAGCAGCACCTGTCATTAGTAATATGATACCAGCAACAAAGAGCGTCCCCAAAGCCCCTAAATCCCTCTATGGAGACCGTCTTTTCACACCTGGAAGTCACGGGCACCAGCACCATGCACAAAATCCACCCACTCCTCTCTCAGGTCAAGGTCGACGATTTGAGGGGGCAGGGGAAGCCATCACTCCTGCTGGGTCAGACCTCCTGGGAACGTGATTAAGTTGGGTTACTTGGTCACCGCCCACCCTCTGCAAGGATGTTGGACTCCTGCTATTTGGCTAATGATTAAAAAACTGCCTCTGTACTGTGGGTATAACCCTCAGGGTTATATGGCTATTGCCAACAACGTTCAATATGTACTACAACTGGCTTTGAGAACAGTTACTGTAAAGAGAAGAAAGGAAGGGGTGATAATAGAGTGACACATGCAAACTGAACATGTGACAGCCTGAAGAACAAGCAGATCTATTTAATATTAACAAATTGTTAAACATTTATGTGATGATTGTTGATTTTATATCATCTAGCACAATTATAACGTGGAAACCTGTTGCTGTATGAAGGACGTCTATTTTTATGGCAAACAGTGAAAAGGGCCTTCATCAGATATGGCGCCTCAGCCTTGGGTAACTAATAAAGTTCTCAACAAAAGCAAACAGAAACTAGAGGCCTCTCTGTCACACAAAAAAAGACAGACAAAAAAAATGCCAAACAACTTAGTAAGGATACAGAACAAAACTGCACTCAGTTTTGCTTCTAATTACACTAATGGAAATCTCTTTGTAGGCCTCAGAGCCTCCAAACCGTGGAGCTAAAAGAGGATAGGCATTCTGCTAAAGGTCCCATTGTGCTGGGTAAGCCCCTGGCTTAGACAGAGAGGGAGACAGGACCAGCTGTAATTAGTGTAGCTCCCTTGCTGCTCTACATCTTGCCAGGAGAAGGCTTTGCCCAGTGAAAGGTGTCTCCACAGGGCTCTCTGACTAAAATGAGGGCGGATCACCAACTAAAGGTCCAATGGAAGGGGATCCCTGAACTTCAATCTGACATGCTGTGACTAAATTAGACAAGGGGGAGTCACACAATATAGGTGGTTAGATGAGTGTAGGGACCTAATTATGGAAGTAGTGAGGGAGGATAGTGAGCCATTCACTCAGCTGCTGAGACCAGTACCCGTCTTGTATAACTCTTAAATAAAGGTCAAGAATTCATTAAACAGAAACCTGGCAGTGCTCAGGACTCTTGCATATGGCATTTGATAATTCTTAGCATAATCAGCACAGAGACACACATAAATGGGATTTGACTCATCAGGGCAGTTCAGTGCCATGTGCATGACCAACCAAGAATGGAACACAAAACCTCCTGTAAATATTTGAATGTTATTTTCAGAACCATGACACATACATTATATATTCCATGGGAGAATCATCACTCATCTTGAGCTTAAACAGGCTAATACAAACCATGCACTGTTACAATATACAATGCTGGCTGCAGTCAGGAGAATAAACAAGGGTTAAGGTATTCATGGAAAACTACTTTGGAAATATAAAAAATCCTGCCATGATTTTACTGGATAGGCAGCTATTTACCAATGTTTGTCTTAACCCAGCATACCAGAGCTCTTTTCTTTATTTTGTTCCCACTGTGGATGTTGTCTTTGGGAGGTAGGTTGTTCACACCTCAGTGATCAGCCATAATGGTTCCCACCCCAAAGTCGGCCATTTTTCCCAGCCCTTTGCCCTGTGAGAATGGATACCCTCTCCCTTCATTTACCCTCACCATGAAATAAAAGGGCCTAAGTAATCTCCCCATGCTCTAATCAGGGCAGCTCAGGAGGATTGTACAGAACCAGGAGGTTCACGCCTTTGTTCCGGCCTTGACCGTCTTGATTCCCTTGACATATTCTGGCAAGGTCCACCACCCGGAGGCTTTTTAATTTGCTCTCTATTGACTGCATGTTAATTGGGTTGAGGAGCGATGCATCCAGACTTCAACCCCAAGTTCTGCCATCTTAAACCTTTATTGTGTTTTTAACACATCTTACAAAAGATTCACAGGCTGCTTCAACGGAAGAAGTGTGAAGAAATTAGAGGAGTGGAAGAACTGTGAAGAAAAGGACAGGTTTTTTATTTGTTGTTTAAATGACATGTTCTACATGTCTGAAGATAACAGTCCATAGTTTCGCTACACCATTTATCAGCACTGTCTTGGTTTTGACATAATTGTGTTTGAGTGATCTTATAGGTGAGCAATAACACAACCAATTATTCAACTATCTGACCCCCTTTCTACCTATTAACATATGAAAAAGAAAAACTTGATCCTGAAACTCGATCTGATTTGGCTGGACCTTATCTGAAGGTTATGTTGCTGACGTTGTGATTAATTGAATAAAGTTAAAAAATATACATAAACATAAATTAATCATACAATTTGTTTCATCAAATCACTGATTTTATTTGATCGTTCAACACTAACTCAACATAATAGAAAACATTTAATTTAATGTGACCCTTTAAAACTATATGTCATGAAAATCTTATATGTATTATAAACTTATTGAGTCAATAATAATTGTTTCAATGTTTCTCCTAATTAAAGGAAAAGTATGACTGTCCAGATAGCCGAATGCACCATATTACCCTGAATACTAAATTATCTTGATTTTCAGACAAGTATGGACTTAAAGAAACAAGTCACTACTTAAGATTGCACAGTCCTCATCCTTGAAGTGTTTTCTCTTGTTAGACTTAAGTATGTAACATTTCTTGCATAATGTAAGTCCTTCATTAAGTAGCTGCTGAAGTATGTTTACTTCTACTTTCTGTTTATCACTCACATATTCTCTTAGAAGTGGTTGGAATGATTTTCTCTGGAAGTAAGCATTTTTCAAACGTGTTTGAAATTCCATCGTGACTTTGTGTGACCCCAGACATCCGGTGCTTCAAGAGTCTTATAGGAGACTTTATTTCCATCATCACTGCAAAACACACGACATAAATCAATAAAAGCTTAGTTCCCATCAGCATAGGCTTTCTAAGCATTTATAGGAATGACTAGAGTTAAAGAAGACACAATAAGTAGACTTGTAACTAGCCAATGCTGTACCTAAATGTGTATTTTTAAATGTGTGTAAAATAATGTGCTCTGTACATTTCATTCAAGCCATTAAGTAATTACAAAGGCTGTCATGTGAAACTCACCTTGAAGATTGCACTGCTTATCCTGCATATCTTGTATTCCCTTCTCCAAGGGCATTCCGTTTATTGTCAGCATTTCCCTATTATTAATTATCTCGACTGTGGCAGCCCAGCATTTGTTCCACCATAGTTACATAATACACTAAAACACTTCTCATATTAACATAAGACAGCTATTTAACATCAGCTGGCTCTTCCTGTCACTATTCCACTTGTTACCGCCTGCTAAGGTCCATAGAATTTTTACTCAAAGTCCATAGTTTCAGCTGCAGTCGTGGCATCAATGCAATTCTTATCTTTCTCTCTTTAATCTCTGTACCTTACCGTTATGAGTGAATAAATTCAGTGGGAAACGTTATATATATATATGTACATATATGTACATAAATAAACACAAACACAGTACAGTATAGCAAGTAAAGCATGCTACATTAAGGATGTGGAGGTGAGGAGAAAGTGTGTGTGTGTGGGGGGGCTGACTGTAACAAATGAAGTGTCCTGAAAAGAGCACTGGGCTGTTTAAGTGTGTAATCATTTGTTGCCTCCCTTTAGACCCACAAGCCTGACGAGAGGAAGTCAACGCTGGAAGATTCATGGAATCCCTGAAATTCAAAAATGCACCCCAAGGACTCTCAGTGAGGAGCTTCACACGTCGATGGTGCGGCCTCACTCTGCTGTTTCTCTCACAGAGCGGGAGCAGTCCATGGCGGATTTAACTGGATAATGGTATTGGTTTCACATCAGCGCGGGAGCAGGAGGACCACAGTGGATAAGCTGTAAGGACAGCCTCTTTCGCGCCCCTGTCTCCCGCTTCTTGACTGAGTAATTATTCCTTAAGCCCACCTACCCAGGCAACAAAAATAGAATTGATTTCCCATTATGTGAAGCATCAGTCCTGCTGGGGAGGTCCTGTCAGGGTGACCAGGCGGCGAGCAAATGTGTGTAACCTGCGAGTCTGGTGCTGGCTGTGCGCTGCTGCACTGAACTATCGATGGGATCCTTTGCTTCATTTCCCAAAACACACCAGACACGCTGCTGTTACACATTTCTGCCTGATAACAGTGACTGGATAAAAGTCAGGAAAGACTGAGCCACACATCCACATGCTGCTGGAGTTATTGACTTGAAACGAGGCAAAAGGATTTCAAAGATGTTTCAGATACTATAGTGAAGAAAAAATGTAATTAACTCTTACATCATATATAAAGGATGATAGGGATGCCAAGATGTGATGGTCTTTTCCCTAAAAACACTGAAGTGACTGGCTCAGCCAGTGTGGCTGTGTTATCAACCACATTAACCGCTCTTTCCTCAAGCCTCACTGTGCGCCACTCTCCGAGCTTTTATAGCTTCTGACTGAGTGTGTACATGCTTCTTGCTTTCAGCTATTGGTCTTATTTCTTTCAAACCATTTATTTTACAACTTGTTCTCCTGAGCTGCAGCTTCACTTGCTGCTTCATTTAAAGCTTTTTAAAAATGGAATAGATTTGTTCAGTGAAATGTGTTCGAAAGATATGGACATAGTCTGTGATGTCTGATGAGCAGATCAGTTATGAATATTAAAGGGAGGAATCAGAAACGGACACAGTGAACTTTTAGATGCTGCAGTTTGTTCACATGCCAGAAATTATACAAAGATCAACACATTTTACCCGGCTGTGCTGTTCTGTGGAAAAACATTAGCACTGTTCCAGCCTGGTTGGATCGATCATGTTGGTCAAAGCTCAGCTTGGCACGAGCATCCCTGTCCTAATGGGAAAATGCCATTATAATGTGTAAGGTCATCCAGCATGTGAGTGGCTGCACAAGAACCAATCTTGATTGGAACCGGAGATAAAGGCTTTCTCACAAAGTGTGGATGGTAAGATTCACAGCTTTAAAAGCATATGATGCCGAGGCCCTGATTTAAAAAGAATGCACTGAATACAGTGGGATGTACTCAAGATGCGTTTTTCTTTGTATCAGCCTGTATGGTTTTGAAATGTTCACTAATAATTTAACATTTAGACTGATTCATTCTCTTTACATTGTTTCTCAGTCACCCTCCTCCTGCTGTCAGTGGTCAATTTTCCGCAAGTCTCCCAGTCAAGACTATCACAAGAACTCCTCAAATTCCTCAGTTTCTAAAATGTGGTGATACTTCAGGTTGTATATTTATAAGGGAGATAGATTAGTTAAAAAAAGGCGGCCAATTTTGGCTATTTGGTTATTTTTTATTTTGACTCAATTCATGATTTGCTGTCTGCTTACAAATGTCCATCAGGTGAGCGTTGTTGTTGTAGTATTGACTCGATTATGAAAATCATAAGCAACAAACATAATAATTGTTGCTAATCACATTTTATGGCTAAGTGCAATTATTGCATATTGCATATTAAATACAAAATGAGAGGGGTAATCTAGTAGTAATACATGTTAATGTTTTATAACTTGATTTTCACTTTTATTTAATCTTTACCTTGATTTCTAAATTAAATATAAAAGCTTAATTTAAAATAACTTAATGAATGATGAACTTTATCAGTCTTTTTCTTTACATTTGAGCCTTAGTAATTGTTTTATTTTATGCTCAACTATGTATAAAAGTCTGTTTCAACATTATCACATTAATTATTTTTATCACAAATTAGTATGTTTAAATACTGAAGGATGTGAAACGTAGACTGTCAAATACAGACTGCCTCCCATATTTGATTGGTGTGGGAAGGACGCAGCTTAAATCTGCTTTCATCCCATTATACAACCACACCATCCTCATAAGCAGGTGCCAATCACAGCAGGCCAACTCACCCCGAGCCCCGAGCGGCTGGAATTCATTAGAAAAAGCTGGGCATGTTTTTGTGCCGGCACAGCCCACATTCATCCAGAAACCAATGTGAGACATTCCTTGGGGCGGGGAGAGGTTAATCAGCAGGGCAAAAACAATGAGCTAAGGTCCTGCAGGTAGAGGGGGGATGAGGAGGAGATGGAAGAGGAGGGGCGTGTGATAGTCGGTGTCCGAGTGAGCACGAAGGACAACAGCGGGTAGACTGTGAAATGAGAAAATGTACCAGGAAATGCACAAGGACATCCAGGATGCCACACATTTCTGTGTATGAAGCAGATTTATGTCATGTGTGCAAAGTCACAGGGCTTCAGGGAAGCGGCTGGAATTCAACATGTGTTACAAGTGAGAGCTGACATGTTTTAGTAAGACAGTGGCCTCTTATCTGATGGTTAGAATTCATCACTTTACATGTTCATTCTTCCTGTTTTATAGCAAGGTTATGATTAGGCAAAAGAGCACTCATAAAACAAGTGCATAATGAAATGCAGAAACCAAGCAGCCTTGGGAAAAAAAGAAGCAGGAATGAAATTGAGTGGAAACTCAAGGAAATTGAAGTAACTTGTTTTAGTTTTTTTCCCTTTTTTTCTTCTTCACTTACTGTTAAAATGTTTGCACATCGACCCATTTGTAATGGGAGGCTCCATCCATATAATGTGGGAGCAGATCTAAAATATAATGGGGAGTAGATGACTTGCACAGTTGGATATTTGCACCTTCGCCCATTTTAACCGCTAATGGTGCGGTCCTAGTGTCAATTCCGGGCAAGTCCAGCTGTCAAACTGAGTGCAGTCCAGCTTTTATGAGACGTCAGTGGACAAGGCTTTGGCCATGGCTGTACCAGGATGACCACATATTGCGCTTTCTGCCACACAAATGTAACACAAATACAGTATATAGACCAGAAAACAGGGTTATGACAAAGAATGATTCACATACAGTCAGACAGCTGAGACCAAAGAGGGTTTTTCATTCTCTAGGGAGTATCATTTATTTTTAAGAGATAAGATTAACTGAGAAAATGAATGACTGATCAAATGTCATCATCTCACTTCTATTCCACCCTCAAGGATCTTGTAAAACCCAGTGATAGCATCCACCTATCTCAATCCCTGCTGTTGCTACTGGACATTTCTGAGCGTATATGGTCGTTTTTCCTTCATTAACATGCACCACTCTTGTTTATTTGTGCCTCAGTAATCAGCTTGCAGCATATGCTGTGTAGGCGGTAGGAAAGAGTCTGTAAAGATCCTTTGGCAACTCTATCTATTGTGGACCCTTGAGACTTTCCTCTTAGTTTTACCGCAACTCAACATGAGCTTATTCATCCTTGTCCATGTTTGATAACCCTCCCCTCCTGCGCCCTGTAGTTGTCTCTATGAAAAGTCCAATGTTGCAAACTGTCTTCTTCAGGTATCATTTCTGGCAAAGGTGTGTATGTATGATTTCTGAACTACATTCACGCGTGTTTCTTTTATCTTTCCTGTTATCGAGCTGAATTAATATGTTTAACGCTTGTCTACTGCTCCAGCTCTATAACTCTATGTATGTTTCTTGATGTGTGCTGTCAGGTTAATTTGAATTAAAATACTATAATAATACACTTGATAATGTTAATTATGACACACATTTGTCATGCTTTCTTCAGTAAACAGAGATGCATATCACTGTCTATGTCTGTTTATCCCCCAGTTTCTGTGTATGTGATCCTTTGCTGACGCCTGACCCACGTAGTTTGAGGTAAGCTCACATTCTGTGATCACAAATCGAGACAATCAGTCCTTTACTTGTATTATAAATGGTAAACGCTTTTCTAGTCTTGATGACCACTCAAAGCGCTTTACAGTACAGTTTTACATTCACACACACATTCATACAGTGCATCTATTCGCAGCACTTTATTTATACACGTTATTCTATGGGGGGCCATTCAGGGGTCAGCATCTTGCCCAAGGACACTTCGGCATGCAGATGGTTCAGACTGGGGATCGAACTGCCGACCTTCAGGTTGGAGGATGACCACTCTACCCCTCAGCCACAGCCGCCCTCATATTATAAGCAGGCTTCTTATTGTTAAACAGTGACTGTAAAAGTTACCAATGCAAAATGAGTGCATCATGTATGCTGGTTCTTCTGGGAATACCAGCACATGGTTTGGTGCAGGTATGCTGCGAACAGCATAGTTTTTCTGGTGAAACCACTGCAACAGCCATAGTGGTCCACCAGCTAAACCAGCACAGACAAACTTGGAAATAATACTGGTCTATGCTGTTTGTTTTTCAGCAGGGGCCCTCTCTCTTTCGAGTTGGTAATGTTTCTGGCTATATAATCACTTGTTGAGAATCATTGAGATCTTTATGTATTTTAAATCCAGTTTTGTTTGTGTAGTTTACAGTCGTCTTCTTTCCTGTTCTATGCATAACTGCATATGTAGGTATGTTACTTCCAGCTGTATTCACACCATTTACAGTTCTGTATATTGCATCACCCAAATCTTGGCGTGCTTGAGCATTCTTTTGGATGCACATGAAATAAACCCAAACCTGATACAGCATTTCTAAGGACCAGTGTTACTTTCTATGGTCTGTAGCTGATTTTCTGCCATTGAAGGAACTGAAGGAACTGTTTTGGCCATATACAAAATAAGAAATGCTTAAAAGACCCCTGAGGCTGTTTTGTTCATAATAGTTGTCTGTGTTCAAAGAGCAATTTAGTCCAATATAACCGCCCTCATACTTAATTGACTTTAACACAGATATTGTTATACATCCCATAAAAAATGCATCCAATGACAATTGGACTCCACCAGTTCATCCAGGGTAAATCAATTTGATGCCAAATAACCGCCCTGCCCTGTGGGTTCCCACAGTGACCTCATTTTTGTTCTAAATGTATTGATTTGGTTCCTTTTCTGTGGTTAGTATTCATATAAACCTAAATGGAACTTTGAAAGCTACTACTTTGAAAGGATAGTACAAAAAACACAAAATGGAGCATAAATGTATGAACATGTGTTAGATCCACACTCCCATTAGTTTGTTAAAATGTGTACTAGAGTTGATTGGACTGCTGTCAATATCAGTGCATATTAAAGTAATGATAGGACCACAAAATATACTTGTATCACATCCCCTCCAAGTCTATAGGGGGCAGCAGCTGGATCTCAAACAGCAACAGCAGATAAATTAGCAATGTGACATCGAATCTCACCTGCAGGAGCTCCGTAATCCTGGCTAAAGCCAAATTTCAGATAAAGGCGATGGCCAGACAGGCTGCTTGGACATGAGCCAGCCAGGCAAGCTGTGAAAAGGTCCTGCGGCCTTCTTCACATTTTGCAAGCGTTACATTTGTTCTAGCTCTTCTCCACTTCCCTCGCCATCTGTGGTCTTAATGAAGCTGTCAAGAAGCTGTCGTTCACTCATGAGTGGCTGTGCCTCACAGCACGATGGCTAACATTTAGGCCAACAGGGACTCTGCAGAGATGTGAGCTGTGGCATAAAGTTCCAGAATTGCTGCGTAAACTTCTTTCTGTACATCAGACATCATTGCTTGTCAGCAAGTTTTCACCCGTGATGAAAATAGACAAACAGGGTGCATTAACCGAATGACTGATGACAAAACACAGCATGCCATAAAGTCTTGGGCCAGAGTGAGCTTGTAATCGTGAAGAACAAAGAAGACAGAGAAAGTGCTCCTGTTGGTAGTGGAGGAGTCATGGTAATGGTTAACCACAGAGAAGGGATTTTGGTGCTTGTTCACATGGTGTCATGCATGGTTGCAATGGAACCAGAGGCTTCACAGCACTCTGTGTATACACACCCTCCTGCTTATTAAGTGCCAATGTTCATTGTTTAACAGGCAAAGTGGTCCCTCTCTCTGTCTAAAGGTAATTTACTAAAGTAAATCTGGAGTAAGGGATTAAGCAAGGGTACCGTTGCAGGATTTATTAGACATACAACTTCTTCTTGAGTTCTGTTATACAACCACACTGCTGTCGCACCAAAGAAAAAAGATGATACTTCTGAATCCACACACTGAAATGTCATGAGATCAAATTAAACCATTCACTGTGCAATCAGGATCAAGGTGATTTTCCTGCAGAATTTCTCTCTTTTTCACCAACTGAATAAGTTCCATGTCATTTAAATTCTCAGTGGCATCAATTTTTATTTTTTTGTCATGTGTTTTGTGCGATACTGAGAAAAGAAAATTAAGGAAATTGAGATCTTACTTTCGATGTACAATCCATATATAAATACCAATGTCTGACGATTGGACAGAAATAATTGTGAAAAACTAGGAGGGAATTTAGAACAACCCACTTAGGTTGTGTGTCCGTGGACCCAAGTTGGGAAGGCCCTCTAAAAGTGTGGGTCATCAGTCAGAGTAGCATGTAGCAGCCGATGTATCATGACTTTGCAGTCACCTGCATTTTATGTCTATGCTGTCCTTTTAAAAAACCTTCACTGTTAATTTATGCTTATCTCAGATGAACAACATATCCACAGTGATGTCATAATCATTCTCGAGGCTGTAGCTCTTCAAAGATGCTTAATTGACGAGGAACAATTTAAAATGACAAACAGTTTTGGATACCAATTTCAACAAGGGGAGGTTTTTCACCATGAGAAAGTGTCGCTTTTTCCAACGGAGCTTGTTTGGATTGTTAGAGTCGGAGAGGCTGGAGACTTTTTTGCCAGATGCATTATGCCAAATGGGGATGAGTAAGCAGTCCCTGCAGCCAGAGGTTGTTCTGGGCCATAAGGAGTGTGACCACACTGACGTTAGCCAGCGCTCTCCTATTATAGAGGAGGAGGTTAGTGTTGAGCCAAAAGAGGCAGACTGAGCAAGCCAGCAGCCCAGCTTAGTGGCTGTGGCCCATTCTCTTCCACTGGCTGCTAAGCCTGGACAGACACCCGCAACCGCAGAAGTTGGAGGAGACCGCTGCTCCGTTCCTTTCATTTAACCAGTCACTCTTTCATTTCTCCAACTCTAGCCTCTCTCTTTCACTGTATTCACATCTGTCTCTGTCAGCTTCTTCCTCCACCTTTGGCTCCTTCTCTGTTTTTTTTTCCTTTGCGCTTTATTTGGCTCCCCTACTTGTCAATCTGCTAAACCTATTAAGTATTACAAAGAGGGTAAAAATGTGGCGTAATGAAATAACACAGGGAATTACACCCTGTCATGGATGAAGATGAAACTGGTCTATTTATGTGCGCAGAACAAATAAACTAGCTTTGAGGCTGCACCTGGTATGCGTTGGCCACCGAGTCGTGACCGGGCGTCAGAGACGAGAGTTTTTCTGTTCAATAAAACTAAAGGGACATTTTCTTCCCAGAACTTAGGTCTTGGTGAAAAAAGAATGTTATGGTTGACCTAAGCTTAGAAATTGCTTACTGGGTCTGTGTGATGCACTAATGTTTTTAAACTGTATTCATCCTGGCTCAAGTTAGTCAGAGTGTATGGTCTTGGTTTTCAAAGCTCAGCTGTAAATGAACAAGAACACATCCATAGCTATTGTAACAGTATGTAACCTTGCATTTCCAACCATATTTTGACGATGCATAACTGCCATAATGATTCAGAGGAGCATTCAGCATGATTTGAAGTTGTCCACGGAAATGTGAGGTTTTACTGTTAAAATCAAAGGATAAAGGAGACACAGAGAAGCCAGTTGCTCCGCTGTCAGTCTGACTTCCATAGAAGAGAATGAATGCAGTGCAGCCAGAAGAAATGCTCCTGCTGTTCTGTCATAAGCACCATCCAGTGATGGTGCTGCTCCTTCCGCCTGAAAGCTAAGCTTGACATGAAGATTGTTGAAAGGCATAAAAAGAAATAAATGGTTATGCAGCATGCAGCATGAGGTTTGTTGCTATGGTTACCTATAAACACCAAGTGAAACCAGTGGTTATATTCTGCTTGAAGTGTCTGGATTTTTTAGACATGAGTGAGCAAGTTGGCAGAAGATCGATCCCATCCCATGAAAAAACAAACATGTTTTTATAGAGACATGTTAATTCTGATTCTGATTCTGATTAGTGCCCCCTACTACCTGTTATCATGCCTATCATAAGTTGTCATGAAAAATTAGCTGAGGGCAAATACAAGATGCAGTTAAAAAAAAACAATAAGTGGGACTTGAGAATTATCATTTCACAAACTATTTCCATCCTTCATAAACAGTTTGAACCTGTTTAGGTCCCCCATCTATTCCAATCATATATAATATATATGTATATGGATGGTGTGTCTCTACCTCCCACAGAAATGAAGACAAAATATGACATTTCGAGTGGGGGATGGAGTTGTGGTAGCGAGGTCACAACCTCTTTAACCGGAAAGGAACACGCTCAAATGTATGGACAAAGACTTTATTAGCAATGTTAAACTACATGAATCAAACAGTTGTCTTCTTTTTTAATAGGATTAACAATAGAATAAAGCACCTCCGATATATAAATAATAACAATAGCAAATAATACTTTGTATTAAAAAAGCTAAAGGAGATAATTGCACGTAGACACAAAATGGTATGTTTCTAGATAATGCAGGGTTCTCTTTACCATGAATTTCAACCGCAACATATTATGTTGTTAACAATTCTATTGTGAAAAATCTATTTCACCTCAGTAATTCCACTATCCGGTAACCCTGACATTTCTTTACCCTTTCTTCTATAGCTTTAATTTCCCTCTCTCCTGTCTGCGTAGCATTGTCTTTGCCTCAACTGTAGCTCAGTGCGCCCGCACAGAACTCAGGAGATAATGTTTAAAGCTACAGGACAGATTTATTCGAACGTTGTCTGGCCACGGCCAGAAGGATCCTCGTCAGCTCCCACAGCGCTGCTGTTCTCTGGAGCGGCGAGGGCACAGAAGGGGAACGAGTCACCCGGGCTTCAGCAGCACAAAAGTGCGCTCTCAGCGGCACGGCAAGGGAGATCAGACCTTTACCACCAGCTCCTTCTTTCTCATTACATACCTCCCTCACTTTTCTCTGAGGAATTTCTTCCTCCGTCGCTTTTTGTGTATATCTCTGTCTCACACATACACACACACACACACACACACACACACACACACACACACACACACACACACACACACACACACACACACACATTCAGAGGTCAGTCATTCATACAGAGTAAAACACCCACTGGGAGCATTGTGGATGGCTTCTTGCCTGACACTGAAAATAGCTCTCACTACTACACTTATTTTTGGAGCACCTTTGTCTGATCATCATCAGTGGATCTGCTCGTAACACTTTTGACTGCAGCCTAGAGACTAGCTAGAGGCTAACCTGTGTGCAGCTCTGCTCTGCTCAACAACTTATGGGACATGACAAACAGAATGTTGAAAACACACCAAATAGAACTTACTTTTGACATTTGATGTGATTTGGTGTTTTTACAACTCTGATCTTGAATTAATTTCATACTAATAGAAGTTCAAATGCACTGTAAATTCACCAGCATTATAGATATAAATACATGTAAGATCGTCAGTGACTTTAAAGTAAAAATATATACACAATCTGTTCAGCTGTTGACATTTCATTCAATCTTTTTGTTCTACCATTTTGAAGATTAGTAAATGCAATTATTAGTATGTAAAATTTGGGTTGAATCAATTATGAGATTAATTTATGTGTCGTTGTGTTCTGTGCAAACATGGCATCTCAAGTGATAACATGGCATCTCAAGTGATAAGTGAAAAGAGTTTCTATAAAGTTACTTTCATTGAAGTGCAAGTTCAACAGGATGTGCCAGGAGAAGAATACATATAGTTTTCGGTTGAAACCTGTCAAAAATAATGAATGTGAAGCCTCGTTGCACCTCGTATATGAAAATGCTTAAAGAAGGAGCTTTGCGTGTAATGGCACTAGAGTTGCATGGGAAGTCAGGAAAACATAAAGCGGCTGTAAAAAGACATCATGCAAAATCACACACACACACACACACACACACACACACACACACACACACATACACACTTTACTTTTACATAAGCAAAGATCTGTGAACGTTTGTTGATTTTAATGTACCCATTTGTTTTCATAATGGTCTTAAAAAGACTTCAGTTAAACTTGACGAAACACAGGGTGAGAAACCAAGTGTTCTACGGACATTATTTGAAAAAAATAAAATAGGATCAGATATGTTGGCTTTTGCTTTGGCCTGAGTGCAGCTCATAATCTGCTGATTTGGGGTTTTCATTTCAAAATAACGCTAAGCCATCATTAAAATCAATCATGTGTGAAAATGGGAATTTTTTTCAAGTGGACTTCATTTCATCACCCTTTCTCTTGGCCCGCAGGTTGGAAATGTGAGTGAACCTCAGTCCGCCCCCAGAGCAGTAATTCATGGTGTAATTTAAAAAGTGACCAAGAGAAACAAGACAGAGAACTGTGGAGATAAATAATAAGAAAATAAAATAAAATCTTGGATGAGCCTGGGTTAAAAGCATTAGGTCTACCTCCTGTGTCTGGCATCTCCCGGGACCTCTTACAGTGCATCAGATGTTAAACTCTGAATGACTCAGCCGCAGCTCGCTCATGCATGGTCCTCCACTGCCACCTGCTGGTCGCATGCAGGAAGAATGTGCTGCACTTTGAAACACAAAGAAGAGGAATGATCGCGTACACATTCGTATTTTGCCATCACGTTAAATGGTAACGAAATACAATACACAGCCCCCATTACCCTCAAACAGGTTCATTGGCTTAATTAATCCATTTAGTGGAATACCTTAAGTTTAGACATCCATTGTGAGTGATGATGAAGAGATCTCCACACACACACAGGCTCTAATGATAAACACATGTGAGTCTTCCCACTATCTGGGCCAATTATAGACAGCAGACACTAAACAATCTATCATGGCTGAATAGAAAAATGACCCCCCTGATACAAAAAGGGAATGAAAAATTACATGGAATGTGAAGAGGTGAGAGCAGATGGATTATGAACTATAAATGTATAACAAATGAACCGAGCAGGGGGCTCAGGACTGCCAGACCTGCTCCATCAATCACTGCTCTAACAAGAAAGTGGGCAGCATGTTGTCATTTCAAAGAGACGGACGTTTTCACGCTCGGAGGAGAGGGGTGCACACAAAACACACATCAAACAGAGATGGAAGGGGGAGCCCACTTGCAAAGATAGTCTCTCTGTGGGTTGTTTGTTGTGTGGCTGTTAGGTTATGAACTCATCAAACAGCTTTCAACCCAGCTTTATTTCACCCTCTCCTATTGCTCCTTTTATGTTTGTCTCTGTCGTCCTCTTTTCTTTTTCTTTTTTTGCCACATAGCAGCATGTCTCAACCCGCTGAAGTCAGTCACTCCACTGCTGTGGTCCACCGTGAAATTTCTCATCAGCTGCAATCCTGTATTTTGTTTTCATCTTGTGCCGCCAGCAGGTGACATTTCTGAGTGAAATGTCTTGACAGCCATGAGAATTGGAACAAACTCCCCCTCAGGATGAACTATAACAACCTTGGTAATCCGTATTGATCTAATTTCTGAAACCTATCAGTCGATTCTAATTAAACATGTTGTACCTGGTTTGCATAACCTGCTTGGCATTTTAACATTGTCAGTGGGAACCATTTTAGCAGCAGAGGCTAAGATGATCATGTATTGTTGATACCATTTACCACATTTGGATATAATTTATTGTGAATTATCGGATGCGTTTAAAATAATACGAGCTGCTCATATTCTCAGTGTATGTTTCAGTGATCTTTTATCCATCATTGTTTCTCCCATAATTGAAAGTAGCTATAATCAATATTATAAAATAACGACCTATCAAATTACATAGGCTGCCATCATTATAGAGCATTATGAGTTTCAGTTCATGGATTTAATCTGTTCTCGCTTTGAGTATTTTGACCTAAAATAAATCTCATTCAGATTATACTTGACCCCAAAGTGTGAACTGTGTGAACAAGAGGTTGATAATAATTTTCTTTATCAATATTTTTTAGATTTTGTATCATGAACTATTGATGTCTGGTGAAGAACCACTTACAGTGCCACATGGACTGATGAATATTGTTGAGATTGAAAGTGGCAAATATGTGGTTCCTCAGCTACCACTGGAACTTGAAGGAGGCTTTCTTCCTGTTCTGTAGTTCTCTCCTCACCTTTCTCAAACACACCTCTCATCCTAGTGCTCTCTGCTGCTGCACATTCCACACAGACAGTGCCTCTTGGCCTATATGCTCCCTCTGTATTACCTCGCTGCCTCTGCTTTGTCCCCATATAGATGACCTCACCCTCCAGCCAGCCAGGGACCCCACCTGCCATCAGCGCCACACAGACGGAGCTCAGGGGCCTGAGGGACTTGGGGTTTTGAACCATCACGTGCAGCCCCGTCCAATGAACACATTGTGAGTGCAGGCTTTGCTGTCAGAGTCCAGCGAGTCACAATGAGCCAAAAGCATATGTCCTGGCTGCAGTGAAGCCATGGGAGAGGGACGTCCTGTTGTCAGGGCCTACAGATTTTCTTTAGGGCCAGAGGGAAGTGAGGGAGTGAGACAGAGAAAGAGGACGGGTGATGGTGATTTAGAGGACACTGCACTGCTCTTCACCCCACCCCACCCTGCACCCTGCTGTCCTCCCTATAGAGTCACAGGCTTGGTTGTGCAGGAGTGAACAAAGAGCCTGTTAAAGACACACTGACAGACTGAAAACTCAAACACTGAGAGATGAGATAGTTTGCAAAAGTCTTCTGCACTGAAACCTTGACCAATGAATCTTTATGTAAGTTTGAAGCATAAGCCTGGACGAACAAACACAGTCTCTGACCAACAGAGCATCTGGCGTGTAAAAGACATTCGGGACCATGAAAGTCTGTTGGAAATTGTGGTGCTGAAAGAAAGTCATATTTAATACTAAGCAACAGAGCAACATTTGTGATTTTAGTGATTTACAATACAACAGACAGCATCTGGCTGCATGTTAAAGCAGCATCAGATAATATTTACTGCAGTTCACACACAAATAATGCACGTCTATTATTCATCAGAACATCTAATTTGACATTTTTGCATAGCACATACCACACTGAAATGCACTTAAAGTCCTAGAATTGCATTAAAAAATATATTTTTAAGAAAGACTCTATGTGACTTAAATGTAAAAATTAAATGAAATACAACTTTTAAAACTTTTTTACAATGCAGTTAGACCCCTCACCAGTAGGGTTGCTACAGCCTTTTGGCATTGTTTATGTATTTTTTAAAGATTTGATTATTGAGCTTTTGCAGTTGAACATGAAAGCAAGTAACGTATCGAATCCTTTTGAGCAAAAAAAACTCCCCATCCTTCTAAAAAAAGAGCTACATAACACATAATCACAGATCCACAAAAAAAGGTAATACAAAATAAAAATAACAAATAATGATACAAACAAATAAATCAGTTAGAGCAAAACCATCAAAATAAATACATATATAAACAACCAGCTTCAACATTGTTCACCACATATTCACATATATACCTTTGTAAAAGCACTCAAGGTCTGGTTCCCGGAGAGCTCTGAGGCTATCCATGGGCTGAGATTCATATTGGCCAGTACAGTGTAAATCTTTGTGATGGTGCCCTTGAGATTAAAATCAATGGCTGAGAGAGTATCTATTGGTGCCTCTGGGGGTATCTAGGAAAAAGGATGGTAACCCTTCTGTACAAGTGCCTAATCTGTAGGTAACGGTAAAAGTCGGAACGGGGTAGGTAACGTTTACTACCTATCGATAATGCAAGCAACCCATCAAGATTCAATTCCTTTATGACTATGACATGGCCATCCTTCCAGGGACAATATTCATTTGTGGCAGGTTGACACGACTATCCACCGATAATGGTAATGGGCGCCAACGTTCCAAAATCGTGTTTGAGATTGTCAATTAGAGGCAGGGAATTTAGTTTATATAGAAATTTAAAGGACCAAGGATTTGAATTTTGAGGTCACTCTCCTAAAGGAAAAAATAGAAGCTGGACGATTAAGAGCAGCAGTGTTCAAAGGGAAAGCCTCACATTTATGCATGTTTGTTCAGTGGTAACTGTCCTCTCCGAAGCCCTCGACCAGAAGGGTCCCCATTAAGGATGAGGGCCGGCCTCCCTCCACTTTTTCAGGAAGAACAACTACTCTTATGTTTTGCCTCTGTGAACGTTTTTCGTATTTCTGTGCTTTGTTTTTAAGGTAGATTTGAAACCATGAGAAGCCATCTTTTAAAGGGGATTTACCTATTTTGTCTCATCTGGCTAATGTTGAAATAGTTTCTCAGGTCTACGGTTTAATAAAACACTGAAGGTTAAATAATATTTGCACAGTAAAACTTGAGACGTTTCGAAGGATTTGAACATAATCCTACTCATCCTACTTACAATAAGGACGTGGTGCACCCCCGATGCAAACATCTATTGCACAAAAACATTCTTTAAAAGAAACAAACGTGTGCACCTGCATTCCCCTTCCCGCTCAGCTTCCTCCTGGATCAGATTTTATGGGGAGAGTGGTGTGAAACTGACACAGCCATTATCTTCCTTGTAGCTGTGCCATTCCCCCAGCCACTTCCCCTCCACTCCCTGCCCTTCCCTCCTCTCCCCTCTCCCTGCCCATCTCTCACACAACAGGGACAGGAGTCTCATATCCGAATGAAAGGACCGCGACCACTTTGTCAAAGAGGCTGGTTTAAGGTCAGTGGTTGGGTTATGAAGCAAATGCAAATACCAGCATGATTTCGGTAAACTGTCTTGGATCAGTGGTTAGACATGCTGCTGTGGGTCCACAGGGGAACACAGCTTCTTTCCGATTTTTTCTTCTGTTATAGTCTGTATCAATAAGATATCTTGGATTTTTTGTCTATATTAAACATAACACTCCGTCCATCATCCAGTCACAGCTGAGCCAACGCTGACAATGACCTCAAATAGGTGAAACAACCATTCTTTTAGGTTTTGTGAAAGGGGAACCTCAGGTTTCATTATTTTTATGTTCTACCACTTTTCTGCTATATTTTTTTCTGGGGGTCAGCCATGGATCTTCCTTAGACAATTGCGGTGAAGTAAAAACCTTCCCCCCAGCAGTCATGTCACCTCCCAAGGCTCCAGTGTTATAACTCAGAGAGCCTCTGCAGTGGGCCTTGCTTTGTGCACCACCTTCATTAACCACTGCGTTAGAAGCTTCTCTGTCATCCCTGGGTCGATGACTCGCCTCTCAACCCCGGCTTTTCTTCCCAAAGTTTATTTTTCCACTCACTTATCTGTTGTGAGGACGGAGGGAGGCAGAGACAGAGGGAGAGAAAGGGGAGATACTCGGGACTGGGGCTGTGTTTTTTAATCTGTTATTCTCCTGTATTGGCACGGGCGTCTCCAGTGTGGGGATTAAGAATCCAGACAGAGTGATGGAGCTCGGCACTGACCCCGAGGGCGGCTGAAGACTGGAGGAGTTAGAGGGGAGAAACAAAATAAATCATCTCTGTGGAATGAAAGAGAGAGAGACAGAGACACAAAGAGGCGGGTGGAGGATTGTGAATTTCTCTCTATGTGTGTGTGTGTGTTAGGGACAACGCATATAGAGAAGCAGTGCTAGAGAGCTGAGATAGTGAGGTGGTGGCTGTGGTAATGGACTTGTTGAGGTGGGGATCAGTCTAAATCCTTAAACATGACCTAATATATCTTAAGGTTACCTCACAGAGTTGCACAGTTCACTGTTGTGCTGATAACCAGCTGAGGGTTGGCATGTAGGAGTACCACTGACTTCACACTTCATTTCCACATGGGCCAATGCATCGGATGAATAAACAAGATATGTGAATTCAGGCCTATCAGAGGCGGTGCCATATTCCTTTCTGCAGCAGCAGAGAGGCTGCAGTGTGAGGGAATGATGCCCTGTGGTTTTTAATTGGTGTCGGGTGTATTTTCGTATCAGCCAGTAAGAGAAGGATCAAGTCTATGCTTGTTATTTCAGGTGTTATTTAATGTTGGAGTGTGTAAACATCAGTCAGACTTCACTTCCCATCGACCTGCACTGTAGCATCAACAAACTGAAACAGAGATTAGCTTCAGTAAAATGTACTGAACAGGTGGTGAACTCAGCAGCTGTTGATGAAAGAAGTTCTACTGTTTATGAAAGTGTCTCCTCCTTAAATGAAAGGTTTGAAAAGTCTCAACCCACAAACCATCTATATATTTAATAGAGTTCTTGGTCACCGTATAAGTTGTTGGTCACTGCATTCACCCCTGTGCTGTAGCTGGCACAATTTGCAGCCGCCATTGTTTCATGGGAAGAGAAAGCTCAGCCAAAGCTAAAATGATGCTTGAGCTGTCTGAATGAGAAAACATTCTGATGCAAATCCACTCAGCTGCTTGAGGAGGGTCGAATCACTTCAGAGCCCCCGTCGTCAGGGCGGATTACGGAATGCTACAAGTGCTTCTCGAGTGAGACTGTCAAATATTGACTTGATATTTAAATGATAAGGTGTCTCCTCTCTACCTTTTGCTTTACAGGACCATTTGAAACAGATACGAACCGTTTCATCCTCTCGAGCAACATGTCGTGTGAACAGTTATTTTACATTCACTAATGGAATCCCTACTGTCAGTGTGTCAATCTGGCAACGAACCTACATGTTACTATGAGTATGAACAGACCCATTAGTTTAAAGGCTTATCAGACACTATACAGAAGTTTATAAGTTATATATTATCAGCAGGAATTATTTAATCTTTCATTTTCAGGTAAACAGCAGAAATACATTAACATTCGTGTCACTAAGGTTTCTGCAGTTCAAGATTCGCTTGGCCAATGCAGCACTTTATCACATGATGTTTCATAATTATTTCAGCAAAGGCTGCAGACCGTTCGCTAGAGCACTCCATCCATGTTGTTACCTCTGCTCTCTTCTCTCTCTTCAGGCAGCACTATATTGCCTGTCTACATGCTGCCTGTCATATGACAAAGGGTTTGTGTGACAGCCTGAACACGAAGAATGATATGTAACCAAAAACGAAAACCTGCTTTTTAATTCTTTATGGAAAACATATGTGTATATATATCCATAGATGTCCCCAGCACAAGATGGATGCAGCCATATTTTCGCTTCATTTCTGTACCTGTGGGAGGCGGTGCGTCGTATATCTCTATATACAGTCAATAGCTCCGCAGCGCACAGCTGAAATTTCGGATCCTCTGCAATCTTGTCCTTGCAGATGTACAGAAACATTTGTATATATCTCTGCAGAGGTAAAATAAATCCAGCCGTACCAGATATTTCGGTGTCTTTTCCGAATAAAATATCTATTTCCTACTTTACCAATTGGAAGAAAAGATATTGCTTCAAAATACTCCAAGTTCTTGATGGGTGATGTTCCCTTTATTGTGTTTCTGCAGACCACACAGTGTCACCCTTGAGTCTCTGCACCCTGACTTTGTTTTCCCTGCATTTCCTTCCAGGGGCTTTATTTGTCAAGATTGCTTCCTGGCTCAAGGTCATTCCTCCTCATTCACCCTCCTCTCCCTGATGTATTGATGCCAGTAGAGTCATGGTTCTTGGCTGCTAAAGCAAAATCGATATCCCTGAGCGCTCTGAGCCTGTGCTCTAATATCCTGCACACACCACCTGCCAAAATATTTATGCTGTATTCATGAGAGATGCTTAGAGAGGGACAGAGAAGAACAAGGAAAGACACAAGCAATGACCTGGTGTGATCTTAAACTGAAAACTGTGCAGCTCATATCACAGCTCCTGATTTATACTTTTACAGTTTGTGTTAAACCTTGAAGAGTCTGTGCAGCCGGCGTAGCTCGTCTTTTAGCTTGAGTGTGGTGAGGAGCGTGATGAATATCATTGATGTGTGGGTTACAGCGGGGTGAAGCACCTTATTTTCCTTCTCTACAAGAGTGAGGGCAGCAATCCCTCTGATTGGTCTGTTTACTTAACAGAGACAAAGAGACGAATGAGGGGAAACAATGGAGGTAACAAGCTTGAGCAGGATTAACTGATACAGCAATTGCTTTCACAAGCAGATTTCTCCACTTCTCCACACCAACCACTGATAGATGGAGGGTGTTGCCACAGGTGTTGGGCCTGACAGATTTCAACCCTGCCAGATGGGTACACAGTAGAAATACAGCCTGTGTTAATCTTTGGTTGTTTTTTGCCCTTGTGCGAGTATATGTGACAGCTGTGTGTGTTTGTATGGGGCGTATTGACAGTTTGACCCCTCGACTTGATAAACTCCTCTGTACTTCATCCTCGCGGACAAACAAAACTAAGGAACGAGGGGGGCTTTGGTATTCTGGCAGCGCACGTCCCATTGTGGCCCTGTCACATCTTGGCAGGAGGCTGAGTAGGGGGTGGGCGGTCGAGTCCGGGGGGCTGGGTTAGGTCTCACTGGTTAACATGTAAATGAATGGTTTAATGGATCCAGAAATGTCACTAAGGTCAACCTCTGTGATAATTCAGTGTCAGATTAACGCGGCATCAGTGTGAATGTGTGGGTGGCTGGTTAGCGTTGCAGCTGGACGTTTTCCACCCACTTCAAGTGGCGCCCGCAAACCCTGCAAAGCCTGTCTGTTGGACATCAGTCAAAAGAATGAAAGGTTCGCAACAGACTGAGAGGGAAAAAAAGAGATTGGAGGGGGATAGAAGACAAGGAGGACAGAGAGCGAATGAAGAGCAGAAGAACAAATGATGATGATAATGGTGAGTGGCTGGTCTGACGGTGTGGATGGGGAGGTTGTTTGGGGACAATCCATTTTGTATGATATCTTTTTTTTATTTTATTGATATGCACCCTGTGGAGGTAAATGCCATCATGGCCTGTGCTATAGATGTCTGCTTGGTGCACGATTGATTGGTCTGGCATTTGATCCTCTGGCTCACCGTGAAGGATGGGGTGGTGGAGTCATGAGAGCACCCACGTCCACCCTCCCCTCCGTTTCCCACTCCTGTCCCTTGAGCTTGTACCTTTCCACCATTTATCTATCCCCTACGCAGCTATATATCCCTCACTGTCTTGTTTCCCACCCAACTGCCTCTTAAAAACCCCAGTGAAGTGTGGTTTTGTGAGGTTTAAAGACTTTGTCCAGGGCTCTGTTGTGCTAAAAGCCATATAAACGGCCCCTGGCTGAAAATGTCCACCTGTTAAACAGGCCGTCGGCTGTCCATGCTTACAAATCCTTCTGTTCTCATCTCTCTGTGAAAAAATAAATGTTGAAGTAATGCTTATGGTCTGTAATCTTCTAATTAATCCCGGAGTACAGAACTACTCTTTTTTTATGATTGTTTCCCTTCAAGATATTTAATTAACTGTGAAACACATGCAATACATTTGATGACGCACCAGATGCATATGTAATGAAAGAAAGAGACTAAGACAAAGATGGTAAATCAATTACGTATTCAATTTTCTAGTTTAATAAGGCACTCAGTTAATGTGAAATCCACATCGTCTCAAATGGGTGATGAATGAAAAAGGTTCATGCATTTCCACATGGTACGTAAGCATAAAAGACTCCAGTGCAGAAGGACAGGGAGAATATGAGAGCTGTAATTGGAAGGGCTATCAGTGAATTAATTTGTTCAGTGAGTAAACATACAATGAATCACATCAGGTCATAAAACCGTGATGGAGCAGAGGGAGAATTGGCACATAGTGGTTCAAGGAGTGTTTTAACACCCCAGCCCGAGTGGAGCAGTGCTGCTTTCTGCAGTCTGCACTGCCACCATGTGGAGAGAAAGGGGCTCGACAAACTGTGGAGACAAGTAGATAACAGTGATTTATTTTGGAGTGCTTAGCTTAAAATGAGCTCCCCAGACATTGCCAAATGTTCTATATTTCACACAAAAACGCATTGCTTTTCAAACTATTAATCACAGCTGAATAAATATTGGAACAGATTCTTCTGCTCTATAAGATGGAATGTGGATAATAATCTTGGAAACTGTGAGAAGGCGGCTTACCGCTCTGTGTTCATAAACCTGTGAAACCTGACCACCACTTGAACATAACTATTGACGAAAGTCCACTTGTGGGAGTCTCAGTGTAAAAGAATGCAGAGGGTGAGAGAAGCTCGCAGTCACTCTTATCACAGCCACCTCATACAACTACATTTCTGAAGACATATTGTTGGCCTGTTCTATACAAACCTTAGTATTATAATCCTCAATAATCCCCACCAAGAGGGTGATGGAGGATGTATGTGACAGATAGAGCTACACCTTTCCCTGTTTAGATGAGGCATTTCTAACCAGAGAGCAACAACAGGAATGTTTCTGTACACGTTCTGCCAGCCATGCATCAGTGTGAAGAATGAAGCTTAGGATTCAAGTTTACCGAATATATCCCAGTGACCTATGCAAAATTAAAACAGCACTGGGATAGAGATGTAATTGCATTGCTCTTGTTTTGATCTCACTTCATTTTCTTTATCTAAAGTCACAAGGAAACACTTTCTGACATCTCCAGAGGAAACAGCGGTGGGATGTGACAAAGTGTGACAGGTCTGTTCAAAAGTCTGAACACACTATATGCTCATATATAATGTATTAGAGCAGTCCTAAATAAAAAATGCACAACGTAACCCTTTTGTGACACAAATTTTTATTTTGGGATTTCAATAATTGTGTGCATGTCGGTCCCTGATTACATACATACAAATTGCCACATCCAAATATTGCCAAAGGGCAACAATGTGAATCTGAAAGGGCACTGCAACACATTGTTTAACCCCATTACACTTCTGATAAGAAGGATAACAAGTAACATGTTGATTAGAAAAGGTTATATTTTCACAAACAACCACAACCTCCAAATCCATTCACAATTAGTGGCTTTGGAGTAAATCAGTGAAATAATCAAATGATGAAATAAACCAACATCTACTTACAACAGAGGCTGTGACCCTAACAGCTCATGTTCCTTCTGCTCATAACATGTTCTCATTTCCCTTTCCTGTAAGTATCCGTATATAGTAGAGTTTAAGACGCTGGTCTTGGACAATGCTCATCATGATATTACCTGAACTCAAGTGCTCTTACTACACAATGTTGCTCTGAGATTAAACATAAAACACAATTAAAATCATGCACATGAATATAAATACAGTTTTTTATGAAGTGATATCGATTTAAAAGTCTTACAACGTGGTAAATAAATAAATATATATATATATATATATATTTATAACCAATAGCTGACACTGTCCTATGCAGCTGCTCCTCTCCCAATCAAAAGGCCACACCCACTTCAGACACTTGTTTTATTTGACACAGACACGTTTGGTGACATTATAATTTTATTTTGACTAAAAAATCAAAGCGGCAGTTTGATGCTTGAGGACACTCCATGCCAAGGAAGGTTAAATCCCACAGTAATATATTCATATGAAAACATTGTAATAACCCATTATGATCATAATTTATAAAGAAATAGTTATAACAGTTGACGGACGGAACCAGACGTATATTTGTTAAGGTTTTTTTTTAACTTTCGAAGCGGAACCTTTAGAAGAAGCAAACAGTCGGACTCATTTGAGCGCTGCACTCACGTGGCTCCATACAGCGGCTAATGGAGCACAGACGCTATGAAGTCCTAATGCATGTTAACACTCAGCTGCTGTTAAACTCAGCTGAAGGATTCATCGAGTGATGACCACATTTGAGATCTGGTGAGTGAAATGAAACAGTTTGTGTTCGTCGTTGTTATCAAACGTGTTATCTGTGTAACTGATGTTATCTGACTTGTTGACATCACGATATTACATTAATAACGTCAGCATGTCGGACACGTTGGATTAAAGAAGCATTTTAACATGCTGTCTCTTCTGGGGCTGTCCCCCCCCTCCCGTGTCCTGGTGTTTGTAACAGAGTAAACCAGGGTCTCATCAGAAGAGAGATCCAATCTGTCATCACTGTCTTAGGCAGCTTCAAAAAGATCCTGATTATTTTATATTTAGAAACAAAGGTAGCCAACATCGAAGCATCTAAATTACACAACCATACCGTTATCATTTGTGCAGCAGAACATTCCGGGAATTTTAAACAGGCATTTTCATGTTATAATTACATTTCACGTATAAAAGACTCCTAACTCATCATAACAAGGGCAATACAGAAGGGAAAAAAGCAACCTCTATAAATTCCCACTGCATAACATGTCGTTCTGATCTTTTTAAATCCCCCAGGTGTGGTACTGCTTGTTGGTTCATGACCCCGCAGGCAGCTCTGAAACCTTCAGAGAAACATGTTTTGTCTCCGGCTGCGACTGCTGCTCCAGCCTGTGACTCGGGTCTCTGCTGTTTCCCGGCTGAGCGCACACAAACTGGCCTCCCTACAGAGTGTCACAAAGCTCTCCCCAAACAAAGTCCAAAGCTTACTCTACCCCTTCAGTGAGCTGGATGCATACCTGGACAGGTATTGTGGGTTTTATGTGTTTTAGCACTGCTTTTACATTCAACTCTATAGGGTGCAAGATTCTGTGTTGACATAAGTGAATTGTTTGCCTTATTCCTTTAACTGATTTATTTTTAACAATATGAAACGAAACTGTCAGGTCCGTGGACACGACGCAGTTCCAGCTCTTCCATCCCAGTGTGGAGGACATGATTAAAGCAGAAAAGCTTTTCTGCTCTTCACCATCTCATATCATTGATTACTACATCTCTGCAGAGAGGATGGACCACATACCTGCGCTGCGCCAGCCAGAGGTGAGTAAGCAGCCTCAGGCATACTGCCGAAATTAGTTTGTGCTCTGTTGCACAGCACCAGCACTGAGCCCTACTATACCACTGAATTACCGTATAGCTGTTTTAGACATGAACTCCTGAAATCTATACAGAAAATCTAGTCCTGATTGCAGCAGTGGATTATCAGGGTCAGACGACACAAACATTTCCAATGCATTGAGGTGAGAGGTGGCACCTGGGCAGAGAATGCAGGAGGCAGGACACAGTTGGATATATTCTGCTGCAGGAAGCACAGAGTTTAATTTACTGTACTTCAACAACGGCATCAGGCCTTTTTCCCCAGGAGATTTAGAAGCTCAGTCTTTCCAAGTGGACATCTTTGTTGGGATCTTCATCATGTACTGCACCTCTTTTTCAGAAACTTTCCTGTTGTACTCTCACATTGGACATTTCACAAGGGGCTGGCAGGAAAAGTTCTGGAAAATGTGTGGAGCAACTGACTCATACATTTGCATTCTCACAATGACTGTCCAGGCTTCAGTGGAGGTCTGAAAGCAGCTCAAGTGTGTCCTCCTGACATCATTTTCAGAGCAGTGAAAGTTTAAATGGATTGTTACACAAATGTTGTGCACTGTTGGGGAAACTGTGATACCACCCTCCCTCCTCACATAGTACCTATTGTCAGATTCTGAGATATGATTGAAACTTGAAACAGCACACAGCTGTTGATACATTTCAGACACTGCTTTGATGTTGCTCTACCACATTAATATGCACCAGAGATCAGCAATTATCTCTGTCACATTAACAAACTCTAGAGCATCTTCATAACATGTGGGACAAGATACATAAAATAACAGTTTGGTTTTGTGTTATCACAGCTCACATGCGATTCAACTTCTTCATAAGCGAGCTATCATTACTTGGTGTATGACTAACATTTTCCTCACTTTCTCAATTTGCTTTTAATAATCAGTTTTGAAATCCTATTGCTCAGGCAGCAGAGGTGATGAGGAGTCTGATGAGTTGGCTCTTCACCAGGCTCTCCCAATGGATCAGAAATCAAGAAGAAAATCACATTAGCAGTTTATATTAGCACCCGACCTGCTGTCTGAGTGAGATGCCTTTATTCAATAGCAGTAGTGATATACCCACATTAAATAAACTTGCCTGCATTCAAAAGTGTGTGATTATTGAGTGCAGTTGGTTAGAAAACGAACCAGAAACAAAAAAATGACAGAAAACCTGTATCCATCTCTCTGTCTAGTGTGACGTTGCCTCTTCTTCTGCCACTCGGACTGCACTTGCACCAGGATGCAATGCATGCTGGTCTAAATTTTTGGAGTACACTCAATTTACAGTTGAAAATTGGAACAAAATGTTGGCTTTAAATAGTTACTATAAATATAAAATTCTTAAAATACTTAATAACAGTAATAGTACAGTAACTGGATAAAATACACATTTATTTAATGATTAATTACACAAATAATAAGTAGATATTGGTGGTTCACCAGGACAGACAACAGATCTCTGAATATTTACATATTAATTTAGTTAAATTCTATAATGGCGGAAGACTTTCTTGGGTTTACCTGATGAAGAAGTTTGACACAGCCACATCTTTCTGTTCGGCACCTTGGACATATGCAGATGAAATGAGCCCTGTAGATCTGAATGGACCCTCATAATGTGAGCCACAGGTCTGAGTTGTGTAGACGTCTTGTGGCACAGCACGCTGACAGATCTGTTGTGAAGACTACCAGGCTGAGCAATGTGACCACATGGGTCTTTACTCTTAATAAAACAACCGTCCCAAACAATGAGCTGTTAACTTTCTGAAGCATTGCTCTTGTTGCTCTCCCTAAGTAAAATGAATGCTCTTCACTCAGCAGAACCTCAATATTAACCCCACTGCACCATTATCTGGCACGTCGCTGCATCGGCCAGTCACATAGATGCAAGTAGACAACAGATGACAATGAGAACAAAGTGTTCATGGTGTTTATCTGGCGGGCGACACAACGACAGATTTGTTGGCTGAGAGATGTAAAATCCTGTCTTTGGCTGTTTTCAGGCATGAACTCCAGACAATGTCAGGACAATCAGGTTCAGACTTTGTCTGGAGTTTGCCATTCACACATGAATGACACTGCAGGAGATTCTCCGCCCAGACGCGTTCAAAACTGCCCTAAAAACTCGAGCGTTCAGGTGAAGGGTGTTGCAGCTGGCAGAGACAGGATGTAGCATTGCTTCAGCTGGAGAGATCACATGTCACCAAATTCTGTCTCAAAATCTTCATCTGTGTCATCCTGATATATTTTCTACTTTTTTAATCTATGGACTGTTGTGTGTTAGAAAGTAACCAACACACTCACCCGCTCGCAGTGAATCCTGCAGAGGGTCTCCTTCTGTGTTTCCTCTCACATGGGCTCATTCTGGCATTTTTGAGTTTTTACTTAAGGGCTGGCAGGAGGAACTTCGGAAGTCTGAAGCCTCTCACTCAGACGTTTGTGTCCTCACATACAGGCCCTCCGGAGAATCTCAGGAGATCCTCTTGAGTTCAGTGCATGTCTGACAGCAGCTTTAAGCAGCAGTTCTTTGAACTGAATTGCATGTTTGGTGTCTGTGGAGCCTTCAGGCTGATGAAGATGTTACTCCAATTTAACTTTCTAGTGTAGCTTGTTTTTTAATACATGGCTGTTAGAAGACTAGTTCTACTGTAGACTAGCCCACTAAAGGTTCCTGTTGAACTAGTAATTAGAGTGAGCACATTTTGTTTCAAGTTAGATTATCACATTTTCTTTTATTTTTAGTGACATGTTTCTTTGTAGAGGAGGAGGTTTTTGTACAGGGGCAAAAAGTGCCACCAAATCTTGAGTCTCACATTTTCTCTTTCATCCAATATAGTTGATTGTAAGTATATGTAAAGAAAAAGTTACAGATTTTCGGCATCCCTATAATTTAGGGTGGAACCCTTTTTTATTGCTCACATCTGTTTCCCACTTTGCCTCAAATATTTTCCAGCAAATCCAAGTGTGTGGAAACATCATGGAGCATCTCTTTTTGTCCAGCTGTGAGCAGACCTCCCTGTGGAAACTGTATCACCTTCAGATTGGCAGCAATAGGATGCTCGTGTTGGCTAACAATTGGCCACTGTGACCTAAAGTTTACAAGACGAACCGAGATCAATTGAGTAGAGTAGGTTTATTTTTGAGTCTTTGTTTAACATATTAAGGTTCACATTGTCCTTCTTTGTCTCAAAGTCTGAAAATGTAGTGTAGAGTCTCTTTACCCTCCTCAAGCCACATACATAATTAAGCACGGGTTGACACTCGATAATAAATGAGCGGATTTATAACCTTATAGAGTGCAGTGTTCACTGGAGGGTTCAGAATGGAATATTGTGTTGATAGGACGACGGGTTCTCTTTGACATGCCGAGTTAGTTACCATTCTGTCCCTTCGCTCCATCAGAGGATGATGTATTTGTAGCTTACTGGCAGCACCAACCTCCATCCATCTGTCTTGTGTCAGGGAGATGGATGAGCCCGGACCTGGCCGTCAATGGTACAGCAGTGGAAAAACCATAGCAGCCAATGGCAGCAGTCCGTGACAGTAAGAGCAGGTGTGCTGCTCAGAATGTACACTGAAGAATGAACTGAATGAGCAAAAACATAATTAGACCTGCAAGGAAAATAATGTATACATTCTAATAATGCTAACAATAGCTAATAATGTGATATTCACATACAGGATTTCAAGGCGGGTGTTTGTCCAGTTTGGGAAACCTCAGAATTGCATCCCTGTTCTTTGCAGACAATGTGGTTCATTTGGATTCATCAGACTGTAAACTCCAGCCTGCACTGGGGGAGTTTGCAGTCAAGTATGAAGCGGTCAGGATGAGAATCAGCACCTCCGCGTCTGAGGCCATGGCTGTCTGCCAGAAAACAGTGCATTGCTCTCGCCTGGTTGGGGGCGAGTTGCTGCACCACGTGAAGGATTTTAAGTATCTCTGGGTCTTGATCACGGGTGAGGGGAGGATGGAGCAGGAGATGGAAAAGCAGATTGGTGCAGTCAGCATTAATAAGGGTATTGTTGTGGTGCAGAGGGATGAGAGTCAGAATGCAAAACATTCGATTTGCTGATATGCATTCTTACGATTGCCATGGCCATGAGCTCTTGGTGACTGATATGATGAGATTGTGTATACAAGTGCCTCAAATGAGCTCCCTCAATAGGGTGCCTGGGCTCAGCCAAAAAGATAGGGCGAGGAGTTGGGACATCCAGAAAGAGCTGGACCCTTAACCATGATTGCTGTTAAAAGCAGCTGATAATTAGTTAATTCTATAAAATGGCTGGACTCAGCCTTAGAGATAGGGTGAGGTTTACTGCTCCTTTGCACTACAAGGAGCCAGTTGTTGTGGTTAAAGCATCTGATTGGAGTTCCTCCTGGGCGCCTCCCATTAAAGGTTTTATAGACTCTGATCTGCTGTAGGGATTGTATATTCCAACTGACCTGGGAATACGTCAGGATCTGTCAGAAGAAGCTGGAAGAGTCTGGGGGAGAGGGTCATCTGGAACACCTTGCTGAGCCTGCTGCCACTCTGACCTTCCCTCAAATAAGCAGATAAAGATGTATGGATCGATGGCCATTATAAATATTGGGCGGCTGTGGCTGAGGGGTAGAGTGGTCGTTCTCCAACCTGAAGGTCGACAGTCGATCCCCAGTCTTCCCCATCTGCATGCCGAAGTGTCCTTGAAAAAGATGATGAGCCCCGAATTGCCCCTCATAGAACAAGAAAGTGCTGCTGATAGATGCACTGTATGAATGTGTGTGTGAATGTAAAACTGTACTGTAAAGAGCTTTGAGTGGTCAAGACTAGAAAAGTGCAATACCTTTTCTTAATAATTCAGTGATCTGATTTAGTGATGGATTGTTGTAAATGACACATTAACATATTGTAATAAATTGTTTTTCAGCACAACATTACAGAAAACTGGACCTTTTGTGTGATGTAATTTGTTGTATTTTCAGGTTTGTTTCATCGGCAGAAGTAATGTGGGCAAGTCGTCTCTCATCAAAGCTCTGTTCTCCCTGACGCCTGAGGTCGAAGTCAGAGTCTCCAAAACTCCAGTGAGTTCCCTTAACCAACATTTTGTTTCACTTTCAGGATTAAGCATGTCCAAAGACAAAGGGCAGTAACTACATATTTGGTGAAACTTGCATTATGCTGTTGCTTGTTGTACCATGTACCAGAAACATATCACTGTTAAGTATAATCTTAATCAATGTAGCTCTAAATAATTTTTTCATGATCGCAAAATTTGAATTCAGTATTGTATAGCTCACAGTAGCTGCCATCTCAGCTTTTTGCTCTCGTGTATCTGAAATGTACAGACTTAATTAGTGATGTCAGTGTATTTTTAAAATTAAAAGCACAGGCAGACTGGAACAAACGGGCAAGAAGGAACACTTTTGGTTTTCCTCTGAATCCTTTCCAAAAGCAAAGTGCAGCCTCTGCTCAGATTGAAATTTGAATCTGCATCATAAATTGAAATGCCAGGACAACCTACACAGGCATGAAATGATCTAGTACAATATTTCCATTACTAGTAATATAACTTGATATTGACGATCAGAAAAAATCGTTAACATAAGATTTTATAAATGGTTAATTACAAGAGGTCACAAATGTCTTCTTGTTTACCTGCATTATTATTGATTTTCTGTTTTATTATTATATACATTTATTTAGTCATTTGTCATTTCTTCCACCTGTCTCTCTGTGTTTACTTTGTAGGGTCACACAAAGAAGATGAACTTCTTCAGAGTGGGGAAAGCTTTCACCATCGTGGACATGCCAGGCTATGGGCACAGAGCACCCAAAGACTTTGTGGATATGGTAGAGCCATATCTTTACACGAGGAAAAAGTGAGATATCCACTTTGGCTTCAGTTAGCTGCCTGGAGAAAGCAACATTTCAAAGAAGTGTGTTCACTAGAGTCACATTGTTTGGTCTTAATACTCCTCATACACGCATGATTTATTTCTGCAGTGCCAAATTAAAACAGTTGCTGACCATCTATCTTGTAATGAATACACAAAGTTAAAAGTAACTTTTCTATCATGAGACTCAAACTATGCTGCCAATGTTGGGAAGAGATTTTTCTCAAAGACCATGACAGAACTGCCTTCATGCTTTTATGCCTTTGGGAGGTAAAAGTGCCAAAGAAAATTCTTTCATGAATCAACTTGGTAACATATTAATGACTGTAGTTCTCATTGACCTTTGAAAGTTGTTGAACTAAACTGTTTAGAAGGTGCAAATACAAAGTTGCAGGATAGGCAGTCATCAGTGTTACATTACCGAAGGACTTTCTTGCCTGGAAAGGATATCAGAACTTAATAAGGGTGTAGTTTGGTTACACAAGCTTGACAGCAATGGTCAAAGTTATGTCATCCATCCAAATTAAGCCCATTCTTCTTCCTGGTGTTTTTCTATTGTTGCGTGTGTTTTCGTATTGGGTGGATGTTTATATTTGGGTGTTTGTTCTCTTAATGTCTGTGGTTTCCATTATGTGTTTGCTTTGTCTGTTGGGGTCACCGTACAGACCTGCATCTTAAACGACGTCGATCTACTTTCACTTTGGTGATTTGATCAAAATACTTCAAACTCATGATTAAATGCGTAGCAATGATGGAATAAGGTTAAAAATGTAATTAATTTTAAATTAAAGTTATCGCTTCCTGTCGCACTGTATGACAAAGTTCTCCTCCACTCCATTACACCCCTGCAGCATCTGACGGGAGCAGGATAAATGGTGATAAATTGGTTTGAGAAGTGCTGCACCAGGGCACAGTGCCATGATGCACTGCTGTCCACTGTGTTTACCTCTATTAAATCACGTCCAAATGACACCGGGCTGCGACAGAGTGACCCCATACGACACCAACACATCACATTGTTCCATTATGGCTCAGAATCCAGTTTTTTAAGCAGGAGCTGTCAGATTATAGCGGCTCCTCAGTCTTGTGTGTCCCTGACTCCCTTCAAATGAACAAAAAAAAAACATTTTACTCATAACATTTTACAGTATACAAATATAGTAGAAAGGATCTTAAAGATCTTATGTCCAAGGTGACTGGTCATCTCTCCTACATCTTTGGAGCTGTGTCAATAAACGTCTCGAAGACTCACAGCAGTTACATCCATTAACTTGACTAATGCATCTTTGTTTCTCGTCTAGTCTTGTAAGGACATTCCTGTTGGTTGATGGCAGTGTTGGTCTTCAGAAGGCCGACCTCATCGCCCTGGAGATGTGTGAGGATATCAAACGTCCATATGTGGTAGGATATTCACACATTTTCTTCATAAAATAGTTACATTAGTTTTTATCACGGCCCATGGCAATTAGAAATCGTTTCTCTCTAGAAACGATTTCTAATTGCAGACTTGAGCTTGAAAGCAAAAACAGTGGCATGAAATACATTAGTGAACCCATTGGAATAAATCTTCGAAAATACATTGTTTATATTAATTTCTTACAAAAGGATCAAATCTTGTGGTCTAATTCGTGACACCAGAATGGAGGTGTGGGTAAGAGCTGTATAGACTTTTTCGAAACCTTTTAACATTTGAGTATTATACATATACTTTTATTCACAAGAACCCTCTGCTGATGTAACCCATGCCCTTTGAGAAAGATATCAGGATCAGGATGTTGATTTTCTGGAAAGAGTTACAAAATCTCAAAGAATTTAGATATTCACGAATGCTCAGTGTTGTAAAAAAATAAAAGGAGAAGCCGAGGTGCCCAAGTTCAGGCGTTACTGCCTCTGGGTCCGGACAGCTCGGCTTCATAGGGGGAAAGTGAGTTCCCAGGTTTATCAATGTATCTCAGAGGATAACTGTCTGTGTTCGTCTGTAACCTCAGGAAAAACAACACAAAACTGCACCACCAACCTCTGCTTTGACCCATAGAGACCACACAAACCCAGCCAGGAGCAAACACAAGCCAACATCTAATAACGTTCGAGAAAAACAAACAATGTGAAAAGGTTAGCAGGCACAGATCCTATTAATGAACAGAAGATTACAACCAGTACTTGCTGGTGCTAAATATTTAGAGGAACCTGATTTTATCATGACTTTTCCATTGAACTCATTCTTCTTCCAAATCCTCATCATTAGGTCCACACTGAATTAATGCTGAACGCTCCCACTCAGCTATTTAAAAACTGCTGTCCCCTCTGAAATGCCACCGCTATGGCATTATAATGAAGCACCCCCACTCTCTGAGCACTCTGCCGTCAATTATTCATGCTCACAGGTTATTAAACACTTTGACCATTATTAAGGCTGTGACGGTTCAGCTCTCGACAAAGATGAACTCTCTACTGAAATATAAAAGAAGCATGAAGCCATGAGCTGAAATAAAATTTTAAAAGTTGTTGCTCTGCTTGGGCTAAGATAAAGTATAAGAGCACAGTTGTTCAGTACATTACCGAAGTAGATGATGGGTCTCAAAACATTTAAACTTATAAATTCATTTTCAGCCTCAGCAGTGTCCTCTGACCAAAGAAATGGGGAAGTAGAAAAGAGGAGTTCCAGGCCTTAGATTTGAAAACTAAGAACATTTAAAATGTTGAGGATCAATAGAAAAACTATGGTAGGATCATTTAAAAAGTTTGATGTCCACAATGTGATGAAATCAAATGAAAATTAATGATGTTATAGTGTATTATTCTTAACTGGCCAGTAGGTGTCAGAAAAAGTCTACTGCTCTTTTGTTTGCTTACTCAACACAATCCCCCCCTTGTGTGGGCTCAATTAATTCGTGCTGTGGATTAGTTGATCAATCAGAACAACATGTGAATTATGATACTCTCTGTTAACAAATCTGTTGTTATATAATAGCTTTGTGCTCTTTAATCTTTCAAGAATTTCTGCAAAACCACATGGCAAATGTGGAATTTGTAATGTGTGAAATACTTTTCTGTGCAGATATTGGTGACAAAGATTGACAAATGTGGGCAGGGGACACTGCTGACAAACCTATTTAATCTTCAGGAAGTGGTTAAAACACAGACTTCATGCTGCTTTCCACAGCCATTTCTGGTCAGGTGAGACACTCATGTTCTCTTAGTTAATGTGTTTCAAATTGTCAATAAATGTGAAAGCCTGATCGTTCTTATTCCATTGTGCTACAGAGCTCAAGTGTCTCACAACACTCCTTTAAGTCTGCATCAGTGTCGCAAACATTGTCTGCCATTGCAAAAATCTACTAAGCTCCAGATGTGGATTAATATATCTCGCTGGTTGTCCTAAATTCATGGGATTTGTTGTCAATACAAAAAAGATCAACAGCTGTTTTATGAACTCAAACACTTCACCCACCCCTCCATCGGCATAGTGGTGGGTAGATAAGTGAGTGAATTTACATTTTTCGTCGAACTATCCCTTTTAGACCCAATAGACTTTTTTCCACACAGACATGTTGACGTTTCCAAAAAGAAAAGCCTCAATTACCTTAATGATGGCCTCATTCCATTAGTCTAGCAGGTTTCAGCTCAGCTGGAAGTGTGAATGCTTGTCCAGTGGCACAGCTCACACTCCTAGTGTTTTTGTTATTTGTAACATCTGTCTGGGCTTTTTGTACTGTGACAACTCAAAATGTCGAAAAACTCTGTTCATAAGTCACAGCATCGTATTCCACGCTGAAGCTGTATCTGGGGGCACACCAAAGAATTTAGCAGGAAATATTCCAAAAATATGAGTATACCTGCAGTTGGGCTATAACTTTTACAGTTAGCTATTTACACTGTCCTTTCATTGCCTCAATGTCTGTCTGATGTGAGTTTAGAAATGTGTTGACCGCAAAATGAAATAACCGTGGTTAACTGCAGTTTGATAAATTGCCTCAAATCACTCTCTTTTTTTTTTTGCAACAGCTCCCTCCGGTTTCTAGGAATCTACCTCCTGAGATGCTTCATTTCCCATCTCACAGGCAGCATCAAGTTAACGAACACCTCTCAGAGCTGATCAGAGGTCAGCTTAGTCTCCATGAGTGAGGTCTGGAATCCTTCTCTTTAATCTCTTCCCAACAGCAGATAATGGGAATACTGAAGATTTAACAGCACTTTTAATGTATTTTATGACTCAGTGTGTGTCTAATAATGGACAATGTGGGCTGGAGAGAGTTTTGACTGATGTACCACCTCCACTGTCTACATACTGCTACAAAATAGCTGAAGATGCTTTTACTATGAATTAAAATGTAAATCTCACTCTTGTTGGTTTGGCTAGTTGTCCTTTAACTGTATATGTACTACATCACCCTTCAGAATGCAGACAAATGCTTCACAAGTATATGATATGGCCAATATGATGTGGACATCTGATCAGACCGGAAATTACACCATCATGTGATTCATTTTAAAAAAATATATTTTTGTCTGATCTGTTCATGGATGTAGGTACAGTCTTCATGGAAAGGTTTTCCATCATATTTTGGAATCAAGTTAAAGAGATTTTATTTATGTTTCCACTGAGAGCATTTCTAACGTTTGGTAAGTTTCAAGGTTTAAGTTTTGTTTAAGTTAACACAGGGTGAACAGAGAAAAGGAAAGTGTTGGATGAGAACAACAGGTCGGCTCAGGAGTGCAATTAGACCAATAATTCAATTCCGATCAAAAAAAAACAGCTTAATATAAAAAACAAATGCAATACTATAACACAATATACATTAGAGGATGCATGGTAAAATCAAAGTGGTAAGTGTATATTAATATAAGAATGTGTGTATATATAAGGTATACAGGCAGGTAGCATATTTGTATATCTATGAGATTAGCGTCATGGCCTGGTGATAAAAGTTTGTCTTATGTCACCAAAAGGATATTAACAATGACTGGCTGACCCTTCACCCCTCAAGTGTTGCACAGGGTTGAGGACAGGCCCCTACGCAGGGGAGTTTTTCATCCAACAAATCACTGTTGTATGTTTTTAACGGAATCTAGGAGGGCTAGTAGGAAAAACAGACCTACACTCAAAGACCCCAAAATATATGGACAGGGAAAACATAGCCTAAGAGGTGTTAAGGTAGATGTTAGAGATATAGCTGATCTTGGAGAAGTCTTTACACTTGTTTCATAAAAGAACAGTCTCCACTCATATGTTCCATCAATATTTATAGTGGTGTTACCCATAAACCTTTGCAATATGACTCGTACGTTTTATAAGTGCATTGACTGGCACTGTTTGTTTTTCCTCAATTGTCATTTTGGATTGGGCATTGACGGGAACTAGAGTAGCATCTTTAAATTCTAGGGTTTCACATCTACTCTGGATTGCGCTCATACTGGTGTCAATTATTTTATTGCTTTATTTTACCTTCTTGCAAAGTCATTTTCACACCTGGAGTACATATTGTCAGCAACTCCTTTCTATAAGACGATTATCTTATGTCTGAATATACTTTAAACATGGACACCTTTCAATTATAAAAAATTATAAAAACTCTTTCTTATAATCAGTGTTGTAAATATTGTAATTTTGTCAATGTGATCGGCTACATGCAACATCTATTGCACTTCTGGCCGTCCTGGGAGAGGGATCCTTCAAATGTGACTCTCTCTGAGGTTTCTACCTTCTTTTTACCCTGTTTTTTAGTTTTTCCTTACCCCGGTTGAGGGTTAAAGGCAGAGGATGTCACACATTGTTAAGCCATATGAGACAAATTGTGATTTGTGAATAAGGGTGTGGGGCTGAGGGGGCTAGGAGACCACCTTCGCCTGTACCAGAGGATCAATCAGCGCAGTGTTTAGGAGAGCCATGTGGCATGGTCGACTGCTACAATGGGCTATGGAAATAATATTTTATTGATTGCTTTATCGAACTCTACCAAAACAATCTGTTCATTAAATTTTCAATCTGCTTTCACACTGATATGTTGATTTTACTTCGATTAGTTATTTGATGCTGTAGAAATGGGGTGAAATGTCATGATAGACAGCTTCCCAAGATAAGCAGGGCCTGTGTATCAGTGGGACTTTGGTACCATGACGTCACACCAAAATAACTAATGCCCAGACTCAGGGGCGTCGTTAGGCCTGTTTTAGGGGGGCTGAAGCCCCCCTAAAATGTTCTTCAGCCCCCCCAAATAATTATTGGGATTTTTTTTTTTTTTTTTTTTTTTTTTGGAAATTAAACTATTGTTTTACACATGGACAAGTTATTTATAACTCTAACATGCTACATATGTGAGTGCGTTTCTGGTTTGTATGTTTTCTCCCCCTTCAAATTACAATCCAATAGCCTCTCATCATACTTAACAATAAAAGACCGGGCACTAGGATCTTGGGGACTCTGCATCGCTGCTGCGCTGGCTTCTCACTCTGCCAAGTAACGTCTCTCATCAAGACAGCAGGATTACAGCCAAGGAGTTTAGCTCATAGTAAATGATGCACAGAGTGAAATTGTAAGTACAGGTGGTTACAGAATGTGGCTATCTGTAGTTGTTAACGATTGTTACCTGCTTAAATTTAGGTTTACTTGAGGCAAATGAAAGGGAATATTGTAATGAGCTATGTTAACACTAAGCTAGCTAGCTAGCTATTTTGTTAGAAAAGGTCTCCAGTGAGCAAGAGTGTAAACGAGCAAATTTGAAATGTAAGAAATAACTATCAACAGCTTTCTATTCTTTGCATTAATATCTATCTCTAGTATTTTAAAACAATAATATCAGTGCCTTTAGAATGTTGTTGTTTATAATCAGTTAATGCTAGTGGAAACTAAATGTCATAGTGTCCCTCATAACGCTATTGTACCGTTATATCATCCAATTCATTGACCAGATGGATATAAGAAGATTCTTTAGCAGAGGTGACAGCTCCGCCCTAGTCAAAACAAGTATATTCGTCTTTCCTTTACAAGCAGGAAAAATATTTCTCTCTATTTGAGAAAAGTTCATATTTGTGTTGTCAAATTTCACAATGACCCTGAAATTCTGTCTCTTCTGTTATCTTATACTGAATGAATGCAAGCAAAGATACACAGAAAAATCACACTCTTTCTGATTGAACCAATCTATGAACTGTCTGAAACAATGGATATCCTCAGCCCCAAATGAGCCCAAAAGAAATTGCCGCGCGCTGCACGCGCAAACATTCAGCTTCCTTAGGGGCTAAGCCCCCCCTTTCTTTCAATCCTAGAAACGCCCCTGCCCAGACTTCAATTGACAGCATAACTGCAAAAATGGCAGCACCGTCTTTTTTTGGCTTCAATTTTGTACAAAAGGAGTAAGTGGAGAAGCATTGTTCACCATTTACAGTTCATTGGTCATGTAAGTAAAACTGATGTATTGGTTGGATTATTAACCTATGAAGCCTTGCTAACTGTTAAATCTTACTAGTTGACAGAGCAGATTTTTGTTTCATTGAGCTTGTCAAAAACTCAGGTTGACTGGAATCATATACTTTTGTTTATTGGTCATTGTAGTTAAAACTAACTACATCTAGAGACAAAGGTCTTGATACTCGTTCCAAATGGCCATATTCAAGTATGGGGTCATAAAAAGTAGCGACACATGATGAATTGCACAAAGGGGAATGAGGATGCAAACTTTGGAACTTTTGTCGTCTTCATAATAATCCAGTGTGTTACAGTTGGATGTAGAAAGGAGAGATCGAGGTAGTTTCATTGGCAACAAACACTAGAAGTTGAGAGAACAGTTGAAGTCCTGTGTAGAGTGCTTCCTCATTTTATAAATTTGTCCAGGTTTTGCTGTCTGATTAATATAATTAGAAAACTCCTCTCACTCAGCCCATGACTTCCAACATTAGAAACCTGTAGGGAGAGGGTCCGGAAGACACCATTAATCTTCAACTGGGTATGTTTGGGCCAAAAGTAATTTTCCCACATCCTCTCATAGTGAAGGACTACACAGAGTAATCATTCAGACCAAACATTGTGTTATTGTTGCAAAATTTGTTGGCAAGTTACTTTATTTGCAAGAAATAAAACACTCATGAAAATATGATGGGAAACACCTTTAGGCTGCAAATGGAGTGAAGGCTGAAACCACAGAAAATCTGCAAACATATGTGGTCATAAACTTTTTTATTGAGAGTAGTCAGCAAGAGTCAAGGTCACATCCTGAAAATCCCTCTGCATCCCTCTTAATTTCTTCCTTAGTTACATAAAAGAAAAGAAAAAACTAGCCGGTGGGCCAGACAAAAAAGTGCCTTATCATCATTCGCTTATTTTACAGTGGACCGGGAACATTGTGAAATATGGACCCATCAGATTAGATCGTTATCTGGAATCAGATCAGCTAAGATAATGGTCGTGTCATGACACAAACCTTCACACATCGGGAGCAGAACGATACTTAAAATTTACTGCAGCCCGAATGAAGGGCAAGTCAAATAAAGACTGATAAGGCTTCTTCAGAGGATTTCACTGCCCCCTTCCTCACCACAATACTGACTGACAAATTGACAAAGAATTTTAAATTAGATAACAGAAATGTGAATCACTGCACGCAACCTTTACAGGTGTGGCTTGTATATCCTTCAAACCTTTCTATTGAAACTTTCGTTCTGAAGCAGAAAGTAATATGTCTCTGCTGTCTCTGCAATGTGTGAGCTATAATGCTCAGGAAATCAATATTCTATGACCAAGAAAACCATTGGAAAACCATGGAATTTGGGAAATATTAAACATTTTAGAACATGAAAGAAATGTTATTTTTGTTATTAAAATATCAAACGTTAAAAACAGTCACCTGATTGTGAACACAATATTAAGTTGGTCTCTACCTTTAAGTTAGAGCTCCAGGTGTCGTTCCAAAAGGTGAGGAAAAAAATCACTGCTGAAGCTTTAGTCTATCATCATCTCTCTTCACGTCATATAAACACTATATGAACAAGTTCTTGCTGCAGTTAGTTACTTTCAGTAAGACACAAAATGAGCTCAAACACTTGTTTCCAGGCGCTAGCACCTGAAATATAAACACCGGAAGATTGTCTCCTCATACATGCGCTGAACAAGACAAATTTCCTCCAGCTTTTTCTTCAGATCAATCTCTACATATATATGTATAGGGGTTAGGTTTCAAATATAACTGGAGGGTAGATGTGTGTAATAAGAAACCACACATACTGAACTAATAAGTCACCAAAAAGTTACCCATTATCCCATTTTGGAGGTGGGGAACCTCTGCATAACTCTTTTTCTGCTGCACAAACAAAAATGCAAGTAAATATTTGCCTAAAATTAGAGTGTATTAAGACACAAAAGACACAAGCATTGTCCTGTCCTTTTCTGCCCTTTTTAAACCTGACCATTTCCAGCCTTGCTAACATCTCAACGCTAACTTAGATGTGAGTTTGTTTTCCTGGAGACACCTGTTGTGGCAGTAACTACCAATGACGCAGCAGATTTTAGGATTTTGGCAGGCGTCTGTGATAGAGCTTCACAACCTTGAAAGGTTATCATCATGAATCTTTACAAGCGTCAAGCAGACATCAAAATGAAGGCTGAATTTGATCATGGGTGGTTTCTGACTCATGAGTACTGAGTAGAAACAGTATTGTTTACTAACCCCTCATGGGTCAGAACATCCGATTGTAGTTGTCTCTAGTTAAGGCTGTGCTTATCATGCTTATATATTCATTATAATAAAATTAAAATGTACTGATTACTGTTGTTATTGTGTGTTCTATTTTATTGACATGAGCTGATTTAAATTTTTCAACTTAATATGATACCTTGAGTTTGTCTTTGCTGGTTGCCCTTTAACTTTTGAGTTACGCTTCACTCTTCCCCTGGAGACAGAGTGAGGGAAACCTTTCAGAGGGACCCTGGGGAGGTAAGAACAACCTGGCTCGTTTGTTTATAAAAAATGGATACTTTTATACAATGTCAAGGAACAAAGAACTTTATTAGTTTGTAACTCTTGTGCACTCCTTGACTCTTGAACATCAAAGCGACAGGGTAATGGGCTTTTGCGACAGAACTTTATGATGCACACTTAACATTTTTAAAGTTTCAACACTTGGCATGTGCTACATGTTGACATAAAGTGCCTACAAAAAATATGAGCTACCATTTTTATCAGTGCGTTGAATAATGGTGCATTTCATAAAGACTATTTAAACTTGAAAACCAAAAATGTAACTTCTGACTACTGAAGAGAGTTAAACACTGTTCACCCTCTTCAGTATAGATGTGTGGCTGTGTAGATGGGCCTGGCCTTTATCGAGTTTGTACATTTAGATTCTGCGGCTCTGCCATGTTAACTCAAAACTAAACTGAGCAAGTTACAGCTAACTTGACCATGAATTCTGGACTGAATTAAAGAGTTCACCCACTGAAGGATTTTAACAGATTTTTTCAGAAAGACAAAATGTACATATAATATGTATTTCATTAAGATAAAAAAGAATTATCCTCTGTAATTCAGTGACTACTCTCTGACACAAATACAGTGTTTCCATATTTAAATCACTATCTTGATTAAACTTTCTTTCTTCTGATGACTATCCAGGGAAAGTTTTCCTGTATCCTTCCCAAAAGTGATAATTTTCTATAGGTTTATAACTTAATTAAGGTCAATTATAGGGTTTGGTTTTTCCTAGTTCTACTTTGACATCAGAGACTTTTTATTGGTATGTATAAAAAACATCATCCACTTATTATATCCATTGTGTTATTTAATGTTTAAATGATAAAAAGGCCAAAGGGTATAATTTTTACAAGCATTCTGTGAAGAATACCCTGAGCACACAGGGTGTGTCCTGCCTTTAAGAAATACAGGCATCTTCCATCCTCACTGACATTGTAGGATGATGATGCTGTATAGTATAGTTGTCCAATAAAGTTTTAAGAGGCCAAAGGGCAATAAAAGTTGGTGCAATGGTGCAATCACACTTCATGTACAGAATGATTCTCTTTTTATGTGCATGTGTTTCTGAACACTGACCCCATAAACCCTCAAGTATTGATTAATTTTTGATCATTTTTCTCCTGATTTCCGCCTCTGAATTGATATGGCTGAGGCATAAAGAGCAGAGAGCAGAACCGTTGCCACATTTGCTGTGGTCTCATTGGATATTGGACAAGGACAAGCTCAGCAGTCTCCTGGAATCTCGGACGTACAAGAGGAACCTTACTTCCAGTCTCCTCTATAATTTGGAGCCACCGATCCTCAACGTTTTTTTCCGTTACACTGTTCACGATGAACATGTTCAAGGCAGTTACTTTGCCTCCTGCCTGCGACTCCTTTGCAACAATCTGTTCAGGCAAAAACTGCCTTGTACCTGCCAGTAACTTCAATGAAGTGCTGGGCCAGGTGTTGAGCGTAGTGCTCACCATAATGCTGGGTATGGTCATGTTCTCCATGGGCTGCACTGTGGATGCCCACAAGTTGTTGGGCCACATCAAGAGGCCCTGGGGCATAATAATCGGCTTCCTCTGCCAGTTTGGCATCATGCCTTTCACAGCCTTCGCCTTGTCACTGGCCTTCAACGTTCTACCTGTGCAGGCTGTCGTTATCATCATCATGGGCTGCTGTCCTGGAGGCACCGGCTCCAACATCATCTGCTACTGGTTGGATGGAGACATGGACCTCAGGTAAAGAACCAGCTGGACTGAGTGGCTCATTGGCACCATCATTGGATATTATCATGTCAGTCAATGATGTGCCGTTTGAAAACACACCTGACAAACTACACAGATTTCTTGTTAATAAACCAATATGCCAGAATAATTGATTAATGATCTTAATGTAGAAATAATCTATCTAGGTTTGAGCACATCACAGTTAAGTAGCACATAACCATGTTTTCTATGAGTATATAGAACAGTGCAGACAAACAATGTTCCCTCGATTGAAAATTCAAGTGAACTCATTCATATTTATATTTATCTTTATGCACTCGGAAGCTGCTGTCGAAACATGATTTAGGGAGAGGATGGCATTTTGTTTCCATTTGGCCAATCTAGCTGACATATTGTATGACTGTACTGTACTTTGATATTTATAATGCAGATGTGTGTGTGCCCAAATGTCACACAAAAATGTCCAACCCACTGTTCATGTCCTCTCCTCCTCAGTATCAGTATGACTGCTTGCTCCTCTATCCTGGCCATGGGGATGATGCCTCTATGTCTACTCATTTACACCTCCGTCTGGACCTCCTCCGAAAGCATCCAGATCCCATACGACAGTATTGGTAATAAGATTGATCACTAGCCAATATGTTTTTGAGAATTGTAGTCAGAACTTTTTATGACAACCATAACATATGATTAGTTTGCAGATATATTACACTGCATTTGTCATTTTGGAAAATACATTTTAAAATCCAGTGAATCTGAGTGATATTTTGTGTTGCGTAAACATAATAATCATAAAAAAGATTGTAATACTATGAAACTATGTATCTTCAGCCATTACTCTCGTGGCCCTCCTTATCCCAATTTCCCTGGGAATGTATTTAAAACACAAGAAGCCCGAATTGGCAAAGAAGATCCTCAGGGTAAGAAAACGCTTGACTTACTTGTAATTTCGATAATCTGATAAGAATTTGGTGAATGGATTTGTTCTGACTTTTACATTTTGCATGGCTCGATCTAATGAAGAGTTTTGGATGGGCTTTTAATAATGTGTCTTCTGTGCACAGGTGGGTTCCATTGGAGGGTTTGCTCTCATTCTTATCATAGCTGTGGTTGGAGGAATTCTCTACCAGTCTTCTTGGGACATTGATCCTGCCCTCTGGATCATCGGCACAATCTACCCTTTTATTGGTTTCGGCCTGGGGTTCACACTGGCCCGCATTGCGGGTCAACCCTGGTACAGGTAGGGTGACAGCATTACCATCAGGGCCGGGTCTAGACAGGCATGTATGAGGGGGCAGCCACAAATCTTGAGGGGGCATTGTGCTTTATTATATTATTATTATTATAAATTGGGATTTAGTTTGAGGGGGCACAACATTTATTTGAGGGGGCCAGGCCCCCTCTTGCCCCTGCCTAGACCCGGCCCTGATTACCATGAAGTTCGCATTTAGTAATATTTACTTGAGAGAATCCTTTATCTTGACTAACTTGTGATATGTCTCACATAACTTTGATAATGCCAACAGATTTATGACTATTTCCCCCTGCTTTTTTCCCTCAGATGTCGAACCATTGCGTTGGAGACGGGTTTCCAGAACTCCCAGCTGTGCAGCACAATTGTGCAGCTGTCCTTCAGCCCTGCTGAACTGGAAGTTATGTTTGCATTCCCCCTCATCTATAGCATCTTCCAGCTGGTGGTGGCAGTCTTTACTGTATCAGGTAAGACTATAGAGGCACTTAATGATAGCAGTCTACATTTGTTGACTCTAAATATCAATGGCCAACGACACAACTGATCTTCAATTCATTTTAAGACCAACAGTGTGTTACTGTTTGTTGGGTCAGGGCTCAATACAACTTTACAGTGCTTTATCCTGCTGTTTCCCAGCATTATCAGGATTATTATGATCACATTATTAATATCATTTTCATCAAGACTCAATGCTGTATCATGAACATTTAAGTCCTATGAGAAAAACAGAGACCTTATTTTCACCAAAGTTTAGTCTGAGCTTGCTGATTATTTTAGTATGAGCAGTTTCAGCACCCAATAGGAAAAAGGTCATCTGGATACGGAAGTTGTCCGTGTACACAGATGTTGTTACTAACACCGGGGCCACACTTGCTGCGGTTTTGTCGTGGAAAAGCTGCGCCACAGTTCGGCTGCATGTCTCGGTTTTCTGTTGTTCATACTGGCAGCGAGTCTTCTCCGGTTCAACAAGGTGTAATGGAAAACAGCCTTACATTACACCTCGGAGCTCGGAATTTCTGACCCCAATGTCGTAAGTTGCAACTGGAACACCACCTCAAGTCGGAATCTCGACCCGGAAGGTCGGAGGAACCTGCCCACACCCCAAACTTAGAAATCCAAGATGGCCCCTCTGTATATCAACACTTTATTGTTTATCATTTATTATAGTGCTTTTATTTTGAAACGATTTCAGGAACTGTTGCAAATATTAAAATATCTCCTGATAAACATTGAGACTGTGGTGAATCACGTTTTCATTGTTTATTTAGCTGTTAAGCAAGCGCGGTTCGGGGAGAAACCTCAAATCTCTAGGAGAGCAGTGAGGCTTCCGTGGCAGAACCATTCTGCAGTCTGGCCTGGGCATAGGTCTCCAGTGTTACTTTGCTGATTAGCAGGTTCATTTACATGCAAGGTGAGTTCAAAGCTGTCCAGTAAAGTCACATGTGCCAAAGCTTTGGAGTCTTTCTTTTTATGAACATTCAAAGGTCATTGTCGTTAAACACAAACTGTGTAGAGAAAACAGCTGCAGTTCCTCCTCCTGTTTTGTCTGATGGACTGATAAGATGATACTTTGGAGGACAAGTCTCTGTGATCAGATCACTGACCAAGAAGGAATTGTCGCCCGATGATCTGACATTAAAATGTGTGGGGCTTCTGTGACAGGAAAGGAGAGATGTTAGATTACTGAGGCAGGGACCAGATGTAATTGCTATGATGTGTCTGACAATGCCGCCGACTGTTTAAGGTCAGCTTTAACTTTAAGGAATCACAAAGGGGTTTTATCTCTGGTAGACACCCGAATGGTGATGTTTGTGGATGTTAGTTCATCCTGTGATGTTTGGATGAATCCCAGGTTTAAATCTGTCTGATTTAAAGTAGTTCCAAAAGATAATGATTGTCAATAAACCATATACCATGAGTCAGGCACGCCTATGACAGCAATGCATTCAGGCCAAGGAGAGTGCCTGCCAAAGGATTTGATTTATTTCAAATATATTGGAATCGGGCCTTTGAAATCGTGTTGCGATTGACAGTCACTCAGTCTCTTTTTGTTCAGGATATCCAAAACCCAGTGTGTACAATGACCCCCATAGTACTGGGATGTGTAGAGAGGATGGTTTGCAGCAGCAGCAGTTTACTTTTTGTCGGCCAGTGTCATTTTAGATGTTCTGTTATAGAGTCCAGAGTCAGAGTAGAATGTGGCTTATCAGGCTCAGAGTTAACAATGGCTCTCAGCCTAACGGTGGTTTGGGGGCTTTTGTTTTGGTTTTAGTTTGCATACATGCTTATTGGGATTAATTAAATTGATTTACTGCTAGATAATAAGATTAAAACAAGTACGAGACCTAAAGCACTTCTCATCCTTGTAGTTCTTTTTATCTATTAAATAATGTTCTGAACCAATGGTCTCGGTGACTGAGGTGACAAGGAGATGTTTGTCTGTGGGGTTTTCTGTGGAAAATTGTACTGTCAGCAGGGATGCTGATTGGCTGCAGTGAGTCAAGGTTGATGTCAATAAAGTGTGTGATAAGAGGCTGTATAGTTTATATTTGTCCCTAGCCCTAAGCCATAGCTGCTAGTTTATGCTCAAAAACCTGCACATTATTTTTCATTGTACGTCCTGCTTTAATAGGAGGTTAGGTAAATTCACAACCAGAGACAAGTACATATTCTCCCCTTCACTCCTGAAGTTAAGGGGGACAAATTATGACCTGACTGCAACTTCATTGATTAAAATGGCATTGGACAAAGAGTGATACTTTCACTTCAGTGAAAAATCTGCCTCTCTAGATAATTGTCTAGAAATGTTATATTGCATAGCATAATTTATTTATCTAGTTTTCCAATATCAAAATAATGACTAACAAGACAAAGAGAATATAATTGTCCTGAGACCGGTTTTATACTCAATATTTTTCATAAAATAAAAGAAATTTGCTTGATTACTGCTGATTACTGCAGTTTGTGGCTGATATGTACCCGAAGATAACTTCTGTCGAGATTTACTGCTATAGTTCTCTGATCAATGTTTCTGACTCCATCTTGTTTACCTACAGCCTACCGGCTATATAAGAGGTCACGTGGCATCGGCCCTGCTGATTCAGACAGTGAGTCTCCATCACTGGAGTTCGGAGGTGTTGAACAATCAAAAGAGAAGGGATACCCTGTGGAAAACGGTGGCTTCGAGTTCGATGGGAATGGCAACAGGATGGAGAAGAGTAAGGACATCGACAAAAACACCAAGCTGTGATATAACAAACCCTACAAATCACATTCTTCTGACTATCAGTATGAACGCCCAGCGCTGCCGCTCTACTGAAGAATCAACTCTGAACTCACACTGCTCTCTGCAGGCTAGAGGTGTGCACTACCGTTTCATGAGAACAGGGGTGCCCAAATTTTCGGCAACCCTAATTTATTCATATGTGTTTGTAATTATTTAAAAGCAGTTTACTCTGTGCAGACTGTTAGAAAGCCTGCTGAGATTGACTAAAACCAAACAGAAATGCAAACTGAATGTTTTATGCTGTGTATGTGGAATAGCTCTCCAGATAGACAGAGAGCTGCACTCTCTGTACTAAATGATGGAATATTCAACCAAATACAATTCAACTGTGTTTATGTGACATTCATAATTAAGGTGGAAGTTGTATCACACGGGCACATGAGGTATGTTCTTCTGATAACCAATGTTTCACAGGCACAGAGTTGAATTTAACATAGACTATAAGGTTATTATGTAAAAAAGTTTTGCATTGTCTAACTATATTTTCTATTCTGGTTCTTCTGCATTTGTGCCTTGATGAAAACCGAAGTGTTCTGTGCTCTTTCAGCTCCATTCTTTTATTCTTTACCTCATTTGAATAAATACATAGAGGTAAGGTTCTCAGGACAGAGTAGGACTCATCACATTTGTAGACTGTTTAACTGAGTACAGTTTCTTAGCATTCTCAAAATGCTGTGTGTAAGCTACTGGTTTTACATATCTGTTCACACTGAAGAATACACAAACATACAAGTTATGTATATGTGTATTATATATAAAACATATTCTACTAAATTAAAGGCATATTTTCTAAGCAATTACAATTCTGCTAATTTACTGACAATCTATCTAAGCTTTTCTTGTTTTTTCATGGATGAATAGATGCTCAATATTTTACAAAACTTATACGTTCCAATTCACTAGTGTGGTTTAAAAATGTGCTTGCTAAAATATTATATTTTCTCTAAAGACATTTTATTTTGTTGTCTATTTTGTTGTTATATAATTCATGTTTTGATACAAATACGAGTATCAACTCAATAAACATAATTGTAAATTACGCCTTTATTTTCTATGCCTTTATCTATTGAGAAAGTAATAAGCAAGCAAATGTCAGAGTTTTAGAATATATAAGAATATTGGGATTATTCAAATGACTGATTGTGCCTACGTGACCAACATTTGGTACAGGTAGATGTTTGCCTTCTAACTTAATGTGGTTAAATGTTAACAATTGCAGAGCAGGTAGACCCAGTACAAGGTCAGGAAAACATTGCTTCCCTATCATAAAATGATCATATTGAATACAATACAGCTGCTCTTGATCAAAGTCCAAACTGTGACAGGAAAAGCAAGTTCACAGACGCATAGTTAAATACAATGTATGTGCTGTCATGTGATAGCGAACTTGTCCACTTGTCCCTGACATTAGAGAGCTTGGCCAAAGAAACACTGGTGTGCTCCACCGACATCAAGCACCTTCACTATGAAACTATTTTATGAAACTATTTCACAATTTTCACAGAGGCAGACATGCCCAAGCTGCTGTAAAGTGTGTCATTAGAGGCTTAATGTAAAAATATTCCCTTATTACTTTATTAGTTATTACATAGAGAAACTTATCTTTATGTGATATGGTTAGAAGGAATTTACTCATATTGTAGTTTTCCTACTTTTTGAGAAACCAATAATAACCTATGCACAAATGCTTTCAAATATATATATATATATATATATATATATATATATGGTTTACCCTAATATGTTAGCACTTTCAAATTCACTTGTTGAGGGTTGTTACGTCCCTAAGACGTCTAGGGCATGAGAGACAGAAATACACAAGGGGCAGAAAAAAGAAAACCAGTATTTTATTTAATAAATGTAGGGTGAACACAAAACGTCCATCCCAAAACGGAAGGGAAAATAAGAGACAGAGTGAAAGATGACACGTAACACCCCCTCCAATAAGAACAAACCCCTCCCTGTTAACTGTTCACATAGTTAACATACCATCACTACTAATCATTACACAACCTCTTCACAGTTGGCATGGTCTCACCCACAGGATAGAGCGTCGGCTACCACATTGTCTGCTCCTCTCTTATGCTTGATATTTATGTTGTAGCTCTTGGCCAGGAGTGCCCAACGCATCAAGCGTTGGTTGCTGTTATACATCGTAGCTAGAAAAACAAGAGGGTTATGATCGGTGTATACTGTCACTGTCAGTTCAAAATGTTATAGGGTAAGGAGCATGGCTAATATTTCCTTCTCAATAGTGGAATAATTTAACTGATTCCGTTTAAATTTGGCTGAGAAGTAGCATACAGGGTGGCACACATCCGCACCACTGTCCTGCAACAACAATGCACCAAATACCGCTGGCATCCACCTCAAGCTGGAAAGGCTGAGAAAAGTCAGGCACCACCAGCACAGGAGCACTGCAGAGGAGAGACTTAGCAGCCTTAAAAGCAGTTACCTCCATGCAGTTATCTATCCACCACAAGATGGCAGACGGGCACTGTTATTGTGATCAATATACCATGCAGATGTCTTTGGGAAACCCTGAATTTAATTACTTTTGGGTTTCTCTATAATATTGTCAGTTGAGACCTTACTATGTAAAGAGCATTGAGATAATGTATGTTATGATTCGGCTCTATACTACTGAAGCGTAATGCATTCACTTGAGAAAAAAATAACTCATATTTAAAATTGCAGTCAACTGCCCCTTCCCCTCCTGCTCTGTGTGTGTGTATCACGTTGCCATGGAAACTACTAACTCCTTGCACCTGGGGAAGGGACAAATCTAAGCTGAGCGCAACCCTCAAACAATTCGCTCTAATACAAAAACTAGAAATCCTATCTGTGAAATAAAAACATTGCAAGAATCCCAAGACTCTGCCAAGCACACATATATAACTTTGGTGGTTATAGTAAAACAATGTGACCACGGGAGCGAGTTGGAAAAGTATGCCTTTTGGGGCTTTTATTTTGAAAATCTAGCCTCTAGTCAAGCTTCCTTGTATAGTCGCATTACATCCAGGGGCTTTTATTTGAAAATTCCAGCCTCATTTCAGGCTTCTTGGTAACATCCTGTAACTAACCGCAGGCTTTTATTTAGAAAAATCCAGCCTCCTTTCAGGTGTCCTGGTTAGGGGTTGTTACCAACTGGGTACTTTTATTTTAAATACCCAGCCTCCGGTTTACTAGTAACATGTGTAACTACCTGCAGGCTTTTATTTAGAAAATCCAGCCTCCTTTCAGGTTTCCTGGTAACATCCCGTAACTATCTGGGGGCTTTTATTTTGAAAGTCCAGCCTATATTAGAGAGAGGGGGAGGACTCAATACCTTTCAATTAAGCAGCAGCAGTAAAAAGCTAAATTTTAACGTCTTGAACCATAGAATGTATATAAAGATGGAAGTAGCGACGTTAGAGGCTCTCAGTGGGTGCGCCATCTTAACAGTGCCTGAATCCTCATAGTTCCTACCCATCTATTATCATAATCATACTACATATGCTGACATGCTTCAAGTGGTTTTTAATATATAATTGTGGTAATTAACCATCTATTTAACACGTCCAATGAACAGTTTTAAGCAAGTTAACTACCTCAGGCTACGTTTTCACATCACTTTAGTAAAGAGCTGTCATTTTAATTGGTTAATATCTATAAGCTACATGTGTAAGTTGCATGGAATAGTAAATATATGTTTCACAAATGTCCTGATATAGGCTTGTATAACAACCATTACCATTACCACCTTGTTTATTAAGCCTGTTATGTAATTTAAAGTGAATAAGACTTATGACAATTTAGATGGTATTATAATCTCCACACTCCACTGTTGTTAACAGTTTTCATATTTATTATATATTTATCTGTTTTCACACTGTGAAAAGTCAACGGCCTTGATGTGAACAGTTATCAACACCACTGTGAGAGATCATCACCTTGAATATTACAGATGAGGTAGAAAGACATTTTATATATTAGTTAGTACAATGTATATTTCTGTTAATAATCTATATCAGTTCTGGCTGACGTAATTTAATGCATTATGTAATATGTGCTTTGATTGTTTGTAAGTTATAAAAACAGGACTGTAACTGGAGTCTTACCAATGCTGGCACACACTCTTTGCTTTAATATTACTTTATATATAATATAATCACATAGTGGTTTGGCCTTTATATTTCTGGCAGGGTCCATCACACCAACAGTAACAGCAACCACTGTACATTTTAGGCAAACTTTATTGAGAGCAGTGAAATTAGTCAATCACCAATCAAATCAATGCAAGTAGCAGGCAGGACACTGCCGGTTCTTTCTTTATCAACTCACAGTGCATTAATGGCTCTCACAGAGTAAACAATGCAACAATTAGTTAGCAATAATGTACACATCTGTGAATCTGAGTGAAATCAAATATTAAACCTCCACTTGAGCAATTAAACACAACACCTCTCACGTATAATCATTTTTAATTATATGGGTGTAAACAATAACAAAAAAAACAGGGACATTGGCTTGATTGTACTCTGATCAAGCCAGTCTACTCTTTTTTTCGACAGCACCTAAAGGTGGCACCAAAAAAAAAAACCTATCGGGGAAATGTCGGAACAAATAATAATAAATAGTGGTGAAAACAATGACTGGCAACGTAATCTGTGAACTTTCTCAGACATCGTCTGCACTTTTGGGGGAACTCTGCCCTCTGAACGCATTTGTTCTGCAACAGTATTATTCATTCGTTTGAAACACAGTGGCCAATGAGCAGTACGAGAGACCGTTTACAGACATTCCCCCGCAGAAAATAGATAAAATAAAATAAAAAAGTATAAAATATAAAAGACTAGCCAGCAACAATATTCCCAAATGTCTTGAAAGCAATCAACATTTAAATCAACATTCAACAGCAGCAGGTAACAGCAGCTTACTTCATATTTCACGGTAGTTTGATTTCAAACTTAAATTATGAGCCAGAACTACAAAGGTTAGCATGCTGGCTAAACACAGACTTCAAAAGAGTTAGAAATCACTTACCTCAGACAATATCAGAGAGGAGGAGCAAGGTTGAAGTACAGTGTTTATAGGACAGTCAAAAAGGCAACAGCCAATTAGAGTTCTTCTGTTGAAGAAGTCCACTCAGATTAGTCCTGTTGTCCATTTTACCCTAGCAACAGTGAAGTTATTGATGGAATGTCACTGCCAATCAAAATCAGCTTCAAATTCAAATCTAAGCTATCATGATTGAAACATCAAATGATGAGGGAAATTTACTCTAACTCATAAAGATATTTTGAGACTATTTGATATGCATTTGAAATAATAATAATGTTGTGAATAACATTATTAAATACCATTTAATAATAGGTTTAAAACTCATGCCTTGACCGTATCTATTGAAATGGATTTTATAGCTACCAGTGTGGAAAATGGTGGTTTAAGTGAATCTTGATAATGTGAAACTGTACATGCCATGTCTGTATGTATTTGTTATGGAACAGTGGTGACAGGAGGACCTTGACACTGTCATGAGAACTGTCTGTGCTCCCACCACATGGTTCTCGCAGAGACAGGCACCTGCTGGTCTTTGATTTGTCATGGAGGAATCTCCAAACAGTGGAAGAGTAAAACTGCACAGGAGTGATCTTATATGGTGCACATTAGGAACAGAAGTCATACAGAGAGGGCCTTGACACAGACACTGGATAACTTGCAAGCCTAGTTGATATTGTGGCATCATGTTTACACTATAGCTGGTCAGAAACGTCAGCTGAGGTTGTATGTGAGAGAGAGACGTGAGCAGAGTGTGTGTGTGCGTATCAGATTCTGGGTTCGTGTTTGTGGCAGATTTTATTTTTGTGACATGGAATTAGTTTTTGTGCTCTAACCATCTGTGGGCTTTTATTTTGAAAATCCAGTCTGTATTCCAGCTTCCTGGTGAGGTCCTAGCACTGTGTGTTTTTTGTTTTTTTTCATGCAAATGGTAATGCTCTGGTTCACAGATTTTTCATAACGTGTTAGTGTAGAACACTTAAATTGATAATTTTAATTACTAAAGGATAATGAAGAAGTTGTCACAGATGGAAACGGCAGAAAGGCCTGTTGAGGTTTACCCTTTATAAACAGCTTCTAATCTATCTTGAACTATAATAAAACTGTTACCTTCCTTTTTTAACTTAGAGGAAATAAAGACATTCAAATGGAGGATATTTGTCTCTATATGAGGTGATGAATTTAAGCAATTTGTGTTTCTGACTAAAAAGATCACCTCCTTCAGTATGAAGGCTTCGGCTAAAGAGGAGGAGACACTCGGGTTTACTGGAGTAGAACATGCCAGTGAGTTTCCATCATCTCAGGCAACTGACTTAAAGTTTTTCCTGATCCTGTTTTCTGAAACACGCCAAGGGGTCATTCTTGATGGTTTTTTTGCAATATGTATTGGGATGTTCAGCTCTGTCTGTTATGTATGGACTGTCATGCATGCAATGTGTAGTTGTGTACAGTTTTGATAACTTTGTGAGATGTTTGTGATATTTTCACATTGTCTGCAATGATCTGTGACTTGAGGTAAAGAGCATGTAGCATCAAAGATTGACACCTTGCTTTTCAACCCAAGGGCTGGTACACTATGAAACATGTGGCCAGTTATTTTTGTTTTCTATACAATATGTATGATTTCATACATTCAGAAATCTAGAATACTAGAAATTAGGTCAATCAATCAAATTGTATTTGTATAGCCCATATTCACAAATCACAATTCGTCTTATAGGGCTTTAACATTGTGTGACATCCTCTGTCCTAAACCCTCAGCAAGAGTGAGGAAAAACTACTAAAAACCTTTTTAACAGGTAAAAATATGTAGAAACCTCAGAGAGAGCCACATGTGAGGGATCCCTCTCCCAGGACGGACAGAAGTGCAATAGATGTCAAGTGTATAGTAAAACATCAATGGGATTAAAGTTTTTTAGCAGCATCGATGAGGGTAAACATTATGAAGGATAACTTCAATAGTATATGTCAGGTAGTCCTGCTGCAATCATAGTCTCTGGTCAGCAGCAAGACCACGATCCAGCATCAGGATGGGATCCACTATAGTCCACAGTCATTGTCCACTGCCGCCATAGAATCCATTATCAGCTGCCAGCGCGACAAAGGATCCTCCATTACCACTACGATCAGCAGGCATGATACAGAATCCATCAAACTGGATCCACCATTGCGACCTCTGACGCGCGATCCACAATCATAATCCATGGTGCGGCCACAGCTGTGGCCCTGCATCTGCGGGCGCTAAGGCACAGAAACTCCGGGAAAGGGGTCAAGTTAGTAACATGTACTGATGAGATAAGAATGACCTTGATGTGTTAGGGATGGAGAAAAGGAAGGAGAAGCAGGAAAGAGAAGCTCCGTGTGTCTTGTGTCATAAATTCCCTTTGCGTCTTAGCGTCATCAGGAATACTGAATAATGCTATTTGATACAATGGGAACAAAATTGCTGTCGCCTCTCTCAGCAGCACATACACCAATAAAGCATTTTGTTGCTGACTGCTAATTTTGTTTTGCCAAGGAAGTTATGTTTTCATCTGCATCTGTCTGTTAATTAGCAGCATTACACACAAACTAACGGACAGATCACCCGGAAACTTGGTGGATGATGTATTGATGTATACTTGATGTATTTAAGGTCAGGGAAAAACCCATACAATTTTGGTGTGTATCTGGATCAGGTGGCAGATCCAGGAATGTATTTCTTGTTATTTAGATTGTTGGTTTATTTTTGAGCAAATCAACTACATGCAGTTAGTTATATGTGCCACAAGATGGCAGCCATGCATCGCTATGAAACAAGAGGATTACCGTTCCTGGGCATGAACCTGAGTTTGTAGATGAGCTCTATAAGTGGGTTGAAGAGGCCAAGGTTTCACCACTCCCTGTCTTGGCTGAAGCAAGTACATCCCTACAGATTAGCAAAAACCAAACACTATTGATCCTCACTATTTTCTAATATACCTTGTCTTCAACATAAAAAAATTATTCATGACATTATTTAAAATGTTCTTACAATGTGTGATAATATGATCAACTCTAATGCTAAAACACTTGATATCTGTATTGCAATTATACAATACAATGCCAGATTTGAATCTTGGTGTTTAGAAGCACCTCTAATGGTCTAATGTTTACCTCTTCCACAAGGTTTTATATTCCCAGGGTTGAGTTTTTTCTTGCAATGTGTTTTCAAGAGAATACTTATCTGTGTTGAGGTGGAGACATATGGTCCATCGTTATATACAAGCTATGCAGTACAAACTATGAGCCATGGTCTCACACAGGTAGAGATATCCAGCAAGACAATAAATGTAATACCAGGCGTTTAACCAGTCTACTAGTACAATTTCGACTGGGGCAACACAGTCCTGTCCTCCCTGGTCAGTGTTCCAGGAGGCAGTGATGTTGTTTGTTTCCAGATGCCTTCAGATAATTCAGAAGGCTTGATTTTGCCACTGTATCTTTCTGCACAATGTCCCGCAACCCGATCCACACTGAAGGGAAGTTCTCTTGAGGATACTCCTGTACAACATGAAAAGTCAGGTTGGTGAAGAATGCCGAGTTTTTAGTATTCAAAACAACATTCAGATCAGCACCTATACCATGGCACACCCTCTTTATGTCCTTGGACAGGAGGATGGTAAGTAAATGGTTGGTAATTATATAGTACTTTTCTAGTCTTGATGACCACTCAACATGCTAACATACATACATTCACCCATTCACACAGTGCATATGGGACTGGCACAAGAACACTTCGGCATGCAGATGGTGAAGATCAGGATAGAACTGCTGACCTTCTGGTTCAAAGACGACTGCTCTACCCCCTCAGCCACAGGGGGCAGGAGGTGGCATGAGGTGTTCTCTGCCCAGTATCCAACATGACCACTGCCATGTGTTTTCGTATCACAATCTCCAGAGTAAGGACAGCTTATGAGTCTGCTATTCAGCTTTCGGGTGTGTTATCAGCAGCCAAAGTGCTTTTTTCTGCCATGACTCGTTCAACAGAAGGTACAATCATAATGTTGTTCTTTTCCATGGCTGAATTTAAAAGCTATTTCAAATCTTTTACCCCCACTTGCCACAGATTTATTTTCTTTCAATGAATGTTCATCCGTGTATTCTCAGCTAACACCACACTGAGAATGTGAAGAGTATTGTTCACATGTCTACTGTATTAGTCATTATATTGCAGAGTCACTTCCTGGTTCAGCTTGCATGTGAAGCATAACTGAAAATGATCAGCAAAATAAAAAAAGTCTCATTGTTTTTGTCAGTTCTGCAATTTTTATATTGGAAGTACATGATTAGCTTATTCTCTTGCACTTGCTGATGGATCTCCTCTCACGTATAGAGTAGGGGTGGGAATTGGCAAAAATGTGACGATTCAATAGTATTGCGATATTTGGGCCACGATTCAATAGTATTGCGATTCTGCAATATATTGCAATACTGCAAGTATTGCGATTCTACACATTAACTGAAATGCAAAAACTTATAAAGGGTAGTGCAAAAACTTTGTCCTTGAACATTCAGGACACAGGACCTTTGTAATTATTTTCTGAATAGGAGACCTCTCACATGAACTCTGAGCTCCCAGCACATAACTTACAATTATTTAAATACAGTAACATAAAGCAGACATAATAGAGTAACATAAACCTGAGAATAATCATATAAATAAGAGTAACCTAGAGCTTCAATCACATTGAGAAAAATAAACAAATGTGTACTACTAGAGTCCAGTCCAGTTGGCTGCAAGTCATGACCCAAAATGTTAAATTCATTTGGGAATATTGACATTTTTGTTCAGAAAAAGGAGTTGGTCAACATGCTCAGATGTTAAAGTGCTCCTCTGGGCCATTACTATCCGAACATCCTTTCCGCATACACACTAGGTATCTTTTAAACTCTGAAACTCTCCTTGTCATGCTTTGCCAGTCAGGGGCTGTTACATATATAATTGTAAATAAAGTGTTAAAAAAAATATTGCAATACTTTGTGCTACAGAATTGATATAATCACGGGCGCAAAATATCGCGATACTGAACAGAAAATGTTTTTCCCCCACCACTAGTATAGAGCTGTGCTTGTTACATTTTATGTTATAAGCATGCATTGCCTGATATTCTTCAAAACACCTCAAAATGATTTTCAAAAGTCCTACTCTAAAAAAATGTATTGTAATGCCAGGCGTTTAACCAGTCTACTGGTACAATTTCAACTGGGGCAACCCAGTCCTGTCCTCCCTGGTCAGTGTTCCAGGAGGCAGTGCTGTTGTTTGTTTCCAGATGCTTTCAGTTAATTCAGAAGCCTTGATTTTGCCAATATAGGTACCCTGAATATATATTTTTGCATTAATGATACTTCACTTTGACTGACTGCTTTTAACTTATTTGATTTTTTATCATTTTTTTTATATCACTTATTATTTATATCTTGATTTTTAACCGGACAAAAGTCTTTGTGCCATGTGAAGATATTTTGGTTTGAAAATGCCCAGCAAAGGAGCGCCTTCAGAACTTCTTCTTGATACATCTGAACAATTCTAGCTAGATTGTGTTTCATATGTATTTGTTTTTATAGACAACTGGGTTGTAAATGTTATTCAGTTAGATGAATTTTTCACCAAATGAGTAATGTGTTTTTTGTGGCACCATTTAACCCTGTTTCTAATGTCATCTGTACCTTTAAGTAAAACAAATTATTACTTGAAAGGGAGGCACATTAGTCCTGATGATAAGAAGTGAAACAAGGCCTCAGCACTCATGCTGCCGGTGGTGGTGTTTAATGTTTAACTGCCCTGCCCTCAGAGGAGGGAGGAGGACATATGTGGGAGTTGAATGTTGACTCATACTTTGCTCAGACTGAGATGAAACCGCCAGACTTCGAACGAGGTAGTGTTAGCCTCTTGGGGATCCGATATGACCATGCAAAATAGGAGCAGATGGACCAGGGGAAGTTTTGTATTTTTAACTGTGATAATATATACATTTAGGTGGACAAGTCTTCAGTATACACGGCTTGATTGAAGGACTGCTCACCTCTGGATCTTGGCTCTAATCGCAACGACAGCGCCCAGCAGACCTGATAAGCTAAGGGACAAAATCAATACCTGGGAAATCAGAGTTCACCACTTGAACCATGGATGAGGAAATTGAGATAACCGATGAGAAGGACTGGAGAGAACTTGAACCAAACTACCCCGTCAAAATCTTCATGACGATCTTTTACAGCCTCATCCTAGTGACAGGTATTGTGGGTAATTCAGTCACTATCAGAGTGACACAGGTGCTGCAGCGAAATGGCTACCTGCAGAAGAATGTGACCAACCACATGGTTAGTCTGGCCTGCTCTGATTTGTTGGTGCTCCTCATAGGCATGCCTGTGGAGCTCTACTTTGCCATCTGGTTCCCATTCAGCTCCACATCGGGCAACGCTTCCTGTAAGATCTACAACTTCTTGTTCGAGGCGTGCAGCTATGCCACCATTCTAAACGTAGCCACGCTTAGCTTTGAACGCTATGTGGCTATCTGTCACCCATTTCGCTTCAAAGCCCTGGGCGGGAAACGTACCTCTGCCTTAATCACCTTTGCTTGGCTGGTGTCCGTGCTCGTGGCCCTTCCATTGCTGGTTGCCACAGGAACTCAGGGCCACATTCCTGTCCGAGAAGATACGCCCGTCCAAAATCTGACGTTCTGCACCAATCTCAGGGAGCACTGGGTGATGTACAGAGTCAGTATTTTTGGGGCGTTCATCGTCTACATGGTCGTGTTGATCTGCGTGGCCTTCATGTGCCGAGCCATGATCATGGTCCTGCAGAAGCCTATGGGTTCAATAGACGGAGAGCCCAATGGAATACAAAGAGCATCAAAGCATGAAAGTTCAAAGGTCAAGATGGCGAGGAAGCAAACCATCCTTTTTCTTGGTAAGTTGTTGTTCCTTTTTTTGTACAGTGTGAACGGTCTCGGAACTAATTTGATTTGGGATCTAAGGGCCTCTGTAAAAGTGGAAATATCTGAAATGAATTAACAGGAATGTTAGCAGATGATCCTCTTGGTGCATGGTGTGTGTGTGTCTGCGTAATGTTATTTTATTACCATCACATCCAGCCAGGGATGTTTGGAAATGTCAGACAACCTCCTCAGCTATTTACAGAGTGAAAATACCACATTGAATCTGCACCACGAGTGATGGTGATGAAGTCAAGTCCAGGCTGTGTTAAAACTGTCACTGTTCACTTAAACCTACTTACTCACTGGTGCTGAGGCTGCTTTTGTTTAGGGTGTGAACTGACAGAAACAGAGCAGATAAACCAGTTTATGATTGTTACTGCTTCTTTAGTTTTTTTGAATGATGTTTTAACCTTGATGACAAATGTGGACATATGCTTGAATCGTGCAGCTGTCCAGTCACAAAAAACACAATTTGCAGAATAATATTGTGTTGGCTTTTGGGTAGACACCCTGCACATATTAGCGGCTTTTTGGTTCACTGAACATCGGGTAACATTCAACACAAGAGGCAAGGAAAGCATAGATATTCACACCTGATATGCCCTATTGGCGATAGATAAGAGAAACACCAAAACATACAGCAGCCTTGAAGAAAAACTGGTCACAGACCGAAACACAGGAACTAAGTTCCAGAAACTGGGGAAGCAAGCTGTGTGATATGAACTTACTTTTGTACCTTATGTTGTGCTGTTCTTTTAAGCAACCAGTGCAGTACCTGTTCTAAACCTGCCTGTTTAGAATAGGCTTTTTTTCAAGTCTAGTATTCTTCAGAATTATTCCTTATCATTAGTGAGTCCTCCTGTTGTATAATATACCTTCACTCTTTTCTTTTTTCAGTTTGAATACAGAGCTTTATATAAACAGTCTATGATGCAATCAGGTTAGAAAACGTTTCATTCATTGTATCTGGTTTATCTACAGCGAGTATTTCAATGTTTTTCCTAAAATGAAACAGAATAAGCTGCATTACTGTTTGTGCGGGGTTTCTTATTATTAGTGTGAATTATTTACTGGAAAGGTGTTATATTACATGTTCAGAGGTCTGTTAAGCAAACGACACAGTGACAAGACCCAAATATACAACTTTTCATAATAACACATCTGTAATTCAGGTAGATATAAAGCACTGCTGTGACAAAACAAACATGCTTTCACTTTGTAGACAAATTGCCAAAGAGGAAGTAATTCTATTAATATTATTGCCATGACGGAGTGTGTCTGTTTCTCAGTCCGATGTGGTAAAATCAAATCAAATTATCAAATGATCTGGCTGCGATTTTGACCCACGGTTTGACCCAGTTAGCAACTTCTGCAGTTCTTAATCCAAAGTCGCAGGAGAAGACATGTTCAACTTGATCCGCAGACTGATTTCACAATGTCCCCACTGTCTGCTATAGAGCGCTGATAATTAAAATTGTATTAATATTGAATGTATCACGTATACAAATCACACCAACCTCTGCACTGCACTTCCGAGGACATTGTAATTGTGAAGCCAATAGGATGAACTGTTTGTAAGATATGCTTTCCACATACAGAGAGACAGATGTTAGTGGAATTAGTACACTAGATTGATAACAAAGTAATTTTCTCTTGTTTACAAAACACTTCTTCAAAGTTAATCAAATATATATCACTTATATTATCAGTGAATTATATTTGATATATAACGAGTGTACTGAAGTGCAAAACCCAAATGTATAGTTCCTCTCAGTGTTGCAGTGTCTTTCAGGTCAGTTTGATTTTGGACCTGTATCTGCACTGAATGCTCTTAACAACCTGGTTTGGTTGTCAAAAAAGAATTTCCACATCACTTACTGTGCACCATCTGCCCAGGAACACAGTTACCAATTAGCTAGTGGAAAAAGTGGACACTTTACCAGCCAAAGACTAAAAATGTTTTAGTCAGGAGTTGTCGGAAGGAAATTGGGGAAATCTGAAGTTTTTTGCCAACATGTTCACTAAAACAATCAAGTTCCGCTGCCTGAAAAAATGCAAAAAATATATAACACACACACTCTCACCAAAAATATGATAATGTTAATATATCCTGCATGTTCTAAAGTAGCCCTCACATTTACAGACAGACACACTCACACGCTTCAGGCAGACTGGACGATGAATTTCATTTCTGATGTAAAGCTGTTTTACAGTCTTTTCAGATTCAAAATGAGTATTGTCACAGCATTTATTCAGTACAAGGTCTGAAAAAGTGGGTAGATCCATGTACAAAAAAAAGTATTAAAAAAAAAAATATATATATATATGTAGTTCAGTAGTAAGAAGAAGCGAGAAGATTTAGACAGTATATATAATACAGTAATAATAAAATAAAATTTAATTTATTTTTACAAAAAGAGGGTTATATATATGCATTTATGAATAATGTCTGCCTCTAATCGCAGATGGGTACCTTTGCAAAAGAGAAAGGTCAGGCTGACAGGAAGAAAAAAAAGACACCTGCAGCTTTTTAATACCTTTAAACCACAGTGCATTCCAGCTGCTATCTGCAGGTGACAACCAGCTACTATTCTAGAGATTTGTCACAGATATGACATATCTGAACTGGAACCGCATAGCAGCATACAATAGTGAGATTTCTTTGTTTTGGTACAAAGGCACTGGACTCACTTCACAGATGACAGTGATTAACAATGATTTTGATCATAAATATGATGTCGATGTAATGACCTGATGTTTAATTCATGAAACCACAAACAGTCATAGTCAACTTTGGAAACAAGCATTAGTTTGAGTCGGTTGCATCATTTCTCTGCATCCCAAAGGATGCCATCGTCACACATGCTCGGTGTTTACTGATACACACACACACACATGTTTGTTCATCTGTCTTAGTGAGGACCATCATCAATGTATTTATATCAGATATCTGTACAAGTACACACACCAGTCTTTGAATAAGTCATGTATGATTTCATGTTCAGTTTAATCTTTATTTCACATCAAGTCCTACTCACAAGTGAATCACAGGCCTGGAATTCACTGTGTATATTTACAGCTCAGTCTCATATCCTCAGTTGAGCCATTTTATAACCAGTCTGTCTACTGACAGAGGCACAAGGTCAATGAAGCACATACTTGTAAGTAAATGTTACTCTTGTGTTGTTTGTAACTTTCTGTCCGTCAATACTCAAGGTTTCCAGAAGTGCATCTTGACTACAGATGCAGCAGAGAAACCTCAGCGAGTATAGTTACTTTACAGTGAATTGGCAAAACCCCAGGGTATAGTGTAATAATAATAATAATAACAATAATCATAATAATCATAATAACAATAATCATAATAATCATAATAATAATAACAAATTGTGCTTTTTTTGTTCAACTGCAGCAGTGGCTCTGGCAAAGCTTGTGAAGGCAGTTGAGGTACAGAAAAAACCTAATGCCTGTTTGCCACAATGTATGTAAAAAAAACATTTCTTATCAGAGTTAAGATCTTACCTGTTCACAGAGCATCTGACCAATAGAGAATTCATGTTCACAGAAATGGCAGAGGGACAGACAAGCAACAGAAAAACACAAAATAAACTTTTGAGCAGCTGACACAGAAATAACTAGACAGTGAACTGCAGATACCACCAATATGTCAGAGTTTGTCTCTACTGCTGTTGAGATTTTCGATCTTACATCTTTGTGCAATACTTGGGAAGTCATTTTTGGTCCTATGCAAGGTGAACCATTTTGAGGCATTTTTGATGTGACGGTCCCTTTTGAGCCTAGCCTCCCAATAGAAGAGGCACAAATTAACACTAACATCTACACCTCAACTCCTATTCATTCTCAGTACCTGCTGGCCCACCAAGACCTTCTAATGAACTTTTGCATGTGACTGCGGAACTTCACAGATTGAATCTCTTAGATGAACTGATAACCCAATTCAAGGGTAGTCCATGATAAGCTGCTCTTTGAAATACGGCTTATGAAATTGTTGCAGATGTGGATGGTGTGTCCAGGGACCTTTATTCTGCCTTCTGGACAGAATTTTTAGACTGTGCAGCAATGGTTGCAGAAGTGATGGTGCCATCGCTATCCCAAAAATGGCAAGAGGAAGAATGGAGATCTGTTGGTTGAATATTGGTCAAGGGATTTAAGGACCATTGATATTTTCCTTCTCGGCTCACTCACGCCTCCCTGATGACTTCATGATGTTGTATCAAAGTCAGCCTAAGCAGGATCTCTTGTCGACTGCTTTGCAAGAGGCTCTAGTTGGTGATGATTAAGATTAGTTTCTTGATCATATAGATCGCATGGGATTAAGAACAGTTTCAACACAAGAAAACTTGAAAGCTGTGATTCTCCAAGTGGCCCACAAGCAAATAATCAAGCAACCAAAATATGCACTGGTAACATCGCAGCAGTCGCAGCAGCAACTATCAGGAACTTCTTCCCCAGTGTGCTGGAAATGATGACATAGAAAACGTTACTATCCACCAACTTCTATACAATGGACATTGCATAGGAGTGCCTCTCTCACACTCACTCACACTTTTCCCTTTCTTGTTTAATTTTTTCCGCGGTTCTAGCCTTATCAGGACCGACAATCAAAATTAAAACAGCGTGAATGTGAGACAGAGATAAAAAGAGGAAGATTTGGTCATTAGCTCAGAAGGTGTATTATGAGCTCAGGGTGATTTCTCCTTCATGACTAGTATTTTCTGTATAATCAAGAAAGTCATCACCTCACTTAATCTGTTTGTGACAAATGGTTGATGAACAGTCTGTTAATGCACTTGAAGGACTACATCAAAATTGTTTACTGCCTTTGTGTATTTTTTTCATCTAAATATACCAGCTCAGTTCAGTTTTGTAGACAATTGAAAGTCTTGAACTGGTACAAAAGACATCATCCTCTAAACATGTTTATTAAATGTTGTTGGCAGGAAGTCTTTTGTGCATTTAGTTGTGTTAAGGTGTCCAAGATTTTACACTGAAGTAGAGTCAAATATTTTTAAGTGTTACTATTGCAAAAATTTGAAATGCCTGAGAAGCCTGGCCTTTTCCATTCTAGTACTTTCAAATTTCTTGCCTTAATTTAAAAATGTTTTCATTAACTTTACAGTGGTATTGCTGACACTTTACAGAGTATCTCTTGGACACATTGAGTTCCACTGATTCCTACTTTAAAAGCAGTGGCTGATGTTGTACACACATCATTCAGTTATCTCTCAAGTGGCCGAGGGTCTTGCCTGCGTCGGCTTTACCTTGAGACAACTCAAATCTTGGTTGGGCTCTGCAACTATAGAGAGTAATTAAAAGCAGAGAACATTCTTATTAAGTCGCCAGCACATCACGTCTAGGACAGAAGGTTAATTGCTTTAGATTACTTTCAGTCACTGTGACACAGCTTTTGTGAATTGAATATTAATTGTGTTTGGCTGCCTTCATCCTTTGGCCTGTAACCTATAACTCTTTCAACCCATTTCAGATAGGAGCAATCACCAAGGCTGAAGAGAAAGAAAGAAGGAAGGGGTTCTCAAATGCTTAAGAAAATGAATGAACCGCAAACGCTGTTGTTATTTGTCAACACTTTGATTCAAGAAGTGTGTTGAGTAAACTCCTCAGCTTTATTTAAAAATCGTTTGTGTTAGACCTAAGTTATTTGACATTTTCAAGGTGGATTTCTGATATTCATACTCGGACAAAATAAATGCGTCTCAATCTGCATAAAGTACATTTCAAAAACAATTCACAGAAAAATGTTATTGACATAAACTGTCAACAGCAGAGAAAAACTTGATGATCTAGTCCTGTATTCATTGTGATCTTTGCCTGAAGTAAATTTCTTGAGAAATAAAACATCTTTAATGGGCTGTTCCTCTAAGCTTCATCTTTTCCAACTGAGGCTGAAGTGGAAATCAATAGAAAGAGCTCAATAAATAAGAGCAACTAAGAACCAAGACAGGCTTTAAAGGTAGGGTTGTTTCTAAAACACTTTTTTATCTTATTTGTTGAAATCCCCTTCCCGTCCCAATGGCCATCGATATCAAATAAAGTCTCCCAAAAGCCATGAAAGAAAGCCTGTGTCTGTGGCCCTCACAGGACTGTAATAAACGCAACCAATTATTGCATTTGGACCGAATTAAGTGATTGGCTGGCAAACTGGTCTGTCACAAACTCTACATACCTGCCTGTCTGCACTCACACTCCCGGTGCTTTTACTGCATATGACTATCTTATACCGAGTCTTCACAAGCTGGAGAGACATACACCGCTGTAGCGGAGGCGATAGCCAGAAGTTAGCAAGCAACTCACAGCCAAGTCGCCTTTTTATAGCGGTGTGTGTTCAAGTAGCGTGGATGCTGGGTTGGGCTGTATCGCTTACATTTTTTCAGAGTTGGAAAGATTTTTTTTTAGGATTACCAACGAGGACACTCTTTAACCGAAATTGAGTAAGTGAGATTCTTTATCAGAAATAACCTTGTTTATCATGTGTGATAAAATCCCCAAAAAGACATGAAGGGGGGAATTCCTGGATTGTAAAACCCTCTCATAATGCTGGTATGCTATTAGCATGCTGGAACGAATCTTTTTTTTTTAAAAAGGCCAAAATAAAGTCGCAAAAAAATGCAGAAATTCTAGAAGACAGAACCTTTTGCAACATGACAAGAACAGAGATGGAATTGCATGGAAAAGGTAAATCAAGCCAAATATTACTAGAATGACAATAAAGCACTTTCCCCAAGCAATCCTACACATGGTTGTATAGTTGTTATGTCTGAAGACCTCATTGAATTGTCGGCGCTATTCTCTAAAAAATTACCACCATTGAAAAAAGCATTATTTTAAATGTTCAAAGAGTGAGAAAAATGGATCTGCCCCTTAATTTGCATTGGCACATAGATTTAAAAGTATCTTCCCATGCCAATGTGCAAGCCCTCCACCAAGTTCAGTGTTTTGTAGTTTTTGTGTTGTCCTGCTTAAAAATAAAAATACAAACAAGCAAATAGACAAACATACACTGTGAAAATATAAACTCCTTGGTGGAGCTAATAAACGGGTGGCATCTAAGAGAAGAAGAGAATCTCAGTGAGCCTTTAATATTTTTCCTGGTCTTTTATTGTGGTACCCTCTGCCATCAGCCTCTTTCCAACAATTTGCCAGACCTGGTCCTTAGCTCAGAAACTGCTGTGACAGCCTAAGTGCTTCTCAAGAACCTCTCTCCTTCTGATTGATGAGTTCTCTTTATAGTGTTTGACTACAGATTCTGATTCACTGTCGGCCTGTTTATTCTGCCTGGGTGGCGTCTTCCAAACCTCTTTACCGTCAAATATAAAACACACATCTGGGAGGATTTGTTGAGGCTCTGTGGGCAGGATGATGAATGTGCCTCTTCATTCCCTCTCTCGAGCCCTCCATTATCTCCCAGCATCTACTCCACAATGAGTGACAGCTGAATAGTTCAGCAATAAGCTCCAGAGCCCTTTGGCCCCTTGGCAGTCAACATAGCTAAAGGCAAGTCTCCATGTGAGTGGCAGTCTGCGCTCACCGAACCGCCTGGGAGGCATCCTGCTGTTGGCTGAGCAAGTGACTTGCAGTGCTCGGAGGGGAAATCACAACTTATACTGTGAGGGTATCAACTCATACACCATAATACTCTCTGATACACATCAGCATGCCTCCACTTGGCCCTAACTGCAAACAGACGTTTGGATGATGTGATCAGTTTTTAGCCACTGAAAGAAGCTGTTCAGAAAACGTTCACTTATTGTCACCTTACAATAGTGTGAATAGTTGCTGTCAACATAACTTCTCTTGAGACTGACCACCTACTTTGGTCTCCACAAATCACAACATGTTTATCAGAGTTTTATGACTGAAAACAGTTTCCTGACTTGAATGGAAACAAGGTTTATGACAATGGTGATGCAGAATGAAAGAACTGGGACAAAAACGCATGTCTGGTGAGACGCAGCGCTTCAAGGAGCTGTCCCTCAGTCAAAACCAGCTGCTATATTGTCCAGTAAGAAACTAAATGCAGGAGATGAGAGTAGAGGCTGCAGTGACCTGTGAGGTAATGATGACTCATACCCCCATGTCATTATCATTAAGGGATAAATTTGTAATTTTTTTTCATGCTGTGGTAACAATATCTACATGATGAAGGATGATGCTGCTAGCCCAGGAGTATACATTCATAAATGCATACTTATATATGTATATGCGGTTATCCATTTATTTAGTTCCAATTTATCACTGGATTTGACATTAATGACTAACTGAGTGTCCTTTTTAAAAACAATAACAACTTCTTCAATGATGTAGCTCATACTAAGATAAGATGAGATAAATCACTTAAGATAACAGGACTATACGAGGGGTTTCACTCAGTGGTAACAGAGAATCACTCCGCTACTCAAACTTTAGCAGCTTTAAAAGTCTGAAGCAGAGATTGACCATCCATCATATTCCTTTTATTGGAAAGTATGCTTGCTTAATTTGGGGAGGGAGATAGATGAGTAAGACCACTCACATGTAAATTTGTATAATCTCTAGGTATAAAATCAGAAAACAGAGAAGCATGTAACAAAATATCTGAAGCTAACTGATATGTCCTGTGTACAAAAAAATTCAATTCACCTTTTCTATTGGAGGTTATGTGTTATACTATTTATTTGCAGGGAGCAGTAACTTCCCGGAGTCTCTGTGATCCCCTGTTATTTCAGTGTAAAAAGATGGTAACAGTTGAATTAATTTTTATATACTCACTGTAATTTGTACGTTTTGACCTTTATACTAACTGTTTAAACTTATGAGGCTATATTGCTGTGTCATAACTAATTCAGAATGTAGGTATTATCCAAATGTTTTCACTTTATCAAGTTAACACAATCTGTCACCACTTTGACAAACAGGCTTTTAGATGTAAGAGGTTAGTTAATATTGCCCAGCAGCACCACTGCTTATTAATAGACTGAACAGAAAAGAACAGCCACAGCTGGATAGCAATCCGTAAACACCAGATCACAACCAGAGGGGGTCTGGGCCACATGTGTACACATTATTTTAGCAGTGTGACAGGAATATGGTCCTGTCACATTGAAGGACTGCCTACTGTTGAGATATCTATGCTTTACCTGTATCCTATGAATAATATCAGCTGTATAGTCCATATAATCAATAGTGCATAATAAAAAGTATAAACGACAACTGTAACCTGTGTAACTGAACAACATGTATATGGTAGTTGGTTCTTCAAACACACTGTGTGCCAGAGAGCGACAAAACAGGAACCAGCCATTGCAACTGACTGGTAACCAAGCACACGAACATGTGTCAATCTGATAATAAAATACAGTTTGGGTAATGTGATTATATCAAATGTCATTTGCTTGCGCGCTCATATTCTCTGCATTGACACACACACATATAGGATGGGGAATAAACTTATGTGACCTAAAGAATCGCTCAACAGGGCAGAAGCCTGCGTTATCTAGGCAAATGTCAAACTGCTATTACTTGCATAGATGAGTGGTTTCCATTAAAGGTTTTCACTCCGCTAGCAGGTATTCAAATGCTTTGTATCTACACAGAAAAGACGTTGTTGAACTTTCATTCCGGGGTTTGCATGTAGGTAGCGTTCCCACATCTCAAACACCCATTGTAGGACTCAAACCTTCCCACCTCTGAGGTGCACGTCTTCTATTGGACTCAAACCTTTCCTCATGCCAAATGTACTTCTCCCATCTCAGGCCACACCCAGTTTCTCTCTATATAATGTGTTGTAATTTGTCACTCTGGGCTTCTTCAGACATGATCCAGAGAACCTGGTGACGTGTCCGGCAGAACCCCAGAGACATTGTAAGTATTGTTCTTATACAATACATTTATTACTGTGAAACTTTTGAACATGGAACTTGTCTAAATTATTAACCTTTCCCATTTGAACCTCGAATTCATGAACACGACGCTGTCCAGTCCAGACGGGACCGGGCTCGACACTACTCAACTGATATCTTCAGTGTAAGCAGAATACGTACACATACCAGTGCCAGAGGCCTCATTTAAACTGTAGCAACAGGCAACAACAACAACAACAGAAGCAATTTGCTCTGCCTTGAATGTGTTGTCTGTGTTTTATGATTTCTTCTTCTTCTCCTTGCTGCTTCCTACCTTGCACTACATCTTTGCTAGCCAAATGATGTGCGTGTTTATCTGCCTATAGGGCAGGGAAGGGAGAAACAATCGGAGATCCGGTCATAAGACACATGTTGAGTCGCATATTAATGCCAGGTGTGAACGCACACTCAGAGCTGTGTTCTTGATATCAGATCATACAAACTAAATGTTAATACCAAGTATGTTCGGGGCCATAAATCAGAAGTAGTGAGCAGGAGATGACTACAGCTGATTTTAGCTGCTTGTTCAGATGACCCCACTTTTGACAACAGAATCTTTGATGAGAAAAATGTGCACTTCCTAGGAGGTTAGAAGGCACCGTATCGTTGTAAATGGATACAGATATAACAAATAAGGCTGCACCAAGGCAGCAGCAAATCCAACCATGGTAAATCTTTAATGTACCTTCCTGGAGATCAGTGCTTGGGATTGTATTTGTGCTGATAGCAGGTCAATGTGTGACAGAGGATTAAAATAATACGCATTCATTCAGTGTCTTTTCAGCCAGGACTGTGAATGTCACTTTCAGTTGGATCGAAATGTAAACTAAGCTACATACCATCTGTCATTTAGTTATGGAGCTGTTACAAAAAAAAGCACACTCAAACATATAGTTTCTTTCGACATCATTGAATTTTCAGGAAATGCATTTTTCAAGAGACAAAGGTGATGCTTATAACCTGACTGCTGTTCTTATTTCTTCTTTTCTTTTATCTCTTATCCTTCCATATATGGATAACAGCACATTTAAGATGGCTAAATTGTTCAATTGTTTCAGTGTTATAGCATAAAGCAGAGAGGTAACACTGCTCCGCGCTGAACAATGAAGAAAGAAAAAAAGACCATTCCCCAAAGTCAGCAACTGTGCCCTTGCCAAGTAGTTTTTTCACAGTTGATTGGTTTCATTGTGGACATTGTGTTCAGCGAGGACTTTGTTACTCTGCTCACCCAATAATTGAATTACTGTTATGACACCTCCATTTAATTGGGATAAGACCAACATCTGCCTATGTCTTGATTCCTCCGCAGCATTGGTGTGATTTATGCAGACTTGTATGAGATGAGGTGATTGGGAATGTGGTGTTTTATTTAAATTCATAGAAAGTAATGCAATTCGGTGAAGTGTCATTGAGAACAGAATAACTTCCTGCAGCCCTTGGAACTGGTGTCCAGAACACTTTCCTGATTCATCTCGCACCTATCCTGTGTTTCGCCTCAGAAGTAATGTTTTTTGAGTTTGGTGAATCATTGAGAACAATTTAAGAACCATCCCCACATTGTTAACATATAGGCCTAACTCAAATGTCACAATGTACACACACGGCCCTTGTGTCCGCACAATTGACTCCAAACTTTGTTTATCATTTACACATGAACAACACAGCTGGAGATTCTCCACTCAGACGTGTTCACAACGACACGGAAGTCTCCTCCATCTTCAGGCGAGGGGTGGAGCAGCAGGCAGAGGCAGGGCGTAACGTATTCATTCTGCTGCAGAGGTCCTGTGCTTTTGTTTCCAGCACGTCGACACCGGCATCTGTGGTTATCACTAAATATTTGTTTTCAAAATGTTAGTACATAAACTCCATAAATAAGTATACCAACCAATCAAACAGAAAATGGGATCCACTATATATAAAGAATGAGAAACAAGCCTCACATGTTATCTCTACTATCAGTTAGCTATGTGAAAGTGAACAAATAAAGTGTTGAGACACGACAGAGACATGTAAACAGTGAGTTCAACAGGTTAGCTGAAGCTATCTAGAAAAATGTGTGTTTTCCATTGTGTATGTTAGCGTGGTAGCTCACATGCTCAGACTCTAACTGAACTCAGAACTGCTTTCTAGTGTTGTTCTCTCTCCTTGAGGATCTGTGTACATTTTTGCCCAATTTGAAAAATATTCTGCAGTCTGATCTTTGCCTCGGTGAGAGCTTCCAACAGCAGTGTTCAGTCACCTCTTTTCAATATTGACTTTGCATGGAATCATGCCTCAAGCATATGAACATCCTAATAACATCACTGTAAGTGATAGGTCTCTGCTGATTCATTCAACACCTATGAACTATTGTTGATTTGGATACAGGGCAGACATTGAGCCCTGAGCAGCCACAGCCTAACATTAGATTAGCACATGTGAGAGTACTAGTGCAAAGTGCAAAGGGTGTTACTATTAGCACATAATTTACGACACAGTCAATAAATACTCTATCAGCTAAGGCTAAGATTATGACCTCAACTTCCAGAGTACCTTCACTTAGAAATTATATTCTCTCTGTTTAACATTTAATTATTGTATCATTAAACTTTTCAGGACTGTATCATTTGTCAGAGCAATGCCGCACCATATTGAGAACTTGTACACAACAGACAAGGCAGGTAGAAATAATGACCAAAATTAGGCCCAAAACTACCACCAGCAGCTGTTTAACAAATCCTTTACTGGCCCAACAACAAACTTGAGAAACTACCCCATCATCAGACTGACTATGTCATTGTCTGTCTTCTGTGTAAGTTCAAGGTCTATTTGTACGCACTGTCACAGGCTTTGTAAATGTTTGCAGTCATCACAAGTTGCTTATTATTCAAAGGATAGACTCTCAATATAACTTCATCCAATGTTTGAGAAGAGAATCTAACTAGATCAATAAGTCAGCTGCTAGATTATTTACTCATCTCATTGCTCTGCATGAGATAGATTTTCTCTTTTTACCCCTTTTCATTCATGGAGCAATTTTGTTATTATTTATAGATTTATTTCAGCTTCGGTCTTCAGTTCTGTTATGTTCATGCACACAAAAAGATAAATCCATTGACACTAAATACCTTACATTCAAATAAAGACAATTCTATAGTCTTTGTACAGAGGTCATCACTGATTTTCATCACAGTAAATCTCATACTGTTTTAGGCTTAGATAAACAGCTTCTGAGAGTGAAAATGATCCTGAATCATGCAACAAATATGTGAAGCTGGTTGCACTCCTAAACTTTCTCCTGATCTTGAAAATCTGAATTTCATCACACATTGATCGTCTCCGTCATGCTTTTGATTTGGTAATTTTGTAGATCTCACATATGCTTAAAGCAATATACAATCTAGATGGTCATACAGAACTTGCAGCCACTGACGAGATTCAGTCTTGATATTCTTAGGAATTATTTCAATACTCTTGTTATTCCAGTTGAATTAACATAGGCGTTTCCACTCATAGAAGTTATCACCATCAATGATGTGGTGATGCCCTCTTTTTGAAAAGTTCCTCAATGAGTTATGTCATTTTCAAAAGCCCTGCATTCATGTGCAGGTTTATACAGTCTATAGCAGTGAAGTTGTGTGGTACTTCTGGAGCAGACACTTCTTTGTTCTTAGTGAAGGAGGTAAACATGCTGCAACAGCTGCAAACTTTTCAGACTATTCATCAGAATCTCTCTGCTCGTGCTGTTGAATATCGATGAAATTCAGATTTGAAACCCAGACTTTTCAGTGGCCAAGATTTACTAGTTTCCATTTTATGGCGGTATTTTGGTGGTCAGCCTTTTCAGTAAAAAAAACAACAGAAAAAGCAAACAGAAAATGCCTCTATGCTGCTCCTGTGGTGTCATCCAGGTGTCCATTTGAAGAAGTGGTCTCCACTTACAGTACTTCAATCGTTTTGGATTTGGCTCCAATGCTATTTACCCCTTAAACTGGTGTAAGTGTTTTGTGGACTCGAACACTTCATCCACTCCTCCATCAGCATAGTTGTGAGTAGAAAATGACTGCATTTTCGTTTTGAATGAAAATTCACTCATATGCCAAATCATGTATCTAAAACCTCCAATTCTTTTATTTAAAAAAAAGTGAACCCTCACTTACAGTTTGCCTCAGGTTTGGTTAGATTTTGACCGCCAGGTTTTGTGTTGCCCCATATGGGTCGACCTCGACACTCACTGATAGCTCTTCTTTCTAGAGATAGACTGAAGGTATGTATTAAGAATTACGATGAGAGATGCCCATTTTCCTTCTAAGTCTTGCCCCTTGTGACATTTATCTTCAAAATATTGAAAATTAATTAAGACAGCAACACACTTGATGCAACCTTTGCACCTAATGTTTTTCTTTATTAAAATGAAGGTAAAACCATCACATTGGATTTTTATGATTTATGTTTTGAACAGAGCAACCATCTGACTGAATTTGTCACAAAGTTATTGGACCAGGTTCAATGTTTTTCGCTCAATGCATCATTCAGACAACAAATAAAAACAATAAACTGACACAAAAAGTAAACGACCTCTGAACCCTAATAATCATCAACATCAACAACATGTGAGTGGTTCAAATATCCTTAATGCCCTTTCACAACTTCAGCCGCATATTCTTGTCTTTGCGGTGACATAACTGAATTGTGATGACTCAGTGACAACTTTCCAGATGAACGCCCAGACTGTGATCAACGAGCAAATGTGACATTTTGCCCCCACTCCCACCCCCTTTCATACTTGATCTTGATCACACTACTACCACTTATAAAAAAGGCAGCTAATCAGTAACCTGCTGCATCATCCATCTAGGTGACATCTTTAATGGCCTATTTGAATTTTGAACTTAGTTTTAAGATACCAGTACATACTGCCAAGATAAATCACCCCCCCCCCCTCCCCCCTCCCCAGGTTTTAATGAAACTGGATCAGTGCAGTGTGTGATATTGAGTCATTTGGACAGTTGGTGTCATTTATAAAGATGGCAGGATAAAGGATTACAAGCATTCATCAAGATGCCTTCCAGCATAGTCAACCAGACTTTTTAAAATCTGCAGTCTTCCACCAACAGGGGGCAGGACAGGAGTGACACAATGATTTACATAAACAATGTCTTATATTTGGAATTCAAGATAAAATGATTAGTGTATCGACCAATTGGCACAAAAGGCAATCTGCATTTTTACAATCATAATTTTCTGCTTACTAATCTTTACATATTTCCATGTTATTATAAGAATAATATAGGTTATTTATCTAGAAAATTCAAATTTGAACATACATAAACAACAAAACTGGAGATTCAGAAGGCAGAGGCAGAACGTAACATATTAATTCTGCTGCAGATATCCTGGGTTTTTGTTTACTGCACATCGACACAGGCATTGGCCCTTATTACCAAAAGCTCTTGTGGCATCTTCCTCTGTGTCATCTAAGTATATTGCTCCACATTTTCATTCCAAATATATATATATATATATATAAAAAATTTTGTATAGCACTTTTCAAAACAAGGTTACAAAGTGCTTCACAAAAATCAATGAAAAAAATTAATCAATAAAAGGTATTCCATTCAGTTCAATTTCAAGCGACAAATCATAACATATTAAGGTTGAGACCTAAATATGGGAGAAAGGGAGAGACCGTGGCTGTGACTCATGGGGTAGAGCGGGTCGTCTTCTAATCAGAGGGTCGGTGGTTTGATCCCAGTAGTCAGAGTACATGTGATTGTGAAGTTTGTTGGTTTGATATGAAATTAAAGTGATTCATGTTTTTAAAATGCCGGTGAAATACTACAATGTGACTGTTTCGAATACAAAGCTAGATCCCACCGAAAACCCCAAAACCTTCACAAAGAGGTGGCACTGGGGCACAAGTTTTACTGGTGGAATCTGACAGGATGATCGGTTTTGCAAATTATAATAAAAGGCTCAATAACGATCTTCTGTTTATAACTTATTTCTGTGGGCTTCCGTTCTAGCTGTAAATGTCAGTGGAAAACCATGAAAGCATATAACATTTAATGAAAAGCATCGTGAAGTCTGACATTAAACAGCCTGTAATGCTTCATTAAATACTCAGCAGAGGGTCCGCTCAGAAGGGACTGGCATCCTGGTACTTGCAGGGATGTTTTCAGCCACATGATTTGGTCAGATGTCAGAAAGTTACTGAATGAAACTTTGAACATTACTTCCTATTGGATCCACAGTTGAACAGTTATGGTGGAGTTGACATTTAATGAGAGAAAATGCTGATGAGCCATTCACTTGGGATGGACCTGGTTGACCGGTAGGTGTTTGGGTCTTTGAAAATGTCATGAGTTGAATATATTCATCTTACAGACTCTGACAAAAAGAGACTCATTAAATTACCAGTGTGTTTTTTAATCATCTGTCAAACCCTCAGCGGTAAATTATGCATGACAACCCTGACTAAAGGACTTTGTTTGTCGTTGCTCATTCATATCTCTTTTGTCTCTCTTTACATTGTGCTTGCAAACTTTGATTTGACTTTGTAATTAATTTTTTTTCTGTACCAAATATGCTAGTATTTGTTTACCTACAATTAACTAACCTTGTATGCTTTATTTGTATGTCTGAAAGACACACGATATCAACTTTTGTTTTGCAAGACCAGTATTAGGTTTTGGACAATTCGGACAAATGGAAACCTTGACCTGATACTGGTGTGGGATGAAAAGTCTAAGGTTACCAAGTCATTCTGCTGGTATCGTGAACCTCAACCACATGTTTATAACTGAGGATGCTGTAATGTTAAGTACCCAAACCACGGTCTTTTAATTAACATACAAGTACAGTACCTTTTGCGGCTGAACCTAATGGAACCACGACAAGGACTTGAAGACAGATTACATTTGCCTCTTGCAAACACAACTTCCACAGTTGATTTTCTCTTCCCTTAAATGACATTTGGATAAATAATTCTCCCTGTGGTCTGGGAAGCCGTATTACAAATACTCTATCTGAGTCTGTGTTTGTCAGCAGGAAGTGGTGTCTCAAGCAAGATCATTTTGTGAGTTTTGAAAGGTTGTTTGGTCACAGTCCAATTTCCATTAAAAACACTGCAGGGAATGGATAAACACTAGATTAGAGAATGAGGATGTGTAAGTCCCTCCAAAGACTAAGCAAATGACTCAGACATGACAGATGAGATTACAACACTGGGGTTCAAGGAAAACATCCTTTGGATGTGCATTTATAAATTGAATATAAATCAGGTAGGAATAAAGTTCCAGCATTTATAATGAGCCTGATTTCAGTCAAGTCCATTTCAATCAGCCTGAGATGACGTTTGAATCATAGTGGTCTGTCAATTTAGTGATAGACAAAAGCAGTCAAGAACACATCAGTGTCCTGCAGAGGGTGCACACACGCTGGAAGTTCACACAGCAGCTTAATAAAGATTAAATTAATTTAGAGGATTACACGCCATAGTGAACTGATGCTCGATGTTAGAAGGGATAATTGATGATGTTCAAAGTTACAAGGCAAAGAGCCAACTCCCAGTTTCTGATAAGAAGATAATTTAACTAAAGCAGAACTTTGTTGTTTTGCATTTTTAAATCCTTTTTTCAACCATCCTTCCTGTTGAAGCTCTCCCCATACAAGCTGAGTTCACACAGAGGCACAATACACCATCTTATACTTTACACTGAGTGTGCATCAACAGCATGTATGATGAACCTCAATCTATTTTATACAATTTTTCAGGAATAAACTGCACCCTCAAAGGAATAGTTCAACATTTGGGGAATTAGAGAAGAGGGTTGCTACCGCCCACATACCTGTCTGTTAGAATTTTTTTGTAACTATATCATAAAGACTGGTAGCTTTAGGATAGACTAGCCACAAACTACATCAGCCTACAATTAACATAGTATTGGGTTTGTTTAATCCAAACTAGGCTTGAAAGCCTGACTCTGGTCGGGAGAAAAGTCTTTGGAGTCTCTTCCTCATGAGAGATTACTGAACAGACATCAAAGAGTTTACTGCACCTGAGCAGAAAATATTCCAACACATAATACCCCAATAATATCCTTTTGTTTTTGTATGGCTTCAGCTACACAGATATTAAGCGTTGGCTATTTACCCCAGTTTCTAGTCTTCATGCTAAGATAAGCTAATTGGCTGCCTTTTATTCCAGACTGGAATGAGACATATTGACAGGAGGTTAACTGTTGAATTTGTGCCTCTAACTTTTGTGTCTGATTTTCCCTCAGGTCTCATCGTGGGTTCTTTGACCGTGTGCTGGCTTCCCAACCAGATTCGTCGTCTCATGATGGCCTCCGTGCCCAAGTCCCACTGGACTACTTCCTTCTTCAGGAGCTACATCACACTTCACCCTGTGGCTGACTCCTTCTTCTACCTCAGCTCTGTGCTGAACCCATTCCTTTACAATCTGTCCTCCAGGCAGTTCAGGGAGGTCTTTCTTCAGGTACTGCGGTGCCACCTCACTATCGAACACGTGAACAAGCGCACCTTGAAGAACACCCATGCTGCTTCTGCGCGCTCACAGCTGCCCCTGTTGAAGTCCTTGCGTCGAAGCAGAGCAAACCACACCACGAGGGAACAAGAAAAGAACCCTCCCACTTTCACAAGCTTTCAGAAGGATAGTGACGTAGGAGATACTCATACATCAGATATTGAGACGACCGCCACTCTGACTGAGCAGTCAGCTTCAGTTCTCCAAATAAAGACAGATGAACCATCGGAGACTGAAATATAATGTGCTGTAGCCTACAATTTATTGTAACACAATGCACACTAAAAACAAACATGGTGGAAACTTCGATCTCGGTCACCAGGACACTTGTGCTGTGCCATTAGAAAGAAATAAAGAAATATTATTTATACCCAGTAAACCCAGTAGGCTACAAGGTGTTAAATCATGAATTTCAATGACAGATCGAAGTCAGCTGACTATGCGGCAATAAAAAACCTTGCATTCAACATAAAACGGTACATTTCGTATGAATTTGGTTAAAGTTAAACGCTTGTGATGTGTGGGTGCTTGTAATCTTTGCATAAATATTAAAATTGAAATCTGATGTTGAGTTCTAATTCAACTGATGTTCAAAATCTCATGTAACAATAACAACACTCGTGAAAACACACTCACAAGCATAAATAGCACAAATACATGTTGCTTTCCTGTCGATTGCAGAGGGTGGAACTGCAATTGTGTGGTGATGCAAGACTGGCCCCAAAAACACAGTTTACTTTACCCATTCACGAACATCCCAACATTACCCTTTATATTATCAGAATTAAGATTACAGTCCAATCAAATTAGTATTTCTGTATTTAAATGCACATAGTAAATTATTTCCTTAGAAAGTATATACCCAAATAACTTCCTGAATAATAAATTAAGGTAAATAAGGTTGATATGTAGGCTTGAAATAGTAAATAAAGGAACTGTAGAATCCTGCATGTTGTTGTCTATGCAATAGACACAACTAACAATACCACAAGTCCTTCTAATTAATTGTAGTAAATGTGTTTTCTGTCCATGCCACTTTTGGGGTCATGGCAGAAACAGATGTTGCCATTCTCCCACACAATGAGCATTATATTATTCACTTGTGATCATCTTGGAACCACATGGTATTCAGGTCTTTTAAAACGTCTGCACCATTCAAACTAAATGATGTTCCTCAACTTGATGTTGTTCCACGCTCTGACAGTTGATGGTGATTTAGAACACAAAACACAGAAATGCATCAAAAAAAGATGGGGCCTGGAAACCAGCAATTCTTATGGTTGTATGTCTATCCTATGACATCCGGAGGAGATGTGATAAGGTCTAGTGATGTGACCGGGGTAGGGGTTAAAGAGGACAGTTACACTTCCAACACATGCGATACACTTACTCTACATGCTGCCTTTAACTTTAAGGTCAGTTCAAGAGAAAGAAAAATCATGTTTAAAATCATCAAACCAACAAACATCACAATTTTCATATTTCATATTTCAAAAGCAACAGAATGTGACCATTTGATGAGTTATATGTGTACATTATGTTTTAAGTGAAGCACATCACAGTACCTTCTATCATAGAAAATAACTAAGTAAGTTATCTCAGTGGCCTTAAGTCTGGAAAGTGACTCCAGGAGTTGGTGGTTGTCCCTGGACAAATTCATTACTGTTGTGCCACCTCTAAGCAAACTTGTAATTTCAGAAATGAGAAGTGATGCCATAACATGTTGGTAGTTTGAAAAAGATGTCAGTATTTCAGCATGCCCTTGCAGCTCTATGTACAGCTCTATGTGTGAGCAGAAAGCTATTGTGGTTTCAGAACTAGCAGAGAGAAGTTTCAAAATGCAACAGAACTTAGAAATGGCTTTCACAATACAATATTCAAAATATGCTGGCTCTGTGAGGTGCTATATTCAAAGGCATATGCATCTTTATCTATCAATTACATTATGTAATGACTGCAGATTCCTGCAAATCATTTATTAATAGCATGGCTGCACATAGCATACTAAGTTCATTCATATGCTGCAAACTTGGTGATTTTTAATGGTTTTCATAAAGATAAATCATGGAGTTATTTAATCTAGAGATCGAGTGGAGAATGAGTGATGAAGCTTAATTTACTTCTTATCTTTCCTGCAATAGATCTTATTTGACCTTGCAGTGTATAAAAGACAAATGTGCATAAGCCACCTGCTGTCTGATAAATAGCTCCAGGCCCTGGGATCCACAGCACTGCTCTTTTCCTCCTCACCTTACCCAACTCCACTTGTAAGCTGTGAGGATAGAAATTTCCAGTGCTGTGGGATGTTGGAACTCTGAAGTCAAGCTGCGACAAAAAGCAGGGAAGAAAGAACACAAATACTGTACAAAGCTTCAACATGCCTCATAGAATAAACATTTCAAAGCGTACATCTCAGCTTAAACAGTTCTGGTTCATATCTTGTGTATTGTCAGCAGCAGAACTTTGTTCGTTGATGGCCCATGTGAAGGTCTGTCAGCAGAGGGTGAGGGGGAGTAGGAGGATGTAGACAGAAAATACAGGGAGCAGTGGCGTGGTCAGAGTGATGGCAGCGGACTGTTGGGGGCGCCTCTTCTGGCGTGGTCCATTACACAGCGGTGTGTTACAGCAGGTGATGCACACTGAGTTGAGCTTGCTGGTACAAAACTGCTGGTAGCCAGAGGAAGCAATCAGACAAGCTCCAGATGAGGCGCAGGACTTGCGGTAGTGAGTCCCTGAAATGGACAGAAATAGATACCTTTAAGCCGAGAGAGAGAGAGAGAGAGAGAGAGAGAGAGAGAGAGAGAGAGAGAGAGAGAGAGAGAGAGAAAGTGTGTGTGTGTGTGTGTGTGTGTGTGTGTGTGTGTGTGTGTGAGAGAGAGAGAGAGAGAGAGAGAGAGAGAGAGACAATACATCTCAATATAATTGGGATGTATTATCTCATTAATGGAATTTCAGTTTAAAAAAAAATAAAACATGTTTCAAGAAAACTAGATCATAAATAACATTTCTTTATTGGGCTGATGCTCCCAAGTTAAGTCATTATTTTGAGCAGTTTTCTGGGTCTCTTAAACAGTTGATATGATACACAGTAATTGTCAGTGCAGTGTTAACATTCCATGTATAAGCATTCCATGTATGAGGGTATATAAAGCCCTATTACCTTGGAGCTAACATTGCTAACAAGCAGCAAGGTGGAATACTGCTTAAGTAGGGAGTGGAAATGAGAAGGGCCACACTGACAGTTGACCACCAGAAACATACCAGTTATTAGGTGATTATTCTTATTAGCCACTCAAGCCAAAATCGGGCAGGCAATGCCCAGAAGTTCGAGCGGGTCGTCCACTAAACAGAGGACTGACGGTTGATCCCCATTCTGCATGCAAAAGTGTCCTTTGGCAAGATACTGAACCCCTAATTGCTCATGATGGCTGTGCTGGCAGTGTGTGAGAGATAGGGAAAGTGCTGCACGTGTAGATGTATTGTATGAATGTGTGTGTAAATGGGTGGTAAAACTGTTCTGTGGAGAGCTTTGAGTTGTCATTAAGACTATAGCTCTATTTAAATATAGACCATTGACTATTTGTCGAGGAGGAGGAGGCCGCAGCATGAAGCATGTCCCTCCACAGTTGCCAAAGCTTGCTCATTGTTGGAACTGTTGGGTTTCACTTTCATATTGTATGGTCTCTGATGTATTATGTAAAACGCCTTGAGGTCATGTCTGGTGTGATTTGGTGCTATACAAATAAAATGCAACTGAAAAGTTGAATTGAAATCAACCAGCAGCAGCACTTGACCAGAAGATAAAGAATGATCCACTCTGCAGCAGATCAGCTAGCGTGGATGATGTGATTTTCTTTGATGCCCTCAATCATTCAGTCTTAAAGCCTTATCTCTCACTTTACATTTTACTGGGCACATATCATACATGCAGCCTTTAAGGTGCAGTGGTGAAAATAAACATTTCAATGTCTCTACTTGTATTTACCTATATACCATGTTGTTATATTATATATACACATTTCAACATGTTCAGCCCTTTTTGTTTTGTTCTGGTTAATAAAAATTAAACTTAATGATATTGAAAGCTGCAGTCTGATTTTCTTGGCACTACAGTTCTCTTTTCTAACTAATCAAGAATTCTCCTCCACATCCTTCCTTGACCATATTTGTTTTTCCATCAGAGTCAAGAAATCAAGGTTAGGAAATGAGATTATTTTGACTTTTCAATTGCAGCCTTTAACTTGTCATAACAGGAAAAACGCTGCATTCTATTAAGATGCCAAAAATGTAAAACACAAACACATCTAATTCCAAACAACTCGAGTGGAGACATTTGCATTGCATTTGAGTCTGTCACAACTTTGGAACATATGAAGATTTGCCTACCAATCTTTGTTTTGCCACCACAAGCAATCAAAGAAAAACACATATTTATTGTCGGTTTAACTCTTATTGTACATACATGGGGTTTGATGAGTCCATGCATACATTCCGTCCACTTGCTGCATCATAATCAGCCAGAATATCTTCAAACTCATCTGCAGGCTTTTACTACATCAGCTAGGGAGCATTACATGACCTGTCAGGATGCACTAAAATTACATTTTCCTTACGATGAAATCGGACCTGCAGATATAGATTAAGATATAGTGGACAGGCTGTCCCTACTTCTATCCACAACTGAGCCAAAGTCACATAGAATATGCAATGTGGTGAGCACAACCAATCAGTACATGCAGACGAGGTGATTTTAAACCTAACACTTTAAAGCAATTGTTTATGTACATACATTTAATCTCCTAATCCTGTCAATAATAATGACAAAATGTGATGTGCACAGAAACAGGCGCATTTTCCTGCACAGAGTTCTATACTACAGCATTTGATTATGTCTAACATGCCCTTTCCTAATTCTGTGCACTAGTTTTGTAAGTAGTGGACTGGAGTCATTTCAAGACTTGAGATACAGACGTTTTCCTTCCAGTCTTCATCGTCTCAGCTGAGAGTGTTGCATTGGATCTCAGCTGAACTCATTTCCATTCCTTCTCTTAGACACTTTAATCCAGTATGTAGCATCTGTCATTACCTCTTTATGCGGGATTCCGCTTAATTTATCAGGAACTAGTTAATTAATCATCATCATATTCAGTCCTTGATATTAATCCCAACACACTGATTTATGAACCTTTAGTAAGATCTTTTACTGTGCATCCATCTGTGCCCACAGAGACCTTGAAAACGCAGCTTAGTTTTGGTAAATAAAAATGCTAAGATCAAAAGACTCCTGACACCCACCAGGCTCTGTCCTATTTACAAGCAATATGTGCAGTGTGAGTGTTACATCTCAAAAACTTTCAAATACTAAACTTATAAAGCATTTACAGTGACAGCATTACATATCCTCAAACTCTAAATCTCCTCTGAAAACCATCACTCTCAAAGAAGACTTGACTCTTCTCCACCAGTTTTAATCTGCATCACAATCATATATGGTTAGGTAGGTGACTGTTTCCATTGGAGATATCATTTTATCTCTATTTTACACTATAAAGCATTGATTTACTTGAGATGCTTGTTGGATCATGGCTTCTTTTTTTTGCATTGAAGATTAGTGGAGGGAAGCTTTAACATTTTGCTGACATTTTACCTCAAAGAAACCCCATTACCCCTGTAATGTTTCACTCCTCTCTCCGCCTGAGTGCAGCAGATGCAGGTGTAGCAACAGAACTGCATCTTCATTTACACTGTGATTCCTCCCATGTATTAGAAACTGAAAATATCAGTGGAGGTCCCAGAAGGTGTTGAGCAATCGAGTGGAAACAGTGGGAAATCAAAATGTCCCATTTTCTGTGGAAATCAAATCCTAACTCACACCGTGCTTTTATCTCTAATTTTTGCTGTCGGACAGACGGATCAGTGGATCTGAGTCAGTCTCTTCTCAAACCTTAAAAAGACTGTTGTTGCTATGAAACAACTCAAGAAGAAATGTGGGAGAAATTGGAAAATAACAAGAGCCAAGCACTAAGGCAGTCGTTTTAAAATGAGATGTGGTAAAAGGGTTGGTGACAGAGATTACAGACTTAAATTGTGCACTTTTTTTACCAATTGCTTGCTATATGAGTACTTTTACACATATTTAAATAATTATTGGTTATCTTTCATCTAGAATCTAATGTCAGGAGGGGGCTCGTCTCAGCTCTACATTTATTATTAGCTTAAGCTGCTGTAGACCTAGTGAATGTATTCTGATCTGTTACTAGTATGTGGATCATATGTTGGATGTTGACACTGATGTAATTGGGTCTAATAATCAGTGGTGCTGCCCCCGTGAGATCGCTTGAAACCTTATTAGCTTATAATCCATCTGAGGATTTGTCAAGAATATTGAAGGGTAACTTGGCTCTTAAGCCCCCTTTCTTTTATTAAGTCATCATGGATGCTTTTCTCTTTCTTAGTTTTGGGGATTCAGGCGTCCCCCTTTATTTAGTAGAGGTGACTTCATTTTCAGTTTCTGTTAGTCAATACATGACAGATCTCAGCTTTATTTCATCAATGCCAGGAGCCTCAAGATTCCGCATAAAAGAACCACCATATTAGAAATGTTTGGCAGAAAACCTTTAAAACGTTACTATGATTGAGGAATCACATTTACTGTGCAAGCTGGTCACGTTTCTCCACCTTATATGTGAAGATTCTCAGTTATTCAGGTCGTGGTTTCGTCAAAAGTTATACAAGTGCACATAGGCAACTCAACTCGTTTGGGATTAAGAAAATGTTTCACCTCTTATCCAAAAGGCTTTTTAAGTTCTAACCGACTAATGGGAGGTTTAGAGTATTAAACCTTTAAGTGTCTGTACCTATGCTGAGAGTTAAACATGCAGGTTGTTGAAACCCCCACCAGCTAGGGGGGTTTCTGCTCCTCTTAGTCAAGGTGTGAAAGGCTGTTGATAGCTGCAAGTCTTAAGCTGATTTCAGTTATGCACTGAACTCCAGAGATCCTCCAGAGTTTCTCCAGAGGGGCTGAATGTGTAAACTCAAATGTCTAAGTGAGAGCCTCCAGAGGTTCAGTGGACTTTCTCTGACTGGCGCCCTAGTATAAAGTCAGTAGAAACTCTGGAGGAGCCAATGTGAGAACACAGTAGGAGATCCTCCGCAGGATTCACCTCAAGCGAGCGGGTGGGCACAGAAATGAGAGAAAGAAATAACAATAATACAAATATCACTTGATAAAAAGGTGGAGCCATACACGTCAAAGACAAAGATGCCAAAAGGGTTTTTGGTGATGAGGACCAATGCTGCTGTCGTGCTTCGCAGTTACAACCTGCCTGTTGGACTCTCCTGCTGCACCAACCCTCACTTTAATCCTCTGGAAGATTTGTTGCTGTTGTGAATGCGTCAGAGCAGATAATCCCTGCTGTTTTATTCACATGGAAACCTCTGGAGAATGTTCAGAGCCAATTCTCTGGAGCTCTGATTGGGTATTGTGCTGTCTGGGGAGATAATTTATGACTGCATTGAAGGTGGCGTCTTAAACCACCACCTCTATTGACTAATGATCTGCAGCTTGACCAAAATGGTTTATTTCACTCTTGTTTCAAAACATCTGTTTTCTTAGTTCCTTGGCTTTCCAGAAACTCCTACAACATACAGAATCACAACGTTGTTCCATTTGATATTATTAAATACCCTGTACATTTATTAAGTTTAACAATCCTGGTTAAGATGAAATGTGATATGATTAGCTCCCAGGTAAATGAGAAGAGACGGGTTACCAAAGCAAAGATAGGAAAAATTAAATGTGTTTGTTTATAGTGGAAATTGTTTGGTTTCGACCTTACTATTCAAAGAACCTTGAGATAATGTATATTATGAATGCTTATTATGATTTGGCGCTATTTATAAAAATGTATTTTATTTAATTTCAAAAGAAACCTTTTTAATTAAAATTTGGAGAAACAAACACATTCACCCAAATATGAGGGGGTTCAGTTCCATATGCCCCAGTTATGAGCAAGGCATCAATATGTGGTGCTGAACAAATATCATCACAATGAAGCTCAGAAAGCAGGAAAAAGGGAAGCACTCAAGTTAAAAAAGTTTAAAGTGCTTGGGGGTTATTTCATCTCTTGTGTAAATGGGGATTCTAAGTTTCAGCACTTCAATTTAAATTATTCTATTGAGTTAATTTATGGGGAAAAGGGTGAATTTTCTTATCAGCCTTAATCCCTGAGAGAACTAGTGGCTTCAGTCTAATGGCAGTCAGCATTGTCAGAAGACTACTTAGTCCAATATGTCCAAGTGTTGGAGAGCCTCTGATCAAACATGTCAGTTTATTCGGTTGAAACACAGTTAATCATGAAAATGAATCACAATACATGGTGACCCTTTTATAAAGACTGTTAGGTCAATGTTACATTTATTTACTAAATATTAACTTAATAACAGTATTTTGAAGAATATTCTAATCCCTTTTTATAATTAACTAATCAAGTTGCTAGTCCCCTAGTTTCAATCTTTCCTTATGTGGACAAGCGGGGACGGAGAACATACATAACAAAACAAAAGGTTAACATGCAATAATCAAATCCCCATTTCAGGACCATGGATAGCGCTACCTTTTTGCTACCTGCAAAAAACAAATACTGGCACAAAAAAAAATGGCACACTGTACTGTCTGCATGGGCTATTCCCACATATGGGCCAGCATGTACAGTGTTAGTCCATTACTGATGTTATTGTTGTTTGCACTAAAGGCTCATGTTGCAGTACTTTCTTTTTACTTTATTTTATTTATTATTTTTGGTAAAGTAGCATTTATCATTGTGGAGAAATACATTTTGTTCCCAAAAATAAAAATTATGAATCACTGGAAGGGATATACAAAAGTTGGTGGTTGGGGGCAGGATGGGGGGTCACCCCCATTCCCCTAAAGCACAAAGCTGTGGGGTTTATTATCCATCTAAAATCAAACTTGACTAGGCAGGGAAAGTAGATTGCAGTTGTTATATGAGCCAGCATAAAGATGTCATCCGGATAAATGGCCAGTGGAGACAATAAAACAGATAGCAGGTATTTTGGTGATAAAAAAAGAGAATTTCATCAAGACATAAAAGTGAACAAGCTCTGTGCTGTCGTTTCAACACTTGTGAATGGATTAATCAACAAATATTGTCTCTTTCGATCCAGATGAATTTTTCTAAAATGTTTGACATTTACAACATTGAGCTGTCGAAACACTAAAGATAAAATGTATTCCCACCTTTTGATTCCGTTGTGTGCATGATTAGTCTACATAGACAAAGAGGCAGCTAAAAAGAGCAGGCTCTCCAAGAGAGCGAGCTGACATGCAGCGTTAGTGTCTATGCTATCATTCTGCTCACTATACAAAAACAAGTGGATTACTATGAAAGCCTCAGGCTATGACATGTTAGTTGTTCCCAAGCACACCACATACCATACGATTGTATCAAATTACGTTAGAGTTAGCGTAATGAGGCAGAATAATACACAGCTATCAAAATACTGTAAAGTATTTACAGTATATGGAAAAATCCGATGTGTACCATTCCTACAGTTCTACACAATTTATCTTTTAGGTGACTTTTCAAGGCAGCAAAAGCACCTTGCTGAAAATATTGAAAGCATTAGTGCAATATCTTGCCCTAATGTGAATGAAGGGTGAAATCAATAAGATGGTGTTGCATTCTCCGGCTATATCTCAACCTCAACGTATCACATCAGCATCATCCCAAAATTGTTAAACTTTACTGTTTCTAGGTTTCATGCTGCTCTGACATTAATCTTTCCAATATCCATTTTCCATATAATCCAACGAGAAATTGTAACAATTTGAAAAGTTAAAGTGTGTAAAAAAGATGTCATTACCCTGCACACCAGCATTGCAGAATGTATCGAATTTGATGCCGTTACATTTAGTTGATTTTAACACAGTATGCAATAAACTACAAATTACTACTTAATCTCATCTCGTGATAGGTCAAGAGTGTATTAGTAGGTACTGTGAGCCAGCTAGTGCAAGATGGCAGCAGCAGTATCCAGGACATTATGACATATCTTTATGCAGTGGGATAAAGTGTTAATTAAAGTCTGTGGGCTTTACTAACTAATGTGCTTGTCTTAGTGATGTAGAAGTGACTGGAGGTGTTGACAGTATTGTGATTTCACTGCTGGTTGTTCTTTCAGGTGCAAAATCGTCAAACGCATTTAACCAAAAGAAGTTTAGTGAGATGTCAATTTTACTTTATTAACTATATCTTTATTTTTAATTTTATGGTGACATGGTGGTGGTGTGGTTCGTATTGTCACCTCACAGACAGAAGGTTCTTGATTTGAATCCCTGTTTGGCCGATGTCTTCAAATGTGGAGTTTGTAGGTTTTCCCCATGTTTGCGTTAGGTTGAATGTTGACTTTAACTTGCTCATAGGTATAAATGTGAGTACCCCCCCTCTTGCCCAATGTCAGCCCAATGGCCCCAAGGACCCTGTGAACACAACAACCCCCTTAAAGGATAGATGATAAATCAATGTTTAATTCAAGGTTGCGAATGTTACGAAGCATCAGTACAAAATTGGTCCATGAAACCTTTCTTAGCAATCAAACTCCAGCATTCAGAATGACTTATGCTAATAAACTTTAGCAGTCATGTACAGTCCCTCTGTTTAACAAGATTAATGTAAACTACTGCGACTAACCACATTCTCATTTCCCTCTTCCTGATACAGTAAATTAGCTCTTGCAAATTGCAAAAGCTAATTTAGATAAGCCATTAAATCAGAGAGACAAGAATGTAGTTGCTGCTTGTCTCCTCTCTGCTGCACTGTGGTGTCCTCAGCAGGAAGAGCAGTGTGACCAGGACAGTCAGTCTTCTACCAGGTGGGGTCGGGTGGTTACATAAACAGAACACGCCAAGCGACTGTGTATTAGCTCTAATTTTCGGCTTCTGTTTCAGCAGTTTGTACCGACCTGAACTGAACTATAGGCTTCAAGGACTGTCTCATCGTGCCTCAGGTCATAAGCCCATTTGACAACTCTGACCCAAAGAAAGATCCAGAATCACATTAATATGGTCCTTCAAAAACCTCATACCTTAAAAAAGGAGCTGGAGTAAACTCCTCTGCTCTGCTCCTCACTTCATCCTAAACTCCTGATCATCAAAAATGACATTCCTGTTTCAGTCTTCTAGTATAAGCAATCAAACTATTTGAATGTCTTGATTGTAGACATTTGGCTGAGTGTCCTTCAAACAGAAATGATGCCTGAACAATCAGTTGAGATACAGCAGGCGGTGAAATCCAGCTCCAGGATCACACTCTTCTATTTGTATCTCAGAGAGGACTTCACAAAACAACATCATTTTCTGCTCAGCCAGGGAGAAGCTGTTTGCCAACTTTCATCAGCTTCACCTGCAACACATCAGCCACTTTTATATGATTTTGGGTAAAATCACACTTATTTGTCTTGTCACCACTCCTCCTCTTAGTGGGCTTCCTTTGTGGATACTGTGGGGATAATATATCTCCAGGGTGAGGACAAACTGCCTATGTATGCACTACACAACTGACAAGTAGCTTATCTGAGAAATTTCTCTGTCTGTTATCAAACATGTATTTATAATGCCAGGAACTGTAGGACGTTGCTTTGATGTGATAATGCTGCTCACAGTATCATGCTATCTTTGCTCTTGCACAAGGAGGTAGAGTGTTGTCTAGTTCTTTATCAGCCTTATACTAAAACTATGTTTTCCTTCACTTCTCTGCCATATTTTTCAGGCAGTGTGTGTAGAGATTCTTTAGATCAAGGTTTTGAAAAACCTGAAGTCAAATAATTTGTGATCCATGAAACTTGCCAAAATTTGGATTACACTTTTTTTACTTCAAAGCATTTGTGTCTTCACTCAACTTCATAAAACTGAACAAAACATCAAACTAACTAGCAGCTTACAATCAAGCATGCCCAGTGAGAATGTACTGCACTTGCACTGCAAAAGGCAGTATATATTGTGTATTCATATATGTTGATGAGAATCATCAGAGTTCTAAAAAAATCAAAAAAATTGGTACATAAAGCATTAAGTAGCATTAAGTAGTCAAAATGCACTTCTGGCAAGAATGAGTGTTATAATATGGGTAATATATTTAAGTGTGTATTTACAGACGTCAGTATCATCTGTTTAGGGCGGCTGTGGCTGAGGGGTAGAGATGTCGTCCTCCAACCTGAAGGTAGGCAGTTCGATCACCAGTCTGACCCATCTGCATGCCGAAGTGTCCTTGGGCAAGATGCTGAACCCCAAAAAGGTCCCTATAGAATAACAAAGTGCTGGGATAGATGCACTGTGTGAATGTGTGTGTGAGTGGGTGCATGTAAAACTGTACTGTAAACCGCTTTGAGTGGTCATCAAGACTAGAAAAGCGCTATATAAATACAAAACCATTTACCATTCCTATTTTTTAACTATCCAGTTGATTGAACTTATAAATGTATTTATATAGTGCTTTTCTTGTCTTGATGACCACTCAAAGCACTTTGCAGTACAGTTTGCCATTCACCCATTCACACAGCTCATACAGTGCAACTATTGGCATCATTTTTTATTCTATGAGGGGCAATTCGGGGATTCAGCATCTTGCCCTTCGGCATGCAGATTGGGAAGACAGGGGATCAAACGGCCGACCTTCTGGTTGGATGAGGACCGCTCTAATCCCGCAGCCACAGCTGCCCATGTGATATGAGCTATGTGCTTATTTTGCCTTTAACAGGAATAAACCTATCCACTTGCGAAAAACATGTGCAGTAGAGTATTGTCCCAGCAATGTTGTAGTTTAATGATAAGCACTTAAAAGGACTGACCCTCTATTTAGATTGCATTATAGTTGTTTCTTGGCATGTGCCAGTAGCATTTCAGTAATATTCCAAAATCAAATAAAGAGGATGCTTTTGAGTGAAGCTATGTGCATGGTCAGTATCAGACAACTGCCTCTGCTTGAGCTATTACCTTTAGATCTGAGTCTGTATTGTACTGGTAAGTCATTATGGATCTAGTTATAAGACCGTGGAAACACATTTCTCAAGTTGGGTCAGACTTTTTAAATTCCAATTCACTTACCAATTTAAGTTAAAACAATTTGAAAAAAGAAAGAAAATGGAAAGTTTCGATTTAAGTCAACACATAGCTTAACATAACTTAAGACGAATAGTCATTTTACAAAAAGCTCATCGAATGATGGCCATCCGAAAAACCGGCAAACTCTGAGAGTGTGTATGTGGTTTGACGAAGGACGTCTGCCCTTCGATATTCTGCAAGCCACCCTCTTCCTTCAGTGGACAAGGATAAATGCAGATGTATTGTTTATCGCCCTCTAGATACAAAAGTGCTAAACTTTTGGCTAGGTGGATGGAAAATAGCTCAATTATGGTTATACTTCATCGCTTCTGCATCTCCTTCTTCTGTTAAGTAGAACTCCATGCAAAGTCACAGCCCCATACAGGCAATAATTTGGCAAGAGAAATTAGGAAGAATTGAACAGCCTTGATAATTTTTATTCTTATCACTGAAGCAAATTGCACATTGGTGGAAGTGAATCTGTGAATGTTTCTACTGCATTTCAAATAACAATAAGTTGCGGTCATTCAAATCCCTATTTTTATGCAGAGCAGCAATAATGATAACACTGGGAGATAAAGGCTGGGATGTAGATGAGCATTCAGGCAGATATTTCCTTATTAACTGTCGACACTATAGTGTGTAATGTTTGCCCTTTTGAATTGGAAAGTACACAAGACAAGAGCTTATTGCTTTTGCTCATCAGCAGTTGGGAGAGGCAATAAAAATGGCCACCAATTTTTGTTGGGTATGAAAACAAAGCAGACCTCAGACAGATGGAGTACAATTTTGTGTCTGCATGGGTTCTTACCCCTATAAGCACATAGAAACGTTAAAACAGCAGACACATTATTCATTACTTCAAAAGGCAGCAATAAACTGCAAAACTCATAAAATCCTGCATACTCAAAAGCTGCTGCACAACCCAAACTTATGAGTCTGAACACAAGGAGAATAAAACATAAGCTGTACATGTGCACAAAATTTTGGGAACAAAATGTCCAAACCTACAGGTTATGAATATTTACTAAACAAGATGTACTCCAGTGTACAAAAAAATGTGAAAGATAAATGATGTGAAAGTCCAAGCAGCCAGATGCAACAATTTGATCTGATTCATACAGCCAGATTGGATAGATGCTTATAACTGTACTGTCTAGAACATTTGTAACATGTAGGATCCAGTGAGTAAGATGAATTATTGACTTAAAAAAAACAGATTATCATTTGTGATTGAAGGTCCAGACACTGACAAAATAGCTAAGGAAATCACGTGAGTACTGCCAACATATTTCCCTATCATCTGATCAGTGTGCTTGTGGGTGTCTCCTCATTCTGATGAACCCAACTGATAGCTGTGGTTCGACAGTGAGTGGGTGGTTTGGGACACAGCCTGAGTCCTTTGAACAACACAACATTTTTTGCCAGATTGTCAGCTTGTTATATTTTTTTCTAGATAGATTGACTGATATAGATAAATTAGACAGTTCCTGATTTTATTTAGGGAAAGTCATTTATGTAACACAGAATAACTAGACATAACAAGGAAGAAAGGGTTTAAACATTTTAGATTTGTCATGGCAACTGTAAAAACAATTCCAGTTTGGCACTGAGACCAGCATGAACAAAGACATGGAAGTCAGCCATAATTAATTTCATTATTTAATATTCACCCTTATTTCAAATTAGTTTTGCTGCTTGCAAACTCTAGCTGCCAAAGGCTCCATTATGTTCACTAGTAGGTAACTAACTTTGTTTATATGTAGCATGATACTGCACTGGTACCAAACCGTGTTTATCAGAGCTCCTTCACTGATTAGGATGAGAGCAGTAACGATGAAGCTGTGAACTGTAAAAACCAAAACAAAGATCTGACAGAAAATACTCTATGGAACTCATGAGGACCTACAGTCTGTATGTTTGTCCCCATGAGGGACCCCTTTAACATAACATATAGTCATGGATTCCATTGCTAATATAAAATTATAGATTAAAGCAGATTAAGGTTTATATGATATCAGCGCTCTGTGCCCCACTGTGACTCTCTCACTCTTACTTTCTCTCTCGATGCGCAGCACCAAGAGAAATCCCAACCCTGTCAGTGGCACATTAAAACATTCATAAAGATTTTCCATCCTCAGCAGGTGGGCAGAATTCTGCACAAACTCAGCAGGTACTGCTTTTGCTGGGCATGATCACACATCAAGCATACAGTTCTCTGCAGATGTCGGCCTAACACTAGCCTCAGAACATACTGTGTGTCTTATCGTTCTTCACCTCCATGACTGGTCAGCTCCAAAAGTTAATCACATGGAGACACCATCGCAATATTCCCCAAAAGATCCTTTAATGATATCCGCCTTATAGGTTAATATAATATTTATATTTTATTCATGTTTTCATTACTCATTGCAGAACAGACCTGAAGGTTTGTCTCTTCAGTGCCGTGAACGCTTCAGTGACATTCAAGTGAGTTGGATGCATTAAATCCCATTCCACTGACATACATGTTCCCTGAGGGCACATAAAGCTCACAAAGACATAACTGATCATTAGCATTATTGACAAACAGGAACATTCGGGGGTTCACAGTGGGATTGCTGTCTTTTTAAGCGACTTAATAGACTGAGATACACAACCACTGTTACAACTGCTACTGGCTGTCTGATTGATTTGGGTAAAATCCGAGCATTCACAGGCTGACGAGCATATGTGTTACCATAGTTACCAAATGATTATAAGATTGCTTCCAGATCAGTAGAATTTTAGCTGTTTAATTAATGCTAAAATCCCACATATACTATCACCAAATACTTCGGCTTGTCAATTTTCTTTTAAGCCAAAAAACAGAATTGTCTCCTCGTCATCATAATCTCTCCTTTGTTATGAGTTATAGGATTAATAATGGTCCGAAAAGTGTTTTGCAGAACATTCTTATCTCACCACGAAGTTGATATTGAGCCCCAAAGTTGATCCTTCTGACAGAGAAAGTGCTGCACATCGATGCATAAATGTGTGTGTGAATGGGTAAAGCGGATAGAAATACAGACCATTTACCATTTCCAATGGGACAGATGGACATATAAAAAACACAATGCTTCAGGCCACCAGCACGGACACAATAGAGTCTGCATAGAAGCAGACAGAGACCTCGAGCAGCCTCAGTCTAAGTGTTTTGTTCGTATTACGGCTTTTTCCGTAGTTTAAATGGACGTCACTGACCTCCTCAGTGAAGCTATATGTGGACTTTTCTTTCATTTCTCGAGCTTCCACAAAACTTCTTTATGCTAAAATTATAGATGCACATAAAAACATACGGATGGAAACTCTATATCAGCACTCGGCAAATATCACAGAATGCATCATATATCACAGAATGTACAATCATTAGCAACACATCAGGTTTTTGAAAGACGAGCTCACACAAATAGAGCACGCCTGTCTGTGTATGCACAGCATGAAACTAGCACATGCTATGTGCAGATGCAAAGAGAATTTATATCCATGCCAGCAATTTCAAATACTGACCTGCAGCTTAGTCTTTCATCCTTCACTGATAGTTATAGAGCTTTTAAGGGCCTCTTGTCTCTGCTGACCTCAGAACAGTTTGATTTCTGCTCGCAGCCAAATCCTTGCTTCTGGCTGCCTGTGCTCTCTTTCTTTGTATTGTCTTTGTGCTATAGTTAACATCAAACGTGCCAGCAGCATAAACAGCTCCACGAATGTCATTTTAAAACACGAATTTGTTGACAACATTTCTAATGATTCAAATATATATAACTGCCTACATAACAAACACACTAATCCTGATCGTGAGCAACAAGATGATGTTTGAAAAGTACAGCAAAGATTTCTTTCCAACTAACAGACGTAACCTTCTATCTAAATTGATTTCAAGCTAAAAAATTAAAGACCCTTTGTTGAATGTTGAGATCCCTGCTCTGTATCACAACCAAAACCTTGTCGATTGGACTTGCTTTTGAAGCCAGTTGGTCCAGATTTTAAAGTAACCTGTTCCAATTTACAGTTTATTGACAGAAGAATAAGCAGGTTTAAAAAAGAGAGAGGTGGAATACTTAAATCTAGAAGCCACTCACCATCATCCTTCACCAGAACCTCCTTCTGGCACATGTCCTGCACATTCACAGTGCAGTTGACGATGAATTCTGGGGTGGAGCAGTCATGTGTCATCTCCTCACACTGGTAGCACTGAATCTGCAGAGCCAGTCCTGCAAACACATGTTGTCAATGTTTTAATCTCTACATAATATGTTTTAAACTGGTGATATTGCTTCCACCACCAATCCTCATTTTTGTTTTAATTACAATGCAAATGCTAAATGTTGTTTTAATTGTGGTGACTTTTTTCTGCTCTGACCATTTTAATCTGATGCCACAGTTATGATCAATTATTGAGCAGTGTGTGCGTGGCTGGTGACACATTCATCATACCAGCATGTCCAGCTTTTCAATCATGTCTTCCCCTGATAATAATACATATGCTCATATTTAACTCTTTTTCACTACAGAACTGACTTGTTTATTATTTATTATCATCAAAGGAACAAATGCAACAAGAGCAATACACAGGTGATACAAGCGCTACTTTGAAACCCACTGCATTTCAGGGGGAATGTGGAACCATTAACTTCATTACACTATACCTAAAAACTAGTGTGCAGATTACAATTTGTATCCAAAAGATATGAGCAGTTTGAAAATAGAAGAGCAGCTCTACGCGCGGGAGCGCAGTGCCATCGTATACTTTGAAGACTAAAATCTCTGTTAAAAGATATATAGGGAGTATCTTGATGGGACCAGCTATTCAAATCGATATCCATCCAAAAAAATGATTTCCTTATCCTCATAACAAGAAGCAAAAATCAGAATAGGCTACAGAACAGAAAGAAGGATAAAGGTAGATTAGCGCGCATATCCAAACTGTGCGCGCTGCGTCTCCCAGTTTAACATGGACCAAAAATCAACACCTCCCTTTCTCAAGTGCGAACGCCACATCTCCAGCAATAAGCTGCTCTAGAAGTTTTGCTTTGGCGCGACCACCTAAAGAAACACTTAAAATCCAGTGAAGAGGCGAGAAAGAGGAACTGTGGTACCGTACCTGAGCTGGAGAAGAACAGGAGCAAAGTTGAGACGGTGATAAGCCGCATCGTGCGCTGAGAGGAACTCTCAGCACAACCATGGGAGATGGATGCTGAGCAGCTCTGAGGCGCAGGGACGGAGCATCTGGCAGCCGGACTCTGAGAGCCTGACACCTCCTGTGACGCTTCACACGTCTTATCCATCGATGTTCACGCACATACAAGTGCTCAAATATGCACGTGACGTGCATGACTACACCGTGCACCCTGAAAGTGTGACTGCGTTGCTGAAGTATGTTTAACCCGGTCTGTTCTCATTTGTATTACTATTAGGGTTAGTATATGTTGTTTGTGTGCATGCATTGGTGATGCAATGAGCTCCAAAGTCCAACATATTTAGATATTCTTTGACCCAGTGAATGGAATCTAGCACCCAGTGGTATCACTAAAATGTGACATTACAGTTAGATCATGTGGCACATACAGTGTGATGTCAGTTGACTGTGGTTGTGTCATCAGTGTTTAATGAGGTAAGCACAAGTACTAGTGTTGTCCATGCTGACATCACAGTTGGATCAGTACACTGACATTCCTGATGAATGAGGTTGGACACAATCACTGTTAGATGATGTTAGCCTAGTGTGAACTGTGAGTGTTTAGTGCCAACACATAAAATAGGCTGTGGTTGCTAAATGGGCAAAAAGCATCTCTGACTCTTGTGGGGGGTCGTGTCACTCACCTGCATTTTATTTTTTTATTAACTGTAACTTTCTTTAAACTTACCCAAAGGTAAACCATACATTTGAGTTATCATTGCCTCTGAAAGCTTGTTGAATAAGTTAACGACAGATTGCTTGACTTTTCAGGCTGTCCAAAAGTGTCATCAGAGGTTTACTTGAGCTTTGCCCCCTATTGAAAGAAACACAGGTGCCCTGCTGCCTGGTTCACTGTGATACAGCATGGTACAGATATGTAAATGGTAAATAGTTTTGTATTTATATTCAGCTTTTCTAGTCTTTTATGACCACTCAAGGCGCTTTTTGCAGTTTTTTACATTCACCCATTCACACACACATTCATACAGTGCATCTATTCGCAGCACTCTGTTATTCTGTGGGGGGCCATTCAGGGTTCAGCATCTTGTCCAAGGACACTTCGGCATGCAGATGGGTCAGACTGGGTATCGAACTGCCGACCTTCAGGTTGGAGGACGAGCACTCTACCCCTCAGCCACAGCCGCCCATATGTGCCACTGAAGTTCTGGCCATGCACATTTTTAAGACACTTCAACAAAAACAATACCCTTAGTGGGTTAAACTTGTAGGATAGTGTTTCACAAAGTCTAGAGATGGATTAGTCTCCTCAGTGGTGCACAGTGTGAGCTTTTATTTCACATACGGCTAAAACCTTGTTGAACAATTAATTTTCTACTTCACACTGTTGAGCCGACAACACATCAGCCTGTCCTTAACCAAGCCCCAAACTAATTTACAGCATACATGCATCACTACACCCACCAGCCCGCTGCTGCATAAGGACTAAGACGAGGTCAGTGCAGAACAAACCCAGACGAGCGAAAAACTACTGATCTGCAACAAAGGAGGGTCATGTTATGCTTTGTCCTTTTTGACTGTTTTCAACACAAGCAGATTTCAGCCCTCTGTCTAAACTGCAGCACTCTGATACAGAGTGGTTTAGATCAAGCCTATTTTAATTACTGGATGAAACAGTGTGTCAGCGCTGCATCAAGGAGCCGTGAAGAAGTTGTTTGTGATTTAACTGTGCTAATCAGAATAGTTAGAACTTGGAAAATTACACATTAAGACACAATTAAATATTATGAATACCTACTTTGGTGAAACTTTAAATTAGCTAAGAGTTATTTAAATGACATTTTAAGGCAATGAGAAGATGTGTGTCGACAAGTGAAGAGCTTTTTCGCCTGAAATGAGATGTCCAAGGTAATTAAGTGAAACTATGCTGGTGTTAAAGTAAAAGATGGGCAACTATTAAAGTTGTCACTTGAATTAAGGATGGTCTAGTATTTTCCCCAAAAAAATCAAATTACTTTTTCTGCATTAGAATGAGATTCAGTTGAGTGCAATACTTAGTAGATTTGAGCTAAATGTGCAGATATAGTTTCTCTCTGTGGCAGCTTCTGAGCAGGAGTGTCATAACATGACTGATGACACACTGGGAGGCATTGTGCATAGAGCTACACCAATCAAGGCTGACTGACCACCAGATAATAAAAGTTCTCTGCATTCACAGTGTGAGCAGCATCTTAAAAGTGCAGTTAAAAAGTTTTTCAAAATAATGTCCAAAATATTTTCATTTCTCAAGTGAACTGTGAGACTTTCGGTCTTTGGAAAATATCAAGTGTCTATAAATCAAAAGGAGTTCATTGTGTCGAATACAATAAGTGAGTTAAGTGAGTAAAGCATTGACATGCAGCTCTAATGGCACTTATGTACGGTAACTTTGATATGTTTACCTGATTTGCAGTTATGTCCAACATTTACACATTTCTCTGTTGTCATTAAGGATGTTTTTCATCACCTCATTTACATGGATTTACTTTAATTTGGACTTAATGAACTGACCTACACAGATCCAGCAGGGGGGCCGCAGGACAACCCTACACTGTTCTGAAACTACGATTCAAATGTCTCATCAGGTTTACTTCTTTCTGTGAAAAAGTAAGCTGAAGCGAGTGCATAACTGTTAAGTGTGAGTGTGTGTGTGTTTGTCATTTTCAGCAGTTTTCTAGCTCACTTTTCCTCACTGAGTTGAAATCACACAGTAGTACTTAAAATTAAGTCAGTTTGTTTCATAGCTGCAGCTCAAAACGCTCATCGCAATAAATCAATTTACTTGTCTCCTGTTTCTATTCAAACTCTCTTTAAACCTGCATCTGAACACTTTTCATCTACCCACTAATTCCACAAAAGTCAGGCAGGGAAGTTATTAATGGCTGCTGGCTGCCAGTTGTCAACTGCTGCTGTAATATTTCCAGAGATGTAGAAGATTCTATTCAGCCCACAGCCTGAAGGCATTTAGTTTTTATTAATATTGAACATATCCCATGTCCAAAATCACACCAAATCAGACACTGCACTTCCTTGTACACTTTATAATCTACAGGCCAATTGTTAAGCATAAAAGATGAATGGTACTTAATATGTGTTCCACACACAGACAGACAGATGTTTGTGGAATTGTAGACGAGAGTTTCAGTCTTCTCATTTTGCTTTGGGCAGAAGATGAAAAGGCACATTTCCCAAAATCATCATTTGAGGTAAGGGAAAGATTGGGGTTAGCATTATGTACAACACTGACCACAAGATAGGGACAGTGAACCAACAATGCCAGTGCTACAGTAGAACACTTAGACACACTCCAACTTCAGCATCTTTACTTTCCCTATGAAAACTCACACAGCGGCTGTGGCTGAGGGGTAGAGTGGACGTCCTCCAACCTGAAGGTCTGACCCATCTGCATGCCGAAGTGTCCTTGGGCAAGATGCTGAACCCTGAATGCCCCCCCATAGAATAACAGAGTGCTGTGATAAGATGCACTGTATGAATGTGTGTGTGAATGGGTGAATGTGAAACTGTACTGTAAAGTGCTTTGAGTGGTCATCAAGACTAGAAAAGTGCTATATAAATACAAAACCATTTGCCAAACATCCCTTGCTAATGTAAGATCAATGCATAAAAACAACATTTGTATGTGACAAGACATGTGAGCGCATTCAAAGAAAACCTTTTCAAATGTTATATGTGCCTCACAATTCCCATGTCTAAGGCAATGATCAATAATAACATGATTTTAGAATTACATGGTTTTCAATATTTTTAATCTTCTTGGATTCTAGTTTTCCTCTCAGAAGTTTGAGAGGCCCTGGGCAGTGCCCCTGCCACATTGGTTAGTATTCTGAAAATTGTTGAGCTTATTTAATAAAAAAAACACTTGTCACAGTAAGCTGAGCTCAGTGTTCATGTAGAGATGCCTCTGAAGAGCTTCCATCTTTCATGCTGTCAAACTGGATGGCTACGAGCCTGGAGTGAATGCTCAAACTGAGAGGACACTCTGTTGGCATACAATTACAGTGGGTGTTTGTTTTGCCAAATCACCTCAGTGAAATACAACAAACCACAAGGAAACATTAGATGTATTGTAAGTGTTGAAATTATTTATTTCTCTTTCTTTTTTGACATAAAACAAGGAATATCAGTAATATACAGCTCTCAATTCATACTGCTAAGGTGACCGTCACACAGGAACATCATATAGGGAACTGAAAAAAACATTTAGAGGAGAATTACTGTTAGAGTGAGTAACATTATGTGCACTAAATTACACTCTTCAGTGCTGAGTACAAATACAGGGCATAAGAGTACATGTAGAAAAATACGATACTCTTTTGAGAGTAATGCTCTTCATTATATGAGCCACTTTAAAAACACAGACATCATGCTCCATCTACCCGTATCGGTGCAGCCAATCTGTTCCCTGATCCATTAAACCTTGTATCACCTGTGCACGCTACATATTTCATTTAATAGGCCTGTGTGCTTCTATTGGCATCAACACTACTGCTATTTTACAAATATTACCTCACATATACATGAAGCAGTTTAAGGAAGAGGTAAATACAGTAAGATGGCATGACTAATGGCATTGTGCAATGTTACAGTGCTTTATAGTTCTACATCACATGTAAACTGTCTCTAGTGTCTTGAAGAATATGGCTATAATCACCATGATAAGTTTGATATGTAGAGTTAGTTGCATTCATTTTCTGTATACGCAATTAGCTCAGAGCAGTGTTTGGCAATATGCATTTTCACAAATATCTACACATGAAAGGTTGGGAGCTGACAAAGGTGTTAGAGGGAAACATCGTAAAGTAGCTATGACTGTCAAATATGTTGAGATGCATTCATGACACCGAAAACATTACTATAAAGGGCACAGCATACATAAGAGAGAGAAAACTGAGCAACCGTGGTGCGATATGTAACAGGTCAGTGTACAGACAAAAACAGACAAGAGGACAAGTAAATATCTTCAACCATTACAGTGAAATCTGATGGTTGCAGTGAAATGATTGTATGTGTTAATCCACAGCATCTATCCTAGACACTCGTTGTTAGTTTTTTCCCTGAGCGAGCACAACAGCGTCCACTATGTGCCTACTAGGTGCTTTAAAGCTAAGGTTACATGCAAAACAAACTGGTCGGTCTCGATGTCATAACTGTGGAAAAATGTGAGAAAAAAGCTGAATGCAGTGCACATATGAAGAATTTCATTTTAAGAGGAGATTTTTTCAAAATATCAAGGTGCAGTTGTGAAAGCCAATCTCACAATAGATGATATTGTGTCTTATTACTTAAATATTTAACAGTGCACATCACATTTAACACGTCAGTTTATTCCACCTCTTGTGAAGAAACTCTGATGCATATGATGATGGACATCAGATTCATATGATGCATTTGAAGGTTTGAATAAATCAGAGGGCGGTTGCATGCAAGTTGATATAAACAGTGTAACAATAAAAAAAGCTTCCAACAAGTTAGTGCAGACTTTAAGGAGCCACAATACGCAGCCAGGTGCAGAACTCCTGAATGGAAATCAGTAGTAAGTGCTGTACATAAGATAACTCCGCCTATTTTCAGGAAAGCATAGTTTGTAATCTTGACATTTAAAGTTTCCATCTGCTGCTTTGCTCCAAAACATATCAGTGACAGAATTATTCTAGAGTAAAGCTTCCCATGTGGCTGAAAACTGTAAATGAATGAGCTACATAACCTGCAGGGTTTTAGTGGAGTCAATAGTCTCCACAGCTGGCGCCATTAGAGAGGTCTGGTAGCAAACGGTCTGTGCTCGTAAACTATCATGTAAACCTGCATTAGACAAGGTTTTTAGTAATCAAATGTAGTCAAGTGACACTGTGATGTAAGCAGTGGTTTAGCATCATTAACAAAAACCCAACTGCTTGTAGCAAAGGACAAATTTACAAGCAGCTGGTTGATGCAGTCGTCCATCCGGCAAGTCAAAGAGCTGACACTGTTTCTTAACATCTGGAGACCAAAACAGAGAGAACATTGTTCTGTGTCAGAATCAAGGACACATATCAATGAGAAGCTACTGTTCCTCTGTGACTGCTGGATATGAAGGTGGAGAATTGTTTGCTGACACAGCTTTATAAGGCCATATAGTTTGTCGGGGCAACATGTGTGTCTTTGTGTGTGTGTGTGTGTGTGTGTGTGTAATACAGAAGAATAGACAGTCTAGTAATGACAGTCCCACAGTTTCCAAGGACAAAGCTTCAAATCCATGTTGTCTTAAGTTTCTTGTTTAAAAAGTCTTCATTAGACTTTACACTGTTGGGAAACATATTTGGTAAAAAGAAATACACAATTCAAGCACTTTTATAAATTCTCCAAAATAGCCAGACAAATGATGGTTATATATATGTAATTTGTAGGTGACAGGGTTGCAACAGCATTGCTGTGCCAGTTGCATACTGTCACACAGTATGAGAACACATTTTAACATGAGAATATAAGTTTGTAACAATGAAAGTTGTGTGCCGCAGTAGATGCATTTAGTAAGTAAGGGTTATGCAATGTTGATTTTCTGATCAGACCTGCACATGTAAAGCTTCACTTGTTGTAGGTCAGTTAACGTGCACAGACACTTACATCAGCTTATGTGCAACTCAGATGATTTATAAGTTGGTAATGATACATCGGGTAGCATAGGGACATAAAAACAAAACTACCATTGCAGTTAAAACGTGATTGTATCATGTATTTAAAATTGCATGTTGTCAGAGGAAAAGATAATGAACCATGTCAATGTAACTAGTGATTCAGTAGAGTTGAACGTTTAGAAGCTGAATCAGCTGCTCCTGGCTGAAGCCGATGAGCTGCAATTCTCCAAAATGGCTGCCAAAGTTTTCTTTATTACACATCAAAAGCTGCTGAGGATCTCAACTCAACACCAAGCACATGTGGAAGCCTGCAGTGCCAAGTTGTGAGCGTTTCATCCTCACACACAGACACAGTGTCCACACTGTGGGATTTAAGGATCCTCGATGTGAGTTAAAGTGATAAATCCAAGTGATAATTCGACTCCCCGTTTCTAGTTTGACTCCTTCAGCCTCAGGAACTCTGAAATGGAAGAAGGGGTAGAGCAGAGTGAAATGCTGTGGCTTTCTACTATGCAAATAATACAATATTTAAAAAATCTCTGCCATTTCAAACAAGTTAAAATACTCTTAAAAATAGTTTACACAATGCAACACTGGCAGCGAAGGCCCTATTCATACAGACTATAGGCAGAGTCTGGGAAAGAGATGCTCAATAGAACATTTCAGTTTGATTGTGGGTTTATTTGCCCAAATAAGGTTAAATCACATAATGTAGCACAATTCCTCAAAATGGGTGCCAAGAACCTGCAGAGACATGCTTCAGGAGCTTCATAGAAAAGAATACAACTCTCCCTACTTAAAATGCACCTGGAAAGTTTTGAAGTGTCTTTGAAAGTAAATTCAACATGTATTAGTTCTACTCATAGTAGCAATTTGGTTTGGATGCAAATCAAAAGAGACAGTTTGTGATTTGATTGCACTGGGCAGAAATGGTGAGACCTCCTTCCCTGCATGTTAATATAAAGTTACATCACTTCCCCACAAAAGTGAGCTGTGTCAGTAAAAATTATACCAGGACTGATACATAGCATTCACATGGTCCTGCATACTGTTAATGTTTTATACGGTTGTGCAGATTATTCAACATTTGTATTTACACTTGTATGGAATTGACTTTTGACTTTGTATGCATGCATTTGTGCACGCATGTGTACGTTTGCGTGTGTGTGTACTTGTGGCTCTTGTGTAACTTCATACCTAGAGCTAGTTTTTTAACCCACAGCCATATCTTACAATCTACACACACATGCACACACGCAAACACACAACTTTATGCTTCTAGCTTAGTGAGGACACTCATTGGCATTATACATTCCCCTAACCCTAACCTAAATCTAATTCTAACCCTATAATGCCTGAAGCCATTTGTAAATGGTCTGTATTTACATATCTCTTTTTTACTATTGATGACCACCCAAAGAGCTTCACAGTAACAGAATTTGCCGTTCACACATATTCATACAGTGCATTTATGGGCAGCACTTGTTAGGTTTCTCTAAGAATTTGAAAGGTCTTGACATTCTATCTTAAGTGCCCTGAGATATTGTATAGTATGATTTGGGGCTATACAACTAAAATTGAATTGAATTAAAAAAGAGCCAGAACTTATGGACTGGCCAAAATGGTCCTCACAAAGATATGTGTTCAAGTTAGCACACACACACACACACATACAAGCTGTAAATGCCAGCGTTAATGTACTGTGAGAAGATGCAAATGATGTTTGGGGAGCTTGTGTTAGTCATGTGTTTAGTCACCACCATTAAACTTGCTTTCTGCTCAGTGGGGATTGAAATGAGTGTCTACAGTTAAGTTTATCATTTTCAGTGCAGTTCTGAGACAGATTACACTATTGCATAGAATGTGACTAAAGACAAAATGTTGCAGTTTTCTCCACCTTTATAACAGGGGAGCTGTGACAGTTTGGACTGTGAAAGGCAAAGTTTGAACTTGTCTGATAAGCCTATTGGAGCTGATGCTACACTTTTCTTGATATTCAGTGAATATTGAACTGCTAAAAAAATGTCATCACATGCCAATGTAATCTTTCGGTGCGCAAAAAACAACCAGGATTTGGAAGATTTTAAGTTGTAAGATGAATTTGAATAAAGTTAGGTATTTACTGTCCAAGGCTATACAGCTAATTTAATTCAACATACACTCCCTAATTTATTTTACTTCTTCAGACTTTTGTGAATTGATTTGGTCTGAAATCAGAAAATGCCTGCCATTTATTAGGTAAAAAGGGTCATTTTGACTTTCAAAGACGTTTAACCTTCAAAACTAATATTGTTATCATTATTTTCTAACTATCCTGTATTTAACACTAAATAATGACACTGTTGATGATTGGTGGGCAGAGATGATGACATGCTCTTTCTGCTACATAGGTTTTTCAGCTTTACATCTCTTCCTTTATCTTACAGTTGGCAAGCTGAAGTCTTGTCTGCTCTTGTTGGCTCTGGGTGGCTCGTGTGTTCGATTTGATATAGGTTAACTTCTTTGGTTCCATTCCACCTGAAAAAAACACACAATAAAAGTCATGTCAGAGGTTTTCTAAGCAGCCAAAGTTAATTCCCCTGTCAACAGGAGGGTCCAGATGTGGAATAAAGAGAGCAGACTGAGTGATACTGAAGGACTGATGTCTGGCATCTTCAAAAAGAGTTAGATTATAACTCAAAATTCAAAGTTGCAGGAGATTTGAGTGACATTGAAAAAGCAGAGTCTGACATCTTGAGAGATGATCAATTTATAATTCTTACAACTATTTCATTGAAATGTAACAGTGTGCAAATAAAGACAGGGTTAAGTTTTACCAGACATGCTCAAATCAAACAGCCACAGTTCTCAAGTTCTCCCTCAGGAGACAAATGTTTAAATATGCATTTCAGCAAATAAGCACGAGTCTGACGCAAGGTTAGCAATCTTAACTGTCCGTTCAGAAGATTCTCAGTGTCTGTCAAACTCTTTACAAAGTAATCCAACATTCTAGCAAAACAAGCATCACCAATGAGCGAGATCGTCCACCCGACCCCTCTGTAAGTTGAAGCTCTATGCAAGTATGAAATAAGGCACAGACCTAACTTTATTGTTACACAAGCATGGAAGCTAAGCAGAAGCAAAGAATGTATCAAATGAAGAACAGTAAGATCAAAGTCTCACACAAGGACTAAATAGCCTCAAACTGCAGCAAGTAAACAATCTTGTTGTTTGTTGATTTCCATATCTTCCATCATTATCTGTTGATGATACAAATTTGTCTAGGACATGCAGCGTTAACTATAAGCATGATAGCATGTACGTTGCATCCAGTGCATAACTAGGAGACATGTTAAGGTTTTCATTTATGCACAAATCACCTGGAAACACTTAAAAGCCAGCCAAAACTTTTGGACCTACAAATTGAAGGCTAGAAATAAGCCTGCCCGTGTTCACATCTGTCTGAAATAAAGCACCCAAACATTCTCTAAAATTCCCATGTGCCATGTAAAAAAGGAACATTGTAGTTGTGTAACCAACAGCAACTCAGGGGAAAACAGGTTTAAGGGGTCAGTATGAAAAAGCTTTATTTTGACCAGGCTCTTTCTCTTGTTATTCCAGATGCAGTTTTCTTAACAGTGGAAATCGGTGGATCTGTGATTACCATTGAGCAGGTAATGTCTACAGTATCTTGAAGAATGGAAACTACCAGTATCTTCTCTTAAGAATGTCTTAAGGTCTAAATTTAACTTTCAGACCTTCAGAGTTTTTATACAAAATGAGCATGCACAAATCTTGTGCCTTAGATGAGATAAATATATAAATCAAATAGTTAATATCATACTGTGGGCGGCTGTGGCTGAGGGATAGAGTGGTCGTCCTCCACTGGATGAATGTGTGTGAATGGGTGAATGTAAAACTGTACTGTAAAGTGCTTTGAGTGGTCATCAAGACTAGAAAAGCGCTATATAAATACAAAACCATTGACCATTACATATTTCAGCTCCTGATTTGGCGTTGGCTAAGTTTTTCTAGTCAATGATCTCCATCCCCAACAAGATGCTGGTTCTTCCCCAGCCACAGCTACAGACAATACAATGATGGCCACAAAAAGTACATCCAAATGTATCATGTGGCATATTAGCACCAGACTATAAAATACCATATTTGATTAACCCTTATGTCAAATGTAACTGAAAAGAATATGCTTCATGGAAGAACCACTGGTACAATTTAAGACTTGTCATATAAGTCATGTGCTGTTTGAGTCAATAATTATAATTGCTGTTAATTAATTTGGGGTTTAAATACATAACAACAATGTTAAAATCCAGTACTTCCATAGTCTGTGCTACTCCTCTATGTTTTGACTTTTCTGCCAAGGTTTGCTAGTCCGATCTTCACAGTGTAATGGGATTCTTTCTTATCAATCTCCATGACAATCACGTTCTCTATAAAGCATCTAATCTCCTTCCCAAGTCATGGACTACTTTTGTTCAGCATGGCTTTTTGTATGTGTCTAACTCCATGTCAAATCTTTCCTTCTCTCCTTCCCTTTGTCACAATAATGCTCTGAAACTGGGCTGACAGCTGTCCTAACATTTTGTAATTCTTGTTTAGTCCCCTACAGCAATACTGACACTGGAAAATGCCTTTTTGATATCTGACTGCAGGACAGGATTTATGTGAATGAAACTTGGTAGTATGCGTTAGTAATGGTGTTGCACAGAGATTGGCTGACGACATTCTGTAAATTGAAACTAGCAGTTTGTGACACATTTGTGCCATTAAATCTGACTCACACATTCAAAAAGTAAGATTTTGCAAAAGAGCACAAAAAGTGTTTCAGTGCATAATCCAACAGCACAAAAAGGAAACCATCATCATTGCTGCTGCAGTCCAGCAGCCATGCTTCTGACTGCTGCTTTTGTGGCTTTACTTTACCTTGGGGTGGTCTGGGGAGCCTGCTCTGGGGATCACACACACTGGCAGAGGTCACAATAGGTGTACACTGGGGTTGGATGGGCTGCAGGAAGGCCACAGTGGGGAAAGGCACTGACTGGATACGGGTCATGGACGAGTCAGACAGGGAGTTTAGCACCCCTGCATGGCTGCTGTCCTTAAAGCTGGAGGGTATTCTCCACCGGGGTAATGGGGAGGGAGACACGTCCTCGCTGGAGGAACCGGGGGCACTAGGAGGACTGAGGGACTGTTCTGGGGTTGATGAGGATTTGGGGAGGAGGTGCAGGATGGAGGAGAAGAAGGAACAGGATTCAGGAAGAGGGATGGTCCCAATCCCACTGTCCAACGTTCGCATCTTGCAGCCGGAGCCTACGGCACAAGGAGAACAGTTGAAGTGGCTCAGGGTAGAGGGAAAGAAAATGAGCAGGAATGAAACAACAGGGTAACCATGGTTGAAGTGGTGCTAAAGAATTCATTCATTTTATTTATTATTCAATATCCTCTGGACTGTTTCTGAAATGAGAACTGAAGTGTCATTGAAAGAGCTATCAAAATAAAATGAGGGCAGCTTCACCAATCGCCGATGATGAGCCATCTCTGTAGTATAACATGATTGTTTCCCTCATGCCTACTTATTAGTTCTTCCACATTATGATCGCTGCTTGTTTGAGCTCTATGCACTTGATCTCTGCGTTGTACTTTGATCCTGTCAATAAAGACAACCAACAGATGGTTAGTCTGTTGTTTTCTTTTCACTCACTCTTATACTTGATGAAGACTTCCTCTTCGAAGCCAAGTGGAAAAATAGTGCTTCAGTACAATGCAATTACATATGTGTTAAGCAGTGTAATGATTGTGTTTGCGAATTACACCACACACTGCAACAGAGTGACTCAGCCAATGCAAATCAAGCCCACTTGAACCACTGCTTTGTATTACAGATGTTGTTTAATGGGTGTGTGACGATTAGCATGCACTGATCATACTGTGAATATGAAAAACACGTCATGGCTTATGAAATGAACTTAAAATACACCACAAATGTGTGTATTTTATTTACAACACATGAATAGTAACTCATATAGACTCATGAACGTGTTATTTCTTTACTTTAAGATGTGTAGTTTGCATTGCTCAGAATTGCCTGCAAAATGATGCATCATATCGCAGTCGTTACACTCGTAAACCTCAGTTAAAGCTTTGTACATTTGAAATAAGCAGAGTGAGTATCATTGTTTGAATCCGCTCTTGTCATGCAGGCTTATATTTTAATATGTAGCCTGTAGCATCAACCTGTGGGCAATCACACACTGAAGCAAAGGCAGCTGCTTTCCCCCCTTTATTAATTAAGACATGAGACCCTGTTCTGGGTTTCTTTTCTTTCCTCTTTTCACTTTTTAGCAAGAGTTCCCAAGTTAATTGAGTTATTCAGATATTCCGCATTCTAAGTCAGGCTGTGCTGGAAAATATTAAAATGAGATTGGGAAAGAATAAAAGTTTCATAGATAAAGTTGACACTATTTGTTGCCATGAAAATGCAGTGTTAGGCAAAAAAACCACAGAAATCTTTATTGCTGCTATTGAATGGTAGTCAGTAGAGAACTTATCTCAACCCAGGCCCAACAGTCCCCTTAAATTCAAACAATCTGCACCAAATCCAACACACTTAAAGATATAAGTCTAAACAAATATGCACTTTTCTTCATCAAGATCCATGAAATATTTCCTGGCAAATCAGTGAAAATGTCAAAAAAACGTCCTGTCATGCAATAAGAAATGTAAAAGTAATTTGACCCACCCTCCAATCTGGATCTTCACCAATATTTAACAGATGTTATCCTGATCCATACCAACCCCTCCACCGAGATGTAATGATAATTGGAACTAGTTTTGATAGTATCTTGCACACAAAAACAGGCAAACTCTAGGCAACAAAACAACCACCAAATAGACAGGGATGAAAACATAACCCCCTTCGGTGGAGGTAATTAGGGGGAAATGTTCTTCTATTTAGCACTGTCAACATCTCAGGAGCTTTATCTGGAGCCTAATGGCTCCAGCCTGATAACTTTACGAACACCTATGACATTCATCTATTACAACTAAAATGTAGCTTTAAGTACATGTCTATTAATTAGACACCACTTGAGATAAAAATTATTTAGCCTACTTAGTTCTTATCCTATCCAACACGAAATAAATTATTTATTTGAGAAGCCATAGAAAAAGAGACATTATTGATTAGTTGGTTCTTGAGATGAGAGCTAACAAGAACTACTTTGACAACTTATTCCCTGGAAAGGCTGAATCACAGGCGCTGAGTGTTGATTGGTTTCAACAAGTATTTAGCATGGACCATGAGGTTGTTGTCCGCCTCAAAGGAGCCGATCAATGGCAGGCATACCAGACCCTTGTTGTTATGGTGACAACAACACAACCTATAGAAGAGTGTACCAGTAAGAGGTGTGCTCAATCTTCATCCATATGGTAACAAAAACAAAAACAGACTTTGGTTAGGTTAAGGCACAAGAAGAACTTGGTTAGCATTTGGGCTAGAAATCATCATTTGGGTTTAAACAAATAGCTGTCATCTCAAGGTTAGAGCAGAAATGGGTAAAATAACTAATATCAGTTATGTCTGCCCTTCCATCCATCCCCTTGCTACTGCTAATGCCAACTTTAGCACTCTATATGTTGCCTAGCATGCTCTTACGCTCTATTATTGGAGGTTGCAAACAAAAAAAGCGTTACAATGGGTCATAATTACCTGCTTGCATTGGCAAGGTATGGGGTTGATCTTTATGGAGGACAGTGTCAATGGTTTAGAATTTGGTTGGTTAAGTTATTGAATACATTTGTATGTATGTCTTAACATGACAGGTCTTCGAAGACATCCAGGGATTAAAGCAAAAAAAAATCATCTGACTGAAAAAAAAAATCGGCACTCACTTTGGGTCGTGGCTGCTTACCGCCTCGATATTTGAACTTCACGTGGTCCATTATCACTTACTAGTTTAAAGCTAGGGCATAAAACCAATATTTTTTTGCAAGACTTCAACATTCGTGTTAATGGGCTATAAATGACAAAACGTCTGCACAAGTTGTCAGAGCAAGCATTTATTTCCACAATGCTTTCAAGAACAATTATATGCCAACGCATGGATTTTTTTTTTAAATGCCGCGTCAACTTATCCATTCAAACATGAGAAAGACGCAAGGCATGGTTCACAAACAAAAGGTTAAAAAAATCACAGCTGATTGGTGAAGTTATTGCAAATCATATCAGTGTTACACCCCCCCCCCTATTTTTTTTTCTCTTCGGATCTGCATCGATCTCATTTTTAAGGCCCATTTATAGTCGTTTTTTACGCACGCACGCACGCACCTTCTACGGACTCGTTTTGGTTTATAGTTCCCCTACAGTGGCGCGTGTTGCAACGCAATTCACCGCCAGACCACTAGCAGGAGTAATGTTTTTTTTTGAAGTCGGCTCTTCTTCGTGTGTGGCATACGTTTATATACATCGCCACGGCGGCTCCTCAGAGCCTTTTTCTGGCGGACAAATCCGCCGGTCAGTGACGGGTTATACTAGTGGTCATAGTTTCGGATCTTTTCTGCCAAGTGCTCTTCTATTTTGGTCTATATTCGTTCTTCTAAATCTTCCGTGGTTTCCGCAGTTTCCGGGTATGAAACCGGAATTGTATATATATCCTTGCAGCAGACGCACAACAACGAGGCTGGAAAGCTAAGGTCTGCCCAGTTGAAGTAGGCTGCAGAGGATTTATAGCCACCTCAACATCCAGGCTTCTTCGAGAGATGGGAGTGCGGGGGAAGGCCCACAGGCAGGCAGTCAAAGACCTTTCCAGGGCTGCTGAAAAGGGAAGTCAGTGGCTGTGGATAAAGAGGAAGGACTCCGCCTGGGCTGTCGGATGAGTGATGGCATCTAGGGAGTGAGCCCGGGACGCCGGATCTCACTGCTGAACCCTCTGGAGGTGTCGTGGGTCAATCAGCGAAACATCGAAGAAGGAGGGCGCCCACTTGACAACCCATAGGATGCCATCATTAATTCGACCAGCCCACGGAGTCTCGAGTATGCAGAAAGGGATATTAACACCTTGTCCTACATAACAGATATCGCTGACCATACTACTAGTGGCTTAAAATCAATCCTTACCTAAAAAATAGCTTCATGAATATATACTGATTAACTTTTTTCCACTAAAGAACTCAGCCTTTATACCAGGCTTTGTTTAATGATGTATAGTAACACCTTCTGTTGTAATCCTCAGTATCTCATTGGGACTGCATGATTTTTCAGTTTTTCATGTACGAAAAGTCTTCATGTTCATTTCCTCTCTTTAAAAATAAGTAAAAAGAGAAAGAAAGACCCAGCATTTTGTAGTTTGCCGGCGGTGGCCCTTTTCTGTTGCATTGGCTTGCATTTAGGAGGATGGTGATGATTAGATTATAGAAATATTGGAACAGATGAGCAAGGAAATGTTAAAGTGTATTGTGCAAAAATTATGTTATTAACTGTTTTATTTCACTTGGCCTTTAATGAACGACTTCAAGGACGGACGCCTGATGACTACAAATTAACAGCCAATATTGCGGTTGCACTTTCTTTTCTGTGCTTATTTTGGTTTATCTCATTTTATTTCTAAACATCTAGGTTGAAACTGCTTTGTCAACATAACATGAAGTCCAACAACTGTGTGGATGGCATAATTCAGACCACAGCTGAAGGCAAAGTTAATTCACTCAGTTGTGGCTTGGATGAATGTGCTTAGCTGGTGCATTGCAGAAATGGAATGAGGTGCTTAACCCCTGAAGGCAGGCGACCGTCCATATCAAATGTGTTTGATATTTGCAGCACTTTGCCAATGGTGTCCCTCTGACCGGTTAAATTTCCGGACCTCTACCTGAGCAAAATGGACAGTTATTATTAACTGTGTATATAAATGTGTCTTAATTTGTGTCTTTCTATACTCAAACTTGCTATTTTGAGTGAATAAGTGCATTCACACTGACGAGCAGTGCATTGTAAGTAACCTTCTCAAAATATTCAGAAAAGTGAGTGAAAAACGATGGGCACTTCTCAAGCTAAATAGTCACCACCTCAGGTACATAGTGGAAGGGGAGGGAACACCAATGTACTTTTATGTATTTGTGAATATAGAGGAAGAAGGATATTGATATAGAGAGTGATTTAATTTCTGCATTGGCTGACAGAGGGGCCACACGCAAGAAAGTGAATGTTCATTATTATGCCATGTGAACAGAGCAGCTGACAATTGTGGTTACATGTTGATCATCACAAGTGCACAATGGCTGTTGTTTCATTTGGGACACAGTACGACAATTATTCAGGGATGGTCCTCTGTACACAGTGTACCCCATGTGAGTATACAGAGTGAGGTATCTGAAGAATATCTGTAGTTTCACCCTCGCCCATCCTCTTGTTTTTGATGCTACAAAAACAGGGCGAGACATCATGATTCACAGCTTATACTTATTTTCAACTGGTCTGTCATCAGTATGGGCCCAGACCTCTTTACCACAGCTCCACTCCACTACAGGGTATAGAAACTGACTCCAAATGACAGGATCAATGCAAAAAATGGGAGCACCTGTATGTAGCTTATTTTGGAGTTAATTTTGTACAGTCGAAAGAATTAGAGATACCAGAAACCCCAAAACCCTTGCACGTGTGGTTTGATCAATTTCATAAATGAAATCCTTCCAATGGGCCATAATATGACTTAATTTGTAGTAACATACAGATGGTCCACTTATATACCAGTTGACACAAATTGCTTTAATATTGGGAAACTAGTGTTAGAATACCAGGGCTACACAGCACTCTACTCAGGACAATATCTTCTTCACTCCACCTAAATATATGACAACACAATCCAGGCGAGTGGGTTCTTTCAGTAGAGTGGTCTACGGAAAAACTGTTAAAGAACATTTACTATGTGTCCACTTCTAAGCCTGTTTGGGAGGGAGCTTGGCCCCAATATTGATGAATGGGTTCATCCTGATTGGATGAGCCTGTGCATGCATATTTTTAGAGCATGGATCTGTGAAGATGAGCACCACACCTACACACAATATCTCCATTAAACTTGTTGATACAACCATAATGAAATGGTTCCTATTTGCCCTGATTCAAATTGACAGTCAAAATAATATATACTCTAAATGTGGAGATAAAATGAATAAAAGAAACGCAGAAATGGAGGGAAAAGCAAACACTGACAAAATTCTGAATCTTGTGTGTTTTCCCAACATATTTGTCAAGTTTATAACTTACACATTTTTTTCATATTTGGTCTTCACTTCTTTCTGCAAACTGTAGAAGCACAGATGAAACCTTGAGGGTAACATACTCAAAAGAACACAGCTAACATAATAACAAAATGAGGTAAGTTTAGTTTTTCAGGTACCAAGATGTTGAGAGGAATCCATTACTCACTATTTTTAGTCACTACAAACAATTACGGACAATCCAACACAACAAAGAATAAGAAAATCTGACCTATTACTGCAGCCTGGTTGGGGGTCGTCACAGTAGATCCATTTTCACTATCAGCTCTCCCGCTCATAATCTGTATCTATGTGTTTTTGTACAAGGGAAGAAAAAAAAGAAGTTACATTCATCCTCTTCTATACTTTTCATCTATTCCTTATCATAGAGTAGGTAGTAATCTTTTGGACTCTGGCTGACAAAACCTAAAATTCCTCTCCTTTGGTTTCCTCTAGGGATGGGCATAATTAATCGACGATCGATTAATTGATCATAAAGAATTTTGTCGACGACATTATTTTGTCTTCGACGAAATTCTGTTGCGTTTACTGCCAACACTGTGAAGCTATACGTCTCCATGAGCGCATAAGTAGGAGGGCAGAATAACCGAGTTACTTGAACGCAGCACAGTTAGCCGACGTTAGCAGCTGTAGGAAGCAGCCCGGACTCGACAAGCCCCGCTGTGGGACCGGCGGCTGGCCGCTGGGAGCTGGATGGATCTGACGGTTCTCGACCTCTCAGTCCCGTTGTTGTCATGTCATCAATCCCGGAACCTCACCCAGACCCGGGTCTGTACGGTTTCCCTTCCCCGTAGACTGAGTGTCCGCGTGCGGACATTCAGCCGAGCTCCACAGTTAGCGTCCGGAGCTAGCGGAGGCTACCGCCCGGAGCTAGCCGCTTCGGACCCGGACAGGGCCGGGTCTGGTGGAGGGGTTTCGGGAGTGAGAACGTGACAACCACCGGAGTAGGAGGTCGAGGGCCGCTAGCCGCTAGCTGCTCTCTCGGCGGGGCTGAAGAGTACAGCAGCGCTTATTTACAAGTGTAACCATTGAACGATCCCGTTTAACTGCCACAAGAGTTGTTTATCTTGTAATAAAGACCTCAATGAGTGTTTTTTCTATTTTCACTGCATTTTAACAGCCCATAAATAGTGAATTTTAATATAAAAATATTAATGATTAATCGAAAATTCGTCATTAACTCTCCCGACGATCGATTAAGACAATTTAATCGAATGCCCATCCCTAGTTTCCTCTCATCCAGTCTTTTGACTGACATGTTGTCGCTATGCTTTTGAAAGTTTGGAGAGTAGGAGGGATGTCAGGTCTTCTACAAAGAGTCCCCTACAAAAATATGTTGATGTAAACCATTTTACCTGTTTTTAACTTCAATTCTTTATCGAACAGACAAATTGCAAAAACGCACATTCCTGGTGGACTACATATTTAATGTCTCACTTGTACCTGGAGCAATGCCTCACACAGCATAGCCCATTGCTTTAGTTTAGGGCAGGACTGATTTCTGTCCTAATGCCCCTTAATAGGCCTTTTTCACAATAAATATTTTTGACATGCCATAGTTATTCCATTAAGCAATCCCAGTAATTCATTTCAATATTCAAACATTTGCATTTCTCTGTCAGATTTGAAAGAGTCTACGTGAAATTCTTATGATGTCACACCGACAATCACCGTGTATAACAAATTCCTATCTTTCATGTACATCTTTGTATTTTGAACTAAAACTCGCTGCATAACACTAAAATAACTGCCCGTTTTATAAAGATCAACAAACTCATTACCTTTGGGTCCCCAGTGATGTCAGCATGTCCTTGTATCTCATTCAGGGACATTCCTGGGCAGGGCATTGATATGCATGCTCTCACTGCATCGTGAGACTCTCTTCTACCCACAGAGCTGAAAGAAAACAATTTGTCAAAAACCACTACATACTGTGATCCCCTGGTATATTGACTAACCATTCACATTGTGATTAAGCTGATAAATTACCCTATATCTTTTGAAACCTGTCTAAGACAACTTGTTTAAAATGACCATTTAAATCATTTGAGGCAGGAGATTACCATACTGGCATTAGGCTATGAGGAAATGCACTGGAGCAAGTGTTGAGATGAAATAAAATCAAAAGATGACAGTCATCACTGATCTACTGAATTTCTTACCTGTCTTTCCCATCACTTTTTCTTCTGTCTCTCTTTTTGTCAGACTTTGCCTGCTTTCCTCCGAGAAGTGATGTAATCTTTTGCTCCCTCTTGTCTTCTTTTACTTTTGGTGGATCAGTCTTTTTGCTGCTTGGTGCAGGAAGCTTACTTTTACGAAAACCAAACCAATTTGCCAGAGTTGAACCAGGTTTTTGCTTCACTTCTATGGTTCGCTCCTGTTCTTGACACTTGTGCAAGTTCTCCTCTATGCCGAGCATCACTTTCTCTTCGATTGTGGTTATTGAACTTTGTCTTTCTGGTTCCTCAGAGACTGGCTCACCAAAAGCACTTGAAAACTGTTGCTCAATCTGAATGCGCCTTGCCTGCTCTCGCTGGAGTTTCAGGCTTTGGAGTCTTTCACTGGAGGACCCCAAATATGAGGGAACCGTCAAACCCTCTTCAATCAAGAAGTTGTTTAAAAGGGATCGATTCATTGGACAATGGTAGCTGCTCGAGCAACTCATACTTCCTGGAAGGACATCACCAAGAGAATTTAAAGAACTCCCTGAGTGTGTTTTGATCTGTGTCCGGACCTTTCCAGATCTGTTGAAGCTTGGCCTATCCATGTAGCGTGCACCGAAACTCTGGCTACGGGCCTTGGCCCCATTCATGCCCATTACTGGTTTAAGGAGAGGTCTGGTTGACACTGACACTGACCGTTTAAAGAGCCAACCTTCTTCATCAAAACCCCAGTCTAACATCACACCACTGTCTGATGCAACAGGTTGAGCGCAGGGCTCCGAGTCCAGTGAGTTACAGCGGGTTTCAATCTTTCTGCGCGTTCTGTCATGAGCACCACAGTCATGTTTCATCTGGGGATCACACATAAAAGTCTGAAATGTCTGGACACTTTTTGTAATCGAGTTTCTATCATCTTTGTTCTGTCTTCCAAATATGAGGAAGGTACTGGTTTCCTGTCCTGCGATTGCCTCATTCGATTTAGCATTTACAGGGAGAGCCATTTTAACACCTCTTGAAGTGGAACTGTGAGAATTATTGGAAATCCCATGGTAGTAAACATTAGAATATACGTGAGGCAAGACTTCTGAAAGTTTTGGCTCACTACTACTCTGTTGGGATCTTTGTAAGATGCTCTGATTTGGCATGATTGAGGGTGCACTATTTTCATCAAAGCGTGGGGCAGCTCTGTCCATTGAAAACTGTCTTGACTCTGAAGTTTGAGATTCTTCAACTGGGACAGGTGTTGTCTTGGATGAATGGGTATGGTAGAGCTTAGCGGGGATACCTTCAGCACCAATTTGTGGGGCTGTTTGTCGATTGTCTTTTGTTGCACTGGATTGTTGAGGCTGTAAAGCAGAACAAAGCTGATATGATTTTGGCTTGGTGTTGCTTGACGTCGTCTTCCCAGTAGTAGAGCACTGACCTACAGATTTATTAGCTTCGGGTAAAGAGTCACAAGTGGGTCTTAGAAGAAGAGAGGTGGTTCGACCTGGGGGTAAAGGAGGGGGTGGGGACCTATATTCTGAAAGGGAAACATCACAGTGCTGGTCTTGGCGTCGTTGTTTTCGTGGGGAGCAGGGTAAGTTATCATATATGTTCTCTTCCACACAGTTGTTGCTTGATTGAGTTCTTGTGGTTTGCAGTGAAGATTTTGTTGGGTTTTCAGAGCATTCATTGATTCCTGGAGGCTTAAATGTCTTTGAATATTTCACAGGCGAAGCAAGGGGAGAGAACTGCTGTACACTTTCAAGCGACTTGGAACTTGTTGATACGACTATATCTTCATTGTTCTCAACTTTAGATAATGCACCTTTGCTTGATCCTTGTGTTTTACTGAGATTTGATCTTTTACTAGGAACACTATGCCCACCAGGATTTGGCTGTCCTTTGGACCTGTGACCCTTTATAAGTTTTTGGTGGAGAGGAGAATGTGTGTGCTTAGCTTGCTCTGGTCCTCCATCTGCACTCTTGCTCCTCAGAATAAAAGCCTTTCTTGCTGAATCCCATGGCTGAAGTTTCAGTTTCCTTTGTGGAGATTCTGAGATTGAGATATCCTGGGTCTCACTGCCTTCTTGACTTGCCTTGTCTCTGCAATGATCAACCTCCACTGAGGAGCTGCGCTGTCTGGCGTCATTCACACAGCTAAGAGCTCTGGTTGCAGTATGTGGTATAGATGAGCTCACATCACTTGTTCCGCCATCCATTTGCTTGATAGCAGGTCTGCCCTGTTGTCTTTTGACGTGATCCAGTCTGGATTTACGGTCAGTAGACTTTTCCTGGTTATTGTTTCTGTCACTGGATTTCATGTCTGATGCTTTGTGTTTTTCAAGTGAATCCTTATTCTTGTCATCTCTTAGGCTCTCTGTTGGGCTTAATCCAGGTTTTATTGTGGGCCCCCCCAAAAATGAGAAGTTGTCTGTCACTGGTGAGGGAAAAAAAACAGAATTTCCATTAAGTTTTGCTGAGTCTTCTAGCAAATTGCCATCATCATCTTTTGTGACATCCGGTTTCTCTAAGCACAGAAGCTCCTGTGTTGGTTGCCCACTGGAGTCCCTACTTTGTAATTTAGATGAATCATCATCTGCATCATCAGAGTCAGGAACAGCAATCCTTTCTTCAACCTTCAGAGATTTACTCGAAGGAGCTACTTGTTTAGCTGTAGCCCCTTGCAGGCCACACTTTACACCAAGTGAGTATATGCCTTCATTAGAGGTCATACAGTCTTTGCAGTGTGGTACAGATGCATTTGCAGAACCCTCTTTTGAGCTGGACATTTGGAGACGCTTTAGGCCTTTCAGAATGTGGCCTTCCTTCCATCCCATCTCTGTCGGCTCCAAGGGTGCTGAATGATTGCTGGATACTGAACCTGTACTCATCCTTTTGTCCCGGCTCGTGGCACACTGTGCATTACAAGAGACATTGAGAATAAGTGAAGACATATTAATAGGCGGAAAACGTTTAAGCCAAAATGCCATAAAGATGCTACCAAACACTTGAAATTAAAGACATTTTTACTGTAGATGAATGACACGCACCTGCTTTGAGATGCCACGTCCTTCTGCCCAAGTATGAGAGCCACTGGAGTGATCACTACCAGCACTGGATAATGACAATTCACTGCCACTGCCACTACCGCTGCTGCGTGGGCATGTTAGGCTCAGCAGGCTGGGCCACCTTCCTGCAGGAATACCTGCTTTTCCATTTCTTTGCACCTCCTGTAAAATAATAAAAGCAGTTATTAAGGAAACACTCGAAATAGACAGGAATAATATAATGTTATAAAATAATTTGGAAAACACTGCAGTCAATTATGACATTTATAGGATAAGCAATTTATCAGGACTGTTATCAGTTCATCAAAACTGAAGAATACTGTAATTGTTCGTATCATTTGCACCAGTGAACAGAATATTTATTTATCCATTATTTATTATGTTGTATTCTACAGGTTATCTCTGCGGTATGAACAATATACACAACCTAAGAGAATGCCTCATGGCTCTCCCTTTGTCTCTGTCATAGATCTGAAAAAATCAATTTACGGGATCCATAGCTGTCTCTTTCCATCCAGAGGCTAATTGAGAAATTGAAAAACATTTTCCCTTCCACTCAGCTCATGTTTTAAAAGATGATGGCTCAATCCCATTTCACCCCTTCTCCTTGCTCCTTTGCCCTTACCCAAATTTTCCAGTATACCTAGCAAATCAACAGCACAAATGTAGTATTTTCTCCATTAATAAGGATTTAAAAGTTAGGATAATGATGTAATGTCTTAGTTTTAATATTGTTTCAATGTATTATGGTCATTACTTCACGACACCTTAAAAAAAATCGCAACCCTTATACCTGCTGACATCTCAGTAGCTGGCATGCTAATGTTACGTCTTTATTGGTGATTTATGCGCAATAATCCTGTATTTTCATATAATTAATAAGTCACCAACCTGTCCCAAATGGTAGGCCACTACCCCTTGGGACTCAGTTTCAAGAGGCAAGATAAGCCTCGAAAACCAGGGGTAGGGAGAAGGGGTTGAAATAGGACTGAGCCAGTGTGTCTTTACAATTCTGTGGTCTTGCAGGTATGTTTAATGAGAAGTGATGTGCCTGTCCTGTCATGCTGGCAGACGGAGTATGGAGCCTTTTTTGCAAGTCTGCTGTTCATTTATATTTCAAATGTAACTGCACAATAAGTAATACGAGATGATGATGCTTTTGTGTTGGTTAGGCTCTAAAAATCAAGACAAAAATTTGTATTCACATATGTGATTTTTTTATTAAGACATTTACAGTGGTTTCATTGATTTCTGCCGATGCCAAGAGAAACCATATGCCAACACTGTACAGTAAAAAACACAAGTAAAATGAAATAGTAGACAAAGTTAGAGCACATCGTTTTTTGTAAAACTAGAGAAAGAAAATCCACCCTGGAAATTTCTTCAGCTAATGCAAAATGCTTGTATTTAAGGTTAAGAGACACAATGGTATGGTTTTTAAACAGACATTTTGAAAGGAAATACACTGCATATTTGATCCAGTTGTCAAGATCCCACTTTGTTTTTGTCTACCTTCTTCTATGCCTCTGTATATACTCTACCAATGGTAATGTAAATAAAAAGCTAGGGCATTAGTCTAATAATGTGACACTGTATGACATTACTTAGAAATAGCATAATAATGACTAACATTATTTTTGTGACTGGGTGTGAAGGAGTACCTAGTACTGGAAACCCAATGGGAATGAACACAGCCCTGCAGTTCTGTACAGCTTTTAGACACTTCAGCTCTTTGTTGGTTTTCCAGCTAATATAGATTGTGTCACAGACTTTCCCAGCTCTTGTCAATATTGCAGTGCACTGTGCAGTATCAACCCAACATGATATGGCCAAAAGATCACTAAACAGTGGCAGGTGAAAAACTAGCCAGCTAAAGACCCAGATATATTCACCATATCCTCTGGTAGAATGACTGATGAAAAGTGTGTTTATTTGTTGTACGTTGGTGATAATCGTGTCCTTATTATCATATAATACTTTGTGTATTATACATTAATACTTTGTTTATTTATCAAGTACTCTTTTGTACTAGAGTTACCCAGACTTAAGTTGATCATTTTAATCATTTTGCTTTTGAATGGCAGTACTGCTAATAAAATACGAATTGTCAAATTTGTTTAGAGAAATTAAATCGTAGCATATTTGCAGGCACAACAACTAATCTCATGCTGGAGGCAACTTACTATATAATATGTAATTCATATGCACAATTTAGCTTGTGGTTAGCAAATGTTTGTTTATATTAAAGTCATTCATATAATTATGGTAAATAAATGGAGATACGAAGATGAAAAGACCCATATTTCAAATCTCAGTATTTCTAAGGCAGCAACCGAAGATGCATTTTTCATATTTAACTAATATCCAGGTCAAGAATTAGAGGTCCCATGCCTTTATCTCCAGCAAGGTGAATGCCTTCTTGTACCAGGCCAAAGGGACCAATAGGTAAACCAGGGTTTCCCCCAGAAAACTTGCTAAGCCTGGTGGTAGGGCTGCTAGAAGGCACCCACTTTTTTATTTTGATAAGGGGTTAAATAGATACTTTGATATCTTTTTGAGTTGCACTGCTGACTTAACTTATAAGCCCTCTTTTTTATTTATTTCTTATCACGTTGGAGCTGCTAGTTTAAACCTACAGTTTTGCACTTTAATATTTGAGCCTTTGTTTACATTTTGTTTTGTGCTGCATTATATGGTGACATACAGTTTGTTGTTATCAAAATAAAATTAACTGAATTGAAATGGTCAATTTGATTTTTTTGGAGGAAAATTAATCGTTTAGATTAATCGACTAATCGATAAAATAGTCGTCAGATTAATCGATAGAAAAATAGTCGTTAGTGGCAGCCCTACTTAATATTAAAAAAAATTAAAGTTTGCTGTGAACATAGCAGTCAGTCCTCTTATTTCAGAAACAATGAACCGTAACAGTTTGGTTACCAATAAAAGATAAGCGTACTACTTCTTTGCTTTCAGCCAGCTACTCAAACAGACAAGCAACAAAATAACAAACAAACAAAATACAGGCAAGTGTCGGCCTACTTTGAAATAAATTAAACACAGAACTTTGTAGGGCTATTTGAGTCCTCCTCATATTTGTGGAAAATGTATGAAATAAGAAGTACCCTATTTTTAAATAAATAAAACCAAATAGCTGCAGTCTAATCGTGTAACGGACTAGGTTTATGTTTATGTTCGGTTTTGACTTATGTTCAGTAAAACACTGTGTTGAAGGAGCGTTCTGATGTCTGAGGGTCAGTGAAGGCGACATATGTTCAGTAAAACACTGTGTTGAAGGAGCGTTCTGATGTCCGAGGGTCAGTGAAGGCGTCTGGGTGGGACATGTGACTGTTTGGACCAATAGGATGGTTGCTTGGGGATCGGGGCTCAATGAGGAAGTGAAGTGTTGTTGATGTGCGCGAGTGATGGATTTTTTTTTTTTTTTTTTAAATAAAAAAAACATGCGACGCTTAGCCTGGCGGGGGGGGGAGTAAAGCCTGGCGGCCCGCCAGGCCTATACAGCACTGGGGGAAACCCTGGGTAAACTCTGGAGAACTGCGCACATTACTGCTGTTCTTAAATCTGCTGTTATAGCTTTAAATACAGTCCAAAATCTCAGGCCCAAATATCTCATGCTCTTATCCCCTTGAAGGACATCGACAAGTGCAGCTATTTAATCTGTAGGAAGCAGTCAGCCAGTAGAATCTCATCGGGTCCAAACCACACAGGGTGGAGCTGCTTTCAGATATATGCAGCTTATATGCTGCTGCACTCATGAACTGCTGAGATGAAATGATAAAATCTGCGGTGCTTTTGCCCTCTAATGTGATAGATGTGTTTCTCTACTGCACTTTGATTTCCTTTCATACATTTGGGACAACGTACAACTGATTACTGCAACGTGCCTAATTTCTGCACATTGTCATGTATATATCCATATATAATTGTATGTATTATATTAATTTTTCATTGCTCATTACCAGTGTTTTTCTTTGCTGATGTGATATTTGATATATCTGATATAAAGTGGTAAATAAAGCAGCCTTAACTTGGCTTGCAACAGAGCCAAGGCACATTTCACAAAACTGACAATGCATCCAGTGTCATTTGATTATTACACAGGATAAAGTATGGACAACTAAAACACATTAAATTATGATTTTTATGTTAAGTTATAATAAAAACTATCAAAAAAGTCATTTTTATACATTGAGATATCATACCAATTTACTGAAAAGGGTGGTAGCAGAATTTCAACGTTTTCATTTCATGGTTTTCAGATCCATGTGGAGGCCCCTCTGAAGGAAGCTCAGCCTGTGAAAGGAGCCTTTGGCACAAGTCACTGGCATGGTGCAGATACGGTTTGCATTTGTGCCATTTCCAATCACAGGGACCCAAAGGTATCAAGTGCTGTGACCCCATTTAAAATAGCATTGATCACTTACAAGCCTGCCATGGCCAGCTTCCTCTCAAAGTCATTTGAGTCATCTGTTAGCAATAATTAATGTGAATAGGAAATAATTGCATAAGGGAGCTGGAGACCAAAGTGATTTGGTCCATTCATTGATATTCACCTATTATTTGATTATCCGTGCTAGCCATTGTTTCACAAGCACTGAAGGAGAAGGCCACATCCGATCATGCTAATGCAGATTAATCTTGGAACTAATTACAGTCAGCATGTCATCGGGTATCTGAGATTAGACACAAGTGATACAATTTAACAAATCTCTCAATCAGAATAGTGCTTTCCTTAAAGTCAAGGACAAATTAAACAAAAAAAGGTCTGCTGAGATGATTTCTCCATTACGTATTTCAGTGTTTTTATATTTTGTAAAACACTTTTTTTAATATCTAATTTCTGCTCCTGGAAATTCAGACAAGATAAAAAACTTTAAAGCGCCTTAAACTGAAAACAACATCCAGCTCTTCTTCAAAAGATAGATAGGAGATCGAGGATAAACGCTTACTGAAGGTTGGCAGAAATCACCAGTTCTCTGGCCCACTGTACATTACTTATACCTGTTATATTAGCACCCTGCTAGTTACTCTTATCACGGTAAATAAAAAATAAATATACAAGCAGTGTCAAAAAGTAATATATTTATAAAGACATGATCAATATTAACAAGTCTTTCTGATTCTGCTTTACCATTTAGACATTCGGATGTTCAATGGTTCTCACAGAAAGATGTAAAATCTCAGTGTCAGGCTTATTTTTTAACTTAAAACATCTTTGTCGAGGCTAAGAGGAAGAGTAATTGATTAAATAAATGCATGACACATGCAGTGTTAAAGACATCATGGATGTTGCCTGAAATATTTTTTTCTCAAAATTGTAGTATGAGACATGAACGAATTAATGTTTTTGGAACTTGCAAGTCAAACAGGCCCCCAAACATGTGTAAATAAATAATAGTAAATTGCAACCATCCATCCAAGCTTCTCCATAGAGACTGTTGTTACACTTGTGCTTTTATCCCAGGCATGTCACTGCTCACCCTGGAGATTTCTCTACATAGATCACAGTTGATCAGCGCTTATCATGAGCCAAATAAACAGTAACATACACTTGTAATATGCAGTTAAGCAGTGGTCACCAACCTTTTCGAGCTCAAGATCAAGGGGAGATCTACCACCCTGATATCTTACAAAGAACCCACTTAGGAGGGTCATATTTATTATTTTAGTAACTTCTGTTATAGGCTCAATGTACGAGCATAAATATGCTCAAAGAAGTTGTGCAGCTTCATTTATTCAATGCACAATATTCACATTAATATCAATTCATATTTACAGCATCTGTTCCATGCACAATATTTAGCTTCTCAGTTCAACATTATGTTCTGCAGAGTTCTGCTACTGCAACACAATGTTTCTACAAAGGCTTTGCCTTGAATACGGCCATAAATATGACTATTTCCTTGTATGAAAGTAGTCTTGTGTACAATACAAGTACTATACAGTATGAAGCTGTGCATCTTCCGCTCCTGCAAATATTTCACAATAAACCCCCTTTTTTTAAACATAAGAATGGTTTCAGTCAACATAAAAGCTGGAGTGCTTTTATTTTAAAACATACAGAAAGTGTTGAAACCAGGGCCGGCCCTGGCAATGTTGGCGCCCTAGGCGGGATTTCAGAATGGCGCCCCCCCCAACATACACACGCAAATTGTCATGCATCCCCAAGAACTTTTGGACTGTAAACAGATGCACACACAGGCAGACAAAATTCTAAGCTATAAAAATATATAATAAAAATATAAAAAGTCTGAACTCAGCTGTAGTGACAGCATATCATGTCATGTCGACAAAAATAAACATTAATGATGTCCGCAATTGGGGTGATTCTACCTCTATATTGTTATTTCCTACTTTGCTGCGCTTTCTGAATCGTGCTCCTGATAATTTAATCCTTTTTTGACTCATCTTCAACTCTTACCACAGTCTAACACGCCCCCCCCCCACACACACACACACACACACACAAGAGAGTATGTGCTTGTGTGTTTCTGTCTGTTTGGACACAACTGACAAATGTGTGGATTAAGCAGTGTTTGGCAAGTTACTGAAAATTAGTAATTAGTTACAGTTACTAGTCACTTCTTTTAAAAGTAATTGATTTACCCCACCAGTTACTGTATATCAAAAGTAATTAGTTACTAGAGAAAGTAACTTTTAAGTTACCTTTATGTCTGCTTTTTAAATGTAATGTATATGAACAGTACTGAACAGTCAAACACAATAAACATATTTTTTAGACCTATTTATTGTAATCAACAGGGCAACAGGCCCATTTGTGGGTCATTTGGTACCGGGCCGCACAGAAAGAATAAACATTTTACAAGTTTTCTGTTTTATCTATTATCCGGTAATTTTTCAAAATAAAACCGTTGTATTTTGAAAAATTACCGGATCCTCTGCGTTATGACTCATGCTTTATGCATGTCAAGACGCTTGTCTCGGTCACGTCACTTTTTCGCTGAACACAAACCAGCACGTTATTTGTCGGACCCATTTGTCAACAAACCAAGTAAATCCAGCCTGTCTGTTTAAGAAGAAGATCAGATGCTGGAGATCGCAAATGACAGCGGCCTTAAAATTATTTTTGAGAAAACAACTCTGCCGGTGTCCTGGATTAAAGTCACGGCAGAATACCCTGAGATCGCCACAACAGCACTAACAACTCTGTTGCCATTTCCGACATCATATCTGTAGTGACATGATAGATCGTTTGAAATATATCAATTTTCAATGTGTTTTCCGGCCCGATTTGCTCGTAGCGAGCGAAAAAAATAGAACAGACCCCGGAACCATCGCTGCAGATCGCGAGCCGGCCACGGCGCTGCCGGTGCGAACAGCCCAATTATTTAACATGGGCGCGGAAAGGAAGCGGACAGCTTTCGTGGCGCCTCGCGGCGCTTCTATCTCCGGTGCGTCCCCGGGTTTAGAAGATTATGTTGTGATGTTAATGTTTTGATTTATATTGCATGTGTCGCGTCATGATAAATCAGTCCCTTGTGCCGCCCCCCCGGCATTTTGCGCCCTAGGCAACCGCCTACTTCGCCTATGCCAGGAGCCGCCCCTGGTTGAAACCATTTATGTTTGTCACATAGATTCAACAGATAAACATTAAAACTAAGGTTAAAGATAATTTTCTCTGTTTAACACAATGTTTATCTGTCTATGTCACAAACGTATTTACGACACTTCTCGAACCCCTTTTCAAGTAAAAGTACTCCAACATTTCACTTTCTGAATCACTTATGCTTTGATTGTTATCCATAGACCGGTAATCTAGGTCTTTATACCGTGGAGTCCTGACATTTAGTTAAGTACATTATCCGACTTGCTTGAAGGAAATGCAAGTAGCTGACACACACCCCGCGTGAACAACAGACAACCAACACACATCTGATCTGCGGCACAAGAAGGAACATCTCACACAGTGCGGCTTGCCGATTTGTTTTGTTTTTGAATGACAATCGAGCTATGTAGCAAGATATATATAGAATATAGAAAATTAACAGTAGTTTTTTTAGAAACATTCATAGTGCCATTAGCACATGGTATCCTTTCTGGTTAGTCCTTTGTCTAGAGGAAGTGTAAAATATAGGCATGTCCGGGACTATTGAAGTGGCAATTTGTTCTTAAGCCCTTTCCAGGCTGATGACCAGTAAACCACTCAGCCACAAGGACAATGAACTTTTGAGTTCACTTTAAATTTCACAGTCTCATCCAAATTTGTCCATGCTTCTCTGTGAGCTGCCCAAAGCAAGGTTACACTCACTCAACCGCTCCACAGAACACAGTTTTCTCCACTTGATTCTTTTCAAACATTTCATCTTTACAGCTCTCCTCTCATTCATTATCACACGCACCAAATCCCACCTCATCCACCTCTTTGCCTTCAGGCCCCTGTCATTAATATATCTTGCTCATCTACACCTTGGGGATTTTTTTCCCACGTCACCTTCATTTCATCAGCCCCCTTCCCTTGCTGCTGCTGCTGCTCAGTGCCTTGCCTGCTGGCCTGGGACCTCATTTATAACCATTGCATACGCATAAAACGAGGTCTGAAAGACTGCAAATGTTGGGATCTATAAAAACAAACTTAACAAGAGAATGCTAACTCTGACCCATGCGTACGGACATTTTGGAGAAGGTTAACTGACGATTCAGACATGAGGAGGTGAACTGATGCAGATTATCGATCCACTTCATCATTAAGATTTAAACCAACAGTGGTACTTGTGGTCAAGCTACATAACTGTTCCGGAAGAACCTTCAATAGAAAAATGTCAGACAACTTACAGGAAATAAAGTTCAGATAAAAAGCAGAGTTACAGAGCCGAGTCATTTATAGTTTTTAATCATATCTTCTAACATTGTGCGTGTATCATTAAGTCCGACTTTAGTTTCCTTATAGTGTGTATGTTTGTGTGTGTCTGTAATCGCTGCAGTGAATTGACTGTGCCACAGGTGCACAGGAAGTTAGGATTCCACTGATTGCTCTAAATATATATATCAGATTTTTATTTTATTGCAAGCCCTGTTCTTTCCACTCACTGTAGTTTCTTTATTAATGACATCACTGTTGTGGCCACCAAAACAAATTAATGTGCATGATGTGATTTGCATTGGCCATGTATGGTTGAATATTGGTGTGTAGAGGACGGTCTTCAAAGCAGATCCACGTCCACGTTTCCAGGTGGACTGTGGTTTATAAAGGTAGCTAGAACTGCTATTCACTTTGGTGACAGTGCAGAGACAGGAGGGGAGCACAAAGAGAAATGGTGGAAAACAAGCGGACTTACTGCACTATAGCTCTGCAAAGTGAGGTGTGCTGCTCCAGTCAAAGACTGTGTGTGATATCAGTGATAACAAATGTATCTCAAGCTTAAGGAAAGCTGATTTAGCTATATTTGATTATCCAATGATTGTTTGAAATGGTCAGTAAAATAAATCTTATCTGCAAATAAGAACTTTATATGAGGCCAGTGAGGATTTGTGTTGTACATTGTACATATATAGTCTCTTCGAGGCAAAAGAAGATGCATTTTCAGAGACTTCAAAAATAAATTGATTTTGTTATATGACTTCATAGAGGCAGCAATTTCAAATACCAAAGTAAGCACTTCAAAGGGGCAAATTAGTTTGACTTTATTATATATATTTGCCTTTATCTTTTACTGCAGCCCTGCCAATTTATCTAAGGAGAGAGACAACGTCCGCTGTTTTAAAAAACCTCTCAGACCCTGGTCTCTCGAGCGTCTTTCTGCCACTGAATTACGATAATATTGTGACGTACGAGCCTGCCACAGAGCCACTAGATTTCCTACAGCTCTGGCACAGAGAGCAGGGAGAAGATGATGCTGTTGTAAACGGTTCATGCAATTGCAGAAAGACTGAGGAGAATCAGTCCAATCATAGGAGCAAATTTACAAATTGTCAGATCTTGTCTGTACATCATGTTTGTCTCCCATTATGCAAATGCTAATACAAGCATCACAACTACCCAAACATTAGCTTAAACTGCAATAGCACCCACAACTGGAGTCAATTCAGTCAATGGCAATAAAGGGGTGCATATGCACACAAAGGAAGATCAATGTCAACAGATCCTAAGTAACAGGTACAAGGACTAAAGAGTGAAAGATGGGTTCTCTTTTGAGGGAACAAACTTTATTGCCTGCCACAACTGCGTAGGCGTAAAAACATTATACACCATAGCTAAAGCATGTGATCCCTTGGAGTTAACGCAAGCAGGTTATAGCTTGAGCGAGCATGCAGCAAATAGCCCAGTATACACCAACGTCTTTTATATTATTATGTGCTCATTATGACACTATGGCTGGACAAAATAGAATATGGCAGGTGGCCACAGTCTAGATGATGAACGGAAAAGACTGCAGCAGATGTACTCATCGTGAGCAAGGCTTGTAACCCTGCAAACTAAAGCAACCTATATAGTTCAAGATGTGCCGCTTGACCTTTAAAGGAGACACATTCTAGCCTACTCATATTTAGGTTCATAATTTTAATTTTGTTATTTTTTTAAAAGGTTCACACTTTCTGATGTTCAGAAACACAAAGAATTTGCCCCAAACCTTTTGTCAGCCAAAACCACTTGGTTTTAGATTGTGCTTCTCTAAGACACCCTCCAGATAATTCCCAGTCTGCTCTGACTGGCCAGCTGGGCCACTCTCAACTGCTTCCAGTGCTCGTAGGAAATATCAGGCTCCACTCTCAATTTGTTAGGGGGTGTGCCGGAATAGCCACTAAGCATGGGTTATGCAAATATGATGTGAGATCACATTGACAAGACCTTTTTAAAGCTTCAGGAGCAATGTTTTCTGTGGGGAAATTCCTCCCTATCATACAGACTTTTGTGATTTTTTACTTTTCACCCATACAAATCAACATAAACATTTTTTTTGGAGCTGTAGTGTTTATGTAACTGTAGAGACTCAATGACTTTGGCTTTTGTGCTGTGTGAAGAACAAAGGCTGTGATCTCTAGTTGCACTAATCACACTGATTAGTGATCTGATCCCAGCCCAGCATCTTTAGAGTTAAGGGGCTTGTGAGGAAACATCATACCATGTCATACCATGTCTAGCACACTGACAGTGTTCTACATCAAAAGATACTTCACATAGAAAAGACACCAAAAACATGTTAGAAAGCTGAAACTTTGAACCCTCAAGATTTGCCAACTAAACCAGCGTGATCAAATCACATAGCTGATTCAAAACATCGCAGAACTGACACAGAGCCGCATGGAGCTTAGGTTGAAAGTCCTGACCTGAAACTCTGTGCTAGTTTTGGGTGTTGATAGGCAGGGTAAGATCGTGATATAATCGTTTATATATCAGATGTCAAAAAATTGTGTTTTACATGTGAGTCAAGATAGGATGGCACAGGCATTGCATTTAACTCAATATCTTCATCATTTTTGATGTATTGAGAAACAGGTGGAAAAAAACATGGGATGCTGCTGATTCTGCTCTGCATGCTGAATACAGTCAGGAGGTATGGAGGAGGGAGAGAGAAATGGACAGAGATTGACATATATATATGAGAGGGAAATGCAAAGATAGCGTGTTCCTATTTGTCTTATTGAGTACATACACTGTTTTGAAGAGTTGCATAGCTATAAAGAAAATAACATGATTATTTTTTAAACTGGTATTATTTGATGTTTACAAACTACATTTACATTTTACACGATGAAAATTCTTTGTTGAACATGTCTGTGTATTTTATGGCAAAAATGTTGATATTGGTAGTTTTGTGTCCATTGTGTCAAGGTAAAAAAATAATTGTCTCGTCATGTAATTTTGTGCTGTGAAAAAGATGGCAAACAATTTGTATGAGGTATATATACGTACAACTTCAAAAGCATAAAACCCGACCAAATAGCCCAGGACTCCTCAGGGTCAATAATATAAATCTAATTATATTGTTGTTACGTGCCAGGCAAAGTGCTGTGTGTTTCTGTTGTCTTTCCCTTCCTGCTGTCTCTGCTTCTCCCCCTGTTTTCTCTTCAGGTGAAGTGGGAGTGGTTCTTCCCATTCTCTTTGTTCTCTCTGACCTCAGCCTGTGTGCCGCACCACCGTGCACTTTGTTTTGTTGTTATTAGAACAAGCTTGTTTAAAGTGCAATGGTTGATGGGGTGGGAAGGAAGGACTTGGTAAATTGGGTACCCTAGACACTAACTCACGTGGGTGCTCTCTTTTGTTTAGAAACAAAACATTCAGTTTGGTTGTTGCCACCCTTGTATTTATTCTGTGAAGCTCTTTTTTAGATAATCAGCGTAGGCTTTTTGATGTGGTTTATTTTAGAGGTAGCAAGTAGTCAGGCCAAGTTTTATTATATTTATTTCATTTCTTTGGCAACTTCCTTTCTTCCTTTCCCCCCTGCATTTTGTGATTCTGAGTTAGGTTTTCACTTGATTTATTATTAAAATAAAAGACATCTTATTCTTCACATCTGCTCTGACTCCATCAGTTTATTGGTTGTTCTGTGTTACCCTCCTCCTTTAATCCTAGTTCATACCGGGGGGACGTAACAATTATTAAAACATAAAAATATAATGTGCAATGTTTGTATAGCATCACCATCATACATTAAAAGCAGTTTGAGTTGTAAAGACAGAATAAAGATTGGAGACTTTACATGAGTCAGAAGTATAGAAAGTCCCAGTTAATGTTGATTCCTCCTGGATATGTAAAGTGGCATCTGCTTGCTAAGTTTACCATAACTACATTAGGATCTTTTGAGGCGATAGTATGTAAAGGTTGTATTTACAACAGCCAAAAACATCATCATACTAGTCAACATGCTGTATACTATTGTTATTTAAATGAATTATTTATCTAGAAACTCCCTAACCATTCTCATTGAATTCATCCATCCCTAATAACCTGAACTAAAATGTGTTTTGGCTACATGGCACAAAATTCCAACTGTGAATTCTCTCAAAAAGACAATCACTTTGAAATCAGTGATTTAAATGCAAGGCTTGTTTTCAAAACTTGTGTTTGTGGCTTAGCTGGAGACAAATAACAAGTGTGCTTAATATTTAAGCTTTAAGCATGAGATCATTATCTTACACCTTCTAATGTAGCCCCGTGGATAACTGGGAAAGTTGCATTAGGATATCAAAGACTCACAATTTGGCACATTGAGGGCTTTTTCTTCATGCTGCCAGCACTGCTGTGTTTTTAAAATTGTATTCAATAATTTGTTTTGCTGTAAAAACCCATCTTGCTGGTAAAACAGTGAAATTGGTGAGGAAGGTTTGTAATACAACATCCACACAGACACTGTTTAACTGTTTTATTCAAAGATTATATATATGTATTAATCATATTAGGGCAGTCTCAAATTCAAAAATGTGACATGGTCATTTTTGCAAATGATGATGATAATAATAATAATTAATTCACACAATAAAGAAACAAATATTCTCTTATTAAAGTTGTCGGCCAGACAAACATCACAAATGTCAAATCAACAGTATTGAGACCTCTTGCTCTGAGGTCATAAGTCATCATGCCCCGGAGGCATTACCAAACGTCTCTGGACACAATAATACCTACAACAAATCAGAGCAACAAAAATTTGACGTGCAACTCAACCAGCAGGGACAGCTGGTTAAACTAAACTTTTAGCAATTTGTGTAAAACGACAAAAGAAAGTTCTTATCAACAAGCAGACAACAACAACTCAGTTGAGGTCTTCAGACAAAATATATCTGTCTATTGCAATTTATGATTAAACAAACCTATTTATATAGATAGATGGTTGTGATTGGCCCAATAAGACTTGGGCAGATGAAAATCTGTCTGAATAGACATGACCTTGCAGCAGGGGCGTTTCTAGGATTGAAAGAAAGGGGGGGCTTAGCCCCTCAGGATGCAGAATGATTGCGCGCACAGCGCGCGCCAATTTTATTTGTGCTCATTTGGGGCTGCGGACATTCATTGTTTCAGACAGTTAATAGATTGGTTCAATCAGAAAGAGTGTGATTTTTCTCTGTATCTTTGCTTGCATTCATTGCATTCAAGATTACAGAAGAGACAGAATTTCAGGGTCATTGTGAAATTTGACAACACAAATATGAACTTTTCTCAAATAGAAAGAAATAATTTTCGTGCTTGTAAAGGACAGACGGATATACTAGTTTTGACTAGGGCGGAGCTGTCACCTCTGCTAAAGAATCTTCTTATATCCATCTGGTCAATGAATTGGATGATTTACCGGTACAATAGCGTTATGAGGGACACTATGACATTTAGTTTCCAGTAGCATTAACTGATTATAAACAACAACATTCTATAGGCACTGATATTATTGTGTTAAAATACAAGAGATAGATATTAATGCAAAGAATAGAGAGCTGTCGATAGTTATTTCTTACATTTCAAATTTGCTCGTTCACACTCTTGCTCACTGGAGACATTTTCTAACAAAATAGCTAGCTAGCTAGCTTAGTGTTAAAATAGCTCATTACAATATTCCCTTTCATTTGCCACAAGTAAACCTAAATTTAAGCAGGTAACAATCGTTAACAACTACAGATACTACTCCTTGGCTGTAATCCTGCTGTATTGATGAGAGACGTTACTTGGCAGAGTGAGAAAGCCAGCGCAGCAGCGATGCAGACTCCCCAAGGTCCTAGTGCACGGTCTTTTATTGTTAAGTATTATGAGAGGCTATTGGATGGTAATTTGAAGGGGGAGAAAACATACAAACCAGAAACGCACTCACATATGTAGCATGTTAGAGTTATAAATAACTTGTCCATGTGTAAAACAATAGTTTAAATCCCAATAATTATTTGGGGGGGCTGAAGAACATTTTAGGGGGGCTTCAGCCCCCCTAAAACAGGCCTAACGATGCCCCTGCCTTGCAGACTGGTCTGGTTTCCAGGATAATCAAGGTCTGGTTTTCATTTGAGGCTACATCTTTACTTATACGTTTTCATTTGACAACTGCATTTCAAACCATAATGATCTCTGTCCACAAGCGTTTTTGCTTGGTATCAGTTGTATTTCCTGTCAATACTTACACACCTAAAAATGTATATCACAAAACTGCTCACATACACTGGGCATGCATGGGCCGCTGTGTACACAGGAATTAATAAAATAATGTATTAGCTTATCTCATCTCTGTTTCTGCCCGTCCAGACTAAAACACTTCCCAAGGATTTTCAAACTAAAATAGATAAATAAATATTTATCAAACTTCTCAGTTTAGGAGGCTCTTATACTCCAGAGGAGTGTGGACGCCAGGTGTAACCATAGCAGCTGATGTGTTTTCAAAAGAAAACACAGTGATATTGACGTAGCCTCAGTGTGCTGTTGTGGCAAAGACAAAGAAAGAAGGTTGAAATAGACTTTAACTGCATTAGTTCCAATTTGCAATGAGGCCATTATCAAAGTATGTCTTAGCTGTCAATGTATCCTGTGATACTTCCTATCAGGATTACATTTAATGATGCATAAGACATTATTAACAGAGTCTCCAGCTAACTTCGGATTCATAGTTTTAGAGTTTTTTTTGTTTTATAATGAATACATTTTTAGAAAGGAGCTTTTCTACGATAAAATGAATCAAACCTGTCTGCAAAGTTATGTGAACAAACCTAAATAATGTAGTTGCATTTTTTTTTAATCAAAACTGTGAATCAAAGGATGGTTGTTTAAAGGAAAATGTATCTCTACATAGTGTAGTTGTTGATTGTTATTGAAATGGAGAGGCGAGGAAAAAATCCATAATCGCAATTAGTTAGTTTACAATGCGATTTTAAAAGGTGAATCGAACATAAATTCTGTTTTAGCCTTATCATGACTATCTCGAATACTAATTGTTACTTTTGCTTTTCAAACAGACTCTCTACATTGTGTTTCATCAGTATGTAATGAACCTCTTCACATTACCTAACCTTTTCTAACTGGTCTCTCTGACAACAAAACCTCCTTTTCAAGGTTTCTACTATGGTGAGGAACGATACATCATCGTAACCAAATGTTGGCAGATATCATAGGTGTAGAGCCACAGTGCTCAAGTGTTTGATAATCACTGCTCATCACTGCAAGAAGGATTGAAGACTGAAGGCAAAATTCATTAAAGGTACAAATCTAAAACTAGAAACTCAAGACTAAATAACACTGAATCCATTTTTTGTGTGTGTCAATTTATTCCGCTATCTAATTATCCTTTCCCACATAATTGTGCTAATGAAAAAAACTTTTTTTCTTTTTCCATAGAAAACCCAGTGTAGTCCACTATATAGTGGGCTTGCCATTTTAGTGATGTAGCGTTGTCTGAATGTCATCGGCCGTTGTTGTTGTTGTATGTCCTAATGTTGAAACGATGGCGTCATTTCCGTGGAGACTAAATGTGCCAAGTAGTGTTCCAGAGCATTTTTTCCTTTTAAGATGAGCTCACAATACAAGACCCTATATAGTAAAGCAGGGGTTAGTGAATGAGTGAGTGGTTTCGGACACTGCCATTCAGCAATCTGAACAGTATTTACTCACTGGGAGTAGGCTTTGGCAATCAAATTTTCCAATCGACTATTGTGAGCGCAACAACAGACGAATGATGTTATATTTGTGCAGGAGTGTGTGTGCATGCCACAGCGCAAGAAGTGCCAATTCCTAGGTTATTTATAGACCTTTTCGAGGAGGCAGGACATTAAATTTGCAAAATAAATTGACAAATCGTCAAAGTTCAGTTTTCAACTCTGTTTTGATCTCCAACAATTCTTTTAGCTGCTGCGTGCTCTTCTTAGTTCACAAGCACATTAACTGTATTTCCAGTTTATTGCTGGTCTGGTGACACAAATGGGTTTTAGAGCTTTATACTGAAAATAGATTGTGGGTAGCTTGAGTGTGTGACATAGTCCTGTTAGGCTGAGAGTCCTTCCTGCTGTGTGCAGGAATAACCAGCATGTAGCCACTGAAGCACAGTACAGTTGAACTAAAATCTGGAAAGTGACACACAGGAGTACACAATAAAACCAGAGCCTAGAGGTGCCTGGTAGAGCTGGGTGATAATTATCGTTGCGGCTCCTACCATTAGAGGCTCCTGTCAATTAATTTGTCCAGTCAGATAATCCATAAAAATATTGATTACTGTTCGCTAGAAAGCTTCACAGTGCAGTAAGTAATGAAATAATCAGTTGCCATGTCATAACAATACCACAAGAAGGCCTGGCTTTTAACCTGTTATCCCTTGCGTTCTATGGTTGAGGGCATTTTCATTAAAGAATCTCGTTCAGCACCGTCTACACCATCACTTAGCAGCTATGGATGGCTGAGGGGTCACTTTAGTGCGCAAGAGCCAACCGTTGTTTGAGGATGGAGGAAAATAAGCTCCTGTTTTAAAGCTTTGCAGCTGAACAATTTAAATTGAATTGTATTCTGGGTGGATTTCTCTCTCTTTGTGGTCCTTTTGAAAGTTAGTAACCTTTAGAAGTAGAACACTGCTCATGTAAAATTCAAACAGCCTTGAAGCAGGCTATATCTGTCAGTGTCTGTTTGTATCCAGTGCGCCATGTGCTCCTACCTGGGAGACAGGAACCGTGGACATTTTGACACGTTGTTGAAACAGCACACTCAGTATGCGGTTCTGCTGCTCCAGGTCAAACACACGGGTCCGCAGCTTCACGCATTCTTCTTTCAAGTCCTGTTAACATCCCAAGAAACAGGAAAACAGACAGATCATGTTGACTACCAAGATATTTCAGAGAACTACACATGCACCAGTTGCTAATTCAAAAGCTTATCGTTAGCATTTTAATGGCGTAGTCATTGTTTTGTAAGGCACCAGTAAACTTTTATTAATGGCTATAAAGTCAAGACCAACAAATTCCATTTTATTCCTACACTGATCTGTGTTGATATTATTGTAGCTTAATGTGTCAATTGATTCATGGTCATCAAGTCTCATTTTGCTAGTGGTCCTGCAATGTTGCTGGTGTTATTTTGTTCTGTTTCCACACTTCTAATATCGATATATAGATTGTACTAATAAGTGATGCTATGTTCACACCAAGCAGTTTTAATTGCATTGGGTATTATGAAACAGTTGTCTTACTTATATTCTTGTTCCAAATGTATTGTAAACCTTTCCAATGCATTGAATTCAGGATTGTGAATTATTTGCTAACATAAACAACATGCTACATGTCTTAATTTAGCACCGGCTGGTCTTTATGTGTGTTAATCAATCAATGTGTTGATGGCTGGGTCTCCTCACTTCAACGTCCCTTCGCTCATGTTACTCATCCTGCTATCAACTTCATACCTAACTGTCCAGGCACCACAAGAATTGAGTAAGACATGTTTTATTACAAGCTTATTAATATTTGGCCATAGGAACAATGAAGTCATTCCAATGCTACAGTTCATCTGAAATAATGATTCATTGATATTTGTCTTTTTTGATTTTGTCAATTCATATCTGATCCATGTCCCAAGTGTGAGTCAACACCTTTGCATCAGAGTCTAAATTAGTAAAGAGGATAAACACCAACAGTTTGATAATGCAGGTACATTCACACCACAACCAAAACTAACCCCACAGGATTTTAGATTTTCTTCTACTTATACGATAACGAGTCAAGGGATATCCTTATTTTTTTTGGTGACATACTGCTACTCATTATAATGAAAGCCATTATGTCTATGACTGATTCAAATGCTTTTATGGATCAACGATGTTTCAGTGCAGTAGAGACAAAGACAAACCTTCTGTGTGAGGAGGGCCTGAACCACCTGGTTAGCCACCTTTAAGAAATGCAGAGAGAAGAGAAAGTGAAAATACATGAAAAATGTAGTTTGAGTTAGGTCATTAGTTTAAGAAAGAAATCGCAGAACTTTCTTCTTTGAAAATTAGATAAGACTATAAATGAAGATGAGATCAGAGAGAATCTAGAGGCATGTTATAACCTGCGAGGACAAATTGACAGTATGTTGCATCACAAACCCAGATAGAGTTTGTTGCCTGCAGTTAATATATGTGACTTTGTCCTCATCACATAAATAGACCAAAATACTGTCAAAAAATCTGAATAAATGTCTTTCTTTTTATCGATACCATTTTTGCTTCCCATGGTGTAATTGGGATGAGACTGGTCAGACTTATCTATCCTGTTCACGTATTTGCAGAAAGCAGAAGATTTTCTGTTAAGTTTGTTTGTTTTATGGCTAAATACAAATCTGAAAGTCTCCACTGCTTATCTTGATTTGTTAAGGAGAAGCACACATTATACCTTGGTACTTAAATAATAACTGCGTTTCCACTTTTGTGTGCAGAAAAATGATTTCCCTGCACCTCTTTCATCCATCCATCAAAATGACTTGCCTTAGCTCATTCAGACCATGACATGAAGCCTTCTGAATGTGTTCCCCAAAAAGGATTTGTTTATAATAAGACCAAAAAGTAACATAGGAGAAATGAATCCCTTTACAGAAAATTCGGTCAGAAATTTCAGTCCTCTGCCAAAATATGTTAAATTCTTATAGGCAGCAGTCTCCATGGTAACAAGCCCTTTAGTGAAGGTGAAAAAAAAAGTGAAAAATTTGAGAGGATTTTCCAGTTGGAGGGAGATGGAGGAAAGATACGAAAATTGATGGAGAGACAATCAAAAGTGTTGCCAGGGAGAGAAGGATAGGGAAAGAGTGCCTGTGAAGAGTGCATGTGTCTGTCTGAGCGGCGAGGATCACTCCTGCAGCCCTCATTCTCAAATCGCCCAGGGCTCTTTTGTCTGTCCGCTTCAATTAGAGATATACCTTTCTCTTGGCTTTCCTCCATGGACTTCGCTAACACTATAGATAATAGTTGTGGTGTGTATGTGAGACACTTAGCTTCAGAAGCTGGGGTCATCTCTGACTGAGGCCTGACCCCCAGGTAACAGTCTTACTCCAAGACTGAGATAAGTAGATTAATCCTATTGGTGATATGGACGGTTTTCATGATCAGAAGAAATGAGAAGGTGGAGCAGAGAAGGAGCGAATCATAAAGAAACAGAGACTGGAAAGTGTTGAGAGGACACTGAGACACACCTCATCCAGACAGCGTTCATACTGCTTCCTCTGATTGTCATTTTCAATCGACAGAGCCGAGTTCTCCGCCTGTGAAAACAAAACACACACAGATTAACTGCAGGAATAACTTTAGAAGGCACTGCTCTATGGAAGGTTTTCAAAAGTTTCATGTCAAATACTTATGGTCATTTCAGCAAAATCCTGAAGTTCAGTAATATAATATTTCAGACAGGCAGAAAGACATGCAGATTGGCTGACAGATCCAGAGTGGGAGAGGGATATGTGGGTTCTCTGGACAACGATGGTCCTAAATGAATCAAGCTCTACATTTGCAATATCCTGCAGAGCCTCACTGTGTCTGTAGGGCTCACTTGAGGTACTTAAGGGATAATTCAATTACTGACGCCGGTTTTGACCGACAGGGAACAGGGAGCATTCTGGGAACTCAGAATGTGACTTTCCACCGAAATGATCAATCCAGTAAATTTTAAAGGAGAGGCACCTGAGGTGTTTAGTTTTACCGACGTGTTGAGGGCAACTCTTCTGAACAACAAGTTCACAGAAAACCACAGAAGCTCAGATATGAGCAGGTTTCAAAGAAGAGCTGACCTCACACAGCTCAGCATCATCTTAACTGTAACCCCAGCTAGAAAAATGAGAACACAATTGCATTGCATCAATCAGTGTTTTCTATTTAACTGTCAAATTCCACTGAAAATTAAATTTTTGTTAGGTAGTGACAGGAGTCAGTGACTCCTCCTTTGTCAAAAAACCACAACAAGCTCAGTCAATTTTATTATTAATCTTCTCTGGTGTGGTTGTTAGAGCAGATTTTTCATTTTTCATGGCTGCATGGAAACATGGAAGGTACCATGTGCCATGTTGTATGAAAGTACTTTCAAACTAAATGGAAAACCCTGTAATGTCTCTTTGGTTCAGCATCAAAGTTTTATTGCAAATGTGGATAAAATAAAGGCAGCCACCATGAAGAGGAAACTGCATGAAAACCACACAGTTTGGGGCAACAAAGGGAACACGAAGATTTGTGTCGTTTTAGGGGCCAATTTGTTCTAAATGATAATGAGAGAGAGTGGCGGTCACACTTTGGTTATGCAGGCTTTTATAGTAATAATTAGTACTATACTACTAATAATAATAATGTAACATTTTACACAAAAAGCTGGTCATTGAACACACACAGTTAGTGTGGCATTACAAGGAAAGACAAAGCAGAAATAAAATATTTGAATTTGAAGGTTTTGAGAAATCTATACGTTTAATTTCTTTGTCTTTTTTTGTTTTTGTGTCCAACCACCCAACGTAGTCTTGTGAAAAGGTTCATATGATCTCATCTCCATGCATCTCTAGAGATGAAGGTGTGACACCCAGTGCCTTCTCTTGACAACTCCTCACGGGTAACACCACCTACCCTAAAATTCTGGTGAATTGGTTTTTATTACCAGTGCAGTGCCTGTTCTAAACCTGCCTGTTTGGAAGGGGATGTTTGCTTGGCCTGTGGTAATGCTCTGGAACACACTTCAGAATAAATCCTCGCCATTTGTTAGTCCTCCTCCAACAGGCCACAGTATACCGTCACTTTGAATGGTTTCCATGGTGGTTGTTGAGTGCAAAGCTTTTAATAGAGTGAAGTTAGAATACGTTGTGTTCATTATACTTGGTTTATCTGCAATGAAGATTTATTAGTTAATGTTAACGTTCACATGTGTGGCTTTTATATAACTTTGAATGATTTAGTGAACAGGTGATGTTTTTTCACACTGCATGTCAGCTATTTTAGTAGTTTGTTACACAATTTTACAACATTTCAAAATAAAGTTTCAGACAAAAGAATTATTAGGTAGATAGAGCACAAGGATTAGAGCATAAAAAAACAGTGGTCAAGACCAGAATTAGGTAAAATAGAATCCTACACATTTCTGTGCCTTGCCCTTAAAGTCATATCATAATTGGTTTTACTTATCAAAATAAAAACTGTATTATTCAATAGATCACCATGAATAAACATGCAAATCACTCCCACTACTATAACTAAGAAAAGGGAGAATAAGAAAGACATTTAATGCCAGATTTTAGTTGTAAGTTTCTTAAGTTTTTGCGGTAGGCTACAGGAGATATAGCAGTGTGATCAATAATGGCTATATTAGACCATAACCAATCTCATTACATTACCACAGAAGGTGTGACAGCGAGGCGCACTGTACATTCACTGGAACACTGACTCCAAATGTTAACTACCCTGTCAGTATTTTAATTATCACCTCCTGGATACCAATAACTACTTTGTCTGAAGCGCCCCTGCTCCCAGGATCACTCTTCAGTATCACTCTTTAGTATTCCAAGATGATAGATGCATGATGAAAAACTGATTGTACTTGTTTGTCATCTACATGTCCCACTGGTGTTTTCAAATGAGGCCACATAGATATGAATGACACATGCCAGTGGTTAATTATCATTTGAGAGCTATTTTAAACAACTAAATTCTGTCGATATCAATTGCATATTATATTACATTTTTCATGTTCATGTATTCTTGAGGGATTTACATTCAACCTCAGGCAGGTTTTGAATTATGCTTAGATCTTAATGATTTCTCTGATGATTTAAAGACAAGAATTTAGCTTTTTAGGTCAACAAGACCCAATCGGATGCCATACAAAAGCAAGTCACAGCTGTAGCTCAGAGGTCTGCAGTAGATTTCCACAACAACATGCCTGAATGTTTTGATGAAGCCCAGAAAAGAAAAACTATACTACTAGATGACAATACTGGTAGAGAGACAGATTTGGTCCACAGACCACAACATGCTGACCTTTGCTACAAAGTAATGTGTTAATTAGATTATTGATCAGTGTAACAGCTTGTCTGAGCCAAATGTTATGGAGGAACTAACACAAAAGCTTGCAGAGATGAAACTGATCTTCATGTAGCCAGCACAGCAATGTGCAGTCCATGGAAAAACAGCTATGTGTGCTGTCCTAATTCCAATCGTATCAGGTCAAATGCAGTTAAACATGTGCTACCCTCAATACATTGATCAATGAGACATTTCAGGGGATAAAGGGAAAGGACGATAGGTAAAGGAAAATTAATGAGGTGGTGAGGAAAACTTTCTGGATGTGTAAGAAGTGTACCATGCAATTCATTTCACCTCAAGGGCTCTGAGTCGCTCTAGCAGGGGATTGCTGTCCTTTGAATTTTCCTCAGATCCACCGCTGGCCTCAGGCGAGGTGGGCATTTCTGCTGCTGTGGCTGTAGGACCCTCTAAACTGTCCTGCTGCTTCCACATTTCCTCCAGGAGTTTGTCCTGGAACACAGAGTGTGGATCAAAGATGTTTGTCTCAAAGTCACAAAGAAAGTTAGAAAAAATTCTCCATATCAAATAAAGTTCCAGTTAACAACGTTGAATACTGCATAAATAAGATTTCTACTTTGCTGCACTTCAAAGGTTTACTGTATCACAACAAAGGGTTTATTTGATCCAGTCATAATCAAGTGAAACCCTTTGTAAAACAAATACCCCCCGTTTGAGTAGTTAGACACCACTCCTACGCCCAAATAGGTCAATGCATCTGGCTTTAACAAGTGTCCTGCATCTTACAATAAATTCTTAAGTAATGGCCAAAATAAATGATAGTATTCATTTCAGCAGCAGAAACAATCTGGCCTCTGTTTCTAATAGTCTTGCTAAATTCAGTATTTCATTATTTCATTCTCATGTGGGGATGTGGGGATTTTAGTTGATGTATGTTCAAGCGTTCAGTTAGTTATTTGATGCTATGAAAACTGAGTAAAATGCTATGATTGACTGACATGCACTTGGTCAGGCAGGTATAAAGGTAAATTATGTCACTAGCACAAGATTACTTTGTTTTTGTACAGTGGCAGAGAACGGGGAGGAGATATGTCTGCTGCTGAAAACACGTTACCCGAAAACATAGTAATAATGTAGCTCATGTGGTGAGAATGGAGCTTGTTTATTGGACCAGTGTTTGTGTATGCTGCCTCTTATCTCTTATTTTTTTCCTTACTCTTATTTGAATTCCTCACTCGATCTTTGATCAGGTTCAGGCACCCAAACCACTGGTTGCTGAAAGCCCACAGGATTGAGGAGGAAATGGAAATTCTTCTTTTGCATAGTAATCAGTTGACTTGATGTGTTCTCATGCTGGATCACGTCCACAGCTATAGCTCTTTGTAAGGTCGGTCTCACTGGCTCAAACACTCAGACAAGCTGCATGTATATTTTATGCCTAGTGTGAAATGGCAGACAAAGTTTACGGGTGGCTGGTGAAGGAAGTACAACATTTAACCCGCCAAAGAGAGACAGATTATTTACTCACACTGCAGGTCCACCGAGTCAAGGCCAAAGAAACTGAATTTTAGACTTCAATTCAGTAGATGGACCGTAAAATGATTCCAGTGGGATGTTATGTGTCTGCTCATTAATCTGAAGAACAGGAGTATGTAGGGGAGTCATGAGACAATATCTTCTTACAGTTTAAAAGCTTTCCGTAATGATGAAGCAAACGCTGGAGATGGTTCTGATCGTAGTGGGAGAAGGTCAGATATGATTTGTGTGTGTCTTTGTCATTCTGCATTTGTTACAGAGGAATTAAATTGAAGCCTTGACTTCTTCCAGTGGGTCATGTGCTTTTCACTTTCATTTATTATTCATTTTCAAGTTATTTTGAGACTGTATTTTTCACAGACATCTGTTCATCAGGAACAGAACTCGTCTGCAGCAAGTCACATCATCATGATTGAGATCTGACGCAACCACAACTCTTTAACTATCTGACAGAAATGGGCAGCATTAATATTTCAGTGCCTAACCACAGGGCATTTATTTAGTTTTAAATAATTTATAAGTTTCATCCCTGTTTGCTGGAAGTTAGACGCAGACATTACGCTGCAAAAATATTAAGGTAAATGCAAACTAGTTAGATCAATAAACAGACATTTTGTCACTATTGTCTTGAATCTAATTCGACATTACCAGCATGTTTACCTGTATGTAAAGAGGCAGAAAGCTCAGGCGAGCTAAGCTGATATGTGAGCCTTTTAGATTCAGTTTTGCCTGCATAGAGAGGTACTCTAATGGGTACTCTAATTTTCAGTTTGTTTAGATGACTTATTACAGTGTTTTACTGTGTAAAAGAAGAGAATTTCAGCTCTGTATTTTGCATGAATCATCAAGTGCCATACATTTTGTGCTTGTCTTGTGTTTGATATTACACTGCAGGGGGAATTTGTTTGTATGAGACTAAGTTGTTTAATTTGTAATTATGCATTATTTTGCACTTTGCATTAATGATCAGTGTAAAATGTCTGAAACCAAATATTAAAAAATACTTATTTATTTCAAAAGACGACATGAGGTATAGAAAGGGGCGGTGAGGCCTAGGGGTTAGAGTGGTTGTCCTCCAGCAAGAAGGTTGCTGGGTCAATCCCCACTCTTCCTCATCTGCATGCCATCTGTAAGTGTCCTTTGGAAAGATACTGAACCCCTAAAAAAATGGCCCCCACACTAATTGTAAGTTGCTTTGGATAAAAGCGTCAGCCAAATGACATGTAATGTAATATAAGACTGAGGCTTAGTTTCATAAGACCCATACCTAAACCTTGCCTAATGATTCATAGGTTCCCACATTCATCAACATCTATAAAAACTCAACCCACCAACCCCCAGAGCTGACCATCTGAAGTGTGTGTGACAGTGTGTACATCACTGTTTATACAGAGGGATTTATCTCCATCTGGAGACACAAATTAGATCTCCACAGAGTAAACTATTATATTAAAGAAACAACGGTTTAGGTTAAATTATATGTCATACGTGGGGTTTAGTAACAAGAATTTGGATGAGATATTTTATTTTTTATGTAATGTAAATAGGTCAAGAAAAAAAAGTTGTGAATGTTCTCTTGGACTTATTAAATTAATGCTCACTGTGATGAGGGTTCCCTTCAATACACTTCCCTGACTGACCTTGATTGAGATGCATTTATGCTAAACTTTGTGAAACCATGCAACAGCACAGCAGTCACTTTGGATCATTCTTCCCTTTTTTCTTTTTAGTCCCCTTCCATCATTTTTTTACATACACATCACAGGGCATCTTCTCACATGGGTGAGTTGTCACATTGTTAATAACTTCACCTATTAAAAGTAAAAGTAGAATACTAGATTTGTGCAACTGCTTGGTCTGCTGTCATATCCTCTCCAGGAAAAGCAAGGCACACTGTCAACAGGAATGAGCACTGATTTACCACATTTTTCACTCAAAACACAAAATTGAAATAGACATTTTATTGAAATAATCTGTTTGTCATAAAAAATCTAAATTATTAATTTGTATTGAGGAGATGTAATTGTAAATAAATGAGTGCAAAATATATATTACACTCTGTGACACAGTCTACAGTTTCCCTTCCAACGATAACCTTTATATGCCAATTCTGAACAATTTTCGAAATGTGGAGAAAGGATTGAAAATGCTTGATTCAAATTAAAATGAGGACAAATATATTATATGTGTCAAAGCAATGTCTCAAAACAAAAGTGAGGCTAATAATTTCAACATATCTATTGGTGACTGGATATTGTTTTTATACCTTGTATGCTTTCATAAGGTCCAGTGGGTCCACCTTGGGGCCCTCCAGGGAGTCCTGGTTCTGAAGAAGTGTCCGCACCGTCTCCTCCATGCTGCATTCAAGACAAAAAGGTAAACTGTTTAGTGTAGAACCCGCTGTATGGGAGTTGGCTGAATGTAAGTCCTAGAAATGCTTGATTATATCAATAAGGTTTATAGTTACCTTTCAGAATAAATAATCATCAGCAATAATTACTATTTAAAAGCCATTTAAAGGCCCCACAATAATTGACTTTGATAAACAAAATACCCAATAAAAAAAGCAAGCTAAGCGGCAGCAAGTGCATAACTTCCTGTTTCCAACCAAACGGTCATGTTTGAATGGCAAATACACTTGTGTCTCAGCACCCATGCGTATGTTGGTCTTAAAATTAATTGTTTTGTGGACTCAAACACTTCAACTCACCCCTCGTGAGTGATGAGTAGATAATCAGTGAATTTTATATATAAATATAAGTCTGTTCAGTTCTTGTTAGTTCATACCTGTATATCAATGTACATGTCAATCTCTTTGACTGACAGCTGATTCCAACCTTGTTTTGTATTTAAGAGGTGGGGATGCAACTTTTGTTTACATTGTTTATCATTGACTGAGCCTTTGTGTCACTAATTATAACTTCATTGTGAAGTTAACAGTGTCTGCAGTACAACATGATTTGTCCAGCCCAGTGGACACAGTAATGAAATTGTTAATTGGATGCAGAGGTTGAGAACGAAGGGAGAGCAAAGCTGATGAACACGGTGATAGAGGTTCTGATGTTAAGGGGCATTTCACTTTGATAGACCACTTTCAGACTTTATCATTCCCGCTGACTGCATGAATATTCAACATCAGCACTAGATCACCTCTCCGTGAGATGACCTGACCCACAGTGCTTAGACTTTTTTACATCTGTTCCCAATAATGCAATGCTGATTAGTGCCAGAAAGCAATTTAGGAATGGTAATTATTTGAGAACTGCTGTTAGCACACACCTCATCCACTGAATGAACAAGCAAATATACTGATAACATGTTATGTAGCTAGAAATATGAATTTATATAGCACTTTTTTAGTGCACTTAAAGCGCTCTACAGTAAATGGTAAATGGTTTTGTATTTATAAAGCGCTTTTCTAGTCTTGATGACCACTCAAAGCGCTTTACAGTACAGTGGCTGAGGGGTAGAGTGGTCGTCCTCCAACCTGAAGGTCGGCAGTTCGATCCCCAGTCTGACCCAAGATGGGTCCTTGGGCAAGATGAACCCTGAATGGCCCCCCATAGAATAATATAATAGATGCACTGTATGAATGTGTGTGTGAATGTAAAACTGTTAACTGCTAACACCTGAGGGAAATGTCAGGCTCTTAAGCTGTCAGAAGCACCAACTGGTAGCTAACTTTGTCTGTATGGTTCATGTGCAGCTTCAGTTTTCCATTTTAGGAATAACCTGATGCAAATTAAATGGGTTAATTTTCAAAAATTCTTAAACATTTGGGTCAGCAGCACATTTAGACAGCACATTTGTACACACGGTATTGGCTTTGCCCAAAACAAAAAGTTCACCCAGAAATGCATCACCACCTTCAAAGCTCAGTTTTTTGGTTTTGTTTAATTGATCAGAGCTGTTGAGCCCATTGTCATTATCCTAAGACAATTTAATATTTTTTACATTTGTCTTCAGAACAGCCATTGAAATCGATTTTTCCACAAAGTGCTTCCCATGTATCAGTGTATTCTTGTCTGGTGATTGTTTTTCCTCCAAGCTTTGCATGCTTGATAGATGCAGTCATGACATTTAGCCCCGTCACTCCCAGAGCAGCTTTTTCCTGTTTGATTTGTAAAGAACAGCCATTAGCAGTAGCTGCTGACTGTGAGCACACGACTGTCATTCCTGCCCCAAGTCACTACCGCTGACCTGAAACAAGCCCAGCCAAACTGAAATCAGCCTGTGAGGTGAACTCCAGAACAAGGCATCATTTGATTTGAATATGTTTTGTAAGTCTGTAGGTCACTCATGCTGAAAGTGCCTGTACTTACACAGCTGTGACAGAAGTACTTATGGTCTGAATGTGTATACCAGATAAAACATTCTAAAACTTTGAATTTATGATAGACCTCATGTGAAAGACCTCCTGCAGAAACTACTGTGCAATGGTGTCAATGGCTGTAGTTTGTGGATGTGGAGACGGCATATGATAATTCTTGAAATGATAAAACAATAACAAATTTCATGTTAAGAGTTGATTTTGTGAGCTTACTCTAACTGGACATCTATCAATTTTTTTGCTTTGTCATTTTGTCATGTGAAAATGTTTCTGTTAGTAGTGTTACATATACTAATCAAAATTAAGAAATACATTGTACTTATTTTTTCTGCTATGACGCAAAAATAATGCAGATACAGTACCTGCATTAATGTCATAGAAACTTTTGGTTTCAAATGAGTGTCAATACTGTAATTTGTTTTCCTCAATTTCTAGCCCCTAACCCTCACATGGTTGTAATATAACTTCAGATTGGACACCAGAGTCTGATCTAAGGTTGTTAGCTGTTACTAATGATCATATCAATGATTTCAGTACTTCCTACTGGACTCTGCATCACAATATATTAACCATCAAGGGACAAAATTACTTTGGCCATTTCTGAAAATGACAGCAGACGCATCACAACTCGTGCACTCTGAGCTTTCAGGATATTCTGAGTTACAATGAATACAACGAGAGATGAACATTCATGTAGACCCTTCTCTTAAACACGGTAAACAGCCTTGATTGAAGGCAGCATAAGTTAATTCACATTGTTATTACAACCATCGAGTAATGTACAGAGTGCTGCTATGATGTTTGACAGGCAGGTAAATTATCAACACCACATCTGGATCTATGAGAGGATGCTCGCACTAGCTTGACCCACTCCTTCGTGTAGTAATGCATGATGACAATAAGTGAGAGCTGCTGATGACTCAGCAGGAACTGAAATCACATTGAAGAATGTTCAGTGGGAGTTATTGCTAACATTAGCACAGGCTTGCAAACCTCTATTATCTGTGTTAAGTACAAACTTAACACAAAGGGTTTGCTCAATTGCTACTGCTATAAAAAGGGTGTGACCCAGTCAGTGGAGCACCGCTGTAATTGACAGCGCGTCGTAATGTCAGTACTTGAATGTAAGTCAACAGCTGTCAGTGGAATTGCACACCCAGAGGCTTAGAGGTGGTATTTGTTTATCCCAAACATTTTTGACTGCAATTTTATTACAAAATGAACAGCTATTCCTTTTTTTCTGTTCTGTCAAAAAAGTATTTCTTAAATTACATGAGAAAATGTTCATTTAAATATTGATCATAGTAAAACAGGGCAAAACTGTTAACTGTTTAATGTGCCAAGAATACCAATTCCACCAAAAACCAAAACATTAAATATTTTATAATATAGTATAATTACTAATATCTAACGACCTAATTACAATTAAGCATTGCTTAGGATCAAACCACATTACAGCATTTTTTTTAAATCTGTTATGATTATGTTGATCTTAGGAAATTATATAATAATATATAAATAATCAAATAACATAAAATGTAGGATTAACACATCAGACATACAGATTAACTTTAGTTTTTAAATTTCCAAAAATAACACCATGGCACTTTTTTAAGTAAAGTCACAAAAGTCCACCTGATTCCTCTCAACATTCATGTTATTCTCGGTAATATGTATCCATTGCCTCAACTTTTCCCCCAAGCTTGTCATCACTTACCCCATGTTGATTTCCCACCGATGCTGCTCATTTGATAAGAGTCTAACCTCAGCCTGCTCAGTTCACATCGTTTTGTGTTTGTGATTGGGCATTGAGGGGAAAGTGGGTCTCTGCAGCTCTCTCTGTGGACCATGAGGAACGTAATGTGCAGCTGAGTGAAAAGGGGAAAAACAAGCCGTGCACTGTCCATGGCATCCCAGTCTTATGACTGCATTCTGCCAGCAGACACGTATGCAGTCTGATTGTCCCTCTGTGTTAAACGTCACTTCAGAATCGCTGCTGAATGAACACTGAATTGAATTGAATCTTTGCATTGACAAAAATATAATTTAGTATCACATTGAAACTACGGAAGTCTTTTCATGTCAAATAGCCCATTCCAAAAAAATCTGACTGAAGTGTTGAGTTACAAACATTTATTTTAATTAATGTGAATAATAATCAGCTGTGCTAAGTAACACCTGTTGATGTTAATTGATGATTAATTAGTGTTATTAGTAACACATGAGTGTAAATAAAGGCTTAATTGATGTGATTAGTAACACCTATGAGTGTTAATTGATGATACATTTGTGTTATTAGTCACACCTGTTGAGCCCTAATAATTTTGTAAATAAATAATGAATTAAGGAATTATGAAACAGAGAAGATTAGATTAGATTGATTGATTAGATTATATTGATTTTAAGTAATTAACAAGAGGGTCTGATTTAAACAAAACATGTTATTCAGTTGAAACACTGAACCACTATTTTTTAGGTAAATGTTTAGTTATGTGGGGCTTTTTAATAATTAAAGGCCTATGTTTCTCTGCAGTTGACTGACACCATCTTCTAATTTGCAAGGAGAAGGAAAATAAACGTCTCCTTTTTTTAAATACTGTGCAGAAGTTATAATATTGTCTCCTTGGCAGGGCTGAATTAACACACAGTCACATATCATTGGAACCTCATCTCAAACTTCACTGAGCATATGCAGAATGGATGAAAGCTGGATCATGAGGCTGCAATGTAACAGTTGGCTGGACATAACGCTGGTTATCATTTCCCTTTATCACATCCTGAGAGGGGAAATCAATACAATGGAACACAGCAGTAGTGTTTCACTGCAGAGGTACAGACACTTTATCTCAAGTTTTAGTGTCCAATAAAACTGAGTAGATGTTTTCCTTTAAACACAACCTCCACATATAGTTTGCTCTCACATTAATGAAGCTGTTAGATGTCAACTTGCAGCAGTTTATAACAAGAGATGTTTGGTATTTGCTTGCATCGCTGTTGGGTGATTTTGGTCATTGAGTTGTGGCCACTGCTTTTTTATCCATTACTTATTATTATCTAACCTATGAGACATTGAGACAGGGGGGAAACTTTGTGAAACAATGTGCCTCACAGAAACAATTCCACCATGGCCAAACAGTCACGTAAAATTCATTCAAGCCGCACCAATGTTAGAGCCTCCCCCTGATCCAGATTCACATCAGAATTCAATGGGTCCTTTGACCCATACCACACCTTTCCATACAAATCAACCAGGTCAAAAGGGACAGGGGTAAAAACATCATGGTGGTAACAATTATCTTATGATCTAATCTAATTTGTGTGAGTGTAAATCAGAGGATATTTACAACACTGCCAACAGTTTACAGTTTATACTGTATCACCAACTAGATCATATATCACCAACTAGGCCAGCAAATAAGATGTAACGATCGATACAACAGGAATGAATAAATGAAACAAATATATTAGATTCCAATTTTGATGGTTGAGGTACAGAAAATGCTTTAGTCATAAGTCCAAACTCTCAATGAGTGTTTTTTGTGTTTAAAGCAAACTTTAAATTCCACTAACTTGTTTTATCTTAAAGCTGCCACACAAAAGGCCAAACTTGTATTCAGCAACTTGTAATTGTAGTTTTGCCTAGGTTAAAGGGTTTATATTAGCTGTATCAGCAAGCCAGGAATTATCACTATCTTGTGAAATGGATAATCCTCTTATCAGTTTAACTCCAAGTTTCATATGTATGTTGCACATTAGCTATTTCCAACCAGTGTTGCCCAAAGCCATCAAAAGATAACAGTGATTATTTGTGAATACAAATAAGAAGTGTTGTTCTGAATGAGCCCCTCATTTGGCCTTCAAATCACATTTACTATAGAACTGTTATAGTTATTCCTAGCTAGTCCAGCCTTATTACAGATAAACTGGTATCTGTCGATATGTTGCAGCGCAAAACTGATGCAAAAGAGAATGCTCTCAAGTTTATTTTTTATTTTTAAAGCAAAATGTACTTCTTTGATAACTAAACTAAGTCAAAAACGTAAAAATGGGCGAGTTTCTCATTGCTTGTTTTCAAGAATAAAAAATCGATCAAAAAAATCGGTGCAGCAGAACCATGCTGTGTGTTCATAGATTCCTACTTCACTTCAAAATCTGGTGCTTATCTCACTCATAATGCAACTGGAGAAGCAGCGGCTCGATCAGAGATTTGGGTCCGTTATGCCAGTGAAAAATACTCAACACAAGTCAGACTGAGGAGTGTGCTACACGAAACTTCATTCTAATCTATAATCATCAGTGCTCCCTTAGGCCTGTTACATCTAAAGTCAGGATGTAGTAAAAATACCCGCATGCTGTGGTGAAGGTGCTACCTGGAGAAGTGCTGCTGCAGTGTCACCATCTGCTGCCAACCCTGCTGAGACTTGTCTCTCTCCCTTCTCTCCACGCCCAGATGTTGTTTGCTCTCCAGCTGGGGATTATTATTATGGATCAGTCCCTGCAGCGTAGCTGTAGGGGAGAGGAGTACACAGTTAGTTTGTTGTTAATCTTGCATATCATAATCCCACTGAAGATTTCACACCTACAGTGCATCTGTTCAGTCCTGTAACCCCCTTTATAATAGCACACTGTGTAAGCAAATGTACTTGTTTGGAAATAAGCAGGACCAGCGTGCAGCCTCTCCTCACATCTCTTCACTCCACCTCGCATACACTGGTTTTGAAATAATGTCCCGATCTGTGCTCTCCCCACAGCTGACACCTTGAGTTAGACAAACTCCCTTCCTATGACATTTAAACAGTGGCCTGAGGTGAACTGTCACTTTGGAACCAAATATTTCTATATAAAAAAAGAGTCAAGGAAGCCCTCACAGGTATATATTACAATATGTGGCTGGTCCTCTAGGTGTTCTGTGCCACATATTCAATTTTATTTTCCACATCATGCTATGGCCTGATCATTGTATTGTCTGTAAAACGTCCTGATTACCCCGACAATAGTATGCTAATAACTCTCAATAAATGACCGTGTTTGTTATATCTGTGCTTTGTATCACCTTAATGGGAATGTTCACTCGGAAAACCTATCTTCTTCTTTAGTATAAGAGATAAAGTGTCCAGTAGAATTGTCCGTCAGGTTTTTTTCCTTTCTTGAAAGCTATGGTTCCAGCCCTTTCGCAACCAGTTTGGCTTCTTGTGACTCACATTAACAATCACACACAATTACTTTTACTCCAGCATGCTGAGCTTGAATTACATGAAGGCTTGCTAGGTACAAAGTGCAGATTTGACAATTACTCGGATTGTTGTCTGTATGAATTTTGCACTCATGCTGTTTTTGAATTATGTTCACCGCAAAGTCAGAACACTGTGCATGAACTGATACAACTTATAATAAACCTACAGCAGTTTGACTGCTGCCACCACAGTGTTCTCACATTCAAACCGGTCTCAGACTTCTTGACATCAGAGCAGGTGAACAGCAGGTATCACAAATTACGTTAGCAGTGGCTACCTTCTAAAATTGAGAGAGCCACACCAATGAGGACTTTTTTTATACAGACAGCAGACTTTTGTAGCAGGAAAGCTCAATTCCATTAATCCATGCCAGTGAGCAAATATGCACAATATCCTGGAACTAGCTCACCTAAATGGAATGTAGTCATTGATAATGGTATCATGATGTTATCATGTGCTTTTGCTGCCATGACGTGCCAAAATATCTGCTGGGACAAAGGTCTGTTGTCCCAGTAGGCGATGACAGTGTAACAGTCAGCCAGTATGACAACACCACAGAAATGAAGCAGTAATCAGGCCGTTATTAATGTAATTATTTACACTGGATTTGTTCCAGTATCCTGGAAGAGGGAAACCAAATGGAACTAAACTAGCACTGTCATTACTGGGATAAAGGGCTTTCCAAAAGCACAGGACCAACATTTTGATGTCAAAAATGAAGTGAAATGTCAAATCTCATCAGGTGAAATATTCTAGCACTGAAAAATAAAGTACCAAGTCGAACTAATACAACACACGATGTGATATTCTCTTTTCATTGTAGATGTCCAACTAGTAAGTTAACCCAGATCAAGTGTTCATCTCTGCCCACAATGTCCCCCTTACTCATGTTCCCAATGAACGTTATTATGTGTTCATGAAGTGATTGAAGTGCTCGTTTGTCAGTGGAGCAACACAGAAGCCAACACAAACACCCACACATACAGGTTTCAGCAGTTATCCTTATTGGGGCTTTGCTTTGATATCCATTCATTGTGGACAGCCTAACCAAAATCCTTAGCCTAATCTTAATAGGACTTTAGGACTGAGCTTTGAGGTCTGCTGGTACTGACAAGGTCAATGTTCATGCTGCAAGAGGTCATAAAAAGGTAGCAAAATTTACTACACACTCACACTCACACACACACACACACACACACACACACACACACAGACAACAACTACACTCGCTTTGTACTTCATGGTCACTACAATAGTCAGGGTCATTCAATTATATTAGTTTTTTTTGATCGTCACTCCTGATCTGAGGACTGGTTCAAACCAAATGGCAGTGTGGACTGAGAGTTTGCTGTCACAAATTGATAAGAAGAGAATAGCAATTCTGTCAGAGTGATGGACAGAGTGAAGATAACCCTGAACCATCCTTCCTACCAGGGACAATTACTAATAACTTTTTTTTGGTTCTATTAAAGAAAGAAATGTATCTCTATCTATTATGTCATTTTGTTGAATGACTTAGATCTGCTCTTTTTTCATTGTCTCTCTCCTTCAGCCCATTCGAGCATGTACACACAGTGAATAATAGCAGGTTGACAGACAGCTGGACAAAAATATTCTCTGTGCAATAGAGACAAAGTCAGGGACAAACCCATTAGAGCAAACAAATAGTGTAGATAGTCTAAAATGAGCTGATAGAGTTGGATTGGTCTCTGTAAGTGTTTCCCAGGCCTTTTGGGTGTAGAATTTTTGATAGTAAAAACAATTGAGGGACGTGGTGGATGTAAAATGTGATTCAGCACTGCCCTCTAGAGGTGTAAGCAGATAACTACCACTGTGAAGCAGTTGGATGTATGACCGCCATACACTTTAATCATAAATCATAAATTGAAAGTTTAGTTTTTACTGGAAATTGGCGATTGTGCGATGAATCTAAGTAATTCAGTAAGCCTGTAAAATACTACTTACGTAGTATTTTACAATAATCAGTTAGGTAATCAGGACGTTTACAGACAATACAATGATCAGGCCATCACAAATAACCATGTACTTTTTTGTATATCCTGGACAAATCAAAATATATTCAAAAGACAGACTTGTGTGTCTTCCTTTGCATTGATGCTAGACATGCAACAAACAGGCAGAATGTAAACTATCCAATGACAAAAGCACATGCCAGCAATTATTCTTTACACATGGGGAAACACTTTTGGATTCTTTAAATTTAGTGCAATAATACTTCCAGAGTTTTGGGAAATAATGAAATACAATAATATCAATATAATGAATGTTTACTAAGGCCCAGTGGAAACGACATCTCCTGCTTTAAACACCAAAGATGTAGATTGAACACTGCTTAAACCCTCCATTACTTAAGTTTACAGTCAAATCTTAAGTTTGACTGTACTTAAGTGTACAGTCAAATCTACATCAGAGTGATCAAAGGGAAAGAGATGTACCACCATAGATTTATGGCTGTTTTTTTTCTATTCTAAAAATATTTCAAATATTTTACATTTTACACATTTTCTTTCAAAGAAAAAATATAAGTCACTCACTTACTTCTTCCAGGTTGGCATTATTCTTTCTGGAGTGCATTTTATATATTTGCTGGAGCAAAGTTTGTCTGATTCGCAGGATCATTTAGAATTTGTCCAGCATTCTGCTTATACAACTCTTGACCAGGTCCTCCAAAAGGTCATGGCACAGATTGTAATTACACTACACTGGCTCTCCAATAAATTCAGAATCCAATTCCAAGTCTTTGTGCTCACCTACAGAGATATGCATGGTCAGACTGCTGCCTACCCTGGGTATCTTCTGTTTGCAGCAGGTCTCTACAGTCTCCTGGTCACTGACTGTTGCTCGAGGATGAGGCTCCTAAACTTTGGAAAATCTCACTCTAAGGATTTAAGATCTGTGGACAATTCGAGAAAGCAGCTCAAGATGTACTTTTTTAGGTTTGGCTTTCTGTACATTTAAAGTTTCAGTGTGTAAGATTTAGCTGAAGGGATCTATTGGCAGAAACTGAATATAAAATAATCCTAGCGATGTTTTCACTAGTGTGTTTCATCTAAATTGTACAAATGTTTGTTTTCTTTACCATAGAATGTTCCCTTTATATTTAAATACTCTATATTTACATCTGGAGCAGGTCCTCTCAACTGAGGCTGCCATGTTTTACAGTAGCCCAAACTGGACAAGCTAAACACCTTTTGAGTTTTATGACAACGAAGGCTGCCACAGGTTCTCCTTCATGTTTGGAAGGAGAGGGTGAAGTGAGGGGTATTCAGCTGCAACATGAAACTTCACCACTAGAAGTCACTAAATTCTACACACTGAGCCTTTAACTGTGTTATAATTATTCTCTTTATTTGCTAGTGCTATATAAACTATGCACTTATTTAGTTTAGATATACTTTCACTAAGAGAGTAACCTGAAATAACATTTCTGATGTGTCATATCAGTTTAAATTACAACTTTGTTGATGGTTTTCGGTTCTAGTGCATTGACAAAGGGGCCTTTTCTGAGAGTCACTCCACTGGACCATTTTTCCAGTTACCTAATTCTTTACATTCTATTGTGTCAATAAGAGCCATCAAGTTATCTTCCACAACTCCCATATTAACTAATCTTAGAGCAATGGTGAATAAATCTAGCTCAACAAGTTGTAATCTAGTTTACTTCACTTTTACTTTTATAAATGCCTAAAGAATTGATACATTTGGAGCTGCTCACACTGTTGAAATGTTCAGTCACAAGGGTTACATTTGGGGCCTACATTACAAAACAAGTTCAATTGTATGCAAAATGAAATCTGGCCATCCTGGATAACCTGTACTGCAAAGCTGTTTATCCCTTTTCACAGGTATATTCATGTAGAGGAGGAGTTAATAATAAGAAACTTCAATGACAGAGAATGCATTTTAATTGATTATAGACAAACTCTATAACTGCAAAGAATCATATCTATTGGAATTGAATATGATTGTGCTTTTTTAAAGGGGACAGTATGTTTAAGTCTCACCTGTGTTGTTTTTTGTATTTTCATATATTTATATAAAGTTTAATAAACACTTTTAAATTGTATATATATATAAGCAATATATAGTGTACACAAAATGATTATGTAACCAGAAACCGTCATGACTATTTGATGAGGTTAAAAAAACCAGATTTGTGATGAGCTCTGTCATATTCACTCTTAACCATGGGAAATTTTAAACAGCTGGATGGCCTTTTTTTAATAAAGATATCAGAGGGTTTAGTTTTGATTCCAATTGTCATCACCTAGCCGCCTTGTGTTATTCTGAGCAGCAGTGATAAAATGTTGTGTTAATAATCTGTTATTGTGAACTGCGCCGCAACAGTTTAATGGCTCACCATTAGTTACCATGGTGATTCACCCTGCTGTTAACCAGGTTTGTATCTCTGAAAATCCAGTTAACCCTGAGTTAAACCTGAATTTACCTCGATGACCACAAATCCTGCATCATGTTTCAGTCCCCTATTGGCTTGGTGTGACAACATCAACGTGTTTCTCCATACTTAGCCAGTAGATGGGGCTCTTCATCCGTTTAACTCATTAGTCTTGCATTATCTGAGTTCATTTCTTGCTCCCTCAGGTGTATGCCTGGCGGGGTTTTTTCACTTTAATGAAAGGAATGTAACAGGGGTACCATACATGCCAGGGAGCAGGGTTCCACCTCAGCCTGCCGTGTTGGCTTATTCGTAAAGAGAATGTAAAAAAGTAATTGAAATGTACCATGTGACTCAGCTGACTATAAAACATCTATATAAAATAAAAGTGTCTGTTTGTTCAACAGTTCTTATTTCTCCTCCTCTGAAGGTATGGACTTAAATCCAGTGCTCCCATTTCTTATCCTCAATGCTTCTGTAAGTGGGAATTTGTAAATGATGTTAAATGTTTCACAAGTAGCTGTTAATGTGTACTAAATGTGTCTTACAGAGTGGATACCTCCTCAAATATACCCATTGTGATGTTGTTACTTTGGATCAGCCTTGTCTAGGCTTCCTGGTGGATGTATAGAAATGTCAAGTGCACATTGACACTGCACATAGAATACAACAAGCCACTCCAACGCATTAGGCTCTATTCTTAAGCTTCATCTACACAGTGACACAGTTCTCTGGACAATATGGCTTTTGTACAGATGTAACAATCACCAACACAGGTCCATTCTGTTTTCACCACATGTCAACATCAGCAGGTTTCATTCAGGCGCGCATCTCAATAGGAGTGAAATTATATCACTATGTAGATTGGATGGATTTAGGCAGTGACACAGAGAGTATCCAAAAATGTAACAATCAATGCATGTTGGCTGTCAAATGAATGCAGCTAAGCAAAAGTTCTGATTTCCCCCCGAGAATGTAGATGTGCTTACCAAAGTTGAATAAGATTCTTTACAATTAAGTACAGATCTGACTAAAAAAGCAACAAAACTATAATCACAGTGAGAGCTAATTCTACTGCAGCATAAGATAACGCAAACAAATAGACAAAGGAAAAAGAAGAGAGCAGCTTGAACACGTATTGAGGTGGAACACAGTTGGTATTCAGAATGTTTGAGGTTGAGCAGCAGTTGGTTTTACATTTTCACTACGATCTGAAAACAGCAATGTTAGGGTGCAGAGATCAAAAAAATAAACCTGTGGGACGAACAGCTGAACGGTGAGCTGAGAATCACTACTGTTAGGCCAATAAAGCTTAGGGGGGGCTACAGGGTATAGTTATTATACCCCAGAGAGTCCTTTTCACATGTCAGAATGATTTCACCCTGACACATTGTTTAATGAAACCGTCGATGTGTAAAAAAAAATGTAAATACACTCAGTTTCCTCTATATTTAGATATTATACTGAGAGAAATCATGCAATCCCTTAAAATGACTTGTGTTCAGCAAAAACCGTCTGCTGAAGGAGGTTGTCTGCAATTACACAGCATTTTATCTTGATGAGCACTCCAAGTGCTTGACAGTACAGTACCCATTCACACATATGCATACAGCGCATCTATGTGCAACACTTTCTCTATCATACTGATATCATTCTCTCAATTACTCGAACACTGCCGGCACAGCTGGCAGGGGATTTTTGTGTTCCAGTATCTTGCCCAAAGGACCCTTAGAATGCAGAATGAGGAAGACAGGGATCCAACCAACAGTTCAAACAGTTACCAAACGGTAACCTGGTTATGATGTAATAATCAAAGATACATTATTTTTTCACATAAAGCCTCTATCATAGTGAGTCCTTACATATATCAATGTGCTATACTGTTTCTCTACATCAGTGCCCCGGAGGAGTGGATTAAAAATGTATTGTACTTTTTAATCTCTGTTCTGCAATGCAGGAGAAAAACAAGGCTAGCGTGTTTTCTCAGGGACAACAGTAAGGAAAGCTCTTCAGTGTAAATAGTGTAATTACATGTCTTCCTTTTGGGTGGGTGGGAAGGTAAATTGGTATAATCAAGGCTGCAGTTGAGCCTCTGGCATTGATGTTGGAATGAATTAGGAGAGGACCTTGCTGACATTTTGCCCCCTGGGTATTTAATGAATACATACTTCTCCCTCAAATCACATCCTGCTGATAGAGTGGAGAGCCAGTCCTATGACTGTACTGTACAACTCACACTGGGAAATGAGTAGTGCAGGAAAGGTCACTTTGGAAACATGTCCAGACATCCAACATGGGTCCTAACCCACCACTGGAATAAACAACTCTGTGTATTAAACAGTATGTTTTTATTCCTCACTTTCATACAACAAAAATGTTTACTATTTATATTTCCTATCTTAAATGTCTTTCCGTTCTATACACTAAGCCAGTAAAACTGTAATTCTGTTTATTTGAAAAAAAAAATTGTCAACAATACAAATAAATAGCAGCCATTGGTAAAATCCAACATTTCTCCAGTGCTGTCATCATTGCATTCATGTATGTTATTAAAAGACATAAATATACCTGACAAGGGTAGTCTGCAGTATTGCAGCTCTGTGAGGAAGTACATGATGATTTGTGACAAATGTCAGAGAAACAACATGCTCTCAATGACAATGACAGCCTGTTTAGCAGGTATACTGTTGTTTACCCTCTATGTTAGTTTACCATGATAACATGCTGCTATTGGCAAATAGGCACTAAACACAAATCACAAAAAATTTACTGGATTATACTGCAAGTGCCAACAGTTTTTACCCGGCCTAGCAAATCCAGTTTTTCTCATTGTCTACCTGCAACATGGAATAACATACTGAATAATCTGTATATATATGTATCTATATCTATATCTATATTTGTATGTTTATATGTGTGTGTGTGTGTGTGTATGTATATGAGTGTGTGTGTGTATACATGTGCGTGTTTGTGTGTGTGTGTCTTTGTACAGTAATCTTATTTGATTCATTGGCTTTAAATTAAATGCTACCTACCGTATTTATTCCTAAATCTTGCTCTTTCTTTGCTATTTGGCACTTTTCTTCTGTCTTCTTTGTTTTTTAGAAAGTTTTGTTTATTTTCTGTACTCTGTTAATGTTAATGAGGCCCCTACCTCAAGTTAAAATAAAGGTTGAATGAATGAAAAAAAGAAAAGAAAATCATTATCAGATTCAATGTAGGCTTTTGGACAAATAGAAATGTTGTCTTGTTACTTGGGGGTAAACATTTTAAACTGACACTGATACGAATGTCCACAATCCCATATCCCAATACAGAATGACAGAACCCTGATACCCCAACACCAACTTACTGTTGGCCCTGCTGTACTTGTAGCTGTTAATACTCATATTACTCCTACATTAATGTAACAAAACTAATTTTTCAAGTAAATTATGAACGTCTCATTATATTTATAATTAGATTAAGCTGTATATTTAGTACATCTATAGTCTTTCAAATGAATAGATCATATGCAGACTTTGATCCAAATGTGAACGAATAATCACACTAGTGGTAAATTATTAGCTCAAGATAAATAATAACCATGAGAGTGCAGACTACTCCACACACATTCAAGTTAAAACTCAACAGTCACAGGAGTTAATGACTGGAGACCATTACGTTTTGCATATAAATCAACATTAATATGTAAGTAGATGTTGATGTTTTGTCACTAAACACATTTTATCCTCTAGAGTTTTGGGCTGCCTGTCACACATTAAATGACAAGGTCAAAAAGCTCTCAATGTTTTCCCCTTCATCTGATTTTCAAATGCAAACCTTGTGATTGCGCTACAAAAATCAGCAAATCATAAAAGTCAGCATGCTTCATCTTCTTGGAAACAGGGGTTTCCATAACAGAGTTGAAGTCAATCCATCTAATAATTTGACGAGATATGTTTTCTCTGGACCAGTGTGGTGGAACAAATCAACTAACGGACCAACATAGCCATACCTTGAGTGACAATGTGGATGGTGAATAAGACAGGTACCATTACACAATCTGAAAGTTGAGAATAATTAGTATGCACAGACGCTAACATAAAAACAAACATTACAATAACTGCAAACATTAACCAGTAAATATATGTGTTTTATAACAACACCTAATACCACTGCCCTGTAATGGTTACAAATTATTGAGGTATACTGAAATGTTCAGAAAAAAATATCCACCGTTTCTCACGAAGCCATCTAAATCAGGACATTATCTGAAAGGTTTTAAATTGATCTGATGAACATGGAAATATTATGCATCCTTCTCTGCTTCTATTCCATAAATAGTCCTTGGCTGAGATATTTTTAGCACAAAGCTATTTTTTATGCATCCTTGATGTTGCAAAGCCTCCAACTCTCTGTAATGCTGTTACCATTCTGTCGTTCCCAGCCTCTAATCTGATTCTGCAGCAAAAATGTTATGTAGCAGTCAAGTTAAATCTTTGATGAGGTGCTATTTATTGCAGATTTGGTTTTTTAAATGTAACTTTTATTTATTCAGGGAATGATTTAGCAAGTCACTAGCTCCATTCTGCTGAACATTTAAATCAGACCTAAAGATATATTGTGTTATGTTGTGATAGGTTCAGTGTGAGTTGTTCACATCAGCCATTTGCAGCCAACACGGCTCTTATAAAGCCATTGCATGCTAAGTGCTAGCACCAACACACAGCGGACAGTGAGGTAGCCTGTGAACATAGAAGAGTATTTTGTTGTTGCCAAAGTGCCAAATGCATGTTGGTGAGGACCAACACAGAGCTAAAGGGAGACTGCATATTGGACATTAAATATCATCTAGCTAGAAACACAACTCCAAAAAATTGCTAATTTATGTAAGCTTCCTCATTGTAAAAATGGGCAACTTTTTGAGAAAATGTTTGCAGTAATACAATAGCAAGCATGTAAGCATATGTCAGAAATTAATAAATTAATAATGTTGCATTGGGAGAGTAAACATAGCATTTGAATGTTTCACCACATGCAATTATATTACAAAAACCTAATAAATCAACTCTCCTTTTAGCTCTTATTTGGTCTCCACCAACATTTAAGAAAAAACATCTGGGTATTTATCTTTGATGAATGCTTTATTCAAGTTGCCAATTGGGCTTGGGCAGTAGAATACTGTCAGTTAATCTGAGTTGTTTGATAAACCAAGATTAAAAGGACTTTATAAATACTGTACATTTACATACAAAGCAATTGACTAATAAAGGCCAATAAATCTCCATGGTTAATCTCATCTCAATCTCATCAATTTATTCTATGTTCATTTCAAAAGTATTGATCACTCCACCTTCAGTGACTCCTCTACAATGGCTTCTGAATGAGAACATTAGCCACTTTTTTGCCCACATTTTCCTGACAAGTATGGCCCTTCGTGTCAAAACAGTTCTTTAACCTTAAGGCTACTGCTGACCCCATTTATTCGGCTGCACAATGCCCTTGTCTAGTCTCCCGATCGAATGCATTAGACTATCTGCTTCAATGAACATATAATAAGACATATATGCAGCAACAGACAATGGTTATCCCCTTGCCCTGAGCAACACTACATGCACTCCTGTTTGCAGGCTTTCTTTTCTACATCAAGGTGAGGTTATAGCTATGTTTCCACAATAATACTTTTTAAATGTTTTCTACTCTTCAATAAATCAATTGACTCCAAGGTATTGTCGCATGCTGAGGAGACGATTGAGGTTGAATGATGTAAGTTGTTGTAGGTCACACAGTATTAACAGAGGTGAATCTAGGTGACTAGACATAGCATTATTTTTCAAACTGATCGCCATATTAGTGTAGCGGTTACACTTGTGTGTCTGTTTGGTCATGTTTTAGTCATGAGGGATAGGGCCTAGTTGTTCACTTTATTTTTTTCACATTTTCCCACATGCTGCAGCTCTCTTTTTAGCCACATCTCTTGTTAACTCTTTCTGCTGTAGTTTTCTAATGAGCTAAGAAGCTGCAGCACTATGATCAGTCTAAGAAACAGTCTGGTACAATGGCCGCCACTTATTTTATAATGCCATACATGATGTCGGTTTTGGTTAAACTGAAATGTTTGGTCCACAGTTTGCATCCATACCATCATCAGGTGTGAGTTCTAACACTAGCCTCACACATGAATCAGACCCCCCCCCCAGATGTGACCCAAATCTGATCACGCAACAATCACATTGAATCTGATCTTTTCAAATCAGATCTGGCGTCCAGCGTAAAACAAACATGGAAGACAGCATGACGGAGGTAGTCAGTGGCGGGACAGTGAGGTTTTACACCTTTATAAGTACTTTGCGTGACACATCTGTGCAAGCAAAACTTGAGGGGTTGTATTGTCTGTGTCTGTGTTTGAAAGCATATCAAAAGGAAAAAGTAAATTCACTCACTATTCACTCACCACTATATCGATTGAGGGATGGGTGAATGCTTTGAGTCCACAAAACACTTTTTGAGTCTCAGGGAAAAACAGTGTTGCAGCCAAATCCAAAATATTCTAAGTAAATGGTGACCAAACAGAAAGAAAACATAACATGCATCCATACTGCTCCTGTGGTGTCATCTAAGTGTTCGCAAGCCCCAAAATTCATATTCGACTCGAAACAAGGTCATTTACAAGTTGCCAATTGGGTTTGGGCAGTAGCATACAGTCAGTCAATCTGAGTTGTTTGTTAAACCAAGATTATAAGGACTTTATAAATACTGTACATTTACATACAAAGCAATTGGCTAATAAAGGCCGATAAATCACCATGGTAAATCTCTTAAAACATATTATATGTTAATTTCAATACTTTTGAATGAATATAGAATAAGTCATTTACAGCCTGAAATGTCCTCTGATATCCTCCTCGGAGGCACGTTCATGTACGTGGGGACACACCGGAAAACTGCACACACTCACACTGAAGGGCACTCGCGGGTGACCGTTCATATTGTCCTGCTATGTCCGCTAGCATCTCCACTTCCATTTGCTTAGCTCTAGGATTAAAACACGGTGTAAAATATACCGTTTCGAGTCGAATTTGAATGTCGCACCACACGAGCAGTATGGAGCTATGTTGTGTTTTTTTTCTGTTGTTTTATTACGTCTGAAGCAGAGGTCACTTTGGCTGCAACAGTCACTACGTTTACATGATGGCATAAACCCGATTTCGGCTGAAGCCCGGTTTCTCTATCCATGGGGGGTTAACTGCTCTATCTCAGGGTACATGGCACTGAGAAATCCGACTCTTGTCCGAAAGCATTTCATACCCCGCTACGATAGGTGGCGCTGTTTTCATTACAGCTAGTGGTGATACAGCCATTTCCGCTTGACCTCGTCACCACTAACAACAGCCTTCAACTCAGCATGCGAGAAAGATGACGAACGGAGAGCAAGGTGAAGCTACGTCCCTCTACATGATGTTGTGCATGTTTACTCTAGGAGTACTGCGAATGCGAACGGCGCATTTGATTGGAATGGTTTGTTTGTGCCGGCCAGCCGGCCGGCACCGGGCAGCGACATTTTATCTAACTGTCGACTTCCGGGTCACGGCCAGGGAGGGAGGGAGGGGGAGGGAGGGGGGAAGGATCTCAAGCATGCGCAAAGACGTCATCTCCAGTTGTTGTCTAGCTTCCAGAGTTACATGCGCGCGTTGTCCGAAATACAGCCAAATCCGATCTACTTATCTGGGGCTGGTTATCCGACTTCAGTCAGACACAAGAAATCTAGATTTGTGGAGTTACATGACACTCATATATATGAGTGAATTTTCCTTTTTCTGTGAACTATCCCTATAACTCACACCTGTGGCCTCCATGTTTATAACCGACTTCTTCTCCTTGTTTACTTTTGTACATAGCTTCCTGCGTGTGACTTCTTGTTGATCTTCTGTGCATGCGAGTGACATCAGGGCCATGACGAGTTCACGTTGGAGTCTGATATTGGCCACATTTTAAAAGATAATGTGAACAGCTACACAAAAAAATTGGATCTTGAATAAATCTACCATCACTTGTAGTGTGAACTGTGCTTCAATATATCATTTATTAGTTTACTTTAAACTATTTTAAAGTATGTAAAAGTCTATTCAATAAAGTTACTATTTTTATACCATCACTTGCTCTTTTGTCTACATGAGTCAGACATTCATCTGCTGTAATGAGTGAATTTCGCTGCTGTGGAATCGATAAAGTGTATCATATCTTATCTTAAAGTCTATAAATGACAAAATTCAAAAATTGTGAGCTGACTCACTCGTATATTTCTAAAAGTATAAGCTGCAATTGTTTTTTTTTGGAAATCAGATGATTAAGCTGTTGACCTGATCTGTGTATTTGATGCTAGAGCTGGCTTTCTTGAAACAGCTCCTTCTGTCAATTGCCCACTGGTTGTTGATATGTGATACAGGACGTGCTGATCTGAAGTATCTCATCAACTTCTCATCAGTCAAGTGTGACAAATTAAGCAAATTAAACTGAAGTGAACTACCTGACACTGACCAGGATGAGTAGGAACTGACTTGGTTAACTTTGTTTTTATTAGACTGGGCCAATTGGGATCTAGCTGAATTGAATGCAGCCTTCTTACTATGAAGGCACAAATAGCCTCCACTCATGTCCACTGTTCCATCCAAGCACACTTGAGGCAAATGCTTTCAGAAACCAAAAGGACTTAAATAAATTATGTATACAGGTTTTCTCTGCTAGTGTCATCTTAGCCTACTTTCTTTAGTTATTTGGGGGGAGGCGCAGTTACTTGTTGCTCTCCATGATATCTCGCAGGTCATACATTATACATGGAGCTATTCTGAATTTTGCATGCATACAATATGGCATTCAGTTAATCGTCACAGACACACTACGGTGCTCTGTGAAGCCAAGGAATAGCCTCAATATTCTTATTTCTTTGTGTCCACGAAACAGAAACTGCATCTACAATCGTAGTGATTTGTAAACGTTTTCTCACAGACACACACACACACAGACACACACACACAGACACACAGAGAGACAGACACACACCCACACACACACACACACACACACACACACACACACACACACAGAGTCAAAATCCATCAGCCTGACGTTTAAGCGTGCAGGTCAGAGCCGAGCATCCTCACCGTGCCAGTGGCTGTGCGTATCCACGGAGACAGATGTGGGCAGAGGCAGGAGAAGAGCATATTCACGTTCACAGACCAACTAAGAGCCGCGACTGCACAAACTGGGTCAGGGCTGCCGGAGCCATTCTTACAGAGGGAGGAAGACAGCCACGGAGGGGGGTGCAGACGTCACAGGCCCCACATGGATCCAAGCATCCAGCCGCAGTCGCATCCTCTGTCTGCAGCTGCTCAGGTTCCGGACGCGATGAATTCCACAGAGACTCCGATGGGAGCAAATCCACGAGCTTCTCACTTCCACACACGACGCCAGCTTTCTTCTACGAGAACACGACCTCGTCTGCACGAAGCACCGCCGCCTCGCCTCGGTGGAAAACTGGTCTACTCCTACTCCTCCTCCTCCTCCTCTTCCTCTCTCTGCCCAATTCACTGCTTTATCGCTCTATTTCTGTCTTTCTCTGACGCTCACCCATGTTTCCACTTCACTGCTCTCTCTCTCTCTCTCTCTCTCTCTCTCTCTCTCTCTCTCCTCTCTCTCTCAGCTGTGTCTCAGTGCTGCCCAGAGGATGCTGAACATGTGTTGAGTATGGGGGTTGGGACTGCTGACTTCATAGGTGGCACGCTGACTTTCCTCACTGGCAGGTTTAGGTCGACTGGCAGCGTGCGCTCACGTAGAAGCGTCTCACTGGCAGTTGCTTCAGATTAAATCTTCGGCTTGTCAATGCTCCTAATTCTGATTCAAACATCAGAGCTGTCATAAATGAGATTAAATGCTGGGATTAACTGCCACACCGCGCTTGCTCACAGGAAATCCAATTCAGTTGTATCCGTATGGCAAATCGCATGCACAACATATATTATATAAAGGCATATAGCAAGACCTTATCACTTTATTGAGGAACCCCACAACGAGCAGCTCCAAACCTCGTTCAGAACCAGACTCCATCTGCCTCACCCGGTTGGGACGAGAGGGAGAGGTGGGCTGGACTAATGGGAGAGAAAGGGGGGGGAGATACTAGGAACAGTTGTGTAACTGTCAAATTAGCTCTGTCACGCTGATTGTTATCATGAATATAAGAGTGATATTTATGTGTGATTAGCAGTGCTTGCTCATTGTGCTTGCTCATTGTGGGAGCTGTTGGGTTTATCTATAAACATTTTTAAAAGGCAGGGTCTTGACCTTCTATGTTAAGTGCTTTGAGATAACATTTATTGTGATTTGACGCTATACGAAATAAAATTGAATTGAATTAACACTAATAGTAGTTGTTGTCGTTGTTGCGTACTGTCAGATCTGGTTCCTGCAGAGATGCAGAATGAGCAAGAGAGATAAAAAGAGAGAGAAAGAGAGAGTAGAGAGAGAGATCCATTGAGTACTACAGTAAAGAAAGAGAAGGAGGAGGGGATGTGATTAAATTCACTGTCATTTAACTAAACGGCCCCACAAGACTGACAGAGGGGAAAAACAAACCCTACAGGCTCCGAACAGATACGCAGCACAAGAGTGTTTTTGTTTCCCCTCTGCACTGCTGCATCCTTCTCCAATGACAAGAGATGCATTTCTCCACATTATATGACAGTGCGGAGGGGAAGTAGAAGATGTGGGAGGCACAGAGTGTGTAGGGAAAAATGGACAGCCAGAGAGCGAGGGGGAGAATTGAGAAAGGGAGGGATGGGGAGAACAGAGAAAGCAACAAGAAAGAGTGGGAGAGAGAACATAGAGCTTTGGAATATTTATAGTAGGCTGATAGAAAGAAATAAGCTCCTCTATTTCTGTGCTGTGACACACGGTCACATCTCGGATGATAGGCTGTCAGGCGAAGTCATATCAAAGGGATGCTATGGTGCTTCTGCTGCAAGGGTGCACACACACTGCAGCCGCAGCATGCAGGAAGATGCATGTCTTTATTTCAAGCAGATTCCACCCACAATAAAATGGATCTTGGTTATAGGCTTCAGTGGGAAGTATCTCTGAAATGGATGTTGATTCAGGGATGTGCTGTAGAAGAATCCCTTCATCAAGGGAACGTTGACCTTGTGACAGTCATAAGAGCCATTCAAATGAGTCGCATAAACAATCGGGTCATTTGGGAGGCAGAGGAAGGGGATTTTTGTGAAATGTGAATTTAGTTGGATGTCTTTTTAGTCGTCTTCTTCCTGGTATGCGAGGTGTGTCTGTTGTCAAAACGGGCCTCTTTTCTTTGCTTGCTGGGGTAAAATGAGTTGAGTCTAAATTGATTTTATATGCAAGACATGTGATCATGCTAAAAATGTGCTTGCATTCAATTGTGTGTGTGTGGAGACAAGACCAGGATACCTCTGGGCTTATGCTGTGACCTAGATTGGGCCTTGATGCTCCCAAGCCTGGCAGGCTGAGTGTGTGTGTCTGTCTCTGTGTGTGTGTGTGTGTGTGTGTGTGTGTGTGTGTGTGTGTGTGTGTGTGTGTGTGTGTGTGTGTGTGTGTGTGTGCGCATGTGTGTGTGTGCGCATGTGTGTTTGTACCATCCATAGAGTAAATTTGTGAGCATGAAGCTCAAGATACAAAAGAGAGAGAAAGACAGCGGAGAGGAGATAGAATTGATGTATATGTGTCTGTGTGTGTGTTTGTGTCGGTGCGTGTGTCGGCGTGTGTGCGTGCACGCATGTATGTACGCATGAAATGAAGCTGCATTGAAGCCTGCTGCATTGCTTGTGTGACTAAGAGCCTCAGCTGGATGGCAAACAACGTGAATGTTCATGCAGTAAGAGCTTATCCATAGAAGCGTGCACACATTGATGAAAAATTACACAGCTTCTGCCTCACAGGGCAACCTTATGCAACGTCAAATGCTGCAAAATAAATAGTTACACAACATAACAAAAGGACCATAAATTAGAAGAAAATTGTGATTCAGGCTACCTTGGCTTGTCGTCAATGCATAGCAGCTATTACCTGTGTATGCAGAAGAGACAGTTCTTGCCAGTGGAATCATTACATTTCTTCACATATGGCTTTAGATATCATATGATACATCATATGATGCATTTTATGGCTTTTAAAACGTACCCCGACCGTGCCATTATGCTGCATTATATATTCCAAGTTATTATTACCTAATGACTGAAATCCATACATCCTGTCTCCATGAATGTGCTGCTATTTAATGTATTACTCTGCCCTTATGTAAGGAATGAGTGGAATCATCTCGCCCCAGTTAATTCCTGACTTGTCCTCTGGCCAAATACGCCTCTTTATTATTAAATGGTTAATCCTGTGCATCACAGCCTGACACTGTGTAAGAAATTGACAAGAAAACATTAGTTTCATATATTTTGTTGTGGTTAACAGCACAAATGATACAAAATGTAACATGTTTATCAAAGGATAAATGTTATTCCTGGATATTTCTAGAACATTCTGCCCATCACTTGTGATAAAAATAGCTGTTTCACACACACACTGTCATGCATGGTGAGGCTGATAGAGGAAGACTCACCAGTAAACACAAGCATCCAATTTTCTCAAAACAGGAAATAGCAAATATGCACGTGTGCATGCAGACGTATGTGCGCACACACACACGCACACACAAAAAATAGAGAAGATAGAGAAGAAATTCAGCAACCAGAATCTCATCTTTCACTTTCAGCATTATTGTAGGTACTCAAGAAAATAGTAACAGGAACATTTCAACTGATATTATCTATGATCAATATTTATTTACTCTAATATTTCCAGTGAAAAAATGTATCAGACACGACTGCTTGTCAACATTACAACAGTGGAGTTTTCATCTTTGAGCTATTTAAGGGAATCACATTGATCAATGCCATCAACAGATTCAAGTTAAAACTGACACGGAGCAGTACACAATCAAATGAACATTACACCATGAACAGTTTAACTAACCATTTGCCAAACACTTTGTTTGTTTCCCCATTCTGAAGTGGTGAGCCCAGACGAGTAGTGAGAATGAGTTTGGAGTTTTGTGAGTCCAACATATGCTGCAGGCATTGTTTGCTTGGCTAAGCAACTACTGCAGTATCCTGGCATGACTTCCAAAGCCGAAGAGCACAGTGTGAGCCAACTACATTATTCTGTGGGAATTACGGTTAAAGTAGACCCTCAGCAGCAGTATCATTAAAGGATCAGAAATGTTACGTTATGTTAAAACAACTTTATGTAGTATATTTCGGAGGCTAACTAACAATACAAAAAAACGCTGCTCCTTAGATTTCATATTTTCTACATGAATCATCAGCTGCTGAGCATGCCTGGAGCATGCAGCTTTAGCATCAGTAGTATTATATTAGCATAATATCATGTATGTAGACATGAAATGCATTTGAAGACCTGGCTTTCTTTAAAGTCAGCTGGGAACCTTTAAAGACAATTGAGTACTGGGTTATCAGCCAAGTCGCAGTCATGTTGTTGGTAAATTAGCTTATGCTAGTGTAACGGGGTAAATATTTTAATTGTTAAAATCCTGTTCAACTTGGAACTGCAGTCATTGTTTTTTGTGTATTTCTTTTATTTTGCCGTGTTTATTTTATTTTGAAGGGCCACAACAGGAACTTCCGGGGATTAGTGGGGATTAGCGGGAGAAAACCTCTTTTTTCCCTCAGATGCAGTTTCCACTACACCGAGTAAGTTGTGTCCCTTCTGTCTGTCAGTGTTTTAGTTAATTATGGTTAATTTAGTGTTTAATAATATGCATTTTTTGTAACTTTTCTTTTATAGATGATTGTGTTCCATTTGTGGTTACAGGTATGTGTGTTTATAGTAGTTTATGGCAAATCTATACGATCACGTGTCAGAGAGATGCAGTTTCCACTACACCGAATGATTGTGTTCCATTTGTGGTTACAGAGAATAAAGTTTAATTGTTCTACCAAGCCTCAGTCATGAGAGATGAGTGAAAAGAGCAGCAGTACAAGCACAGACCGTCACATTGGTGCCGTGACCCGGATAGCATCAATAAGCTCCTCCGACACTGGAAAAAGCTGAAAATACAGAATGGGATTCTGTACAGGCTAAGAAAAGATAACCGGCTGAACAAGAAGCTGTCCCAGTTCATTGTGCCAGATGGCCTTAAGTCTCAGATTCTCCTTGGGCTCCACGACAATGCTGGTCATCAGGGCCGTGCACGAACCCTTTCCCTCGCCAGGGAGAGGTTTTTCTGGATCGGAATGGAAAGAGACATAATTAACCATGTACGTCGATGTGAGAGATGTGTAGTTGGCAAGACCCTTGAACCTGAAGGCCGTGCACCTCTTGAAAGCATTCAGACATCTGAACCAATCGAACTGGTGTGCATTGACTTCTGGACCGCTGAACTGAGTGACAAGAAAACCGTTGATGTTTTGGTCATCACTGACCACTTCTCTAAAATGGCACACGCCTTCCCCTGTCAAAGTCAATCTGCGAAACACGTTGCACGCCGATTGTGGGATGACTTCTTCTGTGTCTATGGCTTTCCCAAGAGGATTCACTCAGATCAAGGTGCCAACTTTGAGAGTAAGCTCCTGAAGGAACTTTTGGAGATGGCAGGGGTGCGGAAGTCTCACACCACACCTTACCACCCGATGGGTAATGGTGTCACAGAACGCTTTAACAGGACTCTCGGGAACATGTTAAGAACTCTTCCCCCAGTAGCAAAAGCCAGATGGCCCCAGGTGTTGCGGACGCTCACTTTTTGCTACAACTGTACGATACATGAGACAACCGGCTTTGCCGCATTTTATCTCACATTCGGACGGGTTCCACGTCTTCCTATCGATATCATGTTCCAGTATGTGTTACAGGATGACAAAGTGATCTGCCAGAATGAGTTTGTCTCTCGGTTGAAGCAGGACTTGTCTGAAGCATCGCGGATGGCTCGGAAACACAGCTTTGATGAGCAAGCACGTCACGCCAGGCTGTATAACCGCAAAGTCAAAGGCTCTCCACTGGCTGTGGGTGATCGAGTTTTGCTGGCCAACCGTGGTGAAAGAGGCAAGAGGAAGCTCGCTGACAAATGGGACTCTACACCATATGATGTTGTGTCGGTGAGGTCAGGAATCAACGTGTACAGGATAAGAGATGCTCTAACTGACAAAGAGAGAGTTGTGCACCGGAACCTCCTTCTCCCAGTTGACTTTCTTACCTTGGATGTGCCTGAAACTCCTGCTTCCCTTATCGACTCAGATGACGGGGATGTGGCATGTGGAACTGGTCAAGGCTCCGAGGAAAGGAACAATGTGGTGGTTACAACCGGACTATGGACTGGCTTATGGACTCACCAGACCCAGATCCTGTCAGTGTAGTTGACTCACCAGAGCCAGATCCTGTCAGTGTGGTTGACTCTCCAGACCCAGATCCTGTCAGTGTAGTTGACTCTCCAGACCCTGTCAGTGTAGTTGACTCACCAGATCCAGACCCTGTCAGTGTAGCTCACTTATCAGATCCAGACCCCGTCAGTGAAGCTCACTTACCTGATCCAAACTCAGTTAGCGTGTCTCAGTTAACTCCAACAGATGATGTTGATGAGAACCCTGCTATTTGCACACAACCTGATAGTGTTCATACAGGCCTTGAGGGTTTAGTTACAAGCAGATATGGGAGACACATTAGACCTCCTAAAAAGCTGATTCATAAGATGTCACACAAGGTTGAGAATACCTTCCCTGTTTCAAATCCTGTTTTTGCATTCTTCCATAGACTATTTGAGGTTTAGACGAGGTTTAAACAAGGATTTTTTTTTCATTCCAGTTTTGTGTTGGTAATGTCCAACTAGTATTTGTATTTTTTGTAAATTTGGAGTATGTAATGTGTATTGCCTTGAGTGTGATGTTCAGGAGATGTAAATGGCATCTTCTACTAGTCTGTTAAAGGTATTGGGCTTGGTACCTCCCTATCCTTTTACGCTCCTTCCAGGAGGATTTGTATCGACTGTATTTGACATCAGTGATTTGGTTTCACTTAAAGTAGCTCCAAATTTTTTTTCCTTTTCTATTGTTGTTTGGATAATGCTTGGGATTTGTCTGGGGTTGAACAGAATTTTAGGGGGGTGTATGTAACGGGGTAAATATGTTAATTGTTAAAATCCTGTTCAACTTGGAACTGCAGTCATTGTTTTTTGTGTATTTCTTTTATTTTGCCGTGTTTATTTTATTTTGAAGGGCCACAACAGGAACTTCCGGGGATTAGTGGGGATTAGCGGGAGAAAACCTCTTTTTTCCCTCAGATGCAGTTTCCACTACACCGAGTAAGTTGTGTCCCTTCTGTCTGTCAGTGTTTTAGTTAATTATGGTTAATTTAGTGTTTAATAATATGCATTTTTTGTAACTTTTCTTTTATAGATGATTGTGTTCCATTTGTGGTTACAGGTATGTGTGTTTATAGTAGTTTATGGCAAATCTATACGATCACGTGTCAGAGAGATGCAGTTTCCACTACACCGAATGATTGTGTTCCATTTGTGGTTACAGAGAATAAAGTTTAATTGTTCTACCAAGCCTCAGTCATGAGAGATGAGTGAAAAGAGCAGCAGTACAAGCACAGACCGTCACACTAGATAGCTACCGCAAATAAAAGCAGATAGCGACAGCTGAAAAAGTCCCTTGTGTGTCTACTGCGTAGATGTTGCCTGTCATGTCACAAGAATTTCACTGCTCCGATGACACTGTCATTGGTGCATGTGACAATAAACTTTGATTTGATTTGATTTGTCCTTCTATGCAAAATCAGACCTACTCAGTCACAAATTACTCGGAATTTTTAGAGGTAAACTGTCATGTAAACTCAACTACATATGTGCAGCACATGCATGAAAACGTGATAAATGGTAACAGAGGTGTGGTAGATTGAACAAGCGATGACTTGTCTTGATAATAACAGTGACACAAAACAAAGATTGTGCTACTTTATTTGAGGTTTCAAAGGTTCAGGCAAAGATTTTTTACATACGGATCCTGCGCTTCTCTTTCCAGAATTCAGCAATCCCTTGAGACAGTGCTAACTCTGCTAAGCCCCTGCACTCATGGGGAGTGAACCCTACCAACGCTGTGCCCTTTGTGCCAACCCCCTGCCTCCCTGCCAGCTCCATGACTCTTGCTGTGATGAAAGAAGCCGGGGCATGATAGTAAGGCTGTCCTTCAATGTTGAAACACGGCCAGGGTTCATCTGCACCCATGTGAGTAGGCAGGCTCCCCTTCACGCTTTCGACATTACAGGCGATTTCCACAGCACCCTCATGTGGCAGAGCCAGCACCTGCACCCCTGGTACGCCCCCAGGGGTCGACGTCCTGATGGCTGTGGCGATGCTACGTCCTATGGCGATGTCCTGAGTGTCGATCGTGACATTGCAGTTCATGACGTATGGACTGGCCCCAACGCCTAGAGGACAGACAATGCAGAGCTACAGAACACTTGTTTTTGATTTTCTTTGTGAGAAAATGCAATTAACAGTTTTGTTAGACATTGCTGGCTGTTCATCAAGTATTTGTCTTTTTCTGTCCATAAAGAAGAGTTTTAATCCACAACCTTCTCTCATGAGCAAAAATCTGACTTAAAACTAGAGAAAGAATGATAATAATAATAAATAATAATGTGACATTTTGACATTTTAGTCTGATTACGTCACACAACAAAACTGAAAATTGTTCCAACTCTAAAATGAGTCACATGAATCAGAAATTGTTTCAAAATTGGGCTCATAGCAAACAGAGTCCACCTGGCTTTAGAGCTCTTTTATCTTACATATTTCATGTGAGTTTTGTATTGTTGGGGCATTGTTACAATCTTATTTGGCTATGTTGATTTGCCATTAATCTGGTCAAACTAGAGGAGAGAGGTGGCCTGTGGTCAGGCTGGAACATACAACAATTTTGTATAAATACAGAGATAAAGTCAACAGCATTGTATTATCCTAGCAAAGACATATTGTAACCTGCCCTTCAGGCTCAAAAATGTACATACGTCAGCATGTCTGGGAGATTCATTTTTACATTTTTGGCACACTCTGTCTCACCTGTGAGGCCGTATCTTTTCTGTGGCTGCGGCCCCATGTCAACCTGGATCACCTGCAAGTCTGTCGTCTTCTTGAACCAGCCCATGTCCTTCCTCCTCTGTGCCAGCCCGCGCTGAAGGGGGGAGTCTGCCCAGCCAAACAGGAAGGCAGTGGTGCCATGGACCCTCTCTATCAGTCCCTGAGCCACAGCTGAGCCCGGACGAGTACACAGACATGTTAGTTAATTAGACAAATGGAGTGCATGTTATCATATGCACTTTCAAAGACACAGGAGCAAGAGGAGCGTGACAGACTAAACACACCTGAGGGAATACAATTCAGACAGAGGGGGAAATACAGAGACATGGGCCATTTGTTACATGCATGCACACATACATGCACACTTGGCCACATGCTGAGTTATTGCTCATCCTCTGCTAGACACGTGGCTGCTAAGTCAGCTGCTAAATTGTGAAAATAATCAGAAGCACAGGAAGCAAAAGATTTCACATCATTAGCCACTACCTCTCCAGACATACTCAGGAAGGGCTGTGAGAAAGCAAACGTCCGGGTGAGAGCTTCCAGACTTTTCCCAGAGTTCTCTCTGCTAGGGCTCCAGTAAAAAGTCTGGATTATGTTTGAATGAGCCAATGTGAGAGAACAGCAGGGGGACCTCCGCAGGGTTAACTGCGACCAATACGTTGATGACGTTTAACACTCAACAGTTGCAAAAATGAAAAAAAGAGTTTGTGGTGATGAGGGCAGACGCCTGTGTTGATTTGCTGAAAACAAAAACATGTGCTCTCCACAGCAGAATTAATACATTACATCCTTCCTCTGCCTGCACCAGCCCTAACCTGAACGCTGCAGAGATTTCTGTGTTGTTGGGAACGCGTCTGAGCAGAGAGCCGACTGCTGCAATGTTCTTGTGGGGGAATCAAATTGTGCGGAAAACCTCCGGAGTTCTTGTTTCAAAACGGCTATGATATGTTACATGTGACACAAACACAAACACAAACATGCACAAATGGCATCTCACCTCGAGCCTCCTTAGCACATTCCTCCACTCGCACCTCCTCCCCCAGTGGGTAGATGGGTATGAGGTCGACAGCACCCATGCACGGGTGCACACCTTTGTGAGCGCACATGTCAATCAGCCCGCAGGCTTTCTCGCATGCAGACAGAACTGCCTCCCCTGAAAGACATAAAACAAATCAAACAAAAGGTGCATGAGATATTCTGTCAAAGTGAAGCCCAGATGTGATGTGCGTGAAATGTTTTTGATTATCTGATGCAGTTATTTTGTTGTGTTACAGTTTTGTGCATTAGATTAGGTGGATTAATTTGTGTTTAAGAGAGCGTAGAGTACAGAAGTCTAACCCTTCACAGCTTTGTCTTCATTGTCAGAAGGTTGTGTTTCGGATACGTATTCAATAAGATAAACTTTTCACTATGAGCTTTGCTCATCCAGATTTTTTTGTGTTTAAATCCCTGACAAAGCTTATTAAAGGATTAAATTCCCCTCAGAGGATTTAAAAACAGGGCACAGAAAATGAATCCCTACTGTAGCAGCAGAAATACAACAAAGACAAAGTGTCTATCTTTCCCTCAGAGCAGCAAAATAAATGAAAAATGGCAAACAAATATAAAGATTCACTACTCACTGATGGAGTCAATGCTGGCCACAATGGTGATGACCGAGCGGTTGTAGTCATGATCATTAAAGATGTTCAGCACTGTGGTCCCCTCTCGTCTAGCACCTGATGAATAGCAATTACAAACAATTCTGATGTAAAATCATGTTTTTGTTGTTAAACTATGAGTGTATTGCTCGACAGGCAGTGTGGTCACAGTCTCGATTCAGGGGTTGCATCCTTCGGAGGCTGCATTAAAGAAAGATTGTGTCAAACCGATGCAACTAGACTGTCCCCATTTGCTGACAAATGTTACCTTTCACCCCCGAGCAACGGAGGCTCCACAGAGAGGATCTTACCAGTCCAACATATCACATGACTAATTGCGCTATTTTGACAAACCGTTTTCAAAGAATTAATGGAAACAAAAAGCAAGATGAAAACATCAGCAGAATCTTTTTTTAAGCTGTTGTTACTCAATCAAACAGCTAATGGTACACATGTTATTTAAACATCTTCATGACTTTTCAAAATAAAATCTCCATAATTCAGCTCAATATAAAGCATTACAGCAACAAAACAAACGTTGGGCTTTTACTTCGAAAACAACTTGCTAAAGAGGAAGGAATTCTGTGAATGTTGGCATGACAGACATCAGCACCAGTGATTCCTGTGAATGTCTGTGTCAGTCTGATATGGTGTAATAAAAATAATCAAATTATCTAAATGATCTGGCGGGACAGACAATATTGCTGGGGAGACAGTTTTGATCAGCAGTTTGACCCAGTTGGCGACCGCAGCTGTAGTTTATCTGAGAACAGAGAAGAAGCCATGTTCAACTCCGTCCACAGACTAAAGGCACACTGCCCCCTCCCCACAAACTGCTACAGAGCATGGTCGTCTTATTCAAATTTGAATAATATTGAATGTATCGTGGGTCCGAATTTGTGGGGAAGATGCAGAGCTTGTGCACTTAAAAGCTACTTTCACAAAAGCCAAGGTTTGACATGTAAGTCATAACTCATATGTTTCCTGATACAGACGAACAGTGTACTTGCCTTCGGTGTTGTACAAAGCTGCCGTGGCCACAGTCTCCACAAGGTCTTTCCGGCGAGCCTCAGAAACGTTGAGGAGACAAGCCACCAGTCGTCTGCCTAAGGAGCTGGACGCCATGTTACTGCAATAGTGATAACACTGATTTACTTCTTAGTCTGTTGCAAAGAGTGCAGGACTTAAATATGAGGTGCACTGACAATATTGGGAAAAAAGGCTAAATAAAAGCATAGTGATTTATAATTTTCCACTCACAACTAAAATTAAACTGGACAGAAATAGCCAAGATAATGAATGTGTTAACTCCAATGCATCAAGACAAATGTTCAAGTAAGACAGTAATGTTCCTCTTGAAATGAATAGTTGAATTCACAAGCATTAAAGCACACTGCTTCTCAGTTCAATACACTAAGAGGCTTCGCTTTTACTGTGAGACTTGGTCTGGTACAACCAGTTGCCTATAGTGGCTTCTATTGGCCAGTGTAAGCTAACTTTACAGAGATATCACTGTGTAATTGAACCTAGTCTCACTCGGCTGACTCAATGATTCCGTATGACAAATTGTGATTCTGTAGTTTTAGCTTTTATCCATCCATCTCATAATCATAACCTGTGGCTACATGCGCACCAAAAATGACACAGTTTCACTTAAAATGTGACTGATATTTATTTATTTTTCATTTTTGTACCTGTTCATTTAAGTTTGCCCTTATGTGCATTTGTGGCAATTATATCATCTTGGCTATTTGTCGCTGATAGTGGATAAGTTCTCTATGGCCATAGAACAGAACATGCTATGTGTCAACTGTTTATTTCAGATGAATAATTGCTTTTAATCAACAGTCCATCAATAGTTTGAGGAGCAGCCTTTAACCATAGAACAAGTAACAGATTCCAGCTCCTCCGGGATGGCACATACGTGCGGTCGCAAGAAGGTTGACTGTGTCTCCCAGTGCATTCTCAAGAGCATGGGGGAGATACCAGAAGACCAGCTGTTACACAAGGAGACATAAGGAGGGCATTAACCCAGCAGCAGGACCGGTATCTGCTCCTTTGTGCAAGGAGGAACAGGAGTAGCACCTCAAGAGCCCAACAAAATGGCCTCCAGCAGGCTACCGGTGTGCATGTTTCTGACCAAACTGTCAGAAACAGACTCCATGAGCATGACATGAGGGCCTGACGTCCTCTAGTGGGACCTGTGCTCACAGCCCAGCACTGTGCAGCTTGATGGCGTTCACCAGAGAACACCAGAAGTGGCAGGTCGACCACTGGCCCCCGTTCTCTTACAGATGAGAGCAGGTTCGCACTGAGCCCATGTGACAGGCGTGAAAGAGTCTGGAGAAGCTGGGGTGAACGTTATGCTGCCTGTAACATCATCCAGTATGACCAGTTTGGCGGTGGGTCAGTGATGGCCTGGGGAGGCATATCCTTGGAGGGTCGCACAGACCTCAATGTCATAGCCAATGTTAGCCTGACTGCGGTTAGGTAAGAAGGTGCAGTGGGCACTGGGTTCCTCCTGCCCAGCCTCATGTGGCCCTCATGAGTTCATACAAGCACGTGGGGGCCATACCCACTACTGAGTCACATTATGAAATTGTGCTTTGATTATCGGTGTGGTTTTGAATCCAGCCCACAATGGGTCGATGATTGTGGTTTTCATGACAGTTGTTATGTAATTTTGTTCTCAACAAATTTTCAACTTTAATAATTTGTTCATCAAAATCTGATGTGCAATTTAAGTAATCTAATGTAAGTTTCTGGAGTGGTGTAAATCAGTGTAACATGTGAGTCACAGTATGTTGCAGAGTCCAGGTTACCTTTCAACTGATGAACACTCGTCTCCTGCATATGTTAGATTTGGAAGTTCAATGATTCCAAGAGTTGAATAGAGTCGTCCGATGTGGCCTGTGGGAACTGTTATTACACTGAGTAGCGCTGCTCCATATCAGTGGTGTGTGTCTGTTACAGATCAGTTCAAAGTCCAGCCTGGTGTAAACGAACTCACTTCATGGACCTGATGCACGCAGGTTAGAAACATGTCACGGAACTGGGCATACCTACATTGGTTGATATCTCTTTCAGAAGTGACATGTGCAGATCACGAGGAAAACACTCACTGAGTTTTCTGACTTCAGTGCAGCAGCCAATCCACGCTCGTCCAGCTCCACGACACAAGTAGCATGAGTAGCTAATGACGTGAGAGTTCAGTGCAAGATGCTTCACTCCTGTTTACAACCGACTGGAAAACGTCTCAGAAAGACGGAGCACTTTGTTTTTAACCTGAAACATGTTGTATAGTCTTTTCTCACTCTGTGTATTTAGTATGAAGTATTTTGAATGAAATATTGTTTTTATTTAAGTATGAATGCATATGTGAGTCTATGGATAACGTGTTTCATGACTGTTTTGCATATTTTACATGCAGGTTAAATATGATTTTATTCATTAGTGTAATCCTTTCTCTATTCAATCACACTTTCCTCTCACTTGTTTCTATATAGTTAATTAATCCTCAGCCCTCACCAGACTGCTTAAAAAAGTTGAAGTTGGCATTAAACTTTAAAATGGTATATTTACTTCCTTTATTTTAAACTGTGCTTTCTACATTTTAAATTGACTTATTTTAAATGTATTTCTGTGGTGTTCTTAAATTACCCGGCAAATCAATCTGAATCTACCTCTGTGTATGAAATGTGCTTTATAAATAAAACTGCCTTGCCTCTGCCTGAACGGAAAGTGTGTTGTTGCCGAACGCGGAAGTACAAAGAAGTGCATCCTCTCTACGCTCCGGTGTCTGTGGAGCAGAACAGACATGCGCACCACTGCTAAGCAGCTTCCGTGCTCGTGTTTAGACAAACAGCGCCTCTGGGTGGACAGGAAACGGTAAACACTGTCATCATGAGACAAACTCTACGTTTCAGGTGTCCAACTGTCCCAGCTGGAGACAGACGACGGGTAGAAGACGGTGTGTAAAGCGACATATTGTGGTTTTAGCATCTTGACGAGGCTTTGATGTTAGCTGCAGATAACGTGATGCTGCGGCGCTAGCAAAGAACAGCTATCGATAGTTACCACGCTAGCGTCCAGCAGCAGCAACATGGAGCGATTGCGGTAAGAAAGAAGTCGTTTTTCCGATTTATTTGAGCGTCGCTGCTTCCTCCCCGAGCAGCTGCGGTGGGTGCTACTCTGTCAACTGTGGCCAAAGCAATGACCTCTGTCGCAGCGACATCCTCCGAGCCTCCGCCGGGGCTGCGAGCAGCGGCCAGCCGAGATGCGTGCTCCGGGAGCCCGCTGCAGAGGCTGCCTGCGGTGCCCGGAGCCCCCCCGAGCCGAGTGAACGACCTGCTGCTGCTGCGGCGTCACTCACACAACCAGGGGGACCCGGCCCCGGAGGAGAAGAGCAGCAGGCATGTGGTGTTTTTCCACGGAGATATACAGGTGAGTGGGATGGAGGAGGGATCTAAAGTCATCCAGGGGGGTGAGGGTTCGCAGACTCACGATCATTGGAGCTGTCAATCAAAAGTCGTCACAATGATTCGATCATCTTTAGTCCCACATTTTCGATTCTATCTGATGTTATTCCTGCAGTTTTCCCCCTCTCTTATTGAGGGGTTAAGGGCAGAGGAAGTCGCTAATTGTTAAGCCCCATTAGGCAATTTGTGATTTGATAATATGGGCTATACCAATATAATTTGATTGATTGATATTCACTGATGTCCACAGTGAACCTGAGACAAACCAGTAAACTCTTGTCAGAGGTGATTGTTTCTGCACAGCTCCAGTACTACCTGTGAGATAAAAGCTGATTCAAGTTCAAACGGGATTTTTGTTTCTTACAGACTGATTGTAAAGACCATGAACACTAAACTTTGAGTGCAAAGACCACATAGCTCACATACTGTAAATGAACAGTGAATATATATGACCCTTATTGGACAACTGATGCCTATCTTGCAGATGTTAAGTTTTAATGGCTTTTACAAAGCATGTGACACCTAATTGGTGTCACATGTTACTGTTAAAGATTATAAGCAGAGAAAGTGATGTTTTTTGTTTCATTGCTTCATAAGAACCCAGCTCAGGGAACAATGACCTGCACATAACCGTAGGCAGTAAGTGGAGAAGCACTGTTGGGCTCCTGTTATAATAGGTTAGGTTTCCTCTCACTGGGAGAGTAATGAGTCTGCTGTAACTTTAGGACACAAATCTGAGAGAGGACTTCCCCGTGTGAGGTTAGGTATCTGACCCTGTAGCACTGGATGGCTTTCAGCGATGTTTGATATCAATTGAAGTTTATTTTGATGGATGTTCATTAAAGTCTGTTTAGAGCTTAGTGATGAAGTCAAAGCATTCCACTGAAAGCAGCACTTCTGTCATCACAAAATCAAATCCTATCACACAGCATATACTGCGCATCAGGAACATACAATAACGACATGTGGGCCCATGGGTGCATTGTGATTCGTGGTGTCACTGCAGATATTGCTGTTTGTGTATTTGGCTGTGGGCTCGAACAGTGTTTTCAAAGTCAAACACCGAGGTAAGAGCTAAAACTGTCATTGTTTTTATCTGAGTAAAGCTCAAAATTAACAAAACTTCAATATCCAGAATACCACAGTTTAAGGAGTTTATGGTTTGGAATCACCAAATAATGGACAGTTATATGTTGCACACTAAATGAACACTATAGTGAGAGTATCAAAACACTATATATCCATTCAGATATTCTGCAACACAAAGATGTTGGCTGAATCTAATATGTGTGAACATAATAACAACGTGAAAATCAGGAATCGGTCGTACCCTTTACCTATTCACTGTATTAAGAACATTATTTATTAGACAACTGAGCTGTCAATCCTGATGTTTCACCCTGTTTTTATATAATTTATAACTAATTAAAAACAAACTTGTTAGAAAAATGAACACTTGAATACACATAAGTGTGATAACAACTACCTAAAATGACAAAAACCATCTATGACAAAATGTATTTAAAGTGTACTTTGACTTTGTCCCATCCAATAATCCCCCTTTTCCACTGGTCAAAAAATCCACTTATTCCAGATAACCTCTGGCTTGTGTCTGCAGTGGGAGTGGATACAATCAGAATTCACCCCTGGGTCAAATGATGGCAGTAGTCCCAGGTTTTAATCGGCTCAGGTTCAGATTAGCAGTGATGGAAACTCTTGTGAATGCGCTAATTTCCTCTTTATTTTTGCAGTCTAGATGCAGATGCTGCACTACTGCATAACATTAAGATGCACATTGAACTTCTAGGCATCTGTGCGCTACAGCCACCAACAGAGGTCGATGATTTTATTTTCATCAATGACAAACAATATCACTGTTCAAGGTGTCCTGAAGAATTATCTTTTCAGAATGAAACATCATAATTAAAAAAAGAAATGTGTTTGGAGAAACTGCTAGGCGATCAGTAAAGAGGAGGGGTGTTTCTGAACACATGTGCAGTTGTGTGCCAGCCTTGTGATGGCTGCAGCTTTTGGATTGTACAAAGCTGTGTCAGATATCCTTTGTTTAAATGTTTAAGGAAGTTGAAGAGTTCTTACTCATCGAGTGCATGTGTCTAGATGAGTGACAGAAGCTCAGGCATCACACTTGTCTTTCTTTTCAAATTATCTAGCGGGTTAAAGAGCCTCCTTCATTAATTCTGGCTTTTCAGGTGTCCAGTTCCTCTGTTCACTGTCCTCATCTGCAATTCATTAGGCAACTTTCTCCACAAGTGTTAATATTCCCACAGTGTCCTGGTATTTCCCAGGAGATGCTCATATACACTGGACGCCGTCACCGCACGATTCCATATAAATAAAAAGAATGAAGCCTCTGTGTTCTGGACCACACACCGACAGTGTGACAGCACACTGAGAAGAAGCTGCTGATGGAACTAATTAGGTGGACCAAAGGGCAGACTCACCACGGCTGTGACCAGCAGTGGTGTCTTTTGGTCACAGATACAAAACGACTTGTATGATATCATGGAGAAATAAATATGTGTGTGTCCTGTCTTAAGGTTTTAAGTGTTTAAAGGCCCATTGACCTAGCCACTGCAAATCCATCTCCTCCCCAACAAGAGTTAAGTTATACAACATGCTCTCGTTGCATCGTGTGAAGCTGTGTAAGATCTGTGCAAACAGACTAATTTTAGACAGACTGCAGGATCAGCTGATTATACTTAGACACAAGTAAATGCAGAGTCATGGCTACATGACCATATCCTACTTTCTGCGTTAATCCAGTGTGTGCAGGTACAACATGTATTTAGATTGTAAGAGTCTATTTGTGTGTGTTGTTTGTGCAGAACTTCCAGGAGGAGATGGCCGTGCAGCCTGAGGGAGCTCTGTGGCTCTCCTGGAGTCTGGAGCAGGTGGCCCTCACTCTGGGCAGACGGTTCCCCGACCAACACGTTTGGGTGGTCAGAGCCTCACGCATGTATCTCCACAAGTTCAGCTGCTACCGCAACTTTGTGGAGAGCAACATGTTCGGGGCACCAGAGTACTCACCTGACTTTGGAGCGTTTCGACATCTCAGGTTTCTGGCCTTGTTTTCTGCTCATGTCTGCTGGATTCTATTTTACATGATGAGTTTTAGCCTATTTGAAGTGAAGACACTTTCATCTCACACACTCATTAGGTAGAGAGGTGACGTGAAGGTTCCATTCTCACACATTTAGCTTTAGAACATACAGTAAGCACATTATAAATTCCTACACTTAAACTGTGCTGTAATTATTGTTTACATGAGAGGTTCATTATGCTGAATAGAAGCCTTCATTTTATTTATATGACTCAGATGACATCACATGCTATCATTTGAAAATAAATAGTCCTTTTCATTTGGAAAGGTCAGAGTCATATGATACAATGGTTCTCTTTCATATCGGTCATGTTAAATATGAAAGCACAAAGACTGGAAATGAGGAGGATGATTTTTTTATATATACAAAATAATGCACTTTACAGTACATCAGTAAATACCAGGAACCAGTTGAGTATTAAAGCCGACGGACACATTCAGCTTCATGATTTACTTGTGTTATTTACTTATAATGTATAGCTGCGTATACTGTAGATGCTGACACACTAATCATTTTGAGAAATAGAAACAATATGATGAATTTAATAAGTAGTACCAACGCTATTTTGTTTGATATCCCTCCAAACGTTCAAAAAGCTGAACTGTCAAAGAGAAGTTGCAAATAGTCTGAGAGACACATAGTCAAAGGTAGATGCCTCAAAAATGTCCATAGACTCTGAAGGTATCACAACATCTGCATGAGCTTTATAACATTAGGACGTACTGCAGCCTGTACTGCTGGAATGATTCCTTGCATTGAATCTGGTGTTTCTGTTTGCAGGGCTCTACTGAGCAACGGCATGGAGCGAGCCAACCTTCCAAACCCCCTCCAGCCACAAGGAGGTGCTGATGGCATCCCCTCAGAGTTTTCACTGATGCTGGTTGGCTTCAGCAAAGGCTGCGTGGTGCTGAACCAGATGTTGTACGAGCTGGGCGGGGCCCGCGCTGACCCGCAGATGTCCCCTTTCATTAAATGCCTCTCTGCCATGTACTGGTTGGACGGTGGCCACCCGGGGGGCAGTGAGACCTGGGTGACAGACAAGCGGGTGCTGAAGGAGCTCGCTGCCAGTGGGGTGTCAATTCACGCCCATGTAACCCCTTATGAGGTGTGCGACCCAATGCGGGCCTGGGTGGGCCGCGAGCATGGACACTTCATCAAAACCCTGGAGGAGTTCGGGGCCTGTCCGAGTAAGAAGCTGCACTTTGAGGAAGAGCAGCCCTCCATCGAGAACCACTTCAGGGTCATCCAGGAGTTTTGAGTGTGGTTCGGAGTGGCCATGAGCACATGAAGAGCGCACACGCACGCCTCTCTATAGTTGTGAGGACACTCATTGACATAACGTATTCCCTAGCCCCTTACCCTATATCTCATATGTGAGGAGCAGCCAAAATGTCCTCACAATGATGGTTTGGCAAAATCGGCCCTCATAACTATAGATGGACATGCATACACTTACACACAGAGAAACCTGAAAACTGAATGTCCAAGCATCACTGAGCGCTTTAGATAGTCTTCTGGAGATTTCAGGGTTCAGACTTAAGAGCATGTTACAGATGCTGGTGTGTTATGTTTCCTTTCTGCTGCTTAATGCCCTCAATCTGAGGGGGAATGATCAGGTAGCCTTCCTTAGTCTCAGCTAGAAGACCTTGGATAAATGGAACATTCACTCTCTTCTTTCAGGGGCTTTCCTAGAGGCTTTTGTTTTTGTGTATTAATCCATATTAATAATAGTTATTTAAAAATAATGTAATGCAGCCTTTGAAAGCTGATGTGGACATCCATTACGCTAAACATGTCTTCCTCAGACTTGTTTAGTCTTCAATGATCCTAGATTGTCTAGTCAACCAGTGGGCGATGGATGAAGCCACGTACACAGGCAGAACATTAAAACCGGTTCTGTCATTCCCTCAGTGGGAAGAATGTGTCAGAGCTTTCCTGTTTGAGTGTCAGGTTGCTTAGTTACCAACATAAACAAATCTGCTTGTTATTGTTACTCTTGTCTTATCGTAAATGACACAATCTCCCCTCAAGATTCATTTAGTAGTGGAGGATGTGGAATCTTAACGAGGTTAATGATCATGTGGACGTCGAGGTGAGATTTTCTCAACTGCTGTGAGTAAACTTTAAAACTCCTATGACAACATTGTTTGACATATCACCTGACTTCCTGACAATTAAACCTTTTTGTTTTGTCACTTTTTTCTAAATATCAACAAACTTTAATTTTCTCAATTTACTGTTGATTAGATTTGTTTCCTCATAACACATTTTTCATGTTTTTGACAATATACAAAATTACCTATATAAATAAAAGGTTAGAAGTAGACAGATCAATGCTGTTCACGATGTAAACATTTGCCAAAATATATGCACAAGTTAATATATGAAAGGTATTTAGTAATTTGATTTAAATCATTTGACCCTGCTCCCCAGTTATGTGTTAATATACAAATAGTAATGTACATTGCTGTATGTAAAATGACACATTCTTGCTAGTTGTCTGAGATGTGATGAGACCGCTGCTTCTGTCAGTGTTGGCAGCATGTGTATTAACTTGTATGTTGTCTTCCAGTCTGTATGTATCTGTAAGCGTATGTAGCACCTTTGCACTGTGCTGACGACTGCAGCTCATTTCACTGAATGTAACTTCAGGGCATTCCATTGTGTTTACTCCTTGTGTGTAAGCGTTGGGTTGTTTACCTACTGCACAGCCAACGGAACACACTGTGCTTCTAACCATCTGCTTGGTGACTGGTGCACATTGACACCACGCCACTCTGTTCTCTTCTGTCCCGTTAACGGTTAACCAGTGACAGAGCATGGATCACGCCTTCAGCCCTGTTGAATCAGCAGGTGGCAGCAGTTTGGATAAAGAAAGTAAAGAAAATAAAGAACTGAAAAGCAAAACATGTTTTTTCTTTCAATGAACAAAAGACCACATGCTCCATCAGATATTTTCTACAATCTTTAATGAGCTTTTTCAGTTTGTTTTGCAATGCCTACATATTAGCCTGCAGTTGATCAGAATATAACACAGATTATGTCTTTTCTTTTAGTCATTTCAGATGCAATCAGAATGCTCATACATTAAAAATATATATAAAATGCAAAATAAACAAACATCTCAAACATGTATTTGCTTGTGCTTGTGGCTGGTTTGACATAAGTCTACAGTGACCTTCAGTCTGTCTGCAGTTAAAGAAAAGTGTTAGGTGACATCAGTGGTAGTTCAGGACCGCCAGCTGAGCACCTCCCGTTCACACGATGAGCAACCAGGCACCGAGGCCACCGGGTGACTAGCTTCTGGAAATAACAGTACAATAGTTGTACAAAAACCTACACCACAGCATAAGTCATGTTCAAGTGACAGATAAACAATTCCGGCAAACACGAGCCACTTGTGTCCGACCCGTTCATGCATTTCGTCATCCTGTAGAGAGATCCCTGACATCACTGCACTGCAAAACAAGTCCATCCTCCCTGCAGACTCTGCTGCAACAGGAAAAGCAGCTTCATTTGTTTCTGTGCAACTGAGTTTGAAAGTTTATTTTTCAAAGTTAACCCTTGAGAAACTTTCTTAATCAGCCTGAATTGAGATTTTTAAGGTGCAATTGCACATCTAGATACAGTATTAGGTAGAAACATGTGACCAGACTTAAAGATGTCACTCTTGAGATGAAGTAAAATCCAAGCTTATTTCTTCATACAGTGTAAAAAGAGACAATGTGGCATCTCCTGTTTCCATAATCTGACAGTCTGCTGGTTTGGAGTCGAAAACTGCTCACAGAAGAAAACACATCTTTTACAATGTGGTGCTCCAGTTTGAAAGGATGACATCATGAAGATGAGAGCATGGCTGTGGCTGGAGACGCCCATCTCCCGCACAAAGGCCTTTGTCTCCGCTGGTGACAACAACAAACAAATACAACATGGACCTATTCCGTTTGGCACCTCGCAACTACAAGAGGAATGTTTGGAGGTTAACAGCAATCACAGTTACTGGTGCTGCACTATAGAGGTGGTGGATTTTTTTTTCATTCAAGTATCACTTGAACAAAAGATGGCACTTCCTGTGAGTGAACAGCATTACATATGACATTACAGTTACTCTTTTGGCAGCCACTTCCAAGTAAGTGCCTCCTATTTCACGTGATACAGTGTGTCTGTTTCACTTCTTGAGACAAACATCAATCTCCGTTTTTTTAAACCTTGCATCATGCCTACAAATCTCAAAAGCAAACTAACAGTTCGCCATTTTGGGAAATACTCAGATGTCCCATTTGTCAAAAATTGCTCCTTTACATGTTTCGTTCAAGAGATGCACTTCTCTAAATATTTCATCACCTTCTTTTGTCTAAAACCACCTGACTCATCCTTCTTTACTTCCCAGTACCACCTGAAAACTAATCCTTACTTTCAACTTCCCAATTCGCTGCAGTCCAACATTTATAAGTCATTATACTGTAACCGCAACAGCACCTTGTTTTAAATAACACCAGAATCGTTCAAAACCACTTGCCTCCTACCAGAATCCTTCTTAAAACACATGTGAGCACATTATTTACAAACATTTATAAAGTATAAATTCAACACATAAATAATAATTATTATTTTTTATCATAGGCCTACAAGAATAATGATAGGAAAAGAAAACAGTGCGCAGAGAGTGAGCTGCATGCCCTGAGATGAAAACACCAGGAACAAATCCCCTTAGCCAGGGGGACGAGAGGAGCTTGTAATGCTGACGCTGTGTAAGCAGACGGAATGGCTTTGGTGAGGGATTCAAAGACAATGAACCTGTCAAGGACACATAATCAGACAAACTTTTAGAAATAGGTCCTGTTGTGCTTATCAGTTTTGAACGTGTGCTTGTGAAGCTAAGTGCTGAAGTTGTGTTTCTCTCCTGCCTTACTGAGGAAATTCTGAGTATGTTTGGGTGTGGCATGTGAATGACTCATTAGTTTTATATTGAGCAGCCTTGTATTACTGAGGGGGGATAAAGAAGGATTCCAACAGTGCCATGATTGGTTTCTATCAGAATGACCTGAATACAAGCTTAAGACTGAATGTGGAGGTCTCCGGGTTCTGTTGAAGGGCGCTACATTGTGGTTCCAGTTATTAAAATTAGTTTTCTCTGAAGCCCTGAGCTAATTTGAACCCTTCATCTGGAGCCCTCATGGAGAACATGAACGTTTAACATCAGGGGACAAGGCAAACATAATAGGAATGTTATATAGTTGTGTGTTATTGTGTCCTTCTGCTGGTTGTTATTCAAGTCAAAGTGCTGCGGGGAAGTGAGTGACATGGACAGCAGTGTGTCTTCTCAAAAAACTGACAGTGGCCAGTGTGAGACACAACATACAAAGCCAGGTTAGTCTTTTAAACTCAACCTGATTTCCCACGATGGTGCTGTCCATTGGCACCCACATGAGGACATGATCACTCTTCCTGCCTGCAGAGGTTCTTCTCTCTATATCACACATTTCTGCTCAGGTGCCACTAACAATAGCTGGAACGAGAACACTTCACATCCCACCTTAAGACAGAGTGCAGTTAACTTCTCACAGGTTTTAAAAAAAGGTTTTAACTATACAAGAGAAGTATTGCATAGATTTTCCTAGAATGACTGGCCTTCACCAGAAAAGGGACAGATAAACATAGTCGGCTCATGCAGCCGTTGAAAATAGCAAAGATCTGAACAATGAAAAGAATTAAATACTTTAGGTTAAACACACTGCATTAATAGACATGTACACTTTTAACAGCATCAGTGATAGATCTCAAAATATAGCTGGTTATCTTTGGTTTGAGTGGTTGATCTTGGAATTTTGCAAATTAGTGATATATGAACACAACCTAAATACGCTTGAGTGGGGGGCAGCACACGGCTGCTTGTGTGGGGGCTTAAAATAATTAAAAAACTCAGAGGAAGAGGTGGGCAACCCAGCCTTCGATTCCTCCCATTTCACTTTTTCAAAAGTCACCATCCCCAGGGGCGGATGTTTCCTCGCCAAAGCGAAACCTCTTTGCATGCGAGTGTGGGGACTCCTGGATGTTCTCCTTGTCTTCAGATGGCGCTGGCCACTTGGTGCCACAGCTCCTCTCACGGGTGGTGCGGGTGAAGGCGGTGGAGTCGGGGCTCAGACACAGCTGCCACAACCACGGATGGCTCATACACTCTGCAGCACTGGGACGGTCCCTGTGGTCAAAGCACAATGTAACACTCTTAGAAAGGACCACTGTAACAGCCAGAGTTCAGTCAATCAAGCCCTACAGACAATCGGTTTCATTAATATGCCGGTTATTTGCTAATTATATCTGTTAAATAATAAGTATATTATTGATGCTCATAACTAACCAAAAATATCTTATTGTATTTGTGCATAATTTTTTTTCTTAGGTGTAAAATGCGCATGGCGGCCAGAAAATACATCACTTCCGCTGGCGCATCGTTTACCTGCAAACTTTATAACTTGGCAAGCATGCCTAGCACAACATGAAGGACAAAAGAGTCTGCAAAAAGGTCCCTATTGACAGACATCTCAATTACGCCTCAATAATAAGGGAGCATAGAGATTACCAGATGGTAAAACACTTTGTATAGACTGTTGATAAAGACTAGGCATTTTGCAGGAAACTATTGAGAAACCTCCACAACCGGTTTGTCAAGGCAAAAGTGCTCCTGGAGGAAACAAGCCAGGGCCAAAACTGTTTTTTTGTTTGTGTTTCTTCTTTGCCTTTTTCCATCAGTATGGTTGCATTTTTCTCAGCAGTAACACCTAGCATTTAGACTAAGACTGCACCTAATCGCTGCCCCTCAAGCACAGTTGGAAAGGAAAGGTGTTGTGACGTCATCACAGTTAGAGTGCACCATGACCAATCCTTCAAGCACATCAGCATTTTGAGGCTCTGACACTGTTGCAATGTTCACTCACTCTGGTGCCTTGACCAGCAGCTTGCGGATGAAGTCCACAGCCAGCTCAGACACCCTGGAAAAGGACTCCCTGCTGTAGTCCACGTTCACCTGGGACACGTTCAGATACGTCTCCTGCTTGTCATCCCCGACAAACGGCGACTCGCCCGTCACCAGCATGTAAGCTATAACGCCCACACTCCTGCGGATAAAACATGTGTGAAGGGCACAGTCAAAACAAAGGCACCTATGGGATAAAGGCATACAAGACAGCAGATAACATCAATCATAATTCAGAAAAAAATATATATATATATATTTTTAAAGTTACAGAGCTACTTTGTAGTTTGTGGATTTACACTGAAATGGATTAGCTCCATTTGAACAGATGATTTGGTTTGGATAACAGAGTTAAAACTGTGTGTAGCAGTATCACTGTCTCCTTCACAAGAGATTAAATTACAGTTTCTTTCAAATCAGCACAATGTATTATGAAGAACTGGTGAAGATATTCCAGTCAGCACTCACCACAGGTCGGTCGCTGTTGTAATTGGCTCATAATTCAGAATCTCTGGAGCTGCAGGAAAGAAAAAGTCAGCAGTCAGTTGAAAACTGCAAGAATGTGTCTTCTTTCTTTTTTAACCGCTACAGCTGTTTTAGTTGCATCTTTAGAATCATTCTTCTTTTTCATGGATTTAATTTAACTCATTGAAGGAAAATGCTGAGTAAAATACACAAACACAAAGCTCACATGAATTAAAGACAAGACAATAGTAAAGGTATGGGAGACCACGAGTGTCATGGTGATAACATAAGGCATTTCAATAATCAATATCTAATGTACTAAACATAGGCCCCCAGTAGGTACTGAGATCCACCGCAGAGGTCATCAGCTCAGGGATCTCCACCACTAAGCAACAACACCATTAATTCATTCATCATTTTTGTTAAAGCTAGGGAGAAGCCACAGCAGTGCCCATGTCAGACGTGAGAACTTGAGAGTATTGCGAGAACTCACGATAGCTGCAGTGACTGCAGCAGTTACTAGGAGGAGGATAACAGCGGACATTTAGACTAAAATGATGCCATTTGGGGTCAACTTTGAATGTCTGGGCTTACGGGTACTCGATGCCACCACAGGATAGAAGCATGCTTTCTGTTGTTTTTTTACGTTTGAAGAAGTGGTCGCCATTTACTTCAATCGTACTGGATTTGGCCGCAATGCTGTTTACCCCTGAAACTCCAAAAGTGTTTAGTGGACTCTCCCATGAAACTTGTTGTCTTCTGTAAAAAGGATTCTCGTGGTCTGCGTGAATGGATTAAACCCAGTAGTTATTGTATAGCAGTAGGACTGTATTTAGAGACAACGCCTCTATGTGCGCATGTATTGAAATGCTAATAAAGCAAATTAGTTCTCTTTAACCTTTTCTATCTAATCTATCTTTTACTCTGTGTTACTAACTCTACTGTGGTTAAATTGGTGACGTCTGCTCGTGTCTGGTGTCTTTGAGTAATCAAAGCCTGTTTTGTGAACAATCACCTTACCCACATATTCAGGTGTGCCAAGAATCTCTCTGAGCTCTCCAACCGCACCCAATCTACGTGCCAGGCCAAAGTCTACGATCTTTATATCCCCTGGAGGGGACAGGCTGGTCAGGAGAATATTCTGTGGCTGAGGGGGAAAAAAACAAAGAGGAAACACATCTTGTGAAAGCAGAAGTGGTGGTAAAATAAGAAGTACTTTGAACTTGGGAACCAAAGTATTTCTAACAGGGCTGTTTGTTGAAGTCTAAAAAAAATATTGACCCTATGACACTGTAAAAACATAATTAATACATGTTTGCTTCATTTTCTATAAAAGTTAACTAGGTTGTTGAAATAACTACTCTTATAAAATTCCCTTTAGAGTTATATTTTAAACATTTCTAACATGGAGATCACTTGCACTGCAGCCAGTAAAAGGATAGAAGTTATGCATGACATAAACAGTGCATTATATACTGTGAATGTGTGTCAAACCTTGAGGTCTAAGTGCACCAGGTTGTTCTGGTGGAGGGAGTGGACTCCCTCCAGTGTTTGCCTGATCAGTCTGGTGATCTGTGCCTCTGGTAGCAGCTCCTCAGACAGACAGTGATCAAATATCTCTCCACCTGCCGCACTGGCCAAAGAGAAAACACAAATATGTTGTAAATACACAAACTCAACTTTCCAAGTATATTAAATCAAGATGCAATTTTGTGGCATCTGATGTAGTTAAGATGTGGTTGACTTTTGAAAAAATAAGCATAAATATACTGTATTCATGTCCTGGTGGTTTAACCTGTTTTCAGAGGGTCATCTGGTTAAGTCTTATTGAGCAACAAAGCAACCTGTTCTTGTTATTCGCTGTAAAGCACTGTGTGTAAATGTGTCACCTAAACACACAGAGAAAGACTCATTCATCTGACTTTGATAAACTAGTTCAGTCCCAGTTCTAAACATGCCTGTTTGGAATGGGCTGCTTGCTTGACCTGTGGAAATGCTCTAATGGGCCTACTTCAGAATAATTCCTTGTCTGACTTTATGGCATTTCTAGTTTTTTTAAGCCTCAGTTGGTATTTATCCTTGTCCAGACTGTCTTAGAATTGTTCACACTGACTTTGCTCTGAGTAAGGTGTGGTTATAAAACCACTTTACCATCTTGGTCTTACATCTAGTTTCTGTTGTGATGATACAAAGCAGCTAGATGAATGATATGCCACAAGGAAGGACAAATGTTCAGTCCAGTGATCTTCATTTAGAGTTTCACACCTATTATACATGTGTTAATAAACCTGTGCTATATAATACCCACTTGGTATTACATAAAAGGCAGATCGTGTAGCAGCTCCTTGACACAGGACAAACAGAACTTTGACCTCAAAAAGGCATTTACAGGACTGTGCTATGTGTCAGAACAATTGAGCTAGTGTTAACAGTGTTAAGTATAAGAGATTAATGATGTATGTGTCATATGTTCAAACTAAAAAAAATGTTACTCCTTCGGTTATGGACTCACTATTCCAGCACTAAGACGATGTCGTGATCCGTCTCATACGCAGCAAGCAGGTTGACGACTCGAGCATTGTGACGGGCCATCTCCAGGACGGCCATCTCATGAATGACATCAGCCCGGCAGTCGCGGCCTCTCCTCCTTTTCCGAAGGAATTTAGCAGCAAACACTTTGCCTGATGCCTTCTCCACACAGCGCTTGACCACTGCAAACTTCCCCCTGAGAGAGTGGAGATATGATTAATTTAGAACCATATTAGACACAAAGATCAGTTTCATTATATCATTTTAAAGTACTAAAATGCCTGTTTGGATTGGGCTGTTTTTGCTTTCCACTTTTAGAGTAAGTCCTTGTCATTGGTGAGTTCACCTCAAACACTTCTACACTATATTGTCACTTTTTCCTTGCTGAAGTGCTGGATGTTGTGTGCAGAACTTGAAAACTTGCATTCATCCTACCTGGTTTATTGCCATGACAGAGATCAGTGAATATGCTGTATGTCTGTGTCTCAGTTTAATATAGTGAAAAAAATAATCATATCATCAAAATGGCAGCGATTTGGACCAGCAGTTTGCCCCAGTTGCAGACCGCTGCCCAAAGGACATAGAAGAAGACAGGTTCAACTAAGTCCACAGACTGAAAACACACTGCCCCCATTGACTGCTACAGAGAGCTGTTTGACTTGACTTGTTTATTCCACTTTTATTAATATTGAACATATCACGTGTCCAAAACGCACCAGAATAATACTAATAGAGGAATACACATGCCAAGTATGAAGCCTATAAGAAGAGCGGTTAGTGAAATATGAGTTCCACAAACAGACATTTGTGGAATTAGTAAGTAGATCCGCAAAGAAAAAGAGTTAAATCAATATGTAGTACAAAACAATATGTTTAAGCATAGAACATCACAAGTGTCTGTCTGGTTACTATCCCTAGTATGTGAGTGTAGTAGAGAGAAGACAAGGTTGTCTGGAAGTTAGTTAATACTAAATTAACTTTTTCGTATGAATTATGTGTTCAAGCACGACCTGGTGTTAACACTGAAACCATGTCGAGATAATCAGGGTAATTGCTCATGATATTAGAGACTGGGCAGAGACAAGTGGCTACTGGCTGCTAGATTTAACTGTCATGATTCATCCATGCTGATGAACCTGAAAAGCAACAATTCAACTATACACAATTATTAACAGGACTCAGCATGGTGTAAATTACACATAATACATTTTAATCTGGGCCTGCAGAAACTAAGCTAGCGCACCTACGAGGGTGGGACAATTTAATTTGTCATCACTACACCTGGCAATCTATTAGTCGGGTATTTTGACAGAGTTGTAGCACAAAAATATCCAAGAGCAAATAGAAAAATCCAACAGCAGATGAGAACTCTAAGAGCAGACATTTCACATGCGCACAGAAGCAACATGAGAAGTAGGAGAAGAGCTGCAGCTAGAATGTAGCACATCTGTTAGAGCGACAACATGTCTGAGTGCAAGTGGACAGTGTGAGCACAAACTGAACGCAAGATTTGGTGTGAAAGCATTTTAAAATCTAAACATGAAATGAAGAAGTCCTGCTCCCAAACTGAAAGAATATACTCTTAAATAAAGGGATAGGGATAGAAACATAAAGCTGGCATGTTAGTAAAGAGATTTTTTTTTCAGAGAACTAGATCTATGTTATCCTCACTAAAAACCTTGCATCAAGTTGATGTTGTAAGTTATGTGTGGACACAAGGCCTTACAATTACAGCAACAAAAGAAAAACAAAACTCGTCTAAAAATAACAACTACGCACCAATAGCGATGGCTGTGAAGGTTTTAGACCCAGAAAGACTTTTCTTAGACAATAGAACAATGGCACTACCGATCACTGTTACTATACTTGTATTTATGCAGTTCCAGCGTTCAATACCACCCCTGGAGTCCTAATATTTTCTCTTCATGAAGTCTCATGAAAAAATTCAAAATTATATTCGAATTCTGATGACAAAACAAAAATGATTATAGACGTACACCTTGACAAAAGAATGGGCACACTGATCATTACATCCTTCTGCATTACATGCTTTGGTTGGAAAAGGACAGTGAGTCAAATTTTACGAGTCTATACACAGCCCAGCCACTTACTAGCATTTTACTAGTTCTGACATCTTCTCACATTACTCAAACATCTGATTCAGTGTTGATACAGTCAATGCTAACTGATGCATGTCGTCCCAAACCAATTCCATCTAAATCTAGAATGGAACAGTAGAGCACATGCCTCCCTCCACCAATTGGACTTAAATAAAAATGTTTTTTTATCTTAATCCATTATTTAGGAATATCCAGGGATATCATTGTAAATGTCTAAAAGAAAGTGAAATAGAGAATGGATCTGCAACAAAATCTAAATTCATGCTTATCCATCCAGTAGTTTTTGTGTTATCTTGCTTACAAACAATAAGGAGTGAAACATAAGCTACTAGGTGAGGGTAACAACTAACGTGTTGATAGTAAATATAGTTTAGAGATGCGGTTCCACAAAGAAATAAGGACATGCAGTGAGAAATGTTCCTGTTAAGGGCAGCATCTATTTATTTGAAACCATCTCTAGCAAAGCTGTAAATTTCTCATTTGTTAACAAGTCAAATGTAGAACTAGAACATTTTCAGCGAAACAATTAACCTTAAAACTTCCTGTTTCGACAACACACAAACATGCGCACACACGCACACACACAGAGAGAGAACATAACAGAAGTGTTATGTGTCATTTCTCCTTTTTAAAGTCTGGTTTGCACATGTGCTTGTTTCCTTCCTCCGGTTTTGAAAGCAGAGTTGTACGGTACTTGGGGTGTGATACATTACTTCAAACACACCACTGATGGGATCATGGATGTGGTCATTGACCATCAGCTTTTGCCATGGCTCACACATGGTGCCAAACACATGACAAAGGTCTACTGTAGCACGATCAAGTCAGTCCCCTGGCACGGAGAGGCCCTCGTGTTCACGCTGGTAACAAGTCTTACAGTCCAGGACCCACATGCAGCTAAACATGAACACAGTACAGTGATTTGCTTGATCTTTGCTAAGCCTTTAAACAAACAGACAATATAAACATGGGTATATATTGCTATAAATTATTAGTTAATGGACACGATTGCCTTGATCACTGATAGGAATTTGTCAAGCTGCCTGTAAGTGTTCCTGTTGTCCATGTGTGAAAATGGTTCAGTTTTAACTCGTATGTCCTCTAAATCTATAAAGTGATTCAATAGTGTCTCTATCTTTAGTCTTTGTGAGGGTAAACTGACCGTCATTTATTAACATGTAACAATATGGTTCAGTAACTGCATCCTTCATTACACATATTCTTCACATTCACAACAGTGCAATCCAGGGCTTGTTAAGCCAAGGCGCATTTGTTACGACATCATCTGCCTGCTTTTGTGATATTGAACAGCACTCTTTTGTGTTGTGTTATAAGCTGCTAAAACAATATCAGTAGTGACTTCGGAATTGATAAGTTCCATGGTTACTAATGGATCAGGAAACTATGTTTACATTTATCATGGCTGATTATGAAGAAATCCCAGAACACAGTGTAAGTTGACATCTTAAAATGGATTACTTTGAACGATAGACAATCCAAATATAAAAGGATTTATCTTACCTCTTTTCTGTGAAACTAGAGTAAGAGGATAAGCTTTTGTTGACAGCTTATGGAAAGCACTATCTATCTATGTATCTATCCATGTATTCAGTTTATGGCATTCGACTGTCTATACAGTAAATGGAAGTGTATGACACACTTAGGGTGCGCTTGATCTACTGATTAGACTTTCCCGTAAACTATCAGATTCCATAGTTGATAGTTGTGAGCAATCAGAAGATAAATCTTGGGAAATGAAATACAACACAATTGGAACCATTATTCAAAGTAGTAGTATATTCACAATCTGAATTAATATCACCTACTCTTAATAAATGTAAGTATGATAACTTATATAAGAGCGCATGGATGAACAACCACTGGGCTTTGTGCAGATTCTGCACCTCTGTGTTTAGTAGCAGTCAGACATGTTGTCCTCACCTCCCCAGCTCTCCGGTGACTTCGTATACACTGTCCAGGGGCTCCGTGCTGATCGGGGTCTGGGTTTCTCCGAGCAGACCTGCGGAGAGTCCGCTGCGACTGTCCAGTCTCCTCCGAGACATCTTCCTCTCCTGTCACTCCTGCTGCCGGCTAACGGACTGGAGACCGGGCTACACGCTAAGCTAACGAGGGGTGGACGGTCAAACTAAGCTAAATGTCTAGCGAGCGACGGCCACATCGATTACATGTTAATGTTAGCTAAACCCGATGACCGTGCTATTGTTCAGCTCAGATTACCGACTGTGGTTAGCTCAACTGTGGCTAGCGGGCTTAGCTCGACGGTCAATGTCGCGGAATTAAAAGTGAATTAAAGAGACTTTACTGAGCTGAAGCGCAACGGTAACTAAGTCAAACCTACACCTACGACTGAGAGTGGTTGTTAAATCCTCCACAGCGTCGCGTCGAGCCTCCGCAGCTCAGCACACAAGTTTATCCCCGGAGTCCCCGCTCAGGCTCACATCCTCTGCTTGACACTCTCTGGACACGTCACGGCTTGGCGCATGCGCACTGTCGTTACGTTTGAAAAAAGCCGTAAGTTTGAAAGTGAATAGCACCCAGCGGTTGGGACCACATATATATCTATAGTTGGGACAGGTGTGTGCCCTGCGCCCGATTTTTACCGGAAGTGTGGCTGCAGCTCACTGACGGTCAGACCACAGACAAGTTCAAGAATGAAAAAAATAAACAGCTCACATTATTGTTCAGAAGAACAATCGAGAAACTTTGATATATTAAATCAAATCTTGACTGCCATAAATATCGAAAGTATAAGTTTCAAGTATATGTGGGGGCATACTTTTGTATTGTTTTGTTTTCTAATCATTAAAATACTAATTCGAATTTTATTTATTCAAATTCAAATGTTATACTTGAATTATTTTGATACAATCTAAACATGTAGATATTTAGGTCAAACATTTTAGTTTAGTAGTGTATAAACTTGAACTATGTTGCATGTGTATGTATTCATCTCTCAAACACTGGAAATAAGTCCAGCCCCTGGATAGTGCATCAAGTTGTGATCCATGAGTCTAAATTATCCACATATAAATTGTCCAACATTTCCAACACATTTTAAATGTAGTTAACAATTCATAGTATGTCTTGTGTGGTTTTACCTTACCATGAGTATTATTAATTTTCCATTTCTAACATTTCATCTTTTCCTGAACTGCTGTGCACATGTATATTTATATACATTTGGCAAAGCATCTGGAGTATGCTTTGCCAAAATATATGTATATATATATATATACACTTTTTTTTTTTTTTTACATATTTGGCTGGAACAGGTTAGAACCCTGGGTTCAGGGGTGGGTTGTTTAGTTAAGAAGAGGGAAATTAATTGATGATAAAAATGGTATCTTATAAACTTTGTTTCATAATGTACTTTAGTGATAATACGTTTTGTTATTTACACATTCATTCTGTACAAAATCCTCATCGTCTATAAATCAGGGTCATGTATCGTTAATCAAAATTTGCCATTTGTTCTCTTTTATTACAATCATTGGGGTGAAATGGAGACACACACACAGGAGCTTTGCATAGAGTGGAAATCAGAAAAGTGGAGCCGGGTCCCGTCAGAAATGTACTAAGAAAGAAGAGCAGTGTGACTGGGAAGCAAGTAACCAGTTTTACCAGTCTTTTGCAGCAGATTAGCATCATTATGGAAAATGTCAAACTGACCATGTAATGTCTATGCTAACGTGAAGCATTGTTGCCCATGCCGGAAATCTGCTTCTCAAGCAAACATGTAGTGATGTTCTGTCAGGATTTGTCAGGAGCCAGGAGCAGGATGTGTGTGTGTGAGACATAGTGAAATAGAGAGCAGGCCTAATGGTCGACTTTGAAAGCCCCAAACCTTTGGTACATTCGGTGCAAAATATATATTTATACACACAACAGGACAGACATACATATACAGTAATATACAAAGAGACAAACAGGACCGCACACATGGTACACATACATGTGCTCGCACATTTCACAAAATCAAAACAGCCCCACTAATTCATCACTGATTCATGAGCAATAAAACATAACCATCGACCTATTACTAAGATAGGCAGATGTGCACATATGAAAGTAACAACGTTTTTGAAACATGCTGCCAAGATACTCGCCACCACACTGTCATAGAGAAAACAAACGATTGCAGTCACACATTGTCAATTATCAGAGCTAAAACTAAGTGACTGAAGCACCGATTTCCCACACCTTGTTCCCATGAGCTTTACACTCAAGGTATGACAGTGGCAGGTAAGCATAAGGCCGCATGCATCAAGTAAGCGCCACAACCAAAGTGACACAACTTAACCAACTCCCTCACTCTTTTTTCTGAATGGGTAGCAATATCCTCATGCAAAAAAAGCTAGTAAGGACAGTGTGTTGCACTATTTCAGCATGCAATATCGAGCTATAACACAACGCCATCTAGGGGTTTCTGCCCTGGCTCGGCTCACAGAGCTGGCCAAGAAGATCCCACATGCAGTATTGGGCTGGGAGAGGGGGCTGGGATACAAAAGTCTGCCCCCACATCTTGCATCACATGTGGGGCTCATCACCATTATTCCAGCCCCTGCGTTTAAGCTCCAACAGGACTTTTTACAGTAGGTGTAATCTTGCATGCACCCATAGAAAATGTGTGTGTGTTTTTGTGTGCATGTAGGAAAGTGTGTGAGAGAAGTGAAAGGGTCCCTTGGGGTATGGTAGTGCACTTACAGAAATGTTATATCACTGGCTTTAAAGACAAAACTATTGTCTGTCATGACAAAACTTCTAAAATATAATATCCACACAGCTCTAAAGGTCAGTTCTTTTTAATGACAACTACATCCTCACACCTGGTCAGGTCATTCAGCACAGACAAATCACTGCTTCTTTGCTTTAGAATACTTTACTGCCCCCTTGTGTTGGTATCTGTAAAAGGAACTTAACCTGCAGCTCCTACAGTTTCATCGTCTTTGATTTGTGACACACGAGGATCTGGTCAGACATAAAATAGCTTCCCTTGTGAAATTTAATTTTACAGTCGGGAAAACCCAAGAGGTACTACAAAAATCCCACCGCTGCACTCTGAACAGGAACCTAGGTTGACACCAGGTTTGTGTCTCTCAGCTAACAAGGCCTAATCCGGTGCCAACATCGGGTCAAGTGCCTCCTCCTTCCTCAAGCAACTGCGTCATATTTCATTTCCCTTTCACTTCACATCCAACTTTGTGTTTCCTCTCCAGCCCGTGTGAAATTCCCCTTCCTCGGGGCTGAGCAGAGTTGCTTGAGGTTCATACATTCAGTCACTGATTTGGTACATTCATCACTTTCACTGGGCGGGAGGCGATTGCATCAGTGAGCAGGACCTTGTGTGTCATCTGTCTGTGTGGGAGAGAAAGTGCATTGGTCGCTCATGATAAATATGTGGAAGAGTTTGAAAGACAGGAACCCTGCCTTTCTATCTGACTGGAGTGTGTCGATACATGTATCTGGAGTGAGTGCATCTGTGACACTGTAAGAAAATAAACTGGAGGGTGCAAGGATAATGCTGTAGTATTGAATGTGTGTGATACTGGGTGTCCTTGTTTCCAGAAACAAGGCTGCTTCTAATGTGTCTTAACCTCTCTTGCTCAAATAAGAGCTCTGATGTTACTGTAGTGAAGGTAACAGTCCTGACACTGTCCATATATTTATTACTGATGCTTATGAAAGCAACAAAACAGTTAACAGGTACTGTCAGTCTCTGTTTTGTCAACGGCTTTGTATTTGTTTATTTGCTTGTGTGTGTGAGGGTGTGTTTGTGCACACCAGTGTTTCTCCTGCTCCATTGAATACCCATTTAAAAGACGAGAAGGTCATATTTCCAAGCTGATAAAAAATCTTGGGAGAAACACTGGTTTGCACTTCAATAATAACAAAATATTTCATGTTTTTGTATGTGTGTGAGGGTGTGGGTGTGTGTTATAGGTGTTATAGTTTATGACACTGCAGCCTCAGTGCAGGAAGGACACAGTTTAGAGGTCCAGGGAGGGAGAAGGGAGCGTTGTAGCTTTCGAGCAGCTGTCTCTGAGCTGCAGGGGGGAGAAAGAGGAGGAGGAGGAGAAGGGAAGATGCTAAAAAATCCAGTAACCAAGGCCATTAACTGAAGAGATAAAGCACACACGTGGCTTAATGAACAAAGGTTACCATGACAACAAGAAACTGCACTGTACGGCTTTTCGCTCTGTTTTCCAATTCTCCGTCTTTCTTCCAGAGGGTGTTCAAGTGATGGGTCGCTGTCAAAAATGAAAGAGAGAGGCGGAGAATTGGAATGAATCCTGTGTACTGAGTGAAGAAAAAACAGTTGTAAAAAAACTGCAGCGTTATCCATGGGTGGTTAGTTGCCATTTGAGGATATTAGTTTTATTTTCCATGTCCTTCCAGAGATGTCCAGGTGCTTCTCTGTCTTAAGTTTCACCTTGATGTGAGCTGTGTTGAGGTTATTCCAAACCGAACGTGCTTGTTTCCTCTACAGCAGTGACCAGCTTCTCGTAGAGCATGGAGAAGGACGGGTAAGGTGGGAGGTCCAAACGATTAAAGCAAGTGTGAGCCCTGTGGAGACACACAACAACAACAACAACAAAATATTCTCAGAACAGCAAATAATACAAAGAACATGTAAATATGAAACTTTATGGCAAAAAATGGCAGATTTCTTTTTTTAAGTCATTCACATGTTTGACACACCCACTGATTTAAACAAATCAGACCAAAGTAGCAGCTCTTTGGGTGCAGGACAGTTTCAGAGCCATAGTATTTCCTAAACACCCATAGAATCCCAATACCAAAAAACTTGAATCCATATGAGATCAGATGATAATTAGGATCTGACAGACAAACTGGCTGGTAAAATACTGTTAAGTCACTAATACAAACACAAAAGTTGTGTTTTACATTAATCATATTCATTCCATTACTTACTTACTAGTTTATCTTATTAAACAGAAGCTCTACCTGGGTAAGGAGGTGATTTTTCCCCACTTCTCGACACAGAATCTGCGAGGTCCATTACTCCCCCGTAGGGAGGCGAAACCCTCGTAAGGAATACTGGAAGTGCCTGTCACGAACTAGACACACGAAAGACACATAAGTAAGATCAATATGAAAACAGCAGCCGAACACATTTGATTACTCATGACTTAAATATGATATGAATTAATCGTTTTAGTTCTATATATTCAACAGAAAGTAATTTCACTGAAAACCTGAAAAATGCAAACTTCTTTTTGATAGCAAAAGTCACTCTAACATCTTGAATTATTTCTCCAGCACGTTATCAAGGTAGAAGCTCGGCTGTTGTGATATGAAGGTTTCACAGTGAGTGGTGTGCGATGAACATATCTCTGCAGTATCTGCAGGGCATCGGGCCTCCACACGGAGGCAGTCTGTGTACATGTGGTCACCCACGTGCCCTACCTGCAGCAGCCTGAGCCTCTGCTCATTGTTGAATCTCTCCACAGCAGCCCAGAACCAGCGAATCACTATGTGGTTGTCATGGTAACCTGGGGGGATGTAAATGATGATGGTGCATGAGTCAGATGAATAACAAATAAGATCTCCGTCCCTAGTTCCTCTCCTCTCTCCTACCTCACTATTTCTCGGCTTAGCTGTTTGAATGGGCTCTGCTGTTTAATCTTTAATGGGCTGAGCTGTTTTGTCCGTCTCAGTCGATTCCTCTATTAAAAGAGTCTCACACTGAGTCATGGCCGACTGTCAGCTTGAGTTCTCTTCCCGCTGCTGGCGGCTTTTCAAATGTATTGGCCAAACCTTTAAAAAGCCCTTTAATGTGATCTCTTGTAAACGCTTCGGCCACTGGCGCTTGCATCTGAGCACTGTACACGACATGTATAACAATAGTAAAATTGCCAACAAAGCTTCATGTGCTCAGTGCATCACAGCAGAGTCTGATACAATGATTGAACATTATTATTATGAAATGATCTATTGAAATCAAGAATCCAAATGATCCAAACTACTATTGAGTTAGGGAAAAATAATGTTACATTTATTGTAGGAGTAAGTTAACACTGAATTTCAGTGGCACGTTGGTGGAGGATGACAGTGGATTAGATAGTTATCTGCATCTCTTAATAATTGTATATTCTCTTACATAATTATAGATGTCAGGAAAACTGCTGGTTTGAATCTAGTTGAGAACTGAAATAGAAAGACTTCAAGAGAAAAAAATTTGATTTTATGGATTGAGATCGGTTTAGTTTTAAAAAAACAACATTGTACTATGGATGTAGTATACATAATACAGGTTCAGTTGTCATATTTGCAGATTCAAGCTGTAAATGAATTTATCAGCACAAGGGCCATGTTATGCTACTGAATTCACTAGTTTCCCATGTTGCTGTCAGCACACTGATCTTTAGATTCACATACCTCCTCTATACTCTGTGTTGTTCCTCCAGTCCGACAGGTCGATCTCTGCAGTGCCTGCAATCACCAGCTCCAGCTCCCTGGCATCAAACACTGACACAAGTCGCACATCCACAACCTAACAAACACACACACACGTACAAATTGATGTGCACGTGGATAAACAAAAGGAGGATAATTTATCCCAGTCCTCCCACATATGTCAGCTCGAAGACCACAGTCACAGAAGATCTGTACTGTGGAGACACATGGAGAGACAGATGGCAGGGGGGACAATCGATGCTGGTGAAAAGTTTCCATAAGTTTGTTGACAGTAAATTCGATTTGTTGAGTAAACCAGAGCCTACAAAGTAACACTGGCACACATGTAGCCCACAAAGACCCAGTAATCTGTCAACACAAGGGATTTTGGTGTTTGTTCTACAATCTAAACATCAGTCCACACTTGGTTCATTCTGTCAGGCTGGGCTTTCACAGCATGTCCCACTGTGGGACTATCAGAGCTCACATCTATTCTCTATAATGCCAACTCTCTTGCACAAATGCACACACACATTTTAGTTTTTCAGAGTTTGAACAGACAACTGTAAACATGCACTTACATTCACATCCAAACTGAGCAGTGCACAAGATCTAAACATTCAGTCTGTTGTAAAGAGAGTACCTTTTGACTAGAATCATAACAGACAGGAAACAGATGAGTAAACTAAGCCATCTATTTTTATTTATAAACTTCATTTCTACCCTCCTACATCTCCCTGGTGAAAAGGAAGTTAACCAACAAAAGTTAGCACGAGGTTACAAGAGTAACCTCAAGTAATGCTCTAATGTCACAGTGTAGTTGAGATGCGTGTGTGTTTCTGGTAGCCACTTCCTAGAATTATTCATATAATTGTACCATCACATCACATGTTGAAATAGATATATTATATATTATTTCACTATAATTTAAACATCACGTTACTCAAAACTAATTTCTAATGTTGATGTTTAATGAAATACTTATTATAAGAACAGCAAAAAACAACAACTTTGAAATGTTATGGGATCATCACTGACCCATCCACTGAATTAGACAAATCAGATCAAGGTAGCAGCTCTTCTGGTGCTGGAGAGTTTGAGAACCATGATATTTCAAAAACATCCACCGAATCCATTTAACAAAAAAATAAAATAATAGATACATTGAATACAAATTCTCAGCAACTTAAGTGCTCAAACAACAGTCCCTCTAATGTGCTATGAATCCTACCTGTTTCACAACTAAGACAGACTCATGACCTCAGTAACGTCTCTAAACACTGACAAAATAAAATGTGCTCTACCTCATAAAAGCCTCGAACCAGGCTCTCCGTCTGCTGAGCCACTCCTCTCTCTATACGCCACTTGACCATTCGCTCAATGTACTCCTTCTTGTTCTTCTCGGACACAGGGATACCAGCCCCGCCCGGCTTCAGCTCTCTCTCCGTAATCTGCATAATCACAGGCATGGAAACATTAGATTTAACTGTAGATTTATTTTCATTAAGAAATAAATCTAGTATCTAGTATTAAACAATCACTCCATTACCTGTCCAAAAACCTCTTCGTTGACGGTGAAAGTGAGGTCCAGCATGTCTTCGATGTCGTTGTCCTTCATCCACTGAAGACTCTGGTGAAACTCCTCATCCAGGAACTCCAGGTCACTCAGTTCACACGGGCTGTACGAGCACAGACAGATACACAGAGTTTACAGCAGGGTCAGAAACGTATTGACTGCCATACTCATAAACCATGGCTGACTGTAAGAAGTATGGTTGAAGGTCAATTACCTGATGTATAACAGATGTACCTCAAGTGCAAGTAAAGTATAACACACCACGTAATGCATGACAGGAAATATATTTGTACAAATTTATTACATATCAGGATAAACCCCTAGCGATAAATGTTTACTGCGACATAGATTGTAAATTAAAGTAGAGGGCAAAACACATCATTCTAATTTGAAATTTTTTATACTAAATTGACATTTTATCAAGAGACGTGCACACTTTGAACGCTATATTCCCAATATATTTTGCATTTTTGGCAGTTTTTGCTGTGTCGACACACATTTATGTTATTTACAGACCTATTCCTTTGTCACACGTTATGGCTGAAATTAAAATGATTGTAAATTGTCTTTATGTCCGCAGATTTCCAACACAAAGCAAATGTGTGTGATGAGTAAAACCTTTTCCATCATTCTTTGGATGATATAAGGGGAACGTATACTGGTATACTGTTGCTACAGAGATGGTTAGTTAGTTAGAGTTTAAATATATATATACATGGATGCCTATATGTTTAAATAATAATTAAATTTGAGTAATTAATAGAGTAAATAATACACTATATATAGCGTAAAATAATATAATACACTATATATATATATATATATATATATATATATATATATATATATATATATATATATATATATATATATATAAAGTCCTTATATTTATTTCCATTTTATCTATATTTTTCAATTTTATATTATTTTAATTAGTATTTAAATACATTTCTATATGTTTGATAGATGTTTATCTGCACTGTGATGGTGTAGTAAAGAGAGGAACCATTTTGTAGATGAGGTGAAGAAGCCTTATTATTACAGAAACATTTGTCATCTAACCCAAACCATTACTGGAGACATTTGGAGGGGATCTGATTGGAAATGTTGGGAGGAACGTACATGCGAAGAAGCCCCTTGTAGAAGGGTCGGGTAAAGAAGGCATCCAGCAGGTACTGGTGGACGAGGGCCAGCCCCAGGATTCGCCCACTGAAGCGGAACCTAGACATGGCACAGGAAACACAGGATAATTCATGAGCCAGCACCAGATCAGGCAATGAAGCCTGCTTTGAGTAGCAGTAGGTTTACTCTTTTACTTCTGCTGATTCATATGGATGGACGTTGGTTGGCTAATGTGTACTTGTTTCTTCCATGATGTGACAGCCTTAAATACCCACATCTGTAATCTTCTTCATCCAGTCTAGGCATTATAATTTTCCAGTGTAGTTTTCTGTCCATCCATTTATCAGTCTGATCATCCATCTATCCCATCTTTTATCAATCCATCTGTCCATCCAACCACTGTCACTAAGGCAAAAATTGACTGGTGAGCCATGGACTGCTGTTCCAAATTTCCGCAGAATTGCTTCTATTTTGGGATCGGAACACAACAGCAGTCAGAGCAGCTAAAATGAACACTTTACAGTCAGCATTGCAGCAAGTGTAGCTTCAACAAACATGTGATGGATAGACAGACAGGCAGACTGATACTGTAGCGACAGAGCAAACGTAGGAAATCCTCACCACTCATGGTGGTTGTCTACAAAGGCTGACATGGGGCTGATCTGCACTGTGTACGTGTCATTGGCCGAATACTCAAACAGGCCGTAGTACGGGTTGAACAGCTCTCTGGACACCAAGAAGAAAAACTCTCTGGAGGGTCCACTGTAGTCCAGTCTGCAAGACAAGAATCATAACACATGAACAGTAAATACACGTCAGTAGGAGAAGGGAAGCAGTGAATATTCTTCAGCAACTGCGGTGCAGTCACACAAACAAATTAAAGGAACAGTGTACAATTTATCTACAAGATTTAACTTTGGACAAAAATAGTCAAAGCAAAATCTGGACAACTGGTGTTTGTTTCAGCAAAGATACACCCCCACACCCATCTGCTCCTGGGCATTTGCAACAATAAAAGGATACAAGATTATACAATGACAGCAAAGCACATATTATCACTCATTCCACAACCCATTAATATCACAATATACATGCTGTCAATCATCTGTATTAAGAGGTTGTTTTTCCCACCCACTTGCACCAGCTGCTAATACACCACAAGATGGTGGAATTACTGAGATGTTATCAAGGTTTGTGGAATGATAAGATATGAAGCTCAAGATAACATTGAATGCTCAGTAAAGTTCACCTGGATCAATAACAGATGGAGAAATACACACATTTCACACCTGCACTGTCTACAGCATGATAAGGAAATTAACTGGGGAAAAAGAGTCATCCTCACCCATCCTCCCCCACAAAGCTGACATAGAGTTTACTCCTCTGAAGGTCTTTACGGGAGTAGCACATGACTTGATTAAAGGCGTCCTCCAGAAGGTGGTCTCTGCGTATGGTCAGCCTGGGAGCGGACACACACACAGAAGAAGGCACACAGTATTATATGCAGGCCAGTTTTTACTTTACAGTAAAATTGATATTATTTCAGTTTTGGGTTTAAAGTTAAGAGTATGTTTATCATAATTGCGCGTCTTAACATTAAGCCCATGAAAAGACAAACATCTTATTTTTTTAAACAAGTTTTTTAAACGTGCAACTTCCTTAAATAGTACTAGTAGAGTACTGTAAGTATTTATAGTCCTATTGTTATGGACTATTTTTAAGTGTGTGTGTGTGTGTGTGTGTGTGTGTGTGTGTGTGTGTGTGTGTGTGTGTGTGTGTGTGTGTGTGTATGTGTGTGTGTGTGAAGCGACAGTGTAATTTACTGATGTTTTTTTAATAGTTTGTGGTCAAAAAGGAGCTCAATGTCATATCATTGTTGTGTGTGTGGGAGAGCCCCGTGGCACTGACGTTTGCCACAGTCCCCTTAGTTTTTAAGGCAGTCATGTGACAGTCAAGGATGATGAGACAGAGATCCAACCCACCACTGAAAACACATCACTCTTTGTGTTTCCATTCACTTAAAACAGTAAATGAAGAAACGTTAATGAACCAGCCATAAGAATTATTGCTATTTTTATTATTTTAACCTACTTGACTTTTCCTGGTCCTTGGCCGTAACCTTTGGTCTCCAGCTTTCGATAGAAGTTTCTCAGTTTAGCCTCAAAATCTCGCTTATAGGGAGCAGGAGCACGAGCATTGGCTCGCTGAGTGCCTGAGATATAAACAAGAGATAGAGAGGGAGCGTTAGCAGACCGAACGACAGACACAAAAAGAAAAAGAGATGGGGGAGCAAATGTAAAGTAATCATCAAGCAATAGGCAAAACAGAAAAGAAGAAGGGGGCAGAGATATAGGGAGAGGGAGATAAAATAATGTAATGATCTCAATTGGAAAAAGGCTAAATCCTGATGGGTGAGGAGTCTAAGAATCTGACATAGCCTACTATATGCAGGTTAATCCTGGATTAGTATTTTGTTTCATACTATTTAAAGAAACACACAGACAGAACCTGTTTTTTCAGCTCACAGCTGCATCTCTGCTACTGTATCTAAATGTCGGTAATCTCATTGAATAGTTAAAAGTTAGCAGGGGGCTGAGCATAAAGACTCTGGACAGAGGGCCAGACAGACGTAGATGAGCTGGGACTGATGAGCTGAAGAATAGAAGCCTGTATCAGTGAATGGTCAGGTGGCCAGATGGAAGAAAGCGAGCAGCTCTCGAATCATTCTTTCTTTGTTGCAGTTTTCAAGTGCATCTTAGTCACATTGTATGCACCAGTATCCCTATAGTTTTAACAAAATTGTGTCCACCAACGTTTGTATGTATTTATATGCTCGCTATGTCTTTACGTCTAAATTTCCACTGAGACAAATACAGTCATCGTACCTCTATGATTGCAAGCTTTTCACTTCAAAAGAGACCATTCAGTACAACTACATACAGTTGTTTTCTAGCTCTGGTCAGATAACACATATGAAGAGGTCAGAGTGTGTTGTACATGAGAGCAATGTTACTGCCATAGATTTAATTAATTCCGTGGGAAAAGCTGTACAATCAAATAGTTGTCAAGTTACAGTCTACATGTTGTGAAATCTGTACATTTCATTATGATATTTTTTCTCCAAATCTCTCAGGTAATTATGAAATGAGTGTGATGTGATATTTCAAAAATATCTATATTCATTTGAAAATACAGGGCAGAGCTAAGTGTGGACAATGTGCAGTATTAACTGTCTTTATGAAGAGGGTAGGTGGGTAGGAAGTGAAGGGAGTGTGATTACTTGTGTGATTGTACATTCAGGTCTCATGTTTTATTTTAGCCAGACATCAAGCTCTGCGTCACACAGCATGATGGTACTATGGAATTGCTTCTTGTATTTAATCAGACAATGCGCACCAAATCTCATGGAATTTCATAACAGGTAAGAATCTAATAAAGATGAGAGGCAGAGTCTCAGGCCAATAAAGCTGCAGCGGTCGGACTGCCTGGTGCAGACAGAGTGAGACAGAGACTTACCAGGGGAGCTCTGAGGAGAGGAGATGCAGTAACCTGGGTGAAGTAACGGCGGCACAAATGACATCACCTCCTCCTCAAACAAGCTGGAGACAGCAGGACAGCATAGGTGGAAAAAACGGAGAGTTACGACTTGTATTGGAAGTTTTGGGGTTATTACTGATTATAATGTTCACATGTGAGCAATAACCAGCCCCTCATAACCACACACATGCAGAGGACTCACCTCAGCAGCATGACGAGGTCAGCGTCACTAGAGAGACGAGCCAACCCACTGACGCCCTCACTGCGAATAAACTGGACCTTCTCCCTGCACACACACAAACACACACATACTTGTCAATGGGTAAACTGGCCAATCCATTAGGATTAAAGGTTAACTGTGTGTTGAGGTTGACTGATGATGATGATAACGGAGGTGCTGGAGGGGAACAAGGCTGGAAGGGGAGAATAAAAACGGAAGTAATGAAAGAGAGAAAACACTGAGCAGAAGAGAGAACGAGAGAGATTTCAACATACTTGAGCGAGTGGTTCCTGGCGAGCTCGGGTTGCCTTTCCTGCAGTATCTCCATGATGTTGGTTTGCCGTAGAAATGCCACTATCTTGTCATTGTAGGCTGGAGGAATAAGATAAGACAATTAGGAATGTGCGCACTGTGTCTTGTGTCTGCAGGTTTACACTTTATGCTTGCATCTATGCACATGTACAAGGGATTCTGCCAGACTCACCGACAGGCACCACATCGGGGAACTGACTCCGACTGGAGCCACTGAAGGTGCTGGAGGGGCGGGGCATGGCAGGCGGGTTGGTTTGGCGAGAGTCGTCTACTACCTGTGACAAAAGGAAGCACTTCAGTTCAGGTCGCATCCTAGTTCTGACGCCGACCTACCGAACTGACCTCAACGCTACCACATCATCAACAGCTGAATACTTGTTAGTTTAGCATATTCTCACCCATTAACAACAATAATAATTCAGAATCTCAGGTATATTATTGAAGAGATTAATGCTGAATTCAAATTATTGTGTGGATGTCAAATATTGCAATTATTTATTTAATGAGGAAATACTTATACAACAGATTTAAACAGGTAATTATGATAATGTCAGCAAGGTGTCCCTGAATATTGGTTCAATAGCAGACACTCATGTGACTCCTTAACTAGAAAATGGAGCAGAACATGAATATGGCAAGAAAATAAAAGGTACAATTGTGTGAAAACGTAAGGTGGCTATTTCTGTCTTGAGATGTGGTGAACACAGAGCTCCTGTACTGTATCTAACATTCTTAAGCATTTTTTAATTTTTAGTAATGTTTTCTTTAACCACTCTTACTTATGTTTTTATTGGCTGATGTTGTCTCACTATTTCCCCGTCAGTTGCTCTCTTCCTCATGATTTGACCTTTCTAGTTTCTCTGTGTCTGATAAAACCTTTTAATGAATGCTCTTTAACATTTGATTAAACTAAAGGCTGATGTAAATTCCAAATTCCAAGTAGTAAGAATGGGATATATAAAACAAAATTGGGTGAATTTTTCTATTCCTGCACTTCCAGTAGCATTAACTTTATGCCTGATGACTTCACCTAAGGATCCCAGCAGAATTTAAAAAGCAACTAAGCATTTCTCTCCTTCAAACCAGCCTCTATAAATATTGCAGTGTTGTGTGAGCCTTAAGTTGACACCAGGTGACGAGTGCTGGGTAGTCTCTCACCTCCCCGGCACTGTGGCTGCGCTGGCGGCTCAGATGCTGGCGATGGGCCAGCAGCCCAGTCGAGCGAGAACTCTGGAGGGGTAGCCGTGGGTCGATGAAGGTCGTGGAGCGACAGTTGTGATCCACAAAGAAGGCCTGGAGATTGAGGTCCAAATACCCACTGTTATGCAAGGACAAGCTACACTGTGTACACAAAAATGTATCTTCACATTCAGTGCACGGAAAATAAGGAGAATAAAAAAGAGTTAAGGTAATCATAGGTCAAGAGTCAAAGTTTTGGGGTCTGTCGCACACACACACACCTTCCCAGATTGGTCATGTTTCATCTCCCACCCTCGGGGAAGCTCCAGCTGCTTGTTGGAGAACATGTTGAGGAAGGTGACGAGGTCGCGGTTGTGCTGGTAGCGCTCAAAGTAATGAGCGTCCCGCCGCACCTTACTGATCATGTGCTTCAGGCAGGTGTTGCTCGTAAACATGCGGTAGGCACTCTGGAGAGAGACGGCGAAGAGGGGAGGTCATTAGAAAGAGATAGAAAACGCACTACAGAATAGCTTGGAGTCACATCAAATTCAAGACGGAGCCAATTACCTAATGATTAACATTTTTGAATGAAATACATAATCAGAGAGTCTCTCAGCTAGGTACTTACACTAAAGAACCAGTGGTACAGAAAGTATGTGTGTAGTCTATTATATGTACTGTCAGTGTACAACCGGTTATATGTAACCTTCCTTGAATACTGTAATAATTGTATAATTAATGTTCTTCCTTATCAGGCTATAATACAATAATATCTGCTTTGAGACTTTAGTTCATTGCTGATCTTATTGATTGATTTTTGATTCAGCTGAAATTCTATATTCTCTTTAAAAAGGCTCATAATTCATTATTTAATGAACAATTAATCACTAAAACATTGATAACTGCATTTACTGATCATTACTTATAACCAACTCTAACTCATTCCCTGTAGTAAACAATAGTGCAAATGTGCAGCGCTGCTTTATTACAGTACTGAATTACAGCACTAGATACTGAATATAGAGAGTCTTATTCAGGCAGCAGTTACAATGAAGGAGGCTCTGAGTTGTTTGGAGTGTTCAAAGCTGAACAGGTCAAACTACTGAATGGAAAAGAGTATGCAGACAGCTCATACAGTGTAAAAGAACTGCATGGTCAAAGGTGCTAGAGGAGGAGACGCATATTACACTGACAGGGTTTGAATGCAGCACGGTAAAGAAATCAGGGCTGCACAGGAACTTGGCGCTGGGTGACTGCAGCAGGAGAGAGAGGCGCGTGCGACCACTGCCGTGAGCGACTGCACTGTCTCGTCTGTATTCTGCAACAGAATCAACAAGGAGAGGTTAACCTAAACAGACATTATGCCAAGCATAACTAGCATTTTGTACCAGCGATATAAACAAGACTGAGTAGCAACCTGGTATTTGGCTGGTGTATTGTTCATGTATGAAATTGAGCACATAGTTGAAAATTGTTTTGGAACTGGAATACACCAATTCATATATTGAATGCGTCATATTTGCGTTTTTGCATCATGTAAGCAAGTCATCTATGCAGAGGATGTTGCACCTTCTTAAGGCCTTGTTGACTTCTTAAGCGAAATTTTTATTTGTGAATATGGCTTATTCAAATTTCATTTGAATAATAATGCCATGATGTATATATGTGTATATATACTTTACCTCCACCGGGTAAAGTTCACCGTTGCAGTGCAGACGTGAAAGCAGCATTTGTTTCTCACACAGCGCACACACTCAGTCATGGCCAGACTCGGCTGACCAAGAACTTGATCACAAATTTAACTCACACAAGTCATCTGGGGATGTGGCGCAATCATGGCAAGTCCAGTCAAAAAATAATATAAAAATCTTCCTACAGAATACTGCCATTCGGAAACCTTTAAGTGTAATTGAATTGCTATAATTTCACAAACCAGAAATGGGCATCAGATCACTTTCTGGTTCAGGTGGTGGTTCCACAGGGCTTTCCTCTGTCCGATCACTGTTTGTTATGGTCCTTCTGATGCTCTGGTATCTGTCATTCAGAGGGGAGTAAAAATAGAGTGCTCAGCAAAAAAGGTAGTCATAGAATAGACACATAGAATGAATAGAATACGCAGAATAGAATAGACACATTAACTGATTCCCTAATTTCTACATGAACATGGAGATTGTATTAAGCGAAAACATACAATTTACAAGCCTAAATCTCTGAGGGGACAATTTTTTATGCATGCATTTTGTTTTGCCTATGAGACAGTGATTTTTGAATATGGGCTATTCAAATACAATTTGATTGATTAATTGAAAACACATTAAAGTAAAGATAAAGTAAACATGAAGTTTAGTAAAGTATTGAATATACTTCTAAATAACAGCACTTACCATAAAAATAACTTTGCTGGATACATCACATTTCTTTAGTCAAAGCCTACCTGCGGTTGAGTTGCTCCATCTGCTGAATGGAGTTGGAGCGGGTCAGGCCCTGCGGGGCAGGAGGTCCAGTGGGACGCTGCCATGTGGTGGTCCTGTTCACATGGTCCACGAAGAAAATTCTCCCATGGCTGTCGATACGAGCCTCCCAGTCTGAGGAGCAATTATTAGTGCATACAAAGTAGATGTTTAATGCCTCATGGGAATATACAATATGCAAGTAGACATTGAATGACCGACATGACATAAACATCTGACAAAGGATTTGAAACTCCACTATGTATCAAGACTTTATATTCGGGTAGTCCAACACTGAAATCTGTAAGCTATCATTTGCTGTGTCAGAGGATCAGTTACACCTTAACACTTCATCCACATGGGGAACATAAATGTCGTTACAAAATTTCAAGGAAAGTCATCTAGTTTTCTTAATATTTTACTTAAATCTATTGACATAACTAATTAAAAAGTTAAGAGCTCACCAAAGTTATTAGAATTCATTCTCTGGATAACATCAATGTTAAAACATTTGAGGCTGTTATCAAGATAGACTGTATCTGTCCAGAGACTGAGGATCAACAAAGTCAGTGATAGATGTTAGCATCCCTAAAGCCCTGCTGGTGTGGCTACAAAGGTCTGTAAAAGTACATGAACCTTTTTTTTTTTTTTTTAATTTCTAAACATGTCTGATTACAGAGTGAGAAACCGCTGTGACAATTATTCTCTGCATCATCAGGACTACATTTGTAGTCCAAGGCTTGTAGTTTTATTTCACTCCGAAGAACATGGACATGGACACACTGATATAAATACAAACACTGACACACCAACACATGGAAACAAAGATGGCAATATTAGTAAACCAATATGGTGCATGCAGACACACACACTCACTGGGGGGCAAAGGCTCGTCCACACGTTGGTATCGGTGGATGTCCTGACGTACAGAGGGGAGCGAACGTACAGGATGGCCGTTGACATGGGCAGCTGAACATAGAAAACACACAAAAGACAGAGGGAAATATGTTTTGAAGAGCACTGTTGTTCAGTTCATTCTTTAAAGTCACCTTTAGGACTCACAATTCAAATATCTCGCCAACAAAAGTGAACAAACTGAATACCTTCCTCTCCATCTTGCTCTGAATCCAAAGACCCCGCCTCCTCATTTGGCTTTGACGACTCCCCGTCCGGTGCTTCAGCCACGCCCCCTGCAGCCTGGAGGCTGAGCCTCCTTACATTGAGTTCCTCAACCTCTTCCGGCGCGCTGGCTGCCGGAGCTTCTCCTTCAGCCTCAGTGACATCAGCTCGCCCACCCCCTTCATCATCCACAGCTTGCGGGATTGGTGAGGTGCTGGAAACTAGATGTCCCCCTGGATCTATGGCTGTCTCTGCTCCCTCCTCCGCTTCCTACAAAATATCCCATAAAATTTAAATAATTAAATAATGTTCTTTTTAAAAAACACGTCTCAACACAGCTGCCACGCTATTCACTTCCTATTATTTGTTGGTGGCAGTTATGAGCAAGTAAATGTAGCAATGCACCAACAAAGGCAGTGAATTAGAGGAATGGTATCACGCAAACAAAAAGTATAATTTAAAATGTTGAAATACTGGCTTGGCCAAAATTTCAAAGGCATGAAAATGCCAGAGCAGGTTTGTTAAATCTCAACAATATATGCCGCTTATTTAGTTAAGAAACACGTCATAAAAATACGTATTTGTTTTTTTTTAGAAAACCCCACAATATCAATCCATCCATCAATCAAATTCACAATTTACAATATCCCAACATGATATAATTGGTAATAAATAAAAAAATGCAAAACAAATCTATATGATATTTATTTCTAAGCCTTACTTAAAAATATCTGCTGGTGTGGGTGGCTGGGATAGCAACAAATACTCAAAGTATGCATGTATTGCTTCTCAATAGCAATAGTGGCCATCAGTTATTTGTTCAAGAGCTTGATGAACTCACCACAGCTGTGGTCAGGGTGACCGGACAGCTCTCTGATGATGAGACGACTGTCTGTGGGGCTGTTGCCATGGAGCAGGTGTCAATCTCTGATGAGGGTTCCTCTCCAGGCATCCTTTCTTCCTCAAGTATCACTACACCCTCTAGCAAAGCATTATGGGACACAGCCTCTGTAAATGGACCCTCCTCTACCTCAGAAAATACATCTAGGTCCAAAACATCCCCCAAGTCAAGACCTGTCTCCCCCTCCACCTCAGGCGCTGAGTCATCCATCACAGCATCTGCACCGTCAGGCTCCTCTTCAAGCAAGGAGGGCTCCAGCTGCTCAGGCTGTTGGAACTCCAGAAACGCGTCATCATCATCTGGGCCGTCAACATCTGAAGCTTCTCCATTCATCAGTAGCGGTGAGAGCGGTATTGGAGTGATGTCATTGGCCCCCGACCTGTCATCATCTTCGTCTGAATCTATGTGCAACATTGCACTGAGACGTGTGTGTGTGGGGAAGCTAGAGCGCAGTTTGGGTGAGGCTGCACCCAAGGGTCTTTCACCAGGACCCTTAGGGGCCTCAATAGCATCAAGGCCCTCACTGAATGATCTTTGGAGCATTGCATGGCCCAACAGGCGTTCAGGCCCCACAAATCTAGCCGCAGCGCCCATAAAAGACAGGTCCTTTTCTGCGCAGGCCCCACTTTCCCACATGCCCTGTGAGCCCTGGGAGCCGGTAGGTGAGAGTCCCACAGAAACCACTCCTGGAAGGTGATGTGGCAGGTCCTCGTCATCAGATGGAGTCCCTGGTGCTCCATTTAAGGATGAAATGCCAATGATAGAATCAGGAGAAGCACCTAGAGTGGACAGCAGAGGATGCATGTTGAAGAAAACAAATCATTTAAATTTTATGTAAAAAATGTAAGTATAGTTTAAAGACAGAATTACCATCAGGCCCAGTTGAGGTGAGCTCCACTTTGAATTGCAACTGACCACTTACATGTTCAGTGGGCAGGCGCCGACACAGAGATAAACTTACAGGCTGGACACTGGACAGAGAGAACAACATTTAAGTAATGTAGTAGATCCTGCTGAAGCTGGATAGTTTCATGTCAGTGATTATGAAGTATGTTCTGTGCATGCGTGTGTATGTCAGTGTGTGTGTGTATGTGTGTGTGTGTGTGTGTGTTTGTGAACTCATATTTGCCGTTCATACCCAGGTATCTTTTCAATTAGCCGCTGCACAGGGATAGTCAGCTGGCCGAGGAAGCGTTTGATGATTGGTCGGCTTTTTGCAAACTTGTCCTTTACCTCAATATACAGGATGTCTGTCATTAGAGCTACAAATGTGTATTTCTGCAGAGAGGCAAAAACAGATATGGTCAGAACATGCTAAATAATATATTGGTAATATACTGTGTTTCCTTCTGTCCCCTGACTGATAATAAAGTGTGTAAGAGCACCTCTCCATGCCAGAGAGGGTTGATGGTGTTAGCTATGATGGCTGATCGTCGTTCCTGTCCATGATGACTGAAGATGGGGAAGACGCTCCTCTTCCCTGGGTGGATGGACATCTTCAGGTATGGATCCGGATTAAAAAACATGCCCTTCTTTAGACCACTGGCACGTAAATCTGCCACAAAATATTTCAGACAGCAGTCTTAAAATCACAGTCTCAAATATCCAGGTAAAAAAGTGGACTTTTTGATACAAAACTTGACATGCAGATACATGATGGCCAACAGAGCAAAGCTGTTTGTGTGAGCAAGATGAAAAATTATGTTCTGTTTCATGTACACTCAATATGATACTGACTGAATTACATTTATTTTAAAGTTCTGTACAGATTTACTCTGGTTAGTTTTTTAGGAGGATTACAAGAGAGGTGTGCCACTAAAATATGCACTTTTTAATTTCAGCCTAAATGTGTTCCAACACAAAAAACTGCTTAGCACTTCATATCACCTGTCAATGTGAAGCTGATCAGTTTCCGAGGATGTTCGTTGCCCACCTGCTCTGCCAGCCCCTCCACCTGAGAGAAGAGAAAATGTCTCACTTTACCCAGCACAGGAAATATAACAGGACACATTTATATACCTAGCAGCACGTACCTCACACATGTGTTAGTCCTTGTGAATTCTAATGAATATAAACACTAATACAGAAGAATATAATACAACTTAAATTTAAATCGAATTTATTGTAGACTGTCAGCACTGGAGCAGCGTGGATGCTCTGCTCATTAATGTTTGCAACAGAGAGAATTACATTGCTTACATGGGCAGCCTCGTGTCAGAGATCGATTCTGTCATTTATGAGTATTTGGTAATCAATCAATTGGACTACATGAAACATGGTATAGAAAAATGTCTGCCTGAATCAACAAATGCTAAAGTCTTCCATAGGTAAACCTATGGTATATCCACAGTGCTGTCAGTCCTGAAGAATGGTCACTTTCATTCTGTTCTGGGGAAAAACCTGTGGCTTCAGGGGTGGATCTAGGGGGGCTGGGGGGGCAGGGGGCACTGGCCCCAGCTGAAATGTAACTAGCCTCTGAAGAGCCCCTGTTAATAGTGTTTTAAAAAACTACACAATAAATATGACAATTCTTTTAGAATTTTTATTTGTCTTAAACATGAAAAATTTTTCAAATCTATTCAATGATGTATGGCTTTGCTCAGCTGTAGAGCTAGCAGTAAACAAAACTTACTGAGTCAGGAATTATGAATGGACATTAGACAGATAACTGGCTCCAATGTGTGAATTGATGACCCTTTATGACCCCCTGTTTAGAAAAATCCTAGATCCAACACTGTGTCGAACAACTAAAACAAAACAACTAAAAACAACTAAAAACAAAACAACTAAAAACAGCAACAAATGTCTGTTGACTGTGTGATGGCAGCATCCATTGCTTCTAAACCATTTGTATGTTGGTGGCAGCACAGAGGTTGCTCTCAGTTTGAATAGTAACAGGCCAGAAGTGAAAGGGGAAGAGAGTGCGGCCAGAGGATAGGGGCCCAATGGCAGGTTTATAGCCAAGACTACATCTGGTAAGGCAAAGTACATTACCCTTAATGATACAGCTGAGGCAGCACAATGAAGGGTATTTTTAATGGGAATATACCAGGATCTCTGTATAAATGGGACTTGAGCTAAAGCTTGAGACCCTTCATGACTAAGAGATTACAGATTCTACAGCACCTAACCCATCTTACCTTCTTAATCACTCTTTCTCTTTCTAATATACACACGCTCACACACACACACACTCACCAGGATGGCTGGATTCTTCACAGTGATGCAGGGGGTAGTGGCTCGCAGGCCTCCACTCACTCCATGGTAGTACTTAAAACAGATCTTGGTCTCAGCTGCAGAGGAAACAGCAAAGGGTTAAGGGATATGGAAACATTGCAAAAATGATCTTTCTATTGTTGGCTTTACTTCAGTTATACTGGGGTCTGTGGAATCATGTTTTCAATACACTCAATTAAATGATGATTAAATGATGACAGATTGTAACTTGTGATAGTTATTCATAAAACAATTTGAACATGAGATTTTTTTCATACAAATATACATAAAACTATTCTTTTTTTCTTTTATGACATTCTGGATGAGTAAATGTTTTACAATAATAAGAATTAATTGATTTTCTTTATACTTTGTATTGAAATCATATCATTGAGACCCATCACTTACGCTCAATGAAGTAGGGCCCAGCCTCAAGTCTCCACACAATCTGACCTTTCTGGGTGCCATTCACCCCTCTGTTCTTACAGTCCCACACATTGGATGGATTGGTTTCATCTGGAAAAAAAAGGACGTTAGTTGGCTTTGCAAGGTGCAGATTCTTGGTTCAGTCAAACCATGTTCTTGCTGTGTTGACATCCCTCCTGATATCAAACCAAACAATGTTAAATCAAACAACATTGCTCAAGCTGCAACCAAGCTGCTATTTAAAACTGCAACCAAGCGGCATCTGTTCAGCTTTTTAAGCATGTATTGTCTGCACACTCTTTCTTTAATCACTGAATCTATTCCCAAAATAACCTCCCTACAACCTCTGAGCAGAAGGACAAACACCAAACTTCCTCTCAGTTAAAAACAGGGAGGGGGAATTCCGCTGTACTTAGCACTTTCGCACGCAGATTAATGAAGCACCAACCTCAGCTGACTGGTGGAAAGTTTCAAGGTATACAGGACTGTGACAGTTACTGTGTGTGTGTGTGTGTGCTTGTGAGTGTGCGTGTGTGTGTTTATGTGTGTGTGTGTGTGTGTGTGTGTGTGTGTGTTTGTGCGTGTGTGTGTTTGTGTTGTGTGCGTGCATGTGTGGGTGTGTGTGTGTGTTTGTGCATGAGTATGAGCATGCCTGTGTGTGTGTGCGTGAAGGGGAGTGACAGAGGGGAAGGCAGGTCGCTTATTATTGAGTGTCTGCTTAGTCGAGGAAAGCAGTAGCCCCTCTGAGGTATAAGACCCCGGAGCAGATAATAAGTCCTGGCAGCTTTATGATCAATATGAAATGACCTGACCCTTCGCCAGGCACCAGCAGTTTACACTATATGTCCCCCATATAGGGTCCCATTTACAAGGGAAACTACTCCAAACAAATTAAGTCCTGGTGGTCGTCAGCAACATAACTAATCATTTGGTAAACAAGCTAAAATGACCATGATCATAGTAAACATAATAACACGGTGCCCAGAAACCACTGCTGTTTGTTGTACTCAGAGTTTGTATGACCTCTCGGGAAGTCAAAGACATCCATTGTTTTCAGAAATCCATTATTAACACAATAGATTTTCCTGAACAGCTCACAGGCTGCAGCTTTCCCTGAGCATCAATCAACTCACCACATCACGAGGAGGCAAATGTATGGACTTGAAAAATAATGATGCTACTATTTCAAAATAATTTCCTTTTAGATCATGGCAGCAGGATGTCTCCAGTATGTATTTTATGTGTGAAATTAGATATTCAGTCCTTTACAACTGAAGCAATGAATACCCCTAGTATGGGTTATGCTCCAAACACACTGCCTCCTTCATTTCCAATAATACAACCAATAGCATTTGACCCTTCCTTTCTATGTGTATGATGTCAAATGATCACCTAACCTGGTCAAAGGTTTCAACTGGTAATACCAAGGTGGTCTTTGGCAGATCTTTTAATTTCTCTCAGAAACAAAATGCTGAATAAGAGATTGCTTTGGGTTACAGGTGCAAAAGTAAGGTGATGTCAGCTGTTTACTAAGTAAGCAAGATGGCATAAAATTCATAGATTGTTAAGACCAAATGTGCCAGTGGAACACAGTTACTGCTGTATTGCTTTTCACCCTGATGGACAGATCTGCAAGACAGTTTGAGACTGATAGCCCTCTTCAGCACACAGGTCAATGTATTTCCCCCTGTCAAATTCCTGTCTCTAAGCAGGATTAGCATTTATTATTGGAGACCACCCTGCTTGCCACTAAGACCTGTGTGGTTTGTGATGGTGTGTGTGTTATCGTACACCAAGGCAGAGCTGTTACATGTTGACTCAGCTTCCAGTCCTGTGTAAAGTCTCAACAGCTCCTGTTTCAGTATTGACTCAGAGATGGAAGCTCCTGCACAAGACTATACCTGGCTACTCTCGGCTTCCAATAATAAAACACCAGGATCAGCTTATACGCTTTGAGGACAGGTAGGGTCAAGTTCGCTCTGGTCATGAGTGGCTGCAAGTTTCCAAAAGACTTCAGCAAAAATAATTTGGGTGGAAAGCACATACAACAGACTAGTGTGAATATCACTGACAATTGTTGGGTTAAAAAAAATTAACAAATCATTTTTTTTTATGTGTTTTGCTTGTTTCAGATTCCAAAATGGTTGTCGAGACATCTCGACAACTGAGATGTTGTTTTGTTGATGTTGTCGAGAGTGTTGAAAATGTGATTGTTGCTTTGACTCATGTAAAAAATCCAGCCAATCCAAATGTAGCATGAAGTAGTTGTCACTTGTCACACATCTGCTGTGGCCCAAAATTGACGATTATAACCCTTTATATATTGCGAGTAAGACTACTTCCATGCATCTACGTTTTTGTCTGAAAATGGCATTTCGAAACAAAGAAGATCTCTGGTCACTTGTGGCTGAAGTACATTCAATGCTGAAAAACATTAAACAAATAATCGTCTAGCTCAGGGGTTTTCAACCGGGGGTCCGCTGCCCCCTGGTGGTCTGCGAAGGCATTGCAGGGGGTCTGCAAAAATCGCTTTGATATTTCAACACATTTCCAGATTACTCTTGAATATTGTGAAAAATATCTAAAATAAGAAAAAATGTCTTAAATAATATATAGGTTTTGAGGGGAACCTTGAAACATTGGGGCTAGAAAGTGCCAGTAATTTTCCCCTGTGCATGGTCTATGAGATGTAGTTTGTATGATGGGAATTGTTATTTTCCCAAAAAGAAGGCCCAAAAGGGCAGAATTAATAATGAAAATATTAAATAAAACAAGAGCGAAAAACAAATACTTTGTAATAAGAATGATAGGTCTCCCCTTTCTCCACACATACACACAGAAGTAATACTCACCCACCATTAGGGTTGCAAAATTCCGGGAATATTCAAAGTTGGAAACTTTCCATGGGAATTAACGGGAATATACGGGAATTAACGGGAATAAACGGGAATATACGGGAATTAACGGGAATAAACTGGAAATGTTGTGGGTAATTTATACTAACTGTATTTACCTTGTCATATACAGACATAAATATAAACATTTTGTTTTGTCATAGGCTGATTTGAGCCCTGAGGAAACTTTGGGCACTTGACTATATGCTTCTGCATTGTTGTGTCATTCTTATAGGTCTTTGCACAGTATTTGCAAATGTACACAGCCTTTCCTTCTACATTGGATGGGGTTAAATCTCTCCACAGATGAGAGAGTGCACGTGGCATTACTCTGTAGAATAAGATGAGAAAAAAGTTTTTAAAAAAACACTAATGCAATGCCAGAGATATAAATAGTTAGCCAAACAATTGGAACCGCTGTAAACCTATTTTACAATTGATGGATAAATGAATGGAAATCGGCTAGATGAACAGATGAACAATCCTCAATCAGCATGCTAATATATTTTCCCCAGTAATATCATAGAAATTTACCTGACTAGTCCTGCACACTACAGCAGGCCTAAATAGCCCTGCTGTAGAGTGAAGGATGCTGGGAGTTATCTGTGCATGTGATGGAAGAATGCACAGTGGAGGGTTGAAATTCAACATGCAGCGTGTGCTGCTTTCCATACATCTTTAAAATAGAGTTTTGAATGATGTTTTTATTGCTTAGCGTTTAATTTGCGTAGCTTTTTTTTTTTTTCAAAATTCCCAAAATTCCCGAGCCAAAATTCCCATGGAAAGTTTCCGGAAAGTTTCCGGAAATTTACCGGAAACTTTCCGCCCCTTTGCAACCCTACCCACCATCCTCCACCCCAACACTAGCAGTAGGTGGGATTTGCTGCTGGTGATTAGAGGTTAAACTTAAGTAGGACTCAATTGTTTGTGTGATATTGTATGATTATCATTTTTGACATATTCTGCATTACTTCAGTTGTAGCCCCAGTTTATGTTGATTGTTATTGATCACCGTTACATTAATGTTCTCTCAACATGTCTGAACATTTAAGTCATGAACGTTATATATTGATGTACATATGGGTCTGAGATTCAGTACAAGTACAAACTGCATTTTAATTTTGTTTTCAATTCTTAAGCACTGAAAATCAACCGTTTTTGTTGTTTTTTACACAGATTTCTCAAGATTTGTTTGAGGTTTTTAAATAAAACCAACATGGAAAACCAAATGTTAAAACTTCCTTCTATCCACATGCACGCACACACACACACACACACACACACACACACACACACGTAGGCAGGCGCGCGCGTAGGCACATCATTGGGCCGCGGATTACTTTCTAGTCAGAATGGTGGTCCCTGGGACAAAACCAGTTAAAAACCCCTGGTCCAGCTAACTGCAGGTCTGGCATTGCCTCGCATACAGTATTTATTATAGGTACTCCTCAAGTATTTCTGTTCCAAAATGCACACCAACGGCACAATTTTGAAAGAAAACTGTTCAAATATCATTTAAATAAGCTGCATTCAGGTATTTCCTCTTATGAGGATCGGTGACTTTACTTTAACCTATCTTCCAAAACTTGAGAGGTTATATATACCAAGACTTGAGATTTAACCTTGGTCTGGCCAGAATAATTTGAGTAGGTCAACTAGTAACAACATGAGTTCAAAAAATCAGCAAACCTATGTGGTACAGCCCGATCCAGTCGGTAGCATCCACTTCCTCCTTGATGTCCCAAGATATGACGAGGTTCTGACCCCTGTTCAGCGTGTACTCCAGAGTGGACGCTGTAAGCGAGGAGCGACTCTGGGAGGTCACCAGGTCTGTATCACTGTTGGCACGTGCAAGCCCTATAGGACTGCTGATCACAGAGGCAGAGTCAATAGCAGCCCCACCCCTCTCTGCCAGGGTCCGCAGGTTGTCTGGGCTAAGGGTGTGCCGGAGGTGGGGGCTGCGCCTTCTTGGAGCTGACAGGTGATCCCGAACCCCCACAGCCAGGTTGGGTGGATTGTGGGAGCGGGTCCTGGGTGGTAGGACCGCTGTGGCCAGGGACGGGCGCATGTCTGTATCTGGTGAAGAAACAGCTACAAGAAGTAAAAAAAGTTGAGGAGAAGCCCAAGAAGTCTTATTGACTGCTGATGTGATGAGGCATTTTGCTGTTTTCGACTTGCTGACTCATCTTAAACTCTCATGTTTCAACAGTGAGAGTTAGCTTGAAGTTGGCGTGACTTGAGAGGAGCCGTAAAAATAATGGGGCAATCTCCTCTACTCATAGACCCCGGATATATGCGCGTTTGTTCCATGCATCACAACAGAACTGTTGCAGTTGAAGATATCCACAAAAGTCCCAATGTTTGCCGCTCTTACTCCATGTAATCCAATGGCAACTGGAGCCTGTAGATGGGGAAAGAGGGAGAGACAGAGAGACATCAGTGACACATTTGCTGCAACACAACAGAAGCAATAATTGTAAACTGTGAGTTGCACCCAGCAAATGACTGAACAAACATTAGTCACCAGTCAGGTTGTTTGCTGTCAAAAAACCTGTCACCAACATGAATAATCCTGCAGTCATTCCTCTCTGTCCTTTCTTCTCTGACATCCCATTAACAACGAAGGAGGAAATGTGTTTCAACTGTGGACAATTTGTTATATTTTTAGAACACATTTAAGTTATTTTTATTGGTTCATTGCTGACACAATGTTCTGTTTACTTCTCTGAATGATTAATGAAACACTTAATGAAAGTCTATATGTTTGTCTTGCTGCTACAAACACTACCCCCTGTGGAGAAGCGTAAACTGAAAATATCTAATTTGAAATCCATTATGTCTGTGAGATTACTTGAAAAAGAAATGCATGAAACATTTTCTTAGCCCTCACACACAGACACACACATACCCATCTTTGCAACTGCGTTTCTGTAAAGCAGCCTCAGTAAAAACAGAGAAGGGAGACATGCAGCTGCATCTGCTTCCCAGGAAGCTCTTCAATTAACAGTAACCAGTTTTGGAAATGTCTGGGGAGCGCTGTCAGAGTCTCAACCACAGCCAGCTCGTTATTTGAGGACGGATAGCATGTTCCTTCACAATCTGCCTGTTTATAATGGTCTGAGAGGCAGTTTTTTTACCGAAAGGTTTGGTAACATTCAACAAATATGTGCTGGGTGCCCTCAATGAAAAACCAAGTTGCCTACATGTGTGCAACGTCTCAAAAACTGAGCTGACCAGTGATGCACGTCTATGGTGAATTACTCAGAAAATGCAGTGCCAATTTTGGTGTGATTTCGACACATGATTCGTTCACTTTATGAATAAAAAGGTGACCAGCACCCTGTAGGAGTCAGTGGGGTTGGGGCATGTGTCTTCAGTCTGCGGACTGAGTTTAACATGTCTTCTTCCTAACCTCAGAAAAACTACAGCAACGGTCTCCAACTGGGTCAAATAATCATTCAATCAAAATGTATTGTACAGCCCATATTGACAAATCACAATTTCTCTCAGTGCTTAAGAAGCAGGGCTCCAGACTAACTTTTTGGCTTAGGAGCACTGTGCTCCTAACCCAGAAAAATTGGGAGCACCAGCAAAAATCTAGGCGCACCACTACAAAACGTTGGCCAAACCAAGTAATACTACTATTGATCAATGTTAACAACCTGGAATAACATGTTTGAACAGATTATAAAAGGTAAGGCATGACCTTGCTTAGATAAAGGCCTACATTGATAGGTGGAAAATAATTGCACGGTATTTTAGGTGGTTTAGATGGTAGGGGAAGTAGGACAAATCACACCATTTGTTTTAACCAAATTCTTTATTACTCAGACTGCTCTTGTACCTGCAGTCAACTGTTGAAAAATATTGACATTAATAGCTATAAATATAATCAGTTTTACGGTCATGATCAGTAGAACAACATATTACTATCTCCTACATGTGCCATAGTGTTACAACACTATATATATAATGTCCTTTCTTAATAACTTAACATCATACATAAGAATGGCCTCACAGATCAGGATTAATTTTGACATTAATAGCTAAAAATATAATCAGTTTTACAGTCATGATCAGTAGAACAACATATTACTATCTACTACATGTGCCATAGTGTTACAACACTATATATATAATGTCCTTTAAGTTTCTTACTTACTCAACATCATACATGTACATAAGAAAAAACAACAACGTTAACAGTCAGCTCATTAGACAGGGCAGGGACGGCTGAACTCCGGTCTCCTGGCTCTACGGCCGGCTCTGATCCACTTCCTTACAGAAGGAAGTGGATCAAAGTCCTCCAGTGAAGGACCATCCGCAGAGATGCGGATTAAATCCTCCACGGTGCCCACACCCATGCTGGCTCTAGTGGAGCTCTTGATTCGTCTCTGTCTTCCGGGTTCTGTGTAAGCGGGCGAGTGACAGCAACTATCATTCTATCGCTTGTGTCAGAGTAGTTTATTTGATCGCTTGTTTCTGTCAGGGGACTAGTTTTCGCCAGCGGGGCGTGGATCTTATTATTTCTAGCGCTCATACCAGCTTATGACTTGGTTCTGCAGCCCATTATCTAGGCGCACACCTGAAATTTTTGCTTATATTTATAGGCGCACGCGTGGGACCGTGATTTCAAATCAAGTCGCACGGCCAAAATTCCAGTCGCATATGCGACCAGATCAGTCGCAGTCACGAGCCCTGAGAAGGCTCAACATCGTCTGTCCTTCACCCTCAAAAAGAGTAGCGAAAACTACCTAAAAAAAAAGTTAAGAAACCTCTTGGAGAGCCACATGTGAGGGGTCCCTCTCCCAGGGCGGATGTGGAACAGATGCAGCATGTAACTGAACACATCAACAAAATTGCAACAAACAGCAGGTCATCGGACTGACACTGCACAGGTGCTAATCTCCATCCTGGCAACAACATGCCTTAATGCTTGTGCTTGCTCATTGTTGGAACTGTTGAGTTTCTCTATCATTTTGTAAGGTCTTGACCTTATTTTGTAAAGTGCCTTACGGTAAATGTATGTTGTGATTTGGTGCGATACAAATTAAATTGAATTGAATTGAGCTTAACATTCATAGAATCAATTCCACCTTATAAGTTGTCTTCAAAGTAAAATCACAACATTTGTTGTGTCGCTGCAATGCTTTCTACCAAGCTGAATTACAGAGTTGTGAACTTGGGTCTCAAAATTGTGCCGGTTGCTTTACAGAAATCTGAAATATTGAGAGTATGTAAAAAGCTCTGCACACAACGTTTATCATGCCAACAATAAAAAGGTGACGGTATATTGTAGAACTGTTTGAGGAGGACTCACTAAAGACAAAGACTAATTCTGATGTAGCTCCAGGGCATTTACACAGGACAAGAGAACAGCCCATTCCAAAGAGGCATGTTTACAAAGGGCCTTGCATTAGTAGAGGAAAATAACCATTCCCTCTCACATTCATATCTATGGTCAATTAACCTCACCCTAACTGCAAGTCTTTGGACTGTGGGGAAGCTGTACTAACCAAAGAAAACCCACACTACCACAGGGAGAACATGCAAGCTCCACACTGAACAGGCAACCTTCTTGATATGAGGTGACAGTGCCAACCACAGCATTGCCATGCCGTCCTTAGTGTTAAAGGTAAAATTATGAAAAGACAGACGTACCTGTAGTAAAGTAATACAAGAGTTACTTTATGCTACAATATTGTTCCATCCCTGAAACAGGGAAGACAGCTAGTTGACCTCTTTCACTCCTGCCATCAATACTGTGGCCTCTACAAGTCGCCGAGCCAGTGTTGTGCCAGTTCACACATATAATAAACTAGTTCAAAGTCGAGGAGGAAGAAGGAGAAGTGACGTTCATCGAATGAAAACTAATTTGTTCACGAAAATAATTAACATAAACGCATTCATGCACAAAACTGCGTCGAGAAATAAAACTGAGCTATGTTTTGTAATAAGTTGCTGCAAACTGACTTAAGCGGTAATTAAAGGACAGTCTCTCTGTCTATGCCCCTGGGGAGGAAGACATCATAGTTTGAAAAAGACTTCTTCAATGTGTACAATGGCGCCCATTTTTGTTGAAAACCTATTTACTCTGCCTTCCCTTCACTGCAAACTGCACCCACTAACAACTTTCTGTCGAGTAGCTACAAAAAGTGACAGGCAGAACAAATCTAAGACCGTCTTAAAAACAGTTGGTAAAAATCCAAAGCTATAGTCTCTTCTATGGCGTGAGATAATCTTGCATGCACAAAAAATCTAGACTGAATGTTTGGGTATAGATTGGACTGGCTTTGACTTTTAGTTCAATTTTGTTTCAATCTGGCACATTCAATAACAGTACTACTGATCTCATTCAATACATTACAATGAATATGTTGAAATAAAACACTGGATGGCAAACAACTTTTTCCAACTAATTATTAACCTGCTTTAACTAATTAATTAACTAATTCCTTATCACTTATTTTCCTTGGTCCCACCTCGTGCATGGATAATATCAAGGCAAACCTAGCACTGTTTACTTATTCCTAAACTAGAAATCAAGGTGTGGTCTTTGACTAAAACCTGAGCTTTGAACCTCAATTTTAAACATTGTATCTCCCTACGAGCCAGGACGCAGTCTGAGCTCTTCTGGTAAAGCATTGCTAGCCATTCCAAAATCAAGGCAGAAAACCAAAGAGATAGAGCCTTTGCAGTGAGGGGCCCTACTCTTTGGAGCAATCTGCCAGAAGAGATTAGACCAGCAGAACAGTTAACGGTTTTATTTCTCTTTTTAAGATACTTAAATCAGCTTTTTTTTTATAGGATGTCTATGACCGTATTATTTGTATCTTTATTATTATTATTTCTTTACTATGATTGTTTGTGAATATGATATTTATTTCTGTTTTGTTTGTTGTAAAGCACTTGCTATATTATTTTACCACTAATAAACACTAGAACATCATATACATTTACATTAAGTTGTACACATGTGCCAGGCATGACAAAATGCTGCAGAGGGAAAAATTACTGAGGTTGCAATTTGTGTGAAAATTTTAATGATAAAACTATAACAAAAATAGTAACAATTATATACGGCTCTTATGTATGGCTCTTATGCATCTGAATCAATTCACTTTGCATTTCGAACTGACTGAGAGAAATGATGAACTGGCCACTGGGCTGATGTATGTGGATTGGCTGCATTTCGAGATAACTCAGGCCTGATATTGAAATAAGATCTGCTGTGATTGACATGAGGAAAGCCTGGGCATCCCTGACTCGACAAGATTACCAGAGCATGGCTACATCACACACACACGCACAAACAAAACGCATTCAGGGATTTATGACGGAATAAAACCTTAATCACAGTTGCAGGAATACGTAAATCCTCCTCACGTGTGCACGTGGCCTCTTAGAGTCATATAGCATCAGCAGGGAGGGGCCAGTTCCATAAACAAGCAGGAGTTTATTCGGTTAAAGGAAAAACAAAAAAAATCTGTGTACATGTAACTGTTGGAAATGTCACGGCTGCACCCATCAACACTCAGACAAGAGGGGACAAGAGGTCGGTATAAGAGCACCAACTAAAACATGACCTCAGGAAAGGCAACTGAGTTGATTCAATCTGGACTCATGCCAGTGCTTTTTTTCTAAAACGTTCCAACTTCCCATTATAATCCCAATTCAAGCGCTCTGTAAAGCTTTGACCTGATGGGGGATTAGTGACCGATTCTCTGAAAATGGATGTAGATAAACAAGGTGTTCTGTGGGTATCCAAAATTGACAAAAGTGCTTCTATTTCTAACCATTCTGTGGGATGATGGTAAATTTGACACCTGTCTTGCTTAGCCCGTCATTTGAGCATTGTTCTGTTATCAGGCACCAAATACTTCGTACTCGGCACCACTGTGCAATGAATACTAAACAGAAGCACATCTGCAGCAATATAACTTACACAGCATGGCAGAATTGGATTGACTGTCATTTTTTTCATCAAACTTTCAAATGTTTTGTGAACCATGTGACAGTCATTACGGACAGACACCATCACAGCAATATGTCTGTCCACGTCCTTTTACACACCTCATGCCAAGAACAAGACTTATCGAACCCTCACAATTACAAGCTGATGCACATCACTCCTCTGCAATACCCCCCATCACACACACACACTGTGTGTTGAAAATATATAAAATAACCGATTAATATATACTGCAGTGTAAAATTGCATCCATCAATCACTGAATGTGCCTGTTTCAGAGTGTGGGTTTACTGCATTATCTCAAGTTGATCGACAGAAAATTTGGATCATTCATCCTTCTTACTAGTACTGTGTGTGTTTCAATGCCTGATATATCTCTATAGCTCTACTGTTGTCAGATGACTATTAAAAACACACCATAACCGACACGGTCACATGTTCCTTCATTACCATGCACACACTGCAGAGAATATTTCAACTAGTAGTTAAAAAAAATGTATCAAGCAAAGATTCCAAACATTTCCTGTTTCTAGATTTTATCAGCCAAGAATTTCCCTTGGTTTTTGTGTGTTTGAAATATAACACATATCTTGTGCAGCTCCAGAATATTGTGACGGACATATTTGACTATAAATGAAATTTTGTATTATCAAGAGATTAGTCCATAATTAAATGAAGCACTAGTTTTAGCTCCAACAGGATATGGTGTAATTTAGATGCTGTGATGTCAGTGAAGGGATTCCTTCGTCTATCACTAACACTGTCTCTTTCTCCATCTGTGTGTGTGTGTTGGTTGTTGTCGGTGTCAGCAGAGGGACCCCTCTGTGCCCCTGTGGAGGTGACTGCAGTACTTTACAGCCTGACAGAACGGACACCTTGGGGAGCTGACACACACACACACACACACACACACACACACACACACACACACACACACACACACACACACACACACACACACACACACACACACACACACACACACACACACACACACACACACACAGTGGCACTACGGTCTGATTGTGTCTCACTGACACATAAAGTTAATATCAAAACACAAACAGCTTGAGGAAGCTTCCTCATGCTTTTTCCTGACTCGGCCGATGGAATTTCATAACCGAGACAAAGAAACACAAAACTACCTGCTCACTGAGCTCCAGATGCACCTAAGTGTGGGATATAGACTAAGGGTCTGCCTGACTGCAACTAGCTACAGTGAGGCCTCACTGGAGGATGCAGCTTTGTGAGTCATTCTGAAAGAACACAGGCTACAGCCCTGATCTCAGTGCGTCCCCACTTCCTAGGAAAATCGCAGCTCTGTCCCGCTCAGAGTATTTCTTTAAACACATCACCAAGAGTCTAGGATGAGTCACTCCTCAGGAGGCATCCCTCCCTGACAGGCCGAAAATGGAATTTAAGCGGGAAGATTGACTAATATGGCTCTCTCCAAGTTGAGAATGCTGACCTATCAATAAATGGGAAAGTGGGTTGTACATTGATTTATGAATGGCATAAAAACTGTACACAGACATATTCTATGCAGGAGTACACTGTGGATCTTCTAGAAGCATTTGAGCTGTTGAACAGCTCTTCAACCCACATTTAAGAATCAGTTTTGGCTAAAGCAAGGACTATGGGGTCATTATATTTTCAGGTTGTGCATCCAGTGCTCATTGCTCAAACCCACATTACTGTGTTTTAGATTAACCAGGTTTTCAAAAATGCTGAATTTGTCAGACTGGATATGAGGTCAAATGTGTCTCAAATGATACACCAGAAATGTTTAGAATACTTCAGTTTGATGAAGAAGTGGAGCCATAAATAAATAAATACATGAATATTAAAAAATGTAAACATCACATAGCTTCAATAGAGAGTATATCTAACAATCTAATACATTATTGTATATCTAACAACACACAATAACATAGTGTGGCCTAGGATCTTGTTAACAACCTCAAAGCCGCTTCAGGTTAAACAAAGGAGAACTATTGTATTTTAAGATGTTAGTGATGGATTATTAATGAGCTGTAGATAAAGCTGTGAAGCCATTAGTGACATCACTTCAGGGTGACACAACCTCTATGTTCTTCTCCCATTGTACCTCCTGACTCATTGGCTAAATCAATTAGCTGAAACATTCTACAGGCTATACAGTCATAAGCAACATTTTAGATTTATGATAATCAATCAAGCACATCACTACACTTAAATCAATACATTACCCAAAGTGTCATCATTGTGACTGATACTCTTATACAACTCTCTGTAAAAACGTCTGATTACTTAAGGTTGCATGAAGAGTAGGGTAAAAATAAAGATATAATATAGTTTGACATTTACTAAAAGATCACTACTCAGTTTCATACTGTCTTCTAACACAAGACCGCAAAGACAGCTTTCAGTACTTGGTGCAACAGATACATTATAGTTGGTAATCAATAGAAGCAGAGATTCAGTAGCCAGCATGTGTTGCATATGGGCATTGTCATTTTCACCTAAGATCAAATTCTGAATTAGGTTTAGTTTAGATGTACGTGCTCTGTTTCATACAGATGGACAGATTTCCTGATTGAATGCCAATAATATGTAAATCACTTATGTGGGAATACTCAAATAAACTTTGAATAAACAGGCGACCAGAGCTCTGTAGCAGTCAGTGGGGGCAAAGCAGTGTGCTAAGAGTATGGGCTTTTATGTCATTGGATAAAGTACAGCAGTGGTCGGCCACTAAGTCCTATGACTAAGTCAAACCACGGGTCAAATCACTGCCAGATCATTTTGATGATTTGTTTTTCTTATCTCACCATATCAGACCGACACAGACATTCACAGCTGACACGGGTGCAGATCTCCATCATGTCAGCAACATTCATAGGATAAATTCCACTTTAGCAAGTAGTCTTCAAAGTAAAAGTAAATTTGTTTTGTTGATATGATACTTTCTATCGAGCTGAATTGCAGAGCTTTTATTTTGAGACGGTGTGAACTTGGGTCTAGTTGATTGCTTAACAGACCTCTGAAATATCCAACATGCAAGTTTCATTATATGCAAAACAATGACAATAAAACAGTCCTTGCAGAATAAACCAGGATGACCATTACATTTTCTAACTTTACTCTACAGCAAAGATTATATAAAAGCTCTGCACACAACATTCAGCGTACAAACAATAACAAGTGAAAGTATATTGTAAAACTGTTTGATGAGGGATCACTAATGACACTTGATTTTGAAGCATCTCCAGAGCATTAACACAGGGCAAGCAAACAGCCCATTCCAAACGTGCAGGTTAGGATTCTCTGCATTAGTAACGTTAATGATATAGCCTCTTTCACCAAATATGTTTTTGCAACATCACTGTCGGAAAAGCACAAGGGTAAAAACAAAAATTACAAAATTCCATTCATCTGCTTCAGTCTTGTTGTGCTGGTGTTTTTCATACTCGCTCCCTGTCACACTGTCACGGCTTCCAATGACACTGGAACTGATCAGAGTCGTCATTATTCTAACAAGAAACATCTAGTCTCAATATAAGTCAAAATGTCTGCTTTGAAAAAGGTCTACTTAAACATTCCTATTCATGTGTGATTAGACCTCTGCTCAGGTACAACGTTGGGTGGATCCAAGTTGAAAATGATGTGCTCATAAGAAGCATATTGAGGTAAGTTATCTGTAGCTGGAACAAAACTACCAAGGGGAGATCAGTGAAGAGCGGTTTGTTCACACCAGCACATCCTTGAGAGGAGGTCTAATCAGGTGACATTAGAGAGCAACCCTTTTAAAGGGACAGTCCACTGTGTTCGGTGGATTTCCAGAGTTGATCCAAAAGTGTGATCACTTCAGTGTGCTCTGTGGTGATGTTGGCCGGACAGGACAAAAGATTGGAGTAAACCTGCTTTGAAACATAACAGTTGTGTGTAATTGTGGTTCTCTTCAGTTGTACAGCTGTACATGTTTGGAGTGCAGTTTTGTTTATAAGTTAAACAGTGCAGTCAAAATGTATTTCCCTATCTTGCCACACACCTTCTTTGACTTTGGGGTGTATAGCAGCAGGGTGTTTCAGTTCCCTCACTTACCTATTTCCCTCACCCTGTAGTCCTTCATCCTTGGCTCAAAAACGTCCTCATTTATATCTACTCATCAGATCTCAGACACACCTGCCACTATCTGACAGTATGCGCAGACTGGACCGTACCAAAACTGACCAAAACTGTATTTCTGCTTGTTGCAATTCATCTCAGGATTTATGCCTCAGATTCAAACAAACCCTAGTTGAAAGCAAATCACAATGGGGAAAACGTATGAGCATTTCGACACTGGAAGATGTCAAAGGGGATTTGTCAAGACACTGCAGGCTCATATGACTGTATCACAGAACCATTGGGTTAGGGCTACCACAAAATGATTTAACTGTTTATAAACAGAAATCTCCATCGGATGGTAAACAGGAGTACTCTGTGGACCACTGAGCATCTCTGTACCTCCGAGATACAGAGATTTGAAGGTAACCCCCTCTTATGACAAAATCACGTCAGCAGAAATCACGTTACATAACAGTTCTGCTCCAAGTTTAATCATTTTGAGTCAGTGCATGCGCTGCCAAGGCCGCGCACGGACGCTTGGCGCACATGACTGAGCATGCAGGCCACACAGGGACCGCACTGGCGGAATGTGCAGGTGTCATCGCTCGCTATTGGATTACTGTGGGAATTCCCTACGTCATCTTCTTAATGCATCTCCTTCATATGGCGCATACATGATGAATACAAACAAATCACATCGATCAGTAATCCCCTTCGAAACTAAACTACAAGAAACACACAACACGATGCGCATTGGACGACGCAGCGGTTGGTAAATGACAAAATCCCGCTGTTTTTGAGAACGATCATGAGAGTCCTCATCATTCCCGTCATCGTCAGGACTGGAAGCCATGGACACCTACATGCTCCCTGCACCCCTGGATGCCACCGCTTACCTTTGGCGCAGAGCTGCGGGACGGAGGCGGACGGTGAAGCCCGCTGGAGGTGACAGCGCCGCCACCGAACACCTGCTCCGTGCTTTCTGCGCGGGGATATCACGGTCCAGCTCCTTATCCCTGCAGTCCAAATGAGGCGAGACGGGCGGGGTGCCGCGCTATGCCCCCCTCCTCCTCCTCCTCCTCCTCCTCCTCCTCGCTCTCTCCCTCCCTCTCAGATCCAGAGCCAGGGCAGCTTTGGGCTCGGAGTCACGTATCCAGACGGTATCCCTGTGAAAAGCTGCTGCGCTGGAGAGACACCACGGCCCGGCTCGGCAGCAGCGTCCAGAGGTGTGTGCATCAACTCCGGCAGCACGTCCCATCTCCCCCCCCCCGCCCCCGCACCGAGCTCTGCTGCTGCTGCTGCTGCAGGCGCGCGCCTCACTCCATGCATCCCATCCCTCTGCACCGCGCTGCGCTGCAGTCTGTCACTGCCGACGTCCTCCCACCAGTCCCGGCAGAGGCACAGAATCTGACTGGGAAGAGCATGCTCCCAATGTCCGTTCCAACGGGGGAAAAACGTCCTTTACTGAAGGATGGCGTAATGTGGTGGTGCTAATTGCAGTGGAGTGACTCCCTGCTGGGGGGCGCTCGGAGGCATTTAGTCATGTAGCATCCAGAGTAGTGGGTTTCTGTTGATAACATATATACACGCTGCACATTAATGTGGAAAAACGCCAGAGTGGGCGGTGAGTCAAGACACGTCCCGTGAAGATAGAGAAACTACACTGAATGCACTCAACCTGTGGAACAATGCACTCATCCAATGAATGCGGCACATACACGCATGTCCTTCAATTGAAATGTGTATTTGATGCAATTTTTTTTTAAACTCAAAATGGCATTCATACTTTAGTAATGGGAGCTGTAGTTACTGCATTGCAAATCAACATGTTATCCATAGAATAATGGTACGGATTTAACCCAACTACAGTAAAAATCTTGCTTATACGTTGATGCGTCAACTGTAACAATCAACCGATCCCATATACACATTACTCTGAAAGAGTCCATTCTGCAGACTAGGTGATATTCCTTTTATAAAGTAAAATTCTGGATGCATTTATGTGCATATCTACATATCTATCCAGCATGAGTGACTGTAGTTTCAATCAAGGCCTATTAGGCAAATCAGCCATGGTCCCGGCTTGTAAAGCAGCTGCCACCTCCACCTGTATGAAACCTGCAGGATCCTGTGTAAACACCTTCATTCAGGTGTGTCGTAACTTCATTTTCAACTGTCGCAGACCGCGGACTCAGTCATGTGTTGCAGGGACACGAGGCCCCCCAGTGGCCGCCAGCCGAAGTGCAGCCGCACTCCAAACTTCATTCCAATGCCAGAAAGAGATATATTTATATCATTAAAAATGAAGCGGCATACGACATGAATGGTTTAATTTACCTTATAAAAGTGAAAGGAAATCTAACTGGTTATGGTAACCGGGGTCAGTTTAGGTTTAAATACAACAACTAATAAAATTATACCACGCAGTATATGAAAAAAATAAATGATTTGAAATATGAAAAACCAAAAACGTCCCAAAAAAGTAGTAAAAACTGCTATCCAGACAATAAATAAAATTCCATAAACATGCATCATTAATCAAATACAACAATGCTCGTCATTCATCACATAACTCAAAGGTTTATCATTCCATTTGAATATAGTAATGTCTTCATTTATTGTTATAAAGTATCCTGATTGAACAAAAAAAGTGTAAGATTATTTCTGTTCCAATTCAACTTATGTGACATTTAATGTCTTTGTCAATATACTATTGATAAATTAATGGTTACTTAGGTAAATGTTTTGCAAGATCCTACATATTCCTTGAAGCAGTTTAAATGATCAAACATCTGAAAATGTTTACTTTGATGACATTGTGTAATTCAACCGACCCAGAGGTCTCATTAGCCAAGTGCATTTACAGTAGGCATATGATTTCAAACTTATACCCATAAGATGTATATAATAATAAAAAAAACAACAATCATTTTCTCGGTTTTATTGTAGCAACAAGAGTGCCAAAAAAATTGCACAGTTTGCCCATTTACAATAAAATCAGATAAAAATGTGAAATACAAAAACATCAAAGCAATCCATTTTGACACAATGCTTAAACCCTGAGGATTAAATACTCTTCCACACTAGAGCTTCACTAGAAAACATTCATGAAAACAGTCCCTTGGCTGTGATATGGGGCCTACATTATACTTTTTGCATTCAACCACCTAGACCAGTATATTAGCATATACCTGAGGACTAACTTGTACTGCATAACAAAGACCAGCTAGCCAGAGGTTACATGTTTTAAAGTCACTCAAGGCAGAGGCAAAGTAAAGGAAATTGAAAGAGTTACCAGATTTTAAAGCACTTACAGCTGGCAGTAACATTTAGTATGATGATTATTTTCATATTCACAGATACATGACTTGTTCTGCTTTATTTAATGAAAATGACAGTGAACATTTAGGCAGTTTTCAACAAGCCTGGTTATTTAATGTATTGATAGAGTTCAGTGTTTGTCATACATATCATGGCATCATGTTAATGCTTTGTTAATTCAGCTTTTTAATGAACATTTTAAAAGAAAATCACATTATGAAAAAAATTTGTTTGGCCAAAAACTTGATTCAAGAAATGCCTTTCTTTGACCGAGCAAATAAGAGTAAATTTTAGGTTTTTTTTCTTTTTTAAAAGCTGTTAAAGTTTTTGGCAGTTGCCCAGCATTTGCTTAGTGTAAGTTTACAGTGATAAAGTTGAACACACAATGCAATATCTTAATGTGCTCTGACTGAATTGCTTAAAAGCTTGCAAAACAAAAAATAATCTCATGAAAAGATAAATGAAATAAATTATGGATTTAGGCAGACATCTGTTGCATACAAAATAGTCAAACATGAGAGAAAAACATAATAGGACAGAGGTATCACCAGCAGGACAGCATCGTAAAGAGGCAGTAATCATTTAAATCCTTTTGGAAAAAAAAAGATGTTGCTGCCTGACATTTAAGATGTTAGATTAGACCAATATTTTGCTTGTTGAAATATAGAATTTAGTTCTTAGTTTAACACTACAATAGTATTGTTAAAAATAAACAGTTTTTGATTTTCATAAACTATTAAATGTTTGTTCAACTTAATTAGTTGTAGTGCTGGATGCTTTTGAATAGAGATATCTGCCAATAATGTTAAAGCAGAGAAATGTATCACAGCTGCGCTACAACAATTGGCTATACATGTAAGGGCTTTAAAGGTTCAGTGTGTAGAATTTAGTGACATCTAGTGGTGTAGTTGCATGTTCCCGCTGAATACTCCTCACCTCACCCTCCCCTGCCAAACATGAAAGTGAACCTGTGGTAATCTTCAGTTTTCATAAAAACTCAAAAGGTTTGTCAGGTTTGGACAACTGTAGCGGGTCCTGCTCCCAAAGTAAATATGAAGTATTTAAACATAAAGGTTCCATTCTAGGGTATAGAGAACAACAATACTTAGAATTGAATATTTTACACACTAGTAAAAACATCACTAGGATTATTGTATATTCAATTTCTGCCAATAGATCCCTCTCAACTAAATCTTACACACTATTCCTTTAAAATGGCAGAATCTAATGTTGAGTGTTAGTGAAAGGAGAATTCTTACTTTAAAATGCAAGACATTCCATTTTAGACAAGAGTTGGTGAGAAAATGTAAACCCCTAAGTGTAGGCCTGGACATCTGGAACGAGACCATCACAGTGAACACCGATATAAATCACAATTATGAAACAAAACTCTCGTCTCTAGTATTTTGATCTACAAAGTAGTTATGCCACTAATTCACCACAACGCTGAGCATCTCAAAGCACTAAAACTGCACCAAACAAACAAGTGCACACGCACAGGAAAGCTGATCACTTACACCACTAGTATTGGATCAATTCAAAGACACAGAGACATTCAGTGCAGGTACATTCACAGTGGGAACAACTGTGGTGACCTTGCAAAGCATGTTGATGTACGATTGTATTATTTGCCTGGAGGGCAACCTTAACAGGTCCCTAATGAACTTGTCATTAGTATCTAGTAAATATAAACTCATACACATCTGAAACAAATCATAATGAGGGTTTTGGTGAGTCAACACATTCACACAGAAACAGTGAAGAACATTACCATTCACTGTAGGCTTTGGTGTCATTTAGCCGGTACACTGAAAGGTTTGAAACTGACAGGCAGGTATGAAACAGATGCAGACATGATGAAGCAGAAAGGCACAGCAGCTGCTTCACTGAGGTGAGACAATGCAGGAATATTAAGACACGAGAGGTATAAAATAAAGTAAAACTTAACTCTTAGATGAGACTAAAAAACTCCACCATAGTACTGTTTTCACTCCTATCTGTTTGTCTGTAAACAAAAACTACAAAACTAACTGGAGGGATTACCACAAAGCTTGGTGGAGGGATGCACTATGGGTCCGGAAAGAAACGGTGCTGGATTCAGGATTTAGGACGTCTTGTTATATTTGAACTGATTTCCTGGGTAGTAACTGATGGAACTTGATGAAAAAAAATCTGGCATATTAAAGGGACTGATAGCTATGAGTATGTGTAATTTGGTGCAGCTTGATTTCATTTAAGGGGACTATTGGGCTTTGGCGGATATATGAGCTACACTATGCGCCATACTTGCTTTTTATCTGCAATCAAATGTCACAGAATGATGAGTTGTCACAACAACTACTTATGACTCTCTGGTCATGATTTTTTTTTATGAACTTTAATGGCAAATGAGCATCATTCTGACTGTAATTTTACTGGTTTAAAAAGTCATGGGCAAAAAAAGAGCAAAAGAAATGCTAAACCTATTTGCCATTTGAACACGCCACACTCCACCAAATAGGAAAAAAAATTTCCTGCAACAATCTGCATGACGATTTGAAACACTTGCAGAGACAGGATTTCCCATTTCACTTCATTTAAATCTCAAAAGGTTGGTGGTCTACGTTTTCTTTCTGTTACCAACAATCCCCACAAAAAGACTAACACCGACAATCAATGAGCTTTATAAGAGGTATGGTTCCTGATATACAGGATCTTATTGCTCTGAGCCACAGATTTCCACTGTCATTCAAAAAACGAAACTGAAACAATCAATTTCAGTTTGAGTGTGACATGAGTGTGTGTACTGAAGAAATTAGTGCTGTTAAAATGATTGTGCATTTATCCACAGTTAAACATGAGGGGAAGATGTGGGCGAGGTGTGACTTGTAAAAGTGTAGACAAAGATTGAGAAGACGTGAGGAATACAGATCATTTGTCTTTCTTGGCTTATTTCTTTTGGATAGGAAAATGTCAGTATTAATTTTGTCTATAAAAAAACTATAGGTGCTTCTTTTAGATGAGTAATTGAACAGTCACTATGGCTTATAGTTAAGTGAATGAAGGTGGGAGTGACGATAGCGAACTACCTCTAAAGGTGCTTTCAGACATGCACTGAACTTGGAGAATCTCGGAGGGGCTGTTTGTGAGAACACAAATGTCCAAGGGACAGCCTCCAGACTTTCTCTGAGCCGGCCCCTCGTAAAACTGTGAAAAAAGTTTGAATGAGCCAATGTGAGAAAACAGCAGATCCTCTGCAGGATTCATTGCGAGCAAGTGGTTGTGTTGATGACATTTCTAACACAACCGACACAAAAATATAAAAAATTTAAAAAACAAAACAAATATATAAGAATAAAAAAGCAGTGCCTTTCGGTGATAAGGGTCGACAACAGTGTTGATGTAATGAAAACAAAACATGTGATCTCTGCAGAGGAATTCATACTTTACGCCCTGCCCCTCTGCACCACCTTTCTCCCAACTCAAGAGATTTCTGAGTGGTTGTGAACACATCTGAGTGGAAAATCTCCTGTCGCGTTGTTCCTGTGTAAAAGGCAAATTCCGGAAAAGTTCGGACCCAATTGACTGCTCTCAGCCAGACCACACCTGAGCTACACCACTAGTTGTAAGCAAAATTGAGCAGATCAGGATTTCTTCTGAATATTAGGAGCCACACTGGAACATTTTTCTGACAGTGTAGTTCTGGTGTATCAAAAATTATTAAGGGGGATTGTAAACATAGATTTCTTTGGACTTTCCTTATGGAATGAAAGTTATGGCACTGCCACTTGTTTTGTGACAGTGCTGCGACAGTCAGTAGGTGCCAGCTTAACACAACTGCCCTTGCTAAGCAGGAGGCAGTGTGAGAGTTTACAACATGGCAACCACAGTGGCAGAAGCCAATTTAGACACAAGAAAGAAGGAAAACAAAACAGTGCATTTTACACTAACACCCTGTTTGAGAGTCTCCAGTATAAGTAGCTTCACTGGTTGTGGAGTTCTTGCTCCTTGAAGGCAAAGCTATAGATATACAGAGTAAGGCAAACTTGGTTTCAGGTCATTCTAATGGAGCCATATTTGCACCAAATGTTCCAAGGCCTTTACATCATCTCGTTTTAAAAATACAGGGTAAATGCCATGGAGCTTTTAGTACTAACATTGAGCAGGCAGTTCCCCAAGCTATATATGTCTATAGTTCTGCTCCATGGCAGCCTGACACATCAGCCTCAACCAGCTTCAGTGAGTCAGGCTGTAACTTAGAGGAAGGCTTGTAATAGTAGAGACGTAGACTGAAACCAGCCAGATACCGTCAGAGCAGGCAACAACACGCCAGAGGGATGAGTGTCAGTAACACGAAGTAGGTGACTCTGTAGAGGTGAAGTGGAGAGAAGGTCACCATGATGATGGCCAAGGGCAGAGGGAGGCAGGAAGTCAGAGGCAGTAGTTTACTGAAAAGATCAAGATAAAGTTAATATTCAATTGTTACAGGATAAGAAAGATAATAAGGAATGTTTGTGTTGGAGATGGTGTGATCCTACCTGTTGTAGAGTTTCAAAGTGTTGCAGTTAATAAGCAGCATGTAAACAGTAACTAGAGGCACAATGTGTGGCCAACAAGGGTCAGGATCCAACTGGGTGGTATATCTGCGGAGAATCACAAGGTAGATTAAACAGATGATGCCATTCACCTTGTATACAACCTCACTAACCCAGGCACTTGACTTGTGTCTTATATCACATGCATTTGCCATTTTAGCACCATTCTGGAAACATATTTTTCTAATATTGTGAAACTGAGCCTACTGCAACTTGAAATGAATTTGTTATAACAGTGAGAGCCGCTTTGATTGGTGGGATCATTTGGTTTTCAGCTGCTTCACAAATTAATCAGAGGTCAAGTTTAGCAACACATTAGCACCCCTGCTGCAGCGTAACATTTGATACAGTGATAGTTAATACATTCATAAGGCTGCCTACATAAAATGTGGGATTATCTGGAAACTGCAGATTACTTGATGTTGGTCCAGGGTCCTAACGAATCCAAGAAATATTTTTAACTCGAAACCCCTGTGGTGGTTTTACTCTATTACTGTGCATTATAAGCATTTATAAATAAATATGTGGTATACTTCATTCATGTCATGCTAATACTGTACCTCAGGTTGCGGATCCAGTGGATAAGTGATGGTGTACTGAGCATGACAGGTAGCGTGAAGAGTGCTGATAGGCAGAGGTGGAGCTGTAGATCATCTCTCACCTCCTCCAGTGCACATTCAGACAGCAGGGGGGTGCCGTTACATTCTTTAGACCTGCTCAAGCACTCAACGTTGACTGTGCCATTCTCAGTTTCTTCGTGCTTTCGGGGAGCCTGGATTGTGACATTGAGGGAGAATCAAACAATGTCCCAATTAAATCCACAGGGATAACATTGCATTCTATGTGTATTCAATAAAATCTTCTGCAAGGTTTTGAACCCTAGCTCTGCATTTACAGAGTGTCCTCAGTACCAACACACAGTAGGTCATATAACTGATGCTGGTTGATTAAGTGGCGTGATAAGACCAAACAGTTCAAGTTGAAAATCTTACCAGATTCAGCATGTGACTCAAAGACCTCTCCGTCATTTGTAGCCTTAGCACCTGAGCATGTAAAGTAAAAAACAACAAGCAACATAATCAGGACATATTGTCCGCTTGCAACATTTTGATGTACAGCAATATTTGCATGAGCAGTCCCAGTTTGAATCAAACTGCTAACACTGGTATTAAAACCGACGAACAACGCAACTATTGGTGCTGCTTTGCGAAAACACAGGTCAGGGGCTCTCCTCCTATTTCATCACATCTTAAAACTCACCCTATAAAGGTGCAGCAAAAAAGCAGCAAAGACTGAAAATGCTCCACAGGAAATTCCGCCGATAACTGTCAGACAGAGAGCAATGAGTATCTGGGTCCGAAGCCGCAGGGTGCCACAGTCTCTTGAGACAGACGGTCTGCAGACAAAGAGAACAAAACAAGTTCAAAGTCAATAGTTTAAAAAAGATATATTCATAAAAGGAGGGATGCAATGTAAAGAAAGACATGCTAATATATTATTCAGCCTTAAGACCATTCAAATACAGTTACAGTACTGTCCAGCCATACCTGTGTAGTGGAGCTAATATTAATGAGATCAGTCGCATAATGAGACGGAGCAGTGTGCTCCCCCAGTATGCCACAGCTGCCCCAAAAATGTACAGCAGAGGGGACAGGAGGTGGGGCCATTCTTCAACTAGTACCACGCCATTATGAAACATTGCATCGGGAAAGGATGCAGGCAGAACATCCATGGGGGGGAGGCAGAGAATGGACCAGAACTCTTGAAAGCGGCTACAGCTGAGGTAGGGGAGGGAAGAGGAGGAGGATTAGCAAGAAAAAATGAGAACATTCAGCTTTTATCATAAAATCCATTTTAAAGACAAGAGGGTTGTGGGATACAATTGGAATCTCTGGAAAAAGCTGGTAAAGCTGTCAACGTCTGTTTCCAAGGTGAAGAATCAACTTTCGCACTCTTCCAAAGCCTACCTAAGTAAGACGTGCAGGACATAAACAGGCAGGTTGACTTTGTGAGGCTGCAGGCCTTTGCCCACCACCTGGCTCATGTCTGCAGCTCGCCTCGACTTCAGGATGGAGGACAGCTGCCCCCCACAGGCCAGCAGGAGAGTTACAGCTGTGTACACTGGTACCATAGGACCACAGAACCTCAATATCTGTCAGATAAAAGACACCAGATCTGAATCACTATTTATTCATGAAGAATAACTACTGTATGCAAAGTTGCCATTTTTGTTTAAAGATGGTTTAACATGATTTAACATGAGATGCCTGGTCTGATACCCAATAGAACAGGACAGACACATTGTTAGTGTGCAATGTAGTACCTGTCCAAGCACCCTGGGTAATGAAGTCCTTATTGACACCTGAATCAGAGGGTATAAATGATTATTAATGAACAAACATTTTTAATATGATAAATAGTCATCAGGATATGTGAAAGAGAGGCTGCAGTTGTCTTACTGCAGCTAAGAGTAATACCTTATACTGGCAGTTGGGGGCAGTGTGAAGCTGAAGGAGGACATCTGATGTGTTGTCTGGGCTGCTTGTGTGAAGCATCCCTGAGATCTCGGTAACTGAGGGCACACTGGTGAACAGATGACACATCAAGTCAAAACGGGAATAGAAAGTGTGTCAAATAGAAGATGCCTGGAGAATGACACAAGCACAACTAACCTGACTGTGGTTAAAGAGTCCTCTCGAAACCATGGTACCATTATTCTGTACACATTGGACAATCTATCTACAGAAAAAATACTGTAATTAGATCGCGTTTAGTTTGTGCATGTGAAAATGTATTAAATCAGGCTTACCTTTATGTACTTTGCATTGGCTTGCAACATTTATTCTGAATGCCTGATAGACCTAAAGACACAGAGGTGTTCAACAAGTGGTGACACAGAAGAAACACGGATACTGAGTCTACATTAAGTAATAAAAGCTACCTGGTTAAAGTGATGAAGCTTGATGGTGTGTAGAAGTCCAGAAGAGTTGACCGTAACGTCGCTGAAAGTCAAACCTGCAGAACCAACACTTATTGAGCTTGTGTTTCCACATGGAGCTTTGGCAATCAGCCTCATCAGTTTATGGGGACATGGTAAGTAATTATAGATAGTAAAAGCCCAGAAAATTTATTTTACACAATACGGTCCCCTAAGTTCTCAATAAAAATCTGTTTATACTTAGGTAAGATAACTCACCGAAGGAGAGGACATGTGGTACTGGGACAGACAGAGTCAGAGATTCTTGTCTTTGCCATTCACACTCCACCGTAAACTGAACAAAAGATCCAATTTGTATGGGTTACATCTTCGGTTTCTGCTTCCTGGACCATTAGATGTGTTGACTTAGCCTTATATACTCTATGAGCAACTTTATTTAGCTGTTTGAATCTAGATTCAAAGCATGCTGATGTTAGCATTCATCTCAAAGAACCACTGCCTACATACAACTATGTAGAGCTGCAAGCATGGCTGTAGACTTTTATGTCTTATTAGAGCCCAACTAACACTTCCAATTCTGATATATGTGTATGTGGTGTTTATATGTGGGTTTATCATACGTCATGAGTGAGGTCAATAGTAAAACTTCCGATGTCCTCTGTTTACTCTATCAATCTAGCTATGGAATGCATACTACAGCTCTGTTTAGAACAATCATTTCAATGGATGGAACTCTAGCAAGATATTGTATTTTTCTTGTTCATCATTTTGAGCAATATTTCACCGTTAATGTGTATCAGTCACAAACAGTAACTTTTGGTTCATTACTGCATAATCAACGGGGGGAACGGCACCTCAGTTGAAAACTTAAATTTTAACCTCTGTAAATGCAGTGGATGAAGGTGTTCAGTTGGTGTAAACACATGCAACGTTACACTCTACACTATCTTCATTAACATTATCTTCCACTCAACTGACAAGCTATCAAAGTAGCTACGTGGCTAGCCAGCTGCCTAATGTAATAAACGTGTGTGATAACTGTGATAAGCGTGAGGAACATGACAGTTGTGACAGGAAAGTAAAACATGTGGTTGATTATTCACGTTGCAGTATTTCATCTTACCAACCACATCACCAGACCCTGTGTGCTGAGCTGCAGAACAAATAATAAGAGATGCTCTGCTGCTTTAACTGTCTACCTGCTACCTTACTGACTAACTATAGCTGGCTGGATACATCACTTACACAACAAACGTGTGAGAAAAGGGGAATATGATGGGTTCATTGTTTGTCAACTCTTCAGCAATGTATTTCACAAACTATTTTTAAACTTATATGAAGCCACTACTCAACTCTGCAGAGAACACATCAGCTGTGATAGGAGAGAGAGAGAGAAACAAAAAGACTGGGCAAGTAGGACTGTATCATTCATCCAGATGGTAGTACCTGTTTGCCATTGAGGTTGGAGGCTGAAACAACTAGATGAGTAACTGAAGACAAATCACTGAGACTCAAAATCAGGACCTGAGGACAACAACACACAGTTAGGAGCAACCGATAGCAACTCAGACTAGACAAGACAGCATCTCAGAAGGATAATTACCTTGTATGGTGGCAGCAGCTCAGTTCCCACAGATAGATCAACCGGATATAGACTGAAAGGATCAGAGGACTTCATGAAGCCACTGTATGTATTTAAATGAGTCACTGACATCTCTGATATGTGAGTGATTATTCAGAATACTGAAATCAGCTTAGTTCCCACAGATAGATCAACCGGATATAGACTGCAAATTTTAAAGTACACAAACGAAGCACAACAGAAACACAAACTGTCTTCAAATATCTTCCAACATAAACAAAATCTAATTTTCTCTTGAATACATGCAGAAAAATAAGGATGGAGAAAAGATTTTGATTGAAAACCGAAGTGGCAAAAAGAGATACTTTTAACATTATTCTTACCATGAACCATTCTTGTGCACACAGCCGTACACCCAGCTAGTCATCTCCTGTTGGACAACAAAACTACATCAGAATTACATGTTTTTCTTTACTCTTGTGTTTTCATATTTGTTAACAGACGAGAACTAACATGTTTCAGTGATACAGGACCAAACATACTGTACTTTCAACTTAAACAACCAGTATGTGCATCAACTGTAATCTGATCTTGTCTGTCATATTCTATCTGCATTTTCATATAACACACCAATTAGTTTAGTTTCACTGAATGTGTGGCTTTTGGACTTCACTGTACATACAATGGCTTCAGTTTTTTACTTTTTGCACACTTTGTTGTGTTATTGATTTAACTGAACATTTTTAGACTATTAGTCTACACTTATATTTTTAATAATCCTTAATAAAATTTAAATGTTTTCAAATGTTTATTAAAACCATAAAACTGAAATCTCTTGTTTCAAGAAGTCTCCAAACCCATGGTTTAGTACTTTGTCTTAATTCTATAAGCTTTCCACATCTGGACAAGTGTCAAAGAAAAGGGTCAGAAATTTGTTGTTGTTTTTTTAATGGGTAGAAATCTTTAAAATAATGTTTTAAATTTGTCATTATGAGTGACTGAGACTGATGAGTAATTTTATTAATTTAAATCAAATCTTCAAACATGCAAAAAGTGAAAAGATCAGAGGACTTCATGAAGCCACTGTATGCATTTAAATGAGTCACTGACGTCTCTGATATGTGAGTGATTATTCAGAATACTGAAATCAGCTTAGAGAAATAAAGCATTGCAACGGCTGTAGCTCAAAACCAAAGGGATGACAACACAACAGTGGTGAAAACTCACCAGGTTGCTGCTCCGGCAGTAGAAATGGCTGTAGGCTTTCCTGCGACTCGATAGGGCAAACATAAAATATTTCTCCTGTCCTTCCTGTAGACAAAGAGCAACACTGGTGGAAACCTGCTGTTCTGTCTTTATCAGGGTTTTATTTCTTAGATTATAAATGAAAAAAAACAGCATGACTGCATTTTTTGTATTGAATGAGAAAATACATTCTGTAAATTGCAGAAGATAGTACTTTATCTGGTACCTTCAGTGTGCTGTAAGCCAATCGTAGTGTGTTAACTTCACTCCATTCTTCAGGAAAATCTAGAAAAATTTAGACAAAATTATAGAACAGGACAATATGGGAGTGGGCATTTACAGCACCCGAGCCACATAATTTAACATAGTTCAAACCGGCATGTTGGGAATGTTGAGAACGTTAAGGTTGGTTCACCTAGAGGGCACACTGCAAATACAACCAGCCTTTTCTAATGTAGAGAACAAGAGTCACTCATCTCTTCACTTGACCTGCATCTTAAACTGAGCAGCAATCACCAAAATGAGCTGGCCAAAGAAGAGAAAAGTGCCAGGTTTCAGGAGAGAACGTTCAAAGGCAATATGTCTGATATGTCCAGAAGGCGTGATGGTATTCAAAGAATACAATATAAGCCCACATTTTCCCACCAGGCATGCTAGCTGTCGTAGCAGCTTGTCATCCAAAAAAAGGGTGAGCAAAGCTTCAAGTTTAGCAGCCAATTTACAAGCTCAGCTAAATATTTTTACCCGACTTTCTACAATACAGGAGTCCAGCACAAAGGCAAGTCATCTATTGTCATAAATTAGCGAAAGCAAGCATTTAAAGGAATGCATGGTAGAGACAGAAATTCTTGTGTCCAGATAGCAACACCAAATTTGAATACTGAGGCTTATTACGCAGAACAGTGACTGGCCGTATTGAGCAAATTGACAAAGACTTGGCGTGCGAGTTAAATAACAGTTTTTGTCCATGGAGTCTATGAAAGGCACAAAGAGAGACTTATCAGACTTATTCGACAGTTTGTCTGGCTGCATTGAGAAAGTGAAGCTACTGTGGTGTAAACTGGTGAATGTCACCACAGATGGATCGCTACTGAAAAGCATCCAGAACAAGGTAAAGGTTTTCGTACACTGTATTATCCACCAGGAAGCTCTGTACAGCTGGATCACGTGGTGACCAGCAGCACTGTTCTCATTAAAGCAAGCACACAGGATGAGTTTACTTTCATTACTTTTGGAGAAACTGTTTTCACATTCATATAATTTACTGTGTTAGTTAATGTGCTTCCTCATAAACTAGTATTAGCGGCCCGTCTATAATTTATTGTGGCCCTTAACCCAGAAAGTTTGTGCACCCCTGGTCTAAAAGAACATGAACAAGATGGTGATCTGATTAAATAAATGAATGCATGGGTTTATACCAGCCTCTTGAAGCAAGTGTTTGTCTCTGACCTAAGGTTGAGATGGAAACATCGTGATCTTCTCCCACCATCCTGACAGGATGTCTGATGAAGTGATGGTTAAGTACGGCTATTTTCTTCTCCTGGTTATCTGTGAACTAATAAGAACAAACTGATTAGTTTCACAACAGATGAAGTGAGAGATGAGAGATGTGACATTTCATTGGCTTTGATTATAAGGTAAGTGTATGACTCCAACAATTCTGAGCAAAATAAAATGTTGATTAGTGAGTGTTTGCTCTGACCTGTCTGGTTTCGGGATCAATGAGGTCGAAGAATGCCCTGACAGTGGCAAGAACAAGCTCTTTACACCTGGAACCCAAAGAAATACATATTGCATATGAATGACAAGAATTATATTTAAAAAAAAATTCAGGATAATATATAGTCTGCCAAAATGTAATGTCATCTCTTTTACCAAACAATGGAGAGGTGGTCGGTTGATACCCATGTCCTGGGAACTGCTGTTGCCTTGATAAAAATAATATGACATTGAAACATAAATAGAGTAGTGCAGGGTCATTCTTTGGCATCAAAGGAGCATTTAGTCATCTGGCATTCTGTATGACTAGGGATTTTTTAACTGTCCTCTACAAAAGGAACTACATTTTTAACCTGCTGCCTTCAGTTGCTGCGTTCTTAAAAATGTCCATGGGTTCCAAAAAAAAGTTCCTGTGGTGGAAAGAGTCTCAGTAATCGTACCGATCCACAAACAAATCTTACCACCAGTGATAACTTATTGGGGTCTCCTGAAGGACACGGCAGTGATGTTAGACCAGACCGGACCTGGGAGTCACGGTAACCGCCCCCAACGGACAGGACTGTGATGTTCCTGAGTTTGTTTGCCTGGTTCAGCCACTTCTGTCTCACTGCAGAGTAGAAATCTGCAAAAAACAGGAGTAAAGATAAGGAAAAATTACACTAGCATCCACCAAATAGTTTTTGTATTCAAATCACATTAAACTCTCGAGTCACCACATTTATGAAAAAAACGGACCACATTTAAATCTATACTTAAGTTATTCTAAGCGGGAACTGTTCATAAATCGGTTACAGCATTTTCGGGTTTTTTTTATCTTACGATAGGTCAAGTGCCATTTGATGACATTTGATGATTAACTGAATGACAGAGCAACACATTTTACTGATGAATGTCTCCTCACTAAATAGGATTGAAACAACTGCTGTCTCTGCTTCAAATGAGGACATAACTCAGAGCCAACAGTGTCAATGTACCAGTGACTCAGCATCAGAGTTATTCTTACCCAGCAGGTATGGGTCCAGGGCCAGTACTGGAGCCAGGTGCGGAGAGGCCTGAGTAATGATCAGGCTGACCAGATTAGTGTTGAAGCGGGGCAAAGTGAACAGCGCCCGGGCCACCACTCCTCCCATGGAGTGGCCCACAAGCACCACACTCTGGGGAGGAGTCTTCAGATTCTGGCAAGTCCAGAAAGAAAGAAGACAGTTAAAACCATCACCAAAGTAGATTACTTTAATACATTACATAGTGTTAACTACATTTTGATTACACACTTTAGTGCTTGCATCTTAGCAATTTGTAGACTTTTTTTTATAACTGCACAGTATTTTGATGGCAGCACATCGTGCAGTTTGAAAAGTTTAACCAAATGCCAACACATGTAAATTTAGAGGGTGATGGAAAATGATATGTATCCCTGGCAGTCAAATATAACACACCAGCAACAAGTAACCCTCTCTGACAACTAAATGATATTTGAGGCCTGACCTTGTACAGTCTTAAGATGGCTTTGATGCTCTCATGCAGGAAGTGTGTCTGCTGGAGCAAACTGCCACCGTAAAGCGCAACCAGCTCCTCATTGAAGTCCACGGTGAACACATTGAAGTGGAGACCTCCCTCCAAGTTTTCAGCCTTCCTGAGGGCCACCGAGCCCAGGGAGCGAGCTACAGCAACAGAGAAAAAGATGTCTGTTGGTGTTGACTATTAACAATAATAATAATAATAATATATATATATAAATACACAATGCTCAAAAAATTTGGGGAAACTTTATCAACACAGTATAACACAAAGTCAGTTAAGATTCAGGGATATCAATCACGGAGGCCATACACAGTGCTGAGTCACATTATGAGTTGCCGTGATCCCATTTATGCAAGTTGGATCAGCGTGTGATTAAAATGGTAGACTTTTATTTTGAATCCAGCCCTCGATGGGTTGATGATTTTGGTTTCCATTGACCATTGTGACATCAATTTGTTCTCAACAAATTATACATTCAGTAAAGATTTTCAACTTGAATAATTAATTCATCAAGATCTGGTGTGTGATTAAAGTGTTCCCTTAATTATTTTGAACAATTTATATACACTGTAATTCTAATTAATATTGTAAATACTCCTATTTTGCTGATGTTCTCAGTTACCAATGCAGCTACTGCACTTCTGTTCGTCCTGGGAGAGGGATCCCTCACATGTGTCTCTCACTGAGGTTTCTATGTTTTTTTACCCTGTAAATAAGGACTTCTGGTAGTTTTTCCTTATTCTAGTTGAGAACAGAACAGAGGATGTCGCACCATGTTAGGCCTTATTACACAATTTGTGATTCCTGGATATGGGCTATATCAATAAATTATGATGATTGATTGATTGACTGACTGTGGATAATATCACCTCAAATCAGACTCTAAACGATTAGAGCATGAAATGCAAGTTAAGCTCACCAATAACTCCAAAGTTTGTAGTTGTAATGTATCATTCTTTGTAAACCTATAATATAAGCCAGCATGAGAAATTCAAGTTTTCACACGGAAAGGATTTGAATAGATGTGTGAAAATCAGTGGTGAAGTTTTTAAAAATCCTTAAAAGCTTTAAAAAATATAGCCAAATCCAATTTGAGCACATCAGAGTGTACTTACAAATGAGACTTACACAATATTTAAAAAAAACAACTGTAAAATGATTGAAAAAGCCAGTTTTCCCTGATTGATAGATGATCTAATGTTTATGTAAAAGTTCTCAAGTCCCACATACAAACACATCCAGACTGTAGAAACTTGACTGTGTGGTATGTAGAGCATCTACATCTACTGTCTTGGAGGCTGAAATCTTTCATTTAAAATCGAATTAGGTCACCAGTCAGGTAGAGACCAATCAACAAGAAACTCTAATGTCCTCAAACAACCTCAGCATGTCAATTCATTGACAAAGAAAGTCACCGTGATTCGGGTTTTAGTTTTCGCAGTTTTAATGTAAATACTGAAAACTGACTCGAGACAATCTTCAATATACTGTAGATGCAACTGACTTTGTGGACTAACCTTGTTTGTAACTGCCAGCATTTCCAGGCAAGAAGAGCACAGGGGCGCCCGTGAGTTTAAGCGCTCGGGTCTCCTGGGCGTACAGACCCTCTCCATAAAGGTAGAGTCCATACGCTGGGTACAGTCGGGCCACACGCCGAGGAAGGGCCACACGCTGTGAAAGGATTAGAAGTTCCACACTTACATTAAAACACATACATTTCATTAACCTTAGTTAATTACTCCATAGAGCTAATTTAAGATTAATGGCAAGTTATATGATGGCGACAACCTCCTGTGAGGTCAGATCACATCTGATCTGTTATAGTTGATTCTTCATCTGTACCAAGAAATATACTGTGTAATTGTACATCTGCACAGATATAAACAAGAAAATTCTGACATTTGTTTAACCGAAAATTCCATATGAGATTTGTTGACACCTTTAAGTTGGAAAAATGACAAATTTGATATTGGTCCATTCACCTTAAACACTTTTATTCCCCTGTAAAGCAGACAATAAATAAACCCTGTTCAAAGTATTTTGAATGACAGCGCTAATTACTGTATGTAAGTTCTATCAAATTTGGTTAACACCTCTGCAGTGTTTCCCCCACCTTGATTCAAATACTTGATACCTGTTTGTAGGTTATTGTCTTTTTTTCTCCCTGTAAAAATGTAGTTATTTTAGTACTTTTTCCTCACTCTAGTCGAGGGTTGGGGGCAGAGGATGTTGCACCTTGTTTAACCCTACGAGACAAATTTTGATTTGGGAAATACTTTTTTGTCATCATATTAAGTTAATTAACCCTCATGTGCAATATTTCATATCACTTACATCTATAAAGTTATCATTATTACTTCCTTCCACTTTGGCATTGGTTAACTGTCTCAGGTTACGTACTTATTTTATGTTTTATTATTTTAATTTCTAATGTTGTTGCTATTAGGCACTGCTCCCATACACATACCTTATATTTCCTTTAATATTTATTAAGGGCCCGAGCACTGACAGGCACTGACAGACAGTGAGGCCCTATTGAAATTGTAAGGATTATTATTATATATTATTCAGGCAAATTAATTTGCTTTTTGAGGGTGTTAACATGCTCAAATTCTTACCAAAATTTGCAGAATATTTGAAAGTGGTGAAAATGTATGTATTCTGGAGGAATTTTCAATGGGCTTCGCAAAATGGCTCCACGGTGCCACCCGAGACTCCCGGAACGTGTTTACATTGACCGATCTTCACAAAAATCGATACAAAGGTGTATCATGACCAGACAAACATAAAAGTCTTAGGTGCAATTTGAAAAACGCTACAAGAAGCCTGCTATTTTGCATTTAGTGGCCATTTTGGGCATATTCCACATTTTTACTTTGAGGTACTTGTACCAGGGCTTACATCAGATCGACTTCAAATTGAGATGAGTGTCATCACAACAAGATGGAGATACAAACTAACACAAAGATCGATTTTTCGTCACACGGTGTGACAGTGGCGTGATGTCAAAGTTTGATTACACGCTATTAAAACACGATGTTCTGTATCTCGGACATACACAGACCAAGAATCCTTTGATGCTGAGCCGTAAACGAACAACTCCACTCCTGCAGTGACAGTATCAGTGGTCAAATATCAAAGGAATCTTTATGTCTTGCAAAGGTGACGTCTCTCTCTCTCTGTCTCTCAGAATTGGGACATTTTTTCACTTAAATTCTTCAGACTTTAAATATTGCTTCATAATTTTCTCTCTGTCCTGCAGTCATCACAGACAATAACACTGACTGCACAGACCATGTCTATCAACCACATAAACAAGGACAGAGAACATTTTCAGAAACGTTTCTCTCCCGCATCATCTCCTGTGTGAAGTCAGATTGATGTCCATACCTACATGGCATTACTGATCTAAATAAACAACCTGCTGAGAGGATTGGAAGAACGGGATGTGATCTTTGTTTTTTTTTAACTTGGCTAGTTTCTTCTAATCTACTCAGCGTGTAAACAGGTGCAGGTGTAAACAGAAACCTGTCCGTCAGGTAACGTTAGCAGGTTTCGATTCAGGAAGTAGCTTTTAACATATCTCAATGTGATCATTCATATCGTCTGTTCAGAGTGGAAATAAAAAAAAACGGAGCCATTTAGCAATCTTTGTTCCACACGAGCTCATATCTGGCCTGTTTTCACAGTATGTGGGGTACAAACCTGAGCCTGTGTACTCACCCTGTACTCTGGGTATTCAAACATGTAGGTCATACTGCATCTGTTCTCCTCGAAGCCAGTCAGCAGCTCTCGCAGGCCGACAGCCAGGAGCCCCAGAGCGACACCGTAGAAGACCACAGAGGCGACTTTCATGGTTCCCTCCTTCCTCCGGCTTTCACATTTCAGTCAGTCTTCATGCTCCCAGCAGGCGAACACATCGGTCTGATTGTCTGTCTGTCTGCCTGACTAACTGACTGACTGTCTGTGTGTCTGTCTAACTGACTGATGCTCTGTCTGTCACTCTCACCGGCTCAACCCCAAACAGGAACTACTCGCTGAACAATACTTAGTGATTGGCGGATGGCCCGGCCAATGGGAGGAGAAAACTGAGAAAATTGACCAATAGGAGAGCGAACAGTGAGTGACGCAACATGTTCAAAGGAATTGATAAATGTAAGCGCTTTTAATTTGTTTAATTCATGATCTTCTTTGTTTCTCTTTTCTAAACAGACACAAACTGAAAAAGAGTTTTGTTTAAGGGATAGGTCACCCAAAAATGAAAATCCACTCATCATCCACTCCCCACTATGCTGATTGAGGGGTGGGTGAAGTGTTTTAGTCCACAAAACACTTCTAGAGTCTCAGGGTTTAACAGTTTTGCAGCCAAATTCAATACATTTGAAGTAATCGTCTTCAAATGTAGAAAAAAAACAGAATAAAAAAATTCTGTTCAACAATTCTGTTTACTGTGTTCTCTCAGCTATAACAGTGTTAATCTGTGATCTACATTATGTTCATGTTCTTGAGTCTGAAATCGATTGCTTTGGCCTCCACCCACCTACTTAGGGAAAACCGCGGTCTTTTCCTCATTACTGTACATTTTCTTAGGGCCTGATCTATTAAGATCCCAAATAAAGAGTAGTAAAATTGCATGTGTATTACGACAGATTGCACGTAATTGCGTAAATGATAACAGGTGAAAACATGGTAGAGGCAGTAGATTTTAAATGAGGGGTTTTGCGTGTGTTACTGGTTTCTGTCATGGAGCATTATGGAGAGCAGAGTGATTGCAAGCGCAAAGCAAAATTTAATGCCATGCAATTGGTGGTGTTAGTGGAAGAGGCAAACAAACATGTTGCTCAGCTACAGCAAAGAAATATTAATATAACTCGAGGAAACGTGATATGGGAGAGTATCTGCGAGAAAGTAAATGCTGTGGGTAAAAAAAAGAACAATCAATGAAATTAAGAGAAGATGGCGCAACATAAGAAGAAGTACACAGTAAATTTTGCAGTGTTAAATCAACACTTAAAGAGTTAAATTTAACACTGTGTCCGAGTGTATTTGGTCCTTATCAGAATTGGTGTTAAATTAACTCTTTCCATAGTGTTAAAATTTCAGAGTTAAATTAACTCAAAATTGAGTAAAAAATTAACACTGGCTAACACTGTACAGTGTTAATGGAACTTAACACTACAGGTTAAATAACTCTGGAGAGAGTAAATATAACTCTGAGCAGTGTTGATAAGTTACTCTACTGTGGTGACAAATCAACTCTGATTCATATACTTTTTAACACTGAATGGAGTTCTTGAAGGTTAACACTGGAGGCTCATATAACTCTGATTACTGTTAATTTTACACAGTACAGTGTTGATGATTTACTCTGTGCTGTGAAAAAACTACTCAGAAAGAGTCAAATCTTAACACTGCACAGATCAATATGTTGTTACTTTTACACCTTTGTAGTGTCAAATTGCCTCTATCTAAAATATACTTTTAGAAATACCATTTAATAAAAACAAGTGACCACCAAAATGCATTAAACTTCTCATTTTTTATTGCACAAAGTACCTTCTAAAAATGCATTTAACATTTGGAATCAACCTTTATAGTTGTACAAAATAAATACAAAGTGAATAGTTGTGCAATGGGTGTGTGTGCCTGCCGTGCCAAGCACCCCAAAACAATAACTTGTTCACATGTAACATAACAGTAAGATTTTGTTAACAGTGCAATGGGTGTGTGTGCCTGCCGTGCCAAGCACCCCAAAACAATAACAGTTAACAGTGTACTTGCCATGCCATTACAGGGCTCAAAGTGAACTTTACATCATCTGAGCTAGATGGTTGCAGTCATGCCAAGCAACTGATCAAGTCTGCATAAAAACATTACTTAAAAAACAAGTTAACTTTTGATCAGTCTTACAATGCCACAACGTTTGTCTCGGGGACATTGGGACCCCTCCTTCCTACTAGACTACCTAGGTCTGCATAAAATGGCAATATGGAACAATATATAAGGCAGTATCAGTTGTACCATACTTCATTTGAACATCAAATGGTTTGAAGTAAAAAAGATTGTTTATGTGCAACACTTTAGGAACTTTGTCTGGATGCAGCTTGTCCTTAAAAGCATGGTAATGGTTATCAAAACAGATGGTTTCCATCAATTTTCCACAGAGCAAAACACAATCATCTTTTACAGCAATCATGTCAATCTTACAAAATACAGGCATCTCACATGCTACCTCAGTGCATACAATGAAGTCACAACGGTATTCCGTACCATGATACTTTATCCATTTTGCAGAAAACACACTGGTTGACAAAATAGTTCCAAATTTTTCCGCTATTGGTGCTCCATGTTTTGACTCATAAAGTGTCACAATTTTTCCTGGACCTACAATTAATCTTTCTTTGCTAAAAGATTCATGATACATTGCCATATATCTTTGGTGCTTTTTGGCTAATGTTGTTGTTATGTTTTTAAAGCTTTTTAATTGCTGTTTGAAGAAATTATGTTTGGCTTCGTAACGCATACACCATGTGTGTAAAATTGGACCAGCTTGGAATGAAGCTAGGATAATGTATCATAAAATGATGCTTTGGCAAGAGATTTCTTTCAGGAAATAATTGCTTGAACAGCCGATGATGATCAGTGATTAAATGTTTGAGGTATATGGTCATGCCTTCTGACAAGACTGGTGAGAATACAATGTTAACAATCTGAAGAAGCAAAAGTAGGAGATGCCAGTGTTTATCAACTGTCTCGATCAAATCACCAAAAAGCAAAGGCATATTGTTCAACAAACACCAAGCCTGTATGGCATTCAACCCCAAATCATTACTTTCATCCATCATTTTATCTGTTGGCAGAGGTGGACGGTTTCGCTGCTGACTGAAACCATAGTCATACGCATGTATTCTACCAGCCACTTGTTCAGCACTTAGGCAGTTGCCTTGGATGTATTTCAGAATCAGTTTCACCTCGAACTGCCCAACTCCCTCTAAAATATCGTGCATGATATCAACTGCAAAATTGTTGGCTGTGTTGAAATACTGAAGTGAATTCAACAGACAAACACGTTTGACACCATATACATGTGGCAACCTTGGATCTGTTTGTACAGTTTGACAGTGCTGTGCATGTGAATCAACAGTTCTTAAGACAACTTCCGGGTCATCTTCATAGACTACAGTTTGGAAAGAGTGTTTCTCAAGGAGACAGAAACGACAGCAATATCGCGCCCAAAATGACTCTACAAAGCCAAAGAGACCATGCAAACCAAGATTGTCCCCAGTGACCTGAACTACAGTACCATGAATAACATGTTCAAAAGTTGGAATTTGAAGTCCCTCTGTCTCAAGCACTTTCAAATCATTAATAAGTGGTTCCAGTATCAAATTAAAACTGTATCGCTTTATGTCCTGTGCATGAAATAGAGCACACAAATGAATATTAATCAAAGACGAATTAAAGATTGGGGGGTAATTTCTTAAAGTAAAATATATAGCACCTAATTTATGTAAACCCCTTTTTGGTCCCAAGACATTTGCAGTTTCGAAGTCGTCGTAAAAGAGCTGGATCTGCAAGGCATCTTTTTCTATAGAAAATAGGGGACTTTGGTTAAAATAGGTGGCATCTCTCAAGTCTGCATACACACCTTCCTTGGGAATATACCTGGGGTTGAACAAGTCTGCAGATTCTTTTTTTTGTAAAATACTCTTCAGTGTTTCCTAAACCCAGAAAAAGTTCCAAGCACACGGCCACATCCAGACTGAGCATATTTAAGGCGAAGATATTTTCCATCCAAGTAACCATGAACAACTCGTAAATGCCTAACAAGGGTATTTGTGCAAGTTAACTCAGTCTGACAAACAAAGCACTTCATGACAAACAGATCAATACTGTTCAAGTACTAATGAAGCATTCTAGCCCGAACTTCTGCGACGCGGGGACTCTCCTTCACTTTACCAACATCTATGTTGTACACAGTGGTCTGGATGAAAGTGAACATGTTGTACAGCAGGGGTCTCAAACTCGCGGCCCGCGGGCCAATTGCGGCCCGCGGGACGATATTTTGTGGCCCCCACCTTAATATGAAAGTTTAATGTTAGTGCGGCCCGCACAAACATTGTAGCAGCTCCGCTGTTAGCTGCTGTGTGGGACAATGTCATGATGTTCTGGTTTCCTACTGTGTGCCTGACCAGTGAACGCAGCATGCAAGTGAGTGACATGGGGGGCGGGGTCGTGTGTGTGTGTGTACGTGTGAGAGTGAGTGAGAGAGAGAGCCGGGAGAGAAAAGAGTGGCTTTGGATGTGCGGTGCAGGAGGGTGAAATTCATAGTTTTCTGCCCTCTTTCGCGCAGGTCATGATGTATCCAGTGCTTCATTTATAAATCACAAGGTGCCGGAACGCTAAGTACATATCACAGCGCAGGTACGACGAGCACAGGTCCCGGAACGCACATAAAACGCCGCTTAAAACAGCACACACGTGCCACTTACAATGCAGTGGGACTTATTTAGGCTATACTGCAGTGACGGTATCAGTCTTTATGTCAGTGATTAATAAAGTGGCGTCTTGAGCAAAGGCGACTTCTGTGTCCAGCGGAACGGAACACACACACATACACACACACACACACACACACAATTTGTTAAATTGAAGGCAAATTCAAGGGACACCACGGCTCCTTTACGCACACGCTGCGCTGTGAGGTTTTGGGAGCTTCTTTACGCAGACAGATTATTCTAAACCGCAGCAGTTTATAACACGTCATTGAGCTAATATCTACATTTTACAGTCTGGGCTGTTTTACATTATTATTTACACCTGATATGTGTGGATGAATTTTAATGATTTAAATTCCCTCATCCTCTGGTGGTGACATTTACGCACCGAGCCACGGACTGTACATGACGATGTGCTAGTTATTTTGGTTCATCTTAGAAGTCTGCATTTGTTATTATTTTATGAAATTGTGATGCTGTTGTTAAGAAAGCTTTATATATAATTTATTGGATTATCTTGTTATTGCGTTGCCACAAATTAGTAATTCATCCACCGATGTCAACAGGGGCTCCGTAATTTTCTAGTGATTACATTATATTGTTATATTTTATTTTAATCATTTCTTAAAAAAAAATATTTTTTTCGATACGAGAGGTACCGGATCGGCTCAAATAAGTCCCAGAACGCAGGCAAGCCAACACGCCGGCACAAAGTAAGCACAAAAATGTATAGAAAAATGTGAGGCTACAGGAGGAATTTGATCATAGATTTGCAGACTTCAAGACGCACAGAGCGACTTTTACAAAAATTTTGCGGATCCCTTCTCCTTTGATGTGCAAGATGCCCCTCCTGTGCTTCAAATGGAGCTCATTGGCCTGCAGTGCAACTCTGACCTCAAAGCCAAGTTCAGGGAGGTGAGTGGAAAGGAAGACAAGCTGGGGCAATTTTTGTGAGAATTGAACCCCAGCTTCCTTGAGCTTTCCCGAATGTTTAAGCGGACCATGTGCCTTTTTTGGAGCACATATTTGTGTGAAAAGCTCTTCTCCACCTTGAACTTCAATAAGTCCAGGTACAGATCCAGGCTTACTGATGATCATCTTCAAGCCATACTGAGGGTCTCAACTGCTTCCTCCCTCAAGCCAAATGTGGCTCAGCTATGTGAGAGGAAGCGCTGCCAGGTCTCTGGCAGCAAGAAGTAGGCAAGAGAAGCCTTGTTTACAAGAACTGTTCGTGTTCTTCAATATTCTATTCATGTTCAGAAGAACCCATTGAAGTTAAATAACTGTTAGTAATGACATTAGAGAAGTTTGGATTTTCTTAGCAAAGTCTTTTTTTTTGTGGAATACCTGATGCGGCCCAGCCTCACCCAGATACTGCCTCCAGCGGCCCCCAGGTAATTTGAGTTTGAGACCCCTGTTGTACAGCATGGGATTGTATGTGGTGGCAAAAACATAATGCGCCTTAAACATTTCGTCGAAAGCGCCAAGTGAGGAGGCTGACCTGCAACTGATGGCAGTTTTGTCAAGTATGATGAAGAACTGGTGGACTTGTTTCTTCCTTCGTCCTACAGCCAGGAGGTACGGTTGTGTGCTTGTTGTGATGGAATCGAGATGTTCCTGGATGTTGGTTCCTGTCTGAGAAAACAAAAACACAAAACACAAGGCGAGACTATTACAATTCCATGGTTGTGATATTACACAGACACACACAAAACAGCTTCCATGTGTTTGTACAGTTTTTAAATGTGTATAAGTGATTATGACCTGCAAAACTGAAGCTCCCTCAGTCAAACATAATTGAATAAAACATATTATAAAATTAGGAGAATATAAAAACCTTCTTGAAGACCACAAGATGCTTCTCTGCTTGGGAAGCAGACACCTTTCCAGGTCTTTTACGACCCTGGGTAGTGGGGGGAATCAGGTGTAACAGCAGCAAAATTGATGAGAGGTCACTGTCCCAACCTGTAACAAGACAAATTTGATGTTAAGTGGACCATCAGTTGAAGTTGTATGAGGTAGTGAGTGAGTGAATTAGCAATTATGTGATTGATAATTTTGAAATGTGTATTGATGAGTTTAGTGGTTGTTTAGCTCGGTAAGTTGTCACTATTTTGTTATGTTATTCTCTGCCTTAAGGGCACCAATACCTTTATGTGGCTGTGAGGTTATTAAATGTTCCTCATCACTGTATGTTCACAGGACATTATTACACTGCTAATTATTGCTACTTGGCATACTGAGTGTATACAGCATAACACACCAGTAAAACCTTAACACTGACATGGGTTACAGTGAAGCAGACATAACAAATGCAGCCAATGAAATGAGGCAAAAGTCATACTGACCACTGTCGTAATCCACTTCAGACCCATCCTCACAAGTATCAGCTGCCAGGAGAAGATCTTCAAGCTCACTGGTGGATGGAAGCTTTCTGCATTGCTGGATGACCTTTTTCTTGAACGTGGTCGTCCATTTCTCAAGAAACTTGCCAGAGACATCCTCTCCAAACATCATAACAAAATCTTGTTCCACCTAGGGGAAGGAAAATTAAGAACTTAAAGATTTCACAGCCAGATGAATTGTTACTGTCACTAAAATGCACACATACTTTCTTTTTAAAACATAATTGTGAAATTGTCAAAACAATGAAAAAAGCCTTTGACGTCTTTGAAACATGGAAAGACAGACAGTACATCGCTTGACTGCTGTGGCTCGAGAACCATGTTGCGGCGGAAGTCAAACGTCAGCTTCATCTTCTTCTTGATTGTGTCCTCATCAGCTGAATGTCTCATCAGTGCGATTGCTTCCTTACACCCATCTTCACTCAGGACAGTCTCTGGAACACACTGGGGCTCTCGTCTGGCAGCTGGTCCTCCAGGCCCATCTTCCCAAGATGTTCCTTCAGATGATGCTACACAACATGGAAAAAAACACCATACTTTGACAACCATATAAACGTACAGGCAAGAAAAACAAACAAGAACAAAAACAATGTTTCAAATCTTCTTCTACTTTTATTATTATTATTGTTAGAGCGTTACCTCCATATGATGATCGCCTGTCTCTAGCAGTGGATCTCTGAATAGTTTTGATCCTCCAGGCCGAGTACCCTGATCCACTCTCGCCATCATAATAATGGTCCTTGAAGGGTGAAAGGATAACAAAAACAGACACTCAATTAATGAGATTTTTTTTTAAGTTAAGGTGCTTCCAATTTTGTACGCAACAAAAAAAGTGTCATTTTGGACATGAATCCTCCATTCCTGCCTCTCACAATTGGGGATTGGGGACTGGGGGTAAGAAAGCCATAGTTCCACAACTGCAACTGGAAAAGCCTCATGTATGCAGAGCAATTAAATCAATTTTTTCTAATCAAAAAGTACCTTTGAAAGTGTGCTCTGGTAGCAATCAAAATATTTAATCTTTTAACATTATCACAGAGATTATATGTGACTTACATAACCGGTCCTGGAGAATGGATCACTGAGGTAGGGGAATAAGTTCACAATGCCCCTGGCATACATTTCTTTCACCTGTCTCGGTGGTGATATACTGCAAGATTTAAAAAAGTACAGATTTGTTAAATGCACATTGAACAAAGACTTGAACTTGATCTAAAAGCTTCACCAAGTAACATAAAACTATTTACAAATTACCCATTCTTCTCCGTCATGTCAGCTGCCAGTATGTTCACCATTTTCCTCCTGGTTTCATCTGTCAGGGACTTGCTTCGATTATACTCATTCATTATGCGTTCCCCACCAGGTTTCTTGGTAAGAGTGGATTCCACCAACTTCAAACAAAGAGAAAAACAATTCCACATGTCTTAAAAACAAGTGGTTATTTTTTTTATGGCCTTGGCGGCCTTAATATAATCCCTGTTCTGCTCTGTTTGTGTGTTAATTCTTACGTTCTTGGCTTCTGTGTCCAGCCTCTGCCGTTTAGGACTTTTTGAGAGGATGATTGTGTCGTGAGAATCAGACGATTCAAGGGATGTAGACAGCTCAGGAGATGGTACCATGGAGACAGTTTCTTGACACAAGAGAAGCAGAAGGAAGGAAAATATTAACCACAAGGAACTAGCATGTACATTGAAAACTGAAAAATAAATTACATATTTAACTGAGACATACCAGTTTCATATGTGATGGTTAGCACTCCAACTGAGGGATCCTTAACTACGTCCTCAAATACGTCGTCATCCAACTCAGTCCCAGAACTGTCAAAAACTTTCACACCTTCTGTCACAGCTGGCACACCAAACTTTCCAAATGCTACAGGAAAAGACAAATACTTGTATGTGTTCATGATGGTCAAACATTCACGTCCAATGAATCTGGAACATTAGTCTACTTTTTTTTAACAATAAATTAATGTGTATAATAAAAGTATTTGTAGTATTATAACTTTTTTTTTAGCAAAGAATTCAAAGTTTCTCAATGTCAATAGAGATGGTAACATTTGTACAGAAAGTTACTATCACATTTAGCACCATAAAGCTTCCAGTGCAATGTTTGAGTCTAATGTCAATTTCTTACCTGCAATCAAGAACTCTTTGAGATCTGGCTCTGTTATTCTAACAAATTTTTGGCCTGGCTTTAATCAACATGGTTCCTGCAGCACACAATTCCTTAGTGTCAGAATCTTATATGCTTATCATGATAACAAAAACACAAATTTAACAGCAAGTGCGTGGTTTTCAACAGAGCCCTGCAGTAAGATTAACGTTAACTTTTATTGTTCAATTTGAAAATAAAATGTGTAGCTTGTTTCAGGCCATCAAACAGCAGATAAAGGATCAGCTATTTACAGAATTGACAAGCACCACTTCCATTTTTACTTCATAATAAAACACCCGAGTCCAGGGCTGTACGTTAACTTTTTCAGCACATAGCACTGGTGCTAAAGAGGCTGACAGTTTTTTAGCACAGGACCAGAGAGTCGTAGCACACCCTAAAAATGAATGAATGTTACATCTTTGTATGAATGGATAACAGACAGACACACATGCAGAGACAGACACAGACAGAGACATAGACACAGACAGACAGACACATACACACATACACAAAGAGGGAGACACACACGCAGACAGAGACAGACAGACAGACTGCTCCCACTCAGCGTTGTAGCTGTATCTATACGTTTACATTTTTGTCGTTGGCGCTTTTTCGGTCGGTGTTGGTGGGTCCTCGTTCGCTTCATTTACGTTGTTGTCTGTGTCGTGTATTTCGTTCGTTTTGTGTTCTCAACGCGAACAGGTTGAAAAAAACTCTTCATCGTTGTTGGCTCGTGGGAGTAACGTTGTTAGCCACTGTGTACCTGTGCTAACCCAGCCGCACGGGACAGAGCGTGAAGCTCACCTAGTCCACTTGGGTGAAAAGCCAACAACAAACTTATTTACAAAAGTCGTCGACACACGAGTAAATCGTCCCTCTTTTCGCTTGATCGCTGCGCACCTGTTGAGTCTCTAGGCACTGGGTGGTCCCCGATAAGTTCTCACCGGGGGCTGCAAAGTAAGTGATTATTGGTTCCATGCCGATTTATTTCTTTACGAGTTGTTGGGTGGGGGACATTTTGCAGCGCGGAACTTTCCCCAAAACACATTTACTGGAGAACAAGTGTTACCTTAACCTCCCCGAGGCCAGCATCGCGGCTCCGGACCGTAGTTGGCAGCTCACTGGTTATTTGGCTCGCTGACTGGTAGATAACGAGCCATCCGGACCACTACGTGAAAAAGGAGGATGAGACGTTTCTTTCCCTCTTAACGGCTCCACTTTATTTTCTCGCTGTACAGCAGCAGCATCACTCCCACCACGCTGTCAGTGGTCATTCACTTTATGTTGTTCACACATTTTAACTCCTTTTCCCAAAGACACACAGTCTCACTGTGCGTCTCTCTGAGCGAATGAGTGGGTGCGGAGCCCCGGGGCCTGTGTGTGTGTGTGTGTGTGTGCTGTCTGGGAGCACACACACGCATTCGCCCGCACAACACTGTACGGGTAGCTGCTGCAGAGCCGCGGGTTGCGACTATAGACTGTACTGCGACCCCAGGCTACGGCGAAAGAGCGATTTCCACCGTTAAAGAGATGCCAACGTCAAAACACAAGTTCCGCCTCACATTTCCCCTCCCGGTTGCGCCCGGCGCGCGACACAGTTTGAGAATCCATACATTTTTAAGACCTGGCCGAATCAAATTTAAGACCTTTTTAAGACTTTTTAAGGCCTACAATTTCGATTATTAAATTTAAGACTTTTTAAGACCCCGCGGGAACCCTGTGTTAATTACCTTTTGCGGACATGGTCAAGTTGGACACGAGCGCATTTTAAGCTAGGTATTCACTCGGTCCCGTTAGCCGTTTTTAGTTCGGTGTTAAGATACAAAACCCGATCAAATACGAGGGCGAGCAACACAATGTTCTTCATAAACACAATTTCTGTTGAAATGTCAACATAAAAAGTGGGTTAATATATGAAAATAAGAAACTTACCGCGGCCGCTCGACGGGGAGAACATGGCGGTTGGAAAAATCTTGACGGTTGATCTCATCGGTTTGAAGGATGACGAGGTGGGCGGGGCTTTACAGAGTGAAATCGACACGGCGCCTCGTAACTCTGCAAATTAACACCAACACTAGGGGGCATTCTACTCAATCTGTTGTTGTAATAACTCTGAAAGAGTCAATGAACTTTGACACTGCACATTTAACACTGCGAAATTTACTGTGTACAAAAGAAAGTAATAGCTCATAATAAAACCTTGGCAAATAAAACAGGTGGGGATCTTGTGGAAGAGATGCCCCTGATTTGAGATGCCTCTTAGTTTGGAGCAGCAAGTGCAGTTGACTTTCTGAGGCACGAGCACTCAGGCGCGACACTCGGGCCATTGTAGCGCACACCAGGCAGCTGGTCAGCACTGTATCTGGTCTGACGATGGCCATTAGTGCCCAAGCAAGAGGGATCGAAGATGGTGTATAGGCAGAGGTGAGGTCCCTCAATACAAGCACTCTCACAAACGAAGCAGCTAGGGAATGGAGAGGGAGGAGAGCGCACTGGAGGAGATAATTGCTCTGGAGACAAGCGCAACTTGCAAAACCTTTGGTAGATAGGGCCATTGATGAGGAAAGAACATCCCATCATGTCATGTGTTCAGCTACCTTTTGAGACATAACCAGAAGTGACTAAAAATTATGAAATCAGACAGAAAAAGAGAAACCAGCTCGCCTAACAGCCTCAAGAGTCTGATGAAGACAGTGGGGATGAATATGACAACCACAGCCTTTTCCTCATTACAATAAAGTTCTTACTGAGGAAACAACATTACATCACTCTCGTGATTCTTTAGCCCCCTTTTCAAGGGTGTAACACATGCCCTCATACTATTTGTGTGGTGTCAGCCAAGCCCCGACATTCAAACATGATTCGAAACATCATCATCATTTACACCATGTATTTTGCTTACGGTGTTTTCCCCTGAAATTCCAAAAGCGTTTTGTGGACTCAAACACTTAACCCGCCCCTCAATCTGCATAGTGGTAAGTGAGTACATACGTGAATTTTCAACTTTGGGTGAACTATTACTTAAATATAAGACCATTTCTTTACATTTAAATTTATATTTTGAACAGGGAGATGGAATAGGCGGGGTCACTAACAGACGGGCCGCGGTCTGCGTGGGGATCCAGAAGCCGTCCCGTACGGACTCGGACCTACAGCCAAAACAGAAGGTTATGATTTAAAACCTGACGGGGCGCTTCTACTTGTCATCGGCGCAGCTTTTGTATTCTTTACGGTAGTGGTTTAGCGGATGAGGAAACGCACAGACCAATTGCATGCGAGTTAAGCCATCGACTCTACAGTGCAGACAGATGAGAGAGTAGTCGGAAAGTTACACATATAAAGCCGGTAGAAATAAAAAGAAAGATAGCGATACAGGTAGAGAAAAACAAGGGAGAGATACAGACGAATGAGCCGGAGAAAGGGAGAGAAACAGAGTAATGAGACGGAGAAAATGAGAGAAACAGAGGAGTGAGACAGAGAAAGGGCTAGAAACAAAGGAATGAGACAGAGAAAGGGCGAGAAACAAAGGAGTGAGACAGAGAAAGGGCGAGAAACAAAGGAGTGAGACGGAGAAAGTGGAGAAACAGGAGTGAGACGGAGAAAGGGTGAGAAACAGACAAGAAAAGTGGGGGAGTGGGATATAAGGAAGAGAGTGATTCTAAAACTGTTCAGTTGTTAAGATGTGTTGAGATTTATTATCTGTAAAATTGGTGGAGACTTTTGAGGCAAGACGTGAAACAGACAAATTTAAATTGTAGTTTTTGCTGCCTCAAAGGAGACATATTATGCCCATTTTACCGCAGTTGATATGGTTCATTGGGGTCTTAATGAAATGTCTGAAACATATTTTGGTCAAAATACCACAAGGATAATTTAAAACAGCACCCTTTTTACCCTGTCTAAAGCAGCCCTCCTCAGATTGACCTATTCTGAGTGCCCCCCGCCCCCAACCCCCTCACCCCTCCTCCACGAGATACAAGCGCCCAGATTTTTAGCTATCCTTTACCTCTGTAGAAATATCAGAATCAGAATTCAGAATCAGAATTCTTTAATTTGCCAGGTATGTTTTCACATACAGGAAATTGCCTTGGTGTCATTGGTGCACTACTTTTGTACATAAAACAACAATATAAAAAACAACAATATATAAGAAATAGAATAAAATAAAATAGAATAAAATAAAATAAAGTATATACATATATACAGTAACAGAGTAGCAGAGTTATGGGCACGTGCTGTGCGAAGGTGCAGAGATTGGTGATAGTGCCAGTAATATATAAGTTATAAATTATAAATGATGTGCAGGGGGTGGGGTGTGGTGGGGTAGAGTCAGTGTGATGCAGAGTCAGTGTGATGCAGGGGGCTTGTTTGTGAGCCCCACTGTCAGATGGCGAGAGGTCTTGGTCCTGATGGCCCGGAACCTTTTTCCGGAGGGAAGTCTCTGGAACAGGTGGTGACCGGGATGTGAAGGATCAGCAGTGATCTTGCCTGCTCTCTTGCTGGTCCTGGAGTGGAACAGGTCTAGGAGAGCCGGCAGGTCGCAGCCGATGACCTTCTCAGCTGACCGTATGATCCGCTGCACTCTGCCCTTGTCCTTGGCAGTGGAGGCAGCGAACCAGACGGTGATTGATGAGGTGAGGATGGACTCAATGATGGCTGTGTAAAACTCACTCTTTTTTCCCCCAGATTAATTATTAAACGACGCCGGCGCAGGGCACAAAGGGGTTGGTGTTTAAAGAAATGGTTGCGCCAGCCTGTATCAATTAAGGGGGAAAAAACAAGTGCACAAATTACTATTTCATTAGCTTCAGTACAACAGTACAAGGGATATTCAACATCTTCTCCTATATTGTAAATGAATGTAGCTGGATGCATCCAGTGACCGCTATGAACAGGATAGATGACAACAAGGGAAAGACAGCTGACTGGAGGGATTAGACCCCTCCATTGGTTAGCCACCCATACTGGCAGGATCCAATATGAATTGGTATTAAGAGACACCCACTAATGGCTATGAATGCAACTAAATTAAAATTACCCCCAAAGTCTGCAAGAGTTGGGAAGGACCACGTATCATTAATGGACCACACAGCTAATGACCCTGGAATGGAAATGACATAGAGCCCAAGCAAGCACAATTCAAGAAGCTAACACAACAGAATCTGACAAGAGCCTCCAGGTGTGTCACTGTGGCTGGAGGTAAATAACATCGACAAAGGGCTTAAGAATACACCAAGGAAAGAAGTAGTGCTTGATCGAAAGAGAGCAGGGATCTTGCATTGATCAGTATTTTCTAATAGTCCAGCGACCGGACTCAACCCACAGTTCGCAGGACATCTGCCCCCCTGTATCTGAGAATGTAAACTCATGCACAGACGCAGCAGCAGATTAGGGTTTAGAGCCCACTCAGCCAGGAAAACCAACAAGGAGTAGGAGGAGCAGCATGTGGCTGTTAAAACTTTCAATAATTTGATGATGTCAAAGAAGGTGGTGGATATTTGGCAACTGAAACATCCATCTGATCGTGATTATTCTTTTTATTCTAATGTACACAAGTCCTATACACGGATCGACTATTTTCTAGTCGACGCTAGACCAATACTGAAATACTGAAAATTTCACATATCACAATATAATAGTATCACACCATAGTCTGGTTGAGTTGAACCTCTGAATGTCCCTCCCCAGACAAGCCTATAGCTGGCCTTTCAATCCCCTCTTACTCCAAGACCAAGCATTTAAAAAATACATAACAACGAATATCTCTCAGTTTCTTGAGATCAATGACAACTGGGAGGTGAGTTACTCAACATTGTGGGAAACACTTAAAGCTTATATAAGAGGCCACATTATTTCTTATGAAGCTACTTTGAAAAGGGCTAGGAGAAAAAGATTGGAGGAGATTGTTGGAGAATTGCTGGTTGCTAAACAGGTTTATAAAAGCTCTTTGCTCCAATCAGATAATAATAATTTTCTTAAATTGAAATATTAATACAATTCCATCCTGGGTGAGCAGATTGGTAAAACACTTCTCAAGCTTCTCAAACACTTTGAGTTTGGCGACAAACCACAAAAGTTATTGGCAAGACAATTAAAGGGAGAACAAGCATTATTGAAAATAATAACAAAAGTAATAGCAAAAAGGCTGGGCAACCATATAGCAAGCATTATCCACCCAGACCAAACAGGTTTTGTTCCGGACAGGTACTCCTTTTGTAATGTCCGCAAAATTTTGAATGTTATGTACGCTGTTCATGACAAAGATGATAACCCTGCCATACTATCTTTAGATGCGCACAAGGCGTTTGACATGATAGAGTGGCCCTATTTGATTGAGACTCTCAGGAAGTTTGGATTTTGGGATACATGGCATGTCAAAATATTAGGGCTGTCAATAGATTAAAAAAAATTAACTAATTAATCTCACATTTTGAAATTCACTAATCTAGATTAATCGCGATTAAAAGTTTGTTTTTCTCCTAAAAACTAAATCTTATAAGTTATAAATTAACGAGTAATCACTCCAGACATCGTGTAGACAGTTTAGACAGTTGTTTAATTGTAATATTTTTTAAACACAAAACTACACACAGAGCTATATTTTCAAGGAGGCTCAGGCCTTTAACTCCTACCTATAAAGTGGCAGCCAGGTATTTAAATATCATGTATGATAAATTGTGTAAACAAAAACACTGCTTCTTTCTTCAGTGAAACATCCAGATTAGTAAAAAAAAAAGGTGTATTTGAGCCACCATTGGTACTGTCATCTTTAACATTAAACAACACACACAGCAGCATAACAAGCAGCCTTGGTAAACTGAACTGACATTCAAATCTGTGAAAGTGCAAAAACTTATGGTGCAAATGAAAACAGACATGCAAATGAAAACAGGCATGCAAATGAAAACAGGAAGATCTCTGCTACTTTAACTGACATGTGACTAATCATCTTTGATTTTCAGCCAATTGCTGAGACAGACAAGCATATTGACATTATCTGGAGCCAATGCTGCTCTCCTCTTCTGGACAATATGACCAGAGAGGGAGAACAGTGGCTCACAGGGCACTGTGGTAGCTGGGGTTGACAGGTGTTTCTTTGCTATTCCTGCAAGCTTCTCATGTGTGTGCTGCCTTCCTGACCACCAATTTAGTGGACAGTCCTCCATCTGCATTTTTGGCTCCGCTCTGTAACGGTCAAGAGCTTTGCTAATGGACTCCTCCTCTTCTTCCTCTGAATCTGTATCAGAGGAGGCCAACAAGAAGGGAGACTTCCTCGGCTTTTTTGGATCCTCTGTCTCTCTTCTCACAGGTGCGGAACTCATCCCACCCTTGTCCTCTAGCATCAGGTTGCGCAGTAAAGCCCACACCTCACCTCTTTCCTCTTTCGGGAGGCACTTCAAGTCCTTGAACCTGGGGTCACACAGTGTCGCAATCTTCAGCATCTCCAGATTGGTATTCTCTTTGCGATTGGCAAGGTCTGCAGTAAAGGTGTCTTTGAATTTCACCACGTAGATGGGATCAGCATCAGATGACTCCATAACCCTGGACAGGTGGCACAAGGCTGGTAAGACCACTTAACAGGAAACGTACTGCTCTCCTCTGTTGAGCCCGGTCCCTTCTGGACCAGACAGCGTGTTCGTTGATTCGAGGTTCAAGTGGGAAAGGTTAATAATTTAGACAAGTTCAGTGTTCAAAAGTTTCACAGTAATACGTTTATTGTATAAGAACAATACTTACAGAGAGTCTCTGGAGTTCTCCAGGACACGTCACCAGGTCACTGGATCATGTCGAGAAGAAGCCCCCACTTTCCCAAGTCCACAGTATTTGTAAGAGACACAGCGTGCAACACAGAGGCGGGTCTTTTGTTGAGCGCACTCAGCAATTGGCAAGATGTGTACTGTCTCTCAAAGTGCAGTTTTTTGCAAGCACATCATTGTGAGAGAAGGTTTACTCCACCAGGGGTCTCCCACCATTATGCCCTTATTAAAAAAGGGAGTTTTTCACAGTGGAGAGACCCAGTAGAAGAGACTTTAGAGGAGGATTTAATATCTTCTTCTCATAATAATTTGGAAAATGGTTATCTCAAGATGGATTTCCTTCTCACGCATCCCCAAGCTGCACTTTGCGGTCAGATTGACCCTCAGATGGTTGCACTCTGTGTTTGACCCTGTACCTGAGTCCAGAAATTATATATCACTCCAGGATAAAATAAACAGTTGTAATATTGTTAATTCTATAGATTACACAGCTAATATTGATTCAAAGGATATAATGTAGGTAAAATATAGTAAAATATATTCATAAGATAGAGAACAAAACATAGATATCTCAACACCTCCCAGTAGTTCAGTCACATGTCTGCAATAAAAGGTACAGGTATGTTTTAACAAGGGCCTTAAAACAATCACTCTCACACACATGCACACACACACAGGACGGTGAAACAGAAAAAAGAAAATACTAGCAGAGTTGAAGCATAAGCGGAGAGAGAGAGAGAGGGAGCATAGAGTAGAATATAGGTCTCACTCAAAGTAAAAAAAAGACTGTCAGAGGGAGAGCACAGACACATAGCCTACAAACTAAAGGACAGAGTAGTCCACACTCAGAAAACATTAGCAAAGGCAGAGTAGGCCTACACATATGAACGTGCACACATGCAAACAAAACAGAGAGATGACATGAGAAAGAGAGAGAGAGAGAATATAGGCCCTGTCGAAAAGAAAAGGAGAGTAGAGACAGAGATAGAATGAGAGAAGACGGGAGAGGACTAGCTAAGCCACACGCAGAAAATACTAACAGAGAAAGAGAGTAAGTCGGCCAACTCGCACGAACATGCACGCGCGCACAAACACACACACACTAAGTTCGGGGCAGAAAAAAAGGACAGAAAGAGTGAACTTGCCTGCATGGTTCAAGTAGCTGCTCCAACTTCTCCAGTTTAGCCAGCTCCGGTGCAGTCAACATAGAGTTTCGCTAGGTCCGTTTGATCATTTCCAAGGCAGAATTCCACCGGGTGGCAACATCTATAACCAGCGACTCCTCCTGCTGTCCTTGTGCAGTTTGCTGTGCTCTCAACTCTCGATCATTTGGCTGTGTCTGTTGTGCCCAACAATCTTCCGACATTTAGCCAGGACGTTTTCAAAACCACTGTCTTTCAGGGCAACAGTGATGGTCCTTTGCAGACTGTGTGCCGCGCAGGGTAGATGTTGGAATGGAAGTAGCCTAACAGCTGCCAAACCTGTTATGGGCACTATCAGTGCCCGTAACACATTTTTAACTTCCAATGCAAACGATCTCAATTTCCATTCAATGTCAATAAAATGAGCTGTGACACCCAGGTAACTGTCATTGCTGACTGACGTCCAGTGGTCACCAGTGAGGGCGACGCTGGCAGCTTGCTCGAGGAGCTGCATTTTTCGTTCTCTCTCGCCGTCATACAAGGAATGTATGCGAGACACGATGGTGCCTCTCGACGGTAAATCGTAAGAATTGTCCCCCGAAGCAATTCGAATAACCTCAGTTAGCCCACCGTCCTCAACTATGTTAATGGGCCGACAGTCACGAGCAACCCAAACTGCTAAGGCGTTGGTTACCTTTTCACGGACTGGTCGAGTTATTTTTTTGGAGAAGTCGTGGAGTGTGGATTGGCGACCATCTAACCTGGACCTGCTTTCTGTCGGGTGCTTTGCATTAAGGTGATAAGTTAAAGATGAGCTGCTTCTGTGATAGCTTAATTCAGCTTGACAAATGCTACATACAACTTTTGTTTTGATGAGTGTTCCGTCGAAACTTTCCGCCCAACAATCCCTCAGCTCTCTCCATCTTCAACTCGGTATCTCCTTGTTTACTGACTGCAGGCGCGCGGCGGTTTCCTGTGTCCGTAAGTTACGCACACCGGAAGTAAACAAAACTGCGTTAACTTCGTTAAAATATTTTATTGCATTAATCTCGGCCACAATAATCTCATAGATTAACGCGTGTATTTTGACAGCCTTACAAAATATTAAATAATGATCCAAAATCCTTCATCCTTACAAATTGGGACAGATCCAAACCGTTTGCTTTACAATGTGGTGTTCGCCTTGCTATTTAACATAGCGCTGGAGCCCCTGGCGATTGGAATTAGAGGACATCAAGACATTAAAGGTATTAAACTGGGAGGTATTGAGACCCGTGTGACACTGTATGCTGATGACCTTCTCGTCTGTCTTGGCGACCCAGCATCTTCCCTTCCCATCCTTCTTGAATATATAAACTCCTTCGGGACTATTTCTGGTTACACTATGAATTGGAAAAAGAGCGAATTTATGCCTTTGGTATATAAATTCACATTACATTACATTGCATGTCATTTGGCAGACGCTTTTGTCCAAAGCGACTTACAATCAGTTCACTCAACATCTATGAGGGGCCATTTTAAGGGGTTCAGTATCTTGCCAAGGACACTTCGGCATGCAGATGGGGAAGAGAGGGGATTGAACCGCCAACCGCAGTCAAAATGGTAAGCTTACCTAGGCTTCTATATCTTTTTCGGAACCTGCCCATATATTTAAATGCATCCTTTTTTAAGAAGCTCGATTCTGTCATTGTCCCTTTCATATGGGGTTACAAATCCCACAGGATATCCAAGTCTTACCTACAGAAGCCCACTAAAAAGGCTGGTCTCGGTTTGCCAATTCTGAAACACTACTACTGGGCAGCTAACCCCAGAGCTCTTACTTACTTGCAAACTTGAGGCCTCTGCTGTTAAAAAATCCTTACTTCCTGCACTTTTGTTTTCCAGCCCTACCCTCATAGACAAGTCAATCCGACAGAACTTTACCCTAAAGAATTCTTTGCGAATACTAAACCAGATAAAAATGGCTCGCAGGGCCCCTACTGTCTCTATACATGAACCAATTTGCAAAAACCACACATTCAAGCCTGGACAACTGGATGGGGATTTTGCAGTTTGGAGAGAGAGGGGAATCAGAACTTTTCTAGATTTGTATATTGATGGCCAATTCGTCTCAATTAGTCAACTAAGAACTAAGTTTAATCTTCCAAACTCACATCTTTTTAGATATCTTCAAGCCAGACACTACGTTCAAGAAGAGTGTCAGGACTTTAAGTCACCCACCACCACTCACTCTCTCCTTGAGATTTTCTTGCTCCCTCCTGACTACAAGCATCTAGTATCAAAATTGTAGAATGTCTGGCTGATCAGGTATCTTCTGACCTCATTCGGGAGGCCTGGGCTAGGGACTTGAACCCAGATATATCAGCTGAGCTCTGGGAAGTGGCAATGACTTGGATTAATTGTTCTATAAATTTGCGTTACAGATTAATCCAGTACAAGATGCTGCATAGACTGCACTGTTCAAAAACAAAGCTGAACCGCATTTACCCATCAGTCTCTTCTCAATGTAATAAGTGTGGCATTGCTGAGGGTTCACTGGCTCACCTTTTTTGGCTTTGCCCTAAACTTTATAATTTAGTAAAATTTTTCAGTGGCTCTCAAAAGCCTATTCTGGAGACATTCAGCCAAACTTCGATCAGATGATAAACTGAAAACCTATTTCTCAATTTCACCTTCAGTTTACTTATAGGCATCTTCCACCCTGGAAGGCGTTTCCTCCAGCCTGTCAACTAAAACATGAATACGCACGTATTACAAATGACCATTATGTACATTTACAAATGAAAAGAGTATCAATTAAAGCCTTTATGTTGCCGTAGAAGGGAACAAGATTAACGTTTATGTATTGTTGAATTGCTAAAGGTGTCATGGTTTGGTATTTTTCTGTGTTTTTTTACGCCTCTTTATTTAGAGTGTTTTCTGTTTAATTATTACCTTGTGTTTCTTGACTTCCTTGTGTTTGTTTGTCTGAGTTGTTTCGGTGACCCATTATTCTGTTTCCTGCTTTATTTTGTAGTCTCTGTTCCTAGTGTGTTTTCTTTCTTCACTTCCTGTCTGATTGTCTGCACCAGTCCTCATGTGTTCCACCTGTGTCCAATTGCCCCTTCCTTCCTTGTGTGTATATATTAGTCTCTGTGCTTCCCTTTGACTTTGATGGTTTGTTGTCTAAATGTTGTGATCTGCTGTTCTTCGTCTCCTGAGCTCCAGTCCTCTGCTTCTCTTTGTTTGCCTCCAGTGTTTTTCCCTGTGTGCTTTTAGTTGTCTCTATCAAATCCGTCTCAGAAGAATCTTCCTGATTTCACAACGTTTATTTTTGTCTCTGACGCTGACGGTTGATCGTGTCGTGGAAATGTCAAGGACAGTCATACAATTGTCTTCCTGTAAGTTTAATTTGTATCTGCAGATGGGCCCTTGCTGGTGAAGCCGCTCACAGACAGACGTATTCAGATTTTATTTTTGTTTTTTATATTCTTTATTTTTGGCATTTGTTTTAAAAAACATACATCAGCCCAAGGGCAGTTTTCTTTCTTCTGCTGTCAACGTTTTTCAAAATTGGGTAAATTTATACATTTTGGTAGAGGTACAGTGTGTACATGTAGACAATAAGCACAGATCAATAATGAAAAAAAAAAAAAAAAGAATAAAAACTACCCGAAAAAAAAAACATGTTAGGGGGTGACTTGGAAGAGAGGTCGATGAGGCCTGCTAAATCAAGGCAACATTACAGGGTCATTCATTCAATACCTCCACAAAGTCTGGCCTTAAGGGTTTTACATATCTCACCCATTTGTTCCATAATTGAATGAACACAGTTTTCCGAAGACGAAGGGAAAAAGTAATCCTTTCCATAACATAAATGTAATATACTGTATATATCCACTCCTGTATTGTGGGGGGCTCAGGAAGCAGCCAGCGGCTTGTGAGCGCTTTTTTACAAGCGGTTATTAGTATGCCAATCATATATTCATCTGGGTGCCTTGTTTGGAAATTAACATTTCCTACAAATAATGTTGTAAATTGCATGGGCAGGTCAGTATTAAGATTGCTTTATGAAACTCTGCCCAGAAAGGTTTTAACACTGGACAATCCCAGAATACAGTGGGGCAAAAAAGTATTTAGTCAGCCACCAATTGTGCAAGTTCTCCCACTTAAAAAGATGAGAGATGCCTGTAATTTTCATCAAAGGTACACTTCAACTACGAGAGACAGATTGGGGGGAAAGAATCCAGGAAATCACATTGTAGGTCACCTACAAACAAGCAAGATTTCTGGCTCTCACAGAGCTGTAACTTCTTCAAGAGACTCCTCTGTCCTCCACTTGTTACCTGTATTAATGGCACCTGTTTGAACTCGTTATCAGTATTAAAGACACCTGTCCACAACCTCAAACAGTCACACTCCAAACTCCACTATGGCCAAGACCAAAGAGCTGTCAAAGGATACCAGAAACAAAATTGTAGACCTGCACCAAACCTGGGAAGACTGAATCTGCAATAGGTAAGCAGCTTGGTGTGAAGAAATCAACTGTGGGAGCAATTATTAGAAAATGGAAGACATACAAGACCACTGATAATCTCTGTCGATCTGGGGCTCCATGCAAGATCTCACCCCGTGGGGTCAAAATGATCACAAGAACGGTGAATATATCCCACAACCACACGGGGGGACCTAGTGAATGACCTGCAGAGAGCTGGGACCAAAGTAACAAAGGCTACCATCAGTAACACACTACGCCGCCAGGGACTCAAATCCTGCAGTGCCAGACGTGTCCCCCTGCTTAAGCCAGTACATGTCCAGGCTGTCTGAAGTTTGCTAGAGAGCATTTGGATGATCCAGAAGAAGATTGGGAGAATGTCAGATGAAACCAAAATAGAACTTTTTGGTAAAGAATTCCGAGTTGCATCCAAAGAACACCATACTGCTTCACCTTCTGTGAAGCATGGGGGTGGAAACATCATGCTTTGGGGCTGTTTTTCTGCAAGGGGACCAGGACGACTGATCTGTGTAAAGGAAAGAATTAATGGGGCCATGTATCGTGAGATTTTCAGTGAAAACCTCCTTCCATCAGCAAGGGCATTGAAGATGAAACGTGGGTCTTTCAACATGACAATGATCCAAAACACACCGCCCGGGCAACGAAGGAGTGGCTTCGTAAGAAGCATTTCAAGGTCCTTGGGTCTCATTTCTAACCGTTGCGTACGCACAAAACGGGCCTGAAACGTGCGTATGTCACTTAAATAAATATTGCAGCCCCCGTCGTGCGTGATGATGGATGATGGATGCACTGGCTCTATTGGAAGACTCTGCGAATTAGGATGGAACGTGTGTTTCGGGACCACACAGATCTCCTGGCCCATGATGATGACTGGCTAATCAGCCGATTTAGATTCCCGAGAGCTGTGCTCTTGGATCTATGTGCTGAACTGGGTCCAGCATTACAGAGACCGACTTGGCGTAACCGTGCCATCCCGGTGCCAACGCAATTACTAACAACTCTGGGGTTTCTGGCAACCGGCTCATATCAGCGGGAATTAGCCGACAGGTATGTGTTTGATATGATCGAAAATATATAAGATAGATAGATAGATAGATAGAGTACTTTATTCATCCCCGAAGGGAAATTAAGTTGTCATAGCAGCCGGTATATTTGAATACAATTAAATACAATACAATACAATAGAATAAAATTAAAAGGTAGAAAGAATAAAAAAACAGAAGCACAAGATAAAAATACAATAAAATAGGTAGATAAGGTGCATTGGCAAGATGATGGTAAAAGTACTGATGATATGATGGTAATGGTATTGTTAGACAGTATATATAGTATATAATATAACATAATATATATTTATATATGATAGTAATTATACCAATATAAAAGCAGTATATGGTAATAATGGCAGCAACAGTATATATAATAATAATAGTAATGGTGATATAATAATAGTAATTATAACATGTACACATAAATAAATATGTGTATATAGACTTATGTAAACAAGAATATACAGAGAGTATGATATGATACATAGTAGAAGTATGAATATGAATATAAGTATTTGACTATACAATAGGTAATATAATATACTATGAATCTAAGAATATGTATACAGAGTGTGCAAAAGACAATATTATTGTATAAAATGATATATAATATCAATATGGTTTATATGCACACATATCACATATGATGTGAAGTAAGTGTATAAGGAGCGGTTGTACAGGTACACAGTGCAGGAGACATGTTTAGTGCAGTTCTGTGATGGTGGCTCTGACAGAGGTAGATGAGTTGAACAGTCTTATTGCAGTTGGGAGGAATGATTTCCTGTATCGTTCCTTAGAGCAGCGGGGTTGAATGAGTCTGTGGCTGAAGCTGCTCCTTAGCTTGTCCAGTGTTTTGTAGAGGGGGTGAGAGGGATTGTCCATGATTGCCAGCAGTTTTGCCAGCATCCTGTCCTCCACCACCTCCTCCAGGGTGACCAGCTTAGAGCCAACCACAGACTCTGCCTTCCTGATGAGTTTTCTCAGTCTGTTGGCGTCCTTTGCCTTGATGCCCGCACCCCAGGACACCACAGCAAAGAAGATGGTGCTCGCCACAACAGACTGATAGAACATCTGCAGCATCTTGTTGCAGACGTGGAAGGACCTGAGCCTCCTCAGGAAGTAAAGCCGGCTCAGGCCCTTCTTGTAGACGGCCTGTGTGTTGGTGGACCAGTCCAGTTTATTGTCCAGAGTGACACCCAGGTACTTGTATGCAGACACCACCTCCACATCCGTCACACCGATGCAGACAGGAGAGGGCAGGGGCTTGTTCCTCCTGAAGTCCACCACCATCTCCCTCGTCTTCGCCACGTTGAGCTGCATGCAGTTCTCCCCACACCACTTCACAAAGCGGTCAACCAGGTCCCTGTACTCAGCCTCCCCCCCGCCCTCAACACACCCCACAATGGCCGTGTCATCAGAGAACTTCTGTAGATGACACGACTCAGTGCAGTGCTGAAAGTCAGCAGTGTATGTGGTGAAGAGGAAGGGGGACAGTACAGTTCCCTGGGGGGCCCCGATGTTGCTGATCAGACGACCAGACACACAGTTCTGTAATCTCACAAACTGCGGTCTGCCCGTCAGATAGTCATCGACCCAAGTGATGAGGGGAGCACTCACCTGCGTGCCCTCCAGTTTGGCCTTCAGCAGTCTGGGCTGGATGGTGTTGAAGGCGCTGGAGAAGTCGAAGAACATGATCCGGACTGAGGTGTTGGGTCTGTCCAGGGAGGAATAAGCCTTCTGCAGCAGGTAGATGATAGCATCATCAACCCCAACATGGGGCTGATATGCAAACTGCAGGGGGTCTTGTGATGGGAACACCAGCGGCCTGAGGTGTGCCAGGACCAGTCTCTCCATGACCTTCATGATGTGAGAGGTCAGTGCCACCGGCCTGTAGTCCTCCAGTGCAGCAGGATGTCCTTTTTTGGGCACTGGGACCAGGCAGGATGTTTTCCAGAGCACTGGCACTCTCTGAAGTTGTAGGCTCAGGTTGAAGAGGTGCTGGAGAACTCCACAGAGCTGGCTGGAGCATCCCTTCAGCACACGAGGGCTGATGCGGTCAGGTCCTGCAGCTTTCCTCTGTTTGAGCCTGTCCAGCTCTCTCCTCACCTGGCTGGCTGTGAAGTGGAGTCCAGACTCGGGGGTGGGGGGCTGTGGGTGATGTGAGGATGTCCTGGGGGTGGGAGGTGTGGGAAGGTCTGTGGTGAAGGCCAGCGGGGGGATGGGGGGAGGTGGTGACGGGGGGTAGGGGGTGATGGGGGGAGGTGGGGGGTTGTTGTTCGGAGAATTAGAGGAGGCAGTGAAGGGTCCGCTGGGGGTGGGGGGGTTGGAGTTGAACCTGTTGAAGAATGTGTTCAGCTCGTTCGCACGTCCCTCATCCCCCGCTGCTCCCCCCCCTCTCCTCTGGAAGCCGGTGATCTCCTTCATCCCACTCCAGACGTCCCTGGTGTTATTGTCTTCCAGTTTGTGCTCCAGTTTTCTCCTGAAGTTGTCCTTGCTCTCCCTGATGCTGCGTTTGAGCTCCCTTTGTACACGTTTGAGCTCTGCACTGTCCCGTGATCTAAAGGCCCTCTTCTTCTCGTTCAGAAGGGCCTTCAGGTCGCTGGTTACCCACGGCTTGTTATTTGGGTAACAGCGAACCTCTTTAGTGGGAATGGTGTTGTCAATGCAGAACCCAATGTACTCAGAGACACAGTCAGTCATGCCATCAATGTCCTCACCATGTGGCTCATACAGAGCAGCCCAGTCTGTGGCCTCCAGGGCTCCACGCAGTGTTTCCATGGCCTCAGGAGACCATTTCCTCACAGTCCTCACTGTGACTGGGTGCTGCTGAACCACAGGCTTGTAAGATGGTGAGAGCAGGACAAGGTTGTGGTCTGACCTGCCCAGTGGTGGCAGGGCAGTGCAGCTGTATGCATCCTTCACATTTGCATACAGCAGGTCCAAAGTCTTATTATCACGTGTTGCACATTTCACAAACTGGAAGAAGGTAGGGAGTGTGGATGAGAGGGAGGCATGGTTGAAGTCACCTGTGATGAAGATGAAGGCCCCGGGGTGTTGTGTCTGTAATCCCGCAGTCACAGTGTGGATGACGTCACACGCTGCTTCCGCGTTCCCGGATGGAGGAATGTAAACAGTGATGGCGAAAACACTGGTAAACTCCCTCGGCAGATAATACGGACGAAGTCCGACGGCGACGAGCTCGATGTCCGGGCTGCAGACACGCTGTTTAACCGTGACGTGCCCGGGGTGACACCACCGGTTGTTTACGAGCACGGCGAGGCCCCCTCCTTTCTTCTTGCCGCTCGCGGTGGTGTCTCTGTCGGCTCGGACCGTCTGGAAGCCGGGGATGGTGACGTTGGAGTCCGGTATCTGTTCGTGCAGCCACGTTTCCGTGAGACACACAACACTGGACTCCCTGTACTCCCGCTGCGTCCTGATGAGCGCTTCCAGCTCGTCCACCTTATTCGCCAGGGATCTCACGTTACCAGTGATGACTGCAGGGATGAAGGGCTTAAACTTTCTCTTCTCCATCCTCAGTTTAAGTCCCGCTCTGCAGCCTCGCCATCTCCTCTTTAACTCCTCCGGGATGGTGGGTCTCTCTCCGGCCAAGAGGGCTGTGTGCCTCAGGGCCATCAGCTGGTCGCGGGTGTAAACAAAGCCGGCGTGTGTAGCCGGCATGCTCCCAGTGATCCGAAGAGACCGAAGTGCAGTTAAAAGTTGTAAAAAGTGTAAAAATCAGTAGTAAAAGCACCTCGTCCTTGTGCGGTACGACGATGCTTAGAGCAGTGCAAAAATAAATATAAAAAACAAACAGCAAACCTAATAAAAACACAATAAACCGACGGTAGAACCAGGAGCTGCTACAACAGGCTGCTGTTAGTACGGCGCCATCTTTTAATATAATATTAATATTAATAATAATATTTTCCTTTCCGCCAAAGCCCCTTTTGAGAATTATATAACTGTTATATTCTATAAGTCGGGGATATCACAGTCACCCCTGAGTTGTGTGATGTTTGCAGTTTTGGATGGCATTATTAAATTAACTGCTCGATACATCCAGTTCCCTTACACTGTGGAAGAACAGGTCAACATTAAAAGGCAATTTGCAGCACTATCCGGTTTCCCAAATATAATCGGCGCAATTGACTGCACTCATATTGCTATACGGGCTTCATCAGAAAACGAGTACGCGTACATAAATAGAAAACACGTGCTCACTATAAACATTCAAATTATATGCGACTCAAATTTGGTCCTAACGAATGTGGTGGCACGATGGCCTGGCCATACACATGATTCGTTCATCCTGGCACATAGCAGTGTGGGGAGAAGATTGCAGGCAGGTGCAGTGCGTGATGGCTGGCTTCTTGGTAAGTTAAGAACATTGTATAAAATGTTACCTTTTAACCCTGTTGTATAATGATTCTCCACTATTGGCTGCAGGTGACAGTGGCTATCCCCTCAAGAGCTGGCTCCTCACTCCATTTTCAAATCCTCAGAGCGCAGAGGAAGAGCACTATAATGAGGCACACACGCGACCGCGTGCCATCGGACTCCTGAAGTGCAGATGGCGGTGCCTTGATGCCTCAGGTGGCAGACTTCTGTACACCCCCCCCCAAAGTGTGCAAAATTATCAGTGCATGTGCAGTTCTGCACAATATGTCCCAAAGAGTTGGTCCTCCCCTTAATCCTGACCTCAACCCCCCCCCCCCCCCCTACGAAATGATGACCCTGTCCCACTGCCCCCTCCCCGACAAGAAGCCTTCCACATGGGAGCGTGGCTGTGAGAGGATGTGATGCGGCGTTTGTGAAGATACAAACAAATGCAAAGGTTCACTTTTTTACAAGTTCTTTTAATGAGATTGCAATTCCAGACAACACCATGTTTATCTCCTTCAGCTCCTCTGCTACACAGCTTATTGCAGTAATTGTTTCTCTCTGTGTCTGCAGCACAGCATCTGTAAGAACTCGCCCAGAGGTGCCGTGCGCACGGGACGCACTGGGGCCGGGGACTGGCTGCCGCTCTGCAGCTGCCTCCTCCCTGGGGGCTTCCGAGCCGAGCGATTCCTCTCCATCTACTGCCCCCATCGACTCTGGAGGAACAAACATAATAATCGTACTTAAACAATAGTGTAATTCCTAATTGAATAAAGAAATCTAATTGTGCGTTACCTGTGTTGTCCGATATTTCGGCCATGTCGGTGTCACCCTCCTTCTCACAATGCCACCATGCCACCGACACTTGTTTCCCCGATAATTGCTGCCATCCTCAGCTCCACCGGGGTAAGCTCGGGGGTCCCCTGGCCCCCACCAGTAGCAGTCACGCTCAGGCGGTGTGAAGTTATTCTCCGCTTTGACTCCACTTTAAAATCAGACCACTTTTTTTTTACTTCTGCCACCGTCCTCTCCGTGGAACTTGCTTCATTTATAGCTGAAGTAACACTGTGCCACTCTGTTACCCCGGTGCTGTGGCTTCCAAACAAAATATCCTTCCTCATCTCCACCTCGCTCACAAGCACCTCTATTTCAGAGTCAGTGTAATTTCGTTTCTTCGTTTTCTTCAGACCCTCCATGATTCTCCATACAAATCAATTGATCAGCAGGTTAATTTATATGCTTCCACATTCCTGCCGTGCTTTGCATTGACCATTCATGGTTGAAAGTGGGCGTGTGGAGGGCGGATTTGGAGGCAGATCCACTTACGAACGTTCCCAGGTGGACTGATTTATAAAGGGAACATTGCGTTCAGGTGTGCGTGCGAACGGTTTTATAAATCGGAATTATCTTTGGCGTACGCCATTTCCGCCTTTTGTATGTACGTACACTTTTAGTATGAATCCTACGCACTCTTTTATAAATGAGACCCGTGGAGTGGCCTAGCCAGTCTCCAGATCTCAAACCCATAGAAAATCTGTGGAGGGAGTTGAAAGTCCATGTTGCCCAGCGACAGCCCCAAAACATCACTGCTCTAGAGGAGATCTGCATAGAGGAATGGGCCAAAATACCAGCAACAGTATGTGAAAAGCTTGTGAAGACTTACAGAAAACGTTTGACCTCTGTCATTGACAACAAAGGGTATATAACAAAGTATTGAGATTAACTTTTGTTATTGACCAAATACTTATTTTCCACCATAATTTGCAAATAAATTCTTTAAAAATCAGAGAGTGATTTTCTGGATCTTTTCTCATTTTGTCTTTCATAGTTGAGGTATACCCAGGCACGTCCACAGACATTTTGGGGGGCAGGTGCTCAAACCCAAAAAAAGGGCACTCATTGCCAAAATGATTTATGAAATTAAAAATAATAATAATAAATAAATAAAAACGTACTGATTCTCCCTCATTTGTTTTACTAGTTGATGGCCTGATCCAATATAAAAGAGAGCTGATACCCTGAGCTGCTTGCTGCAGTTCCCTGTCCTTCTGCTTTTGGAGTCTCTCTTTTCTTGGCATTATGCTGCAAATTTTGTAAATGAGATAAATCAATGTTGTGCATATTCAAGAGTGACTTACATAATCTCTATAAAGCTGACAACACAGTACAAACACATTTTGTTTACTTTTTTCTGACAGAGTTGAAGTATAAGCAGCATTACACTAATATGTATATAGCTCAACTTAAGACCTACCTTTCATTTCAATAATTGCTTGTGTAATTTGTAGAACAGTAAAACTGCCTTTAAATTATCTGCCTGCCTGCCTGCCTGTATCTCTCTCCTTCTCTTTCTTCATTGAACATGACAAACGTCAGTAAGAAGGGGCACTTTTCTCCTCCAGGGCAAAAGGGCAGGTGCTTGAGCACCACTAGGGGTCTATCTGTGCAAGTGCCTGGGTATACCTATGATGAAAATTACAGGGCTCTCTCATATTTTTAAGTGGGAGAACTTGCACAATTGGTGGCTGACTAAATACTTTTTTGCCCCACTGTATATGCCAGTGATTTGCTTCCCCGAGACCCACATTGTCTCCAACTATGGGCTCCCCTCCAGCAAAGTGTGCTTTCTGCTTCCGTGTAATAAAGAAACACACGTTAGAGTTGGTGCATTCCAACTGAAATTTACATACACTGCTCAAAAAAATTTAAGGAACACTTTTTTATCAGGGTATGGCATGAATTCAATTGAACTTTTTGGATAATTATCTGGTCAGTTAAGTAGCAGAGGGGGTTGTTAATCAGTTTCAGCTGCATTGGTGTTGATGGAATTAACAACCGGTGCACTAGAGGGGCAACAATGAGACGACCCCCAAAATAGGAGTGGTTTTGCATGTGGAGGCCATTTCAAGTTTCTCCCTCTTGATCACTTCGGCTGGTTTTCCATTAGTGTTGGCTTTAGCTTGAGTCATTATCTCTACTGGGAGCATGAGGCGATTTCTTAACCCTACAGAAGTTGCACAGATTGTCCAACTCCTCCAGGATGGCACATCCATGCGTGCCGTTGCAATGAGATTTGATGTGTCTCCCAGCATATTTTCCAGAACATGGAGGAGATTCCAGGAGACAGGCAGTTACTCTAGGAGAGCTGGACAGGGCTGTAGAAGGTCCTCAACCAATCAGCAGGACCGATATCTGCTGCTTTGTGCAAGGAGGAACAGGTTGAGCACTGCCTGAGCCCTACAGAATGACCTCCAGCAGGCCACTGGTGTGAATGTCTCTGCCCAAACAGTCAGAAACAGACTTCATGAGGGTGGCCTCAGGGCGCGACGTCCTGTAGTGTGCCCTGTGCTCACTACCCAGCACCGTGGAGCTCGATTGGCATTTGCTATAGAACACCAGAAATGGCATGTCCGCCAATGGCGCCCTGTGCTTTTCACAGATGAGAGCAGGTTCACCCTGAGCACCTGTGATAGACGTGAAAGGGTCTGGAGAAACCAAGGAGAACGCCATGCTGCCTGCAACATCGTTCAGCATGACCGGTTTGGTGGTGGGTCAGTGATGGTCTGGGGAGGCATATCCATGGAGGGACGCACAGACCTCTACAGGCTAGAGAACGGCAGTCTTACTGCCATTAGGTATCGGGATGAAATCCTTGAACCCATGGTCAGACCCTACTCTGGTGCAGTAGGTCCTGGGTTCCTCCTGATGCACGATAATGCCCGGCCTCATGTGGCAAGGATGGAGGATGAAGAAATTGATGCAATTGAATGGCCCTCACGATCACCTGACCTAAACCCGATAGAACTCCTCTGGGACATTATGTTTCGGTCCATCAGACGCCGCCAGGTTGCTCCTCAGACCTTACAGGAGCTCACTGATGCCCTTAGACAGATCTGGGAGGACATCCCACCATCCTAATGAGACACCATCCGTTGTCTCATTAGGAGCATGCCGCGACGTTGTCAAGCATGCATACCAGCACGTGGGGACCACACAAGATATTGAGAAGCATTTTGAGTTGCAGAAATTGAATTTTGGCAAAATGGACAAGCCTGCCACATCACTATTTCACTATGATTTTCGGGGTGTCTATAAAGTTGAGCCCTTTGTAGGCTGAAAACTTTTATTTCCATCAAAGATGTGGCATCCTTTTGTTCCTAAGACATTGAACTGTCCATATGAGTTTAAATATCCAACATAATTTGTTTTTACAATGAGATCTGCTGTTTTTTCAAAGTGTTCCTTTAATTTTTTTGAGCAGTGTACATCCAACCAGTCCTCATTTGACATTGAGAGGCTACCTTCTGTTTCCCATTTTTCTCCAACATATTCAGCAGTGGGGGATTTTTTAGTCGTGAGGCCTTTGTAGAATCTAGAGAACTCCTTTATTTTAATCATTTTGGTAGGCACCAAGAAATATTCTCAATATTGGATCAGCAAGGTCTGTTTCTAATGTTATGCTCAAAATAACTGCGTATCTGGAGGTACCTCTAATATTTTTCAAGACAATATTTTTTCCTAGAATGTCGTTATATCTTTTCGAATCCAAAATTCGAATCTATAGTCAATTTAATTTGGCTTGAAACCAGGATCATAAGCGCACCACTGAATTATTTGTACTTTATGATCTAGCTTATATTCTCCTTTAATTGTATTCCAGATTTTTTATTGGAATTTCATCCGTGGATTTTGCCCATTGTCTGAGTTTTCCCAAATTTGTATGTGCCAATACTGCATGTATTGGGGAATCTCTCATGATGGAGAGTTTAATGTTTTTCCATCTGGAACAAAAATGTGGGATACAAGCTAATCAGGGGTTTAGTCTGGGCAGCATAGAAATAATTCTTAAAATTAGGTAGACCCATTCCTCCTTGCTCCTTTGGGAGTTGTAGAGTTTTGAATTTAACCCTGGGTTTTTTCACTTGCCAGATAAATCTTGAAATCCTTTTATTCAGTTGGGAAAATTGTATTGAGAGAATTTCTGCTGGAAGTGCTTGAAATAGGAAGAGATGTCGTGGGAGAATGTCAATTCTATGGCTGAGACTGAGGTCTGAGTTCCATCTGTGTATGTCATCTTCAATTTGACCTAGGAGGTGGGCATAATTTATCACTGCCAGTGTTGATGTATTTTTCGGTAAGTGTATTCCTAAATATTTTAATGACGTCTGGTCCCAGTTAAAATTAAATTTGTCTTGTTCCGCGCTCTAATATAATGGTATCTGAGAGATACCTGTTTATTTTTATCCAGGCCGATGGATTAGCATATAGCTTTAGGGATGGGTATCGTTTGGTTTTTATCCGATACCGGTTCCTAACCGATACTTTTAAAACGACACCGGTGCCTAAACGGTGCCTGAACCGATACTTTTTTCAAAAAAGTGCACAAAACGATGCTTGACTAAGAAAGGCTTTTTTTATTGCCAAATATAATAACTGTTTAAAGTAGATTATAAATATAAATAAATACAAAACCCTTTTAAACTTTAAACTATGAATAACATACGAACTGTTAACAAAAGTTTACACTTTACTTAAATAAATAAAAATAAATACAAAACACACACACTCTGACTCATGACTCTGACTTCGGTGCCTGAGCCAAATGAAGACTGAGGGTCGCTTTCCCATCACTCGGAGACCCCCGTGTCTCCGCGGCTGGGGCTGTCGCAGGCAGGCTTCGGCCCGCCTTCGTCCCCCTAAAATACTGACGCTTTTATGAAACATTTCTCGGCGTGGTCTTCACTCCTCCCGCCCCGAGCCTTTCCAAGCCAACCCGGAGCCGGTCGCGGCGCACCGCCACGGAGGAAATGCGCCCGGCGGGGGGCAGCCAGCGCCGGGGAGAGGTCTCCCGAGGAGATCCTCCCCCCCCCACCCACCAGCACGGGAGCCCTGACGCACGCGGGGCGCGGGGACAAGAGTCTGTCCACCGGCAGCCGCGGGGGCCCGGCGGGAGCCGCCGCTTCCCGTGAAGGAAGGAGCGGAAGTGTGACGAGCGGAGACCTCAGTCTTCAATTGGCTCAGGCACCGAAATGAGGCACCGAAATCTCCGTTGCATTTCGGTCCGGGTAGGTACCGGTTGTATTGGAACCGGTTCCGGTTCTCGGTACCCAACCCTATATAGCGTACGAATGCCCTTGATAAAACTGTTATCCATGCCAAAGAGTCAAAGGCCTTCTTAGCATCCAAACTGATTAGGTAGGCTTCAAGATTGTTCTGTTGGATATGATTTAATACACCGCGTTCCACATTATTATGCAAATTGGATATAAGGGTCAAAAACATTCATTTTTTAGTTTTTAAATTAAACTCATGGATGGTATTGTGTCTCAGGGCTATTTGGATGATTGAAATCAATCTCAGACCTATGTGATAATTAGTTTGCCAGGTGAGCCCAATCAAAGGAAAACTACTTAAGAAGGATGTTCCACATTATTAAGCAAGCTACATGTTTCAGCCAAAATAGGGAAGAAAAAGGATCTCTGTGCTGCTGAAAAGCAGCAAATAGTGCAATTCCTTGGTCAAGGTATCACAACATTGGATATTTCCAAAAGAATTGCGCGTGATCATCGGACGGTGAAGAAATTTGTCACTGATTCACAGCACAAGCGGGTTCGTTCAGACAAAGGCAAAATAAGGAAGATTTCTGCCAAACAAATGCGTAGGGTTAGGAGGGCAGCCACTAAAATGCCATTGAATAGCAGCAAACAGGTGTTTGAAGCCGCTGGTGCCTCTGGAGTCTTGCAAACTTCAAGATGAAGGATGCTCAAGAGGTTTGCAAGTGTCCTTAAACCTGTTATTCGTTCCTCTAAACCAAGCTCACAAGCAAAAAAGGTTGCAGTGGGCTCAGGACTACTTAAAGACTAAGTTCCAAACTGTTTTGTTTACGGATGAGTGCCGTGCAACCCTTGATGGTCCTGATGGATGGAGTAGAGGATGGTTGGTGAATGGCCCACATGTCCCAACAAGGCTGAGACGTCAACAAGGAGGTGGCAGAGTCATGTTTTGGGCTGGAATCAATGGGGAGAGAGCTGGTAGGCCCCTTCAGGGTCCCTGACGGTGGGAAAATGACCTCGGCAAAGTACGTAGAGTTTCTGACTGACCACTTTCTTCCGTGGTACAAAAAGAAGAACCGTGCCTTCCGAAGCAAAATCATATTCATGCATGACAATGCACCATCTCATGCTGCAAAGAATACCTCTGGGGCATTGGCTGCTATGGGCATAAAAGGAGAGAAACTCATGGTGTGGCCCCCATCTTCCCCTGACCTTAACCCTATTGAGAACCTTTGGAGCATCATCAAGCAAAATATCTATGTGGGTGGAAGGCAGTTCACATCCAAGCAGGTGCTCTGGGAGGCTATTATGGCATCCTGCAAAGACATTAAAGCAGAAACTATCAAAGAACTCACAAGTTCAATGGATTCAAGAATTGTGAAGGTGATATCAAAGAAGGGGTCCTATGTTGACATGTAACTTGACCTGTTAAGATGTTTTTGATTAAAACCTTTTTTTGATTTCAGTAAATATGACCTCTTAATGCTGCAAATTCAACAAATGACAATTTTTAGTTCTTTACAACCTATAAAATATCTTGAAACTCAGAAACTGAGAGACTCTGCATAATAATTTGGAACACTGCATTTTGAGTTTTTTATTTTTGAAAAAATACTGTTATCATTGGGAGGTTTGTTCAATAAAATTTGAATTATACTCTAACAGTTGATGACTTGAAAAATATACTGACTGGCTGTGCATTACTATTTAGGAAAATCTGAGCAAAGTGTAATCTGCATAATAATGTGGAACGCGGTGTATGTGCAATGATTGCCTCATGTTATCAACGGTTGGTCTTTGTGAGATCAATCCAGTTTGGTCATTATGTACAAGTTGAGGAAGGATGCTTTCCAGTTTTTTAAGCAAGTATGGTTGTGTATAATTTGTAGTCAATGTTCAACACCAAGATTGGTCTGTAAGATCCACATTCCGGTGTGTCCTTTCCTTCTTTGTGGATAACGGAGATCACTGCCTCGCTCCAAAATGGAGGCATTTTGGCGTCTGCTAAGGCTGTGTTGCAGGCCCTAAGAAGGCTTGGCACTAACTCAAATCGAAATGTCTTTTACCACTCTGAAGGAAGGCCATCCAGACTGGGTGACTTATTAGCTTTAAGCTTAGAGATATCGCTGTTCAGTTCTTTCTCAGATACTGCTGCGGTCAATATCTGATTTTGGTTTTGGTGCTCGCTCTCTAGATGTGGTTGCGTATACAGAGATTTATAGTACTTTTTAAACGCTCTTTGTATTTCCCCTTGTTTATAGTGTATAGATTTAGAAACTGGGTCCCTTATTTTGTATATAGTTTTGTCCGCTTGCTGTTTTTGCAGTTCTCGCCAGAAGTTTTGCTGATTTTGGGCCTGACTCACAATATTTCTGATTTGTAAATATCATTTTTTTTTTCAATTTCCTGTGAGTGTAATATTTATTTAGTTTCTTACTTTCTTTATTTTTTATCAGCACATTAGTTTTCTGCTCTCTCTTATGCTGTTCTCAACATCTTTTAATTCTTTTTGTTTCTTTTCAAGGGCAAAGTAAGATACAATTCTCCCCCTGATGACTGCTTTTCAGGCATCCCATACTATAGCTGAATCAACCTCCCTGTTATCATTTTCTTCAAGATAACGTTTTAATTTCCTTACTCATTTGGCTCTTAAATTGTGGGTTGTTTAGAGTACTTGTATTATACCTCCGCAATGTTTTTCCAACTTTGTGGCTTATAAGTACAGTGCAGGACAGAGGTGCATGATCAGATACATTTATACTCCCAATATCACAGCTAAACATTCTCTGGCGATCTCTCTTCAACACAAAAAAATTGTCTATCTTTGAGTACATTTCATGGGGGCATGAGTAGAAAGTGTAATCACAGCCAGGCTTTCTTTGACAGGTTTGAGTTTGGAGACATGAAATGTTGGATGAACCCTCATGGACCGGGGAAGGCGGAGACGGACTGCAGCAGGGTTAATGACCTGGGCGATAGGAAAGGGAATTTGAGCATGTCTAGGCACTGAAAAAGCCCAAAAGGGACATACAAATCCTTCGAATTTCAACAGGGCCTCCCACCGTTTGGTGCTTGGGCCCTAATGAATTCAAAACACACATACAAAAAAAGAAAGACAGACAGACAGACATGTACAAGTGCACAGACAAAGAGTCCCACCTCAGGTTCCTCTGTGGGAAGACCACTGATGTCCTCCTTCCCGCAGTGTACAGAGGGAGGGACTTCTGGGGAAATAGAAACTCAGAACGCTACATGAAGAAAACAAACCCACTCGTACCCCCAGCTCCCTCCCATCCCTTTCTATATGTTGTGTGCTTGAACGCAAAAGGAGTCATAATAACTTTGCACAAGACTGTTGGTCATAACACAGTCTATGGACAGACAATGGGTTTTGGACACTTCTTCTGCAGTTACACCTTGGTAATGCTTTTTGTTTTCTGTTGATTTATATATTTAATCAGCTGCTTATCTGTATTTTTACACTTTTGTTCATATACTTACAGTGTAAGCTGTATATAGGTGTGCGTGTTGATGTGTGTATCTAAATCTTGGCAATTCATTTTAATCATTCAGAATTAACTTTCTTACATTTTGGCAGAATGTAACTGTCTGTAATGCAAAGTTAAAATAATGATGAAGACAGGACTGAGTCATTTAAAATTGAAATAATTACTCACTCTCTTTTAAATTTATGTTCTTATTCTCTCCCTTTATAGTGTTTGGTGTTTCTTTCACACCACCTTCCGATGTTTTCATCTCGTCCTTCAACATGGAGCATACACTCAACTTCCTGCCAGGTCCTGGGACCCTCTCCGACACACACTTCACCGTCCAAATCATCAACAACAGGTATTCAATCAAGAGACAGGTAGAGAGAGGACATAACACATTGAGGCAGACTAAGTACCAATATGTATGACCCCTTGATTGCACTTGCTGAACTACCAATGTCCTACATCTTAACATCTATCACTGATGCACAGATTTTCTGATGATTTCTCGACAAACTACAAATAACAAAACCCTAATTATATAATGACATCTTCTTCATTATCACATTGCTCACAAATCAACTGTCAGCTGGATGTCATCCCATCGACTGTATGAATAGGCCTCTTATAAGAGGTGTTAAATGTAACAGTTTTAATATTTGTATAAAGTTAATTTAAAAAAAAGTAACACAAAGTACATGATGGAATAAAAGCAATACAAATAAATACCCCTCCTTTCACTCATTTGTTCACTTATTAGTTTGTTTAGCTTCCGCCTCGTTCTGTATAGTGTGTCATGTTTAATTGTTATTTCTGAAGCTTTTCTAATTCCTTTAACAGTCCAGTTTTTATGAAGCTGTAAACAACATCAGTGATGTCAGCACTATGTTTCACTTGCTGTGGTGATGATATGTCAATCAACAATGCTCTCGGGTTATGATCAGACTTTCTCTTTCCGTTTCTGTATCTTCTTTCACTTTGAAGGAAGAACTTGTGGAGACCAGTGGTTGGTTGTTTGGAGCTGACAGCTGGACAGATGTGAAACCTAACCAGAGTGTTCACTGACCCATACACTCACTACAAAGCCAGAGTCCAAGCCTTCACAACCACCCAGACATCCAGCTGGACCAAATCAGACAACCCAGTCTCATCAGGAAACGTTCAGTGGGAACGTTGGTCCACTTGGACAAACGTTTCCATCTCACAATCTGGCCTATCAGATTGTGAGATGGAAACGTTTGGTCCGCCCATTGTTTTGCATTGACGTGTTTTCACGTCACGTGACTCCCGAGTTCCCGTCTCCGGAAAGGAAAACATGGCGGACAGTCCTTGTTTTTTCAGATAAAAACATGATTTTGTAACTTAGTCTGGGCATAAAAATACATTCTGACACCATTTCTAGCGAGAAATGTGGTCTTTGCTTCCACAGTCTTCAGCCAGTTTGTGCTTATGATATATATTTTAATAGTTATCACGAATGTTTTTATCGTTGCTATGGTGGTTGCTATGACGCTGCCATGCACACAACGTCGTAGCGTGCTGTTTAAATCACCGTCCCTGCGTGGTGTCGTTCAGTGATTGTGTATGTTATTCATGTTAAATAATATTAATATTTGAGGCTAGATTACACCTCTAATGCGAAGGATCTTGCGAGTCTGTTCAGAGGCGGACATGAGTGTGACACCGGACCGAGATCGCGAACGGACCGGAACTGACGTGTGGCTGGCGTAAAAAAAGGTTTTGTAAACATTCTGTCCATTTAACTTAGCGCTGTCATAAACACGGACCATTTGGAAGACAACGATGTCATCTTCCTTCTGTCAGGTAAGTAGTTTATTGTTTTTAAAGATCTATTACGATCTAGGTTCACAGTCCGAGTGCTGAGACAGCGGATGCGGAGTCCGTCGATAAACACAATGGATGCTTTTCTTCAGCTAATATGCCATTGTTAGCCACATGCTTCAGCCCACGGTAGCATGTGATTACCTGGGAGGTGAAAACATGGTTTTTGAAACCAGTTCAAGACGCTTAGCTCATCATTAAGGGACGCTACAATATAAATATAAACATGAATTTTATTTATGAATGCTTTAGATTAATAAGGAGTGTATTTCTCGACCATTACTCCTCAATAACAGATCAATTTGGTTTAATGTATAGTATGCAATATGACAATAATGTTTTCATGTTATGGAGTTGCGATTCATTTTATAAAACAATTGCTATGTTCTGTTTTTTAATCAAGGAGGATCCAAGTGAAGCTACAGGAGTTTCATTAACGTCAATAACTTGGACCGAACAGTTTGTTTTGCTTGATGAAGAGGAGGAAGGGCAGCCTGGAGAGAAAGAGAAGCCGGGTTGAGCCCACTTCCATCATCCACGTACCACAAGGAAGATGAGGGGGAGAAATTATCCTACCATTAAAGAGGTACTTTTAAGTTACATACCAGAAACACCATTTTATATAATGTGCCAAATATAAATTTGTATTAAATCCCCAAAGTACGCTGGCTGAAATACAAGTTAATATCACACTGAAAGAGTTTTGATCAATCATGCTTCCCTGCTGTGGTTGTTCAACTGGGAAAACAACTTTTTCCAAAGGAAGGCAAGTAAATTTAAGGAATGCATCTGCAAAGTTTTCCTCTGTTATGTATAATGATGACCCCCATCAAACATTATGTTATTAATAATATTTACACCTTTTCATTTATACTGTTTATTTCTGTCTACATGTTTGAATTTGCCTTCATTAGTTTCAGAAAAGAGCGATGATGTATCGGTCAGTGGGGCGGCAGCACGAGACTCCGCAAACTAGTCTCTAAGCAAAGTAGACGAAGGCATTGAGGTTGCGGCCTGCCATCATTATTATTTTGCTTAAGGGACTGAATACGTTTCATGCAGAAATATTAGCATTTCCCTTATATCTACCAAAACAGCTTGTTTCACAGACTGCAGTTTTGTTTTGATCCGATGTGGTGTGCAAATACTAACCGTATATCTGCAATGGGTTGTTGTGCATTAACATTTGTAACTCTAATTTTGTTTCGACAGACTGTGCAAAGAATGTTGAGAACATCACTAACCAGTGCAGTGTCCGTCTACATATTTCTACATATTTTCTCTCATATAAATGTCACTGTAACCTCTTGACAACTGAAACCATAACATGAGGTCAGTGTGGCCTTGACCTTTTGACTTTAAGACAAATACACAGTTAGACAACCCGAAAACATGCAGTAATGCCTCCGGCGACTCGCTATTGCAGAGGCATTAAAATGTTAGTGTAGTAGACTGGATTTTATTGGTGTTACATTGGACATCTTGTATTGGTATACAAAAAATATATTTGGTTTCACATTTTAGATGGCATAAGCAGAGACATCAACTCAGGAAATGGATTTCTGCAGAAAAGAAAGCCTTGTATGTGTGTATATATACATACAAACGCACTTTTAAAACGTTTTGTTTTTTATCATATATTCTCAGGTAGTACTGACGCATTTATGGAGATGGGACATGAGGGCCTTGTCTGCGTGCTCAAGAGAAGATTCCACAGAGTTCAAGCTGAGCAGGCTGCAGCAGGTTTGGAGGAATCCTCCTCTGAAGAGGAAACATGGCGAAGTACTTCTCCACTGATGAAGAAATGTGAGCGCTGTGATTAAATAAAATCTGCTGCCATGCTACTGTTGCTACTGGTGGGCCCTGCTATTAGCTTGGTGTTTGGTAGCTGTTAGCTTTAGCATATTTATTTTTTAGGGACCTGTCTGACGTTTATGTTTTTTAAAAAAAATCAGAGGGAACCATCTTCATAATTTAACACTATGTTTTGTTTGTGTTCTTCAGTTATTCTCAAGAGAAGCTGCCTCAGCTCCACGGTCCCTCCTGCAGCTTCCACTCCTGATGCTAACCCCCTGTTTACATCACACCATCCGGGCAGACCTGGAGTCACAGAACTTTGTCCAGAGCTGCCGTCTGAGAATTGTTGATCATATCATTTCCAGCAGATGCCTTAATGTAATGTTTTTGCACAATAAATGACATTGATCATAACATATTGGTATTTCCTTGCACTTTTACACCATGATATTGGCAGATAAGATGTTGAATACATTAAAGCAGTGAATGCTCTGCTTTAAGCAACATAAACACACAATGATCCAATGGATTTGAAGTAGAATGGGCACGTTACATTCTGTAGAGAGTACCTCAGTAACGGAAGTCAGAAAATTACTTTCTTTATCTGAGGTTCACACAGGTCTTGTTGTCTAAGTGGCAACCATATCATATTGTTTAAGATGTGTAACATCAAGCTTGTGTATCAGTGCTAAATACATCCAGTCATAAGTAAGTTCACCCTCTTGTTAACACTAAAAGTAGGTGACCCAGATGTTTCACAATGCAATCTGATAAGGTCGTATGAGAAACATTCTTAACATTAAAGAAATGAACACAGAGGATAGCAATAGATGTTTCACTTTAAATCAGTAGCTGGTAATCGGCAGACTGACTTATTCAAACACATTAATACTATAATGAATGAGGCAGGTGCTTCCTATCAGAAATCAACTATATCGTCACATTAGGTTTCTCTTGAGCTCATGGAAATGACCTTCACCTTCCACTTACTGTCACCTGAACCATACTGTTGTTTCTGTATCTACAGTCACTTAGGAAAACATATACTAGAGGGCAATGTATAAACAATAATACATCTTATTTATATAGAGCTTTTCAAGAAGTGCAAGTACTTCACTGAGGGACAGCTAATACAAGCAATATATATATCTTAAATCCCTGAGATGGGACAGCCTCTCACTTGGATGTAAACCAATTTTAGAACACATTTGCTTATACTGGAGATCTTTTAAATTAATGTCCCAGAAATGATTTCTGATAGCAAACCCCTGCCTCATTCATTGTAGTATTAATGTGTTTGAATAAGTCAGTCTGCCGATTACCAGCTACTGATTTAAAGTGAAACATCTATTGCTATCCTCTGTGTTCATTTCTTTAATGTTAAGAATGTTTCTCATACGACCTTATCAGATTGCATTGTGAAACATCTGGGTCACCTACTTTTAGTGTTAACAAGAGGGTGAACTTACTTATGACTGGATGTATTTAGCACTGATACACAAGCTTGATGTTACACATCTTAAACAATATGATATGGTTGCCACTTAGACAACAAGACCTGTGTGAACCTCAGATAAAGAAAGTAATTTTCTGACTTCCGTTACTGAGGTACTCTCTACAGAATGTAACGTGCCCATTCTACTTCAAATCCATTGGATCATTGTGTGTTTATGTTGCTTAAAGCAGAGCATTCACTGCTTTAATGTATTCAACATCTTATCTGCCAATATCATGGTGTAAAAGTGCAAGGAAATACCAATATGTTATGATCAATGTCATTTATTGTGCACAAACATTACATTAAGGCATCTGCTGGAAATGATATGATCAACAATTCTCAGACGGCAGCTCTGGACAAAGTTCTGTGACTCCAGGTCTGCCCGGATGGTGTGATGTAAACAGGGGGTTAGCATCAGGAGTGGAAGCTGCAGGAGGGACCGTGGAGCTGAGGCAGCTTCTCTTGAGAATAACTGAAGAACACAAACAAAACATAGTGTTAAATTATGAAGATGGTTCCCTCTGATTTTTTTTAAAAAACATAAACGTCAGACAGGTCCCTAAAAAATAAATATGCTAAAGCTAACAGCTACCAAACACCAAGCTAATAGCAGGGCCCACCAGTAGCAACAGTAGCATGGCAGCAGATTTTATTTAATCACAGCGCTCACATTTCTTCATCAGTGGAGAAGTACTTCGCCATGTTTCCTCTTCAGAGGAGGATTCCTCCAAACCTGCTGCAGCCTGCTCAGCTTGAACTCTGTGGAATCTTCTCTTGAGCACGCAGACAAGGCCCTCATGTCCCATCTCCATAAATGCGTCAGTACTACCTGAGAATATATGATAAAAAACAAAACGTTTTAAAAGTGCGTTTGTATGTATATATACACACATACAAGGCTTTCTTTTCTGCAGAAATCCATTTCCTGAGTTGATGTCTCTGCTTATGCCATCTAAAATGTGAAACCAAATATATTTTTTGTATACCAATACAAGATGTCCAATGTAACACCAATAAAATCCAGTCTACTACACTAACATTTTAATGCCTCTGCAATAGCGAGTCGCCGGAGGCATTACTGCATGTTTTCGGGTTGTCTAACTGTGTATTTGTCTTAAAGTCAAAAGGTCAAGGCCACACTGACCTCATGTTATGGTTTCAGTTGTCAAGAGGTTACAGTGACATTTATATGAGAGAAAATATGTAGAAATATGTAGACGGACACTGCACTGGTTAGTGATGTTCTCAACATTCTTTGCACAGTCTGTCGAAACAAAATTAGAGTTACAAATGTTAATGCACAACAACCCATTGCAGATATACGGTTAGTATTTGCACACCACATCGGATCAAAACAAAACTGCAGTCTGTGAAACAAGCTGTTTTGGTAGATATAAGGGAAATGCTAATATTTCTGCATGAAACGTATTCAGTCCCTTAAGCAAAATAATAATGATGGCAGGCCGCAACCTCAATGCCTTCGTCTACTTTGCTTAGAGACTAGTTTGCGGAGTCTCGTGCTGCCGCCCCACTGACCGATACATCATCGCTCTTTTCTGAAACTAATGAAGGCAAATTCAAACATGTAGACAGAAATAAACAGTATAAATGAAAAGGTGTAAATATTATTAATAACATAATGTTTGATGGGGGTCATCATTATACATAACAGAGGAAAACTTTGCAGATGCATTCCTTAAATTTACTTGCCTTCCTTTGGAAAAAGTTGTTTTCCCAGTTGAACAACCACAGCAGGGAAGCATGATTGATCAAAACTCTTTCAGTGTGATATTAACTTGTATTTCAGCCAGCGTACTTTGGGGATTTAATACAAATTTATATTTGGCACATTATATAAAATGGTGTTTCTGGTATGTAACTTAAAAGTACCTCTTTAATGGTAGGATAATTTCTCCCCCTCATCTTCCTTGTGGTACGTGGATGATGGAAGTGGGCTCAACCCGGCTTCTCTTTCTCTCCAGGCTGCCCTTCCTCCTCTTCATCAAGCAAAACAAACTGTTCGGTCCAAGTTATTGACGTTAATGAAACTCCTGTAGCTTCACTTGGATCCTCCTTGATTAAAAAACAGAACATAGCAATTGTTTTATAAAATGAATCGCAACTCCATAACATGAAAACATTATTGTCATATTGCATACTATACATTAAACCAAATTGATCTGTTATTGAGGAGTAATGGTCGAGAAATACACTCCTTATTAATCTAAAGCATTCATAAATAAAATTCATGTTTATATTTATATTGTAGCGTCCCTTAATGATGAGCTAAGCGTCTTGAACTGGTTTCAAAAACCATGTTTTCACCTCCCAGGTAATCACATGCTACCGTGGGCTGAAGCATGTGGCTAACAATGGCATATTAGCTGAAGAAATGCATCCATTGTGTTTATCGACGGACTCCGCATCCGCTGTCTCAGCACTCGGACTGTGAACCTAGATCGTAATAGATCTTTAAAAACAATAAACTACTTACCTGACAGAAGGAAGATGACATCGTTGTCTTCCAAATGGTCCGTGTTTATGACAGCGCTAAGTTAAATGGACAGAATGTTTACAAAACCTTTTTTTACGCCAGCCACACGTCAGTTCCGGTCCGTTCGCGATCTCGGTCCGGTGTCACACTCATGTCCGCCTCTGAACAGACTCGCAAGATCCTTCGCATTAGAGGTGTAATCTAGCCTCAAATATTAATATTATTTAACATGAATAACATACACAATCACTGAACGACACCACGCAGGGACGGTGATTTAAACAGCACGCTACGAAGTTGTGTGCATGGCAGCGTCATAGCAACCACCATAGCAACGATAAAAACATTCGTGATAACTATTAAAATATATATCATAAGCACAAACTGGCTGAAGACTGTGGAAGCAAAGACCACATTTCTCGCTAGAAATGGTGTCAGAATGTATTTTTATGCCCAGACTAAGTTACAAAATCATGTTTTTATCTGAAAAAACAAGGACTGTCCGCCATGTTTTCCTTTCCGGAGACGGGAACTCGGGAGTCACGTGACGTGAAAACACGTCAATGCAAAACAATGGGCGGACCAAACGTTTCCATCTCACAATCTGATAGGCCAGATTGTGAGATGGAAACGTTGGTCCAAGTGGACCAACGTTCCCACTGAACGTTTCCTGATGAGACTGGGTTGAATCAGACATGTCAGACAGTGAGATACCATTACCGTTACTCTCGTCTTAGTTGATGAAATTAATTAAATGTTTCTCCCCATAGCTGTGCTGGGACCTCCTGATGTGTCTGTCTCTGGCTGTGGGAACTGTTTGATCCTGCAGCTCAAACCTCCTGCAACAAAGGGCCTCCAGTGCAGCCTGCAGCTGGAGAACCTATACAGAGGAGTGATCCTGCATGTGCAAAGGACCAGGGATGGGGCACAGGTATTTGTTACACAGTTGCACTTCTCAGTATTTTTTATATTCCTATTTTGACTCTACTGTAGGATTGTTGTTTTTGTTTTTCCTAACCTTCAGTTTCACAAACAGTGTTTGCAGCACTAACGAGCTAATGTGTAACTATGAACAATTATTTCATTATTTATTAGTTAATCACTAGAAAATCCCTAGAAAACTAGAAAAATCATCAGAAGAATCACTGTCTTTGGAAGTTCCATACATGGCACCAGAGCAGGGACAATACAGACTAATCAAAGACTTTTGTTCAGCCCGAGGAGAACAAAAAGGACTTCATTTTCATATCTGTATATTCAATCTTTTGGCCTGCATTCGTGCCAGCTAGAATGTACGAATTTGATAAGATGTAAGTGGAGGGCTAAACCATTTTGTGAGTGATGGTCAGATCACACTTCCTGCCCCAAATTAGGGTTAAAAAGCAGAAAACAAATGGTTCTTTGATTCTTTAAGCAGATATAGGTTAAACATCCAGGGGATGTGGGTTCTATTTTCTTATCTTTACCAACCTCGATGGTAAAAAAAAAATAAAAGATTAGATTATCCAGTGGCTTCCTATTAAACACCGCATTGATTATAAAATCATCCTCCATACATTTAAGACCATCCATAACCTCGCTCCTCCATACCTCTCCGACCTCCTCCATATCAATGTCCCTACCCGGTCTCTCAGGTCTGCCTCCTCCATCAGCCTGACCGTCCCCCGAGCCCATCTGTCCACCATGGGATCTAGAGCCTTCAGCCGCTCTGCCCCTCACCTCTGGAACTCCCTCCCCCCTGACATCAGGAACATTGAGCCAAATTCAATCGCTCTCTTTAAATCCCACATCAAAACCCACCTGTTTAGGCAGGCGTATAAATCTTAATGTTCCTGTCTGCCAAAATTGTTGTTCTGCTGCTGCTCTGCTTTGTGCATTTAAGAGGTTTTAGAGATTTGTTTTGACTGTGTTGTTGACTGTTGTGCGGCGACCTTGAGTGTCCTGAAAGGCGCCTTATAAATAAAATGTATTATTATTATTATTAACAGACTAACTGATGCATTTTGCACTTTAGTGGATATGTTGTTGTTTCTTTTTCTTGTTCTGAACATCAGTATGCGTTCAACTCTTTCTTGAGAAAAAATGCAGTACTTTGACGCAGGAAATGATTTTCATCACGACAACAGTTTCTGTTAACACTTTAGAAATGGGTGAAAGGTGAACGAAGAAAGAAAGGTGCACCACTTCAATAATAATAACAGAAATAATGAAACTGTACACGTTTGCTGGTAAGAAGTACACTTCTGAAGTTCTTTAATGATTCCCATTCTGCACTACTTTATTCTCCTACTCCACCACAATTCAAAGGAGGATATTAAACTTTTAGGAAAAAATTACTTTCCCTAATATTACTTTACTCCACTACATTTATTTACCAGCTATAGGTGATAGTTTCCGTACAGATTTCACATACACAGTCAGACAATTTGTTGCACCATAACATACTCAAGCATTAACGTGCTTATTAATACATTAGTAACCAAACTCCAGAAATGTCTTCCAAGTCCAAAGCTTATGTTTTAAATGCTGTTTCAAGTGGAAAAGCTCAAGCTCATGTTTCATCTTAAAACTGTCACAAATGTATTGTTAATTTTACACAACAATGTGATTGCAAAGGATTCAAATTTTACGTATTGAAAAATTATGGCTGGTGTTTTTTTAATTAGCTATTTTAGTCTTTCTTTCATTTGCCAAAAAGGCCAGAAAGCATATCACAGCATGACATGTATTCTTTTCTCCCAAGATGATTTTACTAGCGATTAAACTCTGCCTCACTTTTCACACTTTTAGCCCCATACACACCAGGTATTCATATGGGTTTTTTGTGATCCCATCACAAGGGGACAGCTCTAAGTACAGGTGAATGCATTTAGACTGGATAGCGATCAAATCATGCCAGACCACATTCAGAGGTGGTCTGGACCACATGTGCAGTGTGAACGTGAATGCATCCTTCACTGCATTGCACAAGGTTAATTCAGCACTTCCTGATAGTTGACCGACACCCCCACTCCTCTCTTTCTCATCCTGACAGACAGACACACACAAACAATGACATCGGACACATCTGTAAACTCAGACTGGGTAAAAACAACATTATTTGGTTTTAACTTACACCAATGACATACATGTTCATTTGCATCTAGAGCGGGGAAGTGAGATCTGATCTAAGTGGTCACGGGAGACACATTCAGGATACGCTTTAATGCCAGACATGAACACACGTACTCAGTGCTGGCCACTTGTGATCGGATCTTTCACGAAGGATGTTAGTACCTGGTGTGTACAGGGCTTTTAAGATGCTCTGTTGAATTACAGTAGCTCGTCTATGTTTTTTAAACAGCAACACAGGTGGCACCCTGTACAGGTGAATAGAGACTGATTTCTGATTCAAGATCTGTGCAATCAAAATTCACACAGTTGCAGTAGACATTTATTCTTATACAAGTCATTTCGACCAGCTGAGAATGTGTTCCTTTGTGTTTGACATAGTTAATACCAACAGTTTTTGTATGAGATCAGTTTTAACTGTTTTGTAAGGGGGTGTAAAAAATGTGCGACCCCAATGAAAAGGTGCCAACACACAGAGGACTTCTGCTCTACTAAGCAGGCGATAATGATCAAGTGGATCCTTCCTAACAGTATGTTTCAATATACAAGAAGGAACTGTAGTGTAAGTGAAAAAGGCAAAACCCAACATACTTAACATGCATACATTAAAATCTCGTAATACGGCTTTTGACTGTCATGACATCAGTGTTTATATTAAGGATGGAGCAATACCAAATATTCAGACTTGGTAAATAACAAATAATTTATTCCTCACGATTTGCTTTTAATTTTTTCCCCCTAATCTCCTGGTTTGTATGTTTCAGTTCAGACTGGATCTGCTGTACAGTGAAGAGACAGTGATCATGTACCTGCAGCCAGGTGTAGAGTACTGTGTGAGCATCTCTGTGACAGCACTCCTCAAATCCAACCATGTCGCCAGTAAACCTCACTGTGCATTCACCAGCCATCCTCCATCCAGAAGCTCATGTATGTCACTCTTGTTTACCCAAATGAAATAGCCAAAACTAATGCAAAAATGTGTGATCCTTTTTCTTCTTTTGTGCCATCAACTTTTAAACGTTGACTGGTGCAATAAACCATCAAGACATATATATCTCTTCACCTTTTCTCTCCTGCTTTGTTCAATAAGGACATTTAGATAAGAACATGAATCTTGTGATAACAAATATGATGACAGTTTTACATGGTAAATGGACAGTACTTATAAAGCCCTTTTCCAGTCTTATCCACTGTTAAAGGTAGGTATGTATAAGAGCGGCTGAGCTCGGTGTAAATAACTCGCAGGAGTACTTGGAGATTCAGGTAGAAGAGGGGATTTTATTATTCCCACAAAGTAAGGCCGACAAGGCAGAATTATGAAAGTAAATATAAAATAAAACAAAAGAGCGAAAAACAAACACTTCGAAATAAGAAAATAAAAAGGCCCAGTGGCCAAAATTAATAATTACAATAACAATATACTGTTTAAGCAAACACTTAAAATGGAGAGCTCTCAGACTTACGTCCCTATAACAGCAGCTCTCCCAGACTCACGTCTTCCCATGTCCGGCCTCCTAGACTCAATGAACAGCCCGGCTTAAATGGGACTAACCACGCCCCTTACAATTGGAACATTCCAATATACCATTATACACTTGGGTGTCCCAGGTAAGGCCAGCTCCATAGCTTTAACAGCTTAAACACAAACTCCATATGGCTGGTAACATAACCGGCAACATATTTACACACAACTGTTCCATGAAGGCATAGCCTACTAATAATACAACAGATTGTATACAGACCAAGACCACAGACACCTAACACACACAGACAACATTTATACAGATAACACGTGTCCACAGGACAGTTTATTGTTGCGGTGACAGTCGCTGCACACCGACACACACGTAAACGGGGCAGTGCCATCACTGCCGTGACGGGCGCCGTGCGCTCCGTCACATCCACCAATCAAAGTACGTTACAGTGCATCTATACAAAGCACTTAATCACACATCTTTCATACACTGGTGTAAGGGATCCAGGATGGTGTGTGGATTCAAACGCACGACTCGGAGACACAGGTAAGTGCTGTTAACAATCTTTACTGTGAATCCAACAGGGAGCAGGCAGCGGCAGAGTTGGTAAAGATAACAGTCCAAGGTCGGTACACGGGTAAATCCAACAGGGAGCAGGCAGCGGCAGAGTTGGTAAAGATAACAGTCCAAGGTCGGTACACGGGCAGGCAGTCGATCACGAAGCAAGGTATCCGACAGGGAGAAGGCAGAGACGTAGGTCGTTAAACAGGCAGAGATCGGTAAAGTAGGATTTTTTGAGTATCTAAATGTTTAACATCTTTATGTCACTATATAAGTTTGAATATACCAAGTTATTAGTTTATCATTGAAGCATGACCACAGTAAGTGCATTTAACCAATTACCAGTGAAAACTGAAATCTAACTGAATTTTCAGTGTTTCCACATGTAATACCACTTCTGATTTAACTAAAAATGTATGTTCCAAAAAGCAGAGTTGCATCATCTGACATATTCTCCTCTTTTCTAACAGTGTAGTTGGTTATCGGCCTGCTGTCTTTTTTTTGTATACTGGGCTTCCTCATAACTTGATTGGTTGTTAATGGTGGTCAGCGGAGCTTCACAATACTAAGGCAACACCTATCCAAATGTCTGGTAAGTAATGCAACTGTGCTGGAACACAGATACTTATTTGAAACAAGGTGAAGCTTGAACTATTAAATGTAGCAGGTGAATGAGTAAAGGTCAATCAAAAGTCATGCAATTTCTCAGGATCTCCATCCAGATCACCATCATTATATAAAAGATGTAGCCATTCTTTTATTATATTTTCAGAATATACGAAAAAGCAACCTACCAAAGTCTATTCACAATGTTAAAACTAGGACAGGGACGGGAACAGAATGCTCCAGTAAGGATTTCTGTAAATTAGTTGATTTAAGTGTGACTGTCTCTGTCATTGTCTCTTTTATCTCCAGTCATACACAAGTACATCATGAAGGGACCTGAGGAGCAGCTGTGAGAGGGAGAGGAAGCCTATGAACTGGCACTATCCCTAAAGATCAGAGGAGCTAGATTGGGGCAGCTAGTTTTAGAGCTGGCCGAAGCTCTGAGAGAAAAATCTCTGGTTAAGTATCAAAGTGAAAAGTTTTGGCAAATTGTTATAATACTGTCTTTATGTCAGTATTTCAATTTTGTTCTGACTCTAAATGTAATAAAAGTAGGGCTGTCAATAGATTACAAAAAATTAACTAATTAATCTCACATTTTGAAATTCATAAATCTAGATTAATCGCGATTAAAAGTTTGTTTTTCTTCTAAAGACTAAATCTTATAAATTAACGAGTAATCACTTCAGACAGCCTGTATTTTTCAAGGAGGCTCAGGCCTATAACACCTACCTATAAAGTGGCAGCCAGGTCGTTAAATATCATGTATGATCAATTGTGTACACATTTTTTTTTTTAAAACCAGCTGAAAATATTCCCAATGTCCTTGGAAACAATAACACTGCTTCTTTCTTCATTGAAACATCCAGATTAGTAAAAGGTAAAAAAAAGTGTATTTGAGAGACCACTGGTACTGTCATCTTTAACATTGAACAACACACACAACAGCATAACAAGTGGCCTTGGTAAACTGAACTGACATTCAAATCTGTCATGTTAAAGTGCAAAAACTTAATGTGCAAACAAACATGAAAATGAAAACAGGAAGATCTCTGCTACTTCAAAGATCCCACCTTATGCCCATTTTACCACAGTTGATATGGTTCCTTGGGGTCTTAATGAAATGTCTGAGACATATTTTGGTCAAAATACCACAAGGATAATTTAAAACAGCACCTTGTTACCCTGTCTAAAACAGCCCTCCTCAGATTGACCTGTTTTGAGTGCTGGAGACGAAGATACAATATTGCAACCATATCGTTTTGAACCAGAGTCAGGTGGGCCGAAGCCTGGCTGCTAGAGCCCCAGCGCAGGCCCACTGCCCACTGCCCATAGCTCCGGTTGGCAGCCTGTTAGCTCCGGGGGCTAGCTTGCTCAAGTAGAAGTATAGATAATAGGGTTTAAAAATACTTTTGTAGAAGTTGAAGTATCAAAACTACTTAAAGTATACAAGTAAAAGTAATGTAAGGGGAATTTTTTTTCCATTAAGGACACTATAATGTTATATTAAAATGTTATGTTGAAAAATGTGGGATGCACTGGGCTACCCGTTATGATAACTAGTTGCCAATAAGTATTGTAATAGTTCAAAAAGTCAAACTTCAGTGGAATGTTATCAATAACCTTTATTGGAAGAGACCTTGAGACCTTTGGACTCAATCCTGTATTTACAATAACACTACGAATAGGCTTTGTTCAGCTGCAAAAGCAGCAGGTTCTCAAAGTTATTTGAGCCTATGCATGCTCTCCCTGGCCTGAAGATGAGTCCTGCAACACTAAACAGTCTTTCACAGGCTGCTGAGGCAGGGAGTGCAGTATTAAACTTAAGTGATAGCTGGCACACAGCTTGGAAGGACTTCAGTACATCTACTGTGTCTCCTGGGCACCCCAGGTACGCATCCAACTGCTGGGTCGTTTCAAGGAGGAAAGGAACTCCTCTTCCTCAGATGATTGGGAGTCCTCAATGACGTGATTCTCAGCCAATTTTTAGCCACACGAGATTGAGCAATAACAGGTCTGTGATGCCCTTAGATGTCCGGGGCTGCACGCGCGCCACACTGACTGGATCAGCGTGTGTCTACCCTTCGCCGAGAGGCGTGGGTAACCCGCTGAACCCCACTCGTGATAGGGATTGGGGATTGCAATTATTTCCCATGAACGAGGAATTCCCAGTAAGCGCGGGTCATATTTTTTTTCATTTATTTATTTTTTTGATGCGGGCCAATTCAAAATTGATGAGGGCCGCAGTTGGCCCGCGGGCCGTGGTTTGGACACCCCTGATCGAGAGGAAGTAAAGGTCGTAACAAGGTTTCCGTAGGTGAACCTGCGGAAGGATCATTACCGGTACAGCCTGATTCGACTCTGGTCGAGCATGTCTGTCTCCTCCATCTCTTCTGAGCCCTGTCCATGACCGTGCGGTGCCTCCTTCTCTTCTGAACCCCACCTCCGTGCGCCTTTGCCGGCCTGCCCCGTTGGCCGACGGACCCGACAGCGAGGCGCGTCAGCGGAGGCATGGGGGGGGGGGGCCGCGCACGCAGCTCTGGCTTTGCTCTCCTCCTTTTTCGGAACCCTCCGGTGCGGTTGTGACAAAACTAAATCGGAGTAACGAGGCTATTTTTAAAATGTAAGGAGTTGAAAGTACAGATATTTGCGTGAAAATGTAATGAGTAGAAGTAAAAAGTCGTCTGAAAAATAAATACTCCAGTTAAGTATAGATACCCAAAATTAGAAGTGCATTTTTAACAGTAATTTACACAACAACAATGTACAATGTATCTCCTGACATTTTAAGTTGAACTTAAAAACTATTTCCTGAAAAAATACATTTTTTTATAAAAATAAAATAAATACAGTCTTTCTTGACTTCACTTAACATAAATACTTGTTTTTCTAAAATAAAATAAAGACAGTCTTTCTTGACCTGACATATTTAACTGTTAACACTGTAATGGCAAAACTTACTATTTATGATCTACATTGTTTACAAATGTAACTATTAAATTCTTTTCAACATGTTTTATGAACATTGTACCTGTTGTTCACAGCATTAGAGAAGCAAGGAGTGGTTTTACAAAACAAAACAAGAGTATAACACCACATGTAGGCTGATATCATGTCTACATGTGTAACTTTGGCCTAATCTTATGTTGTTATCGCATGTAATGAGTGAAACAGTGGAGTGGGGCGAGTGGTCCGCACCAGTTCTCAGTCAGCTGCTAGGCGCCAGCCGAGGCGCACCGCCGGGGGGGGGGGGGGCCCGCGCGAAGGGAGGGTTCCCCCAGCGGGCGCCGTAGCTGAGGTGATCCGCGAGAAGGGCCCGAGCCGCCCGGCACGCGGCCAGAGTCGTCACCGCCGACCGCCGTACCCGGTCCCCGCCTATCGCACCGGCGACGGACACAACCCCTCGGTCCAAGAGGAGACGAGAGGAGATCTCTCAATCAAATATATATTTTACAATTAATGACAAAATAGTAACGCACAGTGACTTGGACAAGTAACTTTAATCTGATTACTGGTTTGGAAATAGTAACGCGTTAGATTACTCGTTACTGAAAAAAGTGTTCAGATTAGAGTCACTGTCTGACACACGCACACACAGTTCGAGGAAGATAAAAAAAAGTGCACATGAGAGGGCGGAAAGAGTGGAGTTGCCTGCATGGTTCAAGTAGCTTCTCCAACTTCTCCAGTTCAGCCAGCTCCGGTGAAAGTGCTGACTGACGTGCAGTGGTCACCGGTGAGGGAGACGCTGCCAGCTTGCTCGAGGAGCTGAATTTTCATTGATGACTGCTGCTTTTGCGATGGCGGTGGCGGCTGTGGCTGCGACGGCAGCGGCGGTGTCTTTGATGGTTGCTTTGGCTGCGGTTTGGGCTTTGGCGGTGGTGGCGGCGGCGACGGCGGAGGCGGTGGTGGCGGCTGTGGCTGCAGCAGCTTCGGCTTTGTCGTTGATGCTTGCCTGTTTTGCCATGGCGGCGGTGACGGCGGCGGCGGCGGCGGCGACAGCAGCGGCGGTGGCTTCGTCCTCGGCTGCTTTGGCTGCGGCGGCAGCGGAGGCTGCGGCGGCGGCTTCGATGGCTGCTATGGCTGCGGCGGAGACGTCGGCGGCGGTGGCTGCAGCGAGTGCGGCGGCCTTGGCGGCGGTGGCAGCGGCGGTTGCGGCAGCGTCGACGGCAGTGGCTGCGGCGAGTGCAGCGGCTGAGGCGGCTCTGGTCCCCGGGTTAATGTTGGCGTCAGTGATTCTGCAGAGATTAAAATTATTATTTTAATTATTATGATAATATTATACATCACAACATGTACTGGTCTGTTACTTTCACCGAACCCAGTGATGACAGTGTTCAATATCTATGTGTGATGACCCCCACCCCCCACAACATAAAACCAAATGACAGCTTCTTCATTCAAACTAAAATCATTTGTTCTGCTGCGTCTCAAACTCTGTTTCCTTCAACCAGCAGTTGTCACCAGATCATCAGGAAGTTTCCATGAGGCCTCTTTAAGTTTAGGGCTGAAAACAGGAAGTGCTGATGTGAAACATTATGTAAATAAAGATGGTCCACGCGCAGAGATGGGCAGTATTTCTATTACTTGTATTTGAAATACGTATTTCAATTACTTTGAGTATTTTGTCATTTGTAATTGATAGGGCCGATAAAAAATCTAACGTAATTTGTAACAAAATACTTTAGAGTGAAGTAATTTTGTATTTGAAATACTCAAGATACTTTCTCCACGAATCCAAAAACAATTCACGAGTTCACCCATTCTTCAAAATGCGCTGGCTACCACCACGATTGTCAGGAGAAAGGAGGCAAATCCACCAGTTTATGCTCCATTCAGCTGAAGATCTTGGCCTGGTGGCAGAGAGTGAAACGGCTTCCTCCAGCCTCCAAGATGATGAGGAAGATGACTCCTTTGTTTTCTCAGCTGAAGAAACTCAAGTCCAGGAAAGACAGGAGATCACAAGCCACAGCAGAGCTGAGTTAGAGACCCTTTGTTTTCTGGAGGACACCAGAAAAGACCTGCTTTCTCTTCAGCAGTAACCACTTATCAAGCTCCTTTTTGTTTGATTTAACACAACCCTCCCCTCTTCAGCTCCGGTTGAGAGACTGTTCTCGTTTGCAGGAATAATATTCCATCCGCACAGGAGGCGGTTACCAACAGAAATATTTAAAAAGGGAGTTGTTCTTAAAGGCAACTAAACTGGCTACTCAGTGGTTGGGTCTCAAGAACCAAAATGGAAGGATTATTATGTCATTAGGATGTCAGTGTGAACCTGTATGAGACACTTAACATTTTAATAAGGAACTATGTGGCCTACCATGCCACCGGCCAAGGTACAGTAAAAGAGAAGTAAGTAGGCTACCTGTTCACTTTTGTATTGATTTGCTTTTTACCTTTTATTTGTTTTCATTTTTCTGTGCAGAACTTGATGTACAGTCATTTATTTAGGCTCTTTACCTGTGTAAAACTGGTTTTAATTCTATATTTTGCTTTTATAGTATACATAGGCCTTATATGTGATGCAATGTTTCAATGAAGATAACATTAAAATTAATCAGAAATACACTCTATACATTGTTAATGTGGTAAATGATTATTCTCCGTGGAAACGTCTGATTTTTAATGATATATCTACATAGATGTATAGAGGACCATTTCCATCAACTATCACTCCAGTGTTCTAATGGTACATTGTGTTTGCTTATCACCTTAGAAAATTAATGGATGATTAGAAAATCCTTGAAAACCCTTGTGCAATTATGTTAGCACAGCTGAAAACTGTTTAGCTGTTGAGAGAAGCTATAAAACTGAACTTCCTTTGAGCTAGTTGAGTATCTGGAGCTTCACATTTGTGGGTTTGATTATACTCTCAAAATGTCCAGAAAAAGAGAACTTTCATGTGAAACTCGCCAGTCTATTCTTCTTCTTAGAAATGATGGCTATTTCATGCGAGAAATTGCAAAGAAACTGAAAATGTCCTACAACGGTGTGAACTACTCCCTTCCCTTCAGAGAACAGCACAACAGGCTTTAACCAGAGTAGAAGGAGAAGTGGGTGGGGGGGGGGGGTGTGCACAACTCAGCAAAAAGACAAGTACACTCCTGATCAAAATCTTAAGACCAGTTAAAAAATTGCATGAATTTGCATTTTGCACTGTTGACCACAGCTCAAAAAAAACAAAAACCTCCTAAAACAGAAATTAAAGTGTCAAAAATTGACTCAGAAATGAGTAGCTCCACCATTATTGTTGATCACTTCAAAAATTCGTTTTGGCATGCTTGATGCAAGTGTTTCCAAAAGGCTAGTGCGAATGTTGCGCCAAGTGTTGAAGATGGCTTCACCAAGGGCATCCACTGTCTGGAACTGAAGTCCATTTTTGTAAACTTCCCTTGCCATCCATCCCCAAATGTTCTCAATTGGATTAAGATCAGATGAACACGCAGGATGGTCCAAAAGAGTGATGTTATTCTCCTGGAAAAAAGTCTTGGTCAGACGGGCATTGTGAATTGGAGCGTTGTCCTGCTGAAAAACCCAGTCGTTACCACACAGACGAGGGTCCTCAGTCATGAGGGATGCCCGCTGCAACATCTCCACATAGCCAGCTGCTGTTTGATGCCCCTGCAAAACCTGGAGCTCCATTGTTACATTGAAGGAAAAAGCACCCCAGATCATGATGGTGCCCCCTCCACTGTGCCGCGTAGAAAACATCTCAGGTGGCATCTCCTTGTCATGCCAGTAACGTTGGAAGCCATCAGGACCCTCAAGGTTACATTTTTTCTCGTCAGAGAATAAAACTTTCTTCCACCTTTGAATGTCCCATGTTTGGTGTGTGGTATATTTCAGCTAATAACTCTTTTGAACATGGTTATAAAACATGATGACATCTTAAAAGCTTAAGCGTCTTAAACTCTCTCTGAACACTTTTCCAGGTGTTATTCGTTAGCTATCTCCCCCTTAGAATACTTCTTGACCTGTACAATGAAGGACCCTGTTGTATGACGTCATGTTATCTCTAGTCTTGGGGTTCCACCTCCCACCTATAAAACTTCTTACCCTGCAGGGAGACTTCAGATTTCACCATTTTGGCCTGTGTGATTTCTCCAAGTTCCGGAGCTTGTCTTGACCTGTACTGCTGTTGTGTAATAAACATCATTATACTTGTAAGTACTGGGTCCGCGGTCCTTTTCCTTCATCATCAACTTCTACAACAACACGGCGACCTCTCGGCCGACAAGAATACACCTCAGACTTTGGCATCACGTTGAACTGAGACGATTTGTGCACTGCGGCACCTCCAACAGCTTCAAAACGGTGAGGATTTCTCATTTTGTCTGGACGCTGGTTCGTTCATTGGGGCTGTTGTATGTGTGTCTGTTTATCCACACCGCTAAAGAACATGTGTGTGGGGGTTTGTTGTGTTGTTTGATGTGAAGTGGAACTCCGTGCTAAATTTGATTTCATTTGCGTATTGCATGACGCAAATAGGGGGGAAATACAATATTAAAGGTTAAAGGTCCTAAGGTAGAGGACATGGTTTAGAATAGCTTAATTGTAAAGATAAGGTGTGTTAAATGACATCGTGCAAGTTTAAAAAGACGGTACCTCAACTTTTGTAAACAGTAAGACATATGTGTATTAATCACTGCGTTACAATTTGCTAAGGCATAGTCAGAAATTGAGCTAAAGGGACAAATTGGGGGATAACCTGGATCCAGGTCATTTGAATATATAAATAAATAAATAAATAAATAAATAAATAAATAAATAAATAAATAAATAAATAAATAAATAAATAAATAAATGTAAAGGGTAAGGTGTAATGAGAGGAGGATAAGAGTAAGGAGATGACCACAGGGATCAGCCGCAAAATCTGGATGTTAAAGCCCTCAGAGAAGGAGCAGCAGGACGGGCCTCAGTTTTAATAACTGGAGATGAAGAAATATACATCCGTGTAATATGCTCCCGCTCTGACATTATTGACGAATTGCGTCGGAAGGAGCCAGTCACCCGGATTTTTTCATCTCATTGGGTAGCAGAAATTAAGAAAAAGCGGCTGACTAGCTAGAATTCGTGGTAAAAATGAGATCTCTGGCTGTGAGAGTTGAATTGCAGTGTTGTATTTTGGATGTGTGTGTATGAGAAGATTGTGTTCATTGCTGTGCTCGAGCTGTGTGAGTTGAATTGCAGTGTTGTATTTTGGATGTGTGCGTATGAGAAGATTGTGTTCATTGCTGTGCTCGAGCTGTGTGAGTTGAATTGCAGTGTTGTTTTTGGATGTGTGTGTGTGTGTATTTTGTTGTTTTCTGGCCAGAATTGAATAAACATGATTGAATAAAATATATGAGAGGACTATAAAAACATGAGCCTCGTAACAACACAATGAGCCTCTTTTAAGGGGACTTATGAACTATGAACCTCCCTTATAAGAGGACGTAATGACATTATGAGCCTCGTTAGGGGGACTTAATAAATATAACCATTCATTCCCTCCACTGATTCTCACTTTCTCCATGTGCTGGGGTGTGTGTGTATGATGAATGTGGACATGGCTGTGTGAGAAAGGAAAAATGCAGCAGGAGTTGGTCTGTTTGGTCTAAAATTAACAAAAGTTTTTATGATTGATTAAATATATATATATGTTGTGGTTACGAACGGGAAATTTGATGACTTGTAGGGACGGATGTTTTGTTCTCTGTGTTGAATGGAACGGTTGGCCTCATTTGGGGGACGTAGTGCATGGGTCAGTCTGCCCCCACCTTTTTGGTGTGTCTGTGTGTCTCTTGTGTGTGAACTTCCCTATGCATCGCTCCTGTTTGGAGCAAGGAGGGGAGTTTGGAAACGTAAGGGGGGATTTTCACTGTGATTAACAGTCTCTTGTGGGTCATGTTTTAAAGAACTCTCTCTCTCTCTTTTTCTCTCTCGTGTAATCAGAAATAAATAAAATAAAGTGTTGGGTGAGAGTTTTAGGAACTCCTTTAACAAATAACAGGAATTACACTTATGCGTTTTGCAACAGAGATCTAAATAGAGTCTCAAAACAGAGGAGAGAGAGCTTTTTAAAAATATTAAAGGAACTTTGACTATTGAACAAGTCGGGGTTTAAATTAGGAAATGTGTGATTGTCGGCTAAATTAAACAAAAATCACTGAAAGAGGCCTCTCCTCAGTTTCCCTGAAAGAAAGCATCTGTTCAGGAAAGAGATAGCAGGAGGAATATAAATCTTTTAAGAACTTTAGTGTAGCGACATGAGGGGAGATCTTTGAGGTCTCACCTATGTTATTTACACCATTCTGTAAGACACAGGGATAAGAGTCACAAAGAGTTTAAGAAAAAAATTTTTTAATGAGGTTTTAGTTTAAGCTAAAAATGATAATTTGTTTGTTTCTTTATGATAAAGCCAGACTGTGCAGACAACATAAGGAAATAAAATCGCTTGTTTAAACCAGCTAGATTGGATATGGCTGTAGTTCTATAAAAATCTTTTAACGCTTGAACTTTTTATTTCATTTGGTTTTCATTAAATTCAACAATATTTAGTTATGGGTTAACTTTGGGAATAAATTGGGTTTAATTTGACATCTTAGACTTTAAATAATGGATAAAGATCATTTTAATAAACAGGTAGAGGAAATTATTTGCATTGACTAGACAATGCAAATGTGCTGGTTTCAAGACTGTTATAAAGCTACACTAAGGGCTGATATAAAATAAGTCAAAACAGCCATGGAAAAATAATAAACTTTTGAGAACTTTAAAGATATAAATAGAATAAAATGAACTAAAATATACATTGATGATGCGTTGTGTGCAGTTACAACTGGTTTAAAAAGAGAAAAAACATCTGTTGACCTGAGCACTGGCAGATAATATGTGCAAGTGTGATGCTCACACTTTAATAATGGCCCAGAGCGAGTTCAGCAGCAAAAACAACGACTAGCCAGTCACTCTTTGTCTCACATTTTCTCTGATAATAAAAGTTAACGCATGGGATGAATCCTGTTGGAAAGGATGTTGGCTGAAATTTGTACAGCATTGGTTAACAAAGGCGCATAACTGTGTCCACAACAACAGCAGTTTGTTTTCTCCAACAGTATTATAATTGATGCATTTTTAATACATGTGACTTGATGTATAGAAAAAATTAACTGTGTATGGTTAAGACCCGTAGTTGAGGGGTATGCCCACACCTATGTAAACTGTCCAAATAGTTTATGACTTGGTTTTATGGCCATGTGGTCTGCAACCACAGGCCTATGTAAACTGTCCAAAAGGTTTATGACTGGGACTGGTGTGATGGTCTGAACTGTACATGACCTGAAAGCTGCTGGATTTTCTGCTTGTTATCCCTCCAAAGAACTGAATTAATTATTGGATAGGGGTTGTTACATTATTTTGATGATGATTATGTTACCAAGTTTCCTATTTTGCTACTTATGATGGTGTTTTGGAGATCGATTGAAGACTTATTGTTAATAAGGCTTACAATGAAGAAATTCTTAACATATGTAAATGAAAAAGTAAAAAAAAAAAAATATATATAAGATTTGGACAATGGAACTGATCCAAATACTCCTTATAAGCACTGCATGTGAAGGACCTAATACGACACTTAGACTGATAATCATATTGAATCGCCTATGATGCTGTTGAAAGGACCTAATGGGTTCATAAAGATACTAAATCATGTTTGTTTTTTCCCTTATCCATTTACGGTGGGTGAGAATTGAGGTCGGAAGACGGAAAGGCAGCTGGCCAGTGCAGCAGGCAGCCTGAGGCCTGCTGACGTCAGCGTGCACCATTCCTGTCTCCAGTCTGATCAAGGCCAGTACATTTTATCCACAAACTCTTTAGAAAAAAACCCTGCATTTGTACATTTGTATGTGTTCTCATTTATGGTTATTATTGCTGATAAACATTTTAACCTGCTTTCATTTGTGAGCTATTATAAGGATATTAATAGAGCACATTCATCTGTTTACACACACATGCAATACTACACTTATGTCAGTCAAACTAAATACAATAAAATAAAGGGCTTGGCAACAGACTGACCGGTTAATGCATTTGCTTAATTACTGGACTTTGATTGTTTGGTCTCAACTCCCGCTGTGAAGTTGCAAAAGTGAGGTTCATTGTTTGTGCGTGGTTCATTCTGATCTGAGCTGTGTTGGAGATTTGATATTGTGGCTGTTTGACGATTTGAGATAAAAATTGGGTGAATGTCTTGCTGCAATCAAGAGCACGTTTGGTGACATCTGGTCACTTGTGGGGGCGTGTGACATTTTTGTCAAATATTGTAAGGGGACCTTTGGGTTGTGTTGTTTTTGATTCCTTTTCAGTTGGTGAATCAATTTCATTTTATTGGCTGTGGTAAATTAGTGGCTTTATCACGTGATTGATTGATTTGTTTGATTAATTGATTAATCAATTGATTTGTTGATTGATTGTTTGGGTCTTTGATTGGTCAATTGATTTGTTGATTGATTGTTTACATTTTTAATTGATTTGTTTGATTAATTGATTTAGGAATTGACTAATTTGTGGATTGATTTGTGGATTGATTGTTTGAATTTGTCGATTGATTTGTTGATTGATTGTTTAAATTTGTTGATTGATTAATTAATTGATTGATTATTGATTAATTGATTAATTGATTGATTGGTTGATTGATTGAAAAAAAAAAAAAAAAAAGTGGGGGGAGTAATCTAAATAGCTTTGAATTTTTAGAAATTACTGAAAATTTACAATAAGAAAACATAAGTACATCGCTACAATGTGGAAGAAAGCCACTAAAAGCCCAAAAGTAATTACTCCTGTTGATGTAGTACAGAAGAATAATCCTTTAGTTAAAGGCATCGCTAACATTGCAAAAATATCGGAGAAATGGCATAAACGTTGGCCTGAAATTGATCAACCATGGCCAGTAGAGGGGACTCTCAACCCAGATGTGATCACAGTAATGCAAGTACTCGTGTCCACATACAAGGCGGGGCAAAAGAAAGGCAAAAAGGGGAAGACACGCAAAGAAAAGAGACAAGTGGAGCTTGGCATTCTCCAGTTGTTTGAAAATGAGGGACAGAAACTGATCAAAGCTGCAAACGACAAGAGTGAGAAAGACGTACAAGAAATGGGACAAAAAACAAAACAAACAGGAAAACTGTTGGCAGACAGCAACCCATTTTTCTCCCATATGAACCCGGTAAAAAGACCTCCACCTTATGAGGAAGAGACAGAGTCTAAAAGAATCTATCCTCAGCTCCCAGGGATCAGTCAGGAGGGTAACTACCATATCAGAGACGAGGATGACAGAATAATAGAAACAGGAAAAGCGGAAACAACGATCACGATGTATCCAAGTTCCAAGAGTAAGACGAAGACTTCCAAAAGTAAGGTGAGAACGACAAGTTCGGGAACAAGGATCAGAAGGATGGAATGTGGATACGATGACCAAAGTGATCTGGAAGGGGCCATGGGAGGATATGACCCTGTGGTAAGGCTCATACTGGCTAGAGCGGAAAAAAGAGGAGGTAAGACCACTAACGATAGTGAGGATGAAGACAGCGATGAAGATTTGGAGATCCAAATTCCTTCATCTTCAAAAAGGTTTAGTCCTGCGATACCCAGTCCTGAAATTGAAGAGGATTTAAAAGTGATCACAAGCAAAATAGACCAATGCTTCCTCGACCTGGATTCACTTAATACTCCAGAAAGACAAAGTATACTGGAACATCAGATAGAGGGGCTGCATACATTGAGGAAGAGGCTGCAGAGAGAAGAATCCCAACAATGGGGCATGAGAGATGCACTACGCTCAAGAAAACAGTCAACACCCAGGAAGATGCTTCCAGTGGTCGTCCGAGGGCAGAATTTGGAGTATAAGCCTTGGCAGAATGCAGATATGTCAAGCATAATTGACAAGTTACCTACTCTTCAAGATGGAGCACATTCCTGGATTTCAAAGTTGGAAGAGATTATGGTGGGAGACCAACCTGCCATGGGAGATATTAAGAGAATCTTGGCTAATCTCCTCGGAGTTCATGCTATGGGAGAGATTCTACTGAAAGCTGGACTTAATCGATATGTGGGAACTGCTGTGAATGACTCAGAACTGTTTTCTGCAAACAGAGGTCGAGTGTGTAGAGCGCTGAGAGAGACATTTCCGACAAATGTACATCCCGACAATATTCTGATTGAACCACTGGGAAAGGAAGAAAATCCGAGGGCCTATGTGTCAAGAACTCATCAAGTGTGGAGAAATGTTACAGGAAACGACCCTGATTTGAATCAAATGGAGCAGTCAATTTTGAGAGCCAAAATACAGAAGGAATTGCCTCAACCAGTGAGAAGCAAGCTGGCAGAGGTGGTCGGTCTTGGAAGCATGGAAAAAAGTGTTTATACGGAGCATATAGCCCATCAGGTGATGCTGTATAGAAAGAAGGAACAAGATCAAAAAGAACAGGACCAAGAGACCCTCAGAAAACTCAATCAAATACAACTGGTGGATAACAAGAAGATGGAGAAGAAGCAAGCTCTGGTTATACAGAATAAAGCTCCACTAGATCAACCAAACCAGGTTCAGCACCAATTTTTCCAGCCATCATCGGTGGATCCAGTTGTTTCCTACCCACAGCCAGGTTTTGATCAAGCACAGACCTGGGAAGGAAGGGATCAAGGAAATTTCAGAAGAGGAAGAGGAGGAAGAAATAATCCCAACTTTCAACAGCGTTCTGAAGAATGTTATAACTGTGGGCAATTAGGCCATTTTGCCCGCGAGTGCAATAGGTCAGGAGGTAATTTCAGAGGAAATTTCAGAAGAAACTCCAGCGGAAACTTCAGAGGAGGATTCAGGGGCCGATCAGGGCCACCCAGGGGACCGGTGAACCCTTACAGGGGCCCGGAACCAGGATTCTAGAGGTGCCCTGAAGACTCGAAAGGGGGGTGTCAGCTGATAGTATCTGGGCCGGAGAGAGATCCAACAATAGAGGTGAAAGTAAATAATCGACCATTGGAAGTGATGGTGGATAGCGGAGCTGCTTTTACCTGTATTCGGCCTGAAGATGCTATACATCTCCCTATGTCCGGTCAATGGATACGGACAATCGGGTTTGAGGGAGTAAAACAGCTGATACCTCTTACAGAACCAATTGAGCTCTGCTACAAAAATCTGAAAATTAAAATACCAATATTAGTATCAGAACATACACCTATTGCACTTTTGGGAAGAGATGCTTTGTGTAAATTGGAGTGTACAATAAAGTGTTCACCAGGCGGCTGTCTGGTTGAAATGCCAAACGAAATTTTTCACCAATCATTGATGACAACGGAAACTGAAGCTTCTACAGTATTTTGGATCGGAAGTCGGATCTTTTGAAGCCAGCTAAATTGTGGGAAAAGTTCATCACCGCAAACATGCCTGATGCAAAGCCTCCAGAGTATCCGTTACACTGCACGCTCAAGTATTTCAAGAATGATGCCCAACCAAACACCAAAGAATGGTTGAAATATCAACCAAAGCAAGTTCAACTCAGTTCAGGCTGTATAATTTTGGGACCACAAGGAGCAGCTATGAAGATACATAGAGATGACTATTTGGATAAAGAGTTTGATATCAAGAAGAGTGTGCCACATGTGACCTTGTTGGTGGGTGAAGAATATGCGCAGAAGCATATAGGAGAAATGATGGCAGAAGCAGAAGAAGCTGTTTTCATACCGGTAAAAGAAAATCTTGCCATCTGGAGGAGTGAGGATCAGAGATTCATTAAAATTATGATCTCCGCTCAAGGACAAGGAAAGCCACAAACTGTGCAGATGACACATGAGACAATTTGCAGTGCTAGGATGGACTCAAACTCAATGAGAGAAGAGATGCTACAACAAGTTCCAGAATGTTTGTGGTCTCGACATAGTACTGATATTGGACTTGTGAAGTCAGTCCAACCAGTAAAAGCTGAACTCTGACCAGGAGTCAAACCTCCTTGGAAGAACCAATATCCACTGAAGGAAGAGGCAATCCGAGGAATTGAACCACAGATTGAAGGACTTTTGAAAGCGGGTGTTTTGAAGATAACACAGAATCCCCAGAGTAACACGCCTCTTTTGCCCGTAAAGAAGCCAGATGATTCATATCGTCTAGTACATGATTTGAGAGCAGTAAATTAAGTGGTAGCTGATTTTCCAGCTGAAGTGCCAGATCCACATACTCTGCTAGCCCAAATTCCTCCAGATGCGACACATTTCACAGTGTTAGATCTATGTGGTGCGTTTTTCGGTGTCCCACTGAGTATAGAAAGTCAAGGCTTATTTGGTTTCACATACAAAGGACAGTTTTATGAATATGAGAGATTGCCACAAGGGTTCAAACATAGCCCTCACATTTTCAATAAAATATTGAAGGATGATCTGGTAGGAATAGATCGACTGTTAAAAAGTACTGTGGTTCAATATGTGGATGATATTATCATTTCTTCACCAGATGAGGAGACATGTCATAAAGACTCCATTAAATTGCTACAAATACTGGCAGAAAAGGGGCATAAGGCCTCTCAGAAAAAGCTGCAGTATTGTCAGGAGAAGGTAGCTTATTTGGGTCAGATAATAACGAAGGGACACAGAAGCATTTCTGTTGGTCATCTGGAGGCCATTCGCAAGGCTCCAAAACCCAGAACGGTGCGTGAGATGTTGACATTTCTTGGTATTGCAGGATATTCCTCAGCATGGGTAGAGGATTATGCAAGTCTGACGGGACCTTTGAGAGCTATGATCAAAGATACTGGGAATGACAAACTCCATTGTAATCTTTCTTGGACACAGGATGGCCTTGTGGCATTTGAAACAACCAAAAAGAAGTTGCAAGAGGCTCCGGCGCTAGCACTTCCAGACTACTCTAAGAACTTCTTATTATACGTATCTACTTCCACTGGGGGAAAATATGCATGTGCAGTTCTTTGTCAACCAACAGGTACGGGGACAAGTCCTCAACCTATTTCTTACTACTCCACTGCTTATTCAGAGGTAGAGTTAGGGCTACCACTGTGCTACAGAGCAATGGTGGGAGTTTCTTTAATGTACAATAAAGCATCATCTGTCACAATGGGTTATCCAGTGACAATTCTGACACATCATAGTCTCAGAAATCTTTTGAACTATGGTAAATACACATTGACTATGTCTAGACTCAGAGACTATCATAGGCTCTTGGAGCAGGAAGATGTCACTCTTGCAAGATGTGCCACGGTGAATCCAGCTGAACATTTACCAACTCCAGAGGACGGTGAGCCACACGATTGTGTTCAGGAAGCAGAGAAATACTCTAGACTTAGATCAGATTTGCAAGCCCTCCCATTGCATGAGGCAGACCTGGAGTATTGGACTGATGGGTCCTGTTATCGTGTGGGAGATAAATTGAGTGCTGGCTATGCAGTAGTAAAAGCCCAAGGAACTGGATTTGTTGTCGAGAAGGCTGAAGTGATTTCACAGCCTGCATCTGCACAGCTTGCTGAGCTAGTGGGCCTAACTGAAGCATGCTTGTTGGCAGAAGGTAAGCGAGTGACAATATATACTGACTCTGCATATGCACATAATGTGTGTCACTTGTTTGGAGCGGTGTGGAAGAACCGAGGGTTTAAGAAAACGGATGGTTCTCCAATACAGCATCACGCCCAGATCATGAAACTGCTACATGCTCTGATGAAGCCTTAAGAAATAGCAATAGCTAAATGCGCGGCACATAAGAGGAATGCGTCAAAGGTTTCACAAGGAAACAGAGCAGCTGATGAAGCTGCAAAAACAGTCACAGGAGCAGATAAATTGGGCAAAGTTCTTCTGGTCACTCACGAGGTGAACTTGGAAGACAAAATCACTCTTAAAGATGTGATTTTAATGCAAGAAGCAGCTCCTGACATGGATAAACAGTTGTGGCTGGATCGAGGTGCCACCCGAGATTCTACTGAACTTTGGAGGAATCATGAGGGGCTGATAATAGCACCTCCAGACTTGTTGGGTTTAATGATTCAGGAGGCACATGGGTTAGCTCACGTTGCAAGGGGGAAAGTTAGGAGAAAAATTACAAAGGACTATGGATTTTGGGCACCAGGGTTGCTTGAACAGATTGATTATGTCATAGGCAGGTGCACAATCTGTCTGAAAAACAATGTTCGCAGGGGTGTGACGGTTCCTCCTGGTTACATTCCAACTCCGAGGGGTCCCATGCGTGAACTAGTTGTGGACTATGTTGACATGATAAAACCGATTGAAGGTAAGAGATACATGCTAGTCGTCGTTGACAGATTTTCACGATGGCCCGAGGCTTGTCCAACCAAACGAAAGGATGCTCAGTCAGTTGCCAAGTTCTTATGTAAAGAGGTCATAAGCAGGTGGGGACTCCCAGATCGAATATCCTCAGACAATGGGAAAGAGTTTGTGGATAAGACGGTGAAACTGATTTTGCAAAAATTAGGAATCAAACAGTGTCTTGGCTCAGTCTATCATCCTCAAAGTCAAGGGATGGTCGAACGAATGAATGGTGTTTTGAAAAATCGTATTGTGAAAATATGTCAGCATACGGGTTTGAACTGGATTGCAGCACTTCCACTGGCTCTTATGGTATGTCGCTCTAGTGAGTTGCGCGATTTACATATGACACCGCATGAGTCAGTTACAGGAAGATTGATGCCAACGCCTTGTTTACGTACAAGTGGAAAGGGTCCAAGCCTGGCCCTTTTGGAAGATGAAATGCGGGCATATGTCACATATATGGTTAATCTACATAAAAGAATATCCACATATGTTTCTGACAGGCAAAGAAAAGCGGAGGTGCAGGACAACCTCGATGAGCAAACAAGGAACAAAGTGCAACCAGGAGACAAGGTTTTCGTGAAGGTGTTTAGAAGAAAGTGGTATAACGAACGCCGTGAAGGACCATTTGAAGTGGTTCGTAGTACTGGAACCGCAGTCCAGGTTAAAGGATCTCCAACGTGGTATCATTTATCACATTGTGTCAAAGCACCAAGTGAAGGGACACCACACTTACAGAACCAAGATGTTGATGGTTCAAGAGAGCCAAGAGACAATTTGGAAGAACCTACACCACATAGGGAGATGCATGAAAATCCCCAGAATCAGAACTCAGAAGGAGAGATCGTCCACGCTTTGGACAATGTTGTTGATTCTGTGCACATTTCTGATAATGCCGGAAATGACTCTGCAGTTAATGGACAGGAAGGAAGATTCAGTGACATCGTCTTTCAACACGTCCCAGAAACAGCAGGACCTATTTCAGTTGCCAGCAAAGCACCGGAGATATCAAAGGGCTGTGACCCTGCTTCAGGACAAATCAGGGATCCAGTTAAACAAAGGACCCCAAGACCCGTTAGGAAAAGGGTTAAACCAAACTATTACTAGAACCAGGGTTGAAACAGCCTTGGGAGAGTCAGTTCAGCTTCCATGTCAGTGTGCAGAAGAGAATAGTGGTGAAGGGCAGCTTAGAGTTGAGTGGAAAGATAACCATGGTAAGGTTTTAGCTCTGTCAGGGATATCACCATTGAGTAAGTATACATTAGTTAATGACAAAAGGAGAGTGAAGGTTAAGGGAGATTGTAGTCTTTATATGTATAGACCTAAACAGGAAGATCAAGGCGATTATACATGTTCTTTTTATGATCCACATTCTAGGAGTGAGCAGTCCGATTTTAGGTTTAGAGTTCGTATAGTAACATTCATGATAAAAGGTTTGAGTCCTATTGGAGATTTCATGGTTAATACAGGGGTTCAGGAACAATTTACCACAGTAACCACTCCAGGGGTGATTAGTACACGCATGATGGGAAAAAAGAATGATGATTCATCTGTAACAACTTAGAGGACTATTTCAGACAGGGACAATGGCTTATTTGACTCGGATCAGACACCAGAACGCATGACTGATCAATACCATACATTGCAAAAGAGGGACACCAAATGGAAGGCGTTTGGGTTTGATCCTTCAGTTTTACAAATTGCAGACCCATGGGCGAGCAGGAACTTATGGTTCCAGCAATTAACTCATTCTGTAAGATCGCTTACGAATCGGAAGGGTCCATGTGTGGTAAAAATTCCATCGCCAAACTCATGGTCTTCATTGATGGCCATGTCAGTAAATCTGTTTAAGCCTAAATTGACTTGTTCTTGGTTGGAGGAATCACCATATGTAAATTTGCTTGATCGACAAGAAGATATCACCACGGCGGTCCCTGATAAAATGGAAGTGAAATCAGTGAGAGCTAACAGCTGTTTTTGTTCAAACAAAACTTACAATGGGCCGGGAATGTTTATGGGGATTGCAGATTGTGACGAATATATGATGGATTTGGGTAAACTTCGACATTGGATTAGTAATGCTACATATGAAGTAACCTTTTATGGACCACATCACAGACAAAAGACAACTTTAAGGGTGCAGAACCAAAATCTGCCTGGGAATGTGACTATCGGGAATTTCAAGGATATTTGGTGGGTTTGTGGTGATAAAGCATACATATTTCTACCGTATGGGTGGACAGGATGCTGTTATATGGCAATGTTGAAACTCCCATATGAGGTTTTAACTATCCACAAGGGAGAGAAGCCAGAAGAGGTCCAATCTAATGTCGTTCCCGGAAGCAGGAAGAAACGGGAGATGGCACAGTTTCACAATCTGGAATCTTACCATTGGAGGATAAGTATAGGAGAGAAGTGGGGAATAGGATTATTTCCATGGTATGGAGTGACATTCTTGGCAGATCACATTGATAACATTACCTACACTCTACAGGGTTTTGCAAACGAAACCATAAGAGGCTTTGAATTTTTGTCAAATACTCAGAAAAGCCACAGATTGACGTTGCTAAAACATGACATGGCTCTTGACTACATTTTGGCCAAACAAGGTGGCCTTTGTTTGGCTATGAATTTGACTGGAAATGCTTGTTATACTCTGATTCCTGATAGCGCTGACAATATGACTAGTGTCATAGATGCATTGAAGGTTATAAGAGATGCGTTTGGTCCGTCGGAGGACGCTGGATGGTCTGCAAATTCTTGGTTGCGAGAGAAATTAGGGCCAGTAGGAGCAGTGTTAGTTCAGATTTTGGCAGCACTCCTTATAGCATTGAGTGTGATGTTTTGTTTTTGTACGCTGCTGTTGACCTTCGCAAAGGTAATGATAATGAAATGGGTTGGGGTAGTGATGCCCGGTGATCAAACTCAGATGCCATTATTACATGGTGCTGACGCTGATGAGGACGACGTGATAAGGGGCCCAATGGTGGAAACATATCCCTTTTGAATATCTGAAGTTGTTATAATCCTGACATTTACCTCTGTTACTTTTTAGTTATTTCTTAGTTTCTTATTACATTAGTGATGTGTTTCCAGGGGGGAAATGGATGAATGTGACTTATAATATCACATTTACTTATAGAGTGTTAATCTGTACTGATGTTTTTGATATTGTATCTGTTTTGTATGCAAAGATACTGGTTTTCTTTTCTTTCATTCTAGAACATATTGGGGAACGATCGCTATGAGGGTGGATTGTTCAGGGACTCCGATGTGTTGAATGGATTCAAACACTTCAAACATGAACAATACAAATGGACTGAAGGACTCTGGGCAACGATACAATATCCAGATTCAAGATGTCATTGATACTACAACTGAGAGACAATACTGCTAAGAAACTGCACTGTTCTATATTTTTGTGTTTTCTCTTACATATATTGCATGAATAATATTAAAAGTGAATTATATTCTTTGTGTGTTAAATACCGGGAAAAATGATGTTTTCTGTTATTAGGCAAATATCCTGGGACCTCAGATATTTTCTTTATTTTCTTGACGCTTAGGGACAGTGGGGCTAGGCAGGGAAATGTCCATTGAGGGTCCAATGGGATGACCAGCCTGACCTTGGACATTATTTTGTTTTTATTTACTGAGAGTTCCATATGTATTTGCTTAAAGACATTCCTTACACAATTTGCTAAAAGCCTAATTTCAGTGATATAGGAGTACTATATATGGTCGCCTAGGCAGAGGGGCCGTGAGAGAATTTTCCTGTCTAGATTGTTTGATGGATAATATCAAGAAAGATAGCTGCCAGACTGGGTTTTTCGCTCTCACAACTAAACTCCTAAACACAGTTACTTTATTATTGGAATTAAACGCCTGTATGTTTTCGAGACCTTATTTAGTCTCGAAGGGGGGAATATGTGGTATATTTCAGCTAATAACTCTTTTGAACATGGTTATAAAACATGATGACATCTTAAAAGCTTAAGCGTCTTAAACTCTCTTTGAACACTATCAGACAGATGCTGTCTGATGGTTATTGGGCTGCAGTCAGCACCAGTAATGGCCTTAATTTGGGACGAGGATCGTCCCGTGTCTTGACGGACAGCCATTCGGATCCTCCGGCTCAGCGCCGGTGAGATTTTTTTGGGTCTACCACTTGATTTTTTTGTTCCATAACCCTGAGGATCTTTTAAGAAATCCAAAATGACTGTCTTACTGCGTCCAACCTCAGCAGCGATGGCACGTTGTGAGAGGCCTTGTTTATGCAGTTCAACAATCCTACCACGTTCAAAGACGGTGAGCTTTTTTGCCTTTGCCATCAACAGATCTTCACAGTGTGATTACTTGACAGGAAATTACATGGAATCCAAATTTTTGAAGCTCTACTTAGAACCTTCCTAAGATCCAACAGTGCAAAATGCAAATTCATGCAATTTTTTAACTGGTCTTAAGATTTTGATCAGGAGTGAATATTAGAGTCTCTAGTTTGAGCAATAGACGCCTCACAGGTCCTCAACTGGCAGCGTCTTTGAGAAAGATGCTGGAAGAGACCTGGGGCCATCTGTCAAGCATGGTGGAGGTCATGTGATGCTCTGGGGCTGCTTTGGTGCTGGTAAAGTGGGAGATTTGTACAAGGTAAAAGAGATTTTAAATAAGGAAGGCTATCACTCCATTTTGCAACGCCATGCCATAGCCTGTGGACAGCGCTTGATTGGAGCCAATTTCCTCCTACAACAGGACAATGACCCAAAGCACACCTCCAAATTATACAAGAACTATTTAGGGAAGAAGCAGGAAGCTGGTCTGCTGTCTGTAATGGAGTGGCCAGCGCAGTCACCAGATGTCAACCCATTGAGCTGCTGTGGGAGCAGCTTGTGCCCATCAAGCCAATCCAACTTGTGGGAGGGGCTTCAGGAAGCGTGGGGTGAAATTTCTACAGATAACTTCAACAAATGAACAGCTAGAATGCCAAAGGTCTGCAATGCTGTAATTGCTGCAAATGGAGCATTCTTTGAAAAAAGCAAAGTTTGAAGAGCAAAATTAGTATTTCATATAGAAATAATTATTTCTAACCTTGTCAATGTCTTTATATTGATTTTGCATCTCATTTGATAAATAAAAGTGTGATAATCAATCAAGTTGTTGTCTTTAATAGCTTTGCTTAGTTACACTGACATTCTGTGACTGTTCTTCCTTTTTGTGGGGTTCACCAGAGCTTTGTGTACATTATATAGCCCAAACCTGAATGCTCTGCTATACCAAAATGTGAGAAAAAACGGAAAATCCAGAAAAAGTATTTCCTATATTTTAAATACAAAATACATGTATTGTATTTTGTTAAATTTTCTTGCACCAGTATTTTGTATTTTATTTTGATGCATTTATTTGAGGGGTATTTTGTATTTTGTATCAAAATGCATTTGTATGTATTTTTTCCCATCTCTGTCCACGCGGCCATCTTGTGTTAAACAGGGTCAAACAGGGACTCGATCAATAAGGAGTCAGTCTCAGCTGTCAATCATGATTGTCAATCAATCCGTTTTTATATCATTCAAACCAAGCTGATCAGAAACATAAGCACTGGAACTGGCCGGTGATACTGAAGCAGACAGACTTGAACTGCTGCTGATGTTTCCACAGTCATGAACTAAAGATCACTTCTTCTTCTTCTGTGCATATAAAATAGTTTTCCAGCCCTGACTTAATTAAAAAGTTGTTTCCTATGATTTAACACAGCTCAGATTATTGCAGGTTTAGGCCTGAACACATGAATCTGTTTCTTCCACTGAAGGTTTTAGAACAAACTTTCTATCAGAGGAACACGGATGAAGATCTTCATCTTTTACCGCTGGCTGTAAAAAGAAAGGCCCCTTTCTCCTGAGGAGAGACACTGTCTAAATGGAATGCTTTAACCATGTCATTGCTCTCACTAAAATTTTCATTAAATAATAATCATTGTCTCAATTGAAGACCACTGTTCCAAGTGATCCAATTAAAACTTAAACAGTCAAAAGTCCATTTCAACAAATATGTGAAATGCTAGCCTCCTGGAAGTTCTCTCACTGGTTTCGGGATCATCGTTTCAACAAACAGGTGTATGCTTTGCACCTGTCTCATGAGATGCCATTTATCTAAATAATCTGCACAACAGTGCCGTCTTCAGGCAAAACTCAACCAAAACACTTTTTTTTTTTTTTGGATCCTCTTCACTGATAATGCAGATATCCTTCCTTCCTTCCCAAGATATTTACAGTAAAACCAGATTTATAGGAGAAACAAAGTGAGTGTTCACGTACCTAAGTGCAGAAAGAATAAAAATGAAATGTCCGACAGTGAACAGTGAGTTAGTCATAATGAGAACTTTTAGGGAGCAGTCCTTACAAACGTTCACTTTGAGTTTGTGATGCAGCAGGTTGTGGGTCCCACTATTTAACAACAAAATGAAGGCGTGGCTAACATCCAGGCCAGTATGAACTTGTTTTAACTGGACACTGAGTCATCGCTTGACTGTCGACCAATCAGAGCAGAGCCATCCTCTGTGAGTCATCCTCCCCCAGTGTTGTGCAAGTTCACACATCTCATGAACCAAGATAACCAGTGAGCTGAGCCCCCCCTACGGCTCAGGGCCGAGACCCAGTTCAAGGCCAATGGCTGTAGGATTTTGTTGGATGGCAGGCTTTAATTATATAATGACATCTTCTTCATTATCACATTGCTCACAAATCAACTGTCAGCTGGATGTCATCCAATCGACTTTATGAATAGGCCTCTTATAAGAGGTGTTAAATGACACAGTTTTAATATTTGTATAAAACAAAGTTAATTTAAAAAAAAGTAACACAAAGTACATGATGGAATAAAAGCAATACAAATAAATACCCCTGCTTTCACTAATTTGTTCACTTATTAGTTTGTTTAGCTTCCGCCTCGTTCTGTATAGTGTGTCATGTTTAATTGCTGTTTCTGAAGCTTTTCTAATTCCTTTAACAGTCCAGTTTTTATGAAGCTGTAAACAACATCAGTGGTGTCAGCACTATGTTTCACTTGCTGTGGTGATGATATATCGATCAACAATGTTCTCGGGTTATGATCAGTCTTTCTCTTTCCGTTTCTGTATCTTCTTTCACTTTGAAGGAAGAACTTGTGGAGACCAGTGGTTGGTTGTTTGGAGCTGACAGCTGGACAGATGTGCAACCAGAGATGGGCAAAAATACATACAAATGTATTTTGATACAAAATACAAAATACCCCTCAAATAAATGTATCAAAATACAATACAAAATACTGGTGCCAGAAAATGTAACAAAATACAATACATGTATTTTGTATTTAAAATATAGGAAATACTTTTTCTGGATTTTCCGTTTTTTCTCACATTTTGGTATAGCAGAGCATTCAGGTTTGGGCTATATAATGTACACACAGCTCTCGTGAACCCCACAAAAAGGAAGAACAGTCACAGAATGTCAGTGTAACTAAGCAAAGCTATTAAAGACAACAACTTGATTGATTATGTATATACACTACCGTTCAAAAGTTTGGGGTCACCAAGCTAATTTTGTGTTTTCCATGAAAACTCACACTTTTACTTATCAAATGAGATGCAAAATCAATATAAAGACATTGACAAGGTTAGAAATAATGATTTTTATATGAAATACTAATTTTGCTCTTCAAACTTTGCTTTCGTCAAAGAATGCTCCATTTGCAGCAATTACAGCATTGCAGACCTTTGGCATTCTAGCTGTTCATTTGTTGAAGTAATCTGTAGAAATTTCACCCCACGCTTCCTGAAGCCCCTCCCACAAGTTGGGAAGGCTTGATGGGCACTTCTTGCGTACCATACGGTCAAGCTGCTCCCACAGCAGCTCAATGGGTTGAGATCTGGTGACTGCGCTGGCAACTCCATTACAGACAGCAGACCAGCTTCCTGCTTCTTCCCTAAATAGTTCTTGCATAATTTGGAGGTGTGCTTTGGGTCATTGTCCTGTTGTAGGAGGAAATTGGCTCCAATCAAGCGCTGTCCACAGGCTATGGCATGGCGTTGCAAAATGGAGTGATAGCCTTCCTTAATTAAAATCTCTTTTACCTTGTACAAATCTCCCACTTTACCAGCACCAAAGCAGCCCCAGAGCATCACATGACCTCCACCATGCTTGACAGATGGCCCCAGGTCTCTTCCAGCATCTTTTTCAAAGATGCTGCCAGTTGAGGACCTGTGAGGCGTCTATTGCTCAAACTAGAGACTCTAATATACACTCCTGATCAAAATCTTAAGACCAGTTAAAATATTGCATGAATTTGTATTTTGCACTGTTGGATCTTAGGAAGGTTCTAAGTAGAGCTTCAAAATGCAAAAATAAGAAATGGGAACAAGAGACCAAAAGTTGTGACCAGGCAATTTATTGAAAACAACAATTTAACTCAAATAGGCTGTTCATCAGCTGATCAAAAGTTTAAGACCACAGCCTTTAAAAGCCAAAATCTGTGCAAAAATTTGGATTCCATGTAATTTCATGTCAAGTAATCACACTGTGAAGATCTCTTGATGGCAAAGGCAAAAAAGCTCACCGTCTTTGAACGTGGTAGGATTGTTGAACTGCATAAACAAGGCCTCTCACAACGTGCCATCGCTGCTGAGGTTGGACGCAGTAAGACAGTCATTTTGCATTTCTTAAAAGATCCTCAGGGTTATGGAACAAAAAAATCAAGTGGTAGACCCAAAAAAATCTCACCGGCGCTGAGCCGGAGGATCCGAATGGCTGTCCGTCAAGACACGGGACGATCCTCGTCCCAAATTAAGGCCATTACTGGTGCTGACTGCAGCCCAATAACCATCAGACGGCATCTGCAAAGGAAGGGCTTCAAAAACAAGAAACGTCTTCATAGGCCACGTCTCCTTCAACGCCACAAAATTGCCCGTTTAGACTTTGCAAGGGAGCACCAAACATGGGACATTCAAAGGTGGAAGACAGTTTTATTCTCTGACGAGAAAAAATGTAACCTTGATGGTCCTGATGGCTTCCAACGTTACCGGCATGACAAGGAGATGCCACCTGAGATGTTTTCTACGCGGCACAGTGGAGGGGGCGCCATTATGATCTGGGGTGCTTTTTCCTTCAATGTAACAATGGAGCTCCAGGTTTTGCAGGGGCATCAAACAGCAGCTGGCTATGTGGAGATGTTGCAGCGGGCATCCCTCATGACTGAGGACCCTCGTCTGTGTGGTAACGACTGGGTTTTTCAGCAGGACAACGCTCCAATTCACAATGCCCGTCTGACCAAGACTTTTTTCCAGGAGAATAACATCAACCTTTTGGACCATCCTGCGTGTTCCCCTGATCTTAATCCAATTGAGAACATTTGGGGATGGATGGCAAGGGAAGTTTACAAAAATGGACTTCAGTTCCAGACAGTGGATGCCCTTGGTGAAGCCATCTTCAACACTTGGCGCAACATTCGCACTAGCCTTTTGGAAACACTTGCATCAAGCATGCCAAAACGAATTTTTGAAGTGATCAACAATAATGGTGGAGCTACTCATTACTGAGTCAGTTTTTGACACTTTAATTTCTGTTTTAGGAGGTTTTCTTTTTTTTGAGCTGTGGTCAACAGTGCAAAATGCAAATTCATGCAATTTTGTAACTGGTCTTAAGATTTTGATCAGGAGTGTACTTGTCTTTTTGCTGAGTTGTGCACACCCCCCCCCCAACTTCTCCTTCTACTCTGGTTAGAGCCTGTTGTGCTGTTCTCTGAAGGGAAGGGAGTACTCCACACCGTTGTAGGACATTTTCAGTTTCCTCTCAATTTCTCGCATGAAATAGCCATCATTTCTAAGAAGAAGAATAGACTGGTGAGTTTCAAATGAAAGTTCTCTTTTTCTGGACATTTTGAGAGTATAATCAAACCCACAAATGTGATGCTCCAGATACTCAACTAGCTCAAAGGAAGTTCAGTTTTATAGCTTCTCTCAACAGCTAAACAGTTTTCAGCTGTGCTAACATAATTGCACAAGGGTTTTCAAGGATTTTCTAATCATCCATTAATTTTCTAAGGTGATTAGCAAACACAATGTACCATTAGAACACTGGAGTGATAGTTGATGGAAATGGTCCTCTATACATCTATGTAGATATATCATTAAAAATCAGACGTTTCCACCGAGAATAATCATTTACCACATTAACAATGTATAGAGTGTATTTCTGATTAATTTAATGTTATCTTCATTGAAACATTGCTTTTATTTGTGACCCCAAACTTTTAAACTGTAGTGTATATATTAATTGGACTTAATAGCCCATAAACTTTGGCTTTGTATCAACAAGAAATTATTCATCACATATGAATAGCATCACACATAAGGCCTATGTATACTATAAAAGACAAAATATAGAATTAAAACCAGTTTTACACAGGTAAAGAGCCTAAATAAATGACTGTACATCAAGTTCTGCACAGAAAAATAAAAACAAATAAAAGGTAAAAAGCAAATCAATACAAAAGTGAACAGGTAGCCTACTTACTTCTCTTTTACTTTACCTTGGCCAGTGGCATGGTAGGCCACATAGTTCCTTATTAAAATGTTAAGTGTCTCATACAGGTTCAGACTGACATCCTTATGACGTAATAATCCTTTCATTTTGGTTCTTGAGACCCAACCACTAAGTAGCCAGTTTAGTTTCCTTTAAGAACAACTCCCTTTTCAAATATTTCTGTTGGTAACCGCCTCCTGTGCGGATGGAATATTATTCCTGCAAACGAGAACAGTCTCTCAACCGGAGCTGAAGAGGGGAGGGTTGTGTTAAATCAAACAAAAAGGAGCTTGATAAGTGGTTACTGCTGAAGAGAAAGCAGGTCTTTTCTGGTGTCCTCCAGAAAACGAAGGGTCTCTAACTCAGCTTTGCTGTGGCTTGTGATCTCCTGTCTTTCCTGGACTTGAGTTTCTTCAGCTGAGAAAACAAAGGAGTCATCTTCCTCATCATCTTGGAGGCTGGAGGAAGCCGTTTCACTCTCTGCCACCAGGCCAAGATCTTCAGCTGAATGGAGCATAAACTGGTGGATTTGCCTCCTTTCTCCTGACAATCGTGGTGGTAGCCAGCGCATTTTGAAGAATGGGTGAACTCGTGAATTGTTTTTGGATTCGTGGAGAAAGTATCTTGAGTATTTCAAATACAAAATTACTTCACTCTAAAGTATTTTGTTACAAATTACGTTAGATTTTTTATCGGCCCTATCAAATACAAATGACAAAATACTCGAAGTAATTGAAATACTGCCCATCTCTGTGTGCAACCTAACCAGAGTGTTCACTGACCCATACACTCACTACAAAGCCCGAGTCCAAGCCTTCACAACCACCCAGACATCCAGCTGGACCAAATCAGGCTGGTTCCAGCCCCAAGTCAGACGGTGAGATACCACAGACACAGTTCAAAATATGTTACAGACAAATATTTAAGAACATGTTGCCCAACATTTCCCTCAAAGGGCAGCCATCATTAGGCTGCTTCTTTTTTTAAATGACAATTCTTTGTCCTGTGATTACTCTCGTCTTAGTTGATGAAATTAATTAAATGTTTCTCCCCATAGCTGTGCTGGGACCTCCTGATGTGTCTGTCTCTGGCTGTGGGAACTGTTTGATCCTGCAGCTCAAACCTCCTGCAACAAAGGGCCTCCAGTGCAGCCTGCAGCTGGAGAACCTATACAGAGGAGTGATCCTGCATGTGCAAAGGACCAGGGATGGGGCACAGGTATTTGTTACACAGTAGCACTTCTCAATATTTTTTATATTTCCATTTTGACTCTACTGTAGGATTGTTGTTTTTGTTTTTCCTAACCTTCAGTTTCACAAACAGTGTTTGCAGCACTAACAAACTAATGTGTAACAATGAAAAATTATTTAATTATTTATTAGTTAATCACTAGAAAATCACTAGAAAACTAGAAAAATCATCAGAAGAATCACTGTCTTTGGAAGTTCCATACATGCCACCAGAGCAGGGACAATACAGACTAATCAAAGACTTGTGTCTTCCTGTGTTTGAGAAAATGTTCAGCCGGAGGAGAACAAAAAGGAATTCATTTTCATATCTGTATATTCAATCTTATGGCCTGCATTCGTGCCAGCTAGAATGTACGAATATGATAAGATGTAAGTGGAGGGCTAAACCATTTTTGAACAGAGTGATGGTCAATCACACTTCCTGCCCCAAATTAGGGTTATAAAGCAGAAAACAAATGATTCTTTGATTCTTTAAGCAGATATAGGTCCAGGGTATGTGGGTTATATTTTCTTATCTTTACCAACTTCGAGTGTAAAAAAAAAATAAAAGATTATATTAACAGACTAACTGATGCATTTTACACTTTAGTGGATATGTATTGTTGTTTCTTTTTCTTGTTCTGAACATCAGGTATGCAGCCAACTCTTTCTTGAGAGAAAATACAGTACTTTGACGCAGGAAATGATTTTCATCACTCTTACTACGTCAACAGTTTCTGTTAACACTTTAGAAATGGGTGAAAGCTGAACAAAGAAAGAAAGGTGCACCACTTCAATAATAATAACAGAAATAAGGAAACTGTACACGTTTGCTGGTAACAAGTACACTTCTGAAGTTCTTTAAGGATTCCCATTCTGCACTACCTTATTCTCCTACTCTACCACAATTCAAAGGAGGATATTAAACTTTTAGGAAAAATTACTTTCCATAATATTACTTTACTCCACTACATTTATTTACCAGCTATAAGTGATAGTTTCCGTACAGATTTCACATATACAGTCAGACAATTTGTTGCACCATTACATACTCAAGCATTAATGTGCTTATTAATACATTAGTAACCAAACTCCAGTAATTTCTTCCAAGTCCAACCTTATATTCTAAATGCTGTTTCAAGTTGAAAAGCTCAAGCTCATGTTTCATCTTAAAACTGTCACAAATGTATTGTTAATTTTACACAACAATGTGATTTGAAAGGATTCAAATTTAACATATTGAAAAATTATGGCTGGTGTTTTTTTAATTAGCTATTTTAGTCTTTCTTTCATTTGCCAAAAAGGCCAGAAAGCATATCACAGCATGACATGTATTCTTTTCCCCCAAGATGATTTAACTAGTGTCATGGAAATTATTATTAATTAAATCTAACTGTTCTCTGTGTTATGAAACACAAACATGTTGTTCACATAGCTATGCTCAAAGTACAGGTGGAATGACCTAAAGAGCATTGCTATAAAATCTAAGTAATATTTGCAACTGCCTGATACAAGTACTGTAGATGTCTGTTTGTTTGGCCATGGATGAACTTGAGACTATTTGATGTTCTAAATGTCTATTCCCTCAGGAGAGGAGGATGACTGTTGCCTCTTTTCTGATAGGTTCCAACCACTGAACTTGTGATGTTCGCGTGGTATGGGACGATGATGTAGTGACGTCAGATTGTGTATTTAAGACAGCCTTCCTCTCATCCAAATCGTCAGACCTTCAATACCTGCAGTGGTGTTGACAGCTCTGTCCCGCTTGGCCAAGTATTCACTCAGAAACTCTGTTTGTATTCAACTCTATTCTCTGTAAATTGTTTTCTTGACCATTAATTAAATACTTTGATATCATTGAATTGATCACTCAGTCTGATGGTCTATTTCCTCACCAGGGAATTAAAACAAAATTCCCAGCACAACTAGCGATTAAACTTTGCCTCACTTTTCACACTTTTAGCCCCATACACACCAGGTATTCATATGGGTTTTTTGTGATCCCATCACAAGGGGACAGCTCTAAGTACAGGTGAATGCATTTAGACTGGATAGCGATCGAATCATGCCAGACCACATTCAGAGGTGGTCTGGACCACATGTGCAGTGTGAACGTGAATGCATCCTTCACTGCATTGCACAAGGTTAATTCAGCACTTCTTGATAGTTGACCGACACCCCCACTCCTCTCTTTCTCATCCTGACAGACAGACACACACAAACAATGACATCGGACACATCTGTAAACTCAGACTGGGTAAAAACAACATTATTTGGTTTAACTTACACCAATGACATACATGTTCATTTGCATCTAGAGCGGGGAAGTGAGATCTGATCTAAGTGGTCACGGGAGACACATTCAGGATACGCTTTAATGCCAGACATGAACACACGTACTCAGTGCTGGCCACTTGTGATCGGATCTTTCAGGAAGGATGTTAGTACCTGGTGTGTACAGGGCTTTTAAGATGCTCTGTTGAATTACAGTAGCTCGTCTATGTTTTTTAAACAGCAACACAGGTGGCACCCTGTACAGGTGAATAGAGACTGATTTCTGATTCAAGATCTGTGCAATCAAAATTCACACAGTTGCAGTAGACATTTATTCTTATACATTTCGACCAGCAGAGAATGTGTTCCTTTGTGTTTGACATAGTTAAAACCGACAGTTTTTGTATGAGATCTGTGTTAACTGTTTTGAAAAAGGGTGTAAAAAATGTGCAACCCCAATGAAAAGGTGCCAACACACAGAGGACTTCTGCTCTACTAAGCAGGCGATAATGATCAAGTGGATCCCTCCTAACAGTATGTTTCAATATACAAGAAGGAACTGTAATGTAAGCAAAACCCAACATACTTAACATACATACATTAAAATCTCGTAATACGGCTTTTGCCTGTCATGACATCAGTGTTTATATTAAGGATTGAGCAATACCAAATATTCAGACTTGGTAAATAACAAATCATTTATTCCTCATGATTTGCTTTTAATTTTTTCCCCCTAATCTCCTGGTTTGTATGTTTCAGTTCAGACTGGATCTGCTGTACAGTGAAGAGACAGTGATCATGTACCTGCAGCCAGGTGTAGAGTACTGTGTGAGCATCTCTGTGACAGCACTCCTCAAATCCAACCATGTAACCAGTAAACCTCACTGTGCATTCACCAGCCATCCTCCATCCAGAAGCTCATGTATGTCACTCTTGTTTACCCAAATGAAATAGCCAAAACTAATGCAAAAATGTGTGATCCTTTTTCTTCTTTTGTGCCATCAACTTTTAAACGTTGACTGGTGCAATAAACCATCAAGACATATATATCTCTTCACCTTTTCTCTCCTGCTTTGTTCAATAAGGAAATTTAGATAAGAACATGAATCTTGTGATAACAGATATGATGACAGTTTTACATGGTAAATGGACAGTACTTGTAAAGCGCTTTTCCAGTCTTATCCACCAATCAAAGTACGTTACAGTGCATCTATACAAAGCACTTAATCACACATCTTTCATACACTGGAGGTGATGGTTGATGTTGAACATCATTTACTTTAGGACAACATTTTCAATTCGTATTTCCCTGGACAGTGAACATTTTAATGTAAATTTGGGAATTTGAGTATTGTTTTAAGATAACCCACTGTATAAACGTATCCTCTGCTGTGAAGTGATGTACTCAGCTGCCAGGTAATCAGGTGTCACTAAAGCTGTCTGCATGAAAATAGGATTTTTTGAGTATCTAAATGTTTAACATCTTTATGTCATTATATATGTTTGAATATACTAAGTTATAAGTTTATCATTGAAGCATAACCACAGTAAGTACATGCCAATTACCAGTGAAAACTGAAATCTAACTGAATTTTCAGTGTTTCCAAATGTAATACCATTTCTGATTTAAGTAAAAATGTATGTTCCAAAAAGCAGAGTTGCGTCATCTGACATATTGTCCTCTTTTCTAACAGTGTATTTGGTTATCAGCCTGCTGTCTTTTTTTTGTTTACTGGGCTTCCTCATAACTTGATTGGTTGTTAATGGTGGTCAGCGGAGCTTCACAATACTAAGACAACACTTATCCACATGTCTGGTAAGTAATGCAACTGTGCTGGAACACAGATAATTATTTGAAACAAGGTGAAGCTTAAACTATTGAATGTAGCAGGTGAATTAGTACAGGTCAATCAAAAGTCATGCAATTTCTCAGGATCTCCATCCAGATCACCATCATTATATAAAAGATGTAACCATTCTTTTATTATATTTTCAGAATATACGAAAAAGCAATCTACCAAAGTCTATTCACAATATTAAAACTAGGACAGGGACGGGAACAGAATGCTCCTGTAAGGATTTCTGTAAATTGGATGATTTAAGTGTGACTGTCTCTGTCATTGTCTCTTTAATCTCCAGTCATACACAAGTTCATCATGAAGGGACCTGAAGAGCAGCTGTGAGAGGGAGAGGAAGCCTATGAACTGGCACTATCCCTAAAGATCAGAGGAGCTAGATTGGGGCAGCTAGTTTTAGAGCTGGCCGAAGCTCTGAGAGAAAAATCTCTGGTTAAGTATCAAAGTGAAAAGTTTTCATAAATTGTTATAATACTGTCTTTATGTCAGTATTTCAATTTTGTTCTGACTCTAAATGTAATAAAGTGAATGAAGTCATTGTAATTTAAAACACTTTAAAACTGAAAGAATACTTGGATCGCATGATCATTGATCGCATTCATAAATACCTTAACTTATGAATGATACTTGATCTTAGCAATAAGATTATATATTAATAACCACAATTGAGTTGTTCTCATACATGGGTTTAGCGTAATAAAATCAAAAAAGTAAAAATACGAAACTGTACAGAATATATTTTGAATCCTGCTGTCCAGCCTCATCTCTACCAGATGAGCAAAGTGATACTTTTTCATTAATTCTTTGGTTTTACTAACAAGCTGTTGTACTATACGATGAGAATATGCCATTTGATGATATTAATATTTCATATGCCTCTCTTAGGTTTTCATTAAACAATTTTCATTAAAATGAAGCATGTTGACAATTTTCTCCAGTTCTCCATGTTTTTTCAACAAATGTATTTTATACTTTGACCTAATCTGGATGGTGATGTCTTTATCATGGTGGCACACCACCTTGATGTGTGCAAAAAATTTGGAAAGGTGCATTTACAACTAAAATGAAAATAGTAAACCAGCTTTGATGTAATTACCATTCATTCAAAATCAGTTAATAAAATCAACTAATAAACTTTTTTCCGATATCTGACGTCATCAGTGCTCTGGGTACACAGGGTTAATTAACTCTTTATCAAAGTCTAATTTGGATCACTCTTGCTATTTTCTTTGGCTTGTGTTTGATTTGCTAATATTGAAAAGGTCCACATTAGCTTTCATTCAACCATCTAATTCCCAAATCTCTTAGGGCTCTATTGAAATTTATCTCATCCCAAATGTGTTTGTAATATGGCGTTTGCTGGGCTAGGTTCATGCTCACAGATATAGAAAGATAGATATCTCATTGACATGTTACACATGTCGCTGCCATGTGTCACTTTTGTTGCCATATTGACGAGGTCAAAATTTGTGAGTAAATAAATACATGTGAGAGATCCATATTTGACCATAAATTCTGAGGCTTTGATCATCTCAAAAATATGTCATACATCTATTTCCACCTAAAATACATTTGTATTATAAAGGGTTACATTACTGGACATAAAATAATATTTGTTAAGTCTGAACAGAACTGAAGTTGTTATATTATTTCATATTGAAATATTATCATATGTAATATTTCTAAAGCAGTTTTGGCAGGGGGTTGTGGATGGGGGCCATAATTGTCCGTACTGTGTTGAGAGGATTTTTTCGCTAAATGTGTTTAGTATTTTTGAAAATAATATTTTTTTCATTATTGTTTGCTTTAAAAGATAAATAAAAAGTTGGGGTAACAAAGTGCTATTTTAAAGGGTAAAATACTGAAAATGTATACATATTTGGTAATTATGATCAGGAATAATGTTGGTTGAAAAATTAAGTCATTAAAATTAGAAAATGAATCATATATATATATAATTTATAGCATTTAGGGAGGGGATAACTTCCCTTGGAAATCTTCCTCTGCTCTCCCTCCCACTCCCAACACACAGGCGCATACACACACCTGCTGTAGCCCCTCCCCTTCTAGAAGCCGCTCTCGACAGGCCTTTTTTTACAGCGTCACCAACTGTCAGATTACTGGAAGCCGACGGCAGTTTCGTTTCCGCGAACACTCCGCCTCTTGTGAGTAAACTCTACCAGGAAACACTCGGTTCAGAAGTGAAACAGCCCGTCACACACTTGCTGGACTTAATGATAACCTCAGAGGAGCCTCAAAGAGAGATGTCAGCCATCATCATTGCCTTCCTCCTGACTCTTTCTACACCCACAGGTAATTTCACTTTGTCGCGGAGCCGCTGTGTGTCAGGTGTCAACTGTTCGGGAAAATACGTTGAAGAACATATAAATGTTTGATACTGAGGGATTGATCACCTGCTCAGAAAATGAACGTTATGTTTCTTATTTCTTGTCCATATTATTCATATACCTCGGGTAGAGATGCTACTTTTGGTGAAATAATGTATGAAGAGTGCATTTTGATACCCTGAGGATGATCATAACAAAGGCAACACAAGTAGTTGTGGCTTTATTCAAGGGCAGTAGTCATGACCATGACATTTCTGTTTGATATAACCACCATTTGAGCATTCAATGAACACTTTACTGATCCTGGGTATAGTTCCTGCAACTGCTGTCACACAGCCTCAGTACTTCCATGTTGACATGATGACATCACATAATGTCTGCAGATTTGTCAGATGCACCATCTCCTGTTCTTTCACATCCCAATGGTTCTCCTGGATTTACATCTGCTGACTGGGGAGGGCACTGAAGATTACTGAGCTCACTGTCATGTTATTTACACCAGGTTTAGTTTTTTGCTTTGTGACATGGAGCATTATCTTAGACCCTGTACACACCTGGTATTAACATGTGTTTTTTGTGTGGGAAGTAACCACATTACTTTGGATAAAGACACTAAGTAGAGACTCAGTCTGTCATGGCTTTTCATTTGAAAATTCAGCACATGTTCATTAAAGAGGTACATTTGTTCCAAATTAATATTATCTTGAAGATATCCGCGGGATTTATCAGGGTAACTTCAGGTTTACTTAAGGGTTAATCACCATGGTAACTTATGCTGAACTCCTAACTTTATAGTTAATTTGGAGATTAGAGATGAACCTGTATAAAAGCACCACCCACTGACCAATCAATTCCTTTGAATCATGACATCAGCATTCTTAGAGGATCCCATGGAGCAAAATAAGATCCTGTGAAGGGTCTTCAGAGACCGACACCTTTTACCTACTCCGATGAGTATCTTTATGAAAGATATAGCCTCTCATCAGAGGGCATGATAAACCTTTGTCAGTTGCTGGAGCCAAACATAACCAACCTGACACATATGAACAATGTGCTCACAAAACCACAGACAGTCTGCATATTCCTATGTTTCTAAACTTGTGGGAGTTACTGATATCGATGTACTGGGTGTGTTTCTTGTTTCCATTCGTTATTATGTTGTGTCCACGTAATATCTATTTTTCCCAAGTGTTCCACACAATCAGGTTTATTAACAGCTCTCCTTCCTGCATTAAGCAGGAATATCTCCCCATATTTTTCAAATATAACAGTTTGCTCCTCTTTGCTGTCAGTACAATTGTCCATGTCGGTGATTGGTCATATGCAGTAAACACCGCCCCTTTACGTTCATGCACTCAAATTAAATGTAGGAAAGCATGTGTTGACTTCAAATTAATAACCAGCTTTGTGTTATCTATTAGCCTGACAAATTTTGTATGGTCCCGATCGTAATCTGGGGGTTAGTGTTAGGTAGGTTGATGGATAAACGGGGGCGTTGCTTCTTCTGCGACAATGAAGTTGAAACACTGCGTTGCGTCATAATGTGCGGAAAGAACTTCTCGCCTTCAGTGTGTATGTTGTTGTCTGCTCGTCTCTGTCACTCTTCACAAAGACAAAAACAAGCACTTTTATTTAGTTATCATTCGATGATGTCGGATAATGATTCTTGAACGTTCCTCTCACTTTAACCCTGATGTCCTGGCTGTGCGCTCCATGTCTTGTCTCGCTGTGTGTGTGGTCGAGGGCGAAACAAACAAACACAAAATAAACTTCAGTACTTTTCAGTTCCTAATTACGTCTGATTAGTGTTCGCTAGAAACACTTTTGGAGTCTCAGGGATAAACAATGTAGCTGATTAGTGACCTGAACAGAACAAAAATAACATGCCTCCATACTGCTTGTGTGGTGTCATTTAAGTGTCCGCAAGCCACCACATTCATATTCGACTCGAATATGAATGTCGACATCATTAACATTGTGTTTTAAGCCTAAAAGTCCAACAGAAGTGTCTAATCTAGTGGACGCTAGCATTTCCGACGGCCCCTGGATGCACCCTCGTCAGAAGATATCAGCGAACATTTTGGCTTAAAACACGGTGTAAATTACCTCGTTTCGAGTCTTGCAGACACTTGGATGACCACACGAGCAGTATGGAGGCATGTTATGGTTTTTCTGTTATTTTATTATATCTGAAGAAGTACTCACCATTGACTTCGATTGTATTGGATTCTGCTCTAACAAAGTACTCCTGAGACTGCAGAAGTGTTTTGTGGACTCAAATACTTAACCTACCCCTCCATCTGCAGAGTGGTGAGTAGATGATGACAGAAATTTGATTTTTGGATGAACTATCCCTTTAATGTGAACATTAACTGACGACGCCATATGATTAGCCGATTGGATTATTGCATGGGCGCAGGTCTACGTAGTCGGCAAGTGTCTAAAGTGTCCATCCATGAGTGTAATTATGATAATTCCTACTTAATTTGTCTATGTTTGCAGTGGTATTGGGAATCCTCAGCAGACCCACAAATGTCAACTTGACCTCCTACAACATGAACCTGGTGCTAAGTTGGAATCCATCTAAAGGGGCAGCCAACAACCTGGTCTACAGAACGGAGTACAAGTGAGTCAACACTAACATAAGCACCAAGAAACCCTGTCAGGGCCATGTAGATCAGTTTGTGTCTGTTTTGAATTTTTTATGACTTTACTTATCACTGCTGTTCCACATGCTACCTCTCTTAATTTATAGAGATATCTATCTATTGTGCTGCTGTGTGATGGCCACAAATATTTAATACAGTTAAGTAAAATGAAACTGTGTTCTACGTTTGTTCAACTACTGCGACAGAGTCTGAAAGTAGATGTTTCAAGCCAAGTGTGAGTTGAGTTGACAACGCTTTCATACTAAAGGAGACACAGCTGAACTACTACAGGATGAACAAGAGGCAAGATATCTGCCCATCTCCAAATGGCAGACAATTAATGACCTTAATAAACTTTGAAGAACAAAAATAAGCTGCAAAGAGAGGCAGACACATTACACTTTCATCATCACTTTCAGTATAGCAGGCAGCTGTGAGAAGCCACTGTCCACTACCTGCTCAGCAGAAAACAGAGCCTGATATTTCCCTCAGGACAGCTGATATTTTTAATTGGACTTGAATTCCTCAGAAGAACTTTAACACAATTCCAAATTAATACTAAAGCTGCTTTCAGACATGCACTGAACTCCGAAGATCATCAGCATTTTCTCCAGAGGAGGTGTATGTGTGAACACAAATGTCCAATTGAGAGCCTCTAAAGACTTTATTTATGCAAAAGGCTTAAAGTTGATCTGGAACAGCGGGATATTTACTGTGTATAAGCAGTTGTTTTCTAACAGACAGTTCTATCAGTCACATTAAGTGAATGATAATAACATGTTAAATATGTGATCCTCAGTCTGCTGGATTCTGGACACAAACCCAACTCCAAATAAAGTGCTAATGTTGCTCTGTGTCTGTTTGATGTTGCTTGTATGCACATTAGGGTGATCAAACGCTAAATGTGAGGGTTCAAATGAAAATATGTCTTCAGCACAATTAATGTAGCTTTAAAAATGCAAATTAATCTAAAGTACTAGCAGACTTGCTTGTAATCAAGCCCAGGGTCAAACATCAAGGGTTCTTCCAATACTTTTTGTATGTTGTAATTACAAACACACTTACTAACTGAAATCATTACTGGCAAATTGGTAATACCTGTGCAATATTTGTTCACAGAACTTCAGTCGTCACAAACTACACAACAGGGTGTGTGAACATCTCCACCCTTGAATGTGACTTCACTCGCCTCAGCCATCCCAGCCATCCATCCATCACTGAGAATGGAAAGTATACTGGCCGAGTGCGGGCACAATTGGGGTCAGAGAGTTCTGCCTGGGTGGAAAGTAACCACATTACCTTGGACAAAGACAGTGAGTAGAACCGCTGTGTATCATGGCTTAACACTTAAACTCTGCACATGTTCATTTAAAGAGGTCAATGTTAACAAAAGGTGCACAGTGACTGTACTGTATCTGGAAATACAAGTGATCTTCTCTCAGAGACATAGCTTGTAAAAACTTATGATGAGATGTATTAAAAATAATTTGTTTAGCTGAATCATCAGCCACCAGAATTCAAATAAAGATTACATAATTGATTGGTCTACCAAAAAATCTGATTTAGTTTTATGTAATGTAGCTAAATAACTGTAATTTAACGGACGCCAAACCCACTGAAAATTCAGTTTGCAAGAGAGCTGCAAATGGATGCACTGTAGAATGTGTGTGTGAAGCGCTTTGAGTGTCATCAAGAATAAAAAAAGGTGCTATATACATAAAGACCATTTAGAGACCATATACTGTTCTGGTTCAGGCTTCACAGTGCTCATTTAGTTATTTTCAAACAGCAGGAGGTAGCTGTGTTCAGCAAGTTTTAACAACCAATTTTACACAACCATTTAAAAAGAGCAGATGGTGATAGCTCATCCTGGTGAACACAGTGAAGCATTTAACAGCTAAAGAGCCAAATATTTTCCTTATTTACTATTATTTAAGCAGAGCTTGAAAGTCCAATAAAAGTACTTTATTTAAGTTAGAAGACATTTTATTCCAGTACTAACAAAAATGTACTGAGATAAAAGTAAAAGTTATTTCAGTTAAAATGTTGATAATAAGGATATTTGATGAAAGTATTAAAATAAAGAACATCAATAGGTTACCATGCATTGGTTATGGTATTGTTCTATGTGAAAACAAGTTAGGCAACTTAAAGCCTCTGCAAAACAGTTGATAATTGATGGTTACATTAGATAATGGTAACTTAAAGCTATAGATTAGACAATACTGTTAATTTTAATTTGAGCATTAAGCTACATAGATCAAACTGCTGCCACTTAAACCAATTAAAACGAGAATAAAGCAGCTAAAGAGTGAAATATAACAAATGGTTGATTTGTTGCACACACCTGTCTGAACAGCTCTTTGTAATACTTTTGCATAATGAGGTCCTCCACAATGTGCTCAAGATCCAACTTCTCTGCTCTTTCATTCTGAATGTGAAACTGTATAACCCGTCAACTCAGAATCTCTGTCTCAATGTAAAATATAACCCGTCAACTCAGAGTCTCTGTCTCAATGTAACGTATAAACCCTTCCACTCAGTCTCTGTCTCAATGTAAAATATAAACCTGTCCACTCAGTGTCTCTGGCACAATGTCAAATATAACCCGTCCACTCAGTGGATGAGTTTGGTTCAATATTCACTTGGACTTTCGAACTAGATGTTCTGTACATGGTTAAAGGTCAAAGTCCCTTGACCTCACATTGGGCCTCATTCACAAACAGTGCGTACGCACAAAAATGTGGTTAAACCTTGCGTACGAACGTTTATCTGGGATATATCAATATGTTCTCACCTAAATTTGTTCGCAGAGTACTAGCAAATCTAGAACTTCCTCAGACCATGAGTATGCACAAATGATGAAGGCCAGACCTAGAAAATGTAAAACACGCACCCCTTCAATGCATAGTATATTAAAACTCCCATTGATTTAAATAAAAATAGTAGATAGACAGCAATATTCTAATTTACTAATGCATTGACCAAGTATTATAAATACTAAAGTTTCCCAGCGATTGTTAGGGTAACTAGTAGGACTGTGTTGAATTTGTGCTAAGTGTGTCTAGATAACCGAGTATACATACAGAAGGGGATAATGGAATATCGCAGCCATGAATAAAAAAAAAGCTAAACTTGCCTCATTAATCAATAAAATCTACTTGAGATCCAAAACGTACTGCTCCTAATGTGGTCTTACCAAGCAGCTTTAACACACAATACACAATTTATATGTCAAATTAAGTCAATAACCTTTTTGTATTTACAACTACGGTCTGGAAATTTAGCTTTTCCATTGTTTAATTCAGGACCAAAGCTTTGTTAGGTCTTGAAGAAAAGCTTCCTCCTTACTTTTTGTGCCATTAAAGAAGCTGTGACCCACTCTTTTCTCTTTCTTCCCCAGCCATCATTGGTTCACCCAATGTCTCTCTTGTGTCTAATGGGGCCGCTATCGAAGTCAGTATTATAGACCCAGTGATGGTGATCTCAACCCTCAGAAATGTTTACATTTTTGCCACTTACAAAATCACCTACTGGAAGGACAGCCAGAAACACAAGGTGGATACATGTTTTTTATTTCTAAGAAGATCTCTTATGTATTATATATAGATTTGTGTGGAAGACTTTTAGGAGCAAAAGACAAAGCATTATGTTTGGGGAAATGATTAATTGCTTGACACTTGACAAACAAATCTCTACCCAAGTATGCTTCTTATGGTATCTTCAGAAGTTGTTCAAGTGTACGTAGGCAACTGGACTTGCTTTTGTTTCTTGAAGATGTTTCAACTCTGTTCGAAGAGTATTCTTCGATTCTAGATCACAAGCAAGTCCAGTTACTTAAGTACACTCGTACGATTTCTGAAGATGCAATGTGGTAAGCATCTTGAATTAATACATGAATTTTCCTTAGTCATAATAACATGAGGTTTTTTTCTCCTCTTCCCATTATTTGTGTTAACTGGCAATGTTAATGGAAGCACAACGTTGTTTCGAAGGTTATGTTTACGATGTTGCCCTAATTAACATGTTTTTCGCTAAAACCATTTATAAAAGTAAATTATCAGTACAATTAAAATTTTGGGATTACATGTAGATATCTCATTAGTACTGATACACAAAAATAAAGAGCCGCTACAGTATATATCTAATGCAGATTGCACATCTTCCCATCTTCGCATACCATTCTGGGAAAGCAAAGTGTTACTGTGCAGCAATTGAGAAATCAAAAAATTAAATTAAATGACATGAGCCCCTCAGAAAAGAAAGGTGTTTCAATGCAGTAATGCATTGTCACAATATTGTTTAAGTTTATATTTACCCTGGTCATGTCCTGTTTCTATGTCAAACTCAGATCCATCAAGTCCATTCAGATGCACAACATATATTCTGTGCTAGAGGATAAGATGATTTTCAATGATAATGAGTGGCTTGCTATATTTTACTCCATTCATTTCATTGTCTCTGTATTGCGCTCCAGCTACTTCAGACCATTTTGGTTGGACTACATCACACACCTGATTACTTGTCTGTTGCTTCCTACAGGCCAAACACATTAGCAATATAATTCAAAACCGAGTGGTTCTGAATGACCTGGACCCATGGACCAAGTACTGTGTTCAAGTCCAAATCAAAACAGAAAGGAATCCCAACCCCAGTAAGCCCAGCAGAATTTTCTGTGAAAGTACCACCAATGGTAAGTGTCTTTTGCAGGATTTATATTCATTTATTTATTTATAAAAATACAAGGGTTGGACTGTTGAATTTCCTGCCATTCACTTGGAATTTTTACCACGTCCTGAAATGGTGGGGCATCAAGCTAACCTTTCATATGTTACCATAATTGCAACAAGACACCGATTTTTAGCTATTGCAGTTGCAGGGCTTTAGGGATGACGGTGGCAGTTTAGGAGTTGGGTTCAACATTCACTTGGACCTCAGGACTAGATGTATGTGGTCAAAGGTCAAAGTCACTTGACCTCACATTGGGCCTCATTCACAAACAGTGCGTACGCACAAATATGTGGTTAAACCTTGCCTACGAATGTTTGACGCACAAATCTGGGATTCATCACATCAGTAAGCACAAATGTGAAGCATCTAAAAACTTTGATATAAAAAGTAAACAAGTGAAATTTTGATAAACATTTACAAGCCAACATGTTGAGTTCTGAAGTGACAAATTCAAACCAAGTACCAGTAGATTTAAATAGGAAAAAATACTGATTACTTCTGCTGTTCTTTGTCTGATTTTTCTGTAGAACAAGAACCTCCTTGGGTGGCAGCAATTCTGACATTTGTCTTCATGGCAATTGCAGCGGCTCTGGTTGTGATTGTGGTGGTGTATCGGAAAAGTATATCTCACTTTCTTTGTCCTACAGATTCACTGCCGCAGCACTTCAAAGAGGTGTGTATGTTTATATGTATGTGCGTGTACTGTTTTTGTCTTCAAGGTTCTTTTGTAATCACAGATTCACCTTAAAATTCAGACAATTAATTTCGGGAGCAACAAAGCATGATCTTAAATGTTCACAAAATTGGCATGCTGATTTCAGATGTATGCATGTAATTGGATCTTAAATGTTGGCATTCATGCAGTTAGACTCAGAAAGTGTCCCTTCAGTTGGATATTTAACCATTTTATTAATGACTTTGTATTAATATAAATTAAGTTTTTCTCAATTGTTAAGACACTTAAGGATCCCCTTGATCTTCATCATCACCTTCTTAGCACAGCAGAAGTCTTCTCAGTTGGAGGAGGAGGTGTATGTGTGAACGCAAATGTCTGAGTGAGATTCTCCTGAGTTTCTTCGGTCTTTGTCTGCTGGCCCCCTAGTGCAAAGTCAGCAGAAACTTTGGAGGAGATTATGTGCGAATACAGCTGGAGATCCTCCACAGGATTGACGTGAGCAAGTGTGGGGGGGGGGCAACAGACGCAAAATTAAAACACCTAAAATAAAACACAAACACAGACGAAGATGTCAAGAGAGTTCTTGGTGATAATAGCGCAAGGCTGTTGTTGACAAAATCAAGTGATCCCCGCAGCAGAATTAATGTGTTACATTCTGCCTCTAACTGCTGCGTCAACCCTCACCTCAGTCTTCCGGAGGATTTGTTGCTGTTGTGAACATGTCGGAGTGGAGAATCTACTCCATTGTTAATGGGGGAAAGGCAACCTCGGGAGAAAGTCTGGGCCGAGTCTCTTTTTTTCTGCATTTCAACAGATAATCTTAATCTCAAAAGGGCAGGGTTAAATTTTTTGTAAATTAAATAAAATAGAAAAATTACCTTGTGCTTTATTGCACATACTGTAATTACGATTCATTTGACTGACTAAGCCTAAACTAAATGTATCATTTTAGATTGTCTGCCTCTGTTTCAGCCTGTCTGTTAACTGTTTTGAAAATGAGTGAACACGACTGTTTAAGCAATCAACAAAAACTGAAGCACAAATCTGAATCAACTTGCCTCTTTCCTATCTCTAGTATCTGCTGGCACCACCCAACTCCAACATCTACTTGGTCATGCAGAATTCCCACCCACCGGAGGAGATCTATCACAAAGTCAGAATCATCGAAGATGACAGGACTGTGGAGGAAAGAGGTCCTCTGGTGGTAGAAATGACCGCCAGCAACAAACAGTCTGATGTAACAATGTGTGGGAGACACAAGGGAGAAACTATCAGCAGGGGGGACTTTAAAGCCACTGAGAAACAGTGAAATATCCTGCCCTTGCTTCACTTCAGAGTTATAATACAAACAACCCTGCTACAACCTCATATTATTCCTCAACCCAGGTGTTACTGTGAATGATTGTATAAAAGAGTCACAGAGACATACAGGAGTGATAGAGTGATCATGCAGGTGGTGGTATTTGTGCACTAATATTGCTCACAGCGCAGAGGTGTTGTAGTATGCCCCATTTCAGTCTCCCACACTGAAATATTTATTCATTATTCCTGAATCGGTATTAGTCCTAGGTCGAATCAAAAGTTTTTAATTCCTTAGCAAATAAGCATGCTCCCTTTAAAAAGCAGATCTTACCCCTGGTTTTCACCAGAAATCTCTGCGTTGCTGAAGTTAAAGCATTTGGGTAAAAGCACAGAGCTCAAAGACCCCAACGGATTGGCAAAATGTCCAACAGTTGAGAAATAAATGTGTCAGCGCAACAAGAAATGCCTGTACCCTTTAGTTTATAGTTTATAATCTAATACTTGGAACACACAGAAGATCTCTGCCCGAGGATCTTAATGTACAGTACATGACGGCTCATAAAATACTGAAAGATCTGATATGTAGCTTGGAGAAAGGCCATGGAGAGAGAAAAAAATCAAACATAGAGACCCTAGAACAGGAGTAATGTGGTCATGTGTTTTGGTTCTGGTTAAAAGCCTGGCAGATGAGTTCTGTGGAGTCTGGAGTTGATTAATAGATGTTTGGGTTAGGGAAGTAAAAAGGCTGCTACAATAGTCAAGGTGTAATGTAATAAAAGCATATAAAATACTTTCTGTGTCTTTAAAAGTTAAAGTTTCAAAATAATATTGAAATATTTCAGAGATGATAAAAACATGATGTATCAGCTGTGTTAGCGTTAAAAGTTAAATTGCTGTCAACCAATACGCCAAGTTTCTTTGAAGCAGGGTTGATATGATCCAATAAAAGACCAGCAGATGGCAGTATTTACCTGGGCATGTGCTCAGCTCCAATTCAGAGCTACAGTAAGAAAACAGTAAACAAATCGCTCTTTCGCAGTATCCCGCGGGCGGCCCTTCAGCCCCTCTGCAGTGGCTCCCTGTGCAGTGTCGTGCATGTCGCGCATATTTTTCCCGAACGGAAAGCGCACACACTCATGCCCCGGGGCTCCGGCCCCCGCCCCACTCACTCGCTCAGAGACACACACAGTGAGATCAGAGCTCGTTCACGTGAAGCAGCCTGTCAAATAAACATCTAGGGTTGTGCTGGTTGGTAGATATCAGTTCAGAAAAATAGTATGTGCCTTAACCATATTGTTGTGTTGTAATAAAAATTCCTTTGTGATATTGTAATGAATTGAGAGTCCAGATTTCTCTCCATCTTTGCTCTGATTTCCTACAATCCCTTTTACAGCTTCTAAAATTGTCATGTATCCAAGGTAGTTTTCTCTCAGATGCCTTTGTACTAGCTTTAACTGGAGCAACAATATTTAAGGATGACAGACACACAGAGTTAAAACTGTCAGATCATTGGTAAGAGAATATTCAGACAAGTGCTTTGGCAATCAAACATTTGGCAGAACGTTGAAATGCTGTGCTCATTAAAGATGTGAGTGTACGACCAGTGGGTTAAGACAATATTTACCAATGGTGATTTGAGGAAGAGACTTCCAATGAGAGTATCGCTGGGATACATGGCATACACAGTGAGGAAATATATACCAAAACCAATAAGATCCTTTAAATGTCAAAGATTTGGTCATACTGCTACGACATGTAAAGGAAAAAGAAGGTGTGCAAGATGTGGTGAGGATCATGAGTATGAGCAGTGTGGGAAAGGGATGCAACCAAAATGTTGAAACTGTTAAAGTGCTTATCTGAGATGGGAAATAGAAAATGTTTGGAGAAATTACACTAAAAGTTATCAATCCCTAGAAGCAAAGGGACAATGAGTAGGAAAGCAGTTCCATGGTGGACAGAGGGTTGTAGTTAAACCATTAAATAAAGATTTTTTTTTTTTTTTTTAATTAAAGAGAAACCAAAATTTTAGTTCACAGTTCTGACAATCTAACAGAGGAAAGGAAGCAAGGGAGCGAGGAAACTAAACAAACAAACCCATGGATTATACAGAGAAGAAAACAAAAAAAATGGTGGGATGGATGCACCTTTTACTTTACGGGATGAGGAGAGCTATAGGAAAAACTGGGTTAACATCTCCAGGGAAAGATCAAATCTGTTACATAATGATAAAACATTTGGGGAAGCAGACATAAATTTTACTTTTAGATATATATAATAAAATATGGGAAGAGGGAAAATTACCCACTAACTGGAAGGAAGAAGTCATCATACCTATAATAAACCAGGAAAGGACCCGACAAAACCAACAAGCTACAGACCAATTGCACTTACATCGCATATTGTAAAAATAATGGAAAGGATGATCACTGAGAGAATGACTTTCAATATTGAGAGCAGGGGCTTGTTATTTCCTTATCAGAGTGGGTTTAGGAAAGGAAGGGGAACAATGGATTCAATAATCTGTTTAGAGACAGAAATTAGAAAAGCTCCAGTTAGTAAAGAATTTATAATGGCAGTGTTGTTTGATGTTGAGAAGGCTTATGACATGGTATGTAAAGTGGGTTTAATGATTAAACTAGACAAAATGGGAATAACAGGATCAATCAATCAACTTTTAATTAGATAAAAAACTATTTATTTGATAGATATATCCAGGGCAAGATGGAAACGACTATATCGACCAGGTGTAAGGTAGATAACGGAACGCCCCAGGGCAGTGTCATCAGCCCAATACTTTTTTCCATCATGATTAATGATGTGTACTCAGATATAAGTGCTGATATAGGAAGATCATTATTTGCTGATGATAGGGCTTTATGGAAAAGCGTTGAAAACTTAAAATTTGTCCAAGAGAAGATGCAATGTGCAATGAGGGTGGTCGAGAAATGTGAATATGCATTGAGATTTAGGTTTTCATGGGAAAACACTAGAGTAATGATCTTTTCTTGGAAAAAGGTAAGAGAGTATTAAAAAAGTATGGGGAACAATTAGAGCAGGTAAGCACATTCTGATATCTGGGGGTTTTATGTCACACAAAGCTGACCTGGACTGTACATATAAATAAGATGTAGGAAAAATGCTAAATAGTTCTCAATGTAATGAGGTGTCTCAGAGGGTCTGAAAAGAGCTATGAAGAATATATATAGCACTAATTAGATCAGTTGTAGACCATGGGAGTATGGTTTACAGAACAAACAGGCTAAATAAATAGAGAGGATACAAAACCAGGAACTGAGACCATGTTGTGGAGCTATTAAGACCTCCCAAAATATAGCTGTTCAAGTGCAGATGGGAGAAATGCCCCTGAACCTCAGATACAAACAGCTTATGTGTAACTACTGGTCAAATCTTCAGGGACACAAAGAAGAAGAACACACAACTGTTGGGGCCCTTAGACCATGCTGAGAAAGTGAAAAAGATAAGACAGAATGTTATGTATGGACAGCAAATAAAATGGCAAAAAAGATAAGGTTGCATTAGAAAATATACAGTGCACCAGCTCCTTATCCTGTTACACCTACATGGTTAATTCCCACAGTAACATTCTACTTTTATGTCAAGGAAAAAGTGAAGATAGACAAAGGAAAAGACAGTTGGGCAGATATAGTAGAGGAAAGCCTGAGGATTACACACAATACTCTGGTCCCAATAAAGGAGCAAAAAAATGGAAAAACTGGATATGCTTTTGCTATCCAAGACCTAAACTTTCATGTGGATCCCAGCTCACAGGGGCATTGAGGGAAATTAAATAGACTGTCTCGCCAAACCATCATTAAAACAGGAAATAACTATGTAGGTAACATTCAGTGAGGACGAACCAAAACAATAATAAGGAGTAGCATGATGACAGAATGGCAAAAACAATGGGATGAGGGGGGGATAGGATGGAATCTGCATCAAATACAGCAAAAAGTGGGACGGATGAAAACAATGGGGAAAAACACTAGAGAACAAACAGTAATAGCAAGACTAAGAACAGGACTAAATAAAACAATTAATAGGGAAGAATCCATCAGGACAGTGTCAATGTGGTCATCTGTCACTACCAAAAATATAACACACACACACAAAAACTACAAAGGAGCTGAGGAGATGTGGGGAGGAAGAGTTTGACCTGAAGAGTTTTACTATTGGAGAAGGAAAATATAAAATATTTTTTTAGTTTTTAAAAGAAACTGGTTTAATGAAGAAGATTTAAGTTTAAGTAAGGTTGTTTGTTTTTATGTATTTCTGCAGGCGAAAAACTCTAAATCATACTCCAGCGTAGTAGGTGGCAGAATTAAACAACAATTAAACAACATTAAACAACAAAAGGAAGAAGAAGAAGAACACTTTCGCCAGTAAGAAACTGTCGCATCTTCATTTTCAGAAATACTCCAGCCCAGTCGGTGGCGGTAATACATCGGTAGGCGGGTTTTCCCATTTTCAACAAACACCAACGAGGAAGACATGCTTCTGCGTTTTCACGGGAACGGAGACGCAAGAGCCCTTCCGGGCCCCTCACGGCCCTTCCTACGTCCTAACGTGCGTCGGCCAATTTTTCTAACTAGACGGCAAAGCCCCGCAAGCGTCACCCGGCCGCGAGGGCTGTGATTGGTCTGCTGACTACATCATTTCCGGAGTCGCATTTCCGGTTCATACCCAGAAACCACGGAAGATTTAGAAGAACGAATATGGACCAGATAGAAGAGCACTTGGCAGAAGAGATCCGACACTATGCCCACTAGTATAACCCGTCACTAACCGGCGGATTTTTCCGCCAGAAAAAGGCTCTGCGGAGCCGCCGTGGCGATGTAAATAAATCGCTCTTCTTCGTGCAACACACGAAGAAGAGCCGACTTCGACAAAAAACATTACTGCGCCTAGTGTTCTGGCGGGGAATTGCATGGCAACACGCGCAACGGTTGGAGAACCATGAATGAGAACGAGTCCTGCGTTACAGCTGCGTGCCTGCTGGCCCCTGACGACGCAGAAGCATGCGCCGGCCTTTAGCTCTCTGGCAGCGGAGGGCCGAGTTGCGTTCGTCAGGCAGAACCTCAAGAGGAACTCAGAGTACACGAGAAGCTTTATGTGTTTCAACACGAAACACCAACATGTCCTCAGCTTCAAGAAAGCCAAACTACAAAGTGCCATAAGTAATGCCATTCAAGTGCTATTAAATTGTTAGTTTAAACTTTTATTCAAGGTATAGTCGGAAGAGGTGTGTTTTTAGTTTGCGGCGGAAGATGTATCGACTTTTTGCTTTCCTGATGTCAATGGGGAGCTCATTCCACCATTTAGGAGCCAGGACAGTGAACAGTCGTGATTTTGTTGAGTGTTTAGCTCCCAGTGAGGGAGCAACAAGCCGATTGGCTAGGGCAATCAATGACATTATCACGGAATGTATCTCTTGATGACCAGTGATTTTCCGTGGTAGAAGACAAAGGTTTCTTCTTTACTCCTCTCTCTCCACAACAGAGCCACTTCTGTTGGTGAGCCTTCACAACAATAAAGCAACTAAGCAGAATAGCTTACAATATGAAACGGACATTATTGCATGCACTCGCACACAGCTGCCTGTCAGTTCAATAACAGCCCTCATTTTTTAATGAAAGATGCACTTTACATTTTTTTTAAACTAATTGTTTGTGTTTAATAATTGACATTTCTGTTCAGAGTTATTGTCATTGCATTTAATTTATTTTGAATTTTTATGTGAAACATTTTATATACGATTTATGCTACATGAAGGCCAAAGTATAGAGAAACCTTCCTTACTCTCATGCATTAAAAGTACATAAGCTTTTCCTTTTCTTTATTGAGCATAATATTCCATGTGCTTTTGAGAGTTTTAATCAGGCTTTCAGTTCTATAATAGCCTTTATTTTTGAATGCACATTATTTTACCTGAATTATTGTTTAATACATTGAAATATCTTATTTGAAATGTCAAAACATTTAATTTAAATTCTTTTGAAGGAGAAATTGTTCTCCTCCACATGAAGTTATTTGAAGTTAGAACTGTTATGTTAACAATGGAACATTATTAAATCCATATTTGCTTACTATATTTTGCAAATTTACCCCAATGTTTGGACCGTAACTTTAACTACAGGCTATGGACTACCTACACGTACAGTGAAATAATTATCGGTAACGGTATCCGCCATGTGAAGCATGTAATTATCGGTTATCGGTGTCGGACGGAAAAATCCATAAGTTGCATCCCTAATATGAACTGTTTACCACACAAATGAAAAAAGTAGTAGACTTTTCACATTAAGCTGCTAATAGAGTTGGTCCAGAGCCTGTGCCAGCAGGTGTTGGCACGGTTTGTGCAGGAGGACACAAATGAGAAGTTCTTCCCTTTCCATGACCACTAGAGCAGAGCCCCCTACAATGTCACATCTGACTTATACCTAGAAGGGAAAGGTAAAACGCCTATTTAACCCAGAGTTCTTCAGAGCTGCACCAGTTTTCTCCTACCTGGTTCAACACTAAATTTGTCTGACAAATGAAGTGTCAGTACAGCGAAACTGGGGAGTCAGTTGTTGCCGTTTTTGTGAACACGTTTTTGTTGTGATCACTAGTAAAGGGATGTAAGAATAGTCACAACAATAATCTCAATGCAGAAAAAATGCCCCCTGCAACTACTTTTAATAGAGATGTGCTTTGAATTTTTTTTCTAACCAATGCAACATTTTATTTTAAACAAGGGACTAATTTTTACGGGTGCCAATAGCAGCAAAAACAAAAGGACATGAGGAGTCGCACATCATCACATACTTGCAGCTCCTATTATTAGAATAAAAATGAACAAATAAACTAAAAGGTCAACACAGTGTTTTTCATTAATTACTTTGTAACTACTGCAAAGTCATGGACAAATTGTTCCAATATGGAAATAAGTATGTCATTGATTACAAATTCAGAAGATATCACATTTTCAATCATGTCATGACAAATAAAAAGCAGAACATTATGACATTTTAGAAACAGGAACCAGCAAATGTGTGCCTTTTTGTGTCTGTTCACTTCTGAATCTGTTTTATTTTTTGACAGAAATTGACTGTATTGCTGTAACAACTTTGGCAGCAGTTGGACCAGAGCTGGCCCCACCACGGGACCTGATCATGATCACTTTGAACACCAATTATGCATTAAGCTGGGACTGGGACCAGAATCACACAGAGAGTCATGCTGTCACCTTTACCACACAATATGTTGGGTGAGTCTTACTCAAACATACACATCAGTGTGGAACTGTTGGACAGGTGAACCCAGGTGCAAACACACCGTTGATCGCGATCTACTGGTCGATCTCTCAGTCTTCACTGTCTATCCCCCAACTCTCTGGACTCACTGGCTGTCGTCGCGCCGCATTTCAGTTGTGTGTCGGTTGTTTGTTTAAAAAGTTTTTTTTATTGTGAAATATTTGCAAGAACAGAAGATGCACGGCTTCAAACTGTGTAGTACAGGTATTTATTTGAGTACAAGGGACTTCCTTCATACAAGGCAATAATCATATTTGTGGCCATATTCAAATCAAAGCCTATATGTAAAAACTTTGTGCTGCAGTAGGAGCTTCTCTGCAGAACATGATGTGGAACTGAGAAGCTACATATTGTGCATTGTAAATATGAATTGATATTAATTTGAATATTGTGCATTGAATAGAAAAAGTTGCACAACTGCCTCTCTTTGTGTATATTTAGTTCTTGTACATTCAGCCTTTAACGCAAGTTTAAAAAAATAATGAATATGACCATCCTAACTGGGTTTTTTTGGAAGATATCAGGGTGGTAGATCTCGGTTTACATTTGGAATTAAAAAGTGATCTTGGTCTCAAAAAGGTTGGTGTCCACTGCTGTACATCAAATACAAAGAAGAGAGACAGCAATTCTCAGCCAAGAAACAAGTTGGTTGTGACTAGCTTGATCTCAAATAATGTTGGCCGGTAATGCCAGTATCGTAGTTCTTCAAACCAAGAAAATGGTGTCACTGTACTCAGTGTTGTTATGGTTAAGTGTCTGAATGTGTGATAAAGTTCTGCTTAATAGTTTATAGCTGTATCATAAATATGATTTACTCTTTACTTGTTCATTACATCCAACATGAATGTAAGTAGATTAACTGTGATAAAAGCGCTTCACAACGACATTGGTACAGACAGTATCACATAAGCTAAGTTAATGTTTCCTTGTAGAAATGTTTTTGTAAAGCGGTTGGATAGACTCAATATTAAAAATTTAAAAAATACTTAATTTCACTGGATAATTTTTCAAATAACCGAGGAATTTTGGTCAAGTTTCCCTTTAGCATTTCACTTTAACTTGCTTCCAGTGGCTGCAACAACAACATGAGCTGCGAGTTGCTCTGCATCATATCAAGACTAATATTAGCTTTCGGAGCCATGAATAAATTAAGGAAGAATATTATATATATATGTTATGTGGAACTGTTGGACAGGTGAACCCAGGTGCAAACACAGACAGGGAAACAGGAGTAGGTGAAAGGTATTTATTGCCAGGCTGCAGTGTGGGGAGCCAAGAGCTTTAGGCTGAGGCAGGAATGATGGGGTTAAAGGTGAAAGGTCCAGACGGTTATTCGGAGAGCAGGGACCGGAGCTAGAACAGGAGGAGCTGGAGAAGGGAAATGGAGAATAGTATGAGGATCAGGTAACAAGGGCTAAATGCTATATAGCAAACACAAGTACCGATAAATGGCTTGAAGCGTAGCAACAGTAACTGGTATCAGAGACTATGATCTTGCAGCATGGAGCTGGTAAGGCTGAGTTTAGCTGGTGAGGCTCTGTTCTGACTCCGGTGCACCTGCAGGCAATCACCCACACAGAGAGAACAACTCAGGGAATGGTAGCAGGTTAGTAGTACCCAGAACAAGAGGTAGAGGGCATGGTAGAAGAAGTCTGAGGGGCAGATGTAATATATAATATATATATTATTTTGGTTATGATACAAGGTGTAAAGGGTTTGTATTTTGGGGGTATTCTTTTTTTTTTTTTTCATATTATCATATTAATTTGGCAGAGGGTAGGTCACATAGGATATGGGCTGGATTATAGTTATATAAAATGAGGCCAAACTGACACTTGTAATCAAAGTACAAATAATAATAACACAACTACCCACTCGGATCCTGAACATTGCTACCTAGGGGTAATAGAGCCTTATATATATCCGGTCTGTCCTTATATATAAATATATTAGATTTTCCTCTGGGTGATTATTTTTCCGCAAACAAGAGAAAGAGCTTCATGCACAGAGGAGACCATGTGACTCAGCCCTGGAACGTGATCAAGCCAACATCATTTCTGATTAGTGCAGACAGTCAGAACTATGGTGAGTCAAGGGTGCTGACACAACCATGGAGCCATGCACAGGTTCTCTATGTTCGCTTAGAGTGTTCATTTGGGTCTGTTCATACATGTTTGGACCGTAACAAAGCCCTGTCAGTAATTTGCTCCTCCCTGTGTGTCTATTAATAATGATTAAGCACTGCTTATGTTTCTCCCAATTTGTTCTAATAAAGGATGTCTACCTCAAAATGGCTAGTGTTTTAAGTTACCATAAGTGATGCCCGAATATGTGTTTGCTCATCTCCTCAGGAAGTATAAGCTGGAGTCCCAGAAGACGAGTCCAAACTGGTCCACGGCATGTGAGGCAAAGTCACGCAGGTCATGTGATCTTACAATGCGCGGCCTGAACTACCATGGCATTTATGTGCTTCGTGTTCGAGCCAATGCAAATGGGCATCACTCCAAATGGGTCCAATTGGAATTCTGCCCTGATAAAGATGGTAAGAGAGAAGGGATGAAATAAAGGCAAGTGAATGAAGAGGGGAATGAGAGAATGAAACACTTCCTCTAAATGTTTTGGCAGCTTACAGGAAAGAGTGTATGGCAGCATGTAACCTTAGATAGTACACCACAGACTATCAAAATTAAAAAAAACATTCTTTGTTAGACAGAGAAGATTGAACCACAAAGAGATGTTGATAGAGCCATGCACCACATTTCTTAAAACGGAGCCTTGGTGTGTTGTGATCAGTTTCAAAACACGCCAAACTATCAAAACAACAGTGTAGAGTTCAGTGGTAATCATGCAAGGAGTCTAGGTAAAGTCTGTTCACTCTGGGTGTTGAATAGTAACTCAGTAAAAGCACTGTAGTCAATGAATATTTTATATGCATTTAGCAAGTTAAGAGCATTGTCTTTTCTTTAGTTTAAATTGGTATTTTTCTTTATGGTATTCTACTTAATTGTATCTAGTATTGGAATTATTGAGAAACTTCATTGTGAATTTGTTTACTGATATCAATAATCAGTAGAAATTGAAAAACAGTGTGGTACCAGTTGTATTCTAAAGATATGGAAATCAGCCTACTTACTGCTATGGAGTATAGTTTTTATGTCTATTTTTCAATAACTCCCATGTGCGCTAGAACCCACCAGGGTTGCACCTGAAAGAATAAGGCTTAAACTCTCATACACACAATGGGAATACATTACACATAAATGACGATTGGAAATTGATTAATCTATCGAAATTACCAGTTAATTGTATAATTATCAGTTGTAATCAATGCTTATCACCCTACATTTCTGTGGTAAGAATTTATAAAAGAGGTACCATTTATTTATGTATTTATTTTAAATGAATAAATACTTTGTTTGTGCTTTGAGGAAAGAACACATCGGTATGACAAACCTTAATCTATTCACTCCTGGATCTCATCCTGTGTCTCAGCTGCTCTGGGCCCTCCTGCCAAAGTGGACCTTGCACCTGCTGGAAGTGACCTCGATGTTTTCATCTCTGAACCATTGACAAGCATCAACACCTCCATGAAGGAACTTTCAAAAATGTACTACCACATCCTCTACTGGGATCATCCTGAAGACTCAAAGGTAGGCAGCTCATCCATCTGACATACAACCATGTGAACAATAATCGTTCTTGTCTTTGTGGCCTCTGGCACATGCTAATACCACTATTTCATCATATTTCAAGTAATTTGTCTGCCTGATCGTACAAATTTTAATAATTATTGTAAAGGAAAATTAGGAATTACAAATTAAGAATTAACATTCACTTTGGTTCACACAACGCAGGATTTAAACTGACAGATTAACCACAAATGGAAAGCATGCATAAAATGTATGATAATGGAGAAACGTATAATTTAACTTCATTATATTTGTGTTTGCACAAACATCTATTACATCAGATTTTATTTGTGAGGATCTGAAATCAAAACTTAAGTTTGCCAGAACTCAATTAGTCTAATCTGCACGCTGTAGTTCTGTAAAACATATCAGAAGTAGGTGGGGAAAAAAAACACTTGTCTACATGTTTATTGAGAACTTAGTATCTTATATATCAACTCTGCATTTATCACAACCTAATATAGTTTTCTGTGTTTCTTGTTGACCCTCCATAAGGAGCAGATAGCAGACGGGACGATGTATTAAAACAAGGCCAATTATAAATCAAACAAATAGGGGATTATCTTTAATACAGACCTGGCTGCCTCAAATAACAGCATGTTAACTTCTTTACTTTAGGTAAAGAAAGGCCCTGTACACTGTTTAAGGAAGTACTTTAATAAAGTAAAGTTGGTTTATTGATTTTGATTTGTACGTAGCAGAGATGTTTCCTGTCTGTGCTTAGAGTACAACATGAGAAAGAGTGACTTGACTTCATGTCTGGTGCCATTATTTCCTGCTAGCTCCTTTCGCATTAAAGCATTTAGCAGGTCTGTCTTAAAACTGGTTTGACAAGGAGGAACCATATAATTACAGTGCATTCTAAAATAACCCATAACTTGCTCAGATCTGAAGAGTTGGTCAGATCATTTGCTTTAAGGACAGATTGCATGCAAAATATAATACAATGGAAGCTTCAGTCTCTAATTTAGGAGAAGATTGTTATTGAAATCCTCAAATTTAATCATTAATTGTGGGAAATTATTTTTTCAAAGCCAGTTTGTCAAGGAATGATAAAACAAAATTAGCATGGTGATGATTGGCTATAAATGGGTAGACTTTTCAGATCTGGGATCTGGATCTAAATGTAGGGCTAAATACAAATGTACCATCATCCCCATACCAACATACCCTATATGGGTTGCACAAGACTGCTTGTCTGCCATAAATGTTATTCCATGTGCCATGCATTCATTCTCCGATGTCAATACAGTATATTTGGCCATCAAATGAAGCCCTACCACCCTAGATAATTCAGTTCAATTAAATTAAATTTTGTTTGTATAGCTCCAAATCATGATATACATTATCTCAAGGCACATTACATAGAAGGTCAAGACCTTCAAATTTATAGAGAAGCCCAGCAGTTCCCACAATGAGCAAGCACTTTGGCGACTGTGGGGAGAAAAAACTCCTTCATTAACTGGAAGAAACCTCTAGCAGAACCAGACTGAGTGTGGGCAGCCATCTGCCTCGACCGGTTGGGGTGAGCAGGGAAAAATTAGGAGAAGAGGAGAGCTGGGTGGAAAAGAGGGGAGCGCGAGAGAGGAGAGAGAGACCAGGAACACTTGTGCACCATCAGGTTTCATCAGACTTGTGATTAGCTATGATGAAAACAATAAGAGTGTAAAGATGCTATTGATTATTGATGATAGCAGCAACAATTCATATAGTAAATAATTAATAATAGGTATTATTGTTAATAATATTAATTATAATAATTGCTTTCCTGCAGCTCTGGAGTCAGAGATACCTGCAAAGAGAGAAAAAGACTATGGGAGGAAAAGACGCATAAGTGAATGTGGTGGGGGGCGGTCTAGAACTATAGCAGTATAACTAAGGGATGGTTCATGACTCACCTGATCCAGCCCTAACTATAGATAGGCTTTATCAAAAAGGAAAGTTTTAAGTTTAACCTTAAATGTAGAGATGAGGCTCAAGGTAATTCGGACTGGCTACTGGTTTGTATGGCAGTACTATGAAAGCCATGTGGCCCACTCAGTAGATCAGACATCAAGACCTCTATGCCTTTTTGAACTAAACGCTTCCTATTATAGAACATAGGTTAAGTTACGCTCCGCCGCACTTATATATGCATACCGCCAGTTGATGTTATCAACCATCTAGACCTATAGCAGCATAACTAAGAGCAGGTCTAAGACGAGCCTGAACCAGCTCTAACTATACGCTTTATCAAAAAGGAAGGTTTTAAGCCTACTTTTAAACGTACAAATGGTGTCTGATTCCCGAACTGAAAGCGAGAGATCATTCCACAGGAGAGGGGCTTGATGGCTGAAAGCTCTGGCTCCTACTCTACTTTTAGAGACTTTAGGGACGACAAGTAAGCCTGAATTCTGGGATCGGAATGCTCTGGTAGGTTGATATGGTATTAACAGCTCTATAAGGTAAAATGGCGCCATATTATTAAGGGCCTTGAAGGTGAGGAGTAGAATTTAAAATTCTATTCTTGATTTAACCGGAAGCCAGTGTAGCAATGCTAATACTGGAGAAATGTGCTCTCTTTTCTTGGTTCTCGTCAGGACACGAGTTGCTGCAGAGTCTTTAACGACTTACTGCTGGAACCTGAAAATAATGAATTACAATAGTCCAGTCTGGATGTAACAAATTTCTAGGACAGGCCATCCTAGAAATTTGTTTTAAGTGAAAATTAAAGCACAAAACAGGATCGAAGATCACTCCCAAGTTCCTGACTGTATCATTGGAAGCAAGGGCAATGGCAGCTTTATCATTAGATAATGTTTCTCTAAGTTGTTTAGGGCCAAGTAATATAACCTCTGTTTTATCTGAGTTTAATAAGAGAAAATTGCGGGTCATCCAGGTTTTTATGTCCTTGAGACATGCTCGAAGTTAAGTTAATTGATTACCTTGTTCAGATTTTATTGACAAGTATAACTGGGTGTCATCCGCATAGCAGTTGAATTTACCGAGTGTGTCCTGATAATGTTTCCTAGCAGAAGCATATAAAATGAGAATAAAATTGGGCCGAGCACAGAGCCCTGTGGAACACCATGGTTAACTTTGGTGCGCACAGATGACTCATCATTAATTTGTACGAATTGGGAGCGATCAGAAAAATAAGATTTAAACCAGTTTAGGGCGGTTCCTTCAAATTACATGTTCTGGTCAAATATAACTCCAAGGTTCCTCAAAGTGGAGCTAGGGGCCACAATAATACCATCCAAGTTTACTTTCTGGTCAGACAGTGTTTCTCTGAGATGTTAAGGGCCAATTACAATAACCTCAGTTTTGTCTGAATTTAGAAGTAAGAAGTTTTGGGTCATCCAGGCAGTGATGTTCTTCAGAATATGGAATCAGCTCTATTGGCCATATATGTGTACACATACAAGGAATTTTACTACATTTTTTCCTTTTAACTACAATATACATTTAAAATCTAAAAATATATATATTAAAGTATACATATATGAACATGAAAAACACAGCAACAGTGTGAAGGAAATGAAGAAATAGTGCAATGGTTTATGCAGAGTGCAAATATGCTTCATTAAATATGGAAATATGTCACAGAATACTTTATATACATGAGGCAGGTGGAATATATATATAGATATTTTTTCCTGAAGACCTGACTGAATAGAGAATTTCAAGCTGCCTCGTCTCCTGACAAAATTCTAGTACACTGGAAACTGCTAGTGATCATGTTTTCCCCAGGCCAAATTAATGTCTATACATTTTTTCAATAAAACCATGTTGTTGGAATTGGAAATAATGCAATTTCAAAATAGGCTACTCAGTGTATGTGTACTATGTTGGCATTAAAACAAAGGCAGAAAGACTTTAACACAGTATACTTAAGCATTTGTTTAATTATCCTAAGTCATATCGTCTTAGCAATATTCAACAACATCAACGCATATCAAATGTTTTCTCTATTTTGTGCAGCCTTTTAAAAATGTGTTTCAAATTCGATTCAGCTTATCAAATTTAAACCTGGTATCAATCATCATCACCAGTGTCCACATTTAGATCTGTTAGGAATCTGATAGCACTTTCAAGCTCATGTTACTTATTGTTTGTGCTGCTCCAAAAAAAGATCAAGAAGAATAACAGAAGATGGTAGCCATAAGTGCTGCTCCATTATTAGGTTTTCTTGCTTTTCGCGTACCGACACCAACTCAGCTGACGTCTCTGACCCTCTACAGTTAAAATGTCTGTTTGTTTGAAATGACCTCAACAATATCACACCGCAACAAGCACTCACACACACAAACAGTTCGGTCGGGCACATCTGTAAACTGTAAAGACTGTTTTAAAACAACAGAATTTGTTGACTTAGGCAGGGCTCCAGACTAAGTTCTTACATTGGTGGATTTAGGTGCACCAGCACATACTTAAGGTGCACCTACAATATTATATTGCAATTATACCCTTTCAAAGAGCAATGAACTTTAAATTCTTAAGAATATTCAGTCCAACATTTGAATAACAAAATGTTTGAAAAATCCTAAATAAATAAAACACAAACAAAATAAACCACACACAACCAAAGTAATAAATACAATAATATAATATATGAATGTAAAGAGGGTGGGATGGTTATTATTTGGTCGGGCTTCTAGTTCATGTATTGCATTAGGTTAGTATGTCAGTGTTTCTTCTAGGAACTTGTATGTGTGTGTGTCTGCTGGTCTTTGTCACTCTTCACACACAAACCGACAATCACATTTATTTATTTATAATTAATCGATGATGTCACATCATGAATCCGGATGGTTCCTGTCACTAAACACTGATATACTAGCTATGCTTCATCGGTTGTGTGTGTTACTTGTGCACTAAATGTTGGTTCAGGGTTTCCCCCAGTGCTGTATAGGCCTGGCGGGCCGCCAGGCTTCCCCCCCCCCCCCCGCCAGGCTAAGCGTCGATTGTTTTTTTTATTTAAAAAAAAAATAAAAATCCGTCACTCGCGCACATCAACAACACTTCACTTCCTCATTGAGCCCCGATCAGAGACATGGACCCGATCCCAAAGCAACCATCCTATTGGTCCAAACAGTCACATGTCCCACCCAGACCCATTCACTGACCCTTGGACATCAGAACGCTCCTTCAACACAGTGTTTTACTGAACATACGTCACCTTCACTGACCGTCAGACATCAGAACGCTCCTTCAACACAGTGTTTTACTGAACATAAGTCAAAACCAAACATAAACATAAACCTAGTCCGTTACACTATTAGGCTGCAGCTATTTGGTTTTATTTATTTAAAAATAGGGTACTTCTTATTTCATACATTTTCCACAAATATGAGGAGGACTCAAATAGCCCTACAAAGTTCTGTGTTTAATTTATTTCAAAGTAGGCCGACACTTGCCTGTGTATTTTGTTTGTTTGTTATTTTGTTGCTTGTCTGTTTGAGTAGCTGGCTGAAAGCAAAGAAGTAGTAGGCTTACCTTTTATTGGTAACCAAACTGTTACGGTTCATTGTTTCTGAAATAAGAGGACTGACTGCTATGTTAATGCAGCACAAAACAAAATGTAAACAAAGGCTCAAATATAGTGCAAAACTGTAGGTTTAAACTAGCAACTCCAACGTGATAAAAATAAATAAAAAAGAGGGCTTATAAGTTAAGTCAGCAGTGCAACTCAAAAAGATATCAAAGTATCTATTTAACCCCTTTTCAAAATAAACAAGTTAGGTGTGCATATTAAACAAAGTGCAACATGTTTAGAGTATAAGAAACAATGGTGTCCAGCTCAAAATCCGACTCAACACCCCCCCCCCCCCCCCCCCCCCCCGCGGGTGCCTTCTAGCAGCCCTACCACCAGGCTTAGCAAGTTTTCTGGGGGAAACCCTGTGGTTTCATGTGTTTAAATAACACATACTCATAATAACATAACGTTGGTACTGTTCAGATCCTAATAACTTATTAGTGATTAGTGTTGGTGTTTATGTTAAAGTGTAAAATGAGCACAGGTCAGCAGGAGTATGGAGGGAGGACACCGAGTCAAGAGACTCTGATGAGATAAATTATATAAATTTCATAGAAATGATCAAAATCATCAATTCAGTACGTACAGGAGCGCCATTACTGGAACAAATACTGTGTAAAAGTGATCATTTTGGTTGATTTTCATCTACCAGAGGAATTTTTTATAATTTCTTTGACCTTATCTATATTCATCTTCCAGACATAACATCACAGATTCTAATGTTGTTGTGTCATGGCTAAATTCAATTAAAGAGTAATGTTTTATTAACCTGTCCCATGTGTCCCTCAGGCCTTAAGAACCCAGACGTTAAGCAGCGAGGCCAAACTGGTGACTTTGCCAGGCCTAAAGGCTTGGACGTTGTACTGTGTGAGCATCCAGTCATGCAACGACTTCTACAACAAGAGCAGTAGCTTCACTTCGCCCCAGTGTATGGAGACTGAAGGTAACTGAGCAACACACTCTCTAATAGACCCAGGGGGACTGAAATATTGAATCAATCTGTTGATATGAGTGATTAAGAATGTATGTCAAGGGTCACTGCTAGCCATTTGGGTGCCCTGTTTACTATTACTTTGACAAAACTTCAAACTGTCCATAATCACAGCATTTGTCAGGGGTAGACATATTTAAAAAAAATGGTGACAAAGGACACAAATGTTTCAGTGCGATATCAGGCTCACATGCATATTTAGCTTTACAATCAAATTTACAATTAACTTTGACCAGAGATACAACCAACTTTTCTGTAACTGGATTATAATGAAATGAGCCATTCATAACGCATGGAGGGACCCACAGCAAGCAGCTAGGGCATGCAGTAGGGAAAAGGGCTTGACTCAAATGTTTCAAAATGGTACAATAACAACCAGGTCATGTTGTTAACAACATCACACACCAGCCCAAGACGTGGGCTCGACAGCAGGATTCAGCTTATTCATCTGGTTTTTCCTCACTGCAGCGGTAAAACAGCATACTCCATTTGGGGAAAAGCGTGTAATCTGTTTTTTCCTTGAATGAACCTTTGTCCGTCTGCAGGCAGCAATCAGCTGATGTTGTGCAGCTGTATCCTGAATCCAGAAATGTATTTGGTGAATCAAAACACTTTGTTTATTCGATCCGTGATTGAGAGACAAAGGTCTACAGTTTGGCTTCAAATCTTGGGCAAAGTGTCCCGTTTTAGTAACCAAGTCAGCTCTTTATTATAGCAGATAAATCTGTAGTTTTACTAGTAGAGCAATATAATCTATGTAAAAGAAACATTTAAAAGAGTTCAGTTCTCTTATGGCCAAGGGGTAAAAGCTGTTTTTCAGTCTGTTTTTCCGTGTTTTTATTCACCTGAAGCGTCTGCCAGAGGGCAGCAGGCCAAACAGATGATGTCCAGGGTGGAAAGGGTCCTTCACTATGCTGGCCGCTCCGCTGTGCAGCATTGCAAATTTGTCCTGAGATCCAATCACTGAAACCACATTCAAAGGTAGTCTGGAAAGTATGTGGCCACATTCTTTTCATTGTGTGTCCTAGGCCACATTAGGGGTGGGGATTGGCAAAAATGTGACGATTCAATAGTATTGCGATATTTGTGCCACGATTCAATAGTATTGCGATTCTGCGATATATTGCGATACTGCAAGTATTGCGATTCGATTCTGCGATATATTGCGATTCATGTCCCCCATATTATTCAAAGGCATTACAAAAAATGAGGAAATGACAAATGTCACATTTAATTCTGTGAACAACATTGTCTTGTACACATTAACTGAAGTGCAAAAACTCAGAAAGGGTAGTGCAAAAACTTTGTCCTTGAACATTCAGGACACAGGACCTTTGTAATTATTTTCTGAATAGGAGACCTCTCACATGAACTTTGAGCTCCCAGCACATATCTTACAATTATTTAAATACAATACAGTAACATAAAGCAGACATAATAGAGTAACATAAACCTGAGAATAATCATATAAATAAGAGTAACCTAGAGCTTTAATCAAATTGAGAAAAATAAACAAATGTGTACTACTAGAGTCCAGTCCAGTTGGCTGCAAGGTCATGACCCAAAATGTTAAATTCATTTGGGAATATTGGCATTTTTGTTCAGAAAAAGGAGTTGGTCAACATGCTCATATGTAAAAGTGCTCCTCTGGGCCGTTACTATATCTCCTGCAGTGGAGAACATCCTTTCCGCATACACACTAGGTATCTTTTAATTTCTGAAACTCTCCTCGTCATGCTTTGCCAGCCAGGGGCTGTTACATATATAATTGTAAATAAAGTATTAAAAAAATTATTGCAATACTTTGTGCTACAGTATCGATATAATCGCGGGTGCAAAATATCGCGATACTGAACAGAATCGATTTTTCCCCCCACCACTAGGCCACATACTGTATGAAGGTCTCTTCTTCGTCTTCGAAGAAAATTGATAAAAAATGTCTTCATAGCAGAGCTCTAGAGTTATTCATTCAGTTGTTCTTAACTCCACTTGCTATCTTTCTCTCACCCAAAGCTACACATACATACGCACACACAAACATTGTCACTGGAGAAATCCGTAAACAACATAATTTGGTCTTCGTTGACACAAATGACATGCGTGATCCTTTGAACATAGAGCAGGGAAGTGAGAACTGTTGCAGCTTTGTTGTGGTTTCCTTTCATCTCCCCCCTTTCACTAACGATAATTGTGGTTTTTGATAGGACAGAAGTTTTTGATTGAATGTCATTAGAAAAACTGTAGAAACCCTGTTTGAGTGATTCACTGCTTGTGTTTCTGCACTTTAACAGGTAATACTCCATGGTGGCAGATCATCCTGTACTTCGTGGGCTCTCTGGTGATCTTCTTCCTTGTCATGCTGCTCATACTCTGCGGCCCCTTTTGGTGCTACAAAACACTCAAGGCAAAGTTGTACCCCTCCAACCAGTTGCCTCCACATTTCAAGGAAGTACGTAAGGGGTGACAGCATGCAATTGTCTGAATTATTTCAATGCTGCAGGGGTATACAACTTCAATATCAAGTGCCACAAAACATTTCCAAAGGGCGTGGCCCACAGGCCGCTGGTTTAATAGTCATGCATTACAGCTTTGGCTGAATGCATACAGGAGGCAAATCAAGTTTGTGTTCATAATTCTGATATTTAAGGTAAAATAACCTTTATATTCACAAAGTTTTGTTAGTAGTTCATAAAAGAACATAGGGCTAATATATAAATGTAGCAGCTCACCAAGTTTTTTTCCAGAGTGTCTCATCTCAGTCTCTCTTCTCTTTTCCTCCCCTTTGCCCCCCCTCCAGTATCTCTATGACTCTCGTAGTTCTGACATTCCTCGCCTCCTCACTCCGGGTTCAGAATCAGAGCTGCTGTGTGATAATGTGATTATTTGTGCTGAGCCAACAGCCCTGGAAATCCACATATTTCGTCCTGATGCCATGGCAGCTCCTCCATCAGACCTGAAGTCAGATACCAGGTTGATTTTAATCTATGCTACATCTGCTCACATTTTCCATTGATATTTACAACGTGTATTTGATAGGAATGTAGACATTTTATTCTGGTATTTGTATTGTTTAATTTCTTTACCAGTATTGCTGAAAACTAATACAACTTTAGAGAATAAACAACAAATGACTAAATATACGTTATCCTTGACGGTTCCAGTGGAAGACACAGTCGGCAGCAGCAGCAGCAGTGGAGACTCTGGAGTTTTATCTACTGGGGGAACCTCCAACCTGTCACAGCTCAACAGCAGTCAAACCTGCACAGGAACGGAAGACCTGGAGCAGGTAAAGATGCAGGAAATGACTCCAGGGCTCGAGACATAACTTCTGATAGCAGATGAGGGCATTGTAGACATGTGTGTCTGAAAATATGCATTGAAAAATATATTTGTTGCAAAGTAACATAAAGCAAGGATGATATTAAGGAAACTGGAGGTTTGTGGATAATGACAGTGTGGCTTTTTGTTCCTGTAAAATAAATTTCTAGAAAAAACAAGGTCACGAATGACTGACTCACACAAGGAAGAAAACTGTTGACCTATCACACACCATCTCACTTTCCAATAAGGAAGTGTGTTGTTAAACTAAAAAGAAAGTGTTTGTGTAGCTCTCTTTAAAATTGCTTTTGAAGATCCAGTTCCGTCAGTGACCTACATTTGGCACCAACCAGGAGTACTGTTAGTGCTCATCTTCAGCAGCCAATGTCTTAATCCTGATTTTATTCTGTGAGGGGTTGACATGTCGCTGAAATATGACTGTCTGAGGGATTTAGTGTATATTTGTTTCAGTCTGCATTAATAATGTTTTTGAGTGTAAAATCATGTTTTATCTGTCTTTCAATATCCAGTGCTTTAATAAGATATTAAAAGTAGCTGATTCGGTAACAAAGTTAATGGATGGGATGGATGACGTCAAAGCACTGTGCAGTAAAGTCAAGTAAAAAAAAAACACAATACAGCAATTGTGAACCAGGACTTAATAGTTCCATTGGTATTGGATAGTCCAAATAATCAAAAGGTAATTAATACATACCGGACATATTCTTAGAAAAACCTTTAACCAAAACGTTCTGCCTAAATTGGAAAAATATTTTCAGGGTATGGTTGACAGTTAGATATTTATTGGTGTGAAGTAAAAAAGGGGAAGACCAGAGGTAACCAGGCAGGTGTTCCTAAAATGCAATATGTGACATCCTTTTTACAGTAGTATATATAATTTAAAGAGACTTAGACCCAGTCTGATTTTGAACTGGGAATAATTAGCCTGATCCAAAATGTACTGGACAATTAATGATGCATCTCCATTTCCTCCCTCTGCTCCCGCCAATATACCCACTTGACAGTCTCAGCTGTCAATCATGATGTTTCACTCTGTTTTTATAGAACCAAATTACATATTAAAACCAAACTTACAGGAAAAATTAACATGCCTTGGTGTGATAAGACCTACTTATAATGACCGAAAACCATCTTTGAGAAAAATGGATTTCATGTGTACTCCTGTCTAGCGCGCACATATCCGGGCCAAGACTCCTGTTGTGTGACTACTACTAGTTTCTTTTATCACAAGTCAAATGCCAACAGAGATTTTGAGTCTGTTCATGCTCCCTCCAAACATGTAAACATTGAGTTTCTACATGTATCCATGTAAATATATTGTATGCCTTGGGCAGTGCTGGTCATTGTCAAAATGGTTCGGTTCATTTTGATAAAATGTCTCGTAATCACGGCAGTTATCAGTCCATCCATAAAAGATCCTCTAAATAGTAATGTTTCTAAAACATTATTTAAAGATAATTAGTTTGTATTTGGTGTGCTTGTGATGTGGATCTGAGAAAAGCTTAAACACAATGTAATTACATTTAATCTTCCATTTATGATTCTAATAGAATCTTGGTGCCATTTAAGTTTCTCTTGTTCTGAAAAGAGATTTTTTTTCTCATATTTGCATATAACTTAAATAAAATATTATTTCTACTTCTGCTGTTCTCATGTTGTGTGTATTTTTAGGTTTTGATGGAGAAACCTGGTTCAGTTAGTTATAAATGTTACCTTACTTGTTTTTCCAGATCACTTAATCCATGACTTTACATTCAACTAAGATCAAAAGAACCTTAGCAATTTTTTTGTGAAATAAGTTCATCGTTGTTGCTGAATTTCCTTTGCATTGTCTGAACATATATTTCTTTGTTGATATTGTGTCTAAGCCTCTTGTCAAGCTGTGTGTTGGTGAATCTACAGCAGCCATGTTAATGGACAATCAAAGATAATGAAATAAAACACCCCAATGCGAATCCTCTGTGACTAAATTAGTGACTTTTCTGCATGCTGATTCTCTCTCTCAGGCACGCACTTACACAAGACTGCAACAATGTTTAACCTCAGTAGGGCTGTAACTATTGACTCTTCTTTTTCAATTAATCTGTCGATAAATTTCCTGATTGCTAATTTAGTCTATAAAATGTCTGACGTTTTGGAAAATGCCCATCATTAGTAGATTATCAAAATACAGTTGTCGTTTTTGTGTGATTGATGAATCAATGAGTCATTGCACCTCTGTACCTGTCACATTTTTCATGGTGATTAAATATTTTTTTATAATGTCAGTTTTCCCATAGTCACATCCTTTAATTGTTGACTGTCTCCATGCCAGCTTTCTGTGTCATAACCAAATATACATGACTTTGATTGAATATTTAATTTGCGACACCCTAACTATACCAGATTGTGCCGTCAGACTTCGAAAAACTATTTTAGGAAATATTACAGCACTGGCTCAATTATCTCCCTCGATTTAAGCATGTATTTCCCCCCTTATCTTATTTAATCTCACATAAATTTAGCAGTGAAGTAGTATGTTTTTTTTGTATTTAGAACATAACAATTATATTTATTTATTTAAAAAAAAAAGACAAAGCAAGTGTCAGAACATAAATATATATGAGGGCAGAGGATGTCACACCTTGTTAAAGCCCTAAGAGACCAATTGTAATTTGTGAATATGTACTATACAAATAAAATTTGATTGATTGATATACTGCACTAGATACACAGTAAGGAATAAGTGGTGCTGTGCCTGATGCATTGGTCCTATCCATGTCTCACTCAGTGAACAAACGTATGGTGTGTCAATACCCTCCTATATGACCCTTACCATGCAGATGCCATGCTGTCAGCAATTGGCAAGGTTCCTTTGTTCCTGTTACAATTAGCTTGGCCGCAAATGTAATCATGGTCCGTAATAAGTTGCTCATACAGGTAACCTACAGTCTCTGTTAGAGGGTAAGTTCACATATCACCTACACTGAAATAGATTCTCTGTAGAGCCACTTTTGACAATAGGGATGATTCCAGCAAGTAGTTTTTATTTCACGTTAAAGGTTTGTCTTTTTTGCTCCTATCAGTTTCCTTGTCATGGACAGATCATGCTAAATTATTTTATATCAACTTTATATGCAGTGGTGTCTGTACATGGAGGACAGGAGGTGTTTTATATTTTTTTCAGGAGGAGCAGCTCAGTTGCTACTATAGTTGAGAGAGATATTGTCAGATAGCCAACAGACATGTGCACATACACTTGAGTGTTTGCTTATGTAACTTGCTAGAAACTATATGTTTGGATTGATTGCAGAACAGAGCGTTTTGCATATGGGATTCAGCTTTAAGTTTATTAGATCTACCCTCCAGAACAGTTGGTGGCGGTAAAGCTCCAAATCTGTCTCTCTCTCTCTCTCTCTCTCTCCCTCTCTATTAACGTAACTTCCCAAACGCTACCTTTAGGGAAGTGTCGCAGTAAAAAAGACATCTCTGCCAAAGTTATAGTACAACATATACATTATGTTTTCAGTAGAGACAACTTTGATTACTCACTGAAATGACGCAGGCGCGATGCTTCTCATGTTGCTCTGTATTCAAGCCGTCGTCCAAGGTAATTTCAGTGACCGCTTTCGTTGAAGCCTTTGTTATATATCTCGTCTTGTATTTTAAGTTTGACTATTTTAAATACACTTACATTTGTTATTTGGCCTCAATACCCTGCTTCTGTTACTTTTGTCTTTCAATCCCCTTTAGACTTCAAATATTGTATTGTCAATATCTCCATTAGGACATACTTCTTTACAGTGATAGCACTCTAGTAGTTCTGGTGGCTAGACTCTCATTTCACTTGCAGTGCACTTATTCTTGACTCATTATGGCCTTTTTTTAATTCCCCTCTGGATCAACAAAATATCTACCCACACAGATTGAGAGAGGCATGTTATTACGAAAAACAGCAGCTACAGGAACTTGAAGCTCACTCTTAGCTCCCTGGTTACTTTTCTTGTAAGAGACAGTGACTAATTAGTCTGACTGCCGGAATTGTTCTTTGAACAAATAACGCTTCAGTTTTTGAGTTAAGGCATGTAGTGGCAATGCTGTTAGAGCCATAAAAGCATTGCATTTACAAGATGGAACAACATTACACACTACATTTTATGTACATTCTGTTAGTAAAAGACCGTTGTAGACTGGACTGGAAAAATCAAACCTTTAATTGAAATGCATACAAAGAGATCTTCTTCCCATCAAATAACAGTATGATTCTCAGAAACAAAATTGGGCTTTTTATAATTCACTGGTTAATTCATTCCCATCAGTTCCAGTGGTGTCTGAGGCTACGCCGGTGTAACAGAGATAAGAATGCACTGTATTTATTTTTGTTTATAATTTGTAGTTGTGTGAATTTTATTATGTTATTTTATTTTGTTAACCCTTCCTGCGGAAGTGATGTCACTGTGTATCACTTTTTGTGCTCCCCGAGTGTGTTACTTCCTGTCAGTTCTTTTGTTCCCTCAGTTAAACTTTTCCTCACAGAGGGTAGGTGGCATGCAGAAAAGCTCCGCACTGTTTATAGTTTTCCTTAAAGAAATTACCGTTGTAAATTGTATATTGTATATATAGGTATCTTGTGTTGTTGTTTCGGATGTTTATATGTTTTGTAAATGTTGTTATTTATCATCCACGGAGATGTTTTTATTTTAATGCGGCCGCCATTTTGTTTTCGCCACGTGGATTTTGACAGGCTCTGATGTTAATGTATTTTATTTTGTAGACTGTTGTGTGGAGCTGCTAACTCACAGTGACATTCACTCCATATCTGCAGGTATGTGGGGTTTCTATTTTGGTTTAATGACTGTTTTTACAGTGGTTTGTTGTGTGTGGTTTTTGTGTGGAGAAGATAAAAAAAAAAAAAAGAGCAGTTCAACTTTTCCTCACAGAGGACTGTTGTGTGGAGCTGCTAACTCACAGTGACATTCACTCCATATCTGCAGGTCTGCAGGAGAATAAAGCAACAAATATCAAGTCCTGAGTTGCGTGTGTTTCATGTCTGTTACACCGGCACCACCCCAAAACATTCATGTTGATAAGTGGCTGCTGACATGGACTCCTGCCACTGAAGAGAGAGATGTCACCTACACTGTTCAGTACCGTAGGTGAGGATGTTCAATGTGCAATGATTTCATTTTGGCTGAGACTGAGGAATCTCGATAATGAATCTCTTAATGAAATGTCTGTAACATTTTTTGGTCAAAATACCACAAGGATCTTGAAGGGGGGGGGCTATGCCACGCAGACAGACTGTGAGGTCACAATCTGGTGTTTTCCCATTCGACTCACTCTAGCTTATAGTTTCTGACAGAGGAACCACAACAAATCGCGGGAGTTTTTTTTTTCAAGAGTTTTTGGGATGGTAGACACGCCAGATACCCAAATTAACGTGTAGAAGCACTACAAAAGTGGAATTTTCATAATATGTCCCCTTTAAATAAATTTGATTCAATCCAAATATGATGGGTGAAATAAGTTATCGCACTGACAGAATACCTCAACTGATTAAAGATGGTGATATTGGAATTTACTTTATCAAATTATTTTCCCCTTGCTTCCTAGAATGTTTTTTACCAATCGCACTTCCCTGCTGTGATTGTTCATCTGGGACAACAACTGTTTCCACCAGAAAGCAGGTCATTTTGATTGGCATGAATGGTAATGTTTAAAAAATTCATCTTTCATACAGTAATGCAATTTTAAATTGCTTGTGCATCTAAGTAAACACGTTTTGTCTTGGTTTTTCAGGCAGATACAATCTGTCCCTCCCACATGGTAGCTGCTCCTGTGGAAAGACTTGTGCAGTGGACATGGCTGATCTAGTCGAAAGTGGGTACTGGCCAGCCACAGTCAATTACCATCACAGTATCATTGTTTCTACATTGTCTGTTTTCCTAAAAGTCATACTAAATACAGAAACAATATGGTGTAGGTCCTTTCCATGAGCTCAAGAGACATGTGACATCTTAGCAGCTTGTATTTGGGTCATCTTAAAACATGCACCCGCCAGGTACTGCACACTGTAATCTTGAAAACCATGGTAGGGAAAATGCACTAGAATTAGTATGAATTCCAGGTAATCTTGAGTCACAAGGCTGGGGACACGTGACCTATGCGCTTCTCGCTCTTCGTGAAAACAGCCCTCCTCAGATTGTCCTGTTTTGAGTGCTCCGCCCCCCCCCCCCCCTCTTACTGCCCCGCCCCCCCTGTCACACCGTACACACTCCACCAGATCTGGGGGGGGGGGGGGGGCTATGCCATGCAGACAGACTGTGAGGTCACAATCTGCTGTTTTCCCATTTGACTCACTCTAGCTTATAGTTTCTGACATAGAGGAACTACAACAAATCGCGGGAGGGTTTTTTTTCAAGAGTTTTTGGGACTGTAGACACGCCAGATACCCAAATTAACGTGTAGAAGCACTACAAAAGTGGAATTTTCATAATATGTCCCCTTTAACACACAACCAGTGTCTTTGCTGGTTGTGCTGTACTATATTTCAGTTTAATATATGAAATGTGTCTTACAGCTGCAACAATAATTCAATCAAACAAAAAGTTGAGTGACACATCAATAAATGATACTGTCATTATCCAGGTTCTGGACTGATGTTAATGTGTTGTTTCTGTTCCCTATCCTCAGCTTTGACAACATTAGGTGCAGGCTGGTACATCTTCCCACACAGACATCTTTCCACTTTTGTAATGTCGGTATCACCAGAGATGAGAGTGAGCGTGGCTGTGTTATGCTCCGTGTGCATATCCTGAATAAATCAAACATTAATAAAATAAATGACACACAGAAAAAATAATTAATAGAATTGAATATCTGGCTCTGGTAACAAAAATCGCTCTTGAATAAATATATAACATTCAGCAGAGCATATATTTAACCAGCTCAATAAACTGGATGGGATGGTTATGATTTAGCTGAGCTTTTAGGTTTGCATTGTATAAGATCAGTCTTTCAGCATTTCGTCTGTGTAGGTGTGTGTATCCCTGTTACTTTCTGTCTGCTCCTCTTTGTCACTGCTTACACACAACCTGGCGATTACATTTATTTAGTTTTAGTTTAGTTTTTTTTTCATGAATCCGGATCGTTCTGGTCACTTGAAAACTGATTTCCAGTGTTTAGCAGGTGAAGTACGTTTCCAATGTGTCTCAATGCGTGACTCAAGAACTCTGGATCTTTTTAAACAAACACAAAGTAAACTGCAGTACTGTAATGTTTCTACTCTTTCTGCTTAATGGAAGCTTTACATTTAGTTGTGATTGAATGAGATTTCTCCACAAGTGATATATTGTGCACTCATGTCCATTATGTTTCTCAGCTACACATTGATGGTAGTTACAGGTTTGTAGACGTGTTTGTTACCAAACAGCAGTTGAAAAAAGCTTACACCCCTAACAGGGCTACCGCTCCCATCATGCACCCCACTTATGATCATCATCCTAAATACCATTCAAATTGATGAATTGGTGCATGATTGAGAAGCCTCAGAGACACTGTTATCGCAATACCGAAAGATGCATGACTATATACCATGAGTACTGGCATTAAGTTGAGATCATAACCAAGGAAATACAGTCGTTATACCAGAACAGCATGAGAAATATTCCCTCTGTCGACAGTCGTGAAATGCAGCAGCACCACGGCGCAGCCGTCCTGCCCCGCTACCGCACCCAGTTTGGCCTGGGTGTAAGAATGTTGCTTAGATCTTGCTTAGCAACCGACACTGCCTGTGGAATCGTGCTCTGGGTGCTTTCCCCCGGGCTTGGTGGGCCAGTGGAGCTGTCCATGGTCCCTGTGTTCCTGCCCCAGCTGTGTGAGGTCTGCCTCAGGCTGGAGAGCTATGCAGGCCACCTGCAAAATTTGCCCTGGTTTTGTGGTCCAGTAGCCGAGATGTACGCACTCTGGGTAGGCCAGTGGAGCTGTGCAGCGCCCCCTGGGTCCCTGCCATGTCTCTCTGTGCTCTGGCTGGGGCAGTTGAGCTGTGCAGGGCTCCCTGTGTTCCTGCCCTGGAATGAGATGCAGACGTGTGCGTATGTAGAGCATCCCTTAACAGCTAAAAACTCCTGTTATGTGGCGCAATATACACTTTCCTCTGCATAGTTAGTCAAGTTTTGTATCTTTCCTTCTGTTTTATGTGACCAGTTGTATAGTTCTGATTTTCTTGTTTTCATTTACATCTCATTTTAACAACAGCAGCAACATGGATAATTAAACGGTTTGTAAATGAGATTTTCTCAGAGAATTTGTACCCTCTTTTTTTCAAGGTGACTCTTGTAGCCCTGAGGTAAGACTGGTTGCACGGCCTGGCTCACTGACTGTGAATCTGAGCGGGAACCACAGCATGGTTTGGGATCATGCAGACCATGTAATACACAAGGTTTACTATGGCAAGGAAGGAGAGTCACTGCAGGTGAGACTCATCATCAACTTAGCAAGAATGCAGTATGCTGTTGCTTCTTTTCTATGTGTATGGGACTAACGTTACATTCACATCTGTAAAGTAATATTAAGTAAACATGCTATACTTATAGAAAAATATAAATGGAATACAAACTAATATATACAATAAACAGAATATATACAGTGTGAGAGTAAATACAGGACTCCAGAAGAGCTGTAGGCAAAGGCTTGTCTTCCTACACATTACACACACACACACACACATTATTATCAATATTATTATTATAGGCGTGTAACAATTAATGTGTCATTGTAATCCAAACATCTCTTCAGCAGAAGTATGAATATTGTACTTCTTCAGTGACCCTCCTAAAGCTGGAAGAGGGTCAACGTTACTGTAAGAAGGTGCAGTATATTCTCTACGATCAACCAGTTGGACTGGAAAGTTGCACCCGGTGTGAGGTCATCCCTGTTTCAAGTAAGACCATGTTACAGTTGATATGAATTGCTAATATGCAATTCCTGAATCTTCCTCAAAACAGTACACACAAACTCTCAAATTCAAGATACACTCACAAAACCTTTGACTGTCACACCGCGGTGAGGTTTGTCTTGTCTTGGGTTTTTTGTCTCGTAACTTCCTGATTTATTTTGAAATCCTAACTCTCCTCTCGTTTCAGGTCACTTGCCCTTCCTCATGTGTCACCGGTCTGATTGTCTCCCCTGATCCCGGATTGTTTCCGCCTGTTCCCTTCACCCTCATGTGCTTATAGTCTGCGTCTCCCCTTTGTCTTGTGCCAAAGTGTTTCGTCCTTGTCCGTGCACCTAAGCCCTTTTCCACAGTCATTGTCATTTTTGCCAAAGAGTTTTGCTACGCCACGTAAGTTGTTTTCTGTTTTCTCCTTGAGAGTGATTTTTCATTTGTTAAAGTTTTGTAGTTTAGCTTCGTTTTGTGTTGTTTGTAATCATGTTTTTCTTCCTCCCTTTTGGAGCAATTTATGTTTAGAGAGTTTTAGTTAGTTTGTTGAGCCTCTTGTTTAGGTGAGCCTTTTCTTTTGTACCGTTTCATAGTTGTTTGGTTTTCCTCCTTCGGGAGCGCTTTTGATTTCTTGCTCTAGCCTTTTGTTTGTCATCCTTCGGGAGCGATTTAGGTTTTAAACCTTTTTCTTTTTCTAGTGTGTGTTTTGAATTTATTAGGGAGTTTTTCTTTCCCCAAGTTATTCTTGCCAGGTCTTAGATATATTAAGTGAGTTTTTCATAGCCCAATCGTTTGTCACTCTTCATAGAGGATCTGAATTCAATAAAGTGTGCTGGTACGTGTAATCCTCTGCATCTGAGTCCTCATTTCAGTCCAGGCCTGACATTGACTTGAAAAATCAAGACCAAGCCAGCCAATACGTAAACACTACTTAGCAATCATTACACACTCATGAATAAATCAACAAAAATAAAAAACAACTATATGCACAATATGATTTTACAGAGAGCAATGTCAATCCTTCATTCTGCCATAGCATCATGCCTCTGGGCAGTGTCAGACCACAGGACTTCATCTATATCACAGGCAATCCCTCCCTTGCTAAGTGGGAAAAATCCTTATTCATGCTGAATCCTGCCATGAACCGATCCAGTTAGAATAGATCCTATAATCATCACATGCTGCATCCATTTTCCTGGGTATAGGGGTTCTGGTCATAGCACTTTCCACTGCCATGCTGAGAAAAAATCTTTTGGGGGGGCTTAGGGAGGGGGAGTATGGTGAAAACAAACATTAAGAAAACGCTGCTTATTGATACAGTAAACAGTTCACGTATTTTTTTACAACAATGAAAGCTCACGTGATCTCAAATGACAATATAAACAGGATGCTCCGCCTGCTCCTGACCTCTCTGCTAATATCTGAGCAAATCATCCCGTAGACCTTCAGGAATATTGATGACTTTTAGTCTTTTGTGGGCCTAAAGAAACATGATTGGACACGTGTGCATTCAATTTTAAGTGGTTGTAAATGGTAAATGGTTTTTTATTTATATAGCGCTTTTCTAGTCTTGATGACCACTCAATGCGCTTTACAGTAGTTTTTTTTTTACATTCACCCATTCACACACACATTCATACAGTGCATCTATTCGCAGCACTTTGTTATTCTATGGGGGGCCATTCAGGGTTCAGCATCTTACCCAAGGACACTTCGGCATGCAGATGCGTCAGACTGGGGATCGAACCGCCGACCTTTGCTGCCAGAATTTAGGTTGGCTATTAACACTGCAGTGCATGAGACCACTGGTGTGACCCCTGCAGTGTTAGCTCTCGAAACACACCCTCAAAGGCCCACTGGAGCGTCTCATACACAAATCCCCTACACTCACACACACAATTGCTTAGGGAGGTTGAAAGACATGTTGGGGTGTCCAAAGCCAGACAAGCCAGGTATTATAATGCAGGACGTAATGATGTACACTTTGCTGTTGTAGATCTCGTCTGGGTTAGGGCACACCCATTGTCTAAAGCCTCAGCTAAATTCTCTTCCAAATTTGGGGTGAATTGTTACACCCCCATACTTAAAAAATCTGGACTTGACCCCAACCTCCCCCAATAACTACCAGCCCATTTCCAACCTGCACTGTAATAAAAGTCCGTGAAATTAACAGTGAAGTGCTGTGAAATCGTCACATAAAAATATTGTAAATGGAAAAACAATGAAGCAGGGTTTAAATTACAGGAATATTTTTTTAAATACTGAACGTAACATAACTGTTAATTTTAAGGTAAAAATATGTTAAAATAATCATATTTCTTTGTAGAATTTACAGATTACTGTAGTTTCAACAAAGAAAAACTGTAATAGAAAAAGCAATACAATACAGTTAAAATTACAACATGACAGTGTTAAAAATGTTTTATACAGAATTAAACTGTATTAAATTTTACAAATTAATATGTTATACTTTACAGATAATAATATGTACAAATACAGCTAAATTATGATAATATGAGGGGTTTAAAAAAACAGGTGATGTGTCTGTTTAGAATCGAGTGGGCCTATAACAATATGTCAGTTTGGTCATAATAATAATAATAGTAATAATAGTAATGATAACTTTATTTGTGTAGCACTTATCTAAACAAGGTAACAGCTTGCTTCACACAAAAGTCCATGGCAAAAATGAATTTAAGTGCCAAATATTAACATAATAAGCTCAAGACCTTAAGTTTATAGAGAAACCCAATAGTTCCCACAATGAGCAAGCACTTAAGGATAAAAACTTTTCTTGTCATTATGGTAATTACTAGTGATTTTTATTTTGTCATTATAGGAAGTTAAGAGTTATTTCATATTTAGGTAGTGGACATGCAGTTTGGTCTTAATTTTTTCTGCACAGCCTTTTATCCCACACACATGCACAGACATGCACAGGCACACTCATGCAAGGGGACATTTAACCTCTGCTTTTAACCCATCTGGTGCCAGACACACTTCGGTAAAGTTAAGAGGCATGTAAACGGCTGTGTTTGAATTTCGAGATTCATTCTGATTGGACTAGAGCAGCCAGATCGGCGAACGTCACCGCTCGTGCCTGAATGCGCGCCCTCACTGTGCGCCCACTCCGCCACCGACCCCCTCTCTGCCCGGTCAGCTACCGCCTGGAGCTGAGTCTACCTGATCCAAGGACGGCGGGTGTTAGGTTCTGTAACTGGTAAGCCAACGTTCATCTTCTTCAAACTTGAAATACATGTGTTGTCACTTTATTACAAGCTTCTGCCTGGGACCGAGGCGATATTTGAGCGTCACGGTCCGACTGACCAGCAGTTAGTTACGCAGTTAGGTGGGTTTCATGCTTAGCGTCGAACTTTTTTAGTTCGTTGTTTCATGCTGTCGTGTGGGTTGTTGTACAGCGTCACCGGAGGAGGGAACACACTTCTAAAGCTAAGCTAAACAAATCGAGCGGTTTTGTTTCTTTGCTAAAAATGATTACCTGCCGTTTTTGCAGCAAAGCATTAGAGACGTTGAGGGGTTATGTGCTGCATTGTAGAGTGCATAGGAACGCACCCCGTTGTATTTTCAAATGTTTTGGCGCCGACTGCAAGCGGACATTCTGTACTTACGCAGCTTTCAAAGCTCATTTCTATCGGGTTCACAATGAACCGGCATCCTCTGTTACATCTAAAGCCGTTGTTACACATTTCAAATGTGCCATTCCGCTGTGTGAGCGCCAGGGCTGGCCATGGTAATGCTGGCGCCCTAGGCGGGATTTCAGAATGGCGCCCCCCCCAACATACACACGCAAATTGTCATGCATCCCTAATAACTTTTGGACTGTATACAGATGCACACACAGGCAGACAAAATTCTAAGCTATAAAAAATAATAAAAATATATAATAAAAAAATATAAAAACTCTGAAATCAGCTGTACTGACAGCATATCATGTCATGTCGACAAAAATAAACATTAATGATGTCCGCAATCGGGGTGATTCTTACCTCTATATTGTTCTTTCTTCTCCTCCCCTACTTTGCTGCGCTTTCTGAATCGTGCACCTGATAATTTAATCCTTTTTTGATTCATCTTCAACTCTTACCACAGTCTAACACGAACCCCCCACACACACAAGAGAGTATGTGCTTGTGTGTTTCTGTCTGTTTGGACACAACTGACAAATGTGTGGATTAAGCAGTGTTTGGCAAGTTACTGAAAATTAGTAATTAGTTACAGTTATTAGTCACTTCTTTTAAAAGTAATTGAATTACCCCACCAGTTACTGTATATCAAAAGTAATTAGTTATTAGGCAAAGTAACTTTTAAGTTACTTTTATGTCTGCTTATTAAATGTAATGAATATGAACAGTACTGAGCAGTCAAACACAATAAACATATTTATTTATTGTAATCAACAGGGCAACAGGCCCATTTGTGGGTCATTTGGTACCGGGCCGCACAGAAAGAATAAACATTTTACATGTTTTCTGTTTTATCTATTATCCGGTAATTTTTCAAGAAAAAACACAAAGTTGTTGCAGTCTATCTTTCTGTGGCAAATTTACCTGCTCATGTGCGATCCAATACTGATCACATGACACTTGTACTATTGTGTGGAGAGAATGACCTAAAAAAATGTGGAAATGCTAAGGTTTTCTCAGAGATGTTAGTGGAATTAAAAGATTTAGAGGAAAATGGAATAAAAATAGGGTGTGAAACCGTCAAAGGGGCTCTGTTTTGTATTGCTGGCGATAATTTGGGTTCACACAGCATTGGTGGGTTCGCTGAAAACTTTAGTCGTTCTGAGTACTTTTGCAGGTACTGTGAAATTACGCAAAGAATGTTTCATGGTGACGATCCAAATGTATGTGGTCCACAGCGCACCCCTGAAAGCTACAATTCTGCTGTTGATGATCTACAAGCTGGAGACAGTCAACACGTCAAAGGTATAAAGGCGAACTCTGTTTTCAATGTTCTGAAATCGTTTCATGTTTGCCAGCCTGATCTCCCACCTTGTTAAGGCCATGACATATTTGAGGGTGTCTTATCCTATGATGTTGCACTGTACTTAAAGTATTTCATTAAGAAAAAAAAATGGCTTACATATTTACTTTTGAACCGGCGCATCAAGCAGTTCAAGTATAAAGGATCTGATGCTCTCACAAAGCCATGTGCTGTCAACTCTGAGGTTGGCAAGCTTTCTGGTCAAGCCATTAAAAATTGGAATTTGTTAAGGTTGCTGCCAGTATTAATTGGTGACAAAGTGCAAAATCCAGAAGATGATGTCTGGCAGTTAACTCTCCAGTTTAAAGATATCGTTGATATGATTTGTGCGCAAAATATTTCATTGTCACAGGTAGCATATCTTGACATTGTAATCCAAGAATACTTAGAATCAAGAAAGTGTTTATTTCCTGAGAGTCGACTAAAACCAAAACACCATTTCATGCGTCACTATCCAGAACTAACTTTGAAATTTGGCCCCTTGATCAGAGTTTGGACGATGCGTTTTGAAAGTAAACACAGTTACAACATTGCAATGTCTGAACATTGACGACTTGGTTGATTTTTATCCGTTACCATCATACATTGTTAATGGGCACCAAGTCATTCCACTGAAATACAGTGTTTTGTCGAAATAAACACGATCTTGGCCACTGAGGTGGAGAAGCCATACTAAAAATTCACATGTAAAAATTATAAAATACTATTTGAAAAATATGAAATTGACAGCAGTTTTTCCTTCTGTTTGTACAAAAATAAAAAGTAAATCCTCACTCACATTATATCCTTAAAGTGGAGGTTCCTCTTATCTGTATATATGTACAGTATTACATGACTAAATGTGCTAATTACCTTTCTCTTCTTTCATTTGTAATCTGGAAAAACTATCGTCATTCTGCCTTGATTCCAGAAATGACTCACTTGGAACAAACATTTCTACACACTGCCATCACTGAGGTCTTGCCTGACCTTCCAGAGATGATAAAAGATATCCTGGAAGAGAAGTTAAATTCAATCGGGGTGGAGACATCTGATGATTTTCAGTTTATCGAGGAAGCCGATTTGCTGACAGCCTTGAGGCCAATTCAAGCCCGAAAAGTCCTTGCTGCTTGGAAGCTGAAATGTAAGTCCAGTATTGCATTACAATACAGGATGCAACCAGTTCCCAAAGTGGCCTGCATAAAAGATCATTCAGAAATATACAAACATTCACTTTGTGTTCCTTTTTTTGTGTGTGTTTTTTTTGCAGACCAGACTCCTGAAGCCAGCAGCTCATCTGATACTGCCTCACCAGGACCTCACGCATCCTTACAGTCTCTTTCACCCAGAAGTTCATCCTCAACCTCTTCCAACAGCTGCCAAAGCCCCGATATAGACTGGGTGGATACATTTATGATACCGTGGGATAAGTTCCCAGAGGAACTCATGCAGTCATTGGAGAGAGAAAAACGACCAAGTCCACCAATGAGGAGGGAGATGATCCGGATTGTGGTATGTGAGATGACACAAAAAAGATCTTGCCTTAGTAGAAGAAACACTACTCAAGTTGCCAAAAAGATGGTGGCAAAATATCCCAAATCTCTTCAAGACATAATACGAGGAGAGGTGATTGGGCCAGGGTATCACTCTCTTGTAAAGCAACTGCAAAACAGGATCGAGAATGTGAAGCGAAATACAATCCCAAAAGTGAGAAAAAGAAAGCAGCTCACTGAGGAGTCCGACACAGACGAAGTCCCTCCAGAACAGAGAGCAACAATCCAGGACACTTATGGTTGCGTTAACTGGAATTTAAAATTCCTGCCCCGTGGAGAGACTCATCAGAGCCAGCAGGAGAAGAAAGAAAAACTGAAGATCATGTCTCAACAAACTGATGCTAATTTAGAGGAGGTCAAACTTCTAATGAAGTTGACTTTCTACACACAGCGTGAACAAGTCAACCAGGGGAAAAATATACAATTCCTCCTGGAAGAGTGGCCGTTTTGGTTCGGCGAACTCGGCATGGCAGTCCACTTCGAAGAACTGACCGGACTTGGGCTCAAAGAAACTTTCACGCAGAATTTGGATCGGAAGGGAGAACTGCTCCTGAACTACATGAATACTGTTTGTTTGAAAAAGAGCCAAAAGTTCTTACAGGCTGTTACCAAGTCTAAAGTGATGAGGGGAGAGCTGAGTGGTTGCTCTGAAGACGTCAAAGAGATGCTGCTGCTTCTATTTTCCTACTTTGATGAGAAGCAAGACTCGATGCTCTGCCATGTGGAGGACACATGCCTGGCAGAGGAAGTACAGATGGACCAAGTTCCCCTGACTCCCACCATTGTTGTGTGTGGTAAGTTCACTATTTTTATTTTATTTAAATTTTGTATTTATCTATTCTTTCTTCCTTTTCTTTCTCCCTCTTTTCTGCCTATTGAATTATTTGTTTTCCCCCAACCTACACATGCCCTGTTTTCTATTTTCATGTTAAGCAATTTAACTGATAGTGATAATTTCAAAGCATATATGCTCAAATGGTTTTGTGATGTTTCAGGGAGACAAGTCTTGTTTTAATTTTGTATTGTGCATTTTGTTTTGTTTGTTAGGACGATCCTGTTATTCTTCAAGACGGTTCATGCTGAGTGTGGATCGAAACATTGTACACGACAACATCCCCTCCTTCATTTCTGCCCTGTGCATGATGTTTGGGAGCTACTATTGTTTCAACATCCATTACCCATCAGAGCTGGCATCCACCCTGGAGTTTCTTCAGAGATGTGTATTTTTGGATCCAACACTTTCACTTTATTCTTTATATTACTGCTGCAGTGACTTGATAAAAAATGTTGATTGATGTGAGGTGTTTTGGTGTAATTAATTATTAATATAGTCTTCTGTTTTTCTTCTATTTCCCAAGGTGTTTTTTCTCCATCAACCCGGAAAAGGGAACTAAAGTGGAGAAGACAAACAAGTCCTGTCTTCACATGAACCCCAGAGTCCTGACCTTGTTACAAGAACTTTCGGATCATGAGTGGCGGGATCTTTGAGTTTGTTTGAGTTTGTTTCATCTCAACTCTGTCTAGCCAGTTCCTCAAGCTTAAGAGTTAAAGTTTCAGACTGAATTCTTACAGTTTGTATGCAGTTGTTAGTGTATTTTATTTCACTTGCATTTCTTCACTTGCATACATACGGAAGAGGATTAGGGCCACTGTGGAAAAAACAAGTGAGTTCTGAGAAAAAAAGTCAGAATTCTGAGATTAAAGTCAGAATTCTGAATTTAAACTCAGAACTCACTTGTTTTTTCCACAGTGGCCCTAATCCTCTTCCGTACATACCTATACCTCAGTTGAAGAGCTTTTTTTTGAAGATATTATTACATGGAACATTTATTCATAGCCAATAACCCCTTCTTTCTTTCCATATTTTCTCATTCTGTTAATATAGTATGTGGAGAAATTACATATTTTTGCACTTTTGAGATTAATAAATCCTTGGAAAGGCAAGTTATTGTTTTGTTTAATTAAAACAAAAACATATTTTAGTACAGCAACACTTAAGGTATATCTAGCTTTGCTTTACAATTTGTAAATGCTTAATCTGTGTACACTGGGTTACATCTTTCAAATTTCTGGTCAAACATTTAAAAGAAGACAAGGCAGTGTAAATGACTTATAGAAGCTTTATATTTTTCAGAGCGCAATAATCATAACAGGTAGTGAAGAATACTTTTACAGTTTATGTTTCAGATGGATATATATGGGAGTCGTAGAACAGGATTTTTTGCCATAAAATCCTAATTTGTACATTTTACAGAAAATCTAATTGCAGTATTTAGATGTTGATTTTACTGTAAAGTCTTAAAATAAAATACTGAAAAATACAGTACATTATTTAAAAATTTGGAGTAAAATTTGTAGAGGAATTCAGTTAAATGACAGCCTTATAATGAAGAACTCACAGTTCTTTTAAGTGAAACTGAATGGGGCTCAATGTAAAGTAAGCGACAACTGCATGTAAATATTACGGAAGGAATTTGTTAAATAGCAGCGTGGTAATGCTAATTAAGCAGAAAAGGGCTGTAGGATTTACATGTTTAAAATGTATTTTTTTATTAAAATTGAACAGATTAAATTGTCAAAATTACAAGTAGTTCTTGTAAAGTTGTTTACATTTTTACTGTTAATTTTACAGAATTATTCTGGCAACCCAGCTGCCAACTTTTTTCCGTAAAAACGACGGGATTTTTCTAACAGTGTGCCCTTCCTGTCAATGAACTGGAGGAAGTCGTTCCCGTCTGTGATAAGGAAAACATGGCGGACATTCCTTGATTTTTCAGATAAAAATGTCATTTTGTAACTTTGTTTGGGAATTTAAATTGTTAAGCGTGTTGGTTTATCCTATAATATGAGAGAAGCCGATCCAAGATTTTGGTTCAATCAAATGTTTTATTTAAAGATACAATGAAGAGTTATTCATAGCTATGGACAATTATCACAGCCTATGCTAATTAAGTTAGCAGTAGGAAGATAATAATGGCCCCGAACAGCAGGGGTCGTGTATAATTATAACAGTAGATTTGATGTGATTGGTTATAACGACTGACGGGCGGCTGTGGCTGAGGGGTAGAGTGGTCGTCCTCCAACCTGAAGGTCGGCGGTTCGATCCCCAGTCTGAACCATCTGCATGCCGAAGTGTCCTTGGGCAAGATGCTGAACCCTGAACGGCCCCCCATAGAATAACAAAGTGCTGCAAGTAGATGCACTGTATGAATGTGTGTGTGAATGGGTGAATGTGAAACTGTACTGTGAAGCGCTTTGAGTGGTCTTCATCAGACTATAAATACAAATCCATTTACCATTTATGAATATTTGGAGGGGAGTCACCGCAAATCACTTTGGATCTTCCTTATTGGTCCAGCCGCAGTTCCACGCCTCTTGTCACCGAATCCAGGAAGTGACATAGCAGCAGCTCTCCGTCATGCTCCTACGCTACTCTGCCGGTTGCTAGGGCAACTCTATCTACCCTGACAGTCTGATGTTGTCTCGTAATTTAGCCTTGAGTAGAAAATGTCTTGCTCCAGCCATCTCGGCTGCTGCATATGAGCCATAACAAACTCTCTTGGACTCTCCTATCAGGACAGCTGTGAGACTGACCATCGTTGTGACTCCAACCTCGAGACTTATCAGACAGCTCTTGGAACTCTATGTGAGTTTAATGAATCTGAGGGAATAACGCTTTAATAGAAATGAGTAGTGAAACATTAATTCTTAATTTGTAGATTAAACCCTAGGAAGGAAAGGTTATTATTAAAATCATTTGTATGAATGCCTAATATATAGCTAAAACTACTTCTATCTTTATTGTTAAGAGTTCTTTCAGACACAACTTATAGTTAAAAGTTTGAAATTCCTAACAAAATGCATTCTGACAACATTTCTAAAGAATGCATATCGCTCTGTTCCCCGTGCAGCTTTGGGACTCTCCGATCACTGCCTGCTTCATCTCCTCCCAAGCTACAGGCAGAAACTAAAATCTGCTAAGCCTGTGGTGAAAACAGTGAGGAAATGGACCAAGGAGTCAAAGCTGGAGCTACAGGCCTGCTTTGACTGCACTGACTGGAGTGTTTTTGAGGCTGCATCTACATCACTGGACGAACTGACTGACACTGTGACGCCATATATCAGTTTTTGTGAAGGCATGTGCGTACCCACAAAAACGTACTGCATCTTTAATAACAATAAATCGTGGTTCACAGCAAATCTCAAGCGGCTTTGTCAAGCCAAAGAGGAGGCCTTCAGGAGTGGGGACAGGATCCTGTTCAACCAGGCCAGAAACACACTGACTAAGGAGATGGAGATGAAAAACGGTTTTCAGCTAACGACCCTGCATCAGTGTAGAGAGGCCTGCGGGACATCACCAACTACAGGAAAACCTCCCCCCACCCCACGGAGAACCCCAAACTGGCTGAGGATCTGAATGTTTTCTACTGCAGGTTCGTTGACCCCACATTCACACCTTTCACCCGCTCCAACCCAGACTTCACACAATCATCTGCTCCCCCTGTTATCACCTCCCCCCTGACTCCCCACCGGCACTGACGATCGTTGAAGAGGACTTCAGCTCGGCGTTTAACACCATCATCCCAGAAGTCCTCCTCACCAAACTCATCCAGCTCACTGTGCCTGTCTCCACCCGTCAGTGGATCAAAAACTTCCTGACAGACAGGAAGCAGCAGGTGAGGCTGGGTGAAATAACATCCAGCACCCGGTCAGTGAGCACTGGTGCACCTCAGGGAAGCATGCTCTCCCCACTGCTCTTCTCTCTCTACACGAACGACTGCACCTCAGGAGACCCATCTGTCAAAATCCTTAAATTTGCAGACGACACTTCAGTCATCGGCCTCATCAAGATTAATGATGAGTCTGCATCAACGATACAGTGTTGGCTGTGGAATCGTTCAGGTTGCTGGGATCCACAATCTCCCGGGACCTGAAGTGGGAAACCAACATAAATAAAATCATCAAAAAGGCCCAGCAGAGGTGGTTCTTCCTGCGCCAGCTGAGGAAGCTCAACTTGCCTCAGGAGCTGCTGATCCTGTTTTACACAGCTGTCATTGAGTCTGTTCTCTGCACATCACTAACTGTCTGGTTCGGATCGGCCACCGAATTGGATAAGAGCAGACTTCAACGGACAATCAGGACTGCAGAAAAGATCATCGGTGCCAACCTGCCCACCATCCAGGACCTGTACACCTCCAGAGTCAGGAAACGGGCAGGAAAGATAACTGCAGACCTCTCACATCCTGGACACAACCTGTTCCATCTCCTCCCCTCTGGGAGGTGCTACAGGTCTCTGTTCACCAAAACCTCCAGGCACAAAAACAGTTTCTTCCCTCTCGCTGTCTCACTTCTGAACAGCCAACCCACTGACACTGTGCAATAAACCTGGATCTTTATAATAAACACTGTACAGTTTCTCCCGGAATTATATTATATATAATATATATTATAACCATATTTAATTATGGTTATCTTATTTCACTTCACTGTATAACCGTAATTCACATACGTGTTATACCTGCACTTTTTTCTTAGACTGTCGCACTGTTTGTGTTTTGTATTGTTTTGGTGACTGTTCGTATTGTACTGTTTTGTTTTGTGATGAATATTTTGTGTAGCACACTGAGAGCCACTTTACAGAATCAAATTCCATGTTTGTGCAAACTTACTTGGCCAATAACATGATTCTGATTCTGATTCAGAGAAATTTCGGCTTATAAATACTGCCGCACCTGGGCTCTCCGGTCCATTCAGCTCAAAACTACTTGATGAACACGGACAACTTGGAAGACGACGATGCTATATTCCTCGCGGATGCGCTTTTGGATGAGTGTCAGGTAAGAAGTTTACTTTTGTGTTGTTTTTATTATTGTTACTGTCAGGGTTTGAATTAAAGGGCTGAGAGAGAGAGAGCGAATTTGGAGTCCGACGATAGAGGGAATGTAATTCATTTGGTAATGTTTTATTGTTTTGTCACAGTACTTCCCACGGTAGCCTTTGTTACCACGGTTGTGAATAAATGTTTGGTGAGACTAGTTCCGTTTAGCTCATCATTGAGGGACGCTACAATGTGAATTTCAACATAAACAAAAAATGCAGCGATATAAAAAAACCTGAATCGGCTCATAAAATAGTTTTACATGGTACTGTGTGTGGCCAGATGCGGGCAGCCACCCTGCCACTTGGAGCGCTATACCTGCGTGCGCCCTCCCCGCCAAGTGGGGCGCTAGCACCACTATGTAAGGAAACAGAGGACTCTTACTCGCCCTCTCCCTGGCCCTTTTGCCTCGTTTCTGGATTTTGGTTGTAGAGCGGGTTAGCGTGTCAGGTGTGCACATCGGCTTGGACATCTTATCCACTGCAGTTATTCCAAACTGACACCAGCGGGGTAAGTAACGTTGTTTGCTCTCCTCGCATTTACCGTGCTGTAGCTGACATTATTTAACCTTACAGCTAAACTACCAAACTCGGTTAATGCTGAGGAGATCCCCCCCTCTGGGCCACGGAGACGCAGCCTTGGCCTGACACGGTGGGTGAGGCCCTGCCCCCTCTCGACTACCAGCAGCCCCCTGTCTCAAGACGTTGAACCTGCTGTTCTGGCACCCCTGGAATTTGGGGCTTCTCTTCTGAAATTCTGGTTTTGTATTGTGTTTAATATTACAAGAATATCGCATGAACTCAGCTGCAGTGCAAGCGTTACGACCCCTGGTCTTCAGGAGCTACAGGTGGAGTGGGCGTCCGGGGGAATCAGAGCACACCGCGGCCGCGTGCTCTGCCCTTAAAAGGCCTGGCGAATCAGTCTCCCAGTCTCTTTTTTGACACTGCCTCTGGGACGACGTATCTCAGCGTTAGTGAATGATCAGGTAATGTGTGAGTGTCGTCTGACGTCACACACCAAGTCAGCTGGTGCGCCTCGTGTTTTGTGAACGAGCGGCGTAAAGTGGTTGTGGGGGAGATGTTCCGGTAAGTGAACTGACACTGTTGTGAGTTGGCTTGTTTCGATAAATCTCGGTGTTGCTGCTGTTCTGTCCCGGTTAGGCTGAAGGGCGGACTTCCTTTGGAGTTCGTTGGGGTTCGGTAGTGTGGTGTGAAAGTGGTTAGAGCAGTTGTCTCGGGAGCACGTCCGAGGCTGCAGGTGAAGTCGCCAGTTTGGTTGGTTCACCGGGTTTGTGGGATTCAGTGCATAAATACCCACCACAACTATCACCTGAAGACTAGGGGCGAGTTTTAGTCAGTTTCTGGTTAGGCAGTCAGCGGGACAACGCTTCAGTGACGTGTTGCTGTGAACGGCTTTAGGAGTGAGACTGCCGGTGCACAGAGTTAATTGTTCATATTCAGGCAGGTTAGCTGTGTTTTTCAGTCATGGCTACTGTGGATGAGTTTCTGAGTGCTCCATCAGAGGAGTTATTAAACCGCTGTTCGCAGGATCAATTAATTAAAATTGCTGATCATCACAAGATGGATGTTGGAGATACAAGTTTAAAGGAAAATGTCAGAAGTATACTCCGTGAAAATCTGGTTGAAATTGGAGTAATTAAGACGGAATTCACGGCCGTTGTTTCTCCAGAACCTGGTGCTGCTGCTCAGTCTGTCTCCGAGGCTGCGTTAACGTTTGAACAGCGTAAAGAACTGCTATTGTTACAGCGGGATGTGACTCATGGAGAAATTAAACGAATGGAACTGGAGGTTCGCAGACTGAGTTTGTCTCATGCTGGGGGCTAGGTCCCTGTTTCTCCTGCGCCGTCATGCGCTTTTGATGTGGCCGGTTGTCTGCGCCTCATTCCTCAGTTTGGTGAACGGGATGTGGACACGTTTTTCTCTCTCTTTGAGCGCGTAGCTGACAGTAGAGACTGGACGGATAATGAGGGAACATTATTGTTGCAGTGCGTGTTATCAGGTAAAGCTCAGGAGGCGTACTCCGCGCTGAGTAATGCTGATAGTAAGATCTACGAGATGGTTAAAGCTGCGGTGTTAAGAGCATATGAGCTGGTGCCTGAAGCATATTGCCAGCAATTCAGATCATGGGAGAAATCGGGTAAACAAACTCACATGGAGTTGGCAAGAAGCAAAGAGCCCGCTTCCTTATAAACCACAGAGGTCCCTGCGCTTTCAGCTGCAGTTTGATCTGAATAAAGCGTGTAATTATTGTAAAGGAAGAGGACATTGGAAAGACCAATGTCCTATCAAATCAGAGGCTGAAGGTGATTCTGGTCGCGGGCAGGTGAGGCCCATTGCACTGTCTGCTCCTGTCAGAACACTAAGTCCCAGATTACCGTGTGTTGATGATCCATGTGAACAATAGGGTTGGGTACCGAGAACCGGTTCCAATATGGAACCGGTTCCAATACAACCGGTACCTACCCGGACCGAAATGCAACGGAGATTTCGGTGCCTCATTTCCGTGCCTGAGCCAATTGAAGACTGAGGTCTCCGCTCGTCCCGCCTCCTCACACTTCCACTCCTTCCTTCACGGGAAGCGGCGCCTCCCGTCGGGCCCCCGCATGAGTCGACTGCGGCTGCCGGTGGACAGACTCTTATCTCCGCGCTTCCCGCGCCCCGCGTGCGTCAGGGCTCCTGTGCAGGTGGGGGGGGGGGGGGATCTCCTCGCGAGACCTCTCCCCGGCGCTGGCTGGCCCCCACCAGGCGCATGTCCTCCGTGGCGGTGCGCCGCGACCGGCTCCGGGTTGGCTTGGAAAGGCTCGGGCGGGAGAAACGAAGACCACGCCGAGAAAGGTTTCACAAAAGCGACCGCATTGTAGGGGGACGAAGGCGGGCCGAAGCCTGCCTGCGACAGCCCCAGCCGCAGAGACACGGGGGTCTCCGAGTGATGGAAAAGCGACCCTCAGTCTTCATTTGGCTCAGGCACCAAGTCAGAGTCACGAGTCAGAGTGTGTGTGTTTTGTATTTATTTTTATTTATTTAAGCAGTGGTGGAGGAAGTACTGAAGTTTAGTACTTAAGTAAAAGTACAAGTACCCAGGAAAATATATACTTAAGTAAAAGTACTACATCAACAATCCTACTTAAGTAAAAGTAAAAAGTACTTACTTTTAAATTTACTTTAAGTAATAAAAGTAAAAGTACTCACGCAATAGGTTGTCTCTCAATGTCTAGGCTGTGCCATTTTGATAACGAATGCAGATATAGCTACTGGTAATACTCATGCCTCTACAGATGTCACTACTAGTAATAATTATAAGCAACAACATTTGCAGGTATGGCCTGCCCCTTTAAGGAACGGGCCCAGAGAGTGACGTAGTGCACCTGGGTATTGTGGGAAAGGCGCAACTTGCGCAAGAAGTGTGTTAATACGAGAAGTGAACGACCACCTAGAGGCGATGAGAGTGTTGCTCCGGTGGACAGTCAATAAATAAAGTGGCGGCGTTAGATCTAAAGAAACGTCTCCTCCTCCTTCTTCACGGAGTGGTCCGGACGGCTGCTTACCGGCCACTGTGTGTGACTGTGTGTGTGTGCGTATGTGTGTGTGTGTCACCCAAATGCGTATGTGTGTGTGTGTGTGTCACCCAGATGCGGAGCTGACGAGTGGGCACCCTCCGTCGGCCCAGCGCTAAGCAGAGTAGCTGATGGTTAGATAGTGATCAACTACGAACTTTAACAGGAAGAGTGGAAATGTTTGTTGGCGTGTGTGTGGCTGCGTGTGCGCGTGTGTGACTGTGTGTGCGCGTGTGGAGCGCTGGCGGTCAGTGACGGAGCTGCTCCGTCACAGCAACATTTTGGCGAAACTGTGTTCATAAAATGTAACGAGTAACGATACATATTGTAGAAATGTAGCATAGTAAAAGTATAGATAATAGCTGCAAAATGTAACGGAGTAAAAGTAAAAAGTATGCACTATTATTTTTACTTAAGTAAAGTACAGATACGTAAAAATTTACTTAAGTACAGTAACAAAGTAAAAATACTTTGTTACATTCCACCACTGTATTTAAGTATAGTGTAAACTTTTGTTAACAGTTTTAAGTTAAAAAGGGTTTTGTATTTATTTATAATCTACTTTAAACAGTTAATATATTTGGCAATAAAAAAAGCCTGTCATAGTCAAGCATCGTTTTGTGCACTTTTTTGAAAAAAGTATCGGTTCAGGCACCTTTTAGGCACCGGTACCGTTTTAAAAGTATCAGTTAGGAACCGGTATCGGATAAAAACCAAACGATACCCATCCCTAGTGAACAAGTGAAGCCTTCAGTAGAGTTTACAAAAGAGAAATCCGATTTTTCTGCTTTTGTGTCTGGTGGTCAAGTGTCTTTAGTAGGCAGTAGTGTAAAGGTGAAAATCCTGAGAGATACTGGAGCTTTCAATGCATATATTCTGAGCTCTGTGCTGCCATTTTCTCAGCACACTGACACTGGAGATTGCATTCTGATGAAGGGAATGGGTTTGACTGTCTTCTCTGTTCCTCAGTATAAACTGACGCTAGACCAGGGGTGGGCAAACTTTTTGACTTGCGGGCCACAATGGGTTCTAAAATTTGACAGAGGGGCCGGGCCAGGAACAGATTGATTGAGTGTTTTTGTGAACTAATATAAATGACATGGAAAAATCATTACATGAAAGGATTTGGCCTTTACCAAGTAGCAACGCACTTATTTGCAATTTAAATTTTAAATTTAAATTTTTTTATAAATACACAACTTCGGCGGGCCGGATTAAAAAGCCCAACAGGCCGTATACGGCCCGCCGGCCATACTTTGCCCATGTCTGCACTAGACTCAAGTCTGGTGCAAGGTGATGTGAGCATGGGGGTGCGTCCTTATTTGCCTTTGGGGGGAGTACAGGTCATCTTAGGAAATTACCTGGCTGGCGGTCGAGTCTGGCCTGAGGTGCCAGTGGACACTCTCTCTTCCCGGGTTAGAAATTCTGAGTCCCCAACAACCCCTTCGGTGGTACTTCTATTGATAATACACCACTGTTCACACACATACACACACTTTAACGTGTGGTCAGATACACATACCATGTCCTTTGAGCATTAACTACACACACACACACACACACACACACACACACACAAGGCAGAGGCCCAACATCTGAGGGAGGTGAGGCAGATAACGAACAGACCTCCCTCCCTCACACACACACAGCGGACAGATTAGACTAGAGGTTTTCATGCCTTTCTCACAGTTTTCCATGAATCACTTCATTATATTAATTTCTGAAACGTCCTCTCTCCTGTGAGATCATCAGTCTTAGAATGCTTTGAGGCCAGAACACTATGACCTCTGGTAACCATAGCAATGGCGCGCACCTACAGCATCATCAACACGCGACGCCAGGAGAAGGACCCTACGCCAGGAGGGCAGGACTGCCTTGTGAAACAGCCAACGAGGCACTGCTGCGCGTACAAGAACCTCTGTCACGCCAAGTATATCAATATATGAGCTTTGTGCGCACTCTCTCTCTCTTACTGTGTAGGATCAGTGGACCATGCATGACCATTTGCTGGGCACCGCAGTTTCCTGACCTGGGACCTCTGAATAAACCTGCTTAATTTTAACTTGAGAACGATGCCTCCTGCCTTTGATTTCCACCCACAACACTTCCCACCTGTGCAGTGACACATTCCTGTTAAAAAAAGAAAGTCTGTATCTTTTGTGCCTGGTTTCCCCTTGCTTGTGTCTTGCAGTGACCTTGTTAAAGAGCAAAAAGCTGACCCAACACTTCAGGCTCTGTACAAGCAGCTTCTTCCGGATAATGGGGTGGAGAGTACAGGCCGTGGTTATTTTCTCCAAGACTGTTGGCTCGACCCAAAGGTGAAGGCCTGACCCCGTATCAGGGAAAGAAGAGGTGTTTCGTGTTAAAAAAATGCCCTAAATGCAAGAGGAAGTGGATGAGCGGTAACTCCTGGGCCAACATGGGGCAAGAGTGCAACAGTGCCACATCAACGTCCACCCTCATAAACAGCGACCTCTGGAGAAACTTGTACATGTAAAAGGAAATGAAAATACGGTGGCCGATGCCATGTCCCGAGCTATGACTGATTAAGTTAACTTGTGTTTTTACTCCCTGCAGGATCTCATTCTGTCCATTCCAGCTTTCATCTCTCTTAAATTGCTTCCTAGGTAACAAAGTTGCTGAGGGGAGGGAGTCAGGATGCTCAAGGGTGAGATGCCTTGAGGAGTTAACATTAAGATAGCTAATTATGTTTAATTATTAATTTGAAGTATACAGGTACTTTGTAATAACATTTTGGGGATCCAAGGGAGGACCCCCATCTTAAGGGAGGGGGTGTGACGACCCCTGGTCTTCAGGAGCTACAGGTGGAGTGGGCGTCTGGGGGAATCAGAGCACACCTCGGCAAGGTGTCCTTAAAAGGCCTGCAGATCCATCTCCCGGCCTCTTTTTTGACACTGCCTCTGGGACGAGGTGGTCTCTCCAAGAAGCTTCCCTCCATTTTGTTTTGTCTATGCTAGACTTGGTTGTTGGTGGTAGATTGTTCTGTTAATAAACAGTCTGTAAAACGCTACAGTTCACCCGTGTTGTCTCTTCCTTGTCACAGTCGCGAGCCAGGCTGTGACACAAGCATCTGAGTAGCTGATACAAGGACCAGAATAGAGACAGACATTATACTCCACGCTGCACCTTCACGGCGCGTGGAGAAAAACACGTCCAGGGGGACGCCCATATCTTATAGTTATCTTTTAAACCAGTTATATTGTGTTTTAGATAGGTTTGTATGCGTTATTTTGTTGTTTTGTTTGTTTGTTTACCTTGTTTTAAACCTTGACTTGTTTTTATCATCTTTTTGTCCTTGTCAGGTGCTGTGGCCCGGAGGCGGCGACCCAATTCCTGGTGGAGGGAGTTTCTTCACAACCCGTTTTGTTTGGTGTGCAGTGTCACGGGTGGTTTGTTTTATTAATCCCTTTCTCCCTTTTGTTTGGTTCTCGTCGCCGCGGTGTGTCACAACCCTGTCCAATAACTACATATTTTAACTCAAGTGTTTGGTTTGTGTTGTGTGTTTATTGTGTCTTGATTATATGCATTTTTGTTTATTAAAGTAGTTCCTTATTGATTTAAACACGTCTCTTACCCCAGTGATTCAAACGAACCAGTGCTGTTGCTCACACTACACCTAGAGCCGTGGCCAAAAGTTTTGAGAATTGCACAAATATACATTTTCACAAAGTCTGCCGACTCAGTTTTTAAAATGGCAATTTGCATATACTCAAGAATGTTATGAAGAGTGATCAGATGAATTGCAATTAATTGCAAAGTCCCTCTTTGCCACAAAAATGAACTTAATCCCCAAGAAAACATTTCCACTGCATTTCAGCCCTGCCACAGAAGGACCAGCTGACATCATGTCAGTGATTCTCTTGTTAATACAGGCGAGAGTGTTGATGGGGACAAGTCTGGAGAACGGTTTGGTCTTGGGAAGCACAGACCCTTCAAATGCTCCATCTACTAGTGGACAACAGATTGATACTGTGACAGTCAGAAACATAGGTAGTTTTTTCCTATTTGTTCATTTGAAATCATACTTTATTTTTCCTCAAGCAAGATATCAAATGTATTTCCATTCTTCTGCAGATGCCTTGGGAAGCACGGACCCTTCAAGTGCTCCATCTACTAGTGGACAACAGATGGATACTGGGACAGTCCAAAACATAGGTAGTTTTTTTTCTTCTTGTTTGTAATGAAGTGATACACTCTAGATATATTTACCCCTGCTTCACATCTGTTATTCTCCTAACCTCTACCCCTTAATTTTCCCCTGTCAAGACTCCCTCATCCAGGAAGTGCAAAACCTCTTGGGATCTCCTACTGCAGAACCCATCCCTTCACTGGAAGGATAGGCAAACATCCACCTTGGAAAAGTGGACTTTGTTAAGGCCTTTTATGGTTAATCAGATGTTATTATCTGAGAAGCCTAAAGAGGGACTTTGCCAGCACTGCAGACAAAAGACTGCAGTAGTGAGGTGTCATGATTGTCTACCAAGAACACTTTACTGCTTAACCTGTGATTTTGCCATACACAGGTCGATGGTGCCCCATTATAGAGCATCCATGGTAGAGGGGTTCTTCAGGCCACTGCTGCCATCAACATGCATCAAGGACGATGAGGGAGGAAAATCCTCCGACAATGAAAGAGGTATTTCTATGTTACAAAACAGACTTTTTTAAAGGGGACATATTATGCCCATTTCACCACAGTTGATATGGTTCCTTGGGTTCTTAATGAAATGTCTGTAACATTTTTTGGTCAAAATACCACAAGGATCATTTAAAACAGCAGCCTTTTTAACCTGTCTAAAACAGCCCTCCTCAGATTGTCCTGTTTTGAATGCTCCGCCCCCCCCCCCCCCTCTCTCTCACTGCCCCGCCCCCCCTGTCACAGCCCTGCCCCCTCTGTCACACCATACACACTCCACCAGATCTCCGCATCCGGGGGGGGGGGGGGGGGGCTATGCCACGCAGACAGACTGTGAGGTCACAATCTGGTGCTTTCCCATTCGACTCACTCTAGCTTATAGTTTCTGACAGAGGAACCACAACAAATCGCGGGAGGTTTTTTTTTCAAGAGTTTTTGGGATGGTAGACACGCCAGATACCCAAATTAACGTGTAGAAGCACTACAAAAGTGGAATTTTCATAATATGTCCCCTTTAAATAAATTTGATTCAATCCAAATATGATGGGTGAAATAAGTTATCGCACTGACAGAATACCTCAACTGATTAAAGATGGTGATATTGGAATTTACTTTATCAAATTATTTTCCCCTTGCTTCCTAGAATGTTTTTTACCATCTTCCCTGCTGTGATTGTTCATCTGGGACAACAACTGTTTCCACCAGAAAGCAGGTCATTTTGATTGGCATGAATGGTAATGTTTAAAAAATATATCTTTCATACAGTAATGCAATTTTAAATTGCTTGTGCATCTAAGTAAACACGTTTTGTCTCGGTTTTTCAGGCAGATACAATCTGTCCCTCCCACATGGTAGCTGCTCCTGTGGAAAGACTTGTGCAGTGGACATTGCTGATCTAGTCGAAAGTGGGTACTGGCCAGCCACAGTCAATTACCATCACAGTATCATTGTTTCTACATTGTCTGTTTTCCTAAAAGTCATACTAAATACAGAAACAATATGGTGTAGGTCCTTTCCATGAGCTCAAGAGACATGTGACATCTTAGCAGCTTGTATTTGGGTCATCTTAAAACATGCACCCGCCAGGTACTGCACACTGTAATCTTGAAAACCATGGTGAAGGGAAAATGCACTAGAATTAGTATGAATTCCAGGTAATCTTGAGTCAGGAGGCTGGGGACATGTGACCTATGTGCTTCTCGCTCTTCGTGAAAACAAAAAACATGGCCGACATTCATCTAACCCTAATATGAAAATACTTATGAACTCTGCACCACGGTGATTCAGTGGGGTGGCAGCCGCAGGAAGATGTTCCTGAACCTGCTGGTCTGGGAACGGAGGACTCTGGAACGCCTCCCAGAGGGGTGGAGGGCATACAGTGTGAAACTCGGTTGTGATAAATTGGGTTCTTAATGAACTAAGGACTCTCTAACTTGGTCCAAAGTGAAACATATTATTGTGTATAAAGCAAACATACATATTTTGACCATATTTGGCCATTTAATACTACTTTGTAGTGAATGTGACTTACATAATTAACCCTTGTTCTCAGTGTAGTTCTATACACTGTTGTTTCATGCAGTTATTTAATTAATGTGTCAGGCATAAGTATGACTGTGCCGGGATCGTGGTCCCGTTAAATATGCTTGCTGGGTAACGTGATGACGTTGAGCCCAATGCTTGCTGGGTAACGTAGCGCCAATTTGTATTCATTGTTTTGATCTGCAGAAATAAACGGGACACACACTTGTGTGCCCAACTTGAGGAATTGCCTTTTGTGTTTAAATGTGATTTTCACACTGGTGACCCCGACGTTTGTTTGCTTGACGTATTCACAAACACGACTCGACCACGAACGCTGTTACCCTCAAACTCCCCGAATTCTGGGAATCATCAGCGTCGGCATGGTTTGCCCAGACTGAAGCGCAGTTCGCATTGCGGGAGATAACCGCTGATACAACACGGTACCACTACTTTGTGTCAGCTCTCGGAAACTCAACAGCGTCCCGAGTGGTGAGTCTCCTTAAACACCCTCCAGCTACGGAGAAGTATGCAGCGCTCAAAGCCCGCCTGTTAAAGACTTTTACCATTTACTGGCTGGTTTTCCAGCACTCACTCAGCCCACTTTCTCCACGTCTGCCATGAAGCATGGTGTGGAGCACCAAATCGCCACTACTGGTTCACCCGTCTACGCCCGTGCTCAGCGCCTCGACCCGACCAAGCTTGCCGTTGCTAAGGCTGAGTTTTCCAACATGGAACCCCTTAGAATAGTCCGCCGATCCGACAGCCCGTGGGCGTCACCCCTTCACATCGTCCCCAAACCTGGTGCCAGCTGGCGCCCATGTGGCGACTACCGGCGGCTAAATGAGGCAACGACACCTGACCGATACCCAGTCTCGAACATACAGGATTTTTCAGCACACCTGGCCGGTATGGTGATTTCTTTCTAAGGTAGACCTCGTCCGGGGCTATCATCACCTATGCACTCACTGGACATTCCAAAAACAGCGGTGATTACGCCGTTCGGTCTTTCGAGTTATTAAGGATGCCGTTCGGACTTAAAAACTCAGACCAATCTTTTCAACGCCTCATGGACTCTATTTTAGGTGACCTGCCATTTGTTTTTGTGTATTTGGACGACATTCTGGTATCAGCACGTCCAAATCTCAACACCTGTCGCACCTCCGAACGCTTTTCGAGCGGCTCAACCAACATGGCCTGATTGTCAACCCTGCCAAGTGCCAGTTTGGTCTCTCCACCATTGATTTCCTGGGACACAGAGTCACCAAGGACGGCGCAGCCCCTCTCCCATCAAAGGTCACACGTTTTCCACGCCCGCTCACCGTGAAAGCCCTGCAGGAATTCCTCGGCATGGTGAACTTTTATCATCGTTTCATCCCTCGAGCCGCTCAGCTCATGCAGCCCCTGCACGAGGCCTTGAAAGGTAAGCCCACGCATGTTGTGGACTGGACTGAGGGCAGGGACAAGGCTTTTGCTGACACTAAGGCAGCCCTTGCGCACGCCACTATGCTGGCACAGCCAAAGCCTCCATCGCCATCACCTCGGACGCCTCGGACTACGCTGTCGGAGCCGTCTACGAGCAGTTGGTAGGCGGGGCCTGGCAGACGCTTGCCTTCTTCAGCCGCCAACTGCGCGCCAACGAGTGGAAGTACAGTACTTTCGACCGGGAACTGCTGGATCTCTACCTCGCCATCAGACACTTTCGTTTCCTGCTGGAAGGTCGACACTTCACCGCTTTTGACACCTCAAGCCGCTGATTTTCGCCATGGCCAAGGTGGGCTGCCAGCAACGTCATCTGTCCTACATCTCCAAGTTCACCACGGATTTACAGCACGTGGCCGGTAAGGACAACCAGCTGATGGACTGCCTGTCACGGGCTGTGGCAAGGGAAGTCCATCTTGGTCTGGATTACAACCGCATGGCAGCAGACCAGACCACAGACCTAGACATGCACATCCTGAGGACCTCGACTACAGGTTTGAAGATGAAGGACGTTGTTTTTGGTGAGGCTGACACCACGCTCCTGTTTGACGTCTCCACAGGCAGTCCTCGGCCGATCGTTGCAGGGAAGTGCGATTGGTAAAACTGATCATGTCAAGGTGGATCTGGTTGGCCCTCTGCCCTCCTCTCATGGTTTCACCTAACTGTTGACCAGGACCACCCGTTGGCTTGAGGCTGTGCCACTGACAACGTTGACATCCGTCATGATGACACGGGCATTTATCGGCACCTGGGTTGCCTGTTTCGGCACCCCTTCAGACATATCCTCTGACCGGGGCGCGCAGTTCACATCTGAGCTGTGGAACGCGGTTGCCCAGAGCCTCGGAGTGAAACTCCACCGCACGACTGCATATCACCCGCAGGCTAACGGACTCTGTGAGCGGTTTCATAGGTCGATGAAGGCTTCCCTTCGTGCTGGCCTCAAAGACTGCAACTGGGTCGACAAGCTCCCGTGGGTGATGCTGGGCATCAGGACTGCGCCAAAGGAAGACCTGCAATTCTCATCCGCGGAGCTTGTCTATGACCAGCCTCTGCGAGTTCCAGGGGATTTTGTTCCTACCTCCACCATTCCTTGGTCTGCGGCTCTCCAGCGGGCCACGCTACTGGACAATGCGAGGCTTTTCGCACCTGTCCCTACTTCCAGGCACGGCCTCCCTCAGTCGCACATCCCCACTGGGCTTCAGACGGCTGAATATGTTTTTATTCACCACAACGCTCACAGGGGACCACTACGCCCGCCCTACGAGGGCCCATTCTGTTTTTTGGAGACGGGAGACAAACATTTTGTTGTGGACATGGGCGGTAAACCGGAGCGACTCTCCATTGACCGCCTCAAACCAGCTTATTTGGACGTGGCTAGGCCCATTGAAGTGGCCCAGCCCCAACGACGCGGGCGTCCTCCAGCTCTGCACCCACCCCCTGCTCAACTTCCTCCCAAACCTCCCACACTCCATGCCCCACACCCGTGTCATGGCGGGAACCTGCCACGGTAGTGTCTCGACCCCCTGTAAAACACAGCCGTTCCGGCCAGTTAATATGACCACCTCTCCATTGACATTTTTCTTGTATGGTGAATTCTGGGGGGAAGTGTGTAGTGAATGTGACTTACATAATTCACCCTTGTTCTTAGTGTAGTTCTATACACTGTTGTTTCATGCAGTTATTTAATTAATGTGTCAGGCATAAGTATGACTGAGCCGGGATCGTGGTCCCGTTAAATATGCTTTCTGGGTAACGTGATGACGTTGAGCCCAATGCTTGCTGGGTAACATAGCGCCATTTTGTATTCATTGTTTTGATCTGCAGAAGTTTAGGGACACACACTTGTGTGCCCAACTTGAGGAATTGCCTTTTGTGTTTAAATGCGATTTCCACAACTTAACACATATTTTACAGATTTGATCCAGCTTGGACCTCAAAGGGGTCTGAGAACGTACACCTGAGATGGCCTGTGCTTGGAGCAAAATGAAATTTAAACTTTGTCGTAGGACAAAAGCAAAGACATCATCGTAAAAAGGCTTTGAATTTGGGAGTAACATTATTTCAATGAAAAAATTGTGGATGGCTCCTGCTCCTCAGGGATGACCTTTGAACCTTGCACCTGAGTCAGTTTTGATGAATTACAGGATGGAAACTAAATATGCAACAGATATGGTATGACCTGTTTTTGAAAGGTCTTGAACTCCACTACAATAACCCAATGCAAACCTATGGGGGGCGCCACTGAGTAGGGCAAAAACCTTGAAAAAATTAGAATTTACCGTTTTATTAGTAATAAAAACTAAATCAGACTAAACTGGTGTTTTTCTCACACCAAAAAAACATTAAAAAGCATGCAAGTGTAACAGATGCAGACGGACTCAGGACTTGGTTTTTTAAGGTCTTTATTCACCCTGCAGAAATCAACATAGGTTTGCTGTAAAAACCTCCTTTTTCTCTGTTCCAAAGTTTCAGTGATGAAAAACTACACTCACTCTTCTTTCAGTATAAAAGAACACATTATACATACCCTTATCCATTACATAAAAACTAAGCACAACAGCAACACATTGTGGGGCAAACAAACATCAAATCAAAAAGGACAACCACATACCTGCAGAAATCAAGATAGGTTTGCAGTAAAAACTTCCTTTTTCTCCTTTCCAAAGTCTACAAAATAGAACACATCCACATCAAAGGCTGCCGACAGCTTTGGCGCAAAAACAAAGCAGAGCTTTTCCACAGGTGACTTACCTCAGTGATGAAAAACTACACTGAGGGAAGGAGGAGCCGACAGGAAGGAACAAACTTTTGGGGAACACAAAAAGTGGTACACAGCAACATCACTTCCGCAGGCAGAGTTAACATAATAAAATTCACAAATACAAATTATAAATAAAAATAAATAAAGTACATTTTTAACTCCGTTACACAAGGTTCCCTGTGAAAACACATGAGAACTACAAAAGGTGGAAACAACACACACACACACGTACGGGAACTCCATTCGAATTTGTAGTTCATTGTATCGTTCTTCCGGGTTGAGATTAGGGCTGGGAAAATAGGGTTTAGAAATCATATTAGCGGTTGGTTTTTTAACCATGAATGAAAATATTGTAACTGAAACACATATCTCGCCATATATATCATCAAAACGCATTTTTATTAAGAAACATTGCTAAAATATAGCGTTTTTTCACCAATAATTGTCACAGCTCTCTGTGCCTCCAGTGCCCCTCCTCCTCTCTTCCCTTTTCCTCAGGTGCAGCGCATCTCGTTAGATGACCCAGCTCACCAGGCGCACCTGCTCCAATCAACCTCTGGCTATATCTGCCCTGGCTGTGCTGCGAGTCATCGCCAGTTCGTCCTTGTCACTACCCTGGTAGATATGCGACCTCGGTCTCCTCATCTGATTTCTCCTGTGCGAACCTCTGGTAACTCTCGTGTTTGTCTCCTGTCCTCCAGCCACCCAGTCATCCTGCGCACCTGTCTCTCCTTCCCGCTGAAGAACTCCTGGAGCCATCAGCTACCCCGTCATCCTGCGCACCTGCATCTCCTCTCCGCTGAAAAGCTCCCGGAGCCATCAGAGCCCCGGCTATCTCCTTTGACCCAGTCTAAATAAACATCATTGAACGCACCACCACCGTGCTCTTTGTTTGACTCTGCTCTGGGGTCCCTCCCCCCGACCTGTATCGTAAAAGAACGAACTTGCCAAAGAACCATGGACCCCGCAGAATCAAGGGAACTCCGCTACGCCATTGCTATGCAGGGGAACCTGCTTGGACAACACGACCAGACACTCCAAGGACTGGTAAACTCCGTGAACGCCGTGGGATCCATGCTGACGCAGCTCCACGAGCGTCTTGGCCCCTCCCCCGGTGTTTCCTCGGGGGAACCGTCAGCCCCGACACCGTCTAACCCTCCTGTGGCTCCTACCCGTGATTCCCACATTCCCTCACCTGAACGCTACTCTTGTGAGTTGGGGTCTTGTCGGCGCCTTTTGCTCCAATGCTCGCTCGTGTTTGATCATCAGCTCCGAATGTATGATAGTGACCGTGTTAAGATAGCTTTTGTTGTGAGTCTCCTCTTGGGTCGGGCTGCGCAGTGGGCCACGGCACTGTGGGAGAGAGACTCACAATTCAATTTTTCATTTGACCAGTTTCAAGCTGAGATGAAAAAGGTTTTTGACCACCCAGTTCGGGGCAAGGAGGCAGCCAATTGCTTACTTTCGCTCCGACAGGGGACACGCTCAGTGGCAGATACGCTGTTGAGTTCTGCATTCTCGCTGCGGAGAGCAGCTGGGATTCTCTGGCGCTGCAGAGCATTTTCTCTCACGGTCTAGGAGTTAATATTAAAGATGAGCTAGCGGCAAAGAATGACTCTGAATCCCTAGATGATTTGATTTATGCGCTAGCCATCAGATTAGATAATCGCCTTAGGGAGAGAAAACGTGAGCGAGCAGGACGTCAGCAGACCCCAGTTTCACTTCACCACACCTCATTCCATCCCCCTCCATCATATGCTGCACCCAGCTCCGCCTCCAGGGAGTCCACTGAGGAGCCCATGCAGGTTGGGAGGGCCTGGCTCACAACCATCGAGAGGGAGCGGCGTTTTCAGGAACGGCTCTGCCTTTATTGTGGTCAGCCCGCTCACACTCTTTCCTCCTGTCCCCACCGGTCAAAAGATGGGGCTCATTAGGCAAAGGAGGAATCCTGGTGAGCCACACTCAGTCCTCCACGTCCCTTACCCCCTCCAGAACATTACTAGAGGCAAAACTGATCACCAATGCACTTTCTCTTCCCCTCAAGGCTCAGGGGCCTCATTTATAAAAGAGTGCGTAGGATTCATACTAAAAGTGTACGTACGTACAAAATCCGGAAATGGCGTACGCAAAAGATAATTCTGATTTATAAAACCGTTCGCACGCACACCTGAACGCAATGTTCCCTTTATAAATCACATTCCACCTGGAAACGTTCGTACGTGGATCTGCCTCCAAATCCGCCCTCCACACGCCCACTTTCAACCATAAATGGTCAATACAAAGCTCAGTCCCGTTCACTGCAGCGATCTGATGATACACGCACAGTGTTAGAAGATATTATTAAAACCTATTAATGACTCGGCACCGTAACTCTGCCGTTAAATCGAATCTGAACCTAATTTGCTTAAAGTTGTTTTATATTTTTTTAATTAAAAGGCTTGTGTGGAGCAGATACGTCGCGCGAGAAAAACTGTTGGTTTTAATGTAAATTATGAATTGGATCAATAATCTGCTGCAGTTCCCCACCTCACGTCTGTGTCGCCGTTTTCCCGTCTCCCCAAAACGCTCGTAAGGGTGGGTCTAAGTTTGCGTAGAAATACGCACATTTTCCCGTCAAGTTTGTTTTTATAAATCCCAACGTTGGCGTGAGAAGTGGCGTACGCACGTTTCAGGCCCGTTTTGTGCGTACGCAACGGTTATAAATGAGGCCCCTGGTGGGTTCCGGTCGATGAGAATTTCATCGACGCTGATATGGTCACTCAGAGTAACATTCCTCTCACCCCCTCCCAAGGCCAAGAGAGGCGAGTGCTCTGGACGGTCGACACCTGGCCAGAATCACCCACCAGACTAAACCCCTCACCCTAGTTGCGTCAGGAAATCACCGGGAGACCATCCAGTTCCTGGTCATCTCATCTCCTCACCTCACTCTCCTATGGTTTTGGGTCAGCCCTGGCTGCAGCTCCACAATCCCCACGTATACTGGTGGAGAGGCGTGGTGATTGAATGGAGTACCCATTGCTACGCCAACTGCCTCCGTTCTGCCAGCCCGTCATCTTCACTCCCTCCATCAGCTCCTCCTCACCCCCCAGACCTATCTCAGGTTCCCCCAGAGTACCACGACCTCCAGGAGGTGTCTAGTAAGGATTAGGCCCTTATCCTACCCCCTCACCGACCCTATGATTGCGCAATCAATCTCCTTCTGGGACACCAGTTCCCTCCAGCCGTCTGTACAACATCTCCAAGCCCGAGAGGGAGGTTATGGAGAAGTACATCCAGGAGGCACTTGCGGGAGGACTCATCATGCCCTCTTCATCTCCGGTGGGAGCCGGCTTCTTCTTTGTAAAGAAGAAAGATGGCTCCCTTCGTCCCTGCATAGACTTCCTGGGCCTCAACAACATCACGGTAAAGAAGAAATACCCACTCCCCCTGATTGATGCGGCTTTCGGTCCGTTACACGAGGCCTCTGTATTTTCCAAGCTGGATCCCCGCAACACCTATCACCTGGTGCGGATCAAGGAGGGAGACGAATGGAAGACGGCATTCAACACCCCGCTAGGACACTTTGAATATCGGGTAATGCTCACCAATGCCCCAGCCGTCTTCCAAAGTCTAGTTAACGATCTGTTGCAAGACATGCTCAACCGCATAGTATTTGTTTATTTGGATGACATCCTAATTTTCTCAAGGAACCTGCAAGAGCACCAGCAACATGTCAGGTTAGTGCTACAGAGACTGTTGGAGAACAAACTGTTTGTCAAGTCGGAGAAATGTATATTCCATTCTCAATCAGTTCCTTTCCTGGGGTATATCATGGAGAAAGGTCAGCTTGGACTGACCCAGCGAAGGTTCAGGCAGTGAGCGAGGGGCCGACCCCCGGGACCAGACAACAGTTGCAGTGTTTCCTGGGCTTCGCTTACTTCTACCGCAGATTAATACGAAATTACAGTAAGGTCGCAACACCACTCACCAGACTTACCTCTCCTAAGAACCCTTTCACCTGGTCCCCTAGTCCTATTATGTATATAATACACATAACTACACTCCACATTGAAACAGTATAGTGTGTGCAACACAAGCATTTACGTCCACAGTGTACTTTTTTTTAAATAGGGCACAATAGTTAAAATAATTGAGTTCTTTTGTCATTTTGATTGTTTATGTCTTGTGTTTTTCTTCCAGATTTAAGATGCCAAGAGGATCCACCCTTACAAAATGTGTTGGCTGCAAAGAAGTTGTTGGTGTGGCCAACAAAACCTGCAAGTTTTGCCAGACAGATCAGCCAAGGAAACAGAGACTGGCCAAAAAATTAAAATCATTTGAAAATAAGAAAGAGGGCTGGGTGGACAACCAAAAAAAAAACAATTCAACCTCCCATGTAATGGAAGAGGCATCTGTTTTGGTTAGTGCCTAACTTCTGTAGTTGACGTTCACAAAAATAAGGCTTGTAATGTTTCTGTATGACTTTTGGCAATGACAGATTAATTTGTTTTAGCTTGAAAAACTCAACGCTTTGGGGCACAGGGCCATACTATTCCATTCGAAGCCAGGGAAAAAGTTGTCAACCTGGGTGACGCATGTAGTGCACCCGAAATGGAAGCTTTCGGATCAGGCGGAAAAATGCCTAGATCGCATGAAGGCCCTTTATGAGGTGGTAATTCATAGTAAGTCTAATTTGTAATAATTTTAAATCTCAACAAATAGCTCAATCTACTGAAAACTTAAAACACCACATTTAAAGCATAGATAAAATTAATTTTGTATGCACCACAAAACATTACTCTGATAGGTGTGTTTTTGTTCTATTGAGGTTGGAGTAACCAGGATCCCTCCACCCACCAACCCATCATCCAGCCAACTGCTTCTTCCCTCAACAACCCTTCTACCAGTTCAGCCTACCAGCCACCGACCATTCAGCCAGCCACCATCCCGCCACCCACCGCTAAACCACCCGCTTCATCCCTCAAAAACCCTGTATCAGTTCAGCCTACCAGCCACCCACCATACAGCCAGCCACCATTCACCCACCGCTTCTGCCCTCAACCTCCCATCCACCAGTGGTAACATTCAGCCTCCAAGTGGTATGTATGTTGAACCAGCGTATGTTTTGGTGACATTTTTCACACATCCAGCTTCAGATACAGAGATGTGTATGATTATTGTATTATGACTTAAGTGTTATACAAGTAAGTAGTACGGCAGGTCAGAGTAACTCAACTTAAATCCTTTTAAAGGTGAAAAGAAAATCACCAACTTGTGATTAATGTTGGTGAACTTTGTTTCTACAATTGTCTAAATTGATATATATACACACTCTTGTGTATTTGTACAAGAGTTCTTTACAAAAAATATACTTTATTTACTTCATTTTCAACAGACAAGCCTGCAAAGAAAAAAACCGAGCTGAAGAACAGGGAAGGTTTAAATTAAGGTATTTTTGCTATCCTATATTTGCATTTCAATAATTCATTATTGACAGACTGAGTTTCGTAGTGTTTCCAGTCGGGTCCTCATGATGCATATGCATATGCCGAATGCATAGCTTAGGTTTAGGAGTATTAGGATGTTCCCTGACAATTGATATTGATTTGTGCAACAATACTGACAGTAAGTTTACACTACTTTTTCTCTTTCAGAATGCAACCATGAATCGACTCGACTCACTAGGGGAGAAACATTTTACCTGGTGAGAGGGTTATAAGGACGAAAATGCTGAACTTTGTTTTGTTGTTATTTGAGGTCAATGTCATGTTTTAATGTACATATAAACCATTATTACAGAGATACTAACTGGATTTAAATTCATCACAACTTCAAAGTATAGAGTCATCTGACCATAGGTTTGCTTGCTATGGTTAACATGTTTTATTGATTTTCAGGGGAACTTAATGGAGTATGTTGAGTGGGAGCCCTGTTCAATTTGGTATGTAGAATTTCTCTTAATTTGATTTTGTTTTCCATAAAATTACTTAACTTTTACTACAGTATTACAAATAAGAAATTATTCATGTTGTTTAAATTGTTAAAAGCTATAGTGCTGCTATTTATTTATTTTGAAAGATATTTTTAAAAACACAAGTTCATGCAGATCTCTTATTCAGACTTTTACATAATCAGGTCATCTACACTGTGTGCATGTTAACATATTTGAAGATTATGGCATATATTGCTTGCTGTGTCTCATTGCCCTTTTCAATAAGGGCGGCTGTGGCTGAGGGGTAGAGTGGTCGTCCTCCAACCTGAAGGTCGGCGGTTCGATCCCCAGTCTGAACCATCTGCATGCCGAAGTGTCCTTGGGCAAGATGCTGAACCCTCAATAGCCCCCCATAGAATAACAAAGTGCTGCAAGTAGATGCACTGTATGAATGTGTGTGTGAATGGGTGAATGTGAAACTGTACTGTAAAGTGCTTTGAGTGGTCTTCATCAGACTAGAAAAGCGCTATATAAATACAAATCCATTTTTCCCTCATCAAGTTTGAAATGCATTCACTTCTTATTTAATTTCAGTGGAAAGACGTGGCCCTTGCAGTGGGTCCCAAAGGAGAACACTTCGGGCTTGACATGCATACACACACAGACTCCAATGTAAAATAAAATGTTCTTTGTTTATTGTTCATTTATATATATATATATAGTAGTGTTGTCACGATACCAAAATTATGACTTCGATACTATACCTGCCAAAATATCACGATACTCGATACTTTCGATACGATACCACCAATACGATACAATACCACAAATACGGTACGATACCACAAATACGATACGATACTGGTATATGTATTTATCATAGTAATAAATAAAACATCTGTAAGGTTCCCTTTTTTACCAGTTTGTTCCTGCCCAGCTTTTTGAACACTTAACAAATGGTATTCATATTAGTATTAGCCTACAGCAAGATATTAATGAAAACTACATGGTGACATCATAGCATTGATTATACACGGCGATGCAGGCCTATTGTCCGTATCTGACTATATGACTACATAGTTATTTCCACAAGAGTTACATAATTTTACAGATGTGTGTTTGAGGTGAAAAAAAAGTAAAAACATGCCACCTGAGCGAGTGAGTAGGGGCGGGGCCTGTGTGTGTGTGCGCGCTGTCTTGGCTGGTTTTCATGCTGGTCTGATACGATGCTGATTTGACAAATGAACGTGACGTTCCAGTTCAACATATGAACACTGCACTGGGAGCCACTGCAGAGGGGCCGAGGAGCCGCGGGATGAGACCCGCTCCGGAGAAACAACGACTTGTTTTCGTGTTCCGCCGTGTAAGAGATGCGGACGTTACAGTCCCGCGTCACATCCCCCCCCTCTCCCGGTGGCGCGCTCCACCTGTTATGTCTCCGCCCGGTCGCGCCACAGTTTGAGAGAGAATCACTTCCAACAAGCCGAAGACGGTCGGCTCGGCCATGTCTCCCCTCCTCGCTGTGAGTGACGGCTGCCTGTTGCATGTGTGAGAGCTGGGTAGCCCCGCCCCTCGCAGTCAATGCATGCAGTCAGCAGGACAGGGAGCGGAGCAGAGAGTGCGCTCTCTTTGCCTGCTATTATAATAAAGTACCGGTACTAAAAATATGCTAAACCGTATCGTTTTTAACGTAAGGGTACCGCGGTACCTTTCTAGTACCGGTACACCGTGCAACACTAATATATAGTTATATTATTAATACTATTTATAATTTAGCTTTAGGGTACTGTTGTTTACATTTGTTTAACATTTATTTGTTTGTATAAAAAATTCAAGAAAAATGTAAAACCCCAAAACCTTCTGTGATTGTGTGAAATGCTGAAACCTTTAATTTCATTTTTTTTATTCAATTTATTTATCCCATAGCCCTTGTCATATACAGGGTATATCATCATCAGTTTTTGCACAGTTATACAGCTACATTTTAGTACTATTATGCACTATTTTTAATGAGAAACCAACTGTTGTTTTTTTATCGCAACCTTTTTAATCTCATGTACAAACAGATGTTTACCTATCAGGTACAATTATCGTGTATGTACAGAATGTTTCATACTCAGCATTTTTTTTTTTACTTTAAATTCTTTATTCATTATTTTTATTCTTATTCCTTTTTTATTCTTATTTATTCTCTGCACACCAGCCTGCTGCTGTAACAAGTGCATTTCCCTGATAAATAAAGTTCTATCTAATTTAAAAAAAACTTTAAGTAGACAGCAGATAGGAAGTTGATTGTACATGTTGTGCTCATCAATAGTATGCTGGGTGTGTTTTATTTTATATCATTGCTATAACAGAGCACATTTATGTATTAACATGTATTAAGAGTACGTACAAACAAAACTGCATAATACATACACAAAGCTAAAAAAAAGTAAATAGAGACCATTTTTAATAACATAAGAAAAAAAAAAATAAGCCATCCATCATGAATGAGCTTTTTTAAATGGAGAATGGTCAGATCCATGGAATTAGAAGTGTAATCTATCATCAGTTGTTAATATCAAATAATAGGAATAACATTCACGATCACTGAACGACACAACACACGGACAATGATTCAAACACCATGCTACAATGTGGTTTACAGCATGGCAGCGTTCATATCAACCATCAAAGATCAACGATAAATATGTGACAATACCTATTTTCGGGCAAAATCTAAAAAACATTCATGATAACTAATAAAATATAGATCATAAGCATGAACTGGCTGAAGACTGTGGAAGAAAAGAGCATATTTGTAGCTAGAAATGGTGTAAATTTTAATGCCCAAACTATATTATAAAATGAAATTTTTATCTGAAAAAAAAAGGAATGTCCGCCATGTTGGTAGTCAGTCACGTGACGTGCGCACACGCCAATGCAAATCAATGGGCTGACAAAATGTTTCCATTTCACACTTTGAGAGGCCAGATTGTGAGATGGTAACCTTTTTCCAAGTGGACCAACGTTGCCACTACACGTTTTCTGATGAGACTTTGCCTAGACTCCTATAACCTCTTTTAGCCCTTTCAATCTTGTTTCCGTACAAAAAACAGCACTGAGACTGCTCTGATCAAAATCATGAATGATCTGTTGTTATCCTCAGACTCCGGTTTCATCAGCATCCTCATCCTCCTCGACCTCAGTAAAGTTTTTGACACCATTAACCATTCCACACACATCATACGTCTCAAAACCACCCTCGGCATTACTGGCACTGCCTTCTCCTGGTTCCAGTCCTACCTCTCTGAAAGACTTGCCTGGGTGCCAGACGAACTTAGCCCCGCCCACAACCTTTTTTCTGTCGGGAAGTTCGGTCTGGAGTCGCTCCATTTGGGAGAAATTATGCTCTGAACAGAAGCTGTTCGGACAAGTCACATTGTCAGGGCAGGCTTTATAGGATAATGGACAGATGATCAACCATAGATATGTGATCAGCAGTCACATCAACTACGTCATCAAAGAGCGCTTGGGTTGACTTTGTTTTCCACAAACATGTCTGCCGCTGGAGAGCTGAGATGTGTAGATGCTGCCATTGAGTCGGTTTTAGAAGACATCGATAGCGCATTAATTTTGAAATAGGAACAGAAAAACGCGATCAAGGCATGGCGATGCAACTCTGCGTGCATGACGAGGTGGACATTATTTTTTCATCGATAAAACTATTGCATGTTCGAGGAGGTTTCCCTGAACGCGGTTGCCCTGAACGCAGCACAGCGAGGATGTTAGCAGCTGGAGGCAGCAGCCCGGAGCTGCTCGGCTTCATGAACACACACGGACTGTCAGTCCACGGAAGGGAACCCGGTTCTGGGTGAGGAGTTCCGAAAGTGAGTGCGTGACAACAACCGGACTGAGAGGTCGAGAGCCGTCAAATCGAGCTAGCTCTCAGCGGCTAGCTGCTCCCTCAGCGGGGCTTAGGAGTACAGCAGCGCATATTTACAAGTGTAACCATTGAACGGATTCCGTTTAACTGCCACAAGAGTTGTTCATCTTGAAATAAAGATCTCAATGAGGAAACATGCTGTGTTGTTTTTTATGGTAAGAGAAAGTCTTGACTGTCTGACTTAGTAAATAAATCACAATGTCGCTAAACATACGTCACATACTCAGTTGCTCTGATTGGTTGTAGGTCTTGGTAGGTCTATCCAATGGAGCGAAGAGGCATTTTTTTTCCTGGTTCGGTTGAAACACGCCCCATAATCACAGCCCAATGGAACGGTCTCAGACTCATATTCTGACTAGTTTTCATATTGAGTATGAAAACGTCAGGCTACTGAAAGACATCAATTCATCCCAATCAACAGCTGCAAATCCATCACAGTTCCTGTCTCCAAAGGTTCCATGCTTGGTCCCATTCTCCTCAATATCTACATGCTACCACTTGGACAGATCCCCTGCCACCATGGCCTCCAGTTCCACTGTTATGCTGATGACACTCAGCTCTACCTCTCCTCCAAGATCACCACTACTGCCACTCAATCCACCCTCACTAATTGCCTAATGGACATCAAAACATAGCTGCAAAGAAACTTTCTAAAACTCAAATGCAATAAATCAGAAATCCTAATAATTGGCTCATAAACCTTTACCTGCCCCAATTCCCAGACATGGCCAGGGTCTGCAGCTGGCTATGCTACAGTACTTAGTTTGGGAAAAAGTGATTTTGCATAATTTGGGGAATTATTTATTAGAGATGAGCCGGATACTCGGCTGAAACGAGTATCCGGTACGGATAAAGCACTTTTGCCGAGCACGAGTATTATACGAATAATACGAGTCAATATCTGTGCTCGGACTGAATGAAAATCCTCACACAGCGTCACAGCGCTCCTCCCCTTTACACACCGCTCTGCTCGCTCACTCACAGAACAGCTCTCTGTCTTTCAGTCAATCAGGTCTGCGGGTCTTTTCCGTTAACGTTTAGGGTTTCTTCAGCTTGAAGTTTGTTTTTATTTCAGTTTGTACTTACCTATTAACCAGTAGAGTTCTGTTAAACATGGGTTCGTTCAGACGTGGGGCTGGTAGAAAGCGACTCGCGTTGCGTCTCTGCCTGTCGGAGTTTTTATGTTTTTTTTTCCGCTGCATCGCTCTTGTTCACATGAATGTGATTAAACCGTGTTTGTTTTAATTATCCTCATCCGAAGCAGGAGAGACCCGCGGACTATTTGATCCGTAGAACACAGTCTCCCTGCCCCCCTCTCTCTCTCTGTCTCTCTCTTGCTCACACACACACACACCTGCTGTGGGAATAAATAAAAAAAAAATTGAAAGTTAAAAAAGAAAGTTATGTTGAGTATGAAAACACTTGTTATTACATATCACTTCATAATTGCAACATCATGTGTTGTATTCATTGTTGCAAAACTTGTTCTGTAAATAGTTAGGGTTAGGGTTTGCTATTGTGATCAAAATCATTGATCTGAAGCTCAATGCTGATGCTGTCCTGTAATAGTTTTCTAATCAGCAATAAATATAACAATTTCTGATCAACCCATATCAATTGCATGCTTTAAATAACATACTGGTTAAAGCCCCGGCCGTTTCAAGACAACCCGGCCTACTTCCGGGTGAAATCCAGCCCACTTCCGGGTTAGGCCCCTGCCTCATGTCAATTGCCTCTAAACCAATCAAATGAAGGATGCTTACGGTCCCTAGCCAATAAGGAGCAATTTTCAATTAAGCAGTACCTGCATGGACTAGGGATGTCACGAGAACCGATACCTACGATACCTTTCGATACTAACATAACAAAACGATGCCGATGCCCAAGTTTTTGAAGTACCGTAGGCACCGTCAGCTTCGATGCCAGCAGCTGTTAGCAACTTAGCATTAGCATCGGTGCTGCACCAGTCGACGTTAACATTCTGAAAACCAAGACGGCAACTGCGGCTGCAGCGTTCGCCCCACCTCGACTTGTTTATTAAAAAGGCACAAAGAGTCGTGTATGGAAGTATTTTGCGTTTGACGCCGGGTTTACACCGGAAACGGAAGCAACGCCGCCGCTCCGCGCTAATCCTTAGCGCGCCGGGACATGGTTGTTTACACCGGAAGCTGAAGCGGCGCATGGGAGTGGATGGGAGCCAGCTGTTATTTAAGGCTTGGTGCTGCGCTTACGAGTCGCTTTGGCGTCGCTTCAGCGTCCGGTGTAAACCCGGCGTGAGGCAGATGTATCATTTAATGCATAACGTGTCTCACAACAAAGCGTCACTCACATGCTACCGCAACTACCGTATAACCCTCAGTATATGCGCAGCGCAAGCACATTGAATTACCGTATATGACATTAACAACATCCAAATAATGCACTTTTTTTTTACCGTGGTATCGAAATTGGCATCGAGAATCGTGTTATTTTACTGGTATTGGCACCGACTACTGAATTTTTGGTATCGTGACACCCCTAGCATGGACATTATTCCAGTCTTCACTGCAACTAGGAGGGTGAAAGATATTTTCCATACTTACTGCGTTTGGATTCCCTTTGAAAATTTGCCTTCTGTCATGGTTTTGTCTTTTGAGTGTTTATTTTCCGCCTCTGTATTAATAGTGTTTTCAGTTTAATTTGTATCTCCTTGTGTTTATGTTTGTATACGAGTTGTTTCTGTGTCTCCCGTTTTCCCACTCCCTATGTTCGGTTTCCTGTTTTATTTTGTAGGCTCTGCTCCTAGTGTGTTTTCTTTCTTCACTTCCTGTCTTTGTGATTGCCTGCACCAGACCTCATGTGTTCCACCTTTGTTCAATTGTCCCTGCCTTCCCCATGTGTACATAAGCTTCTGTGCTTCCCTTCCCTGTGTCCTTGTCGGTTCGTTGTTGTAATGCCTGTCGTCTATGACTTGTCTCCTGTGCTTTTCGTATGCCTTGTCTCCTGTGTTCGCCTCTTCTGCATCCTCTCTGTTGTAGTAACTTCCTGGTGTTTTCCTGTGTGCTCTTAAGGCCGATTTATAATTGGATTTATGCAGACACGCAAGCACACAAGCCACGCAAGAGCCCCTTGCATGCTTGCATACCCCCTCTTGCGGCTTGTGTGCGTCCGCCAATTTTTCTAACTATACGACAAAGCTACACAAGCCTCACGCAGCCCGCAAGGCTGTGATTGGTCTGCTTACTACATCCGTCCGGAGTCTAGTTTCCGGTTTCATAGCATAATACCGCCATGGCAGAAATCAAGGACGATTTTTAAGAATGGACCAACTCGGACAACGTTTGGCAGAAGAGGTGCGAAAATATGACCATTTGTACAACCCTTCCTTGGCTGAGTACAAGGACACACAGATGGCCATAAATTCCTGGAAGGAGATCTCGGCGAACGTCAGGTTGCACGTCGACGAGTGTCTGAAGCGGTGGAGGAAAATCTGGGACAAATTTGCTATGAGGAGCAGCAGTGGCGATGCAGGGGGAAAGAAATTCCCTGCATTTTATTTATTCCTCTCGTGGTTGGGACCTTTGCAACACGCGCAACCCTTGGGGAGCCATAAACCAATACGAGTCCGTCGATGCAACTGCGTGGCCAGTTGCAGTCTCAGTACAATAATTCGGCCTTTAGTTGTTTGAGTTATGCTTTTTTACCTGTTCAAACTCAGTAGTTTTTATTTGAACCAGATCTTGTGGATATTTGAATAACTGAAATGTTACTGAATTTCAGCACCAAAAAAAATGCATTTATTCATCTTTTCCGGAGTGACAAGACTCAAACAGCAGCTATCTAATAAACAGCAGCAAAAAACTAGTTAGGATGAGGCATGCCATGTATGAATGGGTTCATTTAGGAGACCATGTTCAAATCCAGAAAAGTCTGAGACAAATGCAAATAGCATTGTTAGCCACTGATATGGGGGGGGGCATTGCCTGTTCTTTTTTTCTCCTACATGGATATCAGAATGAAATAGCATACATAGATAAAGACCCATGATGTTACAAATTGACCAAAGGATTTTTGTAAAGATCATTGTTTTTACTTGTTTACCTCGTGTAGAGGATTGTATTGAAGTCGGAGCAGCCAAATTCGTCACAAAATTAGATCTCCTTAAAGGATCGGGCTTGTGAAGTTTCCTCTTTTATCACGCCTAAAGGGTTATTTTCGTATCGTGTCATGTCATTTGGGTTGCGTTATGCCCCAGCGACATTTCAGAGAATAATGAATCATGTTGTGGCTGGGCTGGAAGGGGTAACTGTTTATTTGGATGATGTGGTTACTGTAAGTAATACCTGGTCATCACACCTGGAGTGCTTGCGACTGCTCCTTGCACGGCTCACGGTTAATCTAGCCAAGTGTGAGTTTGCTGGAAGGACCGTGACCTACCTGGGTAAGGTAGTGGGGCAGGGGCAAGTGCTCCCCATCCGTGCCAAAGTGCAGGTTATTGAAGAGTTCCCTGTTCCTGCTACAACACGCTTATACATGGACGGACGGAAGCGTGCCTATTAGGGATGAGCGAGTACAGCATTATCTGTATCTGTTAACCATATGAATTATCCGTATCCGTACTCGGAGTGGGCGGGGCCTAATCCGGAAGTGGGTGTGATTTAACCCGGAAGTGGGCTGGTCCAACATAACTTTCTTTTTTAACTTTGACATATTTTTATTTTTTTTTAATTTATTTCCACACCAGGTTTGTGTGTTTGTGTGTGAGTGTGACTGAGATGTAGTGAGGGACGTTCACTGTCTCCCGGAGAAATGAACACTCTGTGTTTTTAGTATAGAAAGACGTGAATTATATTCGTTCACAAGTCATACAGACTGGTTTTGTTATTTTCACTTTACATTAACACTTAAAGTTTAGTGCAGTGTCATTGTTTGCCGTGATAATTAAATGCCAGTGTGATAATAAATGACAATTTCAAACCATACAAGCTGTCATGTTGTACTGTATTTAATAGAGGTTTACTTTACTGTAAAGTAAGTGTAAATGTAAAGTGAAAATAACAAAACCAGTCATTATGACTTGTGAACAAATATAATTCACGTCTTTCTATACTAAAAACACAGAGTGTTCATTTCTCCGGGAGACAGTGAACGTCCCTCGCTACATCTTCAGCGCTCCTCTACTGAGCCAATGCAGGTCACGTGAAAAATGATCCAAAGACTCGTACCCGAAGACCCAGTCGGGAAATGAACGAATCATTTCTGCTTCCTTGACTGAGCCTATGGAACAGTCCCGATGCGCAGTGAACCTGAGTGACTGAGAGACAGAGAGCTGTTCTGTGAGTGAGTGAGCAGAGCCGTGTGTGACGGGAGGAGCGCTGTGACGCTGTGTGAGGATTTTCATTCAGTCCGAGCACAGATAATGACTCCGATTACTCGTATTATACTTGTGATCGGCAAAAGTGCTTTATCCGTACCGGATACTCGTTTCAGCCGAGTATCCGGCTCATCTCTAGTGCCTATGTTCCCACAGCCCTATGTTCCCACAGCCCTATATTCCCACATTTTGTTGAGATATCTATGTTTTGTTCTTTATCTTATGACTATATTTTACATATATCCTGTGAATAAATATTAGCTGTATAGTCTATAGAATCAATAATACTACAACTGTTTCTTTTAATTGGAATGATGTATATCTTTTTGACTCAGGCACAGGGTCAGACACAGAGCACAACCACAGGCAGAGCAGACTTAGCAACCAACTGATAACCATGCACATGAGAGAGGACATCTCAGAATTAATACATACATTAATACATGAAGTACTTCATGAAATATTGTGAGAAAAAGGTATGAAAACCTCCTAAGTCTAATCTGCTGAGTCTCTCCGCTGTGGCAGACTCCCTGTTTGATAAGGGCACAGTAGTGGGACACCTGGTGGATTGGACTTTCTCTCAACAGTGATATGCTTGCAAAAAACTGCACTTTGAGGAGACAGTATACATCTGGCCAATTGCTGAGTGGAAAGAATCGCCTCTGTGTTGCACCCTGTGTCTTTACAAATACTGTGGACTTAGGATGAGGGGGGCTTCTTCTCGACATGATCCAGTGAACCTGGTGACGTGTCCGGCAGAACCCCAGAGACTCTCTGTAAGTATTGTTCTTATACAATAAACTCATTACTGTGAAACTTTTGAACATTGAACTTGTCTAAATTATTAACCTTTCCCACCTGAACCTAGAATCTACGAACACGCTGTCTGGTCCGGATGGGACCGGGCTCAACAATTTCCAATATTCATTACAAAATTAGGCCCTATGTTCCTACAGTTCCCACATTTCTACCCCTGCCTGGTAGTTAAGCGTTCACCATTCCGTAGCTGGCGATTTGAAGGAGCTAGCTAGCTTTCAAACTCTCTTGAGCTCAACACCGCTAACCCTAACCCTCTCTTGAGCTCAACACCGCTAATCCTAACCCTCTCTTGAGCTCAACACCGCTAACCCTAACCTTCAGAAAAATCTAGAAATATGGGAACATAGGGCTGTGGGAACATCGGGACTAATTTTTCAAAATAAATCTGGGAACATAGGTCTGTGGGAACATAGGGCCAAATTATCAAAATTGTCAGTGAAAAAAAAATCCTTAGAAATGTGGGAACATAAGGCTGACCCCGGACAACATTCACCTGTCAAAACGCGTTTGACTCTGTTAAAGCTCTGTTAAGCTCCGTACCCGTTTTGATGGCTCCACGACTGGACAAACCATTTAAAATTCAAACGGATGCCAGAAACGTCGGCGCTGGCGCTGTGTTGATACAAGAAAATGACAATGGCGTAGAACATCCTGTATGTTTCTTTTCGCGAAACTTCAAGAACTTACTTTATTTAATTATTCTGTAATTGAGAAGGAGGCCCTCGCGCTCATATGGGGACTCCAGCATTTCGAAGTGTATGTGGGTGGGAATTGTTCGCCCGTGGTTATTTATATTATTTATGTTTATTTACCATAACCCACTTACATTTCTACATTCTCTCCAAAACCCAAACCAACGGCTGATGAGATGGAGTCTCTTTCTTCAGCCATACAATTTGGATATTCGCCACATTAGGGGCTCTGAGAATATAGTTGCAGATGCATTGTCACAAGCCCATATGTGTGCTGAGTAGTGTTTGTGCGCGAATGCGAGTGTGTGTGCGAGAGTGCTTGCGAGTGCGGTTGTGCGTGTGTGTGTCAGTTTTGGTATGTCTTCTACTTTAGCCAATTATTTAGCTTTCCGGGTGCTGGTAATGGTTTGGTGGAAAGTTCTTAGGGTAGTAGTTTTTTTTCACTTTTGCAGGCTAAATAAATTCACGGTGTAATTAAATGCACTTTTGCCGATGTATGTAATGTTTATATTTTTGACTGAATTTTGTTTATGTCTATCGTGTACACATCTGGTGAGTGGTGGTAGTTGGGACAGGTGAAAACCTGGGGGTTTCCATCTTTTTAGGGGGAGGGTGTGACGGCCTGCTGGCCTGTGCCGTTCCATGCCAGGTATCTAACTCTGTTTGTGCCCTCTGGTCTCTGTGTGCAGTTTGGCTGATTGGAGGTGATGAGCCTTAATTGGGTGCACCCGGCACGCAGGTTCACCTGACTCATTAAAAGCTCTGGCTCCTCCTCCTTCGTGTGATTCGACCTGCAGCAGACACTGCCTAAACCCCTGGTCTTGGCCCAGCACCAGTGTGTTGTGCTGATCATTTGTTTTGTCTTTGTGCGTTGTCATTTGGATTTGATGCAGACGTTTTGTTAACGTGTTTTGGTTGGATAATTGCACCGCTCGAAATCTACAATAAAACCATTGTTTTACATGGTAAAACCTACTCTGTCTGCTCTGTTATGTCATTTCTACCCTAGGTGTGACATATGGGCCAGGTTTAGCTATATGTTTTCAAAGTTTTATACAAAACTCACTTTATCTTGCCAAAAGTGTGTAGCTTTACTTGTCCCCTTTTCCCTAGGTGAGCGGCACTTTGAGAAAATGGGAAGAGTAAAAAAAGGAAACAGAGCTCAAAGGAATGACCTATGGGCAAAAGCTGGTGGAATGGACTCTGGTCAAAACATTGAAGAACATTCACATTACAGGCAGAGATACAGATATTTCCTCAGAAGTCTGGTCTGAACTCTCTGTAAAACTATTTGGCCAAGATCATTTGAAAAACTGTCATTGGCAGTGGGTCATATGCAGGGCCGGTCTTTCCTACAGGCGACATAGGCGGTTGCCTAGGGCGGGGGGGCGCCAAAAACTGCGCCCAGCAGATTTATTTTAGAATTGTTTTGTTTTTTTGTGTTTTTCGCGCCCCCTTCTATCTCTCCAACCAATATTTTGACATGAAAAAAAATGTATCTAACATTAGGGTAAAATGAGCCAAAAATCAAAAAAAATTGTCAGCACAAAAGGAGAGGTTTACCACTCTTGAAGATTTGGAAGACGAGTTTGGCATTCTGTCAAACTTCCAAAACCTGCCACACCAAGAGCTGATGAAGCAAGCAGAGGCACTTGCACACACCTTAAGCCATGGAGGGCATTCTGATTTGGATGGGAAGGAGCTGGCCCAGGAGTTGAAAAATGTACCTGACTTGCCTTCAAAGAGCATGTCAACTCTTGAGTTCAAATTTATTCAAACAAAGCAGCTCACAGAGATATATCCCAACCTTTGTATTGCTCTGCGGATCAGTGCAACCCTTCCAGCTACAGTAGCTTCAGCCGTTTTCCAAATTAAAACTTTTGAGGTCAACCATGGCTCAAGAACGGCTCAGTGGTCTGGCTGTCATCAGCATTAACCATGAAGTTGGTGGTCAGATTCGATACAATGATGGCATTGATGACTTTGCAGCGAGGAAGGCCAGAAGGACTGCACTGTAACAGTCACAAGCTTGTGGATTGAAGCTTGGCTAGAGCGCCAAATATGCTAGGGCCGGCCCTGGTCATATGGACCAGAAATCGATATGGAGAGAGGCATTTGATTTGTAAACAGCAGGAAAATTCATCAGAGATAAATAAAGCACAATCATATTGTGGTCAAAATGTTACATTTCCCTTACAGGACTTTCAGGAGAGACAGACAACGAGGCAGAGGACAATCAACAGGAAATGTCTTAGCAGAGAGCACTTTTGGAGAAGAACAGGTGTCACAAGAGGACACAGAAAGATTGAAAAGAAGTGGAACGAAAAACAATGGAGAAAATTGCCAACTGTATCAAAAAGGTTCACAATTAAAGTGAATAAAAAGGAATGGCAAACAATTGCTCCACTGCCCGGTGCAACAACACTGAGGCAACCATGGGCATACGTGTTTTACAACAGTTTGCGAAATAAAAATCCCTGTTGTACCCTTGCCTTCAAGAGCCAGCATATAAAAACTCCACAGCCGTAAAAACAATAGTCCTGCAAAGTACTTATTTAAAAGGATGAGGGAGCTAGTGGGAGACACTGTGGTTAAAATATCTGTGCTGCAAAGAGAAAAAATGGCATACATATACATAAAATACACGAGGGAGAATTGCGAGAGCTCTTCATAAAGGACTGAGCCAACACTTCTATAGAAGGCAAAAAAAATCCCATTGCTGAACAGATTTGGGGAAATATAACCTGAGGTCTGAACAAATGTAAAGTTCTGAGTTAAGAAAAGGGAAAATAATTCATGATGTTTTCATGGAGATGTACCTCACTCAAAACATCAGGAAGGAATGTGACTTCAAGTTTCACAAGAGGCCTGGGTACATACAGCGCTTCCAAGCCAACCCCTTTTGTATACATATGTACACTGAAACTGGAATGAGCATAGTTGTGCAACACTTGAAAAAGAAGACCCCACTTATACCTTGATGCTACAGGTAATGTTGCATGGAAGGTTCCGGCCGGAAGGGTCAGACCAAAATACTTTGCTACTCTCTTACTCTTCCTGGAGGTGGTCAGGATGCCCCTCCCAGTTTGTGAAATGCTGACAAATTAACTCTCTGTCCCACCAATAACATTCCGGCTGGTGCAGTTCCTCAGAAAACAATACAATACACAACCCTCAGAGTAAATCAGGTTGCAACTGATTACAGCTGGGTCCTTCTCCAAAGTGTCCTATCATTCAACAGGGAGCGCATTGCCAGCTACTTGGACAAGGCTTTTGTTATTTGTTCAAAACGCAAGACTTGGAAGGAAATCAGCATGTGTACCGTGCTACGCATATGCACGGCACACATGCTCAAAGCTGTCTCAGGCAATTGGTAGAACAAACGGGAGACAAAGGTTTAAAGGATTATCAACCTTTGCATTTTCCAGGTTGCAAAACACTACCTCATTTACAACAGCACTCAAAATCTTCCGCTCACTCTGCACTGTATTAATTGGCAAACACAGTACCAATACTGTCCTGAATAATCTGAAGGCAGGGCAGGACTTAATAAAACATTGCAAGATTCCCAACATGTAAGACACTGAAACATTTTCTGACAGCCCCTTAGCTCAGGAGGAAGATGATGAGGAAAGAAGAAATGCACACAATTATTAGAAGATCTCCCTTCACATATGAGTTCAAGAAGCTCTTGGAGGAGGTACGGGGAACGCTTGGAAAAAAGGATACCCTGACCCCAGATGATGAGGAAAATCCATACTTATGCCCAGGCATTGTCAATGTCCTTTTTGAGAAGTACCTAGGCATTTTCCCCCTTTGCAGTAGTCTTTTGTTGCAGAATTAAAAAAAGGTATACATCTGACAAAGAAGATGACACTTTTGGCCCACCAAAAACCAGGGACACAAATTGCCATGTGGAGAGATGGTTTGGAGTTGTAAAACACTCTATTCTGAAAAAGAAGAGGGGACTGAGACCAGGAACTTTTATCAGGAAGATGTATGGCTCAGTACAGGGAAGATACAGAGAACATATCATGTCTCATAACTTCTCTTTGCAGTTACTCCTTAAACCAATGCTACCAAAGGACATCTCTCAATCTCGGGGGGGTTGGGCAAAGAGACAGAGCAAAGATTATGTGATTGAGTCATTACTGTACATCAATTCATGAAAATATGAATTAAAATGAGGTTCTAGTTTGTGGAAAATAAATACGGCCCCTTCTCACATGACTACAATGTTTGAGATTCTGGTTAAAATTAAACAATACATTTTCTGTAGTTTCGTGTAACCATCAAGGGTCTCCTTGTGTTTGACGTGCAGTTGGTGCCAAAACACTTTCTTAAACAACTTTCAGACCATTAAAACAAACTAAATTTTCCAAACTAAGTATTGTAGCATAGCCAGCAGGTGACCCTGGATCTTTGACGTGAATATACAGTATTACAGTGTTATTGAATGTAATGTAGTGTAATATCTCTTTTCGGTGTTGCACGTTGTAGATGGCCCCTGCGCACTCGTCTCACAGCCGGCTGTACATAGAGACCAATGTTCTGTGTTCATCGCGGAGGATGACTCATATTGATGAAAACTGGCCTGTAGCCGGTTGTGCACCTTCCTACGGTGGGAAGTATGCAGCGTAAGTGTTTTAACAACTTTAAAGTTGTCAGAATCTGTGAATACCAACATGACCAAACTAACAAGGGCTTCTATCTTAAACCAGTTGAAAAGCGCAGAAAATGCACACGCAAGGCAGAGAGAAGAGACCACAGGTCGCCTCTGTGGTAATACAGCTTTTGACGATAGGAAAATAGTTACAAACAGGCATAGAACCCGCCCTACTATTAACAGCGCAACTCCGCAGTGTAACATACCCACACATGACTTGCCCATCATGAACATAATTGGCTATTCAAATTGCGTGGGTTTAATTGAGAAGAACAGTGTCCACTAACAGAACTAGTTTCACAATGTGTTTATCAAACATACAAAATTAAAGAGTGCCTTACATGTAGTAGCCTGTCCCAAGTGACAGCAAGTTAGCATGTCCACTCTTTCTGCTCCCATCTTTGGTAGTGATTAACAGCCTCGCTGGCTACAGCAGTGAAGGCTTCAGGTTGTGACTGTACAGCTGATGTATGACCTCCTTGTACTGTTGTACAGTTGTACGGCTGTACTGTTATATCTGTAATTTCACTGGGGGTGCAGTATCATTATTATGCCACTGTGAGGCGATGAAGCGCTAAGTAGGGATGCGAGCTTGTGTCATCACTGTAAGTGAAGAAGTGTCTGTCTACCTGATGTGCCAATGCTAAGACAATAAACACAGCCAAGGGCTGAACAGTTCACCGTCTCCGTCAAGTTTTTTCTCTCCGAGTGCAACGCAGAAGAAACTGCCATCATTAATGCATCAGGTTATGGGCCCAGGAGTCATTCGGAAGAAACGTTGGATGTTTATCGCCGTCAGAAAGTCACAAATAACCCCGTGCTAACGGGATAGCAATACAAGCTAACACCATGGATCATCGAGGAACAAGTGTGAGGCGCGTTCGTTTATCCTTTAAGAGAAGAGGAGCCGAACTCGGTTTGTTCAATCAAAGTATTTATTTAGGAGGCAACGAACAGGTTATGGATCAGCAAAACAATGGGCTTCCACACATTAGTTGTATAAGAGCGCCACAAATATCCGGTGCCTTTCCATTTTATAACAGTAGATCTTTGTGCCTCCCTCCTCGGAAGTGCGCAGGCGCAGGCCATCCTCCTGGCATTTGGAATACGGAAGTAGCAAGAAGCCACTCCAAATGACGCTCCTACTTTGATAGTTGCTAGGCAACTCTATCCTGACAGTCTGATGTTGTCTCATAACCTAGCCTTGAGTAGAAAATGTCATGCTCCTGCCATCTTGGCTGCACCAAATTAACCATAACAAAATACCCCTAGACTCTTTTATCAAGACAGCTGTGAGACTGACCATCGTTGTGACGCACACACATTTCAAGCTAGTTTCAAGATTGAACATTCTGAGAATCAAAAGGTTATTGCTGATAATCTGTATGAAGGTCTAATATCTAGCTAAAACTGCTCCTATCTTTATTGTTAAGAGTACCAATTTAATTTGAAATGTTTCTATCTTTATTTGTTTAGAGTTCAGTCAGACAGAGACTATAGTTAAAATATTGAAATCCTAACACAAAGCAGGTTGTCTCGATTTATGTTCGACAGAGATGAAACTAAGTATGAACTGTGGGAGACCAAAGTGTTGGGACGCCTTCCCCTATTAGGGTTATAGAATACGATTTTGAAAGAAGCCAACAGTCAAGATGAGGTAGTGGCAGATGTCAAGAAAAATTCTGATGCGTATGCTGAGCTAATTCAACTTTTAGACGATAGAAGCCTCTCGCTAATTATGAGGGATGCGCCCGACATTGCAAGAGAAGCCCTGAGGATATTAAGGGGGTATTATGCCGGTGTAACAAGCCAAATTAACCCCCACCCATATTAAACCTGGGTATACTTTGGCCCAACACTACTGATATCATGGGGTTATAATCTGGTTTGAGGGGTAGGAATTGGCCTAGGCATTCACTGATGACTACTCAAGCACAGTGTTTGTATATTTTCTAAAAACAAAAAGTGACACATTACAGGCAACGGAAAAATTCCTAGCAGTTACAGCCCCATACGGGGAAGTGAAATGTATCAGGTCTGACAACGGCACAGAGTTCAAAATCAGGGATTTCCAAACACTGTAAAGGGAACACCAAACTAGACATGAGACATCATCCCCGTATTCACCCCACCAGAACGGTACAGCTGAGAAGACCTGGCGTAATCTTTTGGAGATGGGTAGGTGTATGCTAGTTTAAAGTCAGCTACCAAAGCAGCTATGGAATTACGCAGTTCAAACGGCGGCCATTGTACGTAGCAGATGCTTTAATAGGGGTACAGGGCAAACACTGCGTGAAAAGAAGAGTTTGTGTCAGTTAGTGCCGCTGGAAATTTCGGGAGAATTTTCGGTTAACGGCTGTTCACAGGAAGCTGCAGGCAGCACAGAAAACTGCCGGGAATTCCATTTTCTGTCAGTTTTACAAGCCTGAGAATTTCTCTTATGTAAGTAAGTTTGCTATAATGAATTATATTGTATACCATGAGCAAAGGTCAATGCTATGAAAAATTTGAAACTGCAATTTATTTCAACATTTGCCTGTCAAGCTCATCCAAGATAATATGTTTGAATGGAGAGCGTGGCACCACTGTACAGGTTTCTAAGATAAGTCTTTCTGCTGAAACCAAAACTGTGCATCACATAAAGCATACCAGTTCTGTCATCACGTATCAAAGTCCCAAATATTTGTCCTCCCAAAATACTGGCAAATTCAGCACCATATTCACATGTCCATGGCAAACTAAGCTGTTGACTGCTGAAATTCCCTCATAATCCCTTCCCTTTAATCCAAAGCGATTTACCAATAAGTGCATTCAACTATGAGGTTACAAACACAGAACAGCAAGAATCATGTAAGTACATTTACTTAACACCAGAAAGAATAAACTGGTCCTCAGTCACATACTCATCCTATATAACGTTATATACGTTATCTGATCCATTAATTGTTTGATTTTTGCTGTGGATCTTCCAACGGTGTTGTAGCGAGGCTATTTCCGTTTATTAATGATATACTCATGTTACTCATGTTGTTTTCCAGCTGCCTGTACTATGACGTACCAACGCCGGGTTTACACCGGGCGCTGAAGCGACGCGTAAGCGCAGCGCCCTAGCGCGCCGGCGCTTGGCTAAACACACAGGACGCTGAAGCCTCGCGTAGATCCCTAGTGCGCAGGCGCCAGGCTGGTCACAACAGACACGCTTTTCTCCGCGGCGGTCATCCTGCATTCCTCTCCGTGATCACACATACAGTTGATATTTGTCATTAACTGCAACGGCGTCCCAGCATTTGTCCTTTTTAATGTTGTCTTTATACAACATGTGCGGAGGATCATACAGCGCACTGTACTTCTCCATATCAATTATTAATTTAATGTCATCCTTCTTCAAGAACTTCTCCGCTGTTTGCTCCGTTCAATGTCGGGTGTCGAGGGTAAATTACGTATTCTCCACTCAAGCCTATGGGGAGAGTACGTAGACACACACACACTCCCGCCCCCCCCCTCTCTCTTTTTATCTTTATGACTGCTTGTGTGGCTGTAGTGGGGGCAGAGGGGGACATTTAATAATGTGATCGGTAAAATTGGTAAAATTAAAACTCCAGGACAACAGAAGGGGAATACAAACTATTGGATGCATATTTGATCATTTATATCATATAAAATATGTCATCAATATCGTTTAAAATAATTTTTCAGTGTGTTTCCTGCAGCGATACGCTCGCGTCAAGCGCAAAAAATAGACTCGACGCCGAAACGATCGCTGCACTGCGCGAGGGAGCCTTGGCGCAGCGCTGCACTTCAGCGTCCTGTGGGACCGACACAGAGGATTAACATGAGAGTGGATGGGAGTCAGCTGTTATTTAAGGCATGGCGCTGCGCTTACGCGACGCTTACGCGTCGCTTCAGCGCCCGGTGTAAACCCGGCGTAAGACACACTATGAGCCAGTATGAAGGAGCTTCCCGTACATCCAACTGGACCTGGCAGCTCTTGCAGCAGCATTGAGAAGTTCAGGAGTTGACAGAGAAGAAAGAGGGTTGATTCATTAGATAATTTTTCAGTTATATGTTTAGGTAGCCTGGGTGCCAGACAAACTTAGCCCCGCCCACAACATTTTCGGTCGGGAAGTTTGGTCTGAAGTCGCTCCGTTGGGGAGAAATTATCTCCGAACTAAGGCTGTTCGGACCAATCAAATTGTCAGGGCGGGCTTTATACGATGATGGACAGATGATCAACAGTTACGTAATCAACTACGTCATTAAAGAGCGCTTGGCTTGACTTTGTTTTCCACAAACATGCCTGCCGCTGGAGAGCTGAGATGTGTAGATGCTGCCATTGAGTCTATTTTAAAAGACATCGACAGCGCATTCATTTTGAAAGAGGAACAGAGAAACGCGATCAAGGCATTTGTAGATCGAAAAGATGTTTTTGCCATCCTTCCTACGGGATTCATACATCACATACTACATTGCTCTGATTGGTTGTAGGTCTATCCAATTGAGCGAAGAGGCATTTTTTTTCCTGGTTCGGTTGAAACACGCCCCATAATCACATCCCAATGGAGCGGTCTCAGACTCATATTCTGACTAGAATTATGAGTATGACAACGTCAGGCTAATGTTTAGGTGTATGTTGTCATTGAACTTTGCTCATTGTACTGATTGTGTATACAGCTCATTGAAGCAGGACAGATGACATGGATCCATCCTTCCACACCCAGGAGCTCACCGACCTGTGTGCCACACTTCAAATAAGACTGGAAGCTACACTGGATCTCACAACTACACACCACAGATGTCTGCACACTGGAGAATATTCGGACAGAGACGGCAAAGAGACATTTCAAGCTTCACCTGATTAGTTTGTCACTGGATATGCCAGTTGTGTTTGTACTGTATTTGTGCTGTATGTAAATAAAGCTTTGACTCAACATATACCTTGTTCATGTTTTTTCCCTGTACAATATGTTCAACATAACATCAAGCATCACATGAATGAATGTATAATCTTCATTAACTGCAGTGCTTTTGGTAAAGGCTTACTAGTAGATAATATATTAATGTATAAATTATTAGTTACAACTATATATTCATTATTATTATCAATATCGTGTGGGTTTACCCACGTGTGTATTATAATGACCCAGGGTGACCAATAGCAGCAGATCTACCAACCAATCACAAGTGACTTTTCGTTTCAAAGGACTGTGGTTTCATCCAATGATGAATCGAGAGAGGTTCTCACCAGCAGCTTAACTGCAATTCATACGCTAATTCTATAACACCTTCCGCTCCACCACTCCCCGGCAGCACAGAAACCAAAATGATCACTTTGACAGTGTGACGCAGCCTAGTGCTAGCAGGATCACACCCTAGGTTAATGAGAAGACAGAGAATGCTCAACAGCCAAGTGCAAATGTGGCCGAATGCCACTAGGAGCGCTGTACCTGCATGCGTCCTCCCCGCCAATAGGGGCGCTAGCACCCCTATTTAAGGTTGCAGCACTCATTCTCATTCTCTCCCCGGCCCTTTGCCTGTTTCCTGGACTTCGGTTGGCTAGCGGAGGTTAGCGTGGTTTTAGTGTGCACATCAGCTTGCTCACCTCATCCACTGCGTTAATTCCTACACCTCCGACGAACGGCACGGAATCGCTCCGCCGGGAGAGACGAGCACAGTAGCGCGCCAGCGGGGTAAGTGACGTTGTCTGCTGTCTGCCGTCCTCGCGATTCCCGTGTTGTAACTGACACATACTTAATCTTACAGCTGTACAACTTAACTCGGTTTAAACGCTGAGGATATCCCCCTTCCGGGCCACGGAGACGCACCCTTGGCTTGACACGGTGGTGCGTATGGTTCCATAATCCCTATTTGTGTAGTGTTGATGTCAATCACTGACATGATTTGTTTGGTAGGGTGAGGCCCTTCCCCCTCATCGACACCAGTAGCCACGTGCCTCATCTCCGACGAACCTGCTGTTCTGGTGAAACCTGGAATTTGGGACTCCTCACATGATTTCGGTTTTAATATTGTGTTTTAATATTACCAATAAAGAACAGAATACAAGACAATATACTCCACCCCACACCTTCACGGTGTGCGGAGAGCAACACGTCCAGGGGGACGCCCGCATCTTATTATCATCCTTTAACCTTTGACTACTGTGTTTTAGATAGTTTTGTATGTGTTATTTTGTTTGTTTATATCGTTTTTAAACCTTGACTTGTTTTAATCATTGTTTTGTTGTGGCCAGGTGCTGTGGCCCGGAGGCGGTGACCCAATTCCTGGTGGAGGGAGTTTCTTCACGACCCGTTTAGTTTGGTGTGCTGTGTCACGGGTGGTTTGTTTTCTTAATCCCTTTCCCCCTTTTGTTTGGTCTTCGTCGCCGCGGTGAGTCACAGCCCTGTCCAAAGACTATATATCTTTTTACTCAAGTGTTTGGTTTGTGTGCTTATTGTGTTTTGTTTATATGCCTTTTGTTTATTAAAGTAGTTTTATATTGATTTAAACACGTCTCGTGCCCAGTGATTTAAACGAACCTGTGCTGTTGCACGCACACCACATTTTAATAATATTCCTGAGGTGAGACTCCTCAGGTGGCGTTGTAGGCAACAAAATATTACCCATAGCCACCCCTTCCATACACAAAGTAAAAGTGCACAAAGTGTTAGTCCAGTAACTATGTCTGAAGACAAAATGTTTGTAAATTCGTCATAAAGTTTGATATGCACTTGAAACTTCAATAAAAAATATTCTTAAAAAAAAAAAGTATTTTCCTTGACAGTATTGTATAATCAAGATCCTCAGTAATTTTGGTTGACCAGTCACTGCACGACTGAAGTGTGGTCTGATGTGTGTGCAAATAATATAACTACACTCCTGACATGGATGCAATTATATATTCAACCAGAGCATTTGAATGCTCTTCATTATGTGTCGCCTATCCTTAAATAATATAATTACGGGAAGATGGGAGAAAGCTTTGTTTTCAGTGAGAGGGAATTGAGATTCAATGGCGGCGCGTGCAGACGCAGCGACCACTCACGCTTCCAAAAACGCAGTGTTTTGTTTAGTTGATAGGTGTTTGTCCAAAAGTTTGTCGTGTTCTTCTCGTCTGTCTGCGTCGGATTACAAGTATAGTCAACAGGCTCTGTTAGACATCTGCAAGAGCAAGATCAACACCATGTTGGATACAAAAACAGAGACAACCATCAAGGAGCTCAGATTACTTCGCCAGCCCGTGATTACACCGGACCCGACTGCGACTACAGCCCCGATCAAGAGACGTCGGAAACGGTGTGCGAGGAAGCAGAAGAGGGGCAAGCGCGGAGGTATCCGAGCTCGGCTAGCAGCTAGCCCAACTCGCCCAGCCATACCATCCATCATCCTGGCTAACGTACGATCCTTGGACAATAAAATGGATCATATACGACTTACCGAAAATAATACGAATCGGACAGTGAGTAATTGCTGTGTGCTTGTTTTCACTGAAACATGGCTTAATGACAACATCCCCGACTCCGCTGTACATCTTGAGCAGCTAACATGCTATCGAGCTGACAGGTCCCATGCTAACGGATGTAATCAACGCGGAGGAGGAGTTTGTATTTACATACGTGATGCGTGGTGCCGGGACGCTGTGGTAGTATGCAGACACTGTTCACCTCTGGCGGAATTTATGATCATAAAGTGCCGGCCTTTCTATCTGCCGAGGGAATTTACTGCGGTCTTGTTAATTGCGGTATATATCCCTCTAACCTCCAGCAGCAGTGACAGGAATACAGCACTTTGTGAACTATATCAGGCCATCAGCTAACAACAACCAGCAAACCCAGAGGGATTTACTATCGTCGCTGGAGATTTTAATCATGCTGATCTTAAGCCTGTCCTACCAAAATCTCATCAGCATGTTAATTTCCCAACATAGAGAAAAACACCTTGGACTTGGTCTATACGTCACACAAAGGAGCATACAAGGCCTCCCCCCTCCCACACATCGGACTTTCCGGCCACATCACTGTTATGCTAATGCCAGCATATAGGCCCAGAGTGAAAGTGGGTAAACCAGTTCGGAAGGAGATATCAGTGTGGCCGGATGGATCAATGTGTGCTCTTCAGGACTGTTTTGCGATAACAGACTGGGGCATGTTCAAGCAAGCAGCTACACACAACCACATAGACCAGTGGTTCTCAACCTTTTTTCGGTGATGTACCCCCTTTGAAAAAAAAATTCAGCCGAGTACCCCCTTACCAGCGCAAAGCATTTTTGGTTGAAAGAAAGGTGTAATACACAGTGCTGTGCCATTAGTGTCTGATTTTAGTAAACCTTGTAACTAGACGCTTTCAAATTTAAAACTCCGTCAATGTCCATAACATTGCTCATTTGTAGTGGTCTCTCTTGAACTATTTGGAAATAAAATGCTATAAAAATAACTAAAGACTCATATTACTAAATAATTATCTCAATTATAAATATAGATTTGTGCACATAAAAATTATTATCAATTGAAAGTGACCTTTTGGGATCATAATAAAGATATGTTCTCAAACTGAACTCATGAACTTAATTATAGATAAACACTTCTTCAGAAACAAGAAAATCATTACCTTAATTTTAAATAAAAGTACAAATTTCTTCTTTAAGGATCGAAAAGAATACTGATCTTAAATTTACAAACTGTCAACACTGGTGATCACATTGTTGCATTGAACTGAGTGAGTGCTTTTCCATTTACATTTTAGTGAGAAACTTTTACTTATGCTTCACTGAGGATCTTTGTCAGCCTTGATGGCAGGGAAGCAACTGCTGTGATCAAGCTCTTCTCCAGGCACAGTCTGTTTCTTTGCTTTGATCACAGTCATTGCAGAGAAGGAGGCCTCACATAAATATGTGCAGGCAAAGGGTAGTAGTTGCTCCAAATCTTTCTGTCCCAGGTCAGGGTGCTCCTGCTTCACACACCCAGAACTGTGCGAGTGTGGATGTGGCAAACTTCACCTGGAGGCCACGGTCAGATCACACTTCCAGGAGTTTTTCCTGATAAGTGACAGGTAGCTTGTTTCCATTTGCTTTGGAGAGGCTTTTCGCAACGTGTCTTGAGATGACCTCAATTCAGAAAGTTTCCTCTTCAAAAACCTCAGGTGGCTTACCAACATGACTTTCATGTTTTGTCTGGATATACCGCTGAAGATGTGCTGGCTTCATGCCACTGTTCGCTAATCTCACCCCACAGAAAAAACACAAAGTGTAAATAACCAAATCTATGTTATTGTTAATATTGTTGAAGCGTCTTTCTGTTATTTTGTTGTGAAATATTTGCTCGCTTTAAGGTCAGACAATTTCATTTCCGTTTTTGTATTACATGCTTTTATTTTGAAAGTGTTCTGGTGGAGACGCGGACTTCCTGTTATGAATCTGTAACTTCACAACGGAACAGTGTGATGTTTTAGCGACGCTCCGAAGAGACAGAGGCTCTCACGGTGCTGTTTAGGGAAGTTTTAAATAAACCTGAAAACATCAGTTAGAGTTTCAACCTTCTTGTGAATACTGAAGGAATTTTGCCGGCTCTGGTTTCGCCTTCTTTGGCACTTGTCCCTCCGTGTTTCAGCGGCACTGCTGCTGCGCTTCAACCCCGACTCGAGTTTCAAGGCAGCATTGATGACACGTGATGACAGGTGGCGTGTGCCAGGTTGGGTCAAACCATCGGTATGGGGGTACTCTGGGTTCTTAGGATAATGAAATTGAATAGCCTACTGAATATAAAATTCAATTCATGAACTTACAATTATATTTTATTGAATATTTATTAAATAACAATTTTTACAGGATTTTTGAATGGATGCTAATTTTAAATATATTTCAAAAAAATCTCACGTACCCCCTGGAGTACCTTCAAGTACCCCCAGGGGTACGCGTACCCCCATTTGAGAACCACTGACATAGACAATGAGGAGCTTACAGACACTGTTTTCTCTTACATCCCCAAATGCACAGATGATGTGACCCACACAAAGACCATCATCACTCGGGCTAACAAGAAGCCATGGCTGACAGGAGCTGTCCATCAGCTGCTGAGGGCCAGAGACAACGCCTTCAGAGCCGGGGATAGAATTGGCCAGCCTGTCCCATGGCATCAGAAGAGCGAAACAGGACTACTCAAAAAAGATAACCAGACACTTCATGGACAGCAGAGACACGCGCAGCTTGTGGCAGGGCATCCAGACCATAACGGACTACAAACCTGCATCACAGACCTGCGACGACAACATCTCTCTGCTCAATGATCTCAACAGCTTCTTTGCACGGTTCGAAGCAACAAATAACACAAGCCCACAGAAAACTCCTGCCCCCCCCCACGACCAGGCTCTGTGCCTGTCTGTCGAAAGTGTGAAGAGGGCACTCTCCACCATCAACCCCCGGAAAGCAACAGGCCCAGACAACATTCCAGGCCGCGTACTGAGGGAATGTGCAGAGGAGCTTAAGGATATCTTCACGAATATCTTCAACACTTCTCTGAGTCAAGCTGCTGTTCCATCATATCTCAAGACCTCCATCATCATACCTGTGCCAAAGAAACCGGCTCCATCCTGCTTCAATGACTATCGCCCTGTGGCACTGACCCCATCATTATGAAGTGCTTTGAACGGCTAGTCATGTCTCACATCAAGTCCATCCTCCCCCCCACCTTGGACCCTTTGCAGTTTGCGTACCGGGCCAAACGTTCCACAGAGGACGCAATCTGCTCTGCTCTCCACTCAGCCCTCACCCACCTGGAAAAAGCAGACTCACACGTGAGAATGCTTTTCATAGACTTCAGCTCAGCATTTAACACAATAATCCCACAACAACTCATCTGCAAACTGGACCAGCTGGGGCTCAACACCTCCCTTTGCAATTGGATTCTGGATTTCCTCAGTGAAAGGCAACAAGCAGTCCGGGTCGGCAACAAGCAGTCCGGGTCGGCAACAACACCTCGAGCAGCATCACACTCAGCACAGGGGCCCCACAAGGCTGTGTGCTCAGTCCCCTGCTCTTCACCCTGCTGACTCACGACTGCACACCAACCTACAGCACCAATCACATGGTGAAGTTTGCGGATGACACTACTCTGGTGGGTCTCATCACCAAGAACGACGAGACCCACTACAGAGAGGTCAACCTTTTGACCAAGTGGTGCAGGAACAACAACCTCATGCTAAATGTCACCAAAACAAAGGAGATTGTGGTTGATTTTAGAAAAAGCCTCACTGAGCACCCCCCACTGACCATCAATGGTGCTGCTGTGGAGAGAGTGAGCAGCACCAAATTCCTGGGGGTGCACATCAATGAGGACCTCTCCTGGGCCACCAACTCGGCATCACTGGCAAAGAAAGCCCAGCAGCGCCTCTACTTCCTCCGGAAGCTCAAGAGAGCTAAAGCTGCCAAACCCATCCTACCGGGGCACTATTGAAACCATCCTCTCCAGCTGCATCACGGTGTGGGGCAGTAGCTGCACCGAATACAGCAGGAAGGCACTACAGCGCATAATAAACACAGCTGCTAAGATCATTGGTTCCCCACTACCTTCTCTACAAGACACTTACACCACCCGCCTCACCCGCAAAGCCACCTCGATTGCTAGCGACACCAGCCACCCTGCACACAGTCTCTTCAGCCTCCTACCCTCTGGCAGAAGGTACAGGAGCCTCCGGTGCCGCAGAGGGGCATAAATTCCCATTCAACTCTCTCTCTGTTGGAGTGCATGTTGGGAGTGAGTGTGGTGAGTGAGCTGGAAAAGTTTGTTGAAAAACTGAGATTTGTCTACCTTGTTTCTATGATATTTTTCCCTCGTTATTTATAGTAGAGGTGTTTTTTGTTTGTGTGTGAGTGTCGGAGTCGGGAGCAACAGTTTGGTTGTTGTTTGCCGGGGTGTTGGTGCAGCATGGCTGCTGCAGGTGGAGGCTCCGGCCTCCACAAGCTAACACGCCAACATGGCGTTAAACTGTGTCCAGCACTGTGGACTGCTCCGTGGAGGAGGTCAGTCTGGCTGTGGGTGAGGTGGTGGGGTGTGAGTGTGTAAAGTCTGCCTCACGGATGAATAGTGCGGTGGTGGTGTTTGTGGACAGTGTAGCGAAAGCTAACAAGCTACTGGAGAGGGGAGTAGTGATCAAGGGCTCGTTCACACCTGTGTTGTCCCTGGCGAACCCGGTGAAGAAAATTCTGATCTCTAATGTTCCCCCGTTCCTGCACAATGATCTGTTAGAGAGAGAACTGTCCAGACACGGACAAGTAATGTCCCCTATCAAGATGGTTCCCATTTATTGTAAATCCCCACAGCTAAAACATGTACTGTCGTTTAGGAGGAATGTGTTTATGGTTTTGAAGAAGAGCAACGAAGAACTAAACCTGGTTTTTAGTTTTAAAATAGATGATTTTAATTATAAAGTGCATGTTACCTCGGGGAACATGAAATGTTTTGGATGTGGGAAGGAGGGGCACCTGATCCGCCTGTGCCCGGACAGAGCCGGTGAGAGCCGGTCAGCTGCCTCTGCGCCGGCCCCCCCGTCTGCCTCGGCGGGTGGTTCGGTGCTCCGGCGCCGGGCCCCCCTCCGGCCTCGGTGGGGGGTGGCTCCGGTGCTCCGGCGCCGGGCCCCCCTCCTGCCTCGGTCGGTGGTGGTTCCGGTGCTCCGGCGCCGGGCCCCCCTCCGGCCTCGGTGGGGGGTGGCTCCGGTGCTCCGGGCCCCCCTCCTGCCTCGGTCGGTGGTGGTTCCGGTGCTCCGGCGCCGGGCCCCCCTCCTGCCTCGGTCGGTGGTGGTTCCGGTGCTCCGGCATCGGGCCCCCCTCCGGCCTCGGTCGGTGGTGGCTCCGGTGCTCCGGCATCGGGCCCCCCTCCGGCCTCGGTCGGTGGTGGCTCCGGTGCTCCGGCGCCGGGCCCCCCTCCTGCCTCGGTCGGTGGTGGTTCCGGTGCTCCGGCGCCGGGCCCCTCTCCTGCCTCGGTCGGTGGTGGTTCCGGTGCTCCGGCATCGGGCCCCCCTCCGGCCTCGGTCGGTGGTGGCTCCGGTGCTCCGGCACCGGCCCCCCCGCCTGCCTTGGGGGGTGCTGAGGCCTCTGAGAGCGAGGTGAGAAACACAGACACTAGAGGAGCAGAACTCCCTGATGAGGAGGACTTCTTTATGGAGGAAGATTTTCTCAAAATGTCAGCTAAAAGAAAAAGCCCTGAAAATATAACAAATAGTAAACAGGCTAAAAAAGTGTCGAAGGTAAACCTGCCGTGCTCTTCCTCTCAGGTAGAGGACATTACAACAGAAACACAGGAGGTCCTGCAAGAGGATGTAGGGAATCTTTACTCCTTTACCAAAATCCGGAATTTTTTACACAGCACCAAGGGATCAAGAATGGTTAAAGTAGAAGATTTCTTCTCAAATTCAGGACTTTTCCTCAAGTTAGCGAGATTTTTCACGGGGAAGTCGGAAGGTACTGACCAGCCGACCTTCACGGATCAAGAAACATTCCGTCTGAAGAAATTTATGTCTAAAGTCAGGGCCCAGAAGGCCAGTGAATGTTTAGACCCTGTCTGCTCTCCTCTGTCTGTGTGATCCTCTCCCTAATCATCAACATGTGTGACATAAAGCTGGGATCTTTAAATATAAATGGTGCCAGAGGAGATGTGAAGAGGGCTGCTCTGTTCAGCCTGTGTAGGGTCAGAAAGTTAAATGTTGTCTTTCTCCAGGAAACACACAGCACAGCTGAGATTGAAGCTGCGTGGAGGAAGGAGTGGGATGGGCAGGTGTTCTTCAGCCATAAGAGCAGCAACAGTGCTGGAGTGGCCATTTTATTTTCCAGAGACTTTCTTCCTGTTTCCTTGGTTACAGAGGAAATTGTAGAGGGTCGCATGTTAAAAATACAAGCTGTGTTTGAGAATGTAAAAATAACCTTCATTAATGTTTATGCTCCGACTGTAGGCACAGAAAGAGTAACTCTGCTAAACACTCTAAACTCTGTTGTTAACTCGTGTAGTGGTGAAGGGCACATGTTCCTGGGTGGTGACTTTAACTGCACAGCTGATGCAGCTCTGGACAGAAACCATGCAGAACCTCATGGAGCCTCCAGGAGGTGTCTTGTCAAACTGATTGAACAACATGATCTGTGTGACACCTGGAGGTTTCTTCATCACACTCAGCGTCAGTACACTTGGGTTCATACTAGAGACAACACTCTATCTATGGCTCGGCTGGACAGATTCTATTGTTTGAAACATCAGGCCAATGCTCTTCAGAGCTGCTCCATACACCCAATTGGCATTTCAGACCATTCACTGGTTCAGGTTTCAGTTTCTATTAAAAATATAAAATGCAGCAGTAGTTACTGGCATTTCAATGTAGCCCTGCTGTCAGATAATGTTTTCAAAAATGCTCTCAGTTTGTTTTGGAACAACTATTCAAAAACAAAATCTGACTACACCTCATTACAGCAGTGGTGGGATATAGGAAAGGGTCAAATTAAGAATCTGTGCCTACAGTACACTCTCAATGTCACTAGGGACATGACCAGGTCTATGAAAGCTCTGGAGACAGAAATAGTGGATCTGCAAGATTTAGCAGAATCCACAGGAGACGGAGAACATATTAAAGTTCTCAAAAACAAAAGGTCAGCTCTGTCAGACCTGTTGGGTTTTTCTGCTCAAGGTGCACTGGTTCGCTCACGGTTCCAGCATGTTGCCAAGATGGATGCTCCCTCTCACTTCTTCTTTGGCCTTGAACGTAAGAACGGGCAAAAAAGTCTCATGACCTCCCTGCGGTCCAACACAGGGCGGCTGCTGCAGGAGTCTGCAGAGATTCGCAGATATGCTGTCAGATTCTATGAGGAACTTTTCAAGATGGAGTTCCAAGAGAGACCAGAGGTGGCACAGACGTTTTTTGAGGGTCTACCCAAGGTTCCTGCAGAGGTCAGTGCAGAGCTACACACGCAGCTCTCTGCTGAAGAGCTACATGCGGCGCTGCAGAGGATAAAGAACGGCAAGGCTCCTGGTATCGATGGACTGCCTGCGGACTTTTACAAGGTGTTCTGGCCTGTGATTGGAGGAGATCTGCTGTTGGTTCTCAGAGACAGTTTAAACAAAGGACAGTTACCTTTAAGCTGCAGGAGAGCGGTCCTCACCCTTCTTCCCAAAAAAGGAAATCTTCAAGAGATAAAGAACTGGCGACCAGTGGCTCTGCTCTGCAATGACTATAAACTTTTGTCCAAAGTGTTGGCCACGAGGCTGAGAAAAGTGATGGAGCAGGTCATTCATGTAGACCAGACCTATTGTGTGCCCAGCAGGCTGATATCTGACAACATTACTCTGATTCGCGATGTTTTGGAGCTCTCTGGTTCATTGGGCTGTGAACTTGGTCTTATTTCTATGGATCAAGAAAAGGCTTTTGACCGGGTTGAACACAGATACTTGTGGCAGACGCTGCAGGTGTTTGGATTCAGCCCTGGTCTCATAGCCATGATCCGGACATTGTACAGTGACATTGAGAGCGTCTTAAAGATTAATGGTGGGTTAAGCTCTCCTTTAAAGTCCAGAGGGGAATCAGACAGGGCTGCTCCCTATCTGGCATGCTGTACTCGCTAGCCATAGAGCCGCTCCTGCACAGGCTGAGAGTACAACTGTCAGGTGCAAATCTCCCGGGGTGTCCGCAAGCTGTGAAAGTATCGGCTTATGCGGACGATGTCATGGTTTTTGTAAAAAAACAGGAAGACATTGATATACTGGTTGAAACTGTCGATCAGTTTGGCAAAATATCATCTGCTAGAGTTAACTGGGGAAAAAGCGAAGCTTTAGCAGTAGGAACTAAGCTGAGCAGAGAACTTGTGTTACCGGGGGGGTTGACCTGGAATAAAGAAGGTCTTAGATATCTAGGGATCTATCTTGGGGATGCAACCTTCATGAGCAAAAATTGGGATAATGTTTTAGAGAAGGTAGAAGGGCGACTTAAAAAATGGAAGTGGCTTCACCCACACATGTCGTTTAAAGGCCGCACCCTCATCATAAATAACCTGGTTTCCTCCATGCTGTGGCACCGACTGGCCTGTGTGGACCCCCCAGCACGTCTGCTGGCCAGAATCCAGCCGGTGATGGTGGACTTCTTCTGGGACCGTCTACACTGGGTCCCACAAAGTGTCCTCTTTCTGCCTTCGGAGGAGGGGGGGCAAGGACTTGTCCACTTGGCGAGCAGGGGGGCCGCTTTCAGGCTCCAGCTCATCCAAAGACTGCTGACCGGACCTGGAGACCTGGTCTGGAGACCAGTAGCCCGAGCCATACTGGAGCGGTGTGGAGGGCTGGGCCTGGCTGAGTCGTGGTTTCTAATGGATGTTATGGGATGTAAGTTGGACAACCTTCCAGTTTTCTACAAAGGACTGCTCAGAGTGTGGGGAATGTTCCATAAGGGCAGACTGAAGACCTGTGACTCTCTGCTCTGGCTCCTCAGAGAGCCAGTGCTGCACGGGACTCGGCTCCGGTGTGATGCAGAACCAGGCCTGCCTCAAAAACTGTGCGAGGCCCGGGTCCTCACGCTGGGCCATGTGGTGGAGGTGTGTGGCCCTCACCTGGACAACGCTGCAGGTCTGGCCTCACGTTTGGGGATCAGGTCAGTCAGGGTGGTGAGCCTCCTGCTGAGAGGGTGGAAACAGCAGCTGACTCACCCTGAACTTCAGTTGATCACTGATTACTGTAATGAACTCATTCAGCCGGAAACCAGTGATCCTCTTCCTGAGGTGAACATTGTTCCTGTGTTAAAATGTGAAGGTGTTTTGTTGAAGTTAAAAGCTGCTTCTGGTAACACACTTAGCACCATGACGGGGAAAACAATGTATTATTTACTAGTGAAGTTTCTGAACCAGAACCGACTAGCAGCCCGGAGTGACTCCATGGAGGACTCATCTGGCCCTGACAGAGGCTCAGAGGCCGGAGTGGACAGCACTCTACAAACCTCCGCTGACTAAGAGGGGGGGGGACTTACAGTGGAGGGCTCTGCACGGAGCTGTTCCTGTAAATGCTTTTGTCTCTGTGATTAATTCTGAAGTTGCTGCTACGTGTCCCTTCTGTCCACAGAGGGAGACAGTTTTTCATTGTTTTCTGAAGTGTGGGCGGCTCTCCTCACTGTTTCTGTTTCTGACTCATTTGTTTGCTTTGTTCAATGAAGTTTTCTCAGATCAAATGTTCATCCTGGGTCACAAGTACAACAGTAAAGACAAAATAAAATGTCAACTCTTCAATTTTATTTTGGGTCAAGCTAAGATGGCGATCTATCTCTCCAGGAGGAAAAAACTTGAAGAATCACTGGATGTAGATGTTATGTGCATCTTCAAACGAATGTTAAAGGCAAGGCTGAAAACTGACCTATCTTTCTTTATTTTGACAAATAATGTCCAAGATTTTGAGAAGATGTGGTGCCTCAAGAAAGTTTTATGCTCTGTGAAAAAAGATCAGCTGGTGTTTGGTCATATTTTGGATTGAATATTGTTTGGTTTTTATTTTGATGTATCTTGTGTTTTAGAAATTCATTGAGTAAATAAAAGTGACTTCAAAAATCTCTCTCTCTCTCTCTCTCGCGATTTTGTTCCTTATTTTTTCTTTTTTTGTTGTAAATGTTATATTTGTTTAATCACATATCACATTAGAGTCACGGTAGTTTGTTTTCTGGTGGTTTGGGCTTTCTGTGGTGGGTGTTTTCCCCTCACCAGCGTCTGGCTGGTGGCGTGGCTGCCGCCATGGCCAGCGGGAATTTTAAATCACTGACACGAAAGCACGGAGTCAAAATATGTGTGAGTTTCCCCTGCAGCGTGGATAGCATCGGCCTCGCTGTGGGGGAGAAGGTGGGTCACAGCGGCGTGGTGTCGGCCGCTCGGATGAACAGCGCCGTGGTCGTGTTCCTGGACCGGGTGGAGAAGGTGAACTCCGTGGTCGAGACAGGGATCACCGTGAACGGTTGTTTTGTACAGGTGCTGCCTTTGTCCCAGCCCGCTACCAAGGTGGTCCTGTCAAATGTCCCTCCGTTCATCACCGATGAGTTTCTCAGTAAAGAGCTGTCCAGGTACGGGAAGGTAGCGTCCCCCATACGGAAGTTGTTATCTGGATGTAAGTCTCCATTACTGAAACACGTAGTGTCTCACCGCAGACAACTGTACATGATACTGAACAACCGGAACGAGGAGCTCAACCTCTGCTTCCACGTTAAAGTAGATGATTATGATTACGTGATTTTTGCAACAACATCGGTGATGAAGTGCTTCGGGTGCGGAGAGGAGGGACACACGGTGAGATCCTGTCCGAAGCGGAGTGACCCGGCTCCGCCCGGTCCTGAGGCGGCTGCGAGCGCTGGGGCGGGAGCCCCCGCTGCTCCTCCTCCGGTACCGGAGCGGCGGGCCCCCGCGGGCACAGCCCGCCTCAGGACCGGGCGGGGCCGGTTCCCCCGGGGAGCCGGTCGCCCCCCCCGCGGTGCCGGCCGGTCCCTCCGGGGAGCCGGTCCCCGCGGGGCCGACCCCCGTGTCCGAGCGGCCGACAGCAGCTCCACGGGCTTCTCCACCAACACCAGCGCGGAGGAGCAAGGCTGTGACCGAGCCAACACAGGGGGTGAGTACAGTTAATACACCGGGTGTTGGGGGGGATGTGGTGGGTGAGGGTGGTGTGGTAGAGGAAAGGGAGGTGGGAGGTAAAGGGGAAAAAAGGGTGGTGGAGGTGGTAAGCAGGTGGAGGAGAGGGTTTCTGAACAGGATGGGGAGGATTGTATAAGTAAAGGAGGAGAAGCAGGGGTGGGCAGGATGACGTGGAGTGAACAGGTGGAGGAGGAGGAGGAGATGGAGGAAGAAGCAGCAAAGTCAAAGAAAACAGTAAAACGAAAGAAATCAAGCAGGAGTGTTTTAAATGACGCAAAGAATAGTAAAGTGCAAATGGATAGTGATACGAGTGAGTGTGTGTCTGACAGCAGCGACTTTCCGCCTTTTAACAGCAGCCAAAAAAAGAGAATGCTCACAGTAGACAAATTAAAAACGTTTTTACATCAAAAAAAGAACCAGCAGCTGAAACTAGAAGAACACTTCCCAGATCTAGGTCTTTTTATTTCCTCGGCCAGACTCCACATGAGCCAGAGGGAGGAGTCTGGCCTCACAGACCAGGAAGTTTTTAGAATAAAAAAACTGGTGCTCAGAGCAAACGACAATTGAGCAGTGATGGAAAGGACAGCAATGTGTGTTTTAATTAATTTATTGTTTTCTGTTTTTGTTTCTAACATTTTAAACAACATGGATGTTTTTAAAGTTGGGGTTTTAAACGTGAACGGTGCAAGAGAACAAACGAAAAGAATTTGTATTTATGAAACAATGAAAATGAAAAAGATTGATGTCATGTTTTTACAAGAAACGCACAGTGATTTTAATAATGAGTCTGACTGGAGGAGGGAGTGGGGGGGGGAGGCCCTTTTAAGTCATAACACTTCTCTGAGTGGAGGAGTGGGCTTCCTCTTCTCCACGGCTTTTAAACCAAACTCACTGGAGGTCAAGCATGTGATCCCGGGGAGGTTTCTTTTAGCCAAGGCTCAGTTCGATCATTTTACTGCTGTTTTTATTAACGTCTATGCTCCAACAACCGGTGCAGAGAGGAAGCCCTTTTTACTGAAAATAAGTGATGTTCTTAATGATTGTGCGATGGAGGATTTTTTATTCTTGGGTGGGGATTTTAACTGCACTGAAGATGCGGTTTTAGACCGCAACCACGCAGAGCCTCATCCGGCCTCTCAGCACGCCTTAAAGCAGCTGGTCCGCTCTCACGGCCTGGTGGACGTGTGGAGGAGGATGCACCCAGACTGCAGACAGTACACTAGACGAAAAGCAGTATTATTGTCACAGTGAACCTCTACGGACAGGCCTAATCCCCTGCTGTAACCAACTGTTTCCATGATGTTACCTCGGCGTTCGCCAGTGAAGACAAGGTGGGTCTATCGGCGTTTGCGGACCTTAAGGGGGATTTGGAGAACAAAGGAGAGAGCCGCGGGGGGGCTCGCTGAGCCTCGCGGACCGATCGCGACGTGTGATCTAATTAGCATATGAATCGGAGTCCAGCCGCTGGCTAGAACCTCTCTCTACTCACCATTGGAGGAAACCACAGACCCTTGAAACTAATGTCACTCGTGATTGGTTGGTAGAAGTGTTGCTATTGGTCACCTTATGGGTCATTGCAGTGCACACGTGGGGTCACAGCATTCCGCACGTGGGGTAAGCCCCTCCCACACAATATTTATAATAAAAATGTATATATTAATATTTATTATTATTTATAAGTAAGCCTTTACCAAAAGCACTGCAGTTAATTAAAACTAAACATTCATGTGATGCTTGATGTTATAGGTGAACATATTGTACAGGGAACAAATGTGAACAAGGTATATGTGGAGTGAAAGCTTTATTTACATACAGCAAAAATATTGTACAAAAACTCAGATGAGGCTTGAAATGTTTCTCTGCAGCCTCTGGGTCATGACTTCTTTGTGGGACTCTTCTCCAGTGTGTAGACGTCTGTGGTGTGTAGCTGTGAGATCAGTGTAGCTTCCAGTCTTATATGAAGTGTGGGACACAGGTCGGTGCACTCCTGGCTGTGGAAGGATGGATCCATGTCATCTGTCCCGCTTCAATCAGCTGTAAACACATTCAGTAAAATTAGCACAGTTCAATTACAACATACACCTTTACATGTAACTGTAAAATTATTTAATGAATATAACCTTACCCTCTTTCTTCTCCGACAACTCCTCAATGCTGATGTAAGGTCTGGTCGGATAATACTGGCTCATAGTGTGTCTTTGTACGTCATGGACAGGCAGCTGGAAAACAACACATGTAACATGACTTTATTATTAATAAACGGAAATAGCCGCGCTGCATCACCGTTGGAAGATCCACAGCAAAAAAACACCAAAACAATTCATAAACAGTTACTTACATTCAATGGCTTAATTTTCTGCACTTTAAATCCGGACTTTCAGCGTCTCAGCCTAACGCCTCTTTGTTTGTGTGTGTGTGTGTGTGTGTGGGGGGGGGGGGGGCTGAGGCTGTGAAAACATACAGAAAAAAGTCACGTTGATGAAAAAACTTAACGAGAACAAACTGTTACATCTAAGTAATTCATACATATTTACACATGCACTAGATCTGCTCCAGCACTCGATGCTGTATTCGTATTTTAGCAACTTTCTCGCTATCCCAAAGAGTGGCGGACATGCTTTCAGATGTAGGGTTAGCTTAGTGGTTAGCATGGCGTCTCTAGCTCACCGTAACTCAGGGACTGTGCGCCCGTCTTCTCCGCCTCGACTCGTCCACACCGGGCCCGCGGCTCTGCCTCCACACGCACTCATCTTCTCCTCCAGGGAACAGCGTCGTGTCGACTTCAGCAAGTTATTTACCCCGAAGACAGAGTCACTCGTACGGGACAAGCTAAACACGACCCGCTTCCTGTCTGCGGGACACTCGACGCTGCTGCACGGCGTTTACGAGGCTCTGATTGGACGAGTCCATCAGCTGATGACGCGAGCGGGTGACGTGAGCAGCGGTTACTTCATATGGGATAAGTATTTGACTGAGGCCAGGTTTATTTTTTGTGGTGTTTAGTACATTTACACACATGATTCACGCTGTTCTGTGTTCGTAACCTTATAGTTGAATGCACTTATCGTAAGTCGCTTTGGATAAAAGTGTTGACTGTTTTAATGGAATACTGAGAAAGTTTAATAACAACAATTAGACAATTGAAGTTCAAATTATGAAGGAATTTAAGCTCTATATTGTGTCTCCTTTATATTTAAAATAATAATCAAACTGAGTGGAGATGTATGTTGTATCCAAACAGCCGGCTGCTGTGTTTTGTCACTGTGCAGTCCATGGGGGATTAAATATTACACTGAAAAAATAAATCATTAAATCAATGAATGTTTCATAGCAATTTTGAAAGTAGTGGTGAAAAGGTACCATTTATAATTCATGGAACAGCTTAGTTTGCCATTGACATGTGAATTTGATGCCAGTATTTTGGGAGGACAGATATTTTTATGGAAAGCCAGTAGAAGTTTGGAGCTTACAGGACACAGATGATCATACCCAGCATCATTTATTTGCTGGTAGAGGTGTGGTTTACACTTCCTCTGTGCATTTAACCAGCACAATTGAAAAAGTGACTGTAATCATGCCACTCTGTACAGTTGTTGAGATTTAGGATTGGATGACAATAAAAATTTGAAATAAAGTGCATTGTTTCATTTCTTTTGACTGCATTGACCTTTGTTCGTGGTATACAATATAATTCATTATAGCACACTTACTTACTTAAGAACAATTTAAAATTTCAGGTTTAATATTTATTTTAAGCCTGGTTTACTCAGCCAGATAGTTTGTTGGTGCCTCTTACACATTGGTGTTATCTGCTCTCAGGGAAACTGATTTGCATTTGTGAAGCTCAGAGCATTGTCATTTGCATGTGAAAGCGTCCTCTAGGAGTTGGAGCAGGGGGGGTCAAATCTCAACAGCTCACAGGCTTGACAACTGCAGGAACCCTGAGCGTTTCCTTTGCTGCCTGCAGATACGTGTGAAAGTCGTTAACCGAAGGATGTGCCAACACTTCTCTGCGACACAGATTGACACAAACGCTTCTTTTCATGCAGTGGTACACCTGGTCCCACATCAGAGAGAGTAGGGTCTCCTCAGCCAGGCTAGATAGGATGTATTGTTTTAAACATCACTTTAACATTTTTAAAAGCTGTGCCATCGTGCCAGCTGGTTTTAGTGATCATTCTCTGCTTTTATGTCATGTTTTTGTCAGGAATGTTTTACCCAAGAGTGCGTATTGGCATTTTAATTCTGTTTTAACTTTCGATAAGAATTTTAAAGATGTCTTAACGTATTTTTGGGGTGTTTTTAGACAGAGGAAGGGCGATTTTAGCAGTCTTAGGCAGTGGTGGGACCATGGTAAGACACAAATCCGCCTATTGTGTCAACAGCACACCCTCAATGTCACACGAGACGCCACCCGATCTATGAAAGATCTAGAGACCGACATAGTGGAACTAGAACATTTAAGTGAGTCCACCGGAAATCGAGGTTATGTTGAAAGCCTCAAAGAAAAAAAAATGGCTTTAGCCGACCTGCTAGAAAGTAAAGTACAGGGCGCGTTTGTCAGGTCCCGCTTCCAAAACATCAGTGAAATGGATGCTCCCACCAGCTACTTCTTCAGTCTGGAGAAAAAGAACGGGCAGAGGAGAGTAATCCACACACTGCTCTCAGACACAGGGCAAGAGCTAATGGAACCACGCCAGATAAGAGAGCGGGCTGTGAGTTTTTATCAAACACTGTACTCTTCTGAGGACGAAGGAACAGGCACAGAGGAGCTCTGTAAAGAGCTACCTCAGGTCTCAGAAGAGTCCAACTCACAGCTCGCCGCCCCCCTCCGGATGCAGGAGCTGCTGACCGCCCTGCAGGGAATGCAGGGACGGCGGGCTCCTGGCATCGACGGCCTAACCCCTGAGTTTTACAAAGCTTACTGGGGCCTTTTATCGCACGACATTTTACAGGTTTTTAATGAATGTCTGGCGTCTGGTTCCATGCCAGTGTCCTGCAGGAGAGCAGTCCTCACACTGCTCCCGAAGAAGGGGAACCTGCAGGACATCAAGAACTGGCGCCCTGTGTCATTGCTCTGTGTGGATTATAAACTTCTGTCCAAAGTACTGGCCTCCAGGCTGGGGAAGGTTATGGAGCAGGTCATTCACAGGGACCAGACCTACTGCGTGCCCGGCAGGTCTATGGTGGACAACGTCCACCTCATTCGAGACCTTTTGGATGTCTCCAGTTCATTAGATATAGATATAGGCTTGATTTCCCTAGACCAAGAAAAAGCTTTTGACCGCGTTGAACACAGCTTCCTCTGGAAAGTAATGGAGAAGTTTGGGTTCAGCGCTGGCTTCATAGCTAAGATCAAGGTGCTGTACAGTGACGTTGAGAGTGTGCTAAAGTTCAACAGCAGTCTGAGTGCTCCTTTCAGGGTGGGTCGAGGTGTCCGGCAGGGCTGTGCTCTGTCGGGCATGCTCTACGCACTCTCCCTGGAACCTCTCCTCCAAAGAATAAGGTCTAGCATTCAAGGTGTGTTTTATCCTGGTTTTAGTGGCAACATGATTTTATCGGCTTACGCCGATGATCTTATTGTTTTTATTAAAGACCAGACAGACGTGGATATTTTAGCCAAAATACTAAATGATTTTAGCGTGACATCGGCGGCGAGGGTCAACTGGGGAAAAAGCGAAGCCCTCGCTGTCGGGGAGTGGCCTGGCGGTCTCCCAGTTCTCCCCCAAAACCTGAAATGGAAGAAGTAGGGGATAAAATACCTCGGGGTGTTTTTAGGGAACAGTGATATATGCAAGAAGAACTGGGAGAACGCCACAGAAAAAATTTAAAACAGGCTTTTAAAATGGAAATGGCTGCTCCCAAAAATGTCTTTTAGAGGGAGAGTACTGGTTTTAAATAACCTTGTAGCATCCCAACTGTGGCACCGTCTAATGTGTGTGGAACCCCCCCCCCGGCTTGCTTGCCACAGTGCAAAAAAAAATGGTGGATTTTTTCTGGGGAGGGCTACACTGGGTGCCACAGGGGGTGCTGTTTTTAGCTAGGGAGGAGGGGGGACAGGGCCTCGTCCACTTGGCCAGCCGGACCGCCACTTTTAGACTCCAATTCATCCAAAAGTACCTCACAGGTCCAGCGGATCTGGTGTGGAGAGATGTGGCCAGCAGCATCCTTAGGCGTGCCAATAACCTGGGGTTGGATGATGCTCTGTTTTTAACAGATTCTAAATTCTTAAAACAAAGTGGGTTGCCTCCTTTTTATCAAGGTGTTTTTAAATCTTGGGGCCTTTTTAATACAAAAAAGTCCCAAAAAGTAGACTCTCTGTACTGGTTGTTGAGAGAACTGCTCGTAAATGGAGCCAGACTGGATGTCAGCGACACTTCAACACCCGGCCTAACGGCGGCGCTGACCCGGTCTGGGACGGTGACCTTGCAGCAGCTGGTGGATGCAGTGGGGCCGGCACTCACCAACTCCCAGGCCCTGGGCTCCCTGCTGGGGCTGCAGTCCACCCGCATGGCCCAGAGGATCCTGGAGCTCTGGAATCTAAGGCTCTCCAAACGTGAGAAGGATATCCTGAGGGCCTACCAGAGGGGGGAGATCACACCAGAGGCTGCAGACCCCTACCCGGAAACTATCCTGAGCCCAGGCCTGGGGGAAAAGACCGGCCCCCTACTAACAGAAATAAACAAACACAAACTAACAATACACAGAGCGGACAAAGAGACAATATACAGAAACTGTGTCAAAAGCATCCACCAGGCCGGACTGAGCAACAGACCCCCCACTGTGTGGTCACGGAGGTGGGGAGAACATGGACCCAGCCCACAGTGGAGGATTTTATACAAACCTCCCCTCAAGAAAAGAACAGGCGACCTCCAGTGGAGAATTTTACACGGCGCCGTTGCTTCCAACGCTTTTATTTCTATTCTTAACCCCACCGTTCTTAACAAGTGTCCGTTCTGCGACCTGCGTGAGACCATTTATCACGTTTTTACTGAGTGCAAGAGACTGAAAAGTTTCTTCGCTCTTTTAACTGCGGTTTTTAGTGATTTTAATGTCACTTTTACTGAGAAGGTTTTTATCATGGGAGCTGCCTACAACAAAAATAATAAAGATAAGTGGCAGCTCCTGAACCACCTCTCAGGTGAAGCAAAGATGGCAATTTACATCAGTAGAAAGAACAAAGTAGAGAACAGAGACGGGCAGGAAGCGGCGGCGGTGTGGCAGGTAAACCTCCGATCCAGACTCCGACTCGAGTTCAGCCTCTCTCTCTCTCTCTCTCTCTCTCTCTCTCTCTCTCTCTCTCTCTCTCTCTCTCTCTCTCTCTCTCTCTCTCTCTCTCTCTCTCTCTCTCTTCGAAGATCCAAAAAAACGTTTAGTAGAGTCGAGAATGAGTTCTCGCACATTGCTGTGGAGGCACCGAAAGTTAATGCGTGCTTGAAAGCAGTCAGTACACTGGGCATTACCACGAGAGATGTGTGGTACTGTGAGAGAATGTACTTTGTGGTCCAAATCCCCTCCTCGATTGGCTGTGATTCTTTTTGCGTCTTTTAACTTCCGCTCTGACTACAGCCGTCAACTCATCCGTGACGCAATTCTAATAATAAATTCAAACACACCAATCAACAATCACACACACACACTTCTTTTAAGATTATTTTTGTTTGATTTCGTTTAATAATTGCCTATATAGCCTATTTATAAAGGAAAACGTCTGACTTTTACTATAATAAAAATAATTAATTAATACAACACAGGGCATGATTTGGGGGGGCACAGTAAGGCTGTCGGGGGGGCGTGGCCCGCGAATGCCCCCCCATAGCGCCGACACTGAGAGGGGGAGGTACCCTACTGATGGGGCGCATAGGCATAACAGGTGGGGCGCGCTGCCGCGAGGGAGAAATGTGAGGCGGAACTAATGTTTTGACGTCCGCATCTCTTAATCGGTAGAACAGTAAACAAATCGTTCTTTCGCCGTAGCCAGGGGTCGGCAACCCGCGGCTCTGCAGTTGCTCCCTGTACAGTGTTGTGCATGTCGCGGATATTTTTTGCGAACAGTGAACTCACATTCACGCTAATTTGTTAAATCATCATCGTACCAGGCAAGCATGAAATACCAGGAGCGGGAAATGTGTGTGCGTGTCCAGTAAGCGCACGCACACAGGCACCGGGGCTCCGCCCCCACTCATCTGCTCAGAGAGACACACAGTGAGATCAGAACTCGTTATTGTGAAGCAGCCGGTCAGTGACAAACAAGAGACAGTGTTCAAAAACCAAGTTGAAAAGAAAGTACGATTTAGCAATTAAGCATTTAAGTAACATTTAGCCTGGGTGCCAGACGAACTTAGCCCCGCCCACAACATTTTTTGGTTAGGAAGTTCGGTCTGGAGTTTGGAGAAATTTTCTCCAAACAGCTTCTGTTCAGACCAATCAAATTGTCAGGGCGAGCTTTATACGATGATGGACAGATGATCAACAGTTAAGTAATCAACTACGTCATTAAAAGAGCGCTTGGGTTGACTTTGTTATCCACAAACATGCCTGCCGCTGGAGAGCTGAGATGTGTAGATGAGGCTGATGGTGTTGGTAAGTTCTCCGTGTATCCTTTAATTATTTTTATAACACTGGCAAAAATCGTTCTTCTTCTACTTCTTCCAGCGTGAGTGCAGTTGAGTTCTGTTGACAACAACTATGCGTCGCTCTACATACGCCACATACTACGTTGCTCTGATTGATTGTAGGTCTATCCAATTGAGCGAAGAGGCATTTTTTTTCCTGGTTCGGTTGAAACATGCCCCATAATCACAGCCCAATGGAGCGGCCTCAGACTCATATTCTGACTAGAATCATGAGTATGACAACCTCAGGATAAGAAACATTAAGTTCCAGTCACATGCATGTGTTCTTTTTGGTTGAGCTTTATCATCATTGTAACAAAGTGATGATGATATTCTATTTTTGAAAAAGTACAGACCGATGGAGGAATGTAGTGATAAATGTCACCAAATGTACTTCAATTAAGTTGAATTTAAACAAAGTTATTGCACTATTGTTTTAAAAAAATGGCAAATGTCACAAAAAGTAGTTTGAAAAAGGGTTTTTTATTTGCATATCAGAAATTCCTGAAAGTAATGTGAATTTATGACAAAATGGGCCAAGCGGGTGGGGCATGAAAAATATTCTAGCTCCAAAGTGGGGCATGGCAGAAAAAGTTTGAGAACCACTGGTGTAAACCAACACTCCTGTAATACAGCTTGTGTCGGATGTGAAGTATTGTGTCCTTTGAGATTCAGCCTATATGCCAACATACTTTTGATTCTTCTTATCCTTACAGGCAACTCCCCCATATTAACTTGCATTGCTGCTATTGGTGATGTTTTCAATGCTCCACTACAGATCAAACAAAGCCTGAGCTTGTTCCACATCTAGCTTTTTTTAGGTTGGTTGCTGCAGCAGACATGTAAGCTTTGCATCCGTAATCTAGAGCTGCTCTCATAAGAGCCCAATAAATATTGAACAGTGCTTTTCTGCTAGCTCCCCAATATCATTGTAGTATATTAATCTTTCTTTCATTTCTTTTTGACTTTAAATAATACAATTTTGTGTGCACCAGGTAAGTTTTTCATCAAGTGAACTTCAAGAAATCGGACCACATCTACCTGTTCTAGTAGCTGTCCATATAATTACATTTTTACTGGTTTGTAGAGTCTAGTGAAGTATGACCTGACATTTTTCTACTTTCCACTTTATTTACTGCAGTTTGCATTTTATTTTTTAAGTACTCAAAGTTTCAACCCCTAACCCAGAGTGCTCCATCATCTGCATTAAGCAATTTTCCTATAGTTTTCTCAGCTATATAATATAATAAAAATATATTATATCATTATGTTAAAGAGTATTGGACTACACACACTACCCGGTGGGGTTCCATTTATTCCGTAATACTTGTTGGAATATTCTGGGCACAAATAGGACATTTGATACCCAGTTGAACAATTTACTTTTTATCCTTAATTCATGAATTTGATAAGGAGTCCCTCTTTCCAAATCATATCATATGGTTTTTCAATAACCATTTCTTTAATGATTCTGGCTTTTGATTTCTTTTTTTAGGCATAGAACATAGGCCATTGTCCCATGCCCTTTTCTAAATCCACTGGGATATCCAGAGATTAAGTTTTTACTCTGTTTATGATTTGTCAACCTCTCCATAACCATCCGTTTTCCTTAACTGTGATGTTCGTGCTATCAGTCTATAACCTGATGGATATTTTCCAGGTTTAAGTATTTGAACTATAAAAGATTGCTTCCAACTTGTTGGGATTCTGCCTGTATCCCATATCTTGTTTAATAATTAACACTACTTCAAAGTGGGCTTTCATTCATATTATCCACCTGTCAAGGTTAAGGAAGAGAGCAGATGGACCCAAAATGTAGGAGCGATGCAGGAGGCAGATCCATCAATTTATTCAAAACAAGGAGCAGGCAAAACTCAAACTGTCCATGAAAAGAAAACAAGGCAGGAGACAAAACTGACAGAGACTAATACCACGACTGAAGAGACCGTTCGACAAAGAAACTACTGAGGACTTGACTTAAATACAAACTGAAGTGATTACAAACAAGAAACAGGTGGCACAGGGCAAACAAATTGAGGTAGGAAGTTAATTGAACAGAGACACAAGACAGATCAGTTTTTCAAAATAAAACAGGAAACAGAAAGAAATCGCAAAAATGAAAACAGAATGAAAACACAGAAATAGAGTTAAAGGTCAAATAATCAAAAGTGTCCATAATACTTTTTGTGTACAGTAGACAATTCTTGCTGCTGCAGTGTTTTCTTGACCATAGGACCTAGATCACTGGAGTCATATCCTTTTGCAACCTTTCAGCGTTGCTAGTACAGTCCAGAAGGCCACTGGTGCGTCAAAAAGCCGACTAGTAGGGACTTTGGTGATACTAGTGCAGCGCAGTGTGACTAGTGAGGTTTCTGTTGTAACTAGTTGGACAAAAGTGCCACTTGTTGCTGAAAAAGAGTGACTAGTCAGAGTTTTTGCTAAACTAATACGATAAGATGCTGAACTAGTGTGAACTACCAAATGTCAAACTAGTGCTAACCAAGACCGAACTAGTGGATGGAACTTGCCCAACAACTTGCCATACAAGTTTGATAAAGAGGATGTGCAGACACATCTTGTAAATGTTCTTAGTAAAAAACACGAGAGGGCACCCAAGTGAACCATAGTATAGTACATGGAGGCCCTGTGATCAAAATTGGGCTCTCTTGGCCACTGTACACTTGGCAGCTTTTTGGAATATGATATCAGCACTGCCTCTGCACACCTGCAATTAGGGATTTTCTGCCGTTCTTCTCTGCAGTGCTGGCAGCTTACATAAGAAGTTGGTAGACATCCCTTTTTAGGCCTCTCCTGATATGCTTGAGTTCACATAATGGCTCTGACTGGGCAATTGAAGGACTCAGTTGTTCTTAAGCCCTCCTGTGTTGGATGTGTGTTTCCTCCTGTGTTGGATATCAAAGCATTAAACAAAACTTTTAATGCTTTGAAGAAAATTTTAAGTTTGGATGGTTTTCCTTAAATTGCTATTTTAAATTCTAAAAGAAATACTGTCCTGTAATTGAAAAATGTGTAATAACTTGGCAATGTGTCAGGAGGCCAAGCAAATCGTGTTCTTACCAAACGGTTGGTGGTTTGAGCCTTGTATTCCTGCCTCCACATGCCGAAGTGTCCTTGGCCAAGATACTGAACGATAAGTGCTTTCCATAGATGCACTATATGAACGTGAGTGTGAATGCCAAAAATAAGTGTACTGTTACGCTCTTGAACAACTTCAATACAGATCATTTACCATTGATCGGGTTGGTGATAGTTGGCTTCAATACATGCTGTATTTCAGGTGTATATTATACTTAAAACTGACACCCCCAAAAGTCTAGTATTGCAATGTGTTTTGTAGATATTCATTTGAAGGTTTGCAAATATTTTTTAAGTTTTAAGTGCAGCAACAAGCCCTGAGGGGATGTCAGTGTATTGTAATTAGTGCCATTAGGTCCTCTACTGTGACCTTCCTGCTGTGACAACTCCTCAGTGTTGAACAGGCCTCAGGGAAAGGGAGCGACTGCAGCCATGCTTGATAATTGCTGACCCAGTGGCTACTGTTTGTTGGCCTTATGGGATGTTCCACCAAGCAACTCAAACCTCAACAAAACATCCCTTTAGCTGTAATAAATATTGACACCATAAACAAAATGATTGTCAGGGAAATAAGAGATTCAGCAATACCTACTGATATCATTACTAATATTGTGAATATTTATTGGTTTCAATTATCTTTTTGTCAAATTATCTGATATCATTATGTTTCTCACACAACTCATTTACTTGATAAAAAACTTAATGACCTTTTTCGTAGCACCACACTTACAACCCCATGGCCTTTTAAAATACTTACTCATGGTAAAATGCTATGTATTTTTAAGATTTTGGGAAGACGTCACATTTAAACCTCAGTTCATATTTACGGTTCCTTACAGCTCCTTGCTTCTTTAGCTCCCTCTTTTAGTCCTTCGTCAGTATAATTATATTGAAAAAATGATATTTGCATTTGAAACATTGTAGACACAGAAACTTTCTTGCTCATTAAAATCATAAATTGAATTTTAGGCAAATACATTACTTTTGACAACTTAACACATGTCTACTCTGTAATGGATGTGTTAATACAAACAGTTTCCTTGTTTTTCATTTAAAAGTGAACCTTAGCATGTGTGTGTGTGTATATATATATATATATATATATATATATATATATATATATATATATATATATATATATGTGTGTCAAAGTTTTATGTCAAAATTTTTTGACAAGCATTTAAAAAAAAATTAAAGTTTAAAACAATCAACTAGAGGATTTGGAAGAGGCTGAATGACAAATTCTCACTCAAGAGTACAAATCATAAGTCTTTAAACTTTAAACTTAAATATGACTTGTTGTATTCAATTGTTATAGACTTATAAGAAATGTTGTGACCGTATAAGTTTTGGCTGTCTCGCCCAGCCCTAGTTAGTATGACTACATGAGCTCCTGTGTTTTTGCTGTCTGTAAAAACAGTCCTTAATAAGGACCACAATAACAACAAGCCTTTAGACATTGCTCTGTAATCATGATGCAGTGTCCTCTGTTTTATGTCAAACAAACATACCTCAAATTATAATTTGTTATTATTATGTAATTTAAAAAAAATGCATTATCATAACCATACATTAAATCTGTTAAATATCCTTTAGTCTGCATGTGTTCAGACTAAATTCATTTAAATTTCAGATTAGGATTGACAAAAATATTTCTGAATCGTGTGTGAAAGCTTTGATGGAGCAGAATATGAGAGTATTTCAGATTTCATCTGTCAGATCCCTTTGGTGCATTTGTAACAGTGAAAAATATTTCTTGCTTTAGTGAAATTAATACACCTCGTTATAGCTTAGTAACGCCAGAAGATTCAAACTTTGTATTTAATGCAAAACTTTAATTGACAATAACAGATGTTCACATTCTGTAGTGTATAGCGTGTATGTTAGCAAAAAGTGTTTCCTTTCACATTAGTTAATAATAAACTGTAGAATTTAAATACGCTTCAGGAAAAATGTACAGTTGTGATTTTTACAAGCATGTTTAATTTTTGACAGTTTGAGACCATAAATTACAGGATTAAGAAGAGGCTGAATGACCATCGCATACGTAGACAAGAAAACACAGAGAGGGTACGGCACTGTGGAGGCGTCAAATCTCTGACTGATCAAGCTATAAAAACAGGCAAACACAAAGCTAATGAGTGAAACGAAATGTGGAGTGCAGGTTTCTAAAGCCTTCATTCTGGTCTCTTTGGAACTTTTTAAACACACTGAAAAAATATTGACGTAACTGTATGAAATATAACTGACAGGACAAGCGACAGTGACAATAAGAGCAAAAAACACATCATGAACGAGTGACACTGTTCTGTCTGATGAACAAGAAAGGTCAACAACTAAGTGATGTACACAGAATACTTTGTTGATAACAGTCCCACAAAAATTTAAACAAATAGTAAAAGACATTAAAACTCCAATCTCCAAAAAACAAAATATCCAGATAAAAAATATGACAATTTGTACTTTCCTTTTTGTAATTATGCTGTTGTAATGTAAAGGTTTACAAATGCATACATATCTGTCATGTGCCATAATTGTTAATGTTCCAAATTCAATAGTTCCATATGTATGAATGTTAAATATTTTAATGCAGCAGAAGGAGGCAGAAATATCATGTGTGTCTGACAACATATGCACCATAAAGCAGGGCAGCAAAGACGTGCTGCCGTACATTTCATTAACAAATAAACTACACAGGAATAAATACATAGGTTCATGGAGATTTTTGTCTGTATAAATAATGATGATAAGCACAGAGTTTGCAACAATAACTGATATGTAAAATATCAAAGCCAGAGTAAAGTACAGGTACTTTAACTCTCCTGTGTCACCATACATAGCCAACACAAATGACAAACTCTCTGTTGAGTTCTCCATTGTAGTCCTAGTGATGAGGGTTAATATGTTTAACTACTTGACTTTGGAGGATATGTGACAGCAGATGTAAAAAGAAAAATCAATCTTGAAATCCAAGTGTTTCAAGGGTAAATAAAGATAATCACAAAAGCATATTTCTTATGAGTTCAACCCTTAACAGAATAAAAAAGTTATAGCAATTTCTTAATGTCTGGTTCTAGAATCCAATTTATTTAATATTATATTACTTTATGTATAAATAAATATGATAAACATTGTATATAAAACATGTCAAGATACAAGAGTTTAGATAAATGCACATTTATCTGACCAACTTCCAAACAGTTAAAAGCTGTTGAACAATGTGATCGGAATTCAGTACATACCATTTTGCAATATATCAATCACATTTTAATCATATCAAAACTTCACCAAAGAGTAAGACTGATGATGATCAACAGAAAAGCCCAGACTGTAACCTCCACTCCCCACTGAGGCAGCAGCAGTTGCTCAACCTTTATACGAAAGTCCTGATGAAAAAAAAAACACGACGAGCAGAATGTGATGCAAGTGAAGACTGAGCCTGATTCTCTTGTTCAATGTCGTCATGTAAAGATAAAGAAAACCTCAAATCATTATGTATTTTGATGCCTCTGCACCGGCGACAAGAATACCTTGAGAGAATGTCATCAAATTTGGAAAAAAGGACAAAGATCCATGTCACTCTGATCTCGCTCATAAAATTTTGGGGAATTGTGAATATTATATCTCAGAATCACCCTGAGGGAGTAGGGATGGGCATAATTAATCGACGATCGATCAATAGATCATTAAGAATTTCGGCGATGACATTATTTATTCAGCGATAAAACTAATGCATGTTCTGTTACGTAGTGTGAGTCTTGAGGGAATGCTATGGATTTCGCTATGTGGCAGCAATTACAGATATGCTACCCTTAAGTATTGTTGAGGGCAATATCAATCAATCAATCAAGTTTATTTGTATAGCCCACATTCACAAATAACAATTCGTCTCATAGGGCTTTAACATTGTGTGACATCCTCTGTCCTTAACCCTCAGCAAGAGTAAGGAAAAACTACTAAAAACCCTTTTCACAGGTAAAAATATGTAGAAACCTCAGAGAGAGCCACATGTGAGGGATCCCTCTCTCAGGACGGACAGAAGTGCAATAGATGTCAGGTGTAAGAAAACATCATCAGGATTTTTAGCAGCATCGATGAGGGTAAACATTTTTCAATACTATGTGTCAGGCAGTCCCGCTGCAATCACAGTCTCTGGCCAGCAGCCAGCAAGACCACGATCCAGCATCAGGATGGGATCCACTATAATCCACAGTCATTGTCCACCGCCGCCAGTTTAGAATCCATTATCAGCTGCCGCCTCGGTCGTGGTCCCTCATCATCCGATGCCAACGCGACAAAGGATCCTCCATTACAACGACGATCAGCTGGCACGATACAGAATCCACCGAACTGGATCCACCATTGCGACCTCTGACGCGCGATCCTCAATCATAATCCATGGTGCGGCCACAGCTGTGGCCCTGCATCCGCGAGCGCTAAGGCACAGAAACTCCGGGAAAGGGGTCAAGTTAGTAACATGTACTGATCAGATAAGAATTATCTTGATGTGATAAATATGGAGAAAAGGAAGGAGAAGCAGGAAAGAGAAGCTCCGTGTGTCTTGTGTCATAAATTCCCTGTGCGTCTTAGCATCATCAGGGGTTTTTGCCATTTAATAAATTTTGGAACATCGCACTAATTAGCTCTAACTATAAGCTTTATCAAGAAGGAAGGTTTTGAGTCTACTTTTAAACGAACAGAGCGTGTCTGCTTCCCTAACTGAAAGTGAGAGATTATTCCACAGGAGTGGGGCTTGATGGCTAAAAGCTCTGGCTCCTACTCTACTTTTAGAGACTTTAGGGACAACAAGTAAACCTGAGTTCTGGGATCGGAGTGCTCTAGTAGGTTGATATGGAACTAACATCTCTTTAAGGTAAAGAGGTGCCATATCATTAAGGGCCTTGAAGGTGAGGAGGAGAATTTTAAATTCTATTCTTGATTTTACAGGAAGCCAGTGTAGCGATGCTAATACTGGAGAAATGTGCTCTCTTTTCTTAGTTCTCGTCAGGACACGTGCTGCGGCATTTTGGACCAGCTGCAGAGTCTTTAACAACTTGCTGCTGGAGCCTGATAATAGTGAATTACAGTAGTCCAGTCTCGATGTAACAAAGGCGTGGACTAGTTTTTCTGCATCTTTTTGCGAAAGGACATGTCTGATTTTTGAGATATTACGCAAGTGGAAAAACGCGGTCCTAGAAATTACTTTTAAGTGACTATTAAAGGACAAATCAGGATCGAAGATCACTCCCAAGTTCCTGACTGTGTCATTGGAAGCAAGGGCAATGTCATCTAGCGCAGCTATATCATTAGATAATGTTTCTCTAAGGTGTTTAGGGCCGAGTATTATAACCTCTGTTTTATCTGAGTTTAATAAGAGAAAATTGCGGGTCATCCAGGTTTTTATGTCCTTGAGACATGCTCGAAGTTTAGTTAATTGATTACTTTGATCAGGTTTTATTGACAAATATAACTGGGTGTCATCCGCATAGCAGTGGAAATTTACCGAGTGTGTCCTGATAATGTTTCCTAGTGGAAGCATATATAATAAAATTGGGCCGAGCACAGAGCCCTGTGGGACACCATGGTTAACTTTGGTGCGCACCGATGACTCATCATTGATTTGAACGAATTGGGAGCGATCAGCAAAATAAGATTTAAACCAGTTTAAGGCCGTTCCTTTAATTAGCTGTTTTAGTCTCTCTAATAAAATTTGATGGTCAATTGTGTCGAATGCTGCACTGAGATCTAACAGAACAAGGACAGACACAAGTCCCTGATCTGAAGCTATTAGAAGGTCATTAGTGACTTTTGCCAGGGCTGTCTCTGTGCTGTGATTGGTTTTAAAGCCAGACTGAAAGTCTTCATATATATTATTTTCCTGGAGAAACTCACACAGCTGATTGGCTACAACTTTTTCTAAGATTTTAGATAGGAAGGGGAGATTAGATATTGGCCTGTAATTTGCTAAAACCTCTGGGTCTAGGGTGGGTTTTTTGAGTAGGGGTTTGATTACAGCTATTTTAAAAGACTGTGGTACATAACCTGATGATAATGACAGATTGATTGTGTTAAGTAACGAATTATCTATTAGGGGCAGAATTTCTTTAAGTAATTTAGTTGGAATCGGATCTAAAATACAGGTTGTTGGTTTAGAACCTGAGACTATTTTGGTAAACTGATCACGGGTGATCAGAGAGAAGCTGTCTAAATAATGGGAAGGATTCTCAGCCGTTTCTGAGATCTCTGTTGTTGGGAGGGTATTAGTGCCAATTGAGGGCAGGAGATGATTGATTTTATTTCTAATAGTTAGAATTTTATCATTAAAAAAGGTCATAAAGATATTGCTATTTAGGGATCGAGGAATACTGGGTTCGGTGGAGGTGTGACTCTCTGTCAGCCTGGCTACAGTGCTGAAGAGAAACCTGGGGTTGTTTTTATTCTCTTCTATTAGTTTTGAATAATAGGCAGCTCTTGCTTTGTGGAGAGCCTTTTTATATTCTTTAGTACTACTCTTCCAGTCTAGGAGATTTTCAACACTGTTGCTGGAGCGCCACTTCCTTTCTAGTTTTCTTGATATTTGTTTCAACTCATGTGTCTTGGAATTATACCACGGAGCTAATTTACTATGTTTTACACATTTCTTTTTTAGAGGCGCTATTGAGTCTAATGTTAATCGTAATGAGTTTGCAGAGCTATCTATGAGGTGGTCAATCTCAATAGAGCTCGGGTTTTTAAAGAATTTGTTGTTTATGTCGACGGATAATACGGGTTTAATGTAATCGGAATTATTTCCTTGAATTTAGCTACGGCACTATCAGGTAGACATCTAGAAAATGAGTTTTTTATTAGGGGCATATATTCAGATAGTGAAAAATCGAAGGTTATTAAATTATGGTCTGATAGTACTGGATTGCGCGGAAGTACTGTTAAATGTTCAATTTTGACACTGTATGATAACACAAGGTCAAGTGTGTGGTTACAACAATGAGTAGGTTGATGTACACACTGACTAAAACCAATTGAGTCTAGTATTGAAATAAATGTTACGCTCAGGCTATCTTTATTATTGTCAACATGAATATTAAAGTCACCAACAATAATAATTTTATCGGTCTTTAGGACTAGGTTTGATAAAAACTCAGGGAATTCTGTAAGAAATTCAGTATAAGCCCCAGGAGCACGATAAACTACAGCAAATACGATTGGCTGTTGGTGTTTCCTGGATTGACGTGGAAGACTAAGAACAAGACATTCAAATGAGTTGTAGCTGAGTTTAGGTTTAGGATTAATTGATAGACTGGAGTTAAAAATAGCAGCAACTCCACCTCCTCGCCCGAGTTCCCTGGGGACGTGTGAATTTATATGACTGGGGGGAGTAGATTCATTTAAACTGACATATTCATCAGGATGCAGCCACGTCTCAGTAAGGGACAATAAATCTATATTGTAGTCTGAGACTAGTTCATTAACTAAAATAGCCTTTGAGGACAGTGATCTAATGTTTAAAATACCACATTTGAAAATCTTTGTTTCCTGTGTTGTTCCAGAGGTTGTGTTAATAAGTATAAGATTATTGTGTGGAGTTCTAGCTCTGTTATTGTTTAATTTAAATAATTTAATCGGACGGTAGACAGAGACAGTCTCTATGCGGTTGGGTGACTGATCCAGAGGGAGCGCAGAGAAGTGTTTAGCACTGCAGCTCTGCTTCCTGGTCCCAACTCTGGGTTGTCATGATAGACTTAGTAATATTCTTAGATAAGAGAGCTGCTCCATCCCAAGTGGGATGAACGCCGTCTCTCCTAACAAGACCAGGTTTCCTCCAAAAAGTTTGCCAATTATCTATAAAGCCCACACCATTTACAGGACACCATCTCGACAGCCAGCGGTTAAAAGACAACATGCGACTAAACATGTCATCACCTGATGTGTTAGGGAGAGGGCCAGAGAAAATTACTGTATCCGACATCGTTTTAGCAAAAGCACACACAGACTCAACATTAACTTTAGTGACCTCAACATTAACTTTAGTGACCACACCATACTCTTCCGGTATGGTGTGGTAGAGAGAAGAGCGTGGCATTGTCTATCCCCCATTCAGTATTAAATAACTTATCTTTCACCAGCTAATCCAGCATACAAAAACATCAAACTATCTTCTTAACCCCACTTCGCAATGCCGAAGCCTGCAAAACAACAAAAAGTTTACCAGCTCCGGGATACGGCGGAAGATCCTGTTGACTCGAGTGAGGCTAATGCTAACACTGAGCACGCTGCTAGCGCTAACAGCTCGTCTCCGGAGTTTTCTTATTATGCGCTGCTTAAACACATCGCCACTGTCGTTGCTGAGGAGGGCACGCGGACGCAAACTAAGATCCAGCAGGTCTTCTCCAGCTTCGAATCGATTCTGGAGGAAAAAGTTGACAGCTTGCTGAAGCGCATCGATAAGGTCGCGGCAGCTACCGACTCCCTCACTGCACGTCAGACCGAACTCGAGACCCGTGTCTCTGCCTTGGAGGACGACGTTACACCGCTGAAGAAGAAACTAACCGCGATGGAGAAAGTAAATGCCGAGCTGACAACTAAACTCACAGATCTAGAGGGTCGCTAACGACGAGACAACATCAGAATCTTAAACCTCAAGTAGTCGACTGAAGGCATTGACCCGGTTAGTTTCTTTGAAGGATTCATTCCCAAGGTGCTGGGGCTCCCGGTCCAAACCATCTCAATCGACCGCGCACACAGAAGCCTCGGGCCGCCTGTGGAAGGTCGCCCTTGCCCCGTCATTGTCAAGATCCATCGCTCCAGAGATGTCTCCATGATATGGTCTGCAGCGAGACGCAAAGGAACCATCCAACATCGGTCTGCACCGAACTTATTAAGCGAAATATCCGCTTCCAGATGATCTTCCCTGCCGTGCTGTCATTCAGGGTAAATGGGGTACAGAAGTCATTCAAGGAACCGGAGGATGCAAAGACATTTTTGGACGGTAACGTGTAATCGGTGACATTACCTGCCTTTCATGGAACTGCTGGCAGCTGGTGAGTCAGACATTAAACTTCAGTGACTTGCTCCTCACACATCACATTAGTTAACCCTCCCTTATCTGCTTTATCATTTGTGTTTGATATTGCTAATTGCACGCAGTAACTCTGTGTGGTGGTGCGGTCATCTATCCAGCCATCTGAACGAGGGAGATGGCCACCTTTTGCGGGTTTCTTTTTTTTGAATAATTAAGGAATCCTTTGTTTGTTTTTGTTTTTTTTCTCTCAAGCTAGTTGAAGTAATAACTTTGACACCTCCTTGTGGTTATGAAGTCTCGGTGGAGACTAGCTTATTTTCTTTCCATAAGAGTTACAGACATGTGTGTTCTTGTCTTCTCCTTGTTTTGTGTTTACATTTGTTTTGTTCAGACGTTTTTGATTTATTACAGGTCTTTGTAGGTTGTAGGTTTGTACAGGTTTTTCTTTCCCCCTTCGCTTCCCCTGTCCGAGATTTATATCCATAGTTGTCAAATACGCTGCCCTCCTTTTGCCTCTGTCTCTACTTTGTAATGGGTGAGGGTTTCCAGTTGAAAGTCCTAAGCCTCAATACAAATGGTTTAAATAATCCAGTAAAAAGAGTTGCTATTTTTGACCTCCTTCGCAAACCAGGAGCCCATTTTGCTATGCTGCAAGAAACTCATATGGTTAGTCGTGATGTGAACCGTTTAACTAATAGATTCTTCCGGATACTTGCTCATTCTTCTGCCACCAATAAAACCAAAGGTGTAGCAATTATCTGCCGTCGTAATCTGCACTTTAAATTGCTGGATACGTGGTCTGACAATAAAGGCAGGATTACTATTGTCAAAATTCGTATAGAAAATACAAACATTGCGTTTGTATCGCTTTATGCTCCTAATACTTTTGACTCACAATTTTATGAACAGATAACTAAAATTCTGCTTGATCTTCCTGACTTTAAGCTAATCATAGGTGCTGATTTTAATGCTGTATTGGACCACTCTTTTGATAGATCCGGTCAATCTGAAAACAAAGAACAAAAACAGAGTTCGGATGCCTTGCGCTCTTGGTCAAATAACACTGGTGTGGTAGATTTATAGCGTTTGATGCACCCTACCTCCAGAGATTTTACCCACCTCCCAGCAAGACACAAGTCCTTTTCGCGTATAGATTTTATTTTTGCCTCTAGAGGCTTGTTTCAAAAAATTATGGAGGTCACTCTCTGGCCAGTCACTCTTTCAGATCACAAGGCTGTAATTGCTCTTGCCTTGATTCGCTCCATTGCGAGCTCCTAAATGGCATTTTAATAATACTTTACTTCGTGATGAGTCATTTAGAACTCAGTTTATGGCTCAATTTAATGAATTCATCAATATAAACACGGGGTCAGTCAGTGACCCGAGAATACTCTGGGACGCTGTTAAAGGCTTTATTAGAAATAATGCTACACTGTATTCATCTAATTTAAGAAAAGCCCGATCTTCTAGGTTGACCCAGCTGGAGCGCAAACTTTCAACATTGGACAACTTATTACAACAAAATTTTGATGATCAGGTTGCATTGCCGTACGATCTGGTGAAAAAAGATATGAATGCTATTCTCAAACGGCGTGCAGAATTCTTGATCCATAGAACACGCCAAACATATTATTTTAATGGGGCCAGACCCAGCCATTTACTGTCGTCGAGACTGAAGGCTAAGGAACATTTCGCTGACATCACCTCCATTAGATCAGAAGACGGGCATATGTTAACAGAACCCTCTGAAGTCAATGCTTCTTTTCGTAGTTTCTATGCTGACTTGTACAGCTCAGAGGTTTCTCACGACAAAGATTCATGCAACAAATTCTTGAGTTCCATTCAACTACCTAAAATGACAGACAATGGCTCCCAAAGTTTAAACGCCCCTATCACTTTAAATGAACTTAAGGCTGCAGCAGATGATATGCACAAGGGCAAATCACCTGGCCTGGACGGGATCCCCCCAGATGCATGCCTCCACCAGGGGCCCTATCTCGGTATGTTAAAGAAAGGAATAAAAATAATTCCCCTATAAATACCAACAGTTTTTAATCAAGATGATTTGAGATCTAGTATTTTCTCTGCCCGAATGTCGCATTCTTCCAAAAACGTTCATGGAAAAATTGTTACGGTTTGTTGACAATACAGCACTGTTCACACACATACACACACTTTAACGTGTAGTCAGATACACATAGCGTAAACACACAAACATAACACATAGTTCTTCTCCTGCTTCTCAACCTCAGAATGTTTCATACTCCTTAAAAAGGGAGTCTGGCATAGCGGACAGATAACAGGTTTTCAAACCTCTGGCTTCATGAATCACTTCATTATATTAGTTCTGAGACTCCCTCACACACACACAGCGGACAGATTAGACTAGAGGTTTTCATGCCTTTCTCACAGTTTTCTATGACCTCACTTCACTTCACACACACATAAAATAAGCGCACACGCGAGGCAATATGCTCATGAACTTTAGTAACCGCAACACGGCTTGCACGTCATCACGCAACGCCATGAGGAGGACCAAACGACGCCAGGAGGACGACCCGACGAGATCCGACCAATCCCAATCCAAGAAGAACCTCTGTCATGCCCAGTATCAATATATAAGCTTTCTGCGTACTCTGCCTCACCGCCATTTTTCCTGTACAGGATCAGTGGACCATGCATGCTCATTTGCTAGACACCGCAGTTTCCTGACCTGTGACCTCTGAATAAACTTGCTTAATTTTAACTTGAGAACGACGCCTCCTGCCTTTGATTTCCACCCGCAACAATGGAGATGGACCCAGATGCAGAGTTTTAAAACAAAAGGTAATTTTAATTAAAGAAGTTCTTTTAACAAAACAGAAGTGAACACTAAAGGGAAAAAAAACAAAACGCTTACACGGGCATTCAAAGGAGAAGGGGATCAGGACAGGACAGCACCATGGACGACAGCGGGTAGAAGAACAAGCAATCCGACAGAGGACAAAGGGAAGGACAGAGGCTTAAATACACACAGGGAAGGCAGGGGCAATTGAACACAGTGTAAGTGAAGACAGAAACAACACACAAGGAACATAAACTACAAAATTAAACAGAAAACACAAAGAGACTGAAATCAACAAACTAAATGACAGAACATGACAGTACCCCCCTCTCAAGGGCCGGATCCCAGACAGCCCAAAACATGAACTGCAACGGGAGGGAGGAGGGGGGAACCGGAGGAGGGACTCCGGGACATGCCCAGGGGCTCGGGCGGACGGCTCTGTGGCTGCTCAAGGGCAGAGTTCAGAGGCTCGGGAGGGCGGCACCATGGCCGACCTTGAACAGAACATAAGAGTCTCGGGAGGACGGCACCACGGCCGGTCAGGAACAGAGAACAAGGGCTCCGGTGACGGCCCGGAGGCCGGTCAGGAGCCAAGCACGGGAGCTCCTCAGGCAGGCGGCCAGGAGACCGGGCAGGGGCAGCAGGCAAGGGCTCCGACCTCAGCCCCGGACGTGGGGCAAGAACTGGAGTCGAGCCGGAACAGGGACCAGAATAGGCGCTGCGAGGACCGGCGATGCTGGAAGCAGAGCGACGCCAGCCGGGACCCTCCTGTGCGGAACAGGGACCTCTGATGCCCGAAGAGGAGAGACGTCAACCGGGACCTCCGGCACGGGACAGGGACCGGAGCAGGCGACGCGAGGACCCCTGACGCCCGAAGAGTGGAGACGTCAGCCGGGAGCCTCTGATGCGGAGCAGGAACCGGAGCAGGCGACGCGAGGACCCCTGACGCCAGATGAGGAGAGACATCAGCCGGGAGCCTCCGGCGCGGGGCAGGGACTGGAGCAAGCTAACTAACAAACAGGGCGTACAACTCAAGACAATGAAATGTATTGATGCATCACTAGTATACAAAATACATCAAAAAAAGAGGTGAGTGGCCTATTGTGAGTCTCATAGAGCTCTAAATCTACATCAAATTGAGCAAGGTGGTCTAAGAATGGCTGCCAGATCTTGTAGAATTGTTTAAGATTGTTTGTCAAACTGTATCGGATTTTCTCCATATGTAATAGAGAAGTAGGTTCTGACAGCCACGTCTTGAAGAGTGGCACTGCTTCTGACTTCCACAGCCTTAGAATCAGTCTCTTTGCAATTAACATTCCATACATGACGGTGTGCTGTACTGCGATACTTCGAGGCAAAAGAGACAGGGAGAAGCCAAACAGGGCCACCTCTGGCTCAGGCTTGAACACACAGTTGTACATTTCAGAAAACCACTTAAAGGAGACCTATTATGCCCATTTTACCACAAGTTGATATGGTTCCTTGGGGTCTTAATGAAATGTCTGTAACATTTTTTGGTCAAAATACCACAAGGATCATTTAAAACAGCAGCCTTTTTACCCTGTCTAAAACAGCCCTCTTCAGATTGACCTGTTTTGAGTCCCCCCGCCCCCCCCCTCCTCGCCCCGCCCCCCTCTCACCACCCCGCCCCCCCTGTCAATCACACACACACACACATCCACTTTCACGTCTTAAATCTCTCCTTAGCATATTTAAGGTGTTTAAAATAATTTTAAGTCACTGTCCTACACATATATTTCTGTATTTGTTTGTTGTGTTTCTTCATTGAAGCTACAATTTTAAAACTACAACACCTTCTGATAAGGATGTACATTTATTTAAATACATGCATTAGATATGTGTGTATACAGTATTTAATTGTATGTGTATATTTATTCATACAGGGCATATATACACAGACACACGCACACACACAGATAGACACAGACACACACGCACACACACAGACACACACACACAGGCAAAGGGATGTGGGGGCTAGCTTTGGAAGCTAACACTGCTGCAACTTTTGCGGCAAAATGCACCTAAAACCCCGGGTATGAGTCTATTATAAAGCGAGCGACGGAGGCGGCAACGAGCTGCTGGTGACCGGCACCGGTTCGTGCAGCTCGGGCTGCGTGGAGCAAATCTGTAAGAGCCACAAAACTTATAAGGCTCAGCTCTCTCCCCCCCTCCTCCTCCTCCGCTTCGCCACCCGGGCGCTGAGCGAGCCCCCGGCACCGGTACAATGCAACCGGAGACCGGGGGGGGGGGTCCTTGAACACGTTCCGGTGCTAGTTTCTAACAAAGACAGACACACACAGAAGCTACGAGTCGGGTTAGCCTCCGAGTGCATTGTTTTCTATGTAAACGTGCTGCATGCTCGGGACGCAACACACACACACGCAAGCTAGACTCCGAGAGCATTGCTCCTCCACTCCGGACCCTGGGATCTCTCCCCCCACCTCCCAGTGCGATGCTTCCCGGGTGGGGGGCCACATGCAATACTGCTGTAAATACGTTCACAAGCAACCATTCCAGAAAGTGCTGGAGCTCTAAACACAAACTAGCAGCTAGCTACCGTTAGCTCCCTGCTGATACACGTAAAGCATCTAAGTGGCCACAGCGGCAGAGACACGGTCCCCAACACCGGGACGTCCCCGGACTAGCGTTAGCTCCCGACAAACAGCTGTTTCTATTTATTCATGCTGCTTCTACCAGGGCAAAACACACACACAGAAGCCAGCGTTAGCTGCTGCTGCTACCCGTAAACACACACTGACACAAACAAGTCACAGCCAGCTGAGGTAGCAGAGGCACATAGTCCCCAGCATCAACACAGCTCCGAAGCTCCGCAGCTCCTACCTGGAAAAAACACCAACAGCTCGCGGTGTCTCCCGGCTCCGGGTTCGCGCTGCCGGCTTGCGGCTCCCGGGCTCCGGTGGTGGCTGCCGGGCTCCGGGCTACGCGATGGCTCCAGGCTACGGTGGTGCGAGGCAGCTAGTGGAGGCAGATAGTGCGAGCCGGAGCGCGGTCGGAGCTCCGGCCGGCGGAGCTCCCCGGCGTAAACAAACACATCCACCAGAAGCGAGCAGCTGACATGGAGCCAGCAGCCCCTCAGCGAGCCCGAGCTGAGGATGGAGCTGTGGCAGGTAAATCACCCCGACCGCAGGCTCTGTTTCCTCTGCCTCTCACCCAGCTGATCGTGAGATCGCGGCTTCTGCCCCGGCAGCCTCCTCCGTGATCACGGAGCAGGAGCCGTGGAGCAGGAGCCCCGGCTCTGCGTTCACGGAGCCGGGGCTCCTGCTCCGTGAACGCGGAGCCGGGGCTCCGCGATCGCGGAAGAGGCAGCCTGCTCCGCGATCACGGAGCATCAGCCGGAGCCCGAGTTGAGGAGGGAGCTGTGGCACGTAACTCAACCCAACCGCAGGCTGTTTCCTCCGCCTCTCACCCAGCTCCCTGGCTGGTTAGCTCTGTCTTCTGAAGCTGGAGTCACATGAACAGCTTTGTGAGGATTTGTGCAGCCCAGCCCTGAGCATCTCAGTGGTCGAATTCGTTTCATGCTGCTAGTTTGCTTATCCAAGTGTTTCTAAGGCTCGCAAGAATGCAATGGCGGCTGTCCGGACACCATGGAATAAAGTGGGTGGTTCTTAAATCTGTGGTGGTTCCATCTATTGGTGGGATAGATCTATGGGGGAGTGGGTTTTGGGCGTTAGTGACGTACATCAGACCAATAATCCCATTGGACTCACTCTCGCACACAGCTTCTGACATAGAGGAAACACAACAAATCGCGGGGGTTGTTTTTTTTCAGAGTTTTTGGGACGGTAGACATGCCAGATACGCAAAATAACGTGTAGAAGCACTACAAAAGTGGCATTTTCATAATAGGTGCCCTTTAAATATTCCAAACCAGAAGACGTACAGCTTTGAACATGTCCAGAAAAGGTGGGTTAAGGATCCGTTAGCAGATTTTCATCGATCACACAAAGGAGCGACAGTAGGGTATATTCTATGTAGTTTGGTTTTGGAATAATGGGGTCTATGCATAACCTTGAACTGGATTAAGTGATGTCTGGCATTAATAGAACAATATTGGATTCTGCTGAGACCCTCCTGCCAAACAATGTCGTCAATCTGGAGACCCAGTTCCTCCTCCTAAGCCTTTTTCAAAGAGTGGGTGGCATAGTTCACTTGTTCAGAGAATACCCTGACAAAGTTTGAAATCAAGCATTTTGAATCCGGCGGGCCAAGCCAGAAACTATAAATCCTACTTTCGTCAGGGAGAGATTCAAATTTAGTCAGGCTTTGGCGGACATAGTATCTAACCTGAAGATATCTAAAGAAGTGTGTTGGCGGAAGGGCACACTTGTCTTTTAGTTGAGTAAATGAGGCAAAATGTTTGTCAATGTACAAATCTTTTAAAACTCAGTGCCTTTTTGTCTCCAACTATAAAAAGTTGCATCTAAGATAGCAGGGGGAAATGCATGATTATGACACACTGGAGCATAGATCGAGGTACCAGGTAACTTGCAGCACTTCTTAATTTGCTGCCATATTTTCAAACAATTAATAATTATTCGATTTTTCACTTTTGTGATGGGCAGCCCAGGTGTTGAAAAAAGAAGAGCTGGGAGTGAACTGTCTTTGACGTCTTTCTGTTCAATGGCTACCCACACAGGGGTGCTTGTTGAAATCTCCAGGTTGTAGCCGTCACCCCAGAAGGCAGGAGCTCTTAAGATTTGCCGCCCAGTAGTAATGCTGGAAGCATGGCAGCCCAAATCCACCTTTCTCACTGGGTTTTTGTAAATGAGTTTTTGATATTCTGTTAGCTTTAAAACCCCAGATAAAATGTAATGGAATGTAAAAGGAATGTTCTTAAAGAGGTATAGGAATCTTGCCAGTGAAACCATCTTGATAGCATTTATACGACCCACCATAGAGAGCGGGAGCGTGCGCCACTTGCCAATATCTCCTTTTAGTTTTTCCACCTTTTCATGGAAATTCAGTTTAAATATTAATTTAGGATCATTTGGAAGGGTAACTCCTAGGTACTTCAGCTTGTCTGTAACTTTTAATGGGAGTTTATGCAGAAATTCTGCTTCATGGTTATCCCCAAAAGGCATAAATTCTACTTTTTTGCCAGTTAATTGTGTATCCAGAGACTTCACCAAATTACTTTATGAGGTCTAACAGAATGGGAATAGACTGTTGATACCCTCCACAAATATGCCCACTCTATCTGAACAAACGCTTTCTCCGAATCTAAGCAGAGGACTGCCACCTTCTGATCCTTTCTATAGTTATGGTACATTATGTTCATTAATCTTCTAACATTAAAAAAAGAATCTACCAGGAATGAAACCAGTTTGGTCTGCATGAATAATGGAGGCGATGTGTTTGTTTAACCTATTTGCCATCAATTTGGTGAAAATTTTCATATTACAGTTCAGCAATGCAATTGGACGATAGGATGAGGTTTCGGTCTCATCTCTCTCTTCTTTTGGAATAAGTGCGATGTTGGCTTCATACAAGGAGTTTGAAAATTTTTGAGTTTCAAATGAGTGGTTAAACATCCTGAGCAAGAGTGGAGTCAGCTGTTAAGGGAATTTCTTATATAGTTCGATTCCAAAACCATCTGGGCCAGCACTTTTAGCATTGGGAAAGGATTTTATGGCATCCAGAAGCTCTTGAGCAGTAATGTCAGCGTTAAGCGCTTCACACGCCTCGTCATTTAACTTGGGGAGGTTCAGGTTCTCCAGCCACCCAGAGGTGTCCCCTTTAGCTTTGGATGAATATAATTGTTGATAATTTTCCCTGAAGTGCTTGTTTATATTGCTGGGGTCAGTGATAATGTCCCCAGATTTTGATTTGATTTTATGTATAGCTCTGCTAGCCTGTAAACCTCTCAGCTGTCGGGCTAGTAGCTTCTGGGGCTTGTCCCCAAGTTCAATTTGTTTTTGTTGGTCCTGTACTTGGGCAGATAGTATATCGTTATATTCATACCTCAGTTTAAGAATATTCTGTAGGGGGACAGAATTAGCAGGAGATTTATAGGCAGTTTCTAGTTGCGTTAGATCCTTTTCAATTTCTAAAAGGCGCTTCTTTTTTTTCCTCATTGAGTTTTCAAAAGAAATAATGTGTCCTCTAAGCACAGCCTTAAAAGCTTCCCATAAGGTGGAGTCTGTAACCTCTAGATTATCATTTGTTTCCAAAAAATCTGAGATTCTATCAGAAATGAACTGAGAAAACGAGGAGTCCGAGAGAAGTGAAGGTGGAAACGCCAACTAAAGTGCTGTTTCTTATGGGTGAGGTCAAGCACCAATGATATCGGAGAGTGATCAGAAATTAGGATATTATAATATGAGGTGGAGATCACATTTGAAATCAAGTTTGAGTCAAGCAAAAAATAGTCGATTCTAGAGAAAGATTTATGTCTTTGTGAGAAAAAAGAATAATCCCTATGTGTGGGGTTCTGAAGCCTCCATATATCAACTAGATGTGTGGATTATTAGATTAAATTATTCAAGGTTGTGGAGGCAGCAGAAGGCACCAGGTTTGTTTGGGCTGATCTATCCAGAAAAATCGTCAAGCACACAATTGAAGTCACCACCTATGATCACATGCGTATCTGAGAGACTGGGCAGTAAATTGAAGACCTTACAGAAAAAATCTGGGTCATCAGAATTGGGACCATATACATTTAAAAGTGTGACATGGTGTGAATAAATGTGGCCCGTCACTATAATATATCTGTCATTTGGGTCACACGTGGTGGAAACATGTCTAAATGGGATAGTTTTGTTCATCAAAATAGCAAAATCTAATGTCTGCAGCTAAGGACTTCAAATGAGAGAATACTTTTGCCCTTTTAATTGCATGCCCCAATCCACGGACATTCCAACTAGTAAAAGTTATGCCACCACCTCTTAAAGAAAGATTAGGATGCATATCTAAGTACAGTGATGCAAACATATGATGCCCTTGAAACACACTGATAACCACATAAAGGAGAACAAAACAAAAAACACACACTTAAGAACTTGCCCCCCCTCCCCCCGCTCCCAAACCAAGTGAGAACACGTTCCCTACAAATAGGTTTAGAGGCTGCCGGACCATAGGAAAATATAGTTTAGCTAAGCTAACAAAAGAGCCCTGTGCTCTCTCCAAAATTATTAACATAATTGAAACAACGGTCATGAGAATGTCCCGACCTACGTGATTGCAGGGAAAACAAAAAGAGAAAAAAAAAAAAAAGCCACATATCGAAAAATATGGCCATCCAAAGCGCATATAATGTTCAGGACAGAGACCCTGCAAACAGCTCGGCTTCTTTTAATGAGGGAAATACCTGCTCCGAATTTCCCAGGGTAACCCTCAGCCGGGCTGAGTAGATGAAACCAACCCTCGCACCAGCCTCCTTGAGCCTTTTACGCACATCATCAAAAGCTTGCCGCTGTTTCATCACCTCCACTGGCAAATCGGGGGAAAAATGGATCGTAGCTTCGTTGTACGTCAGGGGGAATTGTTGGCAAGAAAGCTGTAGTATCTTCTCCTTGATTTGGAAGTGGTGAATCCTGGCTTTCATTGCGCGCGGCCTTGCATCCTCCACCGCAGACTGCTTCCCTAGACGGTGTGCTCGATCCACAACAACCCGGCCAGGAAAATTGCTAGCACCCAGCAGTTCAGGGATAAACTTTTCCAGAAACTCAACAGGGCGTTTTTCCACTATTTTTTCAGGAAGTCCAACTATTTTAATATTTTGACGCCTAGAGCGAGCTTTCAGGTCGATCAGTTTTGAGCGGAGTGCATGGTTTTTCCGACTGCATTTTCATACAGGATTGTTCAATTTATGAGAGGCGGAGGTCGTAGCTGGAATTAGCTTCCTCAACTTCAGATATATGGTTTCCAAGACTCACCAAAGATGCCTGAGTGGATGCCAGGGTTGCCTCCAATGTGTCAAATGGATCAGTCATCGTTTTGTTCATGCTCTCTATTGCCAGAAGAATGCTGCTCGACTCTGAATCAGTGTCCTCGCTAGCCGCATGGTCAGCCATGACTGGTGCTAATGCTAGCCCCTGTTCCGGCGAGGGCTGAGCTCTAGTCTTGACTGGGCTTCTATCCTGCGGCTTTCCAAGGGTTAGGGTTAGCTGGTGAATCTCAAATTAAATACCGAATTATTTTATAGCATGGAGAGGAGCCCAAGAAACACGTCTACTCCATCTGGTGCTTACTAGCGCCCCCTATCCAGCATCAACTTCTGATGCAAATTCAGCATCGTGTCAGAGAGGAACCTCTTTTGTTTCTTCTTTTTGAATCTTGTGATTGTTTCATTTTTCCCAGCTGATGCCCGACTATTGTCATCTCGACTTAAGAACATTTTGACTACCGAAACTTTACCATATGTTTTGGTAGTGACTGTTTCGGTAGTGACAAATCTAGCTCACTTTGAGCATAACTAAAGAATGCTAGCAAGCACATGGCTAGTAGGCTATACAGATCTTTGAAGAGGTGTACACACATTAAAACATAATACTTTGCATAAAACCCCAAAAAGTTTACTTAATTGAAGAGAATATGTGTTAGGTACGCTGATTTTCAGACTTTGGAACACATTTATATTTGTGCTGTCAAACGATTAAAATATTTAATCGCGATTAATCGCATTTATGTCATAGTTAACTCGTGATTAATCGCAAATTTGTATCTATTCTAAATGTCCCTTTTTTTAATTTTAATGCTCTTATCAACATGGAAAAGTGGATTGTCTTGCTTTATGCAAATGTTTATTTTATTGAAAAACAAAATTGCCAAACAGGGCAGTACAAAATAAAATTATAAAGTGCACATATCAGGTAAACAAGGACTCAGCCTATAGTGCAGTTAAACCATGGCTTAATATTTTCTTTTTTTCAAGTTTGCTGGGAACATAGCAGTCAGGCCTCTTATTTCAGAAACAATGAACCGTAACAGTTAGGTTACCAATAAAAGGTAAGAGTACTACTTTGCTTTCAGCTAGCTACTCTAAACAGACAAGCAACAAAATAACAAACAAACAAAATACACAGGCAAGTGTCGGCCTACTTTGAAATAAATTAAACTCAGAGCTTTGTAGGGCTATTTGAGTCCTCCCCATATTTGTGGAAAATGTATGAAATAAGAAGTACCCTATTTTGAAATAAATAAAAACATATAGCTGCAGCCTAACAGTAAAACACTGTTGAAGGAGCGTTCTGATATACTGAGGGTCAGTGAAGGGGTCGGGTGGGACATGTGACTGTTTGGACCAATAGGATGGGGTTGTTTGGGGATCGGGGGTAAATGAGGAGGTGAAGTGTTGTTGATGTGTGCGAGTGACGGAGTAAGAGCGAGAAGTGCACATGTTTGTGTAGAGGATAATAAAAGTTACTAAACCACGAAGAAGTTCCGTGTCAACAGTGTTCACCATTACGTCACAAACCAACATGGCAATGTGCACAGCCCACTGTCTCACAATAGAGGAACAGCTGATCTGTGTATAGCTGTTAAAAGAGAAATGTCCACCGTTTGTCTGTGTTGAAGAGCCGCTGCATCACATCGAGCCATTCATAACGCATGGAGGGACCCACAGCAAGCAGCTAGGGCATGCAGTAGGGAAAAGGGCTTGTCTCAAATGTTTCAAAATGGTACAATAACAACCAGGTCATGTTGTTAACAACATCACACACCAGCTTAAGACATGGGCTCGACAGCAGGATTCAGCTAATTCCGCTGGTTTTTCTTCACTGCAGCGGGAAAAACAGCATACTCGACTTGGGGAAAAGCGTGTAATCTGTTTTTTCCTTGAATTTATCTTTCGTCCGTCTGCAGGCAGCAATCAGCTGTTGATCAGCTGTATCCTGAACACAGAAATGTATTTTGTGAATCAAAACACTTTGTTTATTCGATCCATTACAGCTTTGGCTGAATGCATACAGGAGGCAAATCAAGTTTGTTTTCATAATTCTGATATGTAAGGTAAAATAACCTTTATTTTCACAAAGTTTTGTTAGTAGTTCATAAAGGAACATAGGTCTAATATATAAATGTAGCAGCTCACAAAGTTTTTTTCCAGAGTGTCTCATCTCAGTCTCTCTTCTCTTTTCCTCCCCTTTGTCCCCCCCCCCCCAGTATCTCTATGACTCTCCTAGTTCTGACATTCCTCGCCTCCTCACTCCGGGTTCAGAATCAGAGCTGCTGTGTGATAATGTGATTATTTGTGCTGAGCCAACAGCCCTGGAAATCCACATATTTCGTCCTGATGCCATGGCAGCTCCTCCATCAGACCTGAAGTCAGATACCAGGTTGATTTTAATCTATGCTACATCTGCTCACATTTTCCATTGATATTTACAACATGTATTTGATAGGAATGTAGACATTATATTCTGGTATTTGTATTGTTTAATTTATTTACAAGTATTGCTGAAAACTAATACAACTTTAGAGAATAAACGACAAATGACTAAATATACGTTATCCTTGACAGTTCCAGTGGAAGACACATTCATCAGGGCAGCAGCAGCAGCAGTGGAGACTCTGGAGTTTATTCTACTGGGGGAACCTCCAACCTGTCACAGCTCAACAGCAGTCAAACCTGCACAGGAACGGAAGACCTGGAGCAGGTTAAGATGCAGGAAATGACTCCAGGGCTCAAGACACAACTTCTGATAGCAGATGAGGGCATTGTAGACATGTGTGTCTGAAAATATGCATTGAAAAATATACTTGTTGCAAAGTAACATAAAGCAAGGATGATATTAAGGAAACTGGAGGTTTGTGGATAATGACAGTGTGGCTTTTTGTTCCTGTAAATACAATTTCTAGAAAAAACAAGGTCACGAATGACCGACTCACACAAGGAAGAAAACTGTTGACCTATCACTCACCATCTCACTTTCCAATAAGGAAGTGTGTTGTTAAACTAAAAAGAAACAACTTCAGTGTTTGTGTAGCTCTCTTAAAAATTGCTTTTGAAGATCCAGTTCCGTCAGTGACCTACATTTGGCACCAACCAGGAGTACTGTTAGTGCTCATCTTCAGCAGCCAATGTCTTAATCCTGATTTTATTCTGTAAGTGGTTGATATGTCGCTGAAATATGACCGTCTGAGTTTGGTGTATATTTGTTTCAGTCTTCATTAATAATGTTTTTGAGTGTAAAATCATGTTTTATCTGAATTTCAATATCCAGTGCTTTAATAAGATATTAAAAGTAGCTGATTCTGTCACAAATTTAATGAATGGGATGAATGACGTCAAAGCACTGTGCAGAAAAGTCAAGTAGAAAAAAACACAATACAGCAATTGTGTACCAGGACTTAATATTTCCATTGGTATTGGATAGTCCAAATCAAATCAAAATTTGATTAATGCATACTGGACATATGCTTATATAATTTAAAGAGACTTAGACCCAGTCTGATTTTGAACTGGGAATTATTAGCCTGATCCAAAATGTACTGGACAATTAATGATGCATCTCCATTTCCTCCCTCTGGTCCCTCCAATATACCCACATGACAGTCTCAGCTGTCAATCATTATGTTTCACTGTGTTTTTATAGCACCAAATTACTTATTAAAACCAAACTTGCAGGAAAAATGAACATGCCTTGGTGTGATAAGACCTCACCTTGTGATACACCTGGACACATCGTCAGTGATGTTACCTGAGGTCATTGGGTGTTTCAGGTCTTTCAACGATCAGACACCCTCACCCAGGCGACCAAACCGGGGTTGATTGTTTGTTTGTTTGTTTATTTTGACATGGACAGTGCATATTAATAGACATTTCTGTAAATATGCCAGATTTAGCCAGAAGGTTAGTTTCCATCTGCAGTCCTTGGCCAGATGTAACAATAGGCTCCCTAAAAAGCAAATAAGCAAATAACAGAAAGAGTTTAAAAAAGAACATAGAAAAGCAACAGATAAAACATTAATTATAACCACATACAAGTATTCAGTAGTTCAAGCATTAAAATACATGAAGCATGCAGGACAAACAAGAGTCAGCATCAAACAAACACAAATTGAAAAGGTAGACTAGGACTTATAGAGGACATCTATATGTGTTAGACATCGAGGCAGTAGCCCACCAAAGCAGACAGTACATGCACAACAAACTAACAAAAAGTCGACATGAAGTACATGAAGCAGCACAGGAGAGACATAGAACGAGCTACAAAAAGCATACAAACAAGCAAGCATACAAAGTAAGTTGCAGGACAAATTCACAGACACGCTGACACAAGGAGGCAAGAGCAGGCGGGTCAAGTTTAGTGCTGGCAGATCATATTATCAAACAGCCACTGTTTCAGACTAGAACTAAATGACCGATATGTGTTTAGGTCTCTGATACATGTTGGGATGTTATTCCATTCACGTGAGGCTGCAACAGAGAAGGCTGACTGACTAAAGGTACTTTTCCTAAATGGAATAATGCAGTCCCCTTTCATGACTCCTCTTGTGATCCGATGTTGGTTTGTTCTAATAGTTACAAATTCTCTAAGTGGAGGAGGGGCCATGCCATGTATGATTTTGTAAAAGAGACATGCATTTTTGTGCTTAATCATGTTTTCCCAGCTCACTAGATTGTGTTTTCTTAAAATTGCACAGTGATGGAATTGCCTTGGTTTTTTGTCCAGAACTTTCAGTGTTTGTTTATACAAAGACTGTAGTGGTTTTAGTGTTGTGTGATTAGCCTGAGACCAGCTCGTCAGACAGTAGCTCATGTGAGAGAATATCATTGAATGCATGTACATCATGGCTGCCTCGGTGGACATAGAGTTTCGTATAAATTTGAAATTGGCAAGATTGAATTTGATCCTTTTGCAGACAGTTTTTACATGTGCCCTGAAATTAAAGTTGGAGTCCAGAATAATGCCAAGGTATTTAAATTCCTTAACAATTTCTAATTTTTCTCCTGACACAAGAACATCTGGGTTTTCACTACAGTCATTTGTTTTGGAGAAGAACATACCAACAGTCTTAGACACATTTAGTTGGAGACAGCACTGATTGAGCCATGCTGTAATTTTCAGCATGGCCTTTGTGAGTTTGATCAAGCCCCGGCTTGCGTCCAGGTAGCACTACCCAAACCACAGCTCACCTCTCCTGATCCACAGTCACCTTGATGCATCTGCTGCTGCCTCGGTGGCCAACTTGATGGCCCTCGCCTACTTGCTCCTGTAATGCCCAGTTGTAGGCCCTGCAGAGAGACTGGCCTGCGATCTCTCTGCAAGGGTTGTAAATATAGTATCTTATTAATATGTTTGCCAATCTTCAGTCTTAAATCAACTCCAAGACCAAGATTTATTCCATGTGATTTAACAGAGGGGCAGAAGTGTCAAGCTGCAGGGAAAAGGTGTTGGTCTGTTCCTGGGTTTTAAATTAAAAAAAAAAAATTGTACCTGAATACCCCTTTATATATGTTGACTTTATATTCAGTAACATCTCAGTTGATTTTATTTTATTTATATAATGAGAACAAACTAAGTCAGCTTTGATGAATTGTCCCGCTAGTAACAAAAGAGCAGCGATAACCCAGTTAATGTAGTTTCATATGTATCTTTATCCTTTGTCTACCTTCCTTTACAGTGTCAGACATAGTGTTGATCATTTAAATGGGATGGTTGAAGCATTTGATTTCCTGATCAACAATGTTTTACACATGTTCATGGTGACATTACTCTGGCTCTAACGGATTGAAAACTATAAATAAAGTTTATTGATCTTCAACGTACATGTATTCTGTCTATCAAACAGAATATGTATAATGTTACAGGATGTATTCAAAGAGGCAGCATGTGCTTTATTCAGCAGATTTCTCAGATTATTCAGATTATTAAAGCAATTAAAATGAAATTATATAAACATCACCATGGTTTCTCATAGCAACAATCACAATGACTTGGGAGTATAGAACAGTGAACAGTGAATATAAGCTACAATGAAATAACACAACTCACTTTATCTGGCTCTCAAATTATGATTTCTTTCCATCCCCCTGTTTAAATCTCAGGGAATAAACAACATGGGGAGTAAAAACTTTGGTTTTGTCTTTAAATGTTATTGTTACAGCTTTTATTGCCATTGTGTTACTGTATATTAGACCTGAATACTCTATTGTAATTGTCTGTAACGTGGTGAAGGCCAGGAGAAACTCAAGAACGGAGCTTTTTGTCACAATCAAAAAGTTTCCAGCAGAAATGTTTATCAGGTACCTCTGTGTTAAATGAAAAGGTTGAACATAGACCACTTTCATCTCTCTCCTTTAGCAAGTCTTGTTTTTCTCAATGTTTTTATTTTTTGTCCAAAAATATTTTTTATCCCCCCCCCCCACAAAACAGAACAGTTATTATTTACTGAAATGTGCACATCATTTCTCAACAAAGAACTTTAGTATATTTAAAAATTACATAATAATAGAAATAATTAAAAAGTCGCAGAGGATTCATCAACATAAACCTTGAGGATAAAGAATTCTCTACACACATCAATACCAATTGCAACCGAACATAAATTGTAAATATATAACTAACTTCAAAATAACAGGTGGTTCAGCAATGCATATTTAAAGTATGTGCAATACAAACAAGGTTTTAAGTTTCCTTAATGTACACCAAGACTTAATTTGTTTTTAAAGTAACAATTTCGCGAAGTCTGTTCCGAATTTTGGTCAATTTGAAACCATAAATGAGTGGATTCATGAGTGGAGGTATAACAAGAAATTCTATTGCAATAAAGTTTTTAAAGGGTTGAGGTAATTTTTTCAACTCAAATCGGATACTTATAATATCAAAAAGTATTGCGAAAAGTAAAGTGATCAAAGAGAATAAATGTGGCACACATGTTTGCATGAACTTTGCCCTGTTTTCTATAGAATTTACACATGTTCTAATGATATATATGTAGGACCAAACTATAAATACACCATGAAATACATAAATGAACATTGTAATATATGCACTTATGCTGTTAACCATAGTTTCAGCGGGGAAACAAGCAAGTGCAACAATGACCCAATTCACACAGAACAGTCTGGCAATATATGGGCTGCATAACTTCAGTCTTGATGTTAGACACATACTCACACCTATAAGGCAGAAAGCTGTTAACCAGGAGAAACACACTAACTTCATGAGTCTTTGCTTTGACATGATAGAGTGATACTGCAGTGGTTGACATATAGCCACATATCTGTCATATGCCATTACTGCTAGAATGGAAAGATCACTGACTGCAAACGAGTACAGTACTTGAACCTGAAGAAAACATCCAGAATAAGAGATGACATGAACAGCAGAGAGCAGATCCCACAGAAACTTGGGGAAGAAACCTGCTGTTCCATAAAGTCCATTCATGCAAAATGCACACAGCAGAATATACATTGGTTCATGGAGGTTTTTATCCAAGAGGATGGTCACAATAAGAGTTATATTAACAAGCAAAATGACACAGTAACATAACAAACTGAGAGAGAAGAGAATATACTTGTTGTTCTTTGATTCAGTTAAACCTGAAAGATAGAATATTGTTATCACAGAGACATTATCCATTATGAATAGAAGCTTAAAATGATATATAGTTATTTTGTCTGTTTTCTATTCAGTGTTCCTTCATGAAAACACTCTCATCCCCTCATCTCACTGTTATTAGTATCTTGACTGAAGACGGCAGTACATGAGCTGGGGATTTAAACCAACCAATCAGTGGACTGGAAGAGCCTTCATCATTAAACATTAATGTGTTTAATCACCACTGGATACAAAATAAACTAGGTAATACCTGAAAGCACCTGGAGATTCACCCCCACCTTACTGTTTTTAAATATTTGTCTACCAACTCATACCTGAACCTTTCATGCCCAGTATTAATGAAACCTTCCTAATATTGTCAATGTTGTACCCAATTTGAGACAAAAATTTATATTTTTTGCCATTTTTTCTTTAGAGAAAATATTATATGTGTATGAAGCTGAAGGCAAGAATGGGAGTTTTTGCATTTATTACAAGTTGGAGTTAAATGACCACGAATGAGTGCTTACCAAAGAATTGCAGTGATCAAGGTGGGAGGATATGAAAATAGGGAAATTCTTTCACGATGACCGAAATAGAGACAATTTATTTAAACATGGAAATTATGCAGAGCAGTGTGTATTGTAAATATAGTATCTTCTTAATATGTTTGCCAATCTTCAGTCGTAGATCAACTCCAAGACCAAGACAAAGATTTATTCCTGTGATTTGACAGAGGGGTGGAAGTGTCAAGCTGCAGGGAAATAGTGTTGGTCTGTTACTAGGTTTTAAATAAAAATAATTAAATTGTACCTGAATGCCCCTTTATATATATTGACTTTATTTTATTTATGTGATGAGAACAAACAAAGTCAGCTTTGATATAATGTCCTCTTAGTAACAAAAGAGCGGAGATAACCCAGTTAATGTATAGTTTCATGTGCATCTTTATCCTTTGTCTACCCTCCTTTACAGTGTCAGACAGATGTAAGCTTTAATAACAGAGATTATCGCCCCATAGTGTTTATTTAAATGTGAGGGTGAATGCATTCGATTTCCTGATAAACAATGTTTTACACATGTTCGTGGTGACATTACTCTGGCTCTAACGGCTTGAAAACTATAAATAACGTTTATTGAATTTCACCGTACATGTATTCTGTCTTTCATACAGAATATGTACAATGTTACAGGATCATCAGATTATTTAGTCATCAAAATGGAATTATATAAACATCCCCATGGTTTTCCATAGCAACAATCACAACCACTTGGGAGAATAGAACAGTGAACAATGAATATAAGCTGCAATGAAATAACACATCTCACTTTAACTGGCTTTTTAATGAAGACTTAATTTCACCCTGTTTAAATCTTAAGGAATAATCAACGTGGGGAGTAAAAACTTTGGTTTTGTCTGTAACTGATATTGTTACAGCTTTTATTGACATTGTGTTACTGTATATTAGGCGTGAATACTCTATTGTAATTGTCTGTATCGTGGTAAAGGTCAGGACATACTCAAGAATGGAGCTTTATGACACAATCAAAATGTTTGCAGCAGAAATGTTTACCAGGTATCTCTGTGTTAAATGAAAAGGTTGAACATTGACTACTTTCATCTCTCTCCTTTAGCAAGTCTTGATTTTCTCAATGTTTCATTTTTTGTGCAAAGATATCTTAATACCCCCCCCCACATACAAAATGAACAGAACAGTTACCTTATTACAAATTTAATGAAATGTGCAGATCATTTCTCACCAAAGAACGTTAGTACATTTACATAGGCTACATATCTAAATAAATGGGAATCATGAAAATACACGTACAGAAAATAGGAATTCACAATGATTTAATAATAGTACTAAATAAAACAGGCAGAGGATTTATCACACATCACTACCAATTTCAACTGAAAACAAAAAGTTAGATATATAACTACCTTCAAAATAACAGCTGGTTCAGCGGAGCATATTTAAACTGTTGCAAAACAAACCAGGTTTTAAGTTTCTTTAATGTACACCAAGACTTAACTTGTTTTTAAAGTTACAATTTCGCGGAGTATGTTCCGAATTTTGGTCAATTTGAAACCATAAATGAGAGGATTCATTAGTGGAGCTATGACAAGAAGTTCTATTGCAACAAAGTTTTTAAAGGGTTGAGGTAATTTTTTAAACTCAAATCGTATATTTATAATATCAAAAAGTAAGGTGAAAAGAAAGGTGATCATAGAACTTACATGTGGCACACATGTTTGCATGAACTTTGCCCTGTTTTCTATAGAATTTACACATTTTCTAATGATATATATGTAGGACCAAACTATAAATACACCATGAAATACATAAAAAAGTATTGTAATATATCTAGCTATGTTATTAACCATAGTTTCAGCTGGGAAACAAGCAAGCGTAACAATAATCCCATTCACACAGAACAGTCTGGAAATATACGGGCTGCATAACTTCAGTCTTGATGTTAGACCAATATTCACACCTATAATGCAGAAAGGTGTAAACCAGGAGTAACACACTAACTTCATGAGTCTTTGCTTTGACATGATAGAGTGATACTGCAGTGGTCGACATATAGCCACATATCTGTCATATGCCATTACTGCAAGAAAAGAGAGATCACTGCCTACAAATGAGTACACTACTTGAGCCTGAACAAGACATCCAGAATAAGAGATGACATGAACAGGAGAGAGCAGATCCCACAGAAACTTGGGGAAGAAACCTGTTGAGCCATAAAGTCCATTCATGCAAATTGCACACAGCAGAATATACATTGGTTCATGGAGGTTTTTTATCCAAGATGATGGTCACAGAAAGAGTTATATTCGCCAGCAAAATTACACAGTAACACAACAAACTGATAGAGAAGAGAATATACCTGTTGTTTTTTGATTCAGTTAAACCTGAAAGATAGAATATTGTTATCACAGAGACATTATCCATTGTGAATAAAAGCTTTAAATGATAGATAGTTATTTTGTCTGTTTTCTGTTCAGTGTTCATTCATGAAAACACTCTCATCCCCTCATCTCACTGTTATTAGTATCTTGACTGAAGACGGCAGTGCATGAGCTGGGGATTTAAACCAACCAATCAGTAGACTAGAAGAGCTTTCATCATTAAACATGAATGTGTTTAATCACCACTGGATACAAAATAAACTAGGTAATACCTGAAAGCACCTGGAGATTCACCCCCACCTTATTGTTTTTAAATATTTGTCCACCAACTCATACCTGAACCTTTGATGCCCAGTATAAATTAAACCTTCCTAATATTGTCAATGTTGAACCCAATTTGAGACACACCTCTGCATTTTTTTTCATTTAATCTTTAGAGAAAATATTATATGTGTATGAAGCTGAAGGCAAGAATGGGAATTTTTCACATTTATTACAAGTTGGAGTTAAATGACCAAGAACAAGTGCTTACCAATAGAACAGTGAACAGTGAATATAACCTGCAATGAAATAAAAACATCTCACTTTATCCGGCTTTTTAATGATGATTTATTTCCATCACCCTGTTTAAATCTCAGGGAATAATCAACGTGGGGAGTAAAAACTTTGGTTTTGTCTGTAACTGATATTGTTAAAAACAAGGTTTTAAGTTTTCTTAAGGTACACCAAGACTTAACTTGTTTTTTAAAGTAACAATTACGCGAACTCTGTTCCGAATTTTGGTCAATTTGAAACCATAAATGAGAGGATTCATGAGTGGAGGTATAACAAGAAATTCTATTGCAATAAAGTTTTTAAAGGGTTGAGGTAATTTTTCAACTCAAATCGTATATACATAATATCAAAAAGTATTGCGAAAAGAAAAGTGATCAAAGAGAATAAATATGGCAAACATGTTTGCATGAACTTTGCCCTGTTTTCTATAGAATTTACACATGTTCTAATGATATATATGTAGGACCAAACTATAAATACACCATGAAATACATAAAAGAGAATTGTAATATATGCAGCTGTGCTGTTAACCATAGTTTCAGCTGGGAAACAAGCAAGTGCAACAATGAGCCAATTCACACAGAACAGTCTGGCAATATATGGACTGCATAACTTCAGTCTTGATGTTATACAAATATTAGTGCCTATAATGCAGAAAGGTGTAAACCAGGAGAAACACACTAACTTCACGAGTCTTTGCTTTGACATGATAGAGTGATACTGCAGTGGTCGACATATGGCCACATATCTGTCCTAGGCCATGACTGCAAGAATGGAGAGATCACTGAAGGCAAACGAGTACAGTACTTGAGCCTGAAGAAGACATCCAGAATAAGAGATTACATGAACAGGAGAGAGCAGATCCCACAGAAACTTGGGGAAGAAACCTGCTGTTCATTCATGAAAAATGCACACAGCAGAATATACATTGGTTCATGGAGGTTTTTATCCAAGATGATGGTCACAATAAGAGTTATATTTACCAGCAAAATGAAACAGTTACATAACAAACTAAGAAAGAAGAGAATATACCTGTAATTCTTTGATTCAGTTAAACCTGAAAGATAGAATATTGTTATCACAGAGAGATTAGCCATCATAGATAGAAAGAAAACTTGACTTTCCTCCTTTTGTAGTATATCTGCAAGATTAGCACAGAGTCTGTCCCATCGTCTCGCTGTCTACTTCCTGTTTATCCCGTTGCACCAAAAATAGCTGCAAATCACCCGGAGTGCAGTTGTGACGTAGTTCTCAATTAACTGGAGCGAATGGAGTTTAACAAGCGAAAAACCTTTGACACTTGTCTCTAGACAAAGAGGTTTGTATTTTTATTTTATTTTTTCTACCGGGGGCTGATTTTACCCATGTCCTTGCTCTTATGATGATTGGTCAGTATCAAGATTTACAACTCACCGTGACAGGACACTAAAGTCTAAAGAAATTCTTCCTGAAAGGTTTTTCAATCAAGAGAGATGCATTGATGAATGAATCAAATGAGAATGAATGTGGGAAATAAAATTTTTATTGAACAAGCGGAATAGTCTTTGTGGTTTGAGTCCCATTGGAGGAAGAACACAATGGCAGCAGTCCTATTAATTAGGGAACTTATGCCCGGAGCCGACGCTGTGGTGTTGATGAGAGTTGGAGTACAAAGTCTATGTAGGGCTTCTGGTTGGATGGTTGATGGGAGATGAACAAGTATATCTAAAGTGGAAGTGGTATAGGGCTGGAGGTTAGTCACCCATTGATCCCAGGACATTTCAGTCAGACAACTCACGTTTGATTATTTATCTTATTTATTAAGATATTTATTATTGTTCACAGTAGAACATGTTTGTGTTTGGCGTCTATGCTCCAACTTAATCACTCCCCATATGCTAACACAGGAACGATGGGAGTGATGAGCTAATTCTGTAACCCCCGTTGAAGCCTACAGGTGGATGCTGGGGTGGTGGAGGGGCTGAGGCAGTAGTCTACAGTACTGCGTAGCAGTTAGGAATCAGAGAGAGTGATGGGATTTCCCTCTGCTTAAATAGACCGCCTAATGAGGTGGATGAGTGCTGTGGCTGGTTGTTGCAAGTGAAGTATGTCACCTGATGTATGTCACATGATTTATGTCACCTGATGTATGCCACATGATTGAAGCAGCGCAGCTCGAGTTGCCTGCCAGAACTAGCTCGCTGGCTTCGCTCCATTTCTGACAGCTTGTCTCAATGCCATCTGTGAGAGCCTGTCAGTCTGTCTGTGGTTCCTGACACCCCTCCATTCTGTCAGCTCCGTCTGTTCTGCATGCTCGGCCTCAGGGATCAAGCTCCCATGGTTTCCAGTATATCCACTCTCTGTGTAACTGTTTGTTGTAACAGTGAAATCTCATCTTTTCTGACCAACTCACCTAAGCCAGCTAATTCTGAATCTTGTTTAAAACGAAATTTCTGTCTGTGCGGTTTAACAGTCTGCCTGCCTTGCAGTCTCGAGCCTGCCAGCAGCTCACGAAAGCCGGACTTTGTGGTTTCACTCAAGTCTGTGTCTGCTTGATGGGTCTAACCTGCATAAAAGTGACCCAGCTGAGCGAGAGAGAACATTTCATACTTTGACAGCTTACAGGTGATGGCTCAAGGCTTCATGGAGAATGTCATTGCATATCTGAAAGCAGCTCTAGAGAGCAGGAGTCCGGTCTATTTTCTCTGTGCTGGGCATGGTTCACAGCAAAAGAGAGAATGAAAATTATCCTTCACTTTCACTTTCCATCTTTTGGAATATGTGACATATTTAAACTTCCTGTATCTGTTTCAAAGCATTGCCATGTCAACACATCTCACTGTATGTGTTATGTTGACGTATGGAGTATCAGACCTGTTGACAGTGAAACAGCCCAACATGATAAATGCAAACAAAGAATTTTTTGTGGATCATTTATTGGATAGAATTTGATTTCTTTAACATGCAGTTCTATCAGTTTGTAGCCATTAATGATCATTGGACAATTACAAATATTTCCTAATATCAGAACTGTTTAAATGCTTGACAGAATTTTTTTTGAAACATGCATCATACTGTAACACGTGAAGACAGAATAAGAGAACATTTATAACTGTTGATAAGATTTGTACAGTTTTTAAAGGAACAGACTGTCACTGAATCACTGATATATTCGATATCAACAACATTCTGATAAACACTTTCAACTAACAAGAAAAAGAAAAGAAGAAAAAAAATGTCCAGGATTAAATCTATTTTCCACACAATTGCCCTTTTTTGACATAAAGGCAGTGACTTCTTTTCCATGTTTATGTCACAGTTTCAGAGAGCTCACTTTTAATGCGAAGATCCATAGGTTGACACTTTGAAACTTTCCTTTTAATATAAACTAAATTCACAAATTTGTTGCGAATTTTGGTAAGTTTGAATCCATACAAAAATGGATTCACAGCCGGAGGAATGAGTAGAAACTCCATTGCCATAAAATTACTGACATCCTGAGATAAATTCGGAGACCCAAATCTCATGTACAGTACATCTAAAAGGACAGATATGGAAAAAGTGGAAAGAGAGATCACATGCGGCAAACATGTTTGCATAAACCTCCCCCAGTTTTCTGTGGATCTTAAGCATGTTCTTATCAAATAAACATAAGTCCAAATAATAAACCAAAAATGCGCTAAATAAAACAGAAGATTAAAATATGTGACTCCAATGTTGGCTGCGGGTGGCGAGCAGGTAAGAGTAAATATCATCCAGTTAACGCAGTAGATCTTCTTCACGTGTGAGCCACATAAACTTGATCCTAATAATGTTGCTGTGTTCATAAACATACAATGAAGAGGTATGAGCCACGAGAAAAACACAAACACGGTGATTCTCTGTTTTGTCATGAATGAGTGGTAGGTTAAAGGTTGACATATGGCCAAATATCTGTCGTATGCCATCAGGGTCAAGTCACAGCAAATCGCTGAATGTATCACAAAACCCTGCAGCATGCACCCAGCATAAGAAATTACATGAGATGACAGAAGATCCAGAAGGAATTTGGGGTAAAAACCAAGCGTCCCGTACAAAGCATTGATGCAGTGATTACACAAAAAGATATACATCGGCTCATGGAGGTTTTTATCCACAAAAATGGCAACAATGATACTAATGTTTCCCAACAGAATAATGAAGTACCACAGTAAGGTCAACAAGAAGAGAGTAATTTTATACTCCCGTCTAAAATCTAAACCTGTAAGAGTTAACAGTGTGACAACTGAAGCATTTTCCATCATTTTAAAACATGCAGAATCCCTTTGACAAAACAGAACATGTTACCTAAGTACTGGCGTGGAGAACCTCTCTGCGTGACCATGTGAAGTGAGTGAGTCTAGTGACTGCCTCTCACATTTAAAACATTATCTGAGAACAACAACAACAGCGATTTGAGAATCAACCAGACCAATCAGTTGGTTGATGAAGCCATGGTAGGAGGGACAAACACCATGTCCCTCCTGTGTCTTGCTGACATTCAAAGCAAGGTGGCTTTTCTCACAACAATTTGCAAAACTTTGAATCTCCAAAAGGTCAGATAGGTTGCATTCATTTTCAAAATTGGTCGTCCATCCTTTAAGGGAATGACATGCTTTACAAGGCTGGTTCTTCCTTGACTAGCAGCAGAAAAGGCAGCTTCCTTGAAACCCTGGAGGGGGCTGTGCAGCTTGCTCTCCTGAAAGATGTGCAAGCGTGGTAGTACCAGTTTGGACTTTGGTAGGCCTACCTGTCTCCTCTTCCTCCTCTATGTCCAGCTCTATTACCAACAGAACTTTCCCTGGAGACTGGACTTCTACTTCTACTTCAGTAGGTTCACACGATACACACGTTTCACCTTTTTTTCTGGGTGGTGAACATCACAGGTCCCACCTGTCGGATGGTGGTGTCGGGGCCTTGCCACTTTCCCAAGAGCTTGCTGAAAACGGCTCTCTACAAAATGCTGCTCAATAGTAAATGTTTAATTAATAGAGGTCAAATAATTTGATACCTATTCTGATAGATTATTTCTCAAATCACCATTTAAATTTTACTTAATTTTCACCTTATTCTGCTCACACACACACAGAGACACACACACACACACCTTTGGCAAGCGACTTTGACCCTTCATGTTATGCAAACCATCAGACTGCATTCAAAACACACCAAAAAATAGTATAATAACATAATGGATCAAATACATTGATAATAATGAATTGAACTAACAAGTGGGCTTTGTCACTTTCCTCTCATCTGTTGAGACTTGCACACATTTATTAGCATGATCAGTAGAACAATGAACTAAATAGCACATATCATTGTCAGGATAATCTAGCTAGCTTTCTTAGCTAGCAACCCCCCACCCAGGTTTCCTGGCTGACAAACATTTGCACAACCTATTTAAATTAACCTACATTATAGAAGGGATAGTATAAACCATTCTGACGTAACTCCCACTCACTCTTTTCGTCACGTTGACATAAAGAATCCATTTCCTCTTCTGCTCCAAGCTAGCGTTAATTAGCATTAGCCTGATGCTAGCTAGCGTTGGTACCCAAGTAGAAGATGCAGACTCCTAGAATTTATGTAAAATCTCAGTCTCAGCCAATAACCTCTAGATATAAGACACTGGAAGTGAAACGCCCTCACCGAGGAAACTTTAGCTTTAGGTTTCTTACCAGTCGTTGTAACATTTCCTCTCCTCTTCATGCCGATGTCACAATGGAGCAGTATGGAGGAAGTTTATGTTGTTTTTCTGTTGTTTTTCTACATTAGAAAATAATATCATCAGTAACTTGACTTGAATTGGATTTGGCTAAACACTTCACCCACCCCTCCATCAGCACAGTGGGGAGTAGATAATGAGTCCATTTTAATTTTTTGGTAAAACTATCCTTTTAACCTGTCAGTCAGGAACTAAGGTCACTTAAAATAATTAAAATTATCAGTCACACAACCGCATAGAGACTGTCTCTGTCTACCGTCCGATTAAATTATTTAAATTAAACAATAACAGAGCGAGAACTCCACACAATAATCTTATACAAATTAACACAACCTCTGTAACAACTCAGGAAACTTAGACTTTTAAATGTGGTCTTCTATTTTTAACGGAATTCCCTGAGTTTTTATCAAACCTAGTCCTAAAGACCGATAAAATTATTATTGTTGGTGACTTTAATATTCATGTTGACAATAATAAAGATAGCCTTAGCGTAGCATTTATTTCGATACTAGACTCAATTGGTTTCAGTTAGTGTGTACACCAACCTACTCATTGTTGTAACCACACAATTGACCTTGTATTATCATACGGTGTCGGAATTGAACATTTAACAGTACTTCCGCGCAATCCAATACTATCAGACCATAATTTAATAACCTTCGATTTTTTCACACCTCAACCGAACCCAGTATTCCTCGATCCCTAAATAGCAATGTCTTTATGACCTTTTTTAATGATAAAATTCTTACTATTAGAAATAAAATCAACCATCTCCTGCCCTCAATTGGCACTAATACCCTTCCAACAACAGAGATCTCAGAAACGGCTGAGAATCCTTCCCATTATTTAGACAGCTTCTCTCTGATCACCCGTGATCAGTATACCAAAATAATCTCAGGTTCTAAACCAACAACCTGTATCTTAGATCCGATTCCAACTAAATTACTTAAAGAAATTCTGCCCCTAATAGATAGTTTGTTACTTAACACAATCAATCTGTCATTATCATCAGGTTATGTACCACAGTCTTTTAAAATAGCTGTAATCAAACCCCTACTCGAAAAACCCACCCTAGGCCCAGAGGTTTTAGCCAATTACAGACCAATATCTAATCTCCCCTTCCTGTCTAAAATCTTAGAAAAAGTTGTAGCCAATCAGCTGTGTGAGTTTCTCCGGGAAAATAATATATATGAAGACTTTCAGTCGGGGTTCAGAGCCAATCACAGTACAGAGACAGCCTTGGCAAAAGTCACTAATGACCTTCTAATAGCTTCAGATCAGGGACTTGTGTCTGTCCTCGTTCTGTTAGATCTCAGTGCATCATTCGACACAATTGACCATAGCTTTTTATTACAGAGACTAGAACAGTTAATTAACATTAAAGGAACCGCCCTACACTGGTTTAAATCTTATTTTTCTGATCGCTCCCAATTCGTACAAATTAATGATGAGTCATCTGTGCGCACCAAAGTTAACCATGGTGTTCCACAGGGCTCTGTGCTCGGCCCGATTTTATTCTCATTATATACGCTTCCACTAGGAAACATTATCAGGACACTCGGTAAATTTTCACTGCTATGCGGATGACACCCAGTTATATTTGTCAATAAAACCTGAACAAAGTAATCAATTAACTAAACTTCGAGCATGTCTCAAGGACATAAAAACCTGGATGACCCGCAATTTTCTCTTATTAAAGTCAGACAACACTGGTGGAGTGTGTATGGTGTGACAGGGGGGGCGGGGCTGTGAGAGGGGGGGGGCGGAGCACTCGAAACAGGTCAATCTGAGGAGGGCTGTTTTAGACAGGCTAAAAAGGCTGCTGTTTTAAATGATCCTTGTGGTACTTTGACCAAAAAATGTTACAGACATTTCATTAAGACCCCAAGGAACCATATCAACTGTGGTGAAATGGGCATAATATGTCCCCTTTAAAACAAATTTCTAGAACCGCCTTTTTCCACTTGCGTAATATCTCAAAAATCAGACATGTCCTTTCGCAAAAAGATGCAGAAAAACTAGTCCAGGCCTTTGTTACATCGAGACTGGACTATTGTAATTCATTATTATCAGGCTCCAGCAGTATGTCGTTAAAGGCTCTGCAGCTTGTCCAAAATGCTGCAGCACGTGTCCTGATGAGAACCAAGAAAAGAGAGCACATTTCTCCAGTATTAGCATCGCTACACTGGCTTTCAGTTAAATCTAGAATAGAATTTAAAGGGGACATATTATGAAAATTCCACTTTTGTAGTGCTTCTACACGTTAATTTGGGTATCTGGCATGTCTACTGTCCCAAAAACTCTGGAAAAAAACAACTCCCGTGATATGTTGTGGTTCCTCTCTGTCAGAAACGCTACACTAGAGTGCGTCCTATGGGATTATGGGCTTTTCCTACGTCACTTCTCACCATAGCCCCCCCCCCCCCCCCCCCCCCCCCCCCCGGAGGTGGAGATCTGGCGGAGGAGGAGACCAGGGTAAAGTCCTCAACTCGAGGGGGGGGGCTGGGGCTTAGCTGGGGAGCTAACCAGCCAGGGAGCTGGGTGAGAGGCGGAGGAAACAGAGCCTGCGGTTGGGGTGAGTTACCTGCCACAGCTCCCTCTCAGCTCGGGCTCCGGCTGCCTGCTCCGTGATCACAGAGCAGGAGCTGCAATGTCACGGTGCAGGAGCCGCAGAACTGGCTGCCTCCTCCGTGATCGTCTGTGTGTCTGTCTGTGTGTGTGTGTGTGTCTGTGTCTGTCTGTCTGTCTGTCTGTCTGTCTGTCTGTCTGTCTGTCTGTCTGTCTGTCTGTCTGTCTGTCTGTCTGTCTGTCTGTCTGTCTGTCAGTCTGTCTGTCTGTCTGTCTGCCTGTCCGTCTGTGTGTGTCTGTCTGTCTGTGTCTGTCTGCCTGTCTGTCTGTGTGTGTGTCTGTCTGTCTGTCTGTCTGTCTGTGTGTGTGTCTGTGTGTGTGTGTGTGTGTGTGTGTGTCTGTCTGTCTGTGTGTGTGTGTCTGTGTGCGCTCAGAATATAAGCCCTGTATGAATAAATATACACATACAATTATATACTGTATACACACATCTAATGCATGTATTTAAATAAATGGATACAGAAATGAATGTGTAGGACTTAAAATGATTTTAACAACCTTAAATATGGGGGGATTTAAGACGTGAAAGTGGATGTGTCCGGGCGCTCAAAACAGGTCAATCTGAGGAGGGCTGTTTTAGACAGGGTAAAAAGGCTGCTGTTTTAAATGATCCTTGTGGTATTTTGACCAAAAAATGTTACAGACATTTCATTAAGACCCCAAGGAACCATATCAACTTGTGGTAAAATGGGCATAATATGTCTCCTTTAAAATTCTCCTCCTCACCTTCAAGGCCCTTAATGATATGGCGCCTTTTTACCTTAAAGAGATGTTAGTACCTTATCAACCAGCTAGAGCACTCCGATCCAAGAATTCAGGTTTACTTGTCGTCCCTAAAGTCTCTAAAAGTAGAGTAGGAGCCAGAGCTTTAAGCCATCAAGCCCCACTCCTGTGGAATAATCTTTCACTTTCAATTCAGGCGTCGGACACCATCTGTTCATTAAGAGTAGACTGAAAACCTTTCTTTTTGATAAAGCGTATAGTTAGAGCTAATTAGTGCGGCAGAACGTAAGTTGTTATTTTTTCTAAAATAGGAAGCGTTTAGTTCAAAAAAGGCATAGAGGTATTGATGTCTGATCTACTGAGTGGGCCACATGGTTTTCATCGTACTACCATACAAACCAGTAGTCAGTCAGATTTACCTTGAGCTTCAGTGTACCCTCAAGTTTGGCCTGTATCATTGTATGATTACAAGGCAAAAACCCCTGATGACGCTAAGACGCAGAGGGAATTTACGACACATGACACACGGAGCTTCTCTTTCCCCCTTCTCTTTATTCTTCTCCATCCCTATCCCCCTTCCCCAGAATCCCTTTGCTTTATCTACCGCAGATCCAGGGCCTCTGTGGCCGTACCATGGATTACGATTTGTGGATCGCGCATCAGAGGTCGCAATGCTGGATCCAGTATGGCGGATTCTATATCTTGCGGGCTGATCGTAGAGGGAATGGCGGATCCTTTGTCGCATTTGCATCGGATGGCGGTGGACCAGGACCGAGGCGGCAGCCCATGATGGATCCTAGGATAGTAATACGTTGTTTAAATAATGATCACTTAAAATGTATAATATCAGCAAAGACAACCAAGCATCAAAGATAGATTTTAAAATTGCAGTATTGGTTTACCTCCATCCCCCAACTGGCTGGGCCCAGAACACCCAGTCACTGGCTTACCTCCATCCCCCCCTCCCCCTCCCCGTTGCAAGTCATGTTTAAAATGTATGTGCTTATGTGCTGAGGTGTTTTTTTCCTGTCCCCACACTGTTCTCCTCTAGGAGCATAGTCTGGGGGTCCTGTTTTTTCTCTCCTCCCTCCCCTCATGTTATGCTGTAATCTTTCTGAAACCAAACCGTTCTTTCCATTTCGTTGCCTTGTACCTGTACTCTGGTAATGACAATAAACGATGATTGATTGATTGATTGATTGATTATGACCAGATTAGCTGCGACAATAAATGCATACAGCAAGAAACACAAGACAAATGTCGGGTAGCGGTAGCTGCCTAAGTTCACAAACATGGTGAGGTTAAAATAAGGGGGATTAGTATGATTTTCCATTTACCTCATAGACAGAGCCAGAGGTGGGTCAGTGATGAGAAAACTCTACAACAGTTACAGTGCAGCTGCCCCTCCCTTTGACCTGTTTAGTCACTAACTTAGAAAGTTACTGTGATAAATGATACAATACAATTATGAGTTAGAGCTATATACGTATGTTAATATACAGAAGTAAATATCATCAATTAGTAAGAAAGTGAATCAGAATAAAGTCTTTGAGGTCCCTCTGCTCCTGAATGATCCTCAAACTGGCTGTGTGTGGTCTGTGGCAGGGAAGGTTACCACTGGTTTCACTAAAGCAGCTGAGAGCCTCTTTAACTGGTCACACACACACTGTTATTACCTCATCACAGGCACCACTCCTTTGGGAAACTGGACATGAAAGTGTAAACATCTGTTTGCTCTCTAAGATTAAAAGTGTTAACTGATCATAATAAACAATAACAATAACAATCATACATTTACCGATACAATTCTTGTTATGAAGTATTATTTGAGTTTACTGCAGGTCATCTTTACTCCAGCATCACTGTGGCTCTTTTACAAATGATACACAAACTCTTTGTTCATCAATCAGCACTTCATGTTTTATTCATTATTTACATATTCCTATTTTGTTTGGTTAATTGATCCAAAGCAAAAAAGACCTAGTATTCACAACATTCATATTACTTACTACTAATTAGTAAGGTCAAATAATTAGTAAGTTAATGATGAAAGAAGGTCACATCAGCACAACGACATTATATCACTCTTATTTCTAAGATTTAGCTTTTTTGTCATGTTTTGAGCAGGCGAGCATTCTGGATATCGTATTTCTAATTTCTGGTAACTTCAGGCCATACACAAGAGGATTCAGAATCGGAGGAATCAAAACAAACTCAAGTGACAGAATTACACCTAGAAATCGATTCACCTCTTCAACATTAATTCTGCTCAGGGCAACGTCACAAAACACAGTGATTGAATAACTGACAAATGTAACAATGTGTGGCAAACAGCTTTGTAGTACTTTGGTCTTGAATTTTAAACTGCGTTTTCTACACACCAAAAAGATTCGTACATATGTAAACAGGACAAAAGCTAAGGGAAGAAAAACTGTGCTTGTGGAAACAAGCATTCCAACAAGGTTATTGATCAGAGTAGCAACACATGACAGTTTGACAACAGGCCAGTTTGCACAAAACACCTTTGGTATCTTATTGCCACACAAAGGAAGCCTGGAGGACAGGTACACACAAACTGCAACAGAAATGGACGGAAAAATCCACGCTACCAAAATCAACTTAGACACCACCTTCAAGGTTATTTTGTTGTGGTAGTGCAAAGGCTGACATACAGCGACATATCGATCATATGCCATGATGCCTAAAATGGTGAGCTCATAGGATGCATAGGAGTAAATGATGTAGACCTGAGTTAAACATGCCGACCGTGAGATCATATGAGTATCAGACAAAAGGTCTCTGAGAAATCTGAGGAAGAAGCCAGCAGAGCCGTACATAGAGTTAATAGAGAGGCACATTATGAAAATATACATGGGCTCATGTAATTTTTTCTCTTGTGATATTGCCAGTATTATGACCAGATTAGCTGCGACAATAAACGCATACAGCAAGAAACACAAGAAAAATGTCGGGTAGCGGTAGCTGCCTAAGTTCACAAACATGGTGAGGTTAAAATAAGGGGGATTAGTATGATTTTCCATTTACCTCATAGACAGAGCCAGAGGTGGGTCAGTGATGAGAAAACTCTACAACAGTTACAGTGCAGCTGCCCCTCCCTTTGACCTGTTTAGTCATTAACTGAGAAAGTTACTGTGATAAATGATACAATACAATTATGAGTTAGAGCTATATACGTATGTTAATATACAGAAGTAAATATCATCAATTAGTAAGAAAGTGAATCAGAATAAAGTCTTTGATGTCCCTCTGCTCCTGAATGATCCTCAAGCTGGCTGTGTGTGGTCTGTGGCAGGGAAGGTTACCACTGGTTTCACTAAAGCAGCTGAGAGCCTCTTAAACTCGTCACACACACACTGTTATTACCTCATCACAGGCACCACTCCTTTGGGAAACTGGACATGAAAGTGTAAACATCTGTTTGCTCTCTAAGATTAAAAGCATTTACTGATCATAACAAACTTTTTTTTCAGATATGCTGCTGTTAATAATGATTCATACCATGTGTCACTCCTAATATAGGGTGAACACATTAATGTAGTTACATTTGAGTAATTATTATTATCATAATTATATTGGTTAAAAGATCGTTTGCGGTCACTTTTGTTGTCCTGGTACCCGTGAGGATGGTTCATCTTCTTATATTATCATATATTCATCTGCAGCAAATGTCTCCATATTTGGAAAAAAACATCTCTTATCTTATCTTATTCATTTTCATCTTATCTATCTTTCATGTCTAGTTCATGTTTTACACATTTGGGACCATTTTGAGTTTAACTTGAGCTGAGGTCACTTAAAATGACCTTATAAGATACTGAGAGGACCCTAAATTGTGCCATCAGTCATTTAATGTCTAAATATAGTAGAACCTTTTTTATATATTTTTTTTATATTTGCTGGACTACTGAGTCAACAAAAATTCACCAAGGACAGGACAATCTTCTCACTTGAAACAAACAAGTGAGAAGATTTTTGCTTTGTGACAAGGTGCATTACCATGCTGAAATAGCTGGTAGAAGACAGTACACCGTAGCCTTCAAGGGATGAACATGGTCTACAATAACACTCAGACAGACTGTTGCATTCAGAGCATGATTGATTGGTAGTAAGGGCCCCAGTAGCCTGGACTGTTGATACAAAGCAGGTTGGTTTAAGTGCTATCGATGCCAGATTCTGAGCTTGTCATCTGCAGCCTCAGCAGAAATCCAGATTTACATCTTTTCAGTCTTTGACTGTCCAGTGTTGGCAGTCTGTGTCCACTGCAGCTCTTAGCGGACAGAAGAGGAAGCCAACATGTTCTTCTACTCAGTGGCGGTTCGTCATACAGGGCGCTGGGGCGCCGCCCACCCTACAATTTTGAGATGAAAAAAAAAAAAAAAAAAAAAAAATGACATGTCAAAAAACATTATATATCAAATAATTTAATAAGAAATGTACTGTTTTAAAGCGTTAAATGTGTGCCGGAGACCGTAAGCCCCTGTCAAAAACCACTTAATATATTATATTTGGTAATATATTTGCCATTCGTTATCACTGAGAGAGAAGCCACTCCTCCCTGTGGGCGCCGGGCAAGTGGAAGTCTATGGAAGCCAACAAAAGGGGCAGGAACATTTGAGCAAGGACAGCTTCTCAATGGCGGATGACAGTTCGAGCCATGGGCGCACTTCACTTGCGCCTACAGCCAATGAAAGGGTTTCTTATACATCATGCTGACAGGACTGTCCAATCAGAGACCTTATCACTGATCTACAGGAGCTGCATAGTTAGCAGATACTTTTAATCTGCACGGAGGTGCAGCTCCGGTCCCGGAGCACTGAGTGAGACAGGTAGAGGACAGACAGTGGACAGATAGAATCATTGTTGTTTACTGTGTCGTGTGTGTAGTTTTATTGATCAGTAATAATCAGCTGAAATTTTTACCCACATGTTAACGTGCATGGGGACGTGCTCCTCCGGGACCGTCCCCGGGGACGTCCCGGTCTCGGTCACCTCCCGGAGCACCGGAGCACCTCCCCGGGGACCGGGACGTCCGGGACGACCGGGACGCGACCGGAGCACCTCCCGGAGCACCGTGCACCTCCCCGGGTGCACCTCCCTCCGGTGCTCCGGAGACCGGGACGTGTCCGGGGACGTCCCGGTCTCGGTCCGGGGACCGGGACCGGAGCACGCACCGGAGCACCTCCCCGGGGTGCTCCGGGGACCCGGGGACGTCCCGGAGACGGTCCCGGAGGAGCACGTTCCCGGGGACGTCCCGGACCGGAGGTCCCCGGAGTTTTTTTTTTCTCATTGCGGTGGGCTATTTAAACCGCGCCGCCCAAGTGCGCCCCCCCCAAAAAAAATGTCACCAGCCGCCACTGCTTCTACTGTTGTAGCCAAACCACCTCAAGACTGGACCTGCTGTTCATTCTGAGATTGTTTTCTGCTCACTGCAGTTCTGAAGAGTCTGAGCCACTGTAGATTTTCTGTCAGCTCCATTCAGTCGTTGGTCACCTGAGCATTGGCTCTACACTGAGTCCCACACCCTAGCATGTGTCTTGGGTACATAGACATTACTAGTCAGTACTTTTCAGTGTATTGTTAGTAACAGCGTTTTCATTGGACTTACTGGCAGTAAGATATATAATCAAATATCGCTACCCTCATCGTTCAATACAGTATGGTTAAACTTATAGAATGTGACTTTTGACTCCTGTTGAATGATACTCCAGTCACCAGATAAATATATTTAGGAAACAAATGCACACATCTAAAACCTTTTGGCATGATGTCCAATACAGAGATAACTGCTTAGACCAAAAGACTTCATAGTACGATACTGGTACCAAGTGCACAACAACAACTTTTGTTACTCAACTATAGGTTTAAAGACTGTGTAAGCCTTTAAAACTTTATGACCCTAATACACTTTTCAAAAGTTTCAAAAGAGCTGGCCATATTCCCCGAGTGATGTAAGGCTACTGCAATGTCTTGTGTTAGTCCCAGTTCCCTCTTCAATGCCCACCACTGAGATCCCTTGAGTATATTCACCACACTGCAAAAAAGGAATTTCAAGAAAGTAAAAAAAGCCTTGTATCAAGAAAATAAGTCTTATTTTTATCTTTTTTTTTGCTCAAAAAGAATATTAATCTTGTCAAGCATGTTTTGATTAGAAAAATTATCTCATTTTAAGAAAGTATGCCTTACTTTTTCTTGATTAGATATACCAGCTAATTTTGAGCTAGAATGAACCAGAAACAGAGTATAAAAATGTTTTACAATAAAACCCAGTGCAGTGACAAGATTATTTGCCTTATTTTAAGAGCAAGACCATTTGCACAACTTCTCAATTTAAGATTTTATTTTCATTGCAGGGCAGAACCTGCTGCTTCATATCTAACATATTAAGATGACAGCAGACTGGTCTGTACAACACACAACATAATACAAATAACCATGCTGAATGAAAACTGCATGGCCCATAAACAAAACAAAATGAAAAAACGGCCAAAATGATATGACCCTTGACTTAATTGCATCCTGAATCACAAAAGAACATGCAGTATCCTGAAGCATCTGCATCTGACTGCTAATTGATTGTTCATCTGAAGAAGAAAGAATCATGAAACAACAAAATTGACGGTCAAGAAGCACAGTTTGTGGCAAACACATTAAACAATGCGCCTTTTACAGTCCATCAGATGAGGCTCTGTGTAGCCCAAGCACATCTCCCAAATAATATTTTGTAGGGACATATGTCACATCCTTGGGAGTATAACTATAATATGGAGTGAAATCTACTAGATTATCAGATGCTATGAGTTCAGTTGCTTTTGCCATGTTTGGAATCTCTATTGTATATGCCATGTAATTTCCATCATAGTGAACAGTAGTATGCTGCTGCAACTCAAAACAATATAATGATGAGTTAATTTCATAGATATTACTCATAAGTCCAAACTCAGGTAAATCATTGGAATTAACAGCAGTTACAAGTAATGTCTTCTCCCGTATATATTTATTACCATTTAGATTAATCCATTTAACAGACACTGCATTGTCTATGTCATCAGTTCCAAGGAAAGCCCTTGTTTTTTTCTTTCAAATACGACATGTTGCGTATTTCTGAAGTTGGTCCCAATGCACACTCGTTAAAAAAAATTGGGTGTTCAGAATGACTTACATTTTGACAACATTCATACATTTGATTATGCCTTATTAAAGACTTGCAAACGTTTTGAAAATTTAGTTTTGAGGCCAACTTTTTGAACAAACAATGTTTTGATAAAAATCTCATGCACATGTGACGGACCATTGGTCCCAGGAGTTCTATCTGCGATGGAGCATAGATAGATAGAGTACTTTATTCATCCCCGAAGGGAAATTAAGTAAAGCATGAATCAAATAATGCATTTTTGGGGTAATGTTGTTATCAGGGAAAAGACTTTTCATATGTTTTAAATGCTGTTCAATTAGTCTTTTCAACTTGCTAATTGTCTGTAGATCAATAACAGGAGCAAACAAAATTTTAACAATTTCTATGAGTTCAAGAATTATTTTGTAGTATTCAGTATCTTTAGCTGTATCAATAAGAAATGGCAATATCTTCAGTAGAACAATCATTTGGCCTGAGGATTGCTTCAATTTATTATCACTTGAAGCTAATGTGCTGTAAGCTATAGGGCTTGGTTTGTCTCTGACATCAAGTGGAGAGTAGGGAAATCCAGTTAATGCAGTATTGAGAACATCCAAGTCTAGTTGACAAACAACGCGAAAATCTGGACTGCGACTATGAGCAGTATTAATATGACTCAATAAAGATTTGAGAGTGAGAGCCACGAACACAAAGCAAATAACAGCGCCAAATCATTTCCCCCGTTTTTGGCCTGAGTTAACTAGCTGGAGTCCGACCTGCGTTTTCCCCTGCTCTGTCTGAACCATCTGAACCAAGACCTGGTGATACGTCACGTGAAAAGGTAAAGGTACGTACCATAATTCAGTGTCTTATGACGGCAGAAACGACTTGTCATTTATCAATTATCACATGAGTGTGACTCGATTTTAAGAATTATAAAGTTATATGATCTTATTTAGATGAATATAATTTGTATAAATGCAAAATAAAGTAATTTAGTCTGAGTGCCCACCCCCGCTCCTTCTTGGAAGATGGTACAATCCACCCTGTTGCGCATGCGCTTTTTTTTTTTTTTTCCTCCGCTTGGAGTCCGTTGCAATTTGAATTCGGCCTACGCAGGAGATACTCCGAAGGACACCTGCTGCTGCTCGAATTGATTTTTCTCAAACGTCTATGGTGGATATCAGAGTCAAAAGATGGACAAACTGGACGAGGATGCAATTGCCACACTCACAGGTATGCTACAGGGGTTACTTTAATGTTGTACTGGCGTTCTTTACCTATCTTAACACTAGACGAAAAGCAGTATTATTGTCACAGTGAACCTCTACGGACAGGCCTAATCCCCTGCTGTAACCAACTGTTTCCATGATGTTACCTCGGCGTTCGCCAGTGAAGACAAGGTGGGTCTATCGGCGTTTGCGGACCTTAAGGGGGATTTGGAGAACAAAGGAGAGAGCCGCGGGGGGGCTCGCGCCGCCGCGCGGACCGATCGCGACGTGTGATCTAATTAGCATATGAATCGGAGTCCAGCCGCTGGCTAGAACCTCTCTCTACTCACCATTGGAGGAAACCACAGACCCTTGAAACTAATGTCACTCGTGATTGGCTGGTAGAAGTGTTGCTATTGGTCACCTTATGGGTCATTGCAGTGCACACGTGGGGTCACAGCATTCCGCACGTGGGGTAAGCCCCTCCCACACAATATTTATAATAAAAATGTATATATTAATATTTATTATTATTTATAAGTAAGCCTTTACCAAAAGCACTGCAGTTAATTAAAACTAAACATTCATGTGATGCTTGATGCTATAGGTGAACATATTGTACAGGGAACAAATGTGAACAAGGTATATGTGGAGTGAAAGCTTTATTTACATACAGCAAAAATATTGTACAAAATCTCAGACAGCAAAAATATTGTACAAAATCTCAGGTGAGGCTTGAAATGTTTCTCTGCAGCCTCTGGGTCATGACTTCTTTGTGGGACTCTTCTCCAGTGTGTAGACGTCTGTGGTGTGTAGCTGTGAGATCCAGTGTAGCTTCCAGTCTTATATGAAGTGTGGGACACAGGTCGGTGCACTCCTGGCTGTGGAAGGATGGATCCATGTCATCTGTCCCGCTTCAATCAGCTGTAAACACATTCAGTAAAATTAGCACAGTTCAATGACAACATACACCTTTACATGTAACTGGAAAATTATTTAATGAATATAACCTTACCCTCTTTCTTCTCCGACAACTCCTCAATGCTGATGTAAGGTCTGGTCGGATCATACCGGCTCATAGTGTGTCTTTGTACGTCATGGACAGGCAGCTGGAAAACAACACATGTAACATGACTTTATTATTAATAAACGGAAATAGCCGCGCTGCATCACCGTTGGAAGATCCACAGCAAAAAAACACCAAAACAATTCATAAACAGTTACTTACATTCAATGGCTTAATTTTCTGCACTTTAAATCCGGACTTTCAGCGTCTCAGCCTAACGCCTCTTTGTTTGTGTGTGGGGGGGGGGGGGCTGAGGCTGTGAAAACATACAGAAAAAAGTCACGTTGATGAAAAAACTTAACGAGAACAAACTGTTACATCTAAGTAATTCATACATATTTACACATGCACTAGATCTGCTCCAGCACTCGATGCTGTATTCGTATTTTAGCAACTTTCTCGCTATCCCAAAGAGTGGCGGACATGCTTTCAGATGTACCAGTTAGCTTAGTGGTTAGCATGGCGTCTCTAGCTCACCGTAACTCAGGGACTGTGCATCCGTCTTCTCCGCCTCGACTCGTCCACACCGGGCCCGCGGCTCTGCCTCCACACGCACTCATCTTCTCCTCCAGGGAACAGCGTCGTGTCGACTTCAGCAAGTTATTTACCCCGAAGACAGAGTCACTCGTACGGGACAAGCTAAACACGACCCGCTTCCTGTCTGCGGGACACTCGACGCTGCTGCACGGCGTTTACGAGGCTCTGATTGGACGAGTCCATCAGCTGATGACGCGAGCGGGTGACGTGAGCAGCGGTTACTTCATGGGATAAGTATTTGACTGAGGCCAGGTTTATTTTTTGTGGTGTTTAGTAAATTTACACACATGATTCACTCATGCTGTTCTGTGTTCGTAACCTTATAGTTGAATGCACTTATTGTAAGTCGCTTTGGATAAAAGTGTTGACTGTTTTAATGGAATACTGAGAAAGTTTAATAACAACAATTAGACAATTGAAGTTCAAATTATGAAGGAATTTAAGCTCTATATTGTGTCTCCTTTATATTTAAAATAATAATCAAACAGAGTGGAGATGTATGTTGTATCCAAACAGCCGGCTGCTGTGTTTTGTCACTGTGCAGTCCATGGGGGATTAAATATTACACTGAAAAAATAAATCATTAAATCAATGAATGTTTCATAGCAATTTTGAAAGTAGTGGTGAAAAGGTTCCATTTATAATTCATGGAACAGCTTAGTTTGCCATTGACATGTGAATTTGATGCCAGTATTTTGGGAGGACAGATATTTTTATGGAAAGCCAGTAGAAGTTTGGAGCTTACAGGACACATATGATCATACCCAGCATCATTTATTTGCTGGTAGAGGTGTGGTTTACACTTCCTCTGTGCATTTAACCAGCACAATTGAAAAAGTGACTGTAATCATGCCACTCTATACAGTTGTTGAGATTTAGGATTGTTTTGGATGACAATAAAAATTTGAAATAAAGTGCATTGTTTCATTTCTTTTGACTGCATTGACCTTTGTTCGTGGTATACAATATAATTCATTATAGCACACTTACTTACTTAAGAACAATTTAAAATTTCAGGTTTAATATTTATTTTAAGCCTGGTTTACTCAGCCAGATAGTTTGTTGGTGCCTCTAACACATTGGTGTTATCTGCTCTCAGGGAAACTGATTTGCATTTGTGAAGCTCAGAGCATTGTCATTTGCATGTGAAAGCGTCCTCTAGGAGTTGGAGCAGGGGGGGTCAAATCTCAACAGCTCACAGGCTTGACAACTGCAGGAACCCTGAGCGTTTCCTTTGCTGCCTGCAGATACGTGTGAAAGTCGTTAACCGAAGGATGTGCCAACACTTCTCTGCGACACAGATTGACACAAACACTTCTTTTCATGCAGTGTAACGAAGGATTTGCGGCTAATGGGCTAAAGTTTAGCAGCTAATCTACATCAAAAAAACGGCTGGTGTTGCATTATGATTCCCATCTAGAAATAGGTTAAGTCTAATTAAGCTTTGGGTCCATTATGTTAATATTAGGGGCTGTAAATGCTGAAAAAACAGCAACACCTGGTTGTAAAACGTTGAGGGTTAATTGATTAAGCAGTGCACATGCGCAGGCATGAGCCGGAGCCGTTGGAGCTTTTTTGCGCGCACAGGAACCCGGTAGGGCGGCCGCGATTCGTCGAAGTCATCGACGCATTTTTTTTTTTTAAACTGCCGGGCACATGCGCGGCTGGGGCAGCAGTCGCCCCGGCGCCCCCCCCCCTCCACGCAGCCGGAGACTCGGTGTGCGGCCCGCCTCAAGTTGTTTTTGGGGGGGGGGGGGGGTCCTCGTCCACGTCCACGGCGCATCAAGGCGTCGCTGGTGCGGGGGCTTCCTCTCTCTTGCACTGCGGGCCGGTGTCCGTCGCAGGTGCGGACGGCGGCCCGGCGCGGGTCGGGTCCTGCCCGCGTCACCTCAGCTAAGGCGCCCGCGGGGGGAACTCTTCGTTCGCGCTGGGGGGGGGGGGCGCTAGCCTGAGTGCAGAACATGTGGACGTGCTGACATTCTTACATTACAACACACATGTCTAACTGACGTTTGAGTCGGATTTTGAGCTGGAAACCATTGTTTCTTATACTCTAAACATGTTGCACTTTGTTTAATATGCACACCTAACTTTTTTTATTTTGATAAGGGGTTAAATAGAAACTTTATCTTTTTGAGTTGCACTGCTGACTTAACTTATAAGCCCTCTTTTTGATTTTTTTTTATCACGTTGGAGTTGCTAGTTTAAACCTACAGTTTTGCACTTTAATATTTGAGCCTTTGTTTACATTTTGTTTTGTGCTGCATTATACAATGACATACAGTTTGTTGTCAAAATAAAATTAACTGAATTGAAATGGTCAATTTTATTTTTTTGGAAGAAAATTAATCGTTTAGATTAATCGAGTAATTGATAAAATAGGCGTCAGATTAATCGATAGAAAAATAGTCGTTAGTGGCAGCCCTAGACCCCGGCACTATCAGTACAAGGCGCCTGAGTTTAATCTGTAGGCTAAGGCATTTGTTTAAAGGTGCCATTTGTGGTGCCAATTGTCTATCAAGCTTTACAAAATATATTAACTGACATGAAATGTGAATGCATTTTATCTAGCAAGGCTCTATTGTCACTCTTACTGTAGTTTGCATGGCTTCAATATATGTACCGGTAATTTATAAATGCTGTCAAATTCACTCACTGCTCTTGAAGTAAAAATAGGAAAAATTTGTAAAATGTCCAAACAGTGCTTATTGGGTGTTGGCACAATGTCCTCACCTGCTATGTTAAAATCTGAGTGAATTAAATGATAACCTTTGTTTCTTGGCCCTGACTGTAACTGTTCTATATTCCAGCTGCTAATATTGGAGAAGACTTACTACCCTCGCTTTCCCGAGACGACATCAAAGACCTCTTTCCTGGTCCTGAAAATTTCTTGAGGCGGCGGGCTATATGGCTTGTTGTAAATACAGATGAAAAGGTCAGGTTTGTCTTTCACAGTACAACAGAACTGTTTAACAGTACAACATTTTTCCAATATCACAGTTTAAATCTGGTTCATATACATAAATATGTCATTAGTTTAGACATGTCTGCTTTGAGTCCATTTCAACAGTGGATATAAAATAAAAAAGTGTTTTTTTAATCCCCAAAATGATAATGCTTAAACTAACAAGTAAGAACATACTATGACAAAGTTTCTCAATCAATGTTTGTGTAAATGTGTTTTAGGTGGATACTGCTCCCGAAATTCAGCAATCACCCCCCACTGGAGGCAGTGACTTTTCAAAAGAGGAGGCCAATACTTCTAAATTTGTGACTATGTCAAACCCAGAATACATAGTCTTCACCAACAGTGAGCTTGAACAGGTGCGACGCTCCTACTTTAAACAGAAACGACTGGGGACCGAGCACAATGTGACCCTATCCAAGGAGCTCTTCTGCAGACTCATAAGAAACACTATGACTAACATGATCTCCATCGCAAGAGCCACAGAGGACTCCAGATACCCCACCAAACATGAGGTGAATGCCATGGCAAAGCGACTGGTGGATTACTATCCAATGATAAAAGAAAGGTCATCAAACAATGAGTGGGTGAGTAGATTGTCACTTTTGCTTGTTGCTGGTATGATGTTAATGCTGAGATTTCTGTTCATACAGTGCTAAATCGTGACAGAAAGTTCAAATGGAGCAAGACATTGCCGAAAGCTATAATTAGAATATAAGAAAGTTTGAGCCTATTGTCATTTTTTTTTATGTTAACTTTGTATGCCTCGCAGGAGCATGTTGCCAAAAAGCTCATGAAGAGACTCTCAAATGTCAGAAGTCCAAAGAAGGCCAAAGGTCCTCCTGCCAAGAAACCACGACAAGAAGTCAGTTCAGACGTTGCAACTAAGTTCAGACGTTGCAACTACTGACTATGATGGAGATTCCAGCACATCCACCATTATTCTGGAACGGTCACCTGTTAGTCCCATGGGCATCCCAGTAGATCTGTCACCTAGAACCAGTACTCCAGCGCAGAACCGGATCAGCAGTGATGAAGAATGTATGTATTGTATTACATTTAATTTGTCAGTTTTACTTGTTAGTTTGGAAATCTCATGTCCCCTTTCCACCATAACATTCCTGTAATGTCTTCAGCTTGTTCAGTTGACATCATGGACAGCCAGAAAATCCAAGCAAGACACTACAAGACCCTCCAAGAAATATACAAGTCCAAAAAGCCAAACAAAGCTGCGGTCACTCATTTGCTGAACATGGAATTTGAGTCTCGAAGATGCTTCATCACCTCTGATGTTTTAAAGGAGCAAGACAGAGCAACAAAGATTCTAGAGGCTTACCCTTGTTTCAGAGAACTGGATCATGTAAGTAATGTTGCTGTTTTTTTTTGAAGAAGTCATCAGAATGTACTTTTTTGTTCAGTTTTTTTTTCTTTATCTGAATCTATTTTTCAGGTGCTGGATGAGCTGCAGCGAATCATCCAACCGACCAACTCCCAGTACATATCAGAGATGCAGAACAGATGGAAAACCTTCTATTCAAAGGTCCAGTTTTATGGAGTGATGAAGAAGGCCATGAAGCCTCCTAAAACTTTGAATGGAGGTGAAGTCACAATACATTGACTTGTTCATTTTATTTAATAATGTCTCGTAATTATTTGTTATGTTAAAGTTATTTATAGTACCACCTTGTATTGTCCCTTTTCCATTTAACCAGTGGAGCATATCACAGCTGTCTTCAGAGCCCTGCCACTGCTCTTTCCGTCCAGCACTTTGCCACCAAAGAAACTGGGCTCAACCAGCGAGGCTCTTTTCCATGTCCTAGCGGTGAGATTTACAGACTTACTGTAACATTTCATAATATGTTACAGTGTTTCAGGCATATATTTTATATTACGTAGGTTTATTTACTTTGAGATAAACTTTTATCATTTCGAAAGCTCCAAAGGGGAAGTGTTTTCCATAGTGTACTTAATGTAGTACTAACATCATTGGAACTAGCTGTGCATTCAGCATTTGCAGTGGGCTTAATGCTGAGGGGTTACTGTGACTATGTGTTTTAAAGTACAATATGATTTCACTAATGTCCTAGTCCAGGTCTTAAGTTTATGTTACTTGCAATGTTTTTTCTAATCTTCTTGATTTATTTGTGTCATCTAGACTTCTGAGGATCCTAATGGTTTCATGCAGCAGCGACCCCTGTCTTCTCCTGTTCTGCTCGTTTCTGAGGACAACTACATGATCGCCATCGGAAAAACACCTGTGACCACCTTCACCATGGACAGACTTAATGAGGGACTTCTCTACGTCATGGCATATTACTATGCCCTGCACATGACCTACCCCAAGTGCATTTCTACACTACTCTCAGTACTGCAGACAGAGGTACTTCAAGATTCAATTCATGAGCAGGATTTGACCCCTCACTACAAAAAAGAAATGGGTGAGTGGAAGTCATTCAGTGAGTGAGTCCCTTTGGCCATCACTCTGCCCCACTCTGCCTGTTGAAAGACTTTCAAAGAAAGTTGATGTTCTGTTTAAAAAAAAAAAGTTCATCACAATTAGACACATTTGTTGGTGAGATTGAAAACCTTTCTTGTCGGATAATATGCTGCAAAGCATCTGCAACATGGTGTTTATTGCTGTAGTATGCTGCTACAATAACTGATGTTTTTTTTTGATAGTGAGGTTCAAATCATAACTGGCTTTTCAATCTGTTAGATCATGATAGCTCTGGAATGTGGAAGTCGTCCTTTTTTGGATGTTGAGTTGAGCATTGTTGAGTTGAGTATTGCAAAGTTAATAAAAAAATATTAAATGAGAATGTTTTGGTGTCTTGATTTAAGACAACATCACTAATATTTGTTATGCTGTTTTAAGAAATTATGTCTTATTTTAACTACTTTCATGCTCATTATCAATCCCAGATTAAGGTGTCAATTCTTAAATTTAATTTAGTCAAGAGACTTAAGTTCTTATTTTAAGTAACTTAATCTTAAATTAGTGTTTTTTTCATTGCTTGTTTTAGAAGAATTCGGGTTAATTTAAGATTTTCTGTCTAGTTTAAAGTCTCATTTTAGTCTTTCAGAGCTAAGAATTTTGGGCTTATTTTAAGAAATCTTGTCAAGCAAAAAAAGCTTACCCCATTGGCAGATTTTTTTGCTTGATATAGGATAATTCGATTGAATATAAGAATTTTTTGCTTCTTTTTTGAAGGGCAGTTTTTGCAGTGCAGGTGCTAGGGAACCGGGGCAATTAGTATTACTTTCGCTTAGTTTTGTCATTGAAAGAAAAAAATATACATGAAATTCTTCTTTCAAGGATAGATATTGGTTTGGTATACATCAACATAACGGTTAATGATGTCAAGACTTTAATGAGAGCCCATGGGGCAGAACACGGCATGCTCTGTTTTTGGAAGTGGTCAACAGGTCATTATCTCCATCATCCCTCAAGAGCAATTAAACACACTTGGCCACCCTGGAGGCCCATCCTCGGCAACCAAGACAAAACAAAGATGTTTTTCAGTGTTGGTCAAGAGAATGAACAATAAACTTTAACTTAGATTAAAGCAACATGCAACATTGAAGGGCCCTTGCAAGTTCACTACAGCTGACGTTATAGTGAATCACTGAGATCTTTGGAGTCAAGGAGCAGCCTGTTCTTTCATGTGAATGGGTCATGCACTTGTAGGTGGTGGTCCTGGTTTCAACTTTCCAATAAAGTAACGTCTGTTCAGTTGTCCACTGGTGACAAATGAGAGGGTTGAAAGAGACAAAGATAGTGGTGAGCAAAAATTAATTAAAGGGGACATATTATGAAAATTCCACTTTTGTAGCGCTTCTACACGTTAATTTGGGTATCTGGCGTGTCTACCATCCCAAAAACTCTTGGAAAAAAAAAAGTCTGATTTGTTGTGGTTCCTCTGTCAGAATGTGTCGAATGGGAATACGACTAGATTGTGACATAACAGTCTATCTACATGGCATAGCACCCCCCCCCAGAGGCGGAGATCTGGTGGAGAAGGAGACCAGGGTAAAGTCCTCAACTTGAGGCGGGGGGTGTTAGCTGGGGAGCTAGCCGAGGGGGGGAAGCTAACCAGCCGGGGAGCTGGGTGTGAGGCGGAGGAAACAGAGCCTGCGGTCGGGGTGAGTTACCTGCCACAGCCCCCTCCTCAGCTCGGGCTCGCTGGGTGATGTCGCGGGCTGCTGGCTCCATGTCAGCGGCTCGCTTCTGGTGGACGTGTTGCTGTTTTCAGGTAGGAGGTCGGTGCTGCTTTACTGTGTTGATGCTGTGGCTGCTGTGACTCTGTTTGACTGTGTGTCACTGCTGTTTGCTGCTGCCTCAGCTGGATGTGACTTTGTCCAGGTTGGACGTGTCAGTGTTTGTTTACGGCTAGCAGCAGCGAGCTAACGCTTGCTACTGTGTGTGTGTTTTGCCCCGGTAGAAGCAGCATGTATGAATAGAAAACAGCGGGGACGTCCCGCAGCTAACACCGGGCTAACGCTAGCTTCTGTGTGTGTGTTTCGTCCCTGTAGAAGCAGCATGTATAAAACGAAAACAGCGGGGACGTCCCGCAGCTAACACCGGGCTAACGCTAGCTTCTGTGTGTGTATTTTGCCCCGTTAGAAGCAGCACGTATAGCAAACAGCGGGGACGTCCCGCAGCTAACACCGGGCTAACGCTAGCTTCTGTGTGTGTGTTTCGTCCCTGTAGAAGCAGCATGTATAAAACGAAAACAGCGGGGACGTCCCGCAGCTAACACCGGGCTAACGCTAGCTTCTGTGTGTGTATTTTGCCCCGGTAGAAGCAGCATGTATAGAAAACAGCGGGGACGTCCCGCAGCTAACACCGGGTTGGTGCCGGTGTTGGGGACCGTGTCTCTGCCGCTGTGGCCACTTAGATGCTTTACGTTTATCAACAACGAGCTAACGCTAGCTTGCTGCTAGTTTGTGGGAAGCATCGGACTGGGAGGTGGAGGGAGAGATCCCATTTCGGGTCCGGAGTGGAGGAACAATGCTCTCGGAGTCTAGCTTGTGTGTGTGTGTGTGGCGCCCCGGGCATGCAGCACGTATACGTTGAAAACAATGCACTCGGAGGCTAACCCGACTCGTGGCTTCTGTGTGTGTCTGTCTTTGTTAGAAAATAGCACCGGAACGTGTTCAAGGACCCCCCCCCGGTCTCCGGTTGCATTGTACCCGTGCCTGGGCACTCGCTCAGTGGCAACCCTTTCCTGTGATGCCCGGGTGGTGAAGCGGAGGAGGAGGGGGGAAGAGAGCTGCGCCTTATAACTTTTGTGGCTCGTACAGATTTGCTCCACGCACCCCGAGCTGCACAAACCGGTGCCGGTCAACAGCAGCTCGTTGCCGCCTCCGTCGCTCGCTTTAAAATAGACTCATACCCGGGGTTTCAAGTGCATTTCACCGCAAAAGTTGCAGCAGTGTTAGCCTCCAAAGCTAGCCCCCACATCCCTTTGTCTGTGTGTGTATCTGCGTGTGTGTGTGCGCGCGCTCAGAATATATGCCCTGTATGAACAAATATACACATAAGTATATACTGTATACACACATATCTAATGCATGTATTTAAATAAATGTATCTTTATCAGAAGGTGTAGTAGTTTGAAAATTGTAGCTTCAATGAAGAAACACAACAAACGAATACAAAAATATATGTGTAGGACAGTGACTTAAAATGATTTTAACAACCTTAAATATGCTAAGGAGAGATTTAAGACATGAAAGCGGATGTGTGTGTGTGTGAGTGACGGGGGGGCGGGGCGGTGAGAGGGGGGGGCGGGGCACTCAAAACGGGTCAATCTAAGGAGGGCTGTTTTAGACATGGTAAAAAGGCTGCTGTTTTAAATGATCCGTGTGGTATTTCGACCAAAAAATGTTACAGACATTTCATTAAGACCCCAAGGAACCATATCAACTTGTGGTAAAATGGGCATAATATGTCTCCTTTAACAATCTCAAAGCTCTGGTAGATCTGACTAATAGCGATTGTGTTTACACGTATATGAACTTATGCCACAAACACATTGCAAACGACTGCCACAAACGCAATGATTAAGACAAATTACTTTATTTATGTAGGGGTAGAAACAGCAGGTATTAAACAGGAAATAGTTCACCCAAAAATTATAATTAACTCATCATCTACTCCCCACTGTGCTGATTGAGGGATGGGTGAAGTGTTTGAGTCCACAAAACAACGCTGGAGCTTCAGGGGTAAAAGGTGTAGCAGTCGATCCAATACGTCTTAAGATATTAGAGACTTATCTTCAGACGTAAAAAAAAACAACAGGTAAAAAAACTTAACATGTCTCCATACTGCTCGTGTGATGTCATCCAAGTGTCCACAAGCCCCGACATCCATATTCGACTCCAAATGATTTATTCATTCTTTTGTGAGTATGCAGTTGTTAAATACCCTGTGCAAAAATGATTCGGAAATGACATGGTAAGCAAGAGGCCCTTTCCCTGTGACTCACTGTCAACATGTCTGCAGCTCAGTAAACTTGAGTTCTTCATTTCACATTGAACGAGAAGAAAAAAAATTCTATACACAAAACCGCTCTTCCTTCAAGGTGTTGAATGTCTACGTTCTCCATTGTTTGACACTGCAGCTGGATTTACTTAGTAACTTAACTCTGTTGAACATAGTGATTATTTCCCAGCTTGTTAGGTATTAAAAAGAAGGGAACAAAACAAATGCTGACAAGAGACTGAAATACAAAATAAGGAGGAGCTTTACTCAAAAAGATGGATTTCTGGAACAAAGGTCAGAGAAGGAACAGGTGAAAACAAATCAGATAGACGATACTAAAAGAAACACCACCATGACACACCGGTTCCTTGAGGGGAAGGATCACGCCTCCATCTACCAAAAGTATCGCTTTGCGCCTCCAGATGAGGTCAAAGATATTATTCTGCGATACTTAAAGGGACTCTTACCTTTGTTGCATTTGAGAATTACAGCACATTCAAATCATCCCGCCTTCCTCCAATGCCCCACCCCCTCGTTCCCATCCGCGGTGTTTTTTTGAAGAAACTTTATTTACAAGCAGACTTACAAGCTACTGCCTCCACGCACGCACGTGAGTTTTTGTTTACCAAAGCAATGGATTCGGTAAGTTATATACATTTACATTCACATGCCTTGATGACGCGGGCCCGAATGCGCCACAAGAAGCAGACGGAAAACCTGCATGTCCATGCAGCAAACAGATAGGTCTGTCGACCAATAAGGTCCTTCGGTCCAAAGAATTTTATTGGTTGAAGTTTTCACTAAATATTATGAGAGTGAAATAATTGTTTGTTTTTACTCCTGGTGGGTCTGTCTTGCATTTTAGAGTGTCATTACCTTATTAATACCAATTTAACCTTATCCAAAAAAAGTGTAAAAATGCAACAAAGGTAAGAGTCCCTTTAAATGAAAAGGTAAGAGATGGTCAGTACTATGAAGATACAATGCACTCTCTTAGCAAAGTGCATAACAAGCTCTGGAATAGGGTATTCTGCTTATTTGTTGTAAAAACTGAGAGTTGTTGGTGAACCTGCAACATTCATCATACTGACAGCAAATACTACATATGTTGACATCCTCAGAAGGGACAGCCACATGTGCTTGCAGTAGATCTGGGATGTGGGACAGGCCAGACATCTCGTCTGTTGGCGCCGCACTTTAAAGAAGTTGTGGGAATTGACATCAGTGAGTTTCAGCTGGAGGATGCCAGAGCTGTGCCCGGGTTCTCCAACATCGAGTACAGGTAAGACATCTGGAGGCGCTGTTGCGCTAACCTGAACACAACCTGAATTGTGTAAAATATTGTTAGTTAATTTGTACAAATATGCTTCGAGGCTTCTGATTGTGATCTGGAATTTATTGCTCCTCTCATAAAGTGCCCTGCCTAGACTGCAGAAATTAGCTTTACCAGGATCCACCCCTTTCACTAAACGGTGATGATTTGGTGACAGCGAATTTGTCCAAAACGGCTCTAGTTGGTTGGCTGTTGAATGCCAGACTTGGACAGAGGGCCTCTGCCTTCAATTTCCGATGCCGTGAACACCATATTCATGGCAAGGATGAAGAGAGTAATTGAGGCTCCTCTCAATTTTCATTCTCTTTTCAAACTGACACTAATGTGATGTTGTATTTCTAGAAGTGACTCTGTGCCTAATCTTCCCGTAGAAGTTTAGGATGAGATTCTTGATCTTACAGGATACATGGTGTCAGTCCTTAGTAATGTCACCCATTGGGTATTGAGTCAAATTAATGGGGTCAAGTCAATACACAACTAGGCCCCCCTTCCCTTTGTGCAACTCTCGGATCAGCTGGGCGACAAATCCAATGTGTTACAGGCCCCGAGGAATTCCAGAAATACCTCGCTCCTTTTCTAAGGTCAATTAAAGTATTCTCATGGTCTGTAATCTTTATGGATAAGTCACTGAAGGAGACTTAACTGCAAGATTGGGTTATGTTTCTATGGTTTCCCACATCCTACCTGTAGTGTAGTGTGTTTATTCTTGGTCAAAATCACTTGAATGAATTTCAGACTTCAAAGAGAAGCGTTCATATAACCAGTGTAATGGTTGTGTCAGTGAACAGTGTTCGGTTGTCTTTCTCTGTGCTATTTATCTGGACTCACATGCTGTTCTGTCCGTTGCACCTGCAGGAACGGGAGAGCAGAGGAGCTTCCATTCTCTGACGGCTCTGTAGACTTGGTGACAGCATCAGCAGCAGCCCACTGGTTTGATCAGTCCAGGTTCCTGCCTGAGGCCAACCGGGGCTGCATTGCTCTGCTGCGTTACACCAATCAGAACAACAGACTTTCCTACCAGAACTGTGGAGAACAACTTAACGGCCAATGTCAATGTTAGTTTATATTACTTACATTATATATTATTTTCACATACATACAGACACACATCAAAAGTCAGTGCATACAGTAAAGGATTCATGTTTTTATCTATATTCACTTACAGGTGAAACCAAGGGAGTAGGTTTGATTTGGACATTGGTGGGGTCCGTGGGATATGAAAGTGGTTCCTAAAGTTGATAGGTTTTTTTTGTATTCGCAATGATAATTGAAAAAAAAAATCAATAAATCGGCTTAATTAACATGTTTATAATGCATATCTGAATATCAAAAGAGAATATGCATTCTGTAATGTTATAGGTTAAAGCAACTAATGAAAGAAAATGAGTCAACTTAGAAGAGTTTTCAACTTTACTCTGGTGCAACTGTAAACAACATCAACAACATTGTAAATAAATATTTTTGAAATAATACAACAACAGGTGTATCACTAAATGTACAGGTCAGTATAATTTCCTGCTGGGCATTTCTTCCTCCAGTGCCCATGAGCCAGCTGCAGGGTCATCAGCCAGGAATCGCTAATACTAACATATACACAGATTAGTGTCCATTGTGCTCTTCCTATTTGAAAGAACCAAACACATGCCTACGTCTTTCTGTAACAGAAATGAACTGCTGATAGATTTCTTTAAGGTCAATGTTGTCCAGTGTCTCCTGATGGACATGGCACACTGCAAGATTGTTCAATCTGACTTGAGTCATGGTGGTTCTCAGCCATGTTTTAAGCCTCCTGAGAGCACTGAAACTTCTTTCAGCCTCAGCTGATGCAACTGGTATGACTAAAAGCAGCCTGATAAGGGACTCAACCTGATCAAACAGACCTCTCACTTCAACTGTCAATCCTCTCATTATTTCTGCCACTTCAACACTAGATTTGACAGTGTATTTGGACCTAAACATGGCTAGTTGGACCTTTAGTATGTCCCTGTTCAGCTCTGGGTACTGATCTACAATGTCATTCACTTCTCCAGTCAGGAGAGTTTCCTCCAGCTTTTGCAAGACATTTAGATCTGGTTGGTTGAACCTCTCCTCAAACTGAATGTGCACACTATCAAGCATTTTATAGAACTCTGTTCTATAATGCTCCTCTGCTGACTTGGGGATGTGCTGGCTTGCTTCACTTGTGAATTGTTTTGGTGGCTTTCCTTGGTGAGGAATCTGAATGGGCTCAATCCCAAGGGAGTCAACCATAGCCACTGCTTTCTCAAAAACCTCATGAAAGCTCTCCTTATTTCTTTTGGCATGTACAGTAGATTTCACACACTGTATGGCACTTCTCATACCTGCAACAGTTTCAGTCCTTTTTTGAAGGGATGTGTTCAGACACTCCAGCTCCTCTATCACTTCTAATGCCAGACAAAGACCAAGTACCGTTTTCTCAAACCTCTCACGCAGACCATTTGCTCTCATGCCTGTGTTTGACCCACTTGATGCCATCTCCTCCAAGCTAGACAAAACACGTTCATACTGAGACAGCACCGCTCTGATAGCTTTGCCCCGCACTGTCCACCTGGTTGGACAAAGTGGTCTGAGTGATTTTAATGGTACCTCTGAACTTATGGCTTTGGAAAATATGTTCTTGAATTTTCCTGATTGCTTGTTTAATGTGCCAAGCTCATGCACCCACTGTAAGGAATCATTGATCAAGGGACTGGCTCTGCATGCAGACTGCGTAATCAGGTTAAGACAGTGTGCCCCACAATGCACATACAATGGTAACGGTTGCTGTCTCTTCAGTTCTGCTTGTGCTCCAGAATATTTGCCTGACATATTAGCAGCACCATCATATGTCTGGCCTCTTAACCCAGAAATGGGAATATTGAGCCTCAAGAGGACATCCTCAGCCATTCTTGCAATCTCCACTCCAGTAGTACCAGGGACCTCATACAAACCAATGAAAACCTCCCGTGGTACCAGGTCATGGTCCACATATCTAAAACAAATAGCCTCTTGTTCTGTTCCTGTGACATCTTGTGTGCCATCAATGATGAGTGAATACTGCAAAACTGGTAGCATCTGGATGGATTGTGCAATACTCCTGACAATACAGTTTCCTAGCATCTGCAAAACCTCGTTTTGCACTTGAGGAGAGGTATAGTCATGACAGCGAGCTAACCAAGTACTGAGACGTACATCATCCCTGGCTTTAAATTTCAGAAGTTGAAATAGATTGCCATCTTTTGTCTCATGGCCTCGCAGTGCTATGCCCAGCCTGGCAAGGTACTGTATTGATCCTACAATATTTTGTAGGCAGTACCTAGCATCCTCTTGTTGCTGTACCCATGCACTTGAGAGCTGCGAATCTATTGGGCTTCCCTCTTGAGCACTAACTGTCATGGCATGATGGTGGGATTTGGTATTTTGATGCCGCTGAAAACTGGCAAGTGCATTCTTCCAATTATTAAATCCCTTTGACGAAAAGGCAGGGTCTACCTTTTTATATAGTGTGCTTTTCTTTATAGTGTATGTTTTCACACAGTGAAAACAGAGAACCCCTTTGATGGAGGGGCTATAGTGCAGCCATGGATACTGCTTGAACCAACTCTCTTGAAAATGGAGGAGCTTGTGTGGCAGCTGTTGAACTGGAATGTAATTTGGGTGAGGTTGGTTTGGTTTGTCCAGAATATCTTCTTGAATGCTGACAATCTCCCTGACCCTATCCTTGGCACTCTCCCTGCTGCTCTCTCCATTTGGATCAGTTTCCTAAGAAATCACAGTATACATTTGACCACGCTGTAGCAACTACTGCAAACACACTATTAATATAGGCCTATTGTTATTCAGGTCATAATCAGACTAATATTTGACACAATGCTGAATCTCATGACTAACATATTAATCATTATTGAACCTCACCTGTGAATTTCCAGCCTCTCTTCCATCTCCTCCAGCCTCTCCTTCTCTAGCCTCTCCTTCATCTTCTACAGCATCTCCTCCTCTGTCTCCTTCTCTATCCTCTCCTCCAGTCTCTCCTTCTCTATCCTCTCCTCCAGTCTCTCCTTCTCTATCCTCTCCTCCTCTATCTCCTCCAGTCTCTCCTCCTCCAGTCTCTCCTCCTCTATCTCCTCCAGTCTCTCCACTGTCTGTCACCTGACAGAAGTATGTTGATGCATGACATATGAACAGATATATTAGGGTACATACATGGGTAGACAAAATGTTCACACAATTATTATGTTTTATTCCCCCAAAATATATATGTATAAAATCACATGAGCATCTGCAATGTGCTTGTTGTTACTGTAAATGAGAGGGAAACCTTGAAGGAAAATAAAGGTTATTAAATTTAATTAATGTTTATTTATCCCCAAACATTTTTTTTAAACCATTGCTCCCTTTCCACACAAATAAAACATGAAAATAATGGTAGGCCTATACCTTAAAATGCCGATCTCTTTGGCATTATAGCCTATGCTGACTAATAATCAATATCAGTATTGTTATGGCTCTAAAATATATAACCTTTTAATTAACTTACACGTTGACTTCTAAAGAAGTCTCTTATGTCCAGTTTTCGTTTCTTCGACATCCTACACACACACACACACACACACACACGCACACACGCATAAAACACACATAAATATAAGTGTTACTGCAAATGACATCACTGATATTAAAATCCGTCTCGCTGACGTGACCGAAGGCAGAACTTACACTCGCAGATGCAGATATTAGCTATGCACTGAGGCGTCCTGTTGCTCCTCCTGTCTGGGACTAGCAAGTTGCCGGTAGCTTTTTTTTTTTTTTAACAAGCAGATGGAGTGACAGCGGGGACAGCCAATCAGGTTGAATATAGGTTTGCGGGAAACCGCTACAGCCAATCAAAGCGCGATAGTTGTTTAGAGACGGGACTTCTAGCAGAGACTGATTTTTAACCCTTTGTGTACTATAATTATTGCCTAAACAATACGGACAGCGGGTGTATTATTGGTAGGGACTACACAGTAGAGGCTGGATTTTGGTAGGGTCGGGACCCTACCGTCCCTATATAATCCTACGCCCTTGGGTGAAACAGCTGCTGATGCCATACACCAGCAACATCCCAGTAGCTCAGTGCAACAGTAAACTGGAAGAGTTATACTCTGCCATCCCTTTTCCAGACAAAGAACGGTAATTACAACACAGACACTTAACTGACCAATGCTAAGTACACCTCTGCAATATCTAGAATTAACTGTCGGCTGACCTTTAAAAAGACAAATTAGGCCTCATTTTATACCCTAGCCTATAAAATGCGAATAACAAAGGTGTTTAAACATTTTGGTCCGGGCCTCTGGAACAGACAAGAGACTTGAAAGAATACTTTACTGAGTTACATTGTATTTCTCACTATTTTGTATTGAATACAAAAATTGATCTACTATATTGATACAACAGGATTGAAACAGAAGTGAAATCTGTCATCACTTTGAAAAACCTGGTGGGATTTATTGAGACCCTGTCCCTGTCCTGTTCCAAACTTACAAGAAGAAAGACCCTCAGGCGGCTAACGACCTGCTGCTCAACACTGAGAAAAGGTAACACACACACACACACACACACACACACACACACACACACACACACACACACACACACACATACACTAGCATTCTCCAGTTATCCATTCTGGGAATATTTTTAATAATTTACTGAATGTCTTCCTGGAGCTCTACAAGTTATATAATCCGACTCTGTTTCTCACTGCTTCACAGGTTTCTGGATGAAATGGGAGTCACGTCTCCGGACACTGAAATAGAGTGGACGATGGAATATTTCTGTGTCCTGGCATCTAGGCCACAATGATCAATGCTACAGAAAAAGAAGAAATTGATTCTGGGATGTTAAAGACTCTGATGTATTAAAAGGTGTGCATATTGAATTTGGACATTTCTGTGTTTTTCCCCAGTCGAACTCTTACTGACCTTTTGTTGTGTAATGTAAATTCTGTCTCAAAAGTTTTACAAACTAATCTTCAACACACTGTGTTTTTTTATTCTGTTGAAGGTAGCTTGTCGCTTTTGACATTGTTTACTGTTTTTACTTTGTGCAACATGAAAATATGTTTAGTTTAATGATGACATCATACTGCATTACCACTAAAAGTACTTTCTGAAGACGCCAATAATACAAAAAATGATACTAAATACTTTTTATATTTAATTGACAACCATATATAACTGATACATTGCAGAGATAAGTTTAAAATACCAATAATAAGCATAAGAAACACTGCAATATTCAGAGAGCTGATAATTTGGGATCACAACTACCGAGCAGTTTATTATTAATCCTATGAAGTCAGTGTTGACATGTCCTCACAGCCCGTGCAGGAAATGGCCTGACTAAATTCTGCTGACCAGCAGCTGTAGAGGTTTATAAGCAGTGCCCGTTAATAATTTAAAACCTTAGTTAAAGAGTAACATGAGATTTAGAAGCCAACAGACGTACACACACAGTTGCACACATGACGTCTTTGCAATACTATAATTACACACATTCAAATCGTACCTCGGCCACATCGTCCTCACCAGGTTGTTCTGACATGACCCATGAACCGACCCAGACCTGTGAGCTTTGCCTAAATGTGTTATTTTTATGATTACATTCAGGTCACTCGGCATTGTTGCACACAGAGAGGGAGCTGTCCCTTTAAACACCCTCATTATGAAACACACCACATACCAACAGAGATAATAGAGCCTCCCAGTTCCCTTGCACCCCGTTGTTTCCCTCTTGTGTGTGTCCGTCCGTGCATGCGTGTGTTTGTGTTTGTTTGTGTGTGTGTGTGTGTGTGTGTTGTGTGGTTCTGACTGCCTGCCTGCAGACGAAAAAGAAGGTAACATCGATTGCTCTAAGCTCTTTATGAAGCTTATGATAAATCAGCTGTTCACAGAGGCATCAGTTAACAATGGCTCACCGTCTGTTTGAGGGCAAGAAGCATGCAGCTTCTTACTTAAAGTACAGGGTCTCTCCATCAGAACTTCTTATACAACAGGTCCTTGGATTCATGGAAAAACGGGTAAGTGCGAGTAGGAAGAGGATGGCAGCCTCTGGAATATTAAGTACTGGAGGACAAATGTCCAAACTAACTGCACAGCCATGTTATTTTGACAGAAAGCTCGTCCCTTTGAGCTGGCAGTGGATGTGGGTTGTGGCTCGGGACAGGGCACTCGGCTGCTGGCCCAACACTTTGCTTCCGTGGTGGGGACAGATGTGAGTCCTGCCCAGCTGGATTTGGCTGTGCAGTATGCTCTGGAGGCAAACATCACATATAGGTGAGCATGGACCAACCTGCAGTCAGGATTCATATTTTATTCTTGAACTTAACAGGGTTTTTACATGAGACCGTAGGTGAAAGGCTAATTCAATGCTACCTGAAAGCTTCATGGGTCACTTTCTAGTTTGTTTGTGCCATGTTTATTTGGCTACAGAGGGAGAAATCAAGCCAACCATTAAAAAAATGCATGGTGAGATATCAAGATAACACCAAAATGTTTATATTGACTGCTCTGTTGAGCAACTTGGCGAAAAGAGAGAACAATGGGAACCTTGTCTGGTGAAAGTCGGTCATGCTGTGAGGCCCACACTGCAGAACCAACATACATTCAACTGAATAATAAACCCCCATGTATTGTTTGGCAGTATAATATAAAGAATACAAATATTTAAAAATTGAATATGCAAAGCATGGAACATTGATTAAATAAACCCAGTATCAATGGAGTATTTAGTCCCGTAGTTCAAGATATTTTAGAATGTCTACATTACTATTAGTAAAACCTGGATGGATACATGGTGGAGTTAATCATTTATTGCATTGGTGCAACATTAAAACTCAGAAATGAATTGTTTAATCTGACTTAGTGATTTTTGTATTTAAAAATTCATTAGTTGTAAAACGTGGAAAGGCCCAGACGTTGTTTCAACTGGTGTGTGTGTGGATTTTGATTCAGTTCCTGCTACCTTCCCATCTTCAGAGAGTGTGCGGCTGAGGAGCTGCCGTTGGCTGACAGCTCAGTGGACCTGCTGACGGTTATGACTGCATTCCACTGGTTCGACAGGCCACGCTTCCTCCTGGAGGCCCACAGAGTCCTGAAGCCCCGCGGCTGCTTGGCTCTGCTCAGCTACACCATGGACATGGAGCTCAGCTACGACGGCTGCTGCTCGCAATCAATCAACCAAGTCTGCACAGAGGTACACGCAGAGTGAGAGAGATTTCTGTGAATGTGCACATGAATACAGTTATCAAATGTGTTTCCTGTTATAGATATACTAACATGTCAGGACACATGATAAAGTAAATGAAAAGCATTTGTAGCAGCATAATAATAATAATAGGGATCAATCCTGCTGACACGGGTACTTCAGGGAACCATTCATAGTCATGACCTGTTCATATATCTGCATACTGAAAGATCAGATTCCAATCACAAGCAAATGTGTCCATTTACCTTGAGGAGATGAGAAATCAGTGGGCTGTGAGTATTAGGACAGCATATTACTTTTAAGATTTAAGATTACATGTGTTCAGACAGGATTCATCCCACTGACACAATCAAACAGGCAAATATCAGCACATTGCACAACACTGCAATCTAGTGGATATTATTGTGTATAACCCATCAGTGAGTAAAACATCTGACTCATGTTGTATATAAGGACATCAGTGAGTTGATGGACTTTTATGATGATTTGATCAGTTTTATGCAGCTTTAAAACTCTACCGCGACCCTCACATTGGTCCCAGCACTATTGAGTTGTACCGGGCGGCGTATGAATCCATCCCTTACCCGGACAAGGAGTGGTGAGTGAATACTCACCTCTCTCTGAATTCTAAATATTAATTTCCAATCTTTTATCACTTCGGGCAGTACAGTGGTATGATTTGTGTGTGTGTGTGTGTGTGTGTGTGTGTGTGTGTGTGTGTGTGTGTGTGTGTGTGTGTGTGTGTGTGTGTGTGTGTGTGTGTGTGTGCGTGTGTTCATAAAGGCAAGAGTGTGTGAGAGTGAGAAAGGCCATGCCTCTGTCCGGCTACATGGGGATGGTGGAGTCTTTCTCCAGTTATCAGATTCTGCTGAGAAACGACCCGCAGAAGGCAGAGCAACTCTCCCAGGACATCTGTCAAAAGTAAATACTTATGCACCACAGTATACACACACATGTACATCACACACGTGTCTGTGAAAATGAAGAAAAATGACTCATATGATGATGTTATTATTACCTCTACCAAGGATTTTATATCTCAGCCCTGTCTGTTTGTTTGTTTGTTTGTTTGTTGTTTTGTATCTTTATTTGATCGTGAGATAGAAACTTGCTGGAGAGATTTGTCATTGAAGAACCTATTAAATTAAGATGATGATCCGGATCTCGAATTTAGTTTCTACTCAGGGAGAAATGCATATTTAGGGGACTGATATCTATGAATGTGTGACATTTGGTGCAGCTTCATTGAATTTAAGGAGATTGTTGAGCCTTGGGCTGAGGTTTGCACCATTCTAATTGTTATATGACACGCTGAGAGATAAGATCTGCCACAGGGACAGGATGTTGTCCCGGACTTCACCCTCTGAATGACTTATAACACTTTATTTCCCATGCTGCTCTCTGTCCAGGCTGATGTCCGTGATGCAGGTGACCTCAGCAGAGGCAGAGGTGGTGGTGGCTGTGAAGTATTACTACCTGCTGGCCTGTAAACCAGAGGAGGCCTGAGTCCTACCACCTCTCACACTTTCAACACCGATCATGAACGTCACGGACACAGGAAATTGATGTGTGAGGTTGTTTTATAAAATACCACTAGAGGGTGACACTCAAATCAAGAGTCCGTGATTATTGTCTCTGCATTCATTGTCTATGTTCATTTTTGAGGCATTTTTTTCAAAACCACATCATTCATGTGGCCTTAATCCACTTTACATAATCTCAGAGACCTATATTCTCTTTATTTGCAGACCTCTGTAGATTTATTAGCCCTGATGCCTCCACAATACTCATTTTGCATCGAATCTTCATTTGATTTTAGCAGCAGTAATTAAGATTTCAATGATAGAGGTGATGGACCTCATAGCAGATATAAGGTGTCTGTGCTGAAGAACTGTTTCATGATTGGTCCCCTCTGGCTGCTTGAGGTCTGTTGTGACAGGATCCACCTGGAGTGTGATTCTTCTGCTGGAGACAGACACATTAGAAACTGGCAGAGTGGAGGCATTAAGCCTTTTGTGCCATTGCCTGACTCCACTTGACAAGAAATGGTGCATTTCTCTACACTGCGGCAGCAAGTTGTGCTTCCTCAGCTGTCAGTCGCATGTTCTCAGCTTGACTGAGCCGCGTTCCACTTGATGAAGAGCAGACTGAAGGCTGAGAGGCAGCAAGCAGAGCAGCTGAGGGAAGCTGCAGTGAAGCTGGATCACCAGGGGACATTCAAAGAGTCGGCTGATGACTGTGGGTCAAACACTTCTCACTGACTACACATAATGTTGAATATTATTAATATCTCTTGATACTTTACAAAAAATGTGTATCTCAGCATTTCAGTTTACTAGTCAGACGACGTAAATGGAGTTTAACATTTAAACAAACAAAACACTATGTAAATTACTGTTTTGAGTTGAATATGAATGTCGGGGCTTACGGACACATGGAGGCACGTTGTGTTTTTTCTGTTGTTTGATTACGTCTGAATAATGACTCACCGTTGACTTCTATTGTATTGGATTCTGCTGCAACAAAGTTTACCCCTGAAACCCCAGAAATGTTTTGTGGACTCAAACACTTCACCCACTCCTCCATCGGCATCGTGGTGAGTAGAGAAGGAGGGTGAACTATCCCTAATACCATATCCTGAGAAATAAGCCGCACTCTTTAGTATTTTTATCTTCTGGTCGCTCTCCGCTCATAATGCTGACACTCACATTCACAAAGCATGTTTGAACAGGGATTTGTTGAAGTACACATACAATACCACTAGAGAGTAGCATTTGATCAAAAGTGATGAAAAGTCTATGATTATTGCCTCTGATGCTTTGCACGTCACAATATAGTATTCACCAGCACATACATTTTCATAATAACATATATATGTTACAAAATAATGCACTTTTACCATATTGTACATGATTGCTGAAAAGGTTTTAGAGAACCCTCAAAAAAAGGAGAACAGAACAGAACCAGACTGAGGCTTCACCTGATGGAGGAGCGGCCCTGTCTACATACTTAAACCTGATGGAGCTGGTTTGAGGTGAAATGGACAGAAGGTGAAAGAAAAGCAAACACAAGTGCAACACACAAGATGGAGGTATAAGAACATTTAAAACAATGTTAATTTCCATTGTAGAAAAAACGTCATCCTGTTCATCAGCTGGATTTTGTCTTTGCGTGAATTTAACAAAAAAAACAAGACATTTTTTTCGAATTAAGTAAATCGAGAAAATAACTTGAAAACCTGAGGAGCTCTAAACCTTTACATATTTGTCCATCCAAGACTTTTATTAAATGATCCTAGATGAGTCTTTGAGGAGAATCAGAAGTCCTCTGTGTTGTGGTGACAGAGCTGAGACGGATCTTGCTTCTTTCTGCTCCAGAGGAAAGTCTCGGCGGAGAATCATTCTCAGACATCTCCACACTTTCTTTCCAAGCTTGTCACTGATCTCTTTGATCGTCTGCTCCTCTAATCTCTGATTCCTGGCATCTTCCGACCAGTGGCGGCTGGTGACATTTTTTTTGGGGGGGGCGCACTTGGGCGGCGCGGTTTAATAGCCCACCGCAATGAGAAAAAAAAAACTCCGGGGTGCTCCGGGGACCTCCGGTCCGGGACGTCCCCGGGAACGTGCTCCTCCGGGACCGTCTCCGGGACGTCCCCGGGTCCCCGGAGCACCCCGGGGAGGTGCTCCGGTGCGTGCTCCGGTCCCGGTCCCCGGACCGAGAACGGGACGTCCCCGGACACGTCCCGGTCTCCGGAGCACCGGAGGGAGGTGCACCCGGGGAGGTGCACGGTGCTCCGGGAGGTGCTCCGGTCGCGTCCCGGTCGTCCCGGACGTCCCGGTCCCCGGGGAGGTGCTCCGGTGCTCCGGGAGGTGACCGAGACCGGGACGTCCCCGGGGACGGTCCCGGAGGAGCACGTCCCCATGCACGTTAACATGTGGGTAAAAATTTCAGCTGATTATTACTGATCAATAAAACTACACACACGACACAGTAAACAACAATGATTCTATCTGTCCACTGTCTGTCCTCTACCTGTCTCACTCAGTGCTCCGGGACCGGAGCTGCACCTCCGTGCAGATTAAAAGTATCTGCTAACTATGCAGCTCCTGTAGATCAGTGATAAGGTCTCTGATTGGACAGTCCTGTCAGCATGATGTATAAGAAACCCTTTCATTGGCTGTAGGCGCAAGTGAAGTGCGCCCATGGCTCGAACTGTCATCCGCCATTGAGAAGCTGTCCTTGCTCAAATGTTCCTGCCCCTTTTGTTGGCTTCCATAGACTTCCACTTGCCCGGCGCCCACAGGGAGGAGTGGCTTCCACTAGACGAAAAGCAGTATTATTGTCACAGTGAACCTCTACGGACAGGCCTAATCCCCTGCTGTAACCAACTGTTTCCATGATGTTACCTCGGCGTTCGCCAGTGAAGACAAGGTGGGTCTATCGGCGTTTGCGGACCTTAAGGGGGATTTGGAGAACAAAGGAGAGAGCCGCGGGGGGGCTCGCTGAGCCTCGCGGACCGATCGCGACGTGTGATCTAATTAGCATATGAATCGGAGTCCAGCCGCTGGCTAGAACCTCTCTCTACTCACCATTGGAGGAAACCACAGACCCTTGAAACTAATGTCACTCGTGATTGGTTGGTAGAAGTGTTGCTATTGGTCACCTTATGGGTCATTGCAGTGCACACGTGGGGTCACAGCATTCCGCACGTGGGGTAAGCCCCTCCCACACAATATTTATAATAAAAATGTATATATTAATATTTATTATTATTTATAAGTAAGCCTTTACCAAAAGCACTGCAGTTAATTAAAACTAAACATTCATGTGATGCTTGATGTTATAGGTGAACATATTGTACAGGGAACAAATGTGAACAAGGTATATGTGGAGTGAAAGCTTTATTTACATACAGCAAAAATATTGTACAAAAACTCAGATGAGGCTTGAAATGTTTCTCTGCAGCCTCTGGGTCATGACTTCTTTGTGGGACTCTTCTCCAGTGTGTAGACGTCTGTGGTGTGTAGCTGTGAGATCAGTGTAGCTTCCAGTCTTATATGAAGTGTGGGACACAGGTCGGTGCACTCCTGGCTGTGGAAGGATGGATCCATGTCATCTGTCCCGCTTCAATCAGCTGTAAACACATTCAGTAAAATTAGCACAGTTCAATTACAACATACACCTTTACATGTAACTGGAAAATTATTTAATGAATATAACCTTACCCTCTTTCTTCTCCGACAACTCCTCAATGCTGATGTAAGGTCTGGTCGGATCATACTGGCTCATAGTGTGTCTTTGTACGTCATGGACAGGCAGCTGGAAAACAACACATGTAACATGACTTTATTATTAATAAACGGAAATAGCCGCGCTGCATCACCGTTGGAAGATCCACAGCAAAAAAACACCAAAACAATTCATAAACAGTTACTTACATTCAATGGCTTCATTTTCTGCACTTTAAATCCGGACTTTCAGCGTCTCAGCCTAACGCCTCTTTGTTTGTGTGTGTGTGTGCGTGTGTGTGTGTGTGTGTGTGGGGGGGGGGCTGAGGCTGTGAAAACATACAGAAAAAAGTCACGTTGATGAAAAAACTTAACGAGAACAAACTGTTACATCTAAGTAATTCATACATATTTACACATGCACTAGATCTGCTCCAGCACTCGATGCTGTATTCGTATTTAAGCAACTTTCTCGCTATCCCAAAGAGTGGCGGACATGCTTTCAGATGTACCAGTTAGCTTAGTGGTTAGCATGGCGGCTCTAGCTCACCGTAACTCAGGGACTGTGCGCCCGTCTTCTCCGCCTCGACTCGTCCACACCGGGCCCGCGGCTCTGCCTCCACACGCACTCATCTTCTCCTCCAGGGAACAGCGTCGTGTCGACTTCAGCAAGTTATTTACCCCGAAGACAGAGTCACTCGTACGGGACAAGCTAAACACGACCCGCTTCCTGTCTGCGGGACACTCGACGCTGCTGCACGGCGTTTACGAGGCTCTGATTGGACGAGTCCATCAGCTGATGACGCGAGCGGGTGACGTGAGCAGCGGTTAATTCATATGGGATAAGTATTTGACTGAGGCCAGGTTTATTTTTTGTGGTGTTTAGTACATTTACACACATGATTCACGCTGTTCTGTGTTCGTAACCTTATAGTTGAATGCACTTATCGTAAGTCGCTTTGGATAAAAGTGTTGACTGTTTTAATGGAATACTGAGAAAGTTTAATAACAACAATTAGACAATTGAAGTTCAAATTATGAAGGAATTTAAGCTCTATATTGTGTCTCCTTTATATTTAAAATAATAATCAAACTGAGTGGAGATGTATGTTGTATCCAAACAGCCGGCTGCTGTGTTTTGTCACTGTGCAGTCCATGGGGGATTAAATATTACTATTTTTATTATTAAATCATTAAATCAATGAATGTTTCATAGCAATTTTGAAAGTAGTGGTGAAAAGGTACCATTTATAATTCATGGAACAGCTTAGTTTGCCATTGACATGTGAATTTGATGCCAGTATTTTGGGAGGACAGATATTTTTATGGAAAGCCAGTAGAAGTTTGGAGCTTACAGGACACAGATGATCATACCCAGCATCATTTATTTGCTGGTAGAGGTGTGGTTTACACTTCCTCTGTGCATTTAACCAGCACAATTGAAAAAGTGACTGTAATCATGCCACTCTGTACAGTTGTTGAGATTTAGGATTGGATGACAATAAAAATTTGAAATAAAGTGCATTGTTTCATTTCTTTTGACTGCATTGACCTTTGTTCGTGGTATACAATATAATTCATTATAGCACACTTACTTACTTAAGAACAATTTAAAATTTCAGGTTTAATATTTATTTTAAGCCTGGTTTACTCAGCCAGATAGTTTGTTGGTGCCTCTTACACATTGGTGTTATCTGCTCTCAGGGAAACTGATTTGCATTTGTGAAGCTCAGAGCATTGTCATTTGCATGTGAAAGCGTCCTCTAGGAGTTGGAGCAGGGGGGGTCAAATCTCAACAGCTCACAGGCTTGACAACTGCAGGAACCCTGAGCGTTTCCTTTGCTGCCTGCAGATACGTGTGAAAGTCGTTAACCGAAGGATGTGCCAACACTTCTCTGCGACACAGATTGACACAAACGCTTCTTTTCATGCAGTGTTCTCTCTCAGTGATAACGAATGGCAAATATATTACCAAATATAATATATTAAGTGGTTTTTGACAGGGGCTTACGGTCTCCGGCACACATTTAGCGCTTTAAAACAGTACATTTCTTATTAAATTATTTGATATATAATGTTTTTTGACATGTCATTTTTTTTTTTTTTTTTTTTTTTTCATCTCAAAATTGTAGGGTGGGCGGCGCCCCAGCGCCCTGTATGACGAACCGCCACTGCTTCCGACAGCCGACAGGTTCTCAGGTGAAAAATTACACCAGAGTTCACAATGTTTGCTTGAATCCACTTTTTCAGATCCGCTTTCTTAAAGACTGTGTGCCTGTGTGTGAATCACCACTGACACGCAGGCTCAGGGTGAGATGATCTGGAGAGGAAATGCCTGCAGCTCTGTAACTTGGCAGGAAACCAGTACCGCGAACCCCACTCAGTTTCCTGGGAGGCACCAAAGCGTGGAAAAAATCCAGTCGCCTTCAATAACCTTCCATGATCTGTGCATTAGGAAAAAAATGTTCCTCAGGATGACTTGTGCCTCTTAGTACATTTATTTCCACCCATGACATGCTAGCTACCACATGCTTTTTCATAGCTCCACTGACACGACCATATGTGCGCCTGAGAGAGAAAGGAAAGAGATTTTGTCACTTCAGATTCTCGAACCTTTGAAAGAAATTCACGGTTCATTTGCTGCCATTTTTCTTTTTTTTGTGTTTTTATTCCCAAGACCCATCTCTCAGATGAGATATCAGTAGCCACTTTGCAGGATTTCCACCTGAGACTTAGCTCTCACTTCTCTATTCACACGGCCTTAGTGTCTCAGAGTTTGTGGGCCCTGCAGGTTTGTCATGTTCTACACAAGTCATCCCATTTTATCATGTGACAGATATACAGATGTGGTGATATAGATTTTAAAGGGGTCTGTAACTGTATTGTCTGCACCTGGCAGAACTATGGGGTTGCGACATCTTTCATTGGCCGAATCACTCACCTGATCTCAGTGCAGCTTTGTGTTGGAGTTGGTGAAGAGCAGAACAATGTGAAGAGCTGAATGAGGCTCTAGTGGAAGAGAATCACCAGGGAACATTCAAGGAGAGTCTGCTGATGTCTGACGGTCCAACACTTCAAACAGTCACTGACTGCAAAATATTTTTCTACATATTAAATATTCTTGATATCTATACATATTTAATTAGACATTTGATCATTTCACTTTGCTTTTCAAAGTCTTTGCCTTTACTCTCCTCCACGTTGATGAACTAATATATAATTGGAATAATCCCCTGTTACTTAGAGAATAAAAGCATGCTTCAAGAAAACAGTAAAATCTTTAAATGATTGTGTTTAATTAAGTGTTTCATTACAAATACAAAGTGAGGCAAAATGCAAGTGTTCCCAGTGTTCACTTAAAAAAAACATTTGCTCGATCTGGGTAAAACAAACCTTCCCTTTCTATTTGTTGTTTCAGTTGCACGAGTTTAAACTTCAACAGCTCAGACTCTCTTCTCACACAAATACACTCAACTCAAGTGATTCATTTTTATTGATGGTTCTTTTCACAATTGGATGTTCCCTCTTATAACAGGATGTCAATGTCTCCAATGATTTCATCTGTGTAGATTTAAATCAATGTATAAAATCTGAATAATTCAGAAGGCACACGCAAAAACATTACATAAGATTTGGACATACAAATAGGATGTAGGACTCATTTGTAATAGTCCCAACAAACATCTTTCCCTCCTGCTATATTCAAATGAAAGAAGACTGATCAGAAGTAAAAGATAATACATGGGTGTTAAGAGTTCAATGGGGAGCAAGTGTAGTTTTTGAGTAAATTGACGGAATATTAACGTCGGTGATGTAAGACTCTGATAATAACTCACACTTTAATTATGTTTCCTCTCTCTGGTCAAACGCTGCTCAGGAAGTTGGAGCGACTTCAAACACAGAGCAGGTCTGATGTACACATGTTCTCATCTCCACTCACATGTGCTGAAGCTGAACACCTCCCTGACTACCATATTCATATTCAGATATTTCATATGTTAGTACATGACTGTGCCCGGACTGAAATATCTATGTCAACTACTTTTCCACTTGTTTTCATCATGTAGTCACCTGATGATATTCTCTTTTGATGATCCCTACCCTGCTTATTAATAGTTAGGGCCCGAGCACCGAACGGTGGGAGGCCCTATTGAAATTGTAAGGATTATTCTGAGCGTAGTGAATTGGCTTTTTGAGGGCTTCAACATGCTCAAAAATTGTTTAAAGTTTGCAGTACATTAGAAAGTGGTAAAAATTTACGTATTCTGGAGTATTCGGAAATGGGCGTGGCAAAATGGCTCAACAGCGCCACCTGGAACGCAGCCCCTAGGTTTCCGGATAAGCGATCTTCAACAAAATCGGGACAAAGGTGTATCGTAACCAATCATAGAAAAAAGCCTCAAGGAGCATTATGAAAAACGCAACAGGAAGCCCGCCATTTTTGATATAGTGGCCAATTTGGCCATATTCCACATTTTTTCTTTGACAAAATTGTTGTAGGGCTTTCATCAGATCAACTTAAAATTTAGGTGAGTGTCATCACAACAAGATGGAGATCTAAACTTGCTCGAATTTTAACTTTTCGTCACACTGTGCTACTGTGATGTGGCGTCAAAGTTTGGTTACACGCCATCAAACACATCTGCTCTCGTCACGACAAGGTGATGAAGATGTTCTGCCGCACTGATCAGCAGTGTATCTGTTATCTCTGCTCTGTGGAGGAACATAAAGACCACGACACAGTGTCAGCTGCAGCAGAAAGGACTGAGAGGCAGACAGAGCTCGGGCTGAGGAGACAAACAATCCAGCAGAGAGTCCAGGACACAGAGAAAGACGTGAAGCTGCTTCAACAGGAGCAGGAGGCCGTCAATGGCTCTGCTGTTAAAGCAGTTGAGGACAGTGAGGAGATCTTCATTGACCTGATCCCTCTGCTGGAGGAAAGAAGCTTTGATGTGGAGCAGCAGATCAGATCCCTGCAGGAAACTGAGGTTAGTCAAGTCAGAGAGCTTCAGGAGAGACTGGAGCAGGAGATCACTAAGCTGAAGAGGAAAGACCATGAACTGAAGCAGCTCTCAGACACAAAGGATCACAACCAGCTTTTACACAACTTCCCCTCACTGTCACCACTCAGTGAATCTACACACTCATCCAGCATCAGGATCTGTCCTCTGAGGAACTTTGATGACGTGACAGCAGCTGTGTCACATGTCAGAGGTCGACTACAGGACATTCTGAGTGGGACAGAGACAGAGATTTTACAGATTGTGTCTCAAGTGGATGTTTTACTGCGGCAACCAGAGGCAGAGACCAGAGCTGACTTCTAAAGATATTCACAGGAAATCACACTGGATCCAAAAACAGCACACAGACTGTTATTATCTGAGGAAAACAGAAAAAGTAACATGTATGAGTGAAGATCAGTCTTATTCTGATCACCCAGACAGTTTTACTTTCATGCCTCAGGTCCTGAGTAGAGAGAGTCTGACTGGACGTTGTTACTGGGAGGTGGAGGTGGAGGTGGGGGAGGGAGGGTCAGTTGGTGTAACAGTCACATACAAGAATATCAGCAGAGCAGGAGGCTTACTTGAATTTGGATTTGGATTAAATGATAAATCTTGGATGTTATATCTTCATGTAAACAGTTATATCTTTCGTTACCACAGCATCAGGACTCGAGTGTCAGGTCCTGTGTCCTCCATAGTAGGAGTACCTGGATCACAGTGCAGGTGTTCTGTCCTTCTACAGCGTCTCTGACACCATGACTCTCCTCCACAGAGTCTCCACATTCACTCAGCCTCTCTATGCTGGAGTTAGGTTTTGTTGTTATTCTGAAGCCACAGCTGAGTTCTGTAAACTCAAATAGACTCGAGTCATTAAAAGCAGTGATTTGGATTCTGTGTGTAAATCTTTAACTTCTTTTGTCTACATGTTTGTTGATCAAAGTTCGTCGTGGTGACGTTTCTGCTCCGCACAGAGATCAGCTGTCAATCAAACACCGACCTTCCTTTATCACACATATTAAGTTCTCACTTTGTAAAGACAGAAATCTATAATGACACTTACATGAATGTGTTTGAAAGAACTAATGTTGCTGTGGTTTTCTCATTAGAACCCGAGCACCGAGCGGTGGGAGGCCCTATTGTATTTTGAAGGATTTGCATTTCCATTTGGGGCTTTTTCAGGGCGAAATTGCTGTAACTTCGGTTTTCGTGGTTCACCCACAAACTACATGCGTGTAGCAACAGCCCCAAGTTGTGGTAACATTGTCCAATTGACACAAAATTGCTCACGCTACATCAGAGCGTCTACTTGAGCAGATCTATATGTCTGTGCGTAAGAATAGTGATGGCGCCACCTACTGGCAACAGGAAGTAAGCTTTGTTTTACAACTATCATTCAATTTACATTAAATAGTTAGTTAGATAGTTTGTTTTTATATTTACAAAAAGAGTACAGCCCTTCTTAATTTTCCCAACAGCATCTGTGCTTGTCACAACCGTGAAGCATAAGAAAAGCAAACAAGGTATAAAACAGGAGATGTATCGTTATGACATGTGCGTTAGTCATGTTCTCGCAGAGGAGTTTTTCTCTGGTAAATTGAGTCGACAAGATACGCTGACATCTTGGTCATGTGTTTCCAGCAGGGAGAGCAAACCCCCCCCCTCCGGTGTCAGACTTGCTTTCTGCAAGATTAAGACTCAAGGCCGGTGGGGCTGATGTCACTGCTGGATGTGAACTGACAGCCACATGTGACACACACAGTAAGTAGTGGTGCAATTTCTGATTCAAGCAACTGCTTTTTAAAAAAGTGTTTTAAGTGAAGGACACACTTCTCCAATTGTTTGTGTTAGTAAGTGAACAAATCCAGATAGATTGACTCTGAACATCCTACCACTTCTCCAAAACTTTATGATCAAATATCTGCAGGACATTCACATGCACCTTGTGTGTATCTACAATGTGAATAAATTGTGATATTTTAAACTTTGATTAAAACATAATGGTATTCGTAGAGGAGCAAACATTTTCTGGGAATTCGTCCCAGATATATACATACAAATTGCGTGCTGCTCCATGTTTACTGTAGCTTTGGAACAGGAAGCAGACGTGTCCCAGATGGTCTGAGATGAATGGAAACATGGCGCTACAAGAAAATGTATTTAAACACAGGAAGCCAGTTTAAAAATCTGAGAACTGGAACGAACGATGTCATAATAGAGACATAACAATATGTCTTGTTCGGTGATGTGATTGAAATCCTGAAAAACAGATTTTTGGGGGCAAGGAGATGTTAAGCTGTTGACAAACAACCTTATTAATGACACCATAGAGGTTTAATACTTGCTGCATCAGGGTAAGTGGGTATAAGTGTCAAATATTTGCTTGAAAATGTGATTTGAGATTTGGAGGGACGGCGGAGCAGCGACATGTGAAGACGTGTCTTGGTGGGCTCTGCTTAGATTGAACATTTACTTAATATTCCTCCTCTCCTTCTTGTCCTTTCCGGTGCGAAAGTGTCTCTAAAGTGCCAGGTCCCTCGAATTAGTCGTTTTTTATTTATTTCTAAGCTGCTCAGAATGCCTAAATGTCAAAAGCCGAAGTCAGGTCCGACGCCACGGACTCGCCTGATGTTGATCCGACCGCGGAAGCAAGTTCAGGGCCGGGTCTCGGGGCAATCATGGCGGCCATTAAGCAGTCGGAGCGGAGTGTGCTCACAAAGATCGAATCGTCTGTGACAGCGGCTGCAGATAAACTGCACAAGGAAATAGACAGCTTGGCAAGTGACTTAAAGAAAGAAATCCTGAAGGTGCGCGCAGAGTTTACGAGGGTGACGGAAGAAATTCGGAAAGAAAACGCCACATTCTCAACTCGCATTGGTGATCTCGAGGAGGAAGCTAATGTTCAGGCTAACCGAGTTATTGCACTTGAAGCTAAAGTTAATACGCTGTCTACACAAGTCGTCCGGCTGACAGATAAGACCGATGATTTGGAGTCCCGGCAGCGGCGAGATAACTGCAGGCTGATTGGAGTGGAAGAGGGACTCGGAAACATCCGACCGGAGAGTGCCGTTGCCAAATTGCTGAAGGAAGCGCTGGCCCTCGACTACACGCCGATGCTCGACCGTGCGCACCGGGGCCTGCAGCCGCGACCAAAGGATGGGGATGCCCCGAGGCCAATAATCATCAAGTTCCACTACTTTCAGGAGAAAGTGGATATTCTTCGAAAGGCCATGGGTGCAAGTCCCATCACCCACAAAGGCAAGCGTTTCTACATCTACCCAGATTACTCAGCCGCCGTCAGAAAAAAGAGGGCCGCTTTCACCGAGGTGAGGGGATTGCTTCGCCGGTGTGCGGGCGTGAAGTACGGTCTCCTTTTTCCAGCCACACTGAAGATGACAGGCCCAGCTGGCGAGCGGGGATCTTTCGACGACCCGGTCAAGGCAAAGCACTACATCGAGACCAATCTGCACCCACGGGAGATGGAGGGAGAGTGAGAGTTAATTCACGGGGCCATAACAGGTATCATATGCTGCGTGTTAATATTGCACTAGTCTGCACATGCTGAGTTTTTTTTTTTTTGTTGACTGATGGTCGTCACCACACTGCAGTTGGATGCATTTTATGTTTGGACTATGGACAAGTTTAAGTGACATCTTTCAGTCATCTGAGGAATATAAATGAAAATGTAAAAAATTTGTTTAATTCACCCACCACAAGTAGTACTAATTCTAGTTGATTTTACTCTCTTTTTTTTCTGGTGGGGTAATCTTCCAACTGTAAATGTTAAGAACCTTATCAGCCTGTGAACAAATGGTGCCAGCACACACGCGGCAAGAATAGTATCGAGAAGAAAGCCCTTTTACATTTTGTTCTGCCTTTGCAGAGTTCATGCAAGAGTTTAAGTTAGTGTAGACGTGTTATATGCTTAGAAGAGAGAGGAGAGTTTTCAGGGCAGTCTCAGGTTTAAGGAAGACCAGCCCGGGAGTCCAGGATGGTAAGGGGTTTATATATGTCTATTTGTTTGTTTTTGTCCGTTTTCTTTTGGTTTCATTTGTGGTTTATGGTTTGACTCAAACATGCACTAAAGTACTCAGATATAGCCAACATGCAGGACCGGTTCACTACAGACTGTTGCTCTATGATTCTGAATAATGCAAATAATCAACAAGGAGCAATTTCGTTCATTAGCTGGAACGTCAAAGGCCTGAATAACATGGTTAAACGGAGCAAAATATTTAGTCATCTGAAATCACTAAAACCTGATGTAATATTGCTACAGGAGACACATTTAAATATTAATTCCCAAAAAAGACTAAGTTGTAAATGGATTGGACAAATATATCATTCACGTTTTAATTACAAAGCCAGGGGAACAGCATTCCTGATTAGAAAGGGGATCCCATTTGAACACTCTGAAGTAATATCAGATGCTAATGGCAGATATATTATTGTAGTGGGCAAGCTATTTAATACACCAGTAATATTGGCTAACATTTATGGACCAAACTGGGACAATGCACAATTCTTTCTTAATTTTTTTTCAACTCTTCCGGACCTTCCTACAAGTTAATTTTAGGTGGAGACTTCAACTGCGTCCTTCATACCCAGCTAGACAGGTCAAGTGTAAGGGCAAATAATACTCTCTCATCAGCCGCAGTGGTTATTAATTCCCTCCTCTACTCTTATGGCTTATCAGACCCCTGGCGGACAAAAAATCCAACTACGAAGCAATTCTCCTTCTTTTCCTCCGTTCATCATAGTTATTCCAGGATTGATTATTTCATTGTCGATAACCAGCTACTCCCCTTAATTTCCAGCAGTAAATATCACAGTATAGTGCTATCAGACCACAGCCCAGTACAGATGGATCTAGTTTTTCCAGCCAATGTAGCGCCTCAACGAACTTGGCGGCTTGACCCCCAGCTACTTTTATGTACACATTTTAGAACATTTCTCAACAATCAGATTGACTTCTTTTTGGAAATTAATGATACTCAGGATGTTTCAAGGTGAATTTTATGGGAGTCTATGAAAGCCTATATTAGGGGCCAAGTTATCTCTTATGTGGCACATAGGAATAAGGAGCGTTCCAAACAACTTAAAGAGCTTGCTGACAAAATTGCAGATATTGATAGGCGTTATGCTCTTTCGCCTACACCAGATCTTTTTAAGGAGAAATTACTGTTGCAAACTGAATTCAATAAGCTTATGACATGGAAAGCCGAGAAAAATATTTTTAAATCCAGACAGGTATATTATGAGCATGGAGATAAAGCGGGGAGACTCCTTGCACTTCAACTTAAACAGCAGTCAACTGCACAAATTATCCCAGGAGTTAATACAGGCGCTGACTCGATATCTCGCAGTCCCAGAGTCATTAATGACCAGTTTAAGCAATATTATTCTACTCTATATCAGTCAGAGGTAGATGGTAGCTCATCTGAGATTTACTCGTTTCTTGATTCTCTTGATACCCCAAGGCTTTCTCCAGATGCTCAGTCATCTCTAGAGCAGCCATTGTCGCTTGAGGAAATAACGAGTGCCATCAGATTGTCTCGAACAGGAAGGGCGCCAGGTCCGGACGGATTCCCCACAGAGTTTTACAAGGAATTTTCTTCAAAACTCGCACCTATTCTGAAATCAGTCTATGATGAATCTTTGGCTAATGGAAGATTGACGCAAACGCTTACCCAGGCCACAATTTCAGTTTTACTAAAAAAATATAAGGATCCTGTACAGTGTAGCTCACATAGGCCAATAAGTCTTTTGTGCTGTGATTATAAAATTTTAACTAAAACTCTTGCAAAACGATTAGACCCTGTTATTCCTACCATTATTAATGAGGACCAAACAGGCTTCATTCCTGGGCGGCAATCATTTTTTAATGTGAGAAGATTATTTAATGTGTTATTTTCCCCCCATTCAACAGTACAACCTGAAGTTATTCTAAGCCTTGACGCTGAAAAGGCGTTTGACAGAATTGAATGGACCTATCTTTTCGCAGCTTTAGAAAAATTTGGAATGGGGCCAACTTTTTGTAAGTGGATCAAAGTCCTATATTCAACACCCATGGCGGCAGTCAGGACAAATGGCCTGATTTCGGAATATTTTCCGCTCCACAGAGGTACAAGACAGGGTTGCTGTCTGTCGCCTTTTCTATTTGATATTGCGATAGAACCACTGGCGATTGCTATTAGATCAGATGACAGGATAAAAGGTATATCCAGGGGTGAAACAAACCATAAAACTTTGCTTTATGCTGATGATCTGCTTTTGCAAATATCAGACCCAACTGAGAGCATACCCTACCTTCTCCACTGGTTGCAAAAATTCAGTAGCATATCGGGGTATAAAGTTAATTTGTCAAAATCTTTATTATTTCCACTGAATAATCTGGCAAAACAGACCACTTATGAAAATTTGCCTTTTAAAATTGAAAATGACAAATTTACTTATCTGGGAATAGAAATAGCAGGTTCAATTAAAGCTATTTTTCAGTATAACTTTAGGTCGATTTTGGACCGTACCAAAACTGATTTGGATAGGTGGTCAAATCTCCCACTCTCATTGGCAGGGCGGATAAATGTAGTGAAGATGACTGTAATGCCCAGGTTTCTTTATTTATTCCAAATGATTCCCATTTTTCTCCCAAAATCCTACTTTGCTAGGCTGGATCGCTTTATTTCTGTGTTCATATGGAATAAAAAACCTGCACGTATAAAGAAGGCAAGCCTGGAGAGAGTGAAATCTGATGGTGGTTTGGGTTTACCTAATTTTTTATTTTACTATTGGGCAGCTAATATTGTCAAGCTGACACATTGGATTACCATGTTCGCAGATAAGGAGGGTCCGGTCTGGACTGATATGGAACTGGGAGCTACACTCCCAGTTTCTCCGATTTCGGTCCTAACTGCCCCTCTCACAGTAAATATCAAAGCACCTGGACTGAACTCAAATTTGGTGGTCCAAAATTCGATTAAGATCTGGCGTCAGTTCAGAAAACATTTTAATTTGACAAATATATGTAGCTTCTCTCCAATAATGTTTAATTATCTTTTTGCACCATCTCAAATAGATCAGGCATTTGCAGTTTGGCACAGAAGGGGCTTGGTCTACTTTCAGGATCTCTTTACCGATGATGGCTTTGCATCATTTAAATTTTTATGTGAAGATCATAATCTACCAAAGTCTCATTACTTCAGATATCTTCAGGCTCGAAGTTTTGCCTCTAAGTTTTTCCCGGGGTACCCATCCCCACCCTCTAAAGATTTACTGTATTCAGTGCTCAATGTTAATCCACTCAATAAAGGAGCAATATCAAAAATATATGCTTTAATTCTGGATGGCTGCCCTCATTCGTGGGACAAAATTAAGGCAGCATGGGAGGGAGAGGTTGGAGAAGTAATACCAGAAGACACCTGGAAAAATACCATACAGCGTATACACACATCATCTTTCTGTATCAGACATGGCTTGATTCAATTTAAGGTTGTCCACAGGTTGCATTATTCTAACGATAGACTGTCTAAATTATACCCTAATGTTACACCAAACTGTCCTAGATGTCAATATTCTCCTGTTTCTTTAGGACACATGTTTTGGTCATGTCCATCTTTGTATGGCTTCTGGTCCTCAGTCTTCCAATCACTCTCAGCAATATCTGGCAAAACACTGCAGCCTGACCCTTTGATAGCTATCTTTGGTGTAGTAAGGGAGGAGCTAAAGCTGTCCCGTCTCCATAAAAATGCAATTGCCTTTGCATCATTGCATGCCCGACGTCTGATTCTGCTGAATTGGAAGGGGAAGAATCCTCCTGCCTATATTCATTGGATTAGAGAGGTGATGTTGGGATTGGCTCTGGAAAAAATTAGATATACAGTACACGGGTCGGAGGTTAAATACGACAGAACCTGGTCACAGTTCATGACACATATCAAGAGTTTGCCTTTTGCCTGAATCCTTGTTCTTATTTAATATGTATTTATCTTTCCCTCTTTCCTTCTCTGATTGCCTTCCTAGTCTTCTCAATGCTTATATTCTGACTGTTGGGAATTTTTTCTTATGTTAAAGGTCCTGGATGTTGGTGTTATGAACATAATGATCAACATAGATTGGTTTGAGTCTTTTCTTTAAATTTATTTATTTATTATTATTATTATTATTAATTTATTTATTTATTTATTTATTTATTTATTTATTTATTTATTTATTTATTTATTTATTTATTTATTTATTTATTTATTTATTTATTTATTTTTTCCTTTGGCCTGTCTCCTTTTTGTATCTGTCTATATTTGCTTTCTTCTTTTGGTGTTCTGTCTGTCAGTGTGATACGTGAGTGTTTTTGTGGATTTATTTGTTGGGATGCCATCTGGTTGGGGTGGGGGGCGGGGGGCGGGTGCGCAACTTTTGTAAGAAATGCATAATTAATGATGTAAATGTTTTCAACATGGAAAAATGATAAATAAAGTTGTAAAAAAAAAAAAAAAAAATGTGATTTGATGATGTTTTTGGAAAACCCTGCAGGTATCAAGGCAGCAGGAGGTTCTGTGATTGAGAGGGTCAATATGGGTCAGCTATGACTTGGATGTAAGGACAATATGAATCCTAAAGCTGATACGTTGGAATCATAGACTATTTATAAAGATGGACGTGGAATCCGGGTTTAAAAGTGACGCCAATACAGGAGGGCCTAAAACCTGTATTATCTCAATAGACCAGCAGAGGGCGACTCCTCTGGTTGGCGAAATAAGTAAATTTGTATTCTATAAGAAAACTTCAATACAAAGTAAAAATGTTCCCTGGGACTTTATAATCTCGAGTTTCAGGTAGTTTGCAGGTGTGGGTGGGTGTGCAGTGACCTGGATTTCTCAGTCAGTCTCCAACAATATGGTTATTTCTTGTTTAAAAAGCCAAGATGCTGCTTATTAAAATTCCAAACTCAAGGCTTAGAAGCAGCAGCAGCTCACAAACACGTGGGTGATGTCGCAGCTGGTTTCCTCTTGCCCTGACGTCTTGTCTTATTTTCTGAATGATGGCAGCTTTCTTCGAGGTGTCTGATTGTTAAACAATTCACTCTATAGCTTAACTCCTTAAATGTAAGTTTTCTCAGTAACAACTGCAACACTCTTCACACGGTCGGACCAAGTTTGATTCTAACACTGAATACGGGAGATTGTGAGAGTGGATCTTGATCGTGGAGGCAGCCGATCACAACAAGTGATCACAACAAGACTGCTTGATATACAATAGGCCTGCTCACATATTCTACCATGACTGCGATTGACTTTCCTGCTGTCACATCCACTTCTGTCTGACTGAGCTTCATTAATGGCTGCAGTTGTAATGTCAGGGGGGCTGTGGTTCTCCTTGGGCTGTCCACCAGATGTCCGGTGTCGGATTTGCCTGAGCTGAAACCATATACATTCTTTTGTCAAAACACAGCTGAGCCTTGATCCCAGCCTCACGAAGCTGTTGCATGGCCACAGACCTTTTGTGATGTTTAGGTAAAGAATAAAGGTTTTGGGTTGAAAATGGTTGAAGTGATAAGGATTGCTTTATATCAATTTTAAAGTCACTTTTTTAAAAATAAAAACCACCAAAAAAACAAAGATGATAGTGGTTGAAAGCCTCAAACACGACCCTAAAAATTTTCCACATTTTCCACATTGGGCTTTTTGAAAGGTTTCTGAAAAGATGTCTGGAATTCATTGAGGCGCTTTTTCTGTCAGATAATTGCCCCCTTTGGCCAGAAAGGCTTTTTTCCCCCTTGTACTGTTGTCGAGCCTGAAAAATCTGATGTGACAGAAATTATTGTTTTCACTAATGGATTTTCTCTCTTTTTTTACGGTTCATTTGGGGATAAGTTGGAAAGTTGTATTTGTTACTATCTACAGTATGTTGTCCTCCCTGATCCCATTCGAATTCAGGACATCTACTGTTCTTTATCTCTTTCAATGTTTAGTTTCTGGACTGCATATGTTTTAACTCCAGCTGATCAAGTTTTTGTTGGAGAGCTTCTCCGACCTCTCTCTACAACATGCTAATACCCCTCCTATAAATAAACACAGATGTACAATTTGTCCTCACTTGACTTCGGCAGAATAACAAAAGCAAACTGTGAAGCACACCCTGTGAAGAGGAGTGAACATACATACCATTGTCACGGGGGCAAATCCTTTGGTGTATCAGCATCGCAGGAAGCCCTATGGCCAACGACTGTCCAAACAGATGAAATCAAATCAAATCCCTCGCTTCAAGATTAACAGTGTCTGCTTCTCTTTTCTTTTCAGCAGCAGCTCAGCTTTAAAATGACAGGTCTCAGGCACCTTGGTCCAACGGGTTGAGTGAATCCCAGCTCAGGGTGAATTGAGTTTACCCCAAGGGGCGAGCGGGCGAGAGAGAGAGAGAGAGAGAGAGAGAGAGAGAGAGAGAGAGAGAGAGAGAGAGAGAGAGAGAGAGAGAGAGAGAGAGAGAGAGAGAGAGAGAGAGAGAGAGAGAGAGAGAGAGAGAGAGAGAGAGAGAGTGTGTCTGCCAGCCAACCATCCTTTAAATTTGTGGGTCAGTGGTTGAGGTTAAAGTTAGGGTCAAGGTCAATGTTGCGTTAGGGTTATTGTAAGCAATTAGTGGTTATTATGAACCATAGTAAGTGTGTGTGTTTGTGTGTGTGTGTTTGTGTGTGTGTGTGTGTATGTGTGTTGGTGCACAAACGTGAGTGTGCGTATGTGTTTCGGTACTTCTTCCTAACTGTTAGGTAAGAGCGATTGTAGCAACCTAATAATAATAACAATTAAAACAACAATAACAACAACAAAACCACCACCACCACCAATAATAATAATAATAATAATAATAATAATAATAATAATAATAATAATAATAAATATCGATTTTTGTGAAGACTGGTCAATGTGAACACGTTCCAGGGGTCTCGGGGGGCACCGTTGAGCCAATTTGCGATGCCCATTGAAAATTCCTTCAGAATACGTACATTTTCACCACTTTCTAACTTTCTGCAAATTTTGGTATTTGAGCATGATAAAGCCCTCAAAAAGCCAATTCATTTGCCAGAATAATAATAATAATAATAATAATAATAATAATAATAATAATAATAATAATAATAATAATAATAATAATAATAATAATAATAATAATAATAATAATCCTTACAATTTCAATAGGGCCTCATCTGACCTTTGATCAGTGCTCGGGCCCTAATAATAATAATAATAATAATTGTTGAATACATTTTAACAGCAGATTTATGTGAGTGTCTCCTCATCGCAACGATGAATACTGGAGACTTAGTCATAATAATTATCACATTTTTATCATAGAACCGACCGGAAACGAGGGAGCCACCGTGCGGAACTGTTTATCCGCCCGCGTGTATACCCGGACGACAATGAGGAACGGCACGCACCGCACTTCCGTTGCCCATGACGCCGGATCCAAGTTGTGACAGCTGAGTGTCCATGTCAGTGCGAGTCCCACGGGAGCCTCCAGGTCCTGCGTGTGTGTGAGACAGATCCACACACACCCTATAACCCTAACCCGGCTCCAGACGGCGCCTCGAACCCAGGAGGGCGGGTTGATGATGGTGTAGCACGGAGCGCTATCCCTGAGACAGCAGGTAAAGACACACACAGAACAACACTGAGGTGGACTGAGATCACGTCCAGCGAGGGGACTTTTATACAAGACAACCCGAACTCGTGTCCCCTGCCGGCGGAGACAAGCTGGTCCACCTGCGGGAGGAACGAGCCCTGAGCCGGGACCGGGTTCCAGCTCAGGGACCGGGTCTAGCTAGCTGTGGTTAGCGGGGTTAGCGGTTTGTTGTGACGGTTAGTAACTGCTCAGAAACTCACAGACACACAAGTATCTACACTAAGTGTGAGTCCTCCTGAGTGTTGTTGACTACCACAACAGGTCTGACACTCAGGGCTGCACACACATACATACATACGCACACACGCACACACACACACACAAACACACAAACACACAAACACACACACACAAGTATCTACACTAAGTGTGAGTCCTGAGTGTTGATGAGTACCACAACAGGTCTGACACTCAGGGCTACACACACACACACCCACACACACACACACACACACACACACACACACACACAGACACACACACACAGACACACACACACACACACACACACAGACACACAGACACAGACACACACACACACACACACACACACACACACACACACACACACACACACACACACACACACACACACAGGAGGTGGATGTTAGCTGATGTCACTTACTTGTGAGGTACAAAGATCATTGCACAATCGTGCTGCACCCATTTGACTGAACAGCTGAGCTCACTCCCTATGTTGTGTTGTCGATAATCATGTGTATAATGAGATGGACGCCTGTGAGGTCATATCAGGGAGTGTTTTGTGTAATTGCACAACACACGATCAAGTTGTGTGTTTGTCACTCTTAGTAAAATCCAGGTAGCCTGTGTGTCAGCCAGCGACTGCAGTGACTGACAGCCGGGGCAGGTGGGCTGTTGAGTCAGTCGAGTGTTACCTGATACCTTCCCGCTCGGCCCCCCTGCTGTGGCCCAACTCGAGCCCCTGCAGCGCTCAGACTGGACACACAAAGACACAGCAGGGAAGTGCTCCTGTAGAGAGACAGGGGCTAAAAGACATTTGGAATAAACTGCATTTACAAGTAAACAGGGAAGTTCTGGATCAGGAGTAACCTCAACAAACTGCAAGGTCAGTGGTTTGATCCCTGAGCTCTTCCACCGCTCTACGCACATCCAAGTGTCCCTTGGCCAGACGCTGAACCCCAAATTAACTCTGATAGCCGTGGCAGTAAAAAAGTGCTATATATAGAAGCACTATATGAATGAGTGAATGTGATTATGAAGCACTTTGAGTGGAGACTGGACTAGAATGCATCAGAAGCTCTCACTCCACCTGGTGAATAAAAGCAAAGACGCAGATCCATCTATTAGCAACACTGCTTATCCTATTGAGGGTTGCAGGGGGGGGGTTGCTAGTGCAAATCCCAGCTGACATTGGGCTAGAGGAGTGGGACACCCTGGACAGGTCAGCAGAGACAAACAACCATTTACTCCCATGGGCAATTTAGATTGGGCAAAAAAATGCATGTCTTTGGACTATTGAAGGAAGTAAAGATTAAAGGTTTGCATCTATGAACCCAACAGTGTCATAACATAGTTAATGACTTCCTACTGGAGCAGCATTAATAGGGAAGTTGGCAGGAGCATGGGGTTGAAGTACCTTTTTGTTTTCCTGCTACTTTGCTGTTGCTGCAGGTCGGTTGAATATTATTTATCAGAAACGCCACTAATGCTATCAGTGGAGCTTCAGTGCAAACTCACTCTTTCTACAAATAAAAGAGTGGGTTGAAGATAAAATGAATCTTTAACCAAATGCATCGTTTTTGGCTTCTTGATGTGAAGCACTCATCACTTCTCTGTGTCAAACCCATTAAACTCTTAAGTTCTGTTCTTTTATCTCTTCACTGAAGACTGAATATGTGTCGGCTGAAAAAAAGTGAAAATATCTGTTATTTCTAAGCAGAATTGAGCTTTGGCCATGAATATGATTTATCTCTTAACACTCCTCCGTTTCTTTATCATATATCCTATTTATATCTGCAGCCTGGAGATATCATTAGTATCTCACATAGATGACACATATGGTTGTGTTCAACAGTTAAATTTAAATTTGCCAGTATTAGGTATTTCTGTATCATATTCACCTGTAGCTGCAGTAAAGAAACACATTTTTCTCCTCTTTTCTGCCATATGATAAAATGAGCTAACGTTCTCCTCATGCTCTGTGTGACTGTCAGGACTTTGAGCAGCAGTGTAGCAGCGTGGGGCAGACCGAGGCAGACCACAACGGCGTAGCCATGCTAACACTGGCCAGTAAACTGAAGAGGGAGGATGGAGGAAAGACGGGACGTGCCTCTGGAGCCTCCGACTCCACCCACAGAATCTCCATCAGAGACCGCCTCCTTACCAAAGGTACACGGTATTCATTTCTTTACCGCCTATACCTTGACGGTTGCAGGGTTAGTCCCAGCTGCGCACAAGAACTTTGTCGGACATGAATTCATTTTTTATCAATTCTTCAGGTTCCTCTACTGTGTTCCAGGTTGCTTTTTCTTTTTACAGTGTGTGCATTTACTCCCATGTTTAAATCCAGTGTGATTAAGGTTACAGCTTCATGCAAGAGTTTGTATAATTTATAAAGAGCACAGGCCTTATTTTTAAAACACTGGGTAGTCCACCTTGAAATGTGCATACGTGAACCTGCCCCAAAGTTCGCCCTCAACAGGCCTACATTCAATCATAAATTGTAAATGCCAAGCACACCATGAATATTCAATTATCCTGCTGACCAATGGGTTTCTATGGTGAATGAGAAGAAGAAGAGCAACTCTGTGACACTGACATCGAGCTGTTTGTGAGTGAGGAGGAGGTGAAGAAAGACAGATTGTTTGGTGGCCACAGCAGTGAGTGTGACTAATAAATAAAACACACTGATCCACTGCTGCTGCAGATAAACAGTGAGTGAGAGTGAGAACGATAGAAAGAACGAGGCCTGGAATAAGAAACAATCTAATTCAAAGGGGGAGACAAAAAAAAGAATCACTTCACACTGTCAGAATGTGATGGGACTTGTTGTATCGCTGTTCATAAGTTAATCAACCAAAACTGTAGGATTATTAAATTCAGAGACAGCTGTGACATTCAATCACCTTCAAAAACATTGTGAGATAGAGTCTTGATAAACAAGTATAATACAGACATTTTAGAACATGTGTGGTCATGAAAAATTTGTTTTCATAAACATGTGTATGAACCCAGAATTTGCCATCAAGTATGACACTAGTATTTATAATCAGAGTAGATTCAGTGTTGCTTTCTCCACCACTGGTGCAACATCCTCTACAACTCAATGTGAATGTAGTTGGACACAATCTTACAAACAGACACCAGCATAATACTGTCCAGTTTAACATTTAAGTGACTTTTTTCCTTCTTGCATTACTATTGCCTTGTGTAAGTGATTTTATCCGTGCGATTCCGACTAGATTTTATTAGTCTGTTTGTTTTGGTGCCCCCAAGGGGGATAATCACAAAGTCAAGTGGGCTGGCTTGAATCCCAAACTGTCTATTGATCAAGCTGAGGCTGAGAAGCTTTATTTCTTTAACCCATTCTGCTAAAACCAGATCTGCTCCACAATAAGAACTTTATTAATGCATCCATTTCCTGCTCCTACCGAAGGAGCGTGTTTGTTTTATCATCTTCGTCTTTTTTAACAAATCAAATCTTTCTGATCACTATAGCTTTTATAGAATTTATAACAAAACGTGAAAAAGTAAAGTGTGTCTGAGTGCGTTGCCACGGCTCCTCCCTCAATCATGGTTGTCCTTTTCTCTCAACAGAAGTTGCAGAACTTGAATCCAATCTCCCCAGTAAGTACAACACACACCTCCGTGCACTGCAGCAACTGAGTGAGCTGTCAGACTCTGTTGTTCTGTCTCCTCCTCCCTGTGCTTATATTCACATTTATTCAGCTCCACATCTTACATCTTATAGTGTTACAGCTGAGTTACTGAATTTATATATCATACTTTATTACAGTGCTCTGGTGTAGGTCATTTTTAACAGTTATTAAAACTGTATTACAGTAACATAAAGCTCTTTGGCCTGAATCTGATTATTTTTAGCAGTAAATGTGTCAGTTTTTTTCCAATTTTAATATTTAAAAATGTTTGTTGATTGAATGTTTTTAGAAGTTTGTACACATCAAGATATTTATTAAAGTAAGGTCAGTCTAAATTATTCACACAATTATTTACACAGTAGAGAACCTTCTCTAAAGCATAACTTCTTCAGTTTTTAATTTTTATCCAGACCCACCAGCTCTGCTGCATTAATGTTGCTGTAAAATTCTGGAAACGAGCCATAGTCTTTAATATTATAATCACACAGGCTCTGGGGCCTTGACAGCTTTCATGCTTGTCATACTTGTCAAACACGTCCTGGGAAAGATTTGTTCCAACAAACTTCACTCTCAACTTTAGCTGGCTCCTGCTTTTGAGATTAACACCGCAGAATATCAGCTCTTCATTAGTCAGTGATCAGGTTATTGTTATGCATGAGAGCAGAATCCATCATTACTGCTTTGGCTGCTTGTGTTTGTTTGTGGTCTGAGGAGTTTGTCCTCGCAGGCGAGGGCCGTGGAAGCCGGACAAACAGCTTGTCTAGGTTAAACTAGAAAGTTGACTTGTTGCTTAGGGAAAAATGTTGTATACGTCATCCGCCAGAAAAAAGGCAGATACTTAACTACATTTGTCTTCTTTGGATATGACAATACACAAACAAGAGAGTCGCTCCGAGGTCACAGCCTCACATCCTCGCAGAACTGATGTTAACAAATGGGTGAAGGAACAGGTGAACAAGGGGTGGAACTAGGAAAATGATCAGAAATCCCCCCACAATGCTCAAACAGCCTGTAAGGATGTCTTCTGCTTTTCATTTCCACCAAACATTTACATGTCTGCCAATTCATGCTGTAAGCCTAGTGTGGGAAGTCTATTTAAAACGAAGCTGAGAAGATCCCGTGGATTTTTTTGAAAGGGTGACGATCAGACAAGGGGATTGTAATGCAAAGCAATGACAGATGCGGAGTATATTTAGATATTTAGGCTTTTCACCATCAAGAGAACAGAATATAATACAGCAAAAACTCACATGATCAGGGACTAGTTAAACTACAGCTCGGTCTATTGACGTTGTCTTTCAGAAGCAAGAGAATTGTAAAGCTACAAAGAATGGATAGGAAAATAAAATGCAAACTGAAGGCAAATTATACACAAGGCCGTACAAGGACGTAGCTTTGAAGATCTGTTGAAAGCACAGAGTCGAGGACCCATCAAAAGTGATGAATCAGTTTTTGAAAACGTCACACTTTAAAATACTTTTTAAGTACAGTAAGAAGAAATACAAAATCTCTTTTCCCCCTCCACCAATAAAACCACTGGACTCACAAAAGAAGAAGCAGATGGAGAATTCCCCCCCAAGCATTCCCTCCTACACACCTACAACTAAACATTAACAGATTTTATACCTGCACATGAACTTAGATAGACAGTGACGTCTGGAGTGCAGTGAAGGTCCTCGGACACCAGGGGGGAATGTGGTGCCACATGGAGTCCTACAGGCCTGTGTCATACACACAGTCTGTATGAACATAGTGTTACTGAGGAGGGATGGAATGGAAATATACAAGATTGATTTTATGATACCATTATTGGACATAAAAACATGTAATTATAATTAATGGCAGATCCTATTATATGTGATTTAACCTTTTGCTCTAATAACTGACCCTCCTTTTTCCATTTGTTCTGGTTCAGGTACATGCAAAGCTAGTTTCCCTGATGAAGACCAGCTGCATCATTTTCAGCTGGCAGTGTCTCCTGGTAAGAAAAAGAGAGGAAAACCCATCTTTGACTGTTTTACATTTTGTTTATTTAAATATGTGACGACTTAAAATTTTCTCCTTTGTTACTTGAGATGCAGAGAAACTAGTTGATGCCATTTTTACGTCTATATCCCTGCATTGCTACTTGTGCAGCAGCATTTCTGGGCTGATGTTGCTCCAGAGTTAAAATCATCTAAGTAAATGAAAATCTAATTAATAGATTGGTAAGGGTATAATTCATCTTTTACACTAAAGCTAGTGGCCATAGGTGGGTTTTTTAAAAGCGGGTAATCGAGCTTAAAATGGCGAATCACTCCTTTCACATTCAGTAGAAGAGTTGGCCTTTCTATTTTATCCCCTGGTGAGTCATCACCGATGTCATGAACGTTCCCTGAACTGAGGGCCTCTCTCCCCTCGCTGACTTGTCACTGTTGCATCTTGAACGATACAGAGAAGAAAATCCCTATAGCGTGTTGTTTCCCTAAGAAGTAAAAAAACAGTAATTACTCAAACTTTCATGGCTATTTACTCACCAACTGCCAGAATCACAAAGAAAGAATGCAGCAGTCAGTGTATACACTGCCAAGATAAAGAAGAAGAAGAAGAAGAAATTAGCGCGTTCAAGCGGGAGTCATCTTTTTGTTTCTCTGCCTAACGAAGCTCGAGCCAAAAGAAGCCTGTCAACTGCACAGTCGTTTGGACTTAATGCTGATTGTTGCCTTTCCGCTGTGCAGACGAAAGCCAGATGTTAGGTTTTGTTTTAGATCTGTAGAGAAGTGGCCTAATGTGAACATAACAATAAGCGATTCCTCAAAATAATAATGAGACAGGCAATAATGAGACAGATAAAGTCATATCTCAAAGTCCTAAAAGTTGAATTTGTGAGTCTTTAAGGATGGAAACCAGAAGACAAAAACTCTGAACGAGTTTGTTAAGCCAGAAGAAAAATATGCTTTCGCTTCATTTATATTGCAAATGTCAGGTCATGTTGAAATGTACCAGTGTGAAGAAATCTAAATGAAGATCCCAACTAAATGTCTCACACTTCTCTGAATCAGAACCTGCAAAAGGATTGTCTTTAAAGAGCTGCAGCTCGCTAATACCACATGCAACCAAAGCCACTGCTTTCTCATTTTGCACAACCTTCCAGACAATATGTGGTCTTTGAGTGCGAGCACATTGTGGTTGGACTAGAGTATTATGTGTATGTGATGGAGTGGTGGACTGCAAATGGTAGCAATTTGTTCCTAAGCCTGTGTTTGTCCCGTAAAAGTATTCTACCCAAGCCTTCTCTGTATTTCCACATTTCCACCGCACTGTCATTATTCCCAAAATCCAATCTGCTCGCTCAGCAGTGTTCCAAGCTAAGTGGGCTACCTGTCAAATATTGGACAAACCAAACACAATGGTGTGGAATTACCCAGGTCTCTGGAGGCTCTCTTACCTCGTGCTCGCTGCTCGCTGCTCTTTATCTGTCACACACACACTTTCTCGTCGACCTGAAGCCCGATGTCACCTTCTCAATTCCCTTGTTTATAAAAATATGTGACAATTTATCTTTAGCTCTTTTTTCTGTGTGTGTGTGTGTGTGTGTGTGTGAGAAAGAGAGAGAGCTGAGGACAAGAAGGAGCAGAGCTAGATACTGGTAATTGGGTGCAGTCAAAACATGTAGAGAATATTTTCAGGAACGATTTCGATAAGACCAGACCAGATATGACGCCAGGAATGTGTTGAGGAAAATTATGCGGACATTTCAGCTAATCTCAAATAATCTTCTATGAATGTATGTGTAATTTTCTGGTTTATACTCTCTCTTTCTCTCTTTCTCTCTCTATATAAAAATGTGTGCGTGTGTGTATACAATCAACATCTGGAAACATAACAACATTGCCACATTGAAGTCCGACAGGCCAAAATAAACAAAGTGTTTTTCAGCTTTTTAGCCACATTATCTAAACCACTTAATAAAGTAATAACCCTGTTAATCTTCTTATAAAACAGAAACAATTACAGCAAGCAAAGTAGGACAACCTTTAACTAGTATTGTCATAAGTAAGTAAAACAACAAAAAATGATAATATTTCTCAAAGTTACGTGAGCTTTAGTTATGTTCAGATAGTCCATGATTTAAGTTTCTATACATTTGTTGAGTTCAATTTGTTATGAGAGCTAAAATGCAGTAAGCAACTTTTGGCGCACATTTTCTAAATGATGATGATGAGACACCTTAATAATTTGACAGCATCTGGCCGCTGGGCCTCGTATGCGAGCGCCAGCGCCCATGATTCATCCGTCTCGGCGTTGCCCGGATTCTGGGACAGCTCACAAGCTCCTTTGTCTGGAAAATCTGCTGAGAAAAAGCAAAGATCTGCAATTAGAGCAAAGGTTTGGTGTCATGTTCTTTCAGACCGGTTGATAAGGAGATTGAGTTCTCAAAGGAAGACTTGCTCAATTATTCAAAAGCTGTGTATGCCATACCTCAACTACCCCCCCCCCCCCCCCACACACACACATACATCCATCCATCTCCCCTTTTCATTACCTTTGAATCACTCTTTGCTCTTTTCCAATTTCTGTTCTCTTGTGTTTACTCTCTTTCCACCCTGCTTGCTCAGTTTCCTCTCCAGTCAAAGTGATGTCTGTTCATCGATCGTCATTATTTGTGACCAGTGCATCTGTTCTTAAAACAAAGACAATGCTAATCTAGAGTCAAACCTTATAAAGTGTATTGTGAGAATGTAGCATCCGATCCAGAGAATATAATTTCATTAAACCTTGTATATAATGCACATTCAGGAGAATTCTGTGAACAGACTTTTTCAATTCACTAAAACTTTTATCGGGTAACTACATTCCTTCACATCTACTGCAGAAATAAAATATTCAAGTTAAGAAAAAAGTAGTAAATAGTACTTTCCTATTACTGTGCTGACACATTTTCTTTACAAACAGCCATTTATAAAGTAGACCCTATCCACACAGAATCTTCCATTTGCACAGATTGTAAATGAGGTGAGGCAGGAAAATGAAATTCAAAGTGAACTTGCCTCAGGATGCAGGTTGTCCAATTTTCCTTATACTTAAACCAGTGTTCGACATCCAGGCTTAGAGAAGTGCTTCTTTCCATTATGTCTCCTCTTTTCTTTATTGCTTCCGCCTGGGAGCTTATCTCTTAACTCATGTCTGTCCCGTGCTTTGTTTATTTATTCGTCTGCAGGATTACATGAAAAGTACCTAAGTGATTCACACCAAAGTTGGTGAAGGGATGGCCAGTCCCAATTCTTACAACTAGGCCAATCCAACTGTGATAGACCGGTCTGCTTTCAATGTGTGTGTGTTGGAGAGAGATCGTCTGCTTGGGAAAGAGGCCGTCAAAGTCTCTGTAATTAATAGGTAGCACTGGTTATTCAGTTAGTATGCTAATGTCCGCGCTTCCTCTAGAATTGTTACACAGATGAACATAGTAAACAAAGGATTACGCCAACAGCAATAGTGAGAGGTGTTGTGGGATAAACAACCACAGCGTGTTATTTTGTTGGTAGACGGCCAAGACGAGGCTGCAGAGGCTACACGCTCATCAGGAGTTCAACTCTGCAAAGAAGTGTTCAGCTTCAAGTTGGTTCATATTATCGTCAGTCTTACATTTTGGAATAACTTTCTCGGTTACTTCTAAACAACTTGTTTCTCTCTGTCATTTGAAATTGACTCTCTAATAAATTAAGGGCAGAATTTATTTCCTTAAAAGTTCAGTTGTGTGTGAGGGTCCAGTGTCTTGTGACAGTAAAGAGTGATTGTTGCAGTGCAGTGAAGACAGCATGAATTATTTATGACCTCTGACTGCAGCGGTTAGTCAGCAGATGATCTTGTCTCCGGCTTTTCTCTCTCTCCTATAATTTGTTGTTTTGCCCCTTTTTTTGTCGTCTCATCCTTTCTGTAATCATTGTCCTCTGGTCTTGAGGCTGGAGCTGTTTATATTTCTCTCTTCCCTTTTTTTTTTTGCTACTTGACATTTGTTAATCTCCCTTTTTCACACTCTGCTCCGCTCCCTCTTTCTTTTCTCATTTATTATACAGGAGAGACTGTTTGTGCGGTCTAATTAAATCGTACCTGTCTTTGTTCCACTGAGTGGAATCAGGTGGGATTTAGATCGCCCCATCACAAAGGCCTTAACTCAAACTTTGGCGCTTTCGTTCTCCGAGGGGATGAGAAGGAAAGTGAAACAATTTGTGTGTGTTTGTGCGCTGTTATCGGCATAATGAGATGAGAAGCTAGAATTCAGTGGGTCTATGTTCGGTCTACTGAACGTGGTGACACTGAAAGGTCACACCTCATGCTCCAGCTCCCTTTAGACAACGTCAGAGATTAAGGTTTTGATTCATGCAGTTGATCCTCTCATTTATTCTCCTGTTACAGATTGATCGATCTCGGCTGAGCTGGTCGATCTCTGCTGAGTTCTGTTACATTGAGTTCAGATGCGAGCCGCAGCTTCATTTCAGCGAGACCACTGCTGGCGTTCTCTACACAAAGTGCTCTGTAACACAAAAAAAGGATAAAGCATACATGTATTGCAAAAAAGATATACAATTATGAAGATGGCCTTTATGGCTATAGCCTCTATATTCCTTGTGCCGTCCCCATTGAAAGACCTTGTGATTTGTGCATTTCTAGATGTGTGGGGGAATAGAGTGAAAATTTGCTAAATCTGGTAATATTTGACATTTGTCATTAAACACATGGTTGTGTAAACATTGTTAAAAACTCTTTCTTTCCTTCCTTCTCCGTTTCCCTCCAGACGAAGGTTACTACCAAAGTGGACGGTTTCAGTTTGAAATCAACGTTCCCGAAGCCTACAACATGGTGGTAAGTGGTCCCCTGTGTTTTCTGTATGAATGTTTGATTGTTGTCTGTTTTCTTCTGTCCTGTTGTTTGGTTTGAAGGAGTCTCTAAACAAAGTAGTGGTGCTCCACCCTACCTGAGTTCTCTGTTCCAGGTTACTGAGCCTTCTTGTTCACTACACTGAACAATGTCCGGTCTTCAAAAGATGTTTCTTTCTGTGCATTAACTGACTTAACTTTAGGCACCAGGGAAAATTGTGTCAGTTGGAACACGGACAATTGAAGCACTTAAAGGCTGCTCATTGATCTGCTGTGGCTCGGAAGCCGTAAATGCCTCTTAAACGCTGCCGTTATGAAACCGTCTCACCACCATCTCTACTTATCTTTGTGGATGAACTAAATGAGGTCGAAGCCGATCAGTTCCACTTAACAGTCGATCTGATTGACTGTACATCTCAGAATGTCAACGGGAACAGTGTAATTTGCTTCATCATCAGGCTAACAGACATGTCTCTTTAAAATTAATTAAACCCTAATGTGAGCTAAAGTTAAGTTTCCTTTCTGTTTACTGACTTACCTTTAACAACCAGTCACTAATTTCAAAAAGCTTATTAGAATTCCAGACTTCATGCAGCCAAACTGGGTTCACCCTCTTCCCTGGAGGCATAAATGATCAAAACCAGTGTGAGACTAAAGCCTGGGGATAAAAAAGGATGAGTTTCACTTGTCGTCATCACTGAAAATTGTCGTTCGCGATGTTGCGATTGAGAAAATCCTTTTCTAAAGCCATTTTATCAAGGCTAAAAATACCAAGATATTATTTTAAGACGTGGCTCGCTGTACCATCTGTCTGTAATGAGAGATGGTTCTTGCACACACGGCTTCACCTCTCCACTCTGGCTTATTGTTCCCGGACAGAAGCCCTTCTCAAGACACTGTGAGTCACCGGGATTAATAGAATGTCGGCTGATTCAAGCATTTACAATTCAGAAAAAAGTAAACGTGTGTTTGGTGTCATCGCTATATTAAGTTTTTCAAAAGGAATTTTAAGAAATATAATCTTAAAGCCTATTTCTAACCACCAAATTCAATGGCTTTAACTAAGATGAGAATGTGTTGTCATACCTTATTAAGAATTGTAGTAGAGATAGTAGTGATAGTCCACATTACTGGAGTTTGTGGCAGCGAGCGGTTTTGACATGTACCGAGGTGTGATGCAATTTAAAGGTTTTGGAAATTGTAACATTTGACAAACACGGAAAATAGGATTATGGAAATGTGACCCTTCCTTCTTGCTTTTTTAATGTGGTGAACTTTTCCTTTTCCCATCCATCTCTGATACAGCCCCCATGTAACAAGAGTCAATGTGACTTTTGTTAGCATGGAACATAACAGCTCTGCTCTGCTGTCCTTTGAACCACCCTGTTGCAAAATGCAGAGAGTCACTAAACACACAAGGCCCTACAAATGCCATTTCAGCTGAGTCATAAAAAAAATATATATATGTTTTTCTATGGTGGTCTGAGAGGCTGATGTTAACAGATGTTAATGTTACAAATTATGAGCGTAGCAGTTCAAACATTGCAAACTAGACTTTACTTGACAGACTTCATTAATTTTTGATGAGGGGAGTCAGTAAGGACTTTCCATGAGGGATCTTATCTTTGCTTTTTGCTATTTTGAAATATTTAAATAAAATTGGAACATAATAGGTTCTGTATTGATGTAGCTTACCAACCACATAGTAATGACTTAATGATTATAAAAGTATTGCACTAGATGCATAACTTATTTAAAGAGAGGCATCACAAAGTATTCAGACCCTTTTACTGATTGAACGATTTGTGATGTTGTACTTTTAAACCTTAAACTGATTAAATTGACATTTGTCCAAAAATCTACACTTTACAACCTCACAACCAGAGCGTTCCCACAAATAAAACAATTAAATCTCTCGTTAGCAAAAATCTCTGTCTCTAATTCACTGCTTTGTTTAAAATGTTTAATTGATAGTATATCACTGCATATGAATGAATCACTCAATGATGAAACTTTAATGCTGGCCTCTGACTCCGGGCTGAGGCTGAATATTCAGCTTGCAAAGCAGCTGTAAATACAGGTTATTTTTATTTGTTCATTTTTAGTAATACACATTTGTTAATTGCTTTTCTCTCTGTATTAATGTCCAGCCTCCTAAAGTGCGATGTCTGACCAGAATATGGCATCCTAACATCACAGAGAACGGAGAGATCTGTTTGAGGTAATTCTTCTTCACACTCTTGTCCATGTAGCTTCTTCTTCTCTTCATCACAATTGTTTATTATTATTTTGTAAGACACTGTTCTTCCTTCTAAGAAATTAATGGGAAAAGTAAAAGAAAGATGTGTGTGCGTGTGTGGTACAATAACATTTTAGCCATTCTTAAAGATGGTATAAGTTTGTGCCTGGTTTTACCAACATGGATTTCGGAACTCATGACCCTGAGGCAGAAACACGGTGTAATGACGAGCCGCACTAACTGTGACCTTTGTTTTTCTGCAGCTTATTGCGGGAACACTCTATTGATGGAACAGGCTGGGCCCCCACTAGAACATTAAAGGTAATATAACATTTATTTAAGATAATGTGCCTTTATTAAAAGACACGTTATTTTCTAAAACTCCTTGGTGATTATTGGATTGTGGGCATTTTGGGTGAGGTGATGATTTTAGCTGAAATTGTCCATGTGACAAACTGTATTTTAGTTTAATGCGTAGGTTCACAATGACACATGTTACTAGCAAAAACAAATAAGGTTTGTTTGCCATCATTAAAACAAAATAACTTTGTATTCATTATTCTGTAAATGTTGGAAAAATATTGTTTTCTCTCTTCTCTTCGTGATGAGGGTGAACAGGTTGCAAAGTTTGATCTCATTATAACCTCTGATTTAATGCAGCATTAACGCTGCTGTAATGATCAAAATTGAGGATTACTGGATTAAAGTCTGGTCACACAAGGTTTGAAATGCCAAAGCAGTGTTGTGACAGGTATATTGATGCCATGTAAAACAGAGGTTATGTAGATTGAAAGTTATTCCCACACAGCCTTATATTTCATTCACCTTCTCCAGATGACTGTCAGGGATTACTGTACTGTATGCCTGACATTTCCTGCTACTGAAATGTACAACGTGTCAAATAATAAGTATCGTTTTATCACGTACTGCTTTATCAGTTATTTGTCATCGGAGCCACTCCAATTCTGTGGCTGAAATAGGGATGCATGAAATGAAAATACACTCATGCAATATTAATTTAACCACATTTTCAAAATGAATCCCAAGTCCTTATTCTGAAATGCACATGAATGTGTTTTCAGCCTCAGTTGTGTGTTCATGTTGTTGTGAAAGCTTCTCTTCCCTTGGCCTTGGCTCCATAAGAAGGCGCTGCAAGGAAAGCAGCTTTGCATACATTGTGAGTGCTTATCTTGGCGTGTGTTTGTGTTCATTATAGCAATAAAAACCAGTGAGCACATAGTCACGCTCAGGAAACACACTCTCCAGCATTGTATCTTTCATGTTATTTGCACGTTTCACAGCACACGTACATGAAACACGTACATGAATTAAATATAATATATCTGATAACGCAGATTTGTTCCCTAATAGCTCTGGATGTAATTTGCATCGCAAGATTCTGGCGACATTACTCCTCTGTCTCTGACTCTCAGCTCAGGCACAACATTCTTTCTCTTCCTACATAAATATACTCAGACAGAAATTGCAACTAATAATCTGAAATTCCTGTGTCAGATTTAAACCTGCAGTGACCTTTCGTTGTTGCTCAGAGACATGTTATTTTTTACTATTCTGCTTTTTCTGTGACCACCCGTCTCTATCCCTCTCACATATTTGATTTGTCGTCTGACACTTGTTTACTTCACTGTTAATAAGTGTGAGAGTGAGAGTGGCTGGGAGTGGGAACGGGTGCACGTGTCGTTGAGTGTCATTGCAGGTGCACAGAAATGTGTAAGAAAAAGTAACTACAAAAGCTCTGAGTCACAAAGGATTGTTTTAGTTTTGAGTGGGTGATGCTGTCTCTCTTTGCTGGTCGCCACTCTTCTCTACTTTAACCCGCACGCACGCACACACACACACACACACACACACACACACACACACACACACACAAAATGCCATTACAATAATGCCTCACAGGGTAATTTCATCACAATGCACAGTTTTTTTTCAATTTGGATAGTTTATGGCACTAAATGCAGTAAAAGAAAAAAGAAGACAATTCCTGAAGGGACTCCTGTTGTGTTGCTGCTTTTACATTTTGGTTTTATAGCGACAGTGTAAGCGAGTTCATCCATAATGACAAGATGCAAACATTTAGAATTTTGTGTAAATCTGTTAAGATAAGGATGACCTACAATACCAATTAATAGTATAAAAAATCCTGGGAGATCAGTTCCCTTTAAGTGGGTTTTGTCCCTGATGGTTTTCAAAGGTAATCAACGTTCACCAGATTAACCCTAACCGATCTATTGTTGAAAAGAAACAGTTGTCAAACTGTCCAATGTGCTGAGGACTGAGGTTGAACTGGCCTTTCAATAAAGGTTGATTATTGTGATTATCCACTGAACATGCACAGCGTGAACTCTCATGGTTAACAGTGCGACTGCAAGCCGAGTATGGTAAAATTTTTATGGTGGTTTTGACAGGCCGCAGTTGAGCTGAGGGGAGGGATACGTCCAAAGATGTGATTTACAAAATTATTCACACCCTTTGATGTGGCACTTGAAATTATCGTGGGGGAACATCCTAGGAAAAATTAGTTAAACTGCTCAAACTGAGGTGTTCAATCAGTCAAGAGTCTGTCTTTAAATAAGGCAATCACACGAAATGGCAGTTGTATCCATCAACAATTAAATCTGCGGCGCAAGTTTGCAAAAGAAGCGGCCTAAACACTTTGTTTGTATGTGTGATGATGAATAATTGAACATAAGCCCTGAAACTATTTAAAAATTGCCTACCAGCTGAAAGTTTTCGATAGCAGAACGCAGTGGAATAAAGCTGCTCTTTTCAGTCAGTCTTTTGTGACGTCTCTCAGCGCTCCATTATACTCACTCACTGCCGCTCTTAATTGAATTTCTCCAGACTATTCCTGTAATTAAAAAAAGAGCAGGATAATGAAAGTGGTATAGCTACAGTGATAAAAGGTGATTCTGAGGCTTCCTTTGTTCTTCCGATGTGCTGGGCTCTGCAGCCTGTTGCTGTTGCCAGACCCACTGTGGAGTCTCCTTGTGCGTGCTACAGTGGTTCATTAAAGAGTCCCATGGCCCCTGCTGGGAGCAGATTTATGGATCTGATGCTCAGATACATTTGGAAATCAGATCTTTTTGTTTTACTGCTGTGGGGAATGTAGAAAATTCCACAATTCTTATTAAGGTTATGGCAGAGTCATCTAGTTACCGCACATACAATCTGAGACAATGGAAAGTTTGTCCGATTATTAAGTGGATATATAGTTTTAAAGTGGGCTGACAGTGATGATTATAGTTGCCCTTACTGGTTCGGCAACTATTCTATTAGCAGTGATTCACATCTCTAACTTTAAGGTTGTGTACATATAAATGAACATCATGGTACAGTGTTGTCAGCTCGAGTGTATTAACAGTTTTAGTGTTTCATTGAGCTCTACTGAGCTCCCTTGTGACAACAGTGTATTATCAAGTTTATATTAGATTGTGTTTTGAGATTTATATTGATTGCTAACATTTGACCATTAATACTTTTTTCATTTGCTTTTTCTAGGACGTTGTCTGGGGATTGAACTCCTTGTTTACTGTAAGTTTAACTTTTTTGCCTCATTAACACGACTATGCCGTTCAAAACGTATTTATTAAATTGAACTCTGGTTTTAGGTTTTAGGAAATTATAAAACTTAATGTTTGCAATGGTAAGTCACTTAATTGATAATTTAATGGAAAGCAAATTAAGTTATTATCTTAAAATAAATGTCGAAAAGCTTCTGGCTTCAGACGGTTGATGAGACGCCTTGAGCTTTAAGAAATAATTGTATTGACTTTGTTGTATATAAAATGATTAATCAAGCTTATAAATTGGCAAATAAATGTTAGATCAGCCCATTCCATATTGCAGAGATAAGAGCCTTCATTTCTGACCTGATGATCGACACGACTGAAGTTTTTGTTTTGAAGTTGCTCACTGTCTGTAGGTCACTCACAATGACACCAAGTGTATGTTACATTTTCAGGCTTTTTAAACATTTTGTTTTTTGAAGTCAAGGCAAGTAGAAATTAAGTAGCTCAAAGCAATCAGATCAGAAGTCCAAAATACACTTATTTTCCTGAATGTAAGCTTCTATAAATTTCTCATCAACTACATTGCAAGTATCCATACTCACCCTGAGGTCAGCACTGTTTCCGTGATGATTATGGTGATGGTAATCTGCATTGATGCACGGTAATGCCCCAATTCTTACCTCCTATTCCCTTAATCAGGAAACAACCTCTCAGGCCATGTTCCCTGTTATCTCTGTTAACACTCTGCCTCTCGCCTTACTTGTTGTGCGCAACATCTCTAAGGCAACAGCTTAATTATGCTGTTTTATTTGTTGCAGTTCAAAATCCATGGTGACATTGCAGCAAGTACATATTGCTGAAATGAGCAAATTTGATTAGTTATTGGGGGGAATTAGCACAATTGATGGAGCTATTGAACCTTGAAAAGTTCTGCAGTAAAAGTTTTGAGACTGCACTGAATGCTGGCCTCGATCAATCGCTGGTGTTTCATGATTTTAACTCCACACTGTGATTCGTGGTTTGCTGTTTTTACAGTTTCTCTCTGTACATGTTTTTCTTCACATCCTCTCCATCCTGGTCTCTGCTGCAGGACCTGTTGAACTTTGATGACCCGTTGAACATCGATGCGGCGGAACATCATCTGAAGGACAAGGTGAGACTTGAATCTCGTCTTTAGTTCTGTTTCATCAACACACACAGAGTAGATTCAGCACAAACAGTGACCCTAGCCATTTACATTCAGACTAGTCACTGGTAAATTCTCCCCAAACTCTCTCCAACTTTCTTACAGTGTCCATAATCGTATATACATACCCTACCTGCTACTGATAGCCTGCAGAGTAAACAGATTTGGATAGGACATGTAGCTGCTGCAGGAGCTGAAGCTTTCACTGACGCTGTGTGTGCACTACTTGCCTATAGGGAATCATGTGCTTTAATCAGGCTCTATACAAAGAGCACATAGCAGCCTTTTCAGAGCAGAGAATGCCAACGACATCGTATTCTGCATGGAACAGGTGTTATTAGAAAAGGCACTGAATTCACGCACAACTATTTAATTCAGTGGCTCTGCAGCAGACAGCAGGCTTTGCAATTTGTAAGTCAAATCAGGACTTAACTAAAGTGGGTCTCTCTAGTTCTCACAACCCTTTCCTGCGATGGTTGTTTCCAAATGTATGTGTACAGACTTGTAAGCCCGCGTTTTTTCTGAACTGTAACTAAGTATAATTGATCTAGGATTCCCTGAAACTGACCTGGGTCTTGTCAACCTTTATTTTTGGGTATAAAGGACAGTGTTGAGTTTGTGAAAAAGTGGTTGGATGGAGATCTTCCTCTTAGCAAGTCAAATATTCAAAATGTTCCTCAAAGATAGGCTTATTCGTTTTCAATTTATTTGCATTACATCTCACCTCATTTGTGTTATCATTGCCAACTCATTTCGATCTCATGCATCAGCTCTCTTTCATTCAATTATCTATCGGTATGTGTCCTAGTGTTTGGAGGCTGAATTTCTTTGGTTTGCTTACAATATTTTCTTTGTTGGATTTCCAACCGAACTAATGTAACTCTGCAGGGTGCCTGCTAACCAGGGGAATGCCTGTGCCTGGGTCGAGTTGAGCTGAAATCATTTTAAAGTACAATATTTGACCTTTTACACTTTGCACAAACACTTTCCCATGATGCACTGGTACAGTCACTAGTGCGTAATAATGGCTGCCATGTGACCCTTAGTAGATGTGAAAGAGTTTTTCTTTCTGTGTTTTGAGAGGGGAAAAAGAGCGAGAGAGCGAGTTTGCAAAAAACTCGCTTGGCAGAGTTATACTCGTTTGAATGAGTCACTTGTCACCGATGTAGGAGTAGAGTGTCAATGGGCCTTTTATAAAGCAAATAAAAAAGATTCCTCATTTTTGAGTCACAAACTTGATTAGATTATTAATGAGCCAAAATCTCGCAGAAATAATCATAAAGCATTCATTTTACTACAGAATTTTCTGCTTCTACATATTAATTTATTTCTTCACAGTCACAATCAGCCTATCAAATAGCTGGAAAAATGCTTTTGATGGAATCATTTAGGACGGATGTTAAAAACCAGGTCTGATGGGATCTGAGAGTAGAGAGCTGCCATAGACTGAGGCAGAGCTGTCCGTCAACATGAGGAGTGAATAGGTAACTGAAAGTATATAAAATATAAGAAGATAAAATTAGGCATTAGATATTTTAAAGAAGGCAATTGTGCAAAGGAAAACTAGAAAATGACAAAATGAGCTTGTCGACCGAGCAGAAATTAACAATTTGCCTGGTGACGAAAAACCTCCTAATGACTCCACAGCAAGTTAAGAATGCCTGACACTTCATTTTCAGGCTGTCGAAGCAGATGTTAAAGTGAAGGATTAATCTCAAGGATAAACTCATCACTTGTGGAGAGAGACAAACAGTTTTGAGTTTGCGAGATCGACATAAATAAAAGATGAGCATTTTTTTCTCTTTTGGCAAACACAAAAATACATTTTCTGGAAGTGGTGGTGCTGCTACACTGTGCTGCGTGGTTCTCTGGAGTCGCAGCACCTGAAAACACAAAGTCATCCAACCATGACCCCCTCCCACTGAGTCACTGAGTCAGGCCGCTGTAATCAACGGCGGCTGTAAGTGGGTGGATCCGTGGGAGTTTGTGTGTCAGCACGCGTCGATGTTTATGTATGTGGATGTGAGTGTTTGTGTGTGTTGAGGCTTTTGAAGTGGAACTCCTTTTGTGGCTGCTCGCTGAATACATTTACAGGATAAAGTGGCTGAAAGGAAACACTCTCATGGGCTATATGGGGAGTGTTTGTGGTATCTGAATAGTTAGTTTGTTACCGTGGTGTTGCACTGCTGTTAGTTGTGAGAGATTCTTTTTGTGTGTGTGTGTGTGTACACATACAAATATGTAATGGGCTGATCAGCTTGAAGGAACACAAGCTGTGTTTACATGTGCATGAATGTTTGTGTAACAATTTAAATTCCACAGATTATTTACAGTCCCTCTGCAGTCGTATTCATCTCAGAGTGAATTCAATGAAATCAGAGAATACCCTGCTTATCTCTGCTGGTCAATACTGAGCTTTGAAATGCACATATCCATTTTAATCTATAAATCTTGATCAGGTCTCCCCATAGCCACCAAAGTAGTGTGGTGTCTGTTCTAAATCTGCCTGTTTGTTTGGGCTAATTTTCACGTATCAAATGTCCAGAAAGCACCAAACTCAACACTACGCTCCCTTAAAGCCTTAACAATATACCGACCTGTGGGAAGCCGATAAGATGAACGGTTCTCTGTGTGGGCGTTCCACATACAGACAGAGATTTATGTGTAAACGATACTGATATGAATTAATGTCAACAAAATCATGTTAGGGTTACAATTGCAAAACATTAAAAATCATTAGTGAAGGAGTTTGGATGATGGATTTCCCATTGACTGTGAAAAGGTCAAATGTGCGGATTTTCTGCAATAATTGTTAAAACATTATGATAATGTAACTATGCCAAAGAACATTGATATTGAATTGGGACACAGCTATAAGCAATTAATAATACTACAAGTTATTGTCATGTGTAAGGCTCCATAACTATGTATTGGTGGTATGAGCTGAAGGGTTGGTGGTGTGCTTGATATCATAGACAGCACAATGGCACAATTGGCACAATGTTTTATGTTTGAAATGAAGACAAACGGTTTGTGTTTGTGCAAAGAAAAACACATTATTATGAATTACTTATATGTAGGGGGAAATAAAGAAATGTCCCAGGCAACCTCCCCTCATACAATGGCTTCAAAAAACAATATTTATAACTCTAATATCTGCACTTCTCTGACCAAGTGTCACCACCAAAAACATAATTAACTCCACAGAGACAGGAGGAGAATAAGAGTTATTTATTATATATTACCTTATTCAGGTTCAGGTGTCAGAGAAGAGGAAAACGTATTTCACAAATCTAAAAGTTGTACATGACAAGAATTATAAATACAGTGCATGACATATTTTGTCTTTAAATACAGCAGAGACTGGTGAGCAGGGAGAACCAAAGTGCGTCTTACCCTTTAACACACTGCCTTAACACATGGGCCATTATTTAAATGTCATGTCCATAAAATGGCAGATGTGCGCGAATACATGAACATACACAAATAAACACACACACACACACACACACACTGTACTGTCTCCGTATCTCTTCTGTTCATCTTATCAGCTTTCTGCTGTGGTCCTGATGAGATTCTTTAGAGCAGCAAAGGTGGAGGAGGCTTAACGGTTTTGCATGAGTCACAGAATGTCGACAAAAATATAAACAAGCATGTTCCCTGATTAGAAATCTGCTCTCATTCTCTTAGGTTCTTGCCTTTTTAAATGTTTCATTAATGTTTTTGTTAGACGTCATTAAAGGTCCAGTTGTAGCTGGGAGCTCATTATGGCTCTGAAAATTCTGCTTCATTACCGGTCATAAGGAGGAAGGTGATAGAAGTGAAAATAAAGGTCTCATTGTTTAAAACCTGTGAAATATAGGAGCCAAGCAAAAAATAGAATTGTCTAGTGAGTTCAACAGTGCAGCTGCAGCCACCTCATTATGGTTTGTCCCTATTCTGTCAAATCACTCACTGCGGTTACATGTGTCCGATTGAAACCCGATTTCTGGCGTTGTCCGGTTTCAATCGAAGATCCATGTCATGTAACTCCACAAATCTAGATTTCTTGTGTCCGACTGAAGTCGGATAACCACCCCCAGATAAGTAGATCGGATCTGGCTGTATATCGGACAACGCGCGCATGTAACTCTGGAAGCTAGACAACAACTGGAGAAGACGTCTTTGCGCATGCTTGAGATCCTGCCCCCCCTCCTCCCCCCCTCCCTCCCTGGTCGTGACCCGGAAGTCGACACGTAGATAAAATGTCGCTGCCCGGTGCCGGCCGGCACTCGCCATTACCATTCTAATCAAATGCGCCGTTCGCATTCGCAGTACTCCTAGAGTAAACATGCACAACATCATGTAGAGGGACGTAGCTTCACCTTGCTCTCCGTCGTCATGCTTTCTGCATGCTGAGTTGAAGGCTGTTGTTGTTTTTGTGTTGCTAGTGGTGACGAGGTCAAGCGGAAATGGCAGGATCACCACTAGCTGTAATGAAAACAGCGCCACCTATCGTAGCGGGGTATGAAATGCTTTCGGACAAGAGTCGGATTTCTCAGTGGCATGTACCCTGAGATAGAGCAGTTAACCCCCCATGGATAGAGAAACCCGATTTCTGCCTATTGGTCAGACATGCAGACTCAAACAAGAGGACTGTTAAAGATGGACATTCTTGAGACTTCCCTCTCTTGTTTTCTATAAATTTGTCTTTGTCTTAACTTGCTGTCACCAGATAAAGAGGCCACACCAAAATACAATCATGCTTTTCCTCTTGATGAGGTGGTGGACAATCCAAATACATCATCATTTCCTGGAAAGACTGAGGCTGTGGTATTGTTAATGCAAATTGCGACAGAGAGAAATGCTTAGTGAGGAGAAAAGTGAGTCGCAGATCAACTCTGTGTCACAACAACTCTTCACATCTGTTCTCTATCTCGCTGCTGTATTTTAAGAACTACGGATGCATCCGCATTTCCACTCTTACAAGTTAAAAGACATCAATTTCCCACATTTACACTTGGTGTCCACTCTACTTCAGAGTTGTTGAGACCCTAAAACTGTAATCGGGAAACACTACTGTCCCCATCTTCGTTTTTAAAACTCTGGAGGTGCATTTTACCCTTTAGCATCCAACAGCATCCAACAGCACTTAAAGGAGACTGTATAGCCGTAATTATAAAGACTATCTTAGCTGATATTTGGCTTTAAATCAGATTTTAGCTTGACAGGCCACATACACATACATAGTCTTCAGGATTATGTTTTTTCAGCAGCGCTGTTGTTGTGTGAATGTCCTTGAGGATATTACACTGAACCTGTATTTACACGTGTCAGTGGAGAGATTTAAGTAACTGCAGAGTAGTTACTGGCAGGGTTGTTCATAATTACCTTGTCATGTGTGTGTTAATTGAGCTGAAGCCTCTGATACCTGAAGGGCTGCAGGAGCCCGAATAGCTGAAATAATAAATATCAAACATTTTAACGCCTCAGCACAGAAAATCCGTCCTTCCAGCCATAATTTTAATTGAATTATGTGAACTTATGGAGTCAGTATTTCAGAATCATCTGAGCATTCAGACATAATTTGACTAAAAAGAGGAGCTAAACCATTTCAAAGTTTGCTTTGGTTAACATGAAGATATCAATTATTTAATGTTGATTCTTTTGTACGGGCAAAATAATGAAATCGTGAATTATATTAAAATTAGTCTAAATAACATATTAGCAGCACATTATCATCATAATGACTCTAAAGTGGTGGCTCATTCACTTTGGTGCAAGTAAAACCAACCTCATTAAATCTGAACTTATGAACATTAAACGTGTGACTGCAGACATCAGTAATATCATTCATTTTCAATTCGATTATCTTTCTAATTTGATGCAAGACTGAGTAATTAATGGTAAATCTCCAGGTATAACAGCGGTTTATGGAATAAGCTCTACAACAATTTGAATATGCAGCCTTAGAGGATGTAGCAACCTCTGGCTTGTAACAACGCTACACTCGCATTGCTCCAAATATGCAAGAGCGTTCGAGTCCGGGATGCGGATTCACTTCTGGAGTCGTGGGAGGAAGTGGAGTCGTGTCGGCCATCTTTATAAACAGTCTATTGATGCACCTCACACAATTTTGAGGTTAAACCACTTTTCTGGATCACACCTAGGGCTGAACGATTAATTGCATTTGCGATTTAATCGCGATATGATAAAACGCGATTTCCTAATCGCAACGTGCGCGATTATCACGTGCGAACGAGAGTAGCGCACCGGGCTGCCGTCCGCACCCGCAGCCAGAATGCCGCGGGACAACACAACTCGCTGATCCAGAAGATAGCGAAGCAGGCCTGCGTCACCTACGTGGCGCAAACACACAGCGAGCTCATCTCGCTGGTGATCGCGTTGCGGGCGGCGGACCTGAAAATCGCTCCCCGGAAAAGCAAGCCGAGCTCCGGGGCGGCGGGGCTCCGGAGCCCCCCGGTCACCTACACGCACATCTGCGGGACAGAGGTGCTCAGCATGGGGGTCTTCCTGCTGAGGCCCGGCGCCTCCGTACCGCTGCACGACCAACGGGACATGAACGGGATGCTCAAGGCTTTACACCGCCTCATGTCTGCTGTGTTGTGGCTCCACACACACTCGGTCTGTTACGTGACTTGTGTTCGAAAGGGTTAAAAATCACAGTCTGAGGAGTGGGACCATTTCATTAGCTTCAGGAAACTGTTCATACATGCAGTTGTACTGTTTGACTATATGGCCTGTGCATTTCTCCGTTTTTTATTTATAACTTTATTTACTTTGATTTTACAAAATATTTTCAAAGTATAGTAGAGGCAAATTCTATGTTTCAGTTGTGTGAAATGTTTCTGACTTGGGAGCAGTAAGGCACCTATAATTTTAAATATTATTTAACACTAAATGTATCTAATATTGTGTTGGTCATATTTAAATAATTCATTACGTTTTGTTGGGGGAAAAAAATTGGATCAAATAAAAAAATCGCATATTAAATCGCAATCGCAATATTGGGGAAAAAAATCGCAATTAGATTATTTCCCCAAATCGTTCAGCCCTAATCACACCTGGATGTTTTGCTACATTTTCTCTTCTACGGAACTCTGAAAAGATTGTTTTGTCAGCCCAAGTGTGAAAACACCTTCCGCTGTTGAGTGCTCTCCTGGCCTCCACACCTCTGCACATCCCTGTGTCATCTCTCTTCCTCTTCCTGTTCACACCTCTCCTCTCCCCTTCAGTTTTCCCTTGGCAGTGCAGAATACATCCTGTGGCTTTTTACTTCGCAGTTTTCTACTTTAAGCAGAATTGTTGGTACCCACAGGGTTTAATTTGCATTCCCTTCCCCCTGATGGTGGCACATATTTTGACTACTTGTACAGATTGCTGGAGGAGAGGAGAGTTAATTGCCTTTCATGGGTGAAACAGAGCCAACAAAGTCTCGACTGCAGTTTACTTGGGTTCTTCAAACTAATGAAAGGAATGTGCAGTCTCATCCATTTTTTGCTTTAGGACAGAAAAGGAGTGACAAAGTAAGAAAAATGGTAAATTAATATAAAAAATATATTTATGTGTGATGATGACTTCCTTCAAATGTATGTGCCACTGTTTAAATTTGTATTCCTACTTTATTTCATCCTTCATATTAGTCTGCAATTCATATCTGTGCTGGACGTCTTAATTGGGGCTATTTTAAACAGCTTTTAAACCTAGCTCTGTCACTACGTTTACATGATGGCATAAACCCGATTTCGGCTGAAGCCCGGTTTCTCTATCCATGGGGGGTTAACTGCTCTATCTCAGGGTACATGGCACTGAGAAATCCGACTCTTGTCCGAAAGCATTTCATACCCCGCTACGATAGGTGGCGCTGTTTTCATTACAGCTAGTGGTGACTACCAACAAAAAACAACAACAGCCTTCAACTCAGCATGCGAGAAAGATGACGAACGGAGAGCAAGGTGAAGCTACGTCCCTCTACATGATGTTGTGCATGTTTACTCTATGAGTACTGCGAATGCGAACGGCACATTTGATTAGAATGGTCCGGGTCACGGCCAGGGAGGGAGGGGGGGGGGCAGGATCTCAAGCATGCGCAAAGACGTCATCTCCAGTTGTTGTCTAGCTTCCAGAGTTACATGCGCGCGTTGTCCGATATACAGCCAAATCCGATCTACTTATCTGGGGGTGGTTATCCGACTTCAGTCGGACACAAGAAATCTAGATTTGTGGAGTTACATGACATGGATCTTCGATTAAAACCCGACAACGCCAGAAATCCGGTTTCAATCGGACACATGTAACCGCAGTGTATGTCGCTGTAAGATTCAACATTCAAAATGTCTTTGCGGAAAAATCTTCATAACTTCATCTTCTGCTTTAAGTTTGCTTTTGCATAACTATTAGCACGTTAACTCTAATCCAGTTCAACAGAAATAAAGAGGTAATGTGTTGTTATGATGTATTTTCTGTATATTCACATTATTTCTTCATTGTTCTCTGAAATGTGTTTGAATATTAATGTGCACATTGCTCACAGCTCTGTAATAAGTATCCCGCAATGAGCTTATATGTTATCATTGAACGATTTGAACCACTGTCTTCTCAACTGGCATTTAATCCGATTATTAGATAAGACGAAAGCACTGCTGAGGCAGAATATTGCTTTAGTTTAAACATGCAGAACCTTCCCATGAAATGAAGAAGATTTCTCCTCATTTCTGTGTCATCACGCTCCTCTGCCATTGCCTCAGCTGTGTCAGAGATGTGAGACGAGCTCCGCTGCCGACTGAGTAAACGATGAATAATCACTCCCTCGGATCTATAATTCCACTTCATCTGTTATTTAACATAGTGGCCCTACACCGAAATAAACCGAAGTAGCAGGTTCACTTCAAAATATACAATCTGTATAGCCAATACTTATATAAATACTTTGTATGTGGTTGGCTCTTGCACTTGTAAACCTATAGGAGGAGATCGCTCTGCAGCAGGAGAGCTGATCCGTCATCATTCTTTCTACAGATTCTCAAACTCATCACTTCTGAGAGTTTTAGTCTGGCAGCTTTTCAGCATTCCTGTGTGTCCTACATACACGGACGCATGCGCATGTCCCCCCCCTCTTTCCACCGACTCGTGGGTTTCCTCACGTTCTCCATTTCTTGAGCATATCCCATTGTCCCCAGTCACGTCCCAGCAATGTGTGTGTGACTAAATGACTGTCGCATGAATCAGTGTGTGAAAATTCATGTTGTAAAGCAGGAACAGTGGACATGATGGTATTAAATTATGTTATCAGTTTAGCCTATTGCTCAAATTCCATTCATTAAGAACAATCTAATCTTTTTATTAATTTGTTTTATTTAATGTGACTAAACTGCTCCTCGGAGTCAACATTTCTCAACCACTGAGAGGCTACATGCTCTATTACATTGGTAATGTTTAGAAAATATGATTATCCTCGTGACTCCGGGTACTTTGGTGCTATCTTAGCAGTTTTCCAACCTCTGTACTGCGTCATCATTAATTCCTGTAAAGAATCTCCCCGTAACTGCAGTCGTGTGCGATCAATGGCCCCAATTACCACCGGTTCTATGATTTACCACATGTCAAGTTACAGTACAGTTCTGCTTGGCTGTGCACTTTCTTGTGAAGTCCGGGTAAAGGAAATCTTTTCACAAACCGGAAAAAGGACAAACGGAAGCAGGCTGGTGTGCAGCCTTTGAGCAAAATCCATGATATTATGTTGCCCCTGAGAACAACCTTAATTGGTAAAAGAGAAAAGACACAAGGCTGAAATAATGGACACAACTAAGGAGGAAGGAGAGAAAGGTCACACCCAGAGCTTGATTAGGCCAGATGTCACTGAGATGGGTCAAGGGAGCCTTGAAGGGAGACTGTGAGATAGATGGGTGGGGGGGTGGGGGGTGGAAAGAGCCTAAGAACGACCAGAAGGGACATGATAGAGGGGAAGGAAAAACATGGTCACTGGAGGAGAGGGCATGCATGGCCAGAGGGGATATGAGTTGAAAATACAACATCGCAATGTAAAGTGGTGTCACACAGGATGTCCTAGAACTGAGCAACATGTAAAGGTATTTAGTGATGAAGCAGAAACATTGAGCACTGAGCTTTACACTTTCTTCAGTTTTAGAATGTTAATAGTAGATAGAAAAGTGCATGACTGGATATAATTATGTATATGAGTAAACCTGTATTAACCAGGTGTGAAACAAATTTGATCTACAAATTATTTTGGATTTAATCATCAATCACACATTTAACAAAATTTCCATGTAAAATGATAATATGAGAAATCCAGTTTTCAACATTTTTAAGAATTAAGAGACCAAAAGTGCAAAAATCAAATCATCGATCAATCATCCTTTGCATTTTGTTGAAATATACTTTGTTATTTCAAATGATGCATTGTTAATAATCACAGTTTCTTTCAGCGGCTGATCTTCTACAAATATTATAAATACAATTCACTTTGACTGTGTATCTCACATACTCCTTATGTGTCTCTATCTCTTATCCAGGAAGATTTCCGGAATAAGGTTCAAGATTACATCAAGCGCTACGCCAGATGATAGAAGCACCAACATCCGCCTGCAACAATCAACCAAACTACTCTACCTTGCCTCTGCTTATCTTGGCCAACTTCTCGATGTGTGTGAACCTACAGCTGATTCTGTGACACTAACGACCCCCCCCCCCCCTCTCGACACCTCGCCCGCCTGTCTCCGTTCATCAGATTGCAATAATCACCATCTTGCAGGAACAAAAAAGAAAATGAGAAAAAAGATGTGTGGCTACGAAAAGACTTGCATACAAAAGAAGTTTATCTTTCATTATCCTAAAGAGTTGAGTTTCACAACGACCACAATGTCTTCACGTGGAAAGATCGTGAATCTTCGCATCAAGTCCCACTCGTCGCCATGGGTCATTTCCGACTGGCGCAAAAAAAATACAAAAAAACTTACATGATGCTATTTTAGAATTTGATGAGTCATGAGAAAGATTCTGCTACTATCAATTCTCTGTTCCAGTGCCTGCCATGTTTGTGTTGCTAAAGAGAAAATGCATGTGAGCTCACAAACACACAGACACACAGACACTGTCGCATTCTGTGGTCAGATGTGAATATATGTACATGCATTTCTTGTCTGTTAAATACACACATACAGACTCAAGTTGAACAGCCTTCAACCCCCCCGCCCCACTCGACAGCATGTGAATGACCACATTGTCTCGTTGAGTAGTTATTCTCACAAGTTCACACACACACACATACAATTATTTTGTATTTTCAGCCCCAGTGGGATAAATTGCTATTAGTAAAACCACAGCCAAATGTATTGTACTATTTTCAGCTGTCACCTCTGTTCCCCTATTCTCCTTTACAGTTTTTTTTGTCTTTCCACGATCCCTCCGTATTGTTTTTCAAATTTTGTGTTTCACTCACACACACAAACACACACACAAGTTCCTTTTCCCATTGAGGTTTGTTCATACTTGCAGTGCAATCATTCACAGTGACATATTTTCACATGATAGCTTTTTACCCAAGAACTTTGGGTTTTAAACTGACTCTGGGTTGAAAGTAGTGATTCAGGTTTAAAGGTGCTTTTTGTTTGGCTGTTGGTCGGCAGCCAAAGTTGGCAACAGCATTTCCCTTTGCAATAGGAATGTTTTTTCGTTCCTATTTCCATCACTTCTTTCCTTCTGCCAAAGTTGCATCCGGCCCCGACCCAACCGCCTGCAAAGTGTCACAGGCTGTCACGTCACTTTGCATTACCGAGGCACTGTAGCATCCAGTGTGTCCTGGAGAAGTAGCTCCTCTGCTCACAGGGCACATCATAACCTTTTGTCTTTTAAACATAACATTTACTGAAGCTCTTGGCAAGCGACCATCAGCACCACCCACTCCTGACAAGAAACAACATTCGCCGGCAGAGGAAACTTACCAACAGCACCTTTAATTTGACATCTATCACAAATTAACCGTTCTGGAATTTTGATTCCCCCCACGTTTCATGGACACAATGTAATTCTGCATTTGAACATGAGCTGCAATAATCACTACTTCTATTACAATATTGTATCAGATGAAAATAAGAAAACTGATCGTAGAATTGTCAGTGGAGTCTGCAGCTCTGGGAGCTTTTCTCCCTCAGCAGCATTTAATCAAGTCAATATGGAAGATAAACAGTGTCAAACTGAAAGTGGGCCCTTTAACCCTCATAGTGGTCATTTCATTACAGTGTCATTGTGCTGCAGTATGA